>NC_071985.2:83677500-84927500 GCF_028885655.2 Pongo abelii | reverse complement strand
CAGATAAACAAAATGTGGTATATGCCTACAATGGAATATTATTCAGCCTTAAAAAGGAAGAAAATTCTAACATACACTACAACATAATGAGGACATTATGACAAGTGAAATAAGACAGTCGCAAAAGACAAATACAGTATGATGGTACTTAGGAAGTTCCTAGAGTAGCCAAATTCAGTGAGATGAAAGTAGAACAGTTGTTTCCAGGAAAAGAAAATGAAGAGGTACTATTTAATGAGCATAGAGTCTTAGTTTGCAAGATAAAAAGACTTATGTGGATGGACAGTGGTGATAGTAGCACAACAGTATGAATGTACTTAATGCCACTGAACTGTACACTTAATAATGGTTGAGATGATAAATTTCATGTTAGGTGTATTTTACTATACTTTTTTAAAAATAAAAAATAATAATTTTTTTAAACTGGAAGACACAACCATCATTTATGCTTTACCTTCTATAACCAAAATATAGGTGATTATGTTCCCAGGTGAAACTCTCACCAGCCTCCCTTGCAGCTAGGGGTAGCCATGTGAGGTAGTACATGGATTCTATTGGTGAGGAAAGCTCTAGAAAAGCTACTGTTTTCTTAATAAAATGAGACAATCTCAGCTGGTGCATACATTTTGCTCTTTACCTTTTCTCTTTGTTTTCTGCCTGGAATTAAAATGCAATACTTAGAGATAAAACAGCTATCTTGGGACTAAGAGAATGAAAGCTACCTGTTAAGAATGCAGAAAAGGAAGAAAGAAGCCTGAATTCTTGAAAATTTTCTTGAGCAGTTACACCTTCCTTGGACTTCCTACTTCTTGACTCCCTCTTCATGAGAAAAATTAAAGCTCTCTTTGATTAAAATTAGTCAAGACAGAATTATATGATGCCAAATGCAATCCTGCTCAAGTATCCTCATACTGACTTGCCAAAGGGATACCCCTTCCCACTTGATGTCTTGAATGTCCTATCTAGGGCTAACTCTTCCACTTAGGTGCTAAACTTTGTCACTTCATGCTTACTCAAAAACTATATCATATATTCTCCCTCTTTGCAAGTATGTTTTACAATATTTTTCTTGTTTCTCCCATTTTGGAAAAAAAAATACCCCTCTCTTGATTCCATTTCCTCTACTAGCTACCTTTTCATTTATCTGATGGCCTTTGTAGAAAAAAAAATTTTAAATTACTTCTATTTACTATCTCCAGTTCTTCTCTTTTTAGACCAATCCAATCAGGTACTTTTCCCACCCTTTCTAACAAAACTGTCGTGTGAAGGTCACTAATGACCTCCACAGTGTTTAGTCCTCATCATACTTAGCCCATCAGCAGGCTTGGACACCATCAATCATTTGGCTTCCAGGACTGCTTACTCCTGATTTTCCTCCCACCTCACTGGTCACTCCTGCTTTGTTCTCCCTTACCAGTTTCTCCTCATCTCCCTGACCATGAAATGTTTAGTTCTCTTCTTTATCTACACTCACTCTGCTTAGTGATCTTATCCAGTCCCATTACTTAAAACATCATACACTTGCTAAATGATTTTGACATTTCTATCTCTGCCCCAGCTTGCTCTTTTGAATCTAACTTGTATACCCAACTACCTACTCAACATCTTCACTTGGATTTCTAATCACAATCTCAAACTTAACAAAACCAAAATAAAATTCCTGATCTTTTCCCACCCACCTCACCCTGGCTCAAATCTGCTCCAACCACACCCTCTCCATTTCCATTGATGGATGGCACCTATATGTTACCTGTTGCTCAAAACAAACATCATGGACTCATTTTTGACTTCTGTATCCTCCACTTCTCATATCCAATCTGCCAACAAGCAATTTCTGCTCCACCTTCAAAGAATAGCCAGGAAAGTCATTTTGCATTATCTCACAGCTCCCACTATAGTCCTGCCTCCACCATACCTTCCCTGGGTTACCTCCACAACTTCCTCAATGGACCACTTGCTTCCTCTTGTCACCTGCTATGCTGATCTTCAGCACAACACTCAGGTTTATCCTACTACCTAAATCAGATCATGTCCTTCATTTGCGATTTAGCAATCTATTTCATTCCCATTTTCCAGATAAGAAAACAAAGACTTATGAAGGTTTAAGTAATTTGCTCAATTTTACACAGCTAGTATTTGGGGGTGCCAGGATTTAAATCAAGTCTGCCATTATTTCACTGCCTAACTTAGCTTTGGGGTTGTCCTCATCAAATGGTAGGATGCTATTTTGCAAATTAAAAGCTCTGTGTGACTACAAGGTAATACCACCACCATTATCAACACAAGCTCCTGATACAGTAGTGCTGAATGAAGAAGGTTATCAATTATACTGAAATATTTTACCTAGAAAGGAAAGGAAAGAGTTTTCCCTCCAATACTTGAAAGAAAACCCAGACTGAGATCAACAATCCAGGATGAGTCTAACCCAGGAGAGCGTCAACTAACTTTGTGACTTACGCTGAAACAAGCAAGGAGGGACTGGGTAAAAATAAAAAAAAACAAGAGGAATGGTGGAACCCTGCACACAGACCCCACCACCACCCCAACCACAAAACTCATGTGCAAGTCTGCAATATAATTTTCATCTTGGATGCCTTTCATATGGCTCTGCTCCCCATACCCAGCTCCCTTCAGATGATTAAAGAAGAGGGACAGACATGAGTAGCTAAAGAACCACAAAAATCCCTGTGAAACAGGATTCTTGGTTTAAAATCACAGTGACAAGTTATGTGTACAGACATGCATAAAGCATGCATATGCTCACACACATGCACGCACACACACACACATACATGCTGCCTTAGACTAGGAATCCACACAGCATGCTACAGCCAGAAGTTTGGGGAGGAATTTTTTATAACAGCCCCTCCCAACCATGGAAATAAATAATGACAAGTTAGGGTGTCCTCAACCAGAGGAAGTCTTCAAGAGAGCACGACCTTTGAGGGATGTCTGCATTTTGCTGCGGCAGTGCACTCTCAGATCTTACAAGGTGAAACTAAAGGGAATGCTGATATAGGAAAAGGAGGCCTAGTGCGGTGGCTCATGCCTATAATCCCAGCACTTTAGGAGGTAGAAGCAGGAGGATCGCTTTAGCCCAAGAGTTTGAGGCCAGCCTGGACAACTTGGAGAGACCCCGTCTGAATAAAAAAAAAATTAAAAATTAGCCAGTTGTGGTCACGTGTGCCTGTACCCAGCTACTTGAGAGGCTGAGGTGGGAGGATTACTTGAGCCCAGGAGGTCGAGGCTGCAGTGAGCCATGTTCGAGCCACT
This sequence comes from Pongo abelii, assembly GCF_028885655.2. Taxonomy (NCBI): domain Eukaryota; kingdom Metazoa; phylum Chordata; class Mammalia; order Primates; family Hominidae; genus Pongo; species Pongo abelii. Next base: position 84,924,227 of record NC_071985.2, on the reverse strand, counting down.
CTACTCCAGCTTGGGAGACAGAGCAATACCCTGCCTCGAAATAAAAAAGGAAGGCCGGGCGCAGTGGCTCACACCTGTAATCCCAGCACTTTGGGAGGCCGAGGCAGGCAGATCACGAGGTCAGGAGATCGAGACCATCCTGGCTAACACGGTGAAACCCCGTCTCTACTAAAAATGCAAAAAAATTAGCCGGGCGTGGTGGCGGGCACCTGTAGTCCCAGCTACTCAGGAGGCTGAGGCAGAATGGCGAGAACCCAGGAGGTGGAGCTTGCAGTGAGCCGAGATCGTGCCACTGCACTCCAGCCTGGGCGACAGTGAGAGACTCTGTCTCAAAAAAAAAAAAAAAGGAAAAGGAGCCCCAGGGGTCCACCCCTTCCCTGCTTGGACCTTCAGGTTCCAAGTTACAATTGCAAAAACAGGAAGTTGCAGACCTGTTCTTCCAAGTCAAAAGACAAGGCCAGAGGCTTCTCTTGCTAGTTCCAAGAGAAACACCTGCCTCTATCATTCAGTGACTGGCAGATTACCTAGAGCCAGGCACAAGGGCAGGGAGCCTTTCACCTTTTGGCAAAGGAAGAGGCAGAGGAGCTCTTGTGGAGTTCCCTTTCAAAAGGCTTGTAGATACTGCCCCAGTCATCCGGGAAGAAGAGACTTCTCTGTCACTCAAAAGCGAGTGCCTCCCTGAGCCCTGCACGTCTTTCCACTGTGAACAGGGAGCCATACACACTGGCATCAACCTCCATTGCACTGTACCAATGAGAGCTACCCTGGAAGAAAACCTGGTTGTTGCTATTGTCATTGAAATGTAGTGCTATCTAGACTTCAGTCATGGGCTGAATTCCTCCAAGAACAGGTCAGTACCTTACCTCCATGAAGAAAAATATTTCTTTCCCAAACTGCATGAGATGGGCAGAGAGAAACGGGGTAGACAAAACCCACAACACAGCTTCACCAACCAGAAAACAACTTAAAGTTCATGACCAGCTAATTTATAGGCACAACTGGGAGAAATATGACTTTCATAGCACCTCCCGCAAAGGGACACAAGGATCCTTATAATTAGTAAATAGTGAAAAAGGTAATCGGGGAACCCAAATAATTGGTTATTTAAGGAAGGGGTTTTATTCATATATACAACAAATATTTATTGGGTGCCTATTATTCTAGCTGCTAATATTGAGGTACTACTGCAGGTTCTAGGAATATAACAGTAAACACACTAGGGGAAAATCCTTGACCTTGGAGTTTACATTTGATAGAAAACAAATAGGTACCAACTAAATGTCAGATGAGTGTAATGGATGAAAATGAAGGAGAAAAGGAGGATGAGAAGTGCCAGGTCTGGGGGAGTTATAATTTTCCCTGGATAACTGATGTTAGAGCAAAGATCTGAAGGAGCTGATAAGGAATGAGCCTTACCATTATCTGTGGGAAGAACATTCTAGGCAGAGAAAACAGCAGGAGCAGAAGCCCTGAGGTAGAAGTAGGACCAGCACTTTGGACAAATAGTAGAGTCCAGTGTGGCTGGGTCAAAGATGGGGCAAAGGAAAGAGAGGTAAGAGCTGAGATTAGAGAATTCACAAGGGAAAGGCTGGATAGGTCACAGAGACCTTGTAAATCACAGGGAGGAGTTCAACTTTTCCTCTGGAAACCAGGGGAGGGCATTTTGCAAAGACGCGACATGCTGGATGAACTAATTTTCTTTCTCTCTTTCCTTCTTTCTTTTTTTTTGAGACGGGGTCTCGCTCTGTCGCCCAGGCTGGAGTGCAGTGGCGCGATCTCGGCTCACTGCAAGCTCCGCCTCCCGGGTTCACGCCAATCTCCTGCCTCAGCCTCCTGAGTAGCTGGGACTACAGGCATCCGCCACCACGCCCGGCTAATTTTTTGTATTTTAATAGAGACGGGGTTTCACCGTGTTAGCCAGGATGGTCTCGATCTCCTGACCTCATGATCTGTCTGCCTCGGCCTCCCAAAGTGCTGGGATTACAGGCGTGAGCCACCACGCCCGGCTTGCTTGCTTGCTTACTTGCTTGCTTGCTTGCTTGCTTTCTCTTTCTCTCTCTCTCTCTCTCTCTTTTCCTTCCTTCCTTCTTTCCTTTATTTATTGAGAAGAAATTCATAGATTTCAAAGGGAACAATTCTATGATATTCAGTACACTCACAATGTAGTACAACTACCACCTCTATCTAGTTCCAAAACATTTCCATCATTTCCAAATAAAACCCTTTTCCCATTAGGCAGTTTCCCACCATTTTCCCTGTCATCAAATGTGGGCCACCACCAATCTGAGTTCTGTCTTTACTGATATACCTGATCTGGATATTTTATATACATATAATCATATTAATATGTGGCCTTTCGTGTCTATCTTCTTTCACCTAGCATAATGTTTTCTAGGTTCATTGCATTCAGTAGCATATATCGATGTACATATGTTCAGTAGCATGTGTCAATACTCCATTTTTTATGGCTAAATAACATTCCATTGTATGATAGACCACATTTTGTTTATCCAATCATCCATTCATGCACATTTGTGCTGTTTCCACCTTTTGTTGTGAATAGTGCTGCTATGAACATATGTGCATATGTAGTTATCTGAATGCCTGTTTTCAATTCTTTCATCCTATACCTAGGATGAAATTTTAATGGAATCACTATCACTGCTGTGTTGAGAGATACTTGTGGGGAGGATAAGAACAGAAGGAAGAAAGCCAGTGAGAAGGCTATTGAAATACCCCAGGTAAGAGATGACAGAGACTGAGAGGAAGAGACCAGGGAGAAAACAGGAAAGTGAAGTGGAAACCAACTCAAGTGAATATTTCAAGGGAACAGGAATAATGAAACCCACCGAAGGTTACTGACAGATCAAGTGAGATGATGACTGAGCACTGGCAGTGGAATTCAGTACTGGGGAGGTCAGTGAGGAGGACATGGCTAGGGAGAGAGCCTCAGTGGAATGAGAGGACATGGTGACCCAGAGTAAACATCTCTTTCAAAGAGTTTTACTAAAGAACACAGAGAAATTGAGTGACAGACAGAGGGGGATCTAGGGTCAAAACATTGTTTTTAATGAGAGTAATTATAGAATGTTTGCTGATAAGAATAATTTTGTACTAGAGAAATCTTCAGGATGTAGGAGGGAAGTTGGGGAGGAGTACTGGAGTGACATTCCACAAGTAAATGAGAGGGAGATCAGAGGGGAACTAGGGCACTTGTGGAGTGAGTGTCAGCCTTAACTTAGAGCAAGTAAAGACTCCTAGATGCTCTAGGCAGAATTCTCAGAAACTCATATTGGAAAGAGCCTAAAGTCTGGACCACTCTGGATTATTTGATCTAATAACGAGGGAAGCCAAGTTTAAGCCAAAATATTGCATAAACCAAAGCACTCATATTTGACTGTGTAATATACCAAATAATTTTGCTATGCCACATATTTACTCTTCTCTTGATGTTTTGGGGCCAGTGTTAAGGCCAAGATCATGAATCGTGAAGCAGATGGCTCAGGAGAGAGCACACTGACTGGATAAACTAAGCCCTGCACCTCAAACCACATGCATAATGTTGAGGCCTTAGGAATGGCATTGAGAGACGTTGTTACCAAGATCACTAGTAAATATTCCCACATCTAATGCCAATATGTACACATAGTAAGTAAGATGGAGGTTTGTTGAAAATATCTTTTTCTAGTATTTAAGGGCAGCTATGATATAGCAGAAAGAGCACTGAAAGGTCTGGATTCAAGGCCCCACTCTACCACTTATTAGCTGTGTGACCTTAGTCAAGGTAATTAACCTCTCTGAGCCTAAATTTCTTCAACTGTAAAATGGGCTTAGTGACACCCATGCACCAGTCATCAGCAGCAAATGAGGAGATATTTCTAAAAGCAGTTTGTAAAATAGTACACGGTTATCCAGATAGTCAGGCTTTAGCTGTCTAGATGTGCTTCACATTGTTATGAAAATTGTTGAAAGCCATTGCAAAGACCATATGACAGGCAACATAAAAATCCTCAAAAGCAGAGCTATACTTTCTATGCACTGGAACCAAAGCCAAGGAATAGGACAGAGAGAAATCTCCAATAGTATGTGGCCTCTTCTAGAGTCTAGACTCATTACCTCATCCCTGGCTAAGCCTCCAAAGGCTCGCCAAGAGCTACCCAGAGATGGATTTCCTGTGTCACCACTTACTCCCATCACCTTGCCAAGAAGATTTCAGTCCCTTGGAGGCTCTGGGACAAAAGAAGGTGAGATAATGAGTTTAGACTCTCAATTTGGAGACTACCTCCAAAGGGTGTTATCTCTCCCAGTGCAGAGAGCAGGGCTGCTTAGAATATCCTGCTGAGAATCAGCTTCCCTAAGGTTTATTTGCACAGAGCCTGCATTTCCATCCTCACAATAGACATTGCAGATAAGAGTTCAGCAAACTAATAGAATAAATGCAGGAACTGCCACTGCACCAAAAGATACCAGAATTTCAACCACACTAGACACCTCCCTTGGTGACCCTTTAGATCAACCCTGTCCAGTAGAACTTCGTGTGATGATGAAAATGTTTTAGCTCAACCATTGTGAAAGACAGTGTGGCAATTCCTCAAAGACTTAGAACCAGAAATACCATTTGACCCAGCAATCCCATTACTGGGTATATACACAAAGGAATATAAATCATTCTATTATAAAGATACATGCACGCCTATGTTCATTGCAGAACTATTCACAATAACAAAGACATGGAATCAACCCAATGCCCATCAATGGTAGATTGGATTAAAAAACTGTGGTACATATACACCATGGAATACAATGCAGCCATAAAAAGGAATGAGATCATGTCCTTTGCAGGGACACGGATGAAGCCGGAAGCCATTATTCTCAGCAAACTGATGCACGAACAGAAAACCAAACACCGCATGTTCTCACTTATAAGTGGGAGCCAAACAATGAGAACACAGGGACACAGGGAGGGGAACAACACTTACTGGGGCCTGTGGGGGGAGAGTTGGTGAGGGAGAGCTTTAGGGAAAAGAGCTAATGAATGCTGGGCTTAATACCTGGGTGATAGGTTGATAGGTGCAGCAAACCACCATGGCACACGTTTACTTACGTAACAAACCTGCACATCCTTCACATGTACCCCGAAACTTGAAAATATATATATAAAAAAAAAAAAGAAAGAAAATGTCCTCTATCTGTGCTGTCCAACATGGTAGCCATGAGCCAAGTTTATATGCTCCTGGAGAAAAAGTACTAAGATGCCTTAAAGTAAGGCAAAAGTAGGAAAGTGAAGACTTTGTTGCATTCTTATAGACAGCCTTATCCTGCCCCCAGCTACCTGGCATGGCTCTGTCCTCTCCACCAACCTAAATCCTTCCCAGCCCTCAAGAGTCAGCTCAAGACTCATACCCCGCATAAGATCATCTATGCCTGTCCAATTCTGTGTCTCGTGTGAGTACACTGAAAACAAGGGCTAGAGAAATTTGGAGACTCAGGAAACTCCTGTGGGGGCACGCAAGGAAGTATTCCCCAGGGAAATGATAACTTAAATAGGAGCCTTAAACAATAAGAATCTGAGCAGGCCAAGTTATATGTTCAGAAAAGCCAAGTGGAGACCCTAGAGTGAGTAAGGGTGTAGAGGCCAAAAGCCACTCAAGGTGTGTCAAACAGTTAGAAAATGAACCAGGTTGACTGATACCTCTTTGGCAGAGGGGAGTATCAGGATGTTTTAGGAAATTCTTATTTCCTGCCAGATCTGATGTTGGTTTGAGTGGGGTGGAAGAGGGCCTTGAGTGCTGATTTCAGTCTCTATTTTATAGGAAATGGGGAGTCTTAACACATTTTTGAGCATAGGGATAACTTGAGCAAAGAACACTGTGGGAAGAATATTCTGTTAGGACCAGCACACAGGATAGATGGGAAAGAATCCTGGAAAAGTATGGACCACTGGGATCCTGTATCCCAATGCATTTCATTTCTCAGGAATGACTTCTCCTTTTCTGATGGTTTCAAACAACCCAGTGACAATTTCCTCTTCCAACAGTGGAGCCTCACCACAACAGACACTGCTGGCTACCTTCCCAACAGCCAGCCATTTCCCTCCCAATCACCATTTTCTAGTCTGCAAAGAGAACCCTGACTTTGTTAGGCAGCAATATTTCCCACCCCAGGGATGAGTCCTCATTTATCCTAGCCAGGCCAACCCATCTCTTTCCCCTTTGCCAAGGCTAGCCCTGGGGAAGACATGTGGTCCTGTTATGGCCAATGAGAAATAAGGGCAAGTCTGCTAAGAAAGAATTTTTTCCTCTGTGAGTAAGAAGCAAACAATTAAGAACCCCCTGTTCCCAGCTCTTTCCTTCACACTTTGGACCCTGTCCTATGAGGATGAGAAGCCATCATGCAGGTATTAGGTAGCAAGATGGACAATGATACCAACATCCCAAAGATAGAGGGTAGGAATTTAGAGAGAGGCTGGATCCCTGATGACACTGTTGAACTGCCAAACCAACACAATATCACATACCTCCAGACTTCAGGCTTAGTAAAAATAGTTCTCCTATTAGTTTAAGCCTCTGTTCATTTAGTTTTGTGTTAGTTGCAGCCCAAAACCCACTAAACTCATATAGTTCACCTGGGATCTGGCCACAGAGCTGATCTCTGATTCCTATTCCTATAGCTAATCAAAGTACATGGGTCCTGCAGGACATCCCTGCAACTGAGGGTGCAGTGGACCAAGAGCACAGGTCTTGGGCAGTGGCCAAGACCAAGAAGCAACAGTCGAGGCTAGAGGCTGCTGATCCCCATCATAAAATGAAGAGAACCACACTCTTCCCTTGCTGCTGGGCAGGTAGAAACACCTGGCAGGAGGAGGATGTGCCAAGCCAGAGGAAGGGCTCAGGGCCCCAGCTAATTCATCTAGGACCACACTGCCCACCAAGGGGCTTGGTCCTCCAAACTGAGAAGAAAGATCCCTCCCACCAGCTAGGCCCAGGGCTTGACAAGCTGGATGCATTCCCTGCCAGATCCTCACTGCCTGTCATACTTTACGAACCCAAAAACAAATTCCACCATATGTTAAAGTTAATTGCAAACATTTGCTGCTAAAGAGAGCTCCATTTCTTAAGAGCCCACAGAGATCTGGTTACACTGGTGGCTGAAGCATCAACCACCCTCATTCACTCATTGAAAGCAGCAGGGCAAAGTAAGGGTGGCAACCAAGTGGTGAAAGAGACCCTCATTGCTTCCTTCCCTGCCTCTTCCCCTTCAGTCTGTTTCCACCTCCACTGGGTCCAACCAAGTGCACATTCCAGGCCGGAGAGTGTGCACCCCTCTATCAACACAGAACAATGACCATAGTGGCTATTTGGGAGGACCAGGGCTGTGGGGGCAGGGAGAGATGATGTCAGGAAAGCGTGGAAGGAAGAGGATGAACTGAAGTCAGCTGGCTGTGTTTCATGGCCTGGCGAGTGCTGAAATAGGAGCCACAGAGAAACCCAGTAGCTCCAGAGTACCCAGAACAGTCAGGGTGGTTTGCTAGGGGTCTGCATAATGTCTATAAGTGATAGTTATTGATAGTGTGGTTTAGTGAGGGTAAACCTGTGGCTAACAAGGCCCTCAGCTTAGAATGCAGCCTGGAGAAGTCCCCAGACAACACAGATAGCTGGGAGGAAGTAAGGACTTAGATCTCCATGAACATTCTTCCATGGACCACAGAGGCATAATAAGCACATCCCTGGCAGCATGAAAGGGAAGTAGGAGGCTGTGCATTGCCTCCACATTCCCATCTGTCCCAGGAGAAGCGTTCATGGTTTGAATTTGCACCAACCCAGCTGGAGACATGAATGGGGAGGAGCTCTAAGTGCTCTCCTGGCTCAGGCAAGAGCACTACTGAGGATGTCTCCAGAGCGATTCCTTGAACTGCTCTCTGGGCAAGTGCAGATGTGTTGTGTCTGGCTGACAGAGGACTCTTTCTGAGCAACCACTTGGAGAAGGAATATCTGATGCCAGCATAGTCAGTGAATGACCTGTCATGACTTGGAACTCATACCCCAAGCCCTTCCAAGAAGTGACTAGCATGTGTGGTCTGCAGAAGGGGGCTCACTTGGCCATCTTCTCAAGCAACCCAATATCCCTCAGTAGGTACCTCCTAACAGCAAGTCCCAAGACACACAATCTGCATCCATACAAAGCCCATTCACACAGCCAATTCACACAGGCAACTCAAAGGAGAAAACAATCTGTCAAGAAAGTCAGGTGAACCCACTAGGAACCCCTTGGAGCTTGTCCACTGAGACCTCACCTTCCCATCTGGGATCCTGTATATTGACCACTTAAACATTGTTTTGTCTCCTTAGATATGACTCTTTCCCCCCACCCTCCACCAAACACATTTCAGCACTTCATTATATACTATCTTATGTGTAATAAACAAATATTTATGAAGCATCCACTGTATCAAGTTCCCCCATGCTACGTGTATCACAAAAACATATATTGTCCTTACCAAGATAAGTCAAATACCTAGCTGGAGGTGCAAAGCATTTACATTAAAAAAACTAAGTGACAATACAAGATTGAGGTGAGAGTTCAAGATGATGGTGCAAGAGGACATTTAATGAAGGCCAACTACAAATCAGGCACCCTTGGGAGGGCATAGAGGACCATGGGGAGCTGCCACAAGTAGTGCCCAGTGGAGACAAGAGATGTGGCCATCATCGTGCTCACCAACCCTTACATGCCCAAGACATTCCTCAAGCTGCTAGACTACATCATTCATTCCTCACAGCCATCCTTTGAGTCAAACATAATTGTCATCCCCACTTTACACATTAGGAAATTGGGTGTGCAGAGGTTAAGTGACCATATAATCTCATCCTAGCTTGACTGTAATGCATCTGTCCTGGGTCCTGGGCAGTGCACACCTGCCTGGGTTTCTGGAATGACTTTTTCTCTCTTTTCTACCTTTCAGGTCCAATTATGGCCTTCCTTGGCCACCCCCACCCATTGCCAATACCTCTACACACATATGTATTTGCAATTTAATCTTTGTGTTCAAGGAATATTTTACACATCTACTCTGGTTTATGTTATAATATTTATAAATATTGGTTTATATTTGCCACCCTCACTACTTTGTGTCTCTAGAGGAACCCATTCATTTTTGCACCCCCAGAACATAGTATACTACTTAGCATACAGTAGGTACTTAATAAATGTTGGTCAGATTGATTTAGATTGGATTGAATTGAACTAATTTGGGATTTCGGTTTTCGGGCATAGAAGCAAGGACTTATTGCTGATTCTGAGAGCTAAGGAATGGCCAAACAGCCCTTAGCTAATCCACCTTCCTAGCACTGGCCTCCAGGAGTGAGTATTTACTGCAGAAATCAGAAGTGGCAGTGGGACTGATGGATGGTCACCACCCTCATAAAGAGCTGTGGGATGCAGTCTCCAGCCTCAGCCTCAGGGCTGCTATGTCCCTTGAAACTTTATGGCATCGTTGCCGTGGCGGTCACGGATGTAACGCGCCATGAAGGTAAAACATGAAATTCCCCTAGAGGTGAAACACTGGTGGGAACCCATTCACAGGCAACCCTGAGCTACTTAACCTCTCTGTGCCTCAGTTTCCCCATCTGTAAAATGGAAATAATAACACTTACCTCATAAGGTAGTTGAGAGGATTAAATACAATAAAGCCCAGTGACTGACACATAGTAGGTGCTCAATAATTGGTAGTAATTCCCATTTTCTTACCTGTTTGAGGGAATATGAGTTCTAGCATGATTTCATTTTGCCAGAGTGAATTTTTTTGGTCTTATTTTAATTTTTAATTTAAATACAGGATTCATAGGTTCATAGGAGCTCTGGAGTTAATGATGAAAGGAACCCTATGGTTTCCAATAAATGAGGCTTCCCATTGATCAAACACAGCCAGACTGACATCTGAAATTGCCCCTGAAGTGCACATAACTCAACTCTTCCCAACTTCATGGCACCCGACAGCCCCGAGTCCTAGGCTGGAGCCTCTATCAAGCAAGCAATTTGCTTCTGGGTCCCTGGAGTCACTTGTTTGACTTTGCTGATTAATACATTAATGGCAGTTATTCATTAGCAACTGTGAACAACACTCCCCAATAAGCAGCAGTCTGGGCTTTGTTGGAGAGCCCACGGCAACTGCTCATTAGCATTTGTGGGAAACATCCCAGTAAAAATACCAAAGGCTATCACACTAAATCCGACTGGGGTGACAGAGGTTTATGTACTTCCATGTAACTTCTAGTCATCTCCCAATATTCATAGACCCTTCCTTCCCATATATCCCTACTGGGTTCCCCTCAACTACACTCTGTTGCCTCCCATCATATCCAGTTCCTTGGCAAAGCCCCCTTCCTTCTTTCTATAGCAAATCAATTCATCAAACAAGAAGTAATCCTTCTCCAGGGAAGAAGAGCTGCTGAATCACTCTTGGGACTGGAAGGGGGCTGGTGGAGGGGACTAGGCAGATGCAAGGGGAAAAAAAAGTATAGGGATGAAAATGTGCAGCACACAGGAACGACAACTGGGAGGACTGTGCTCTCATGCCTCTGGTTTCTAGAGCTTTTATGGTGCTGGGATGTGTGTGTGTGTGTGTGTGTGTGTGTGTGTGTCTTCCTCCCTGTGAGTTTGAACACCAGCCAACTCAGAGAATGAGAGCAGACTGGGGCTAGGCAAGGAGACGGCCACAACTGTGTTTAGGAATGTCGCTGAGTTTTCACAAAGGGAAGCTGGAGTGTGAGTGATGGGACACACACCCGAGAGGCTAGCAGGAGGAAGAGGGGGAGGGGCCCAAGATGTCAAGAAGAAAGGAAAAATCAAGTGTGCCCCTTCAGAGTGCATCATCCCTGGCTACAATCCTGAGAATACATTTTCTGATTCTTCTTGCCAAACTTCAACTCCTGGATCACCGCATATTTTGGCAAAGCCTCTCTACCTTTTCCTGCTCATTGACCAATCAATTGATTGATAGAGAGGTCTTGAATGCTGAGACAAGCTCCTCCTTGTCTGATACTGAGAGCCTGCTGGGATTTTAAAAACAGACCCCTGAGGATGAAGAGTTCTTTAAACATAAAATGATTCCAGCTGAGGCAGCCGCCACTCCACCCTCACCCTTCCTATCTTTGGTAAAGCCCAGGCAGAAACATGTAGCTGTAAGTCCCAGAAAGAATCTGCACATGCAACCGTGACGATTGATAGCAATTCTCATTTTCAACCTCAGGAGAATGAACAGTCAGTGGCCCTACAACCGCATGCTCCAAACCAGGGTGAACACAATACTCAAAGATTGAGGTTATAATCACCCTGTCCTGACTGGGCCACTAAAGTCACGTTGGACAGTGCTATACTACATGATGCAGTGTTTGTAAAGAAAAGCCAAAAAAAAAAAAAAATTAAGTGTGGCCAATGTTACTCTTTCTTGGAAGAAATAAACTCAGACCTGAAGAGAGGAGTTGGGGGAAAAAAGCATACAATTAGGAAGTTAAGAAGGAGGATAGCATTAGTAAGATAATGCATGTGAACATACTTTATGAGGTGCATAGAAATTCCGCACATGTAATTGGATATTGCTATCATTATTGCTGATAACTCCACCTTACAGGAGGGGAAACAGGGCTTTGAACAGTAAAGAGATACAGAGAGGTAAATGGAAGAACTTACATGAGCCCAAGATTTGGGCTCTGAAGTCCGTCATCAGCCAAATGCAAGGCATGCCACAATTGTGTCAATAATTATTAGCAGCTTCAAGACAGGGAACAATTGAGCGGTAGAAGCTACATGTAGGGTGCAAGAGTACAACAGCTCTGGGGACTTCCACTTGACTGTTTGCCACAGGAATGGTGAGTGCCCAAGAAATGGATTTGCATGGGTTTGTTGGTGAAAGGTGCAGGTAAGGAGGGTACAGCAAGTTTACTGGGCTGGTGGAACTGCAAATGCAGGGTGAGCCAGAGTAGGAAGACACTGGTCATAGAAGGTGGGGGTCAGAAAGGCTTTGTGGGTGGCATGTCCACTCGATGAAGTTGTCTTGGCATCGGCCCACCTCCCCACTCTCCGCCAGGGCTCACTACCAGGAGCGCCAGCTTCCAGAAGACATCTCTGCCAAATCCCCCCCTTGGGAGGGGTATTCCAGGGCTGTGCAGGAATCTGGGAGACTGTTCAGGGGTCACAGAGTATTCTAATATCACTCACTGGGTCTTCCCTCATTTGACACTCCCTCTCTCCTTGGGCAAATGTATGTTAGTGTCAGAGACAGATTTATCCTGGGTTGTCACTGTGCCATATGAATTGTGCAAAGCACCTGACTGCCAGGAAAACCCAAGTCCGCCTTTACTCTACCAGCCTTCTCTGGGCTTCAGATTCCTGGAATCTCTTGCTCTGTCAGTGCTGGCCACAGGCAGGTCTGATCCTTCTATTGAGTGTACTCCAGCCTCAACTCCTACAGCTCCACACAGCACCTAAAATGCCTGCTGCTAAAATAGCAGAGAAAGGAAGGTGGGGATCTGATGTCATTTGGGGCAAGAAGAATCAAGCTTCTTTCATTTTGCTGGGTGACATAAATGAAGAAATAAAGTGGAGTTCTTATCCAGGGGACTCTATGGTTGAGCATCAGGGAAGTCTATGGACCCCCAGAAATTATATGACTTTATGTGTTTTTATGTGAACTTTCAAGAATAACTATAGTTGTAACAGCTAATACTGTGTGCTAGTTGCTATTCTAAGAGCTTAATACATATCAGCTAATTTAATCCTTGGATAGGAGATATAAATTGTTTTTAACCTCTATTTAAAAATGAGGAAATGGAGGTACCAAGAGATTTATTAACTTGGCCAAGGTCACAAAGCTAATAAGTGGCAGAGCCAGAATTCAAACTCAGGCCACTTGACTCCAGAGCTCCTGCTCATAACCACCTTGACGTCCTGTCCCAGTTTACTTCATATTCTCAGAGAGGTCCATGACCTCACAAACTCAAACTGCCTTGAAGACATCTTGCTATCAACATCTAGCGCATGGCTATGACTTACTCATCTTTGTACACTGAAAATCAAGAGCTGTGTCTGGAACGTGCTCCCGTAGCTCAGCAGCTACTCCAGGAAAAAATGAGGAGTTTCCAGAATCTAAGCTCCCTCTTTGATAGCTTTCCTCCTTCTTTTGGAGTAACCTCTTTCTCACATTCTCTCACTACTTGACACTGAGTACATGCTGCCAAATTCCTAATCAAACACTGGATTTTTGCTGCCACAGGTTTTTTTTTTTCCTTCCTGCCTGCTGCATTCTCTCTTCTCTCTTCCCCATCCTCCCTCTTCACCTGCAGTCTTTCTGAACCTCACTTGCTCCATAAACCCCGGGGACAGCCCACAACCACCTTCTTCTGGCCTACCTCCTAGTTTTAGTAGCAGTTGTATAGGAGATGGCAAGACTGAAATTCAGCACACCCTCTGCTCCAGGGGACTGCAAGACCTCAGGCATAGCACAACAAAAGCCTGCTTCTCACCCAGAGAAAACTCACCTGCCAGGAAGCCACTCAAAGAGCTCAAAGAGGCTGACAGAGTGGAATTGGAGCATTAACCCTGCACCCAGTGCTGCTGAGGTCCCAGAAGGCTGAGAGAAGGTACAGGGCAGGACCCCGCAAGGGCCATGGGCTGAGGGTCAGACTTATTATACAACACCCTGAGGGAACCTCAGCCCAGGAGGGCACCAGGAAAGAGCTACTCTGCATCAAAGAAGGTAGGCTTCTCTCTGTTCATGGGGACACTTTCTGAAATTTTGGAGGAGTCCAAAATTTAAAGTTAAACTTCTACTACCAGCTGTATATAGCCTGTGAGCATTCAATACATTTTCCCTCATCAATGAGTTCCAGAATAGAATTAGGAGCCTTTTCATTTTGGATTGCAAAACCTGTCCAATGAAGGCTGAAATCTGTTATCCTCTGCAGGGGCTCCTGTGGTTGTGAGAAATAAGCGGGTGGAGACTTCAATGGGAAGAGGCCTTGTCCCCAATAACTGCCTCTGCGGTCAGCAAGCACAGGCCTCAAGTTTGTTTCCTGTTCCAGATGACCTTGGAAGAAGCACCAGAGTGCCCAGCTCAGCACCCTCTTTGCAATAACGCTCAGAGTTAGACATTTCCAGGACTGAAATTCATTGTATTAATTTTCCCTACCACAAGGAAACTTGAGAGAAGATCCAAGAGAGAAACTGGCATTAATTCCATCTACAATGCCATCTGCCCTTGAGAGAGAAGGCTGGTGCTGATGCTTGGCTCTGTCCTCTCTGTCTGGGAAGCTCAGCTTCCTTATGTCTCAGTTTCCCCTTCAGTTAAATGGGGCTGATGCTGCCTGTCCAGAACAACATTATTCATTTGAGTATATCTAGGACTGCAGAAATGGCATAGGGCAAACTTATCCTGCTATTAGTGACTCGATAATAATAAAAATAATTTGTATTATTAGTTCCAACAAATGACCACCATTTGGGCTTATGTGGCAGTGTCTCTCCACATCAATAAACATATCAACTGCCCCAAAGATTCTCAAGTGAGGATTTTTGGGGGAGGGCTTGAGAGAGTCGTTTACATGACCCTTTTCCATCTCGCGGTCCCCCTCTCCCTGGGGCGGGCAAGTGCTCGTTTTACTGCCTGGCAACCAGACTGGGACTAAGCTTGCTAAAATATGAGTGTTTTTTTGGCTGGAGTACCAGAGAGCCTGCAGCCCTACAGAGAGAGAAAAATTGAACACACCAGGCCGTGGCTCCAGAAAGGGGAAGAATTAGGCTTCACACCGAGCAGGCTGAACCATGGCATTCTTTAGATAATGCTTAACAAACCCCCTAACAAAGGCAGCCAACTTAGCTGCATGTTCGTAAAATGTATTCTCAGCAGATTCGGGCTTATTGAAGCACTGACTTGCTTTGCAGCCAGGGTCCCCATCCTAAGCTTCCCGTTTTTCCGTGCTGCTCCCCTTGTCTAAATTCCTACAGATTCTGCCAATCAGAATTCCTCACCTCGGGCTCAGGGAGGCTTAGCAACCAAGGTAAATGGTGGGCTTTTAAATTTGATCCTAACCCTTAAAAACAACTGTCTCCCACCCCAAAGCACCCCACCCTGATGAGCCATCATCTGAAGCCAGCCCTCTTCAGTGGGCTGAGGGCTGACTTCTTAAAGATGAAGGGGAGCGTTCAGGGATTCACCTCTATGTCTCACCATTGTGACACTTCTCATATTTATTCAATGCTGTATTAGACTGTTTATTTCTACAGTCCCAAAAATTCAACTTGAGGAATTTTCTTTGGCTTTGCGACCATCACTGTTATTTTTTAAACAATAGTTATCATTAGTGCTATTAGTATTCATGCACCCATACAGAAAGCCAGCTTGATAAATTAGTAGGCATGCATTTGTGGTTTAGTCTGCTTTTCTATTACATAAGGTAAAAGACTAGGTAGAACTGGCAAAGGTTATGGAAGCAGACTTATATATCTGGGGCCAAACACAAACAGTACTGAACTTTATTATTACTCAATGCAGCTTCCACTCTTTTTTACCACCCCACCCCCACCGCATGGTATCCCAGTGATCCCTTACTCAAATTCCCCAGGATCTGTGCATTGGATAGGGGCTTTGTAACAGTCAATGGGGGGCAGAAACTTAAGGTCTAGAGACCAGATTATGATCCTGATGGATACGCTATTTACAAATTTATTGAGATCAATTCATTTTCTGCAGAAGGTGGCACCATCCCACCCCAGAACATGGAGAAGTAGTCTGGTGGCTGGAGTCCCACTGACACTCCTTGCTAACTCTGTGACCTCAAGCAAGATTCTGTGTTAGGAACCTTCTCTCCCATAAAATGAGAATAACAATTCCTCTCATTCAGGACTGAATAGGAAAAGGAGTAGAAGGCACTTTTAGTGCCTCGGAGAAAAAAAAAAAAAAAGCAGAAATGCAAGACACTAAGCTTTCTGAAAAATTTCCAGGACTATTTAGTTCTTGAATTTCCTACATGTGGCCACCTTAAATCCTGGTCTCCCACTGAAAGGTGTCAGCTGAGCTGGCATACCCAGCTCTAAAGCACAGACCAGGGCTTCCATCAGGATTAGGAGCAAAGTCTACTTGGACCTGTGACCTACATGTTCTTCAGTTCAGGTCTGGTAGATTTAAGTGGTGATTGCTGCAAACATGGAGTCCAGGAAACACATTGAGCATGGAGTTTAGCAATAAAGTCCAGCTCAAACCCCAGGAGACTGAAGATACTCCAGGATTTCTAGAGGTGAAGATAAGGGAACTTGCATTGGAGGAAAGTTTCAGGCTGACCACAGGCAGAGAGGAAAGCAGGCTTTATGAATGATGGCTGCAACTGTATGCAGGAGATCAATGTGTGCATTTATGTGTAAACAGTGACTGTTTGCTAAAGACTGCCCACTTAGCCAACTGTACACACAGGCAATATTTTGTGTGTGTGTGTGTGTGTGTGTGTGAAGCCACAATGCACTGTCCTTTCAAAATGAAGTTATATTGCTTAGCATATTGATAAATGTTCAGAAAGTTACCTGTCGACTGACCAGCAATTCTGCTGACTTTTAGATTATCCATATGATTTTTCCCCAGAGATGGCAATGAGTTTTCACTGATAAATCAATTTCTCACTTAGATCTCTTGTGATCAATGACCCCCAGGTGTGAAATGGCCAACTGTGGTTAGGAGCACAGATACCCCAGACAACAGGGAGAAGGAAATACATTGGCACATGCCAGCCCTCAGACCACAGCCTTGCCACTCTGCTTCCTGCTGGGCACTGACCCCTGGGCCCCAGACTTGTGTTTCTTCCTTCTCCACACTCTCTGCCCAGGTCATCCATTCAGCCTCATGGTTTTCAATACTACCTATGGCCTGATAAATCCCAAATCTCTATCACTAGTCACTCTTCTAAATTCCAAACTCATGCTATCCAATTGCCTCTTTGACATCGCCACCTGGATATACAGTCACTCCTCAACATTCTCAAGGGATTGGCTCCAGAAGCCCCTTGGATACCAAAACTCTCAGGTGCTCATCTCTGATATAAAATGTAGTATGTGCATGTAACCTATGCACACCCTTCTGTATACTTTAATTCTTCTCTAGGTTACTTATAATACCTAACACAACATAAATGCTGTGTCAATCATTGTTATACTATATTGTTTTAAAATTTGTATTATTTTTATTGTATTTATTGTATTGTTATTTTCTAAAAATATTTTCAACCCATGGTTGGTTGAATCTATGGATGGAGAACCTGTGGCTCTGGAACCCTCAGATATGGAGGCTGACTGTGTAACACATATATAAGCTTCATGTGGCCATGCAGAACCCTTTGCTATGCCTCCATCCATGCTTCCACTCATTCACATGGCAGTTAGTAGGGTCTCCATCTACCTAGGAGTCACCTTTGGTTCCTGTCTATCCCTCACCCCACTTCTAAGTCTTCAACTAGTCCTGCTAGGCCTCCAAATCATGTATGGAGTTCCTGTACTTCTCACTATCTCCACTGCTACCTCCATCCCTTGCCTTCCTAAACTGGCACAAGGCAGTGAGAGTAATCTTTTTAAAATGTAAATCATCAGTCCTCAGTGTAAAGCCTTCCAGTGGTTTCCTAATGGATTCAGAAGAAAACCCCAAACCTCTACTCTGACTTACAAAACATATTCCAGTTTGATCCTCACCACTGTCTCCAACCCCAAGTCACACATACACATACTCTTTCATTCAGCTCCAGTGCACTGATTTCTTTCCATGCCTCAACTACAGTCATATGCTGAATAAAGACTTTGGTCAATGACAGACTGTGTAGACAATGGTGGACCCATAAAATTATAATACAATATTTTTACTGTACCTTATCTATGTTTAGATATTCTTAGATACACAAATATCATGGTGTTACAACTGCCTACAGTGTTCAGTACAGTCACATACTGTACAGGTTTGTAACCTAGAAGCAATAGGTTCTACCACACAGCCTAAATGGGTAGTAGCAGGCTACACCATCTAGGTTTGAGTAAGTACAATCTGTGATGTTCACATGACAGAATCTCCTAACAACAGATCTCTCAGAATGAATCCCAGTCATTAAGTAACACATGACTGTATGTCAAGCTCATTTTCAACATAAAGCTTTTCACTGGTCAAATGTCCTGCCTGGAACCTCCTCCTCCTCTTCTTTTTCCTCCTCTTCCTCTTTCTCTTCTTTGTCCCCACACTTGTCTTCATCCCCCACGTGAATGGCTCCTGACATTCAGCTCTTGGCTCAAAAGGGTCTTCCTTGACCACACAACTTAATGTAGCCATCTGGTCACTTTGCCACATACCCTGCATAGCATTGCTTTTCTCATTTGCTTGTTTATTCCTGGTTGTTTTCTCCAACTCCAATGTAACTTCATGAGTAGAGAAACCATGTCTGAATGGCTAAAACAGAGCCTGGCACGTAGCAGGTTCTCAAAACATTTTTCAAATGTATGGTCTTCTAACCAATAAAATACACACAAACACAAACATTCAGTTTTTAACACATTAGGCGGGTTGTCCTCATTACTCTCATTGTCCACAATATGCCATGTATCACAAGCCTATGCTTACTTTATCTCTAATGCCCCTTTGTTGCCAGGAGGCAGAAGAAATTGCTGAATACTCATGGCCTGGACTGGCAGGAGGTAAAGATACAAACTCATTCCCCCTCACCCCAACCTTCATCATTACAATCTATCTCTATGGTCCACTCTGAATCAGGTATTTAAGAAACAGTGTTGAGGTCAAAAGACATAAATGTGAATCCAGGGCTCAGCCCCTAATTGCACAGGCGATGCCAAACAAGCCACATCTCCTCTCTCACCTGTGCTCTTTCTCATCTGCGAGATGACTGTAATATCAGCCCTGCCCACCTGACAGGGCTGTCTTAAGGAACAAGTAAGTATATGAAAGCACTCTGCACATTGTAAAGCGTGAGCTGTAAATGTATGGATTATTAACAGTATTGAGATAGGTGGAATTTTCCAAAACTGCAAAATCTATCTAATTATTGATTTCATTTGATGCTATCTGATTACCTTGGCTCCATGCATGTTTGAAGTTAGAATAGGAGCTGACGAAGGATTGCTAAAGAAGAATTTCAAAGAATACATCCTAACAACAAACAGTGAACGCTCATTCTGGGAGTCAAAGCTAATATTAAGAGTGAATGAGCAGGCAGGCTGTGGAGGTCAGAGTTAATTACAGCTAGCGGCATTTTACATGGTGCCTACCCAGACCCCCTCCACTGGGAACAACCACAGTCTAAATCTGAGCCAGCTGATATTAGTGAGCAGTGATTAGAATATGCCCACAGGGCCTTTTAAACTTTCCTCCTCTAGTTAAAGCATTTGTTTTCAGCAAGATTTATAGGCTTGTCTGCTGAGCGCAAGCAGGTTTGCCAACACGGAAGTCCTTCAGCTTACAAAGCGTTGGCCGCCCAGCACCCGCCGTAGCACCCTCGTGGGAGGAAAAGCAGCCTCTATCTGGGTGTTCTTTCCCACCAGGAAGAGGACATGGAGAGATGGTAGGAGATTTTCGGGTTTCTGACCAGCCTGCAATAGCCGCCAGAACCAAGAGCCACAGCCAGAGGAAAATCACGTATGGTTGTTGCCTTTAGGAGAGCCAGAGTGCTTCAGTCTCTCTATCTGTGAAATGGGTTGACCTTGCCTGGCTATGCCAGATGGGAAGTGATTGGTGTTTGGAAGAATGTCAATTTATACCTTAGCCACACATCCACAGTGCTGTTCTTAAAAAGATTACATGTTTAGTTTCCCTGGTTTTAAATATTAATCTGCAAAAGGCATAAGGATCTCCCAGCCTGGAGGCAAGGATCCAGTGAAGAAAATAAAATAATCCTCACCTCTCCTTCATAGTTTTGGCCTACAGCACACCCAGAAGGAAATACTTAGGTGGAGAGAGTTCTGTAGGAATTCTAGACTCCACTTCCCCATCCATGCAGCTTAAGTGTGGGCCCTGTAGGATGAGTTTCAGCTATAAAATGAGATGCATTCAGACTGTGTTTGAAAATCCTTCCAGTTCTAAACACAATGATGCTATATGTCTTATTGTTCCTTCCCATGATACCCACAAAATCAGAGCCCATTCTGCAAAGAAATCAGTGACAGCTCTGAGATGCTGCACACCTTTTCTGTTCTAACAGCTGTTCTGTGTCTCTGGGTTGTCTGGCAGTAAAGTCCTCTTGTACAGAAAACAAGAGAAGCCTTCAATCTCCAAGGTGAACACATGCTTATGGGCTTCCTCGGGAAAATTATGACAGAGCCTGAGGACCAGCTGTTCACCATCTCCACTGAGGAACAAACCAAAAGGAATGGGCTCAGCCTGATGGACTAGGACTTAGGCTAGAAGTAGGGAAGCATTCTCAGCCAGGATGGGTTATTAAACACAGCAACGGGTGACTAAGGAAAGCGTGTAAGCTTCTTTTCCAAATGCCTTTATTGGCCCAATGGACCCTTGTCTGCCTGTGGTGGCTCAGTTGTCTGGGTACAGATTTGGGTAGGAAGGACAGGGGCTATGAGACATCCTTCTTTTGCCAGCCGTGTGACACTGCTCCCTGGTGTTGATCAGAGATATAGACTAGTTAATTAAGAAAATTATAGCTCCTCATTTTGGCCAGTAAAGAAAACACAGCCCAAGGCTTATCCAGACTTACAGGCTAAAATCCAAGGGGAGGCAAGACCCCTGAGTGGTTGCTGTACAGGGGGAAGTGGAATTGGCATGAGGGCCCCTGTCTAGAGTCCAGGGGCCTGGGTTGACTCATACTTCCACTGCTTTCACAATCTCTGTGTGAATGAACAACCTGCTACTTAAAACCCCTGAATCTTAATTTCCCCCTCTGTAAAATAGGCTCAGTAATTCCAATCTTGGAGGCTTCTTGTGTCTGATAATTTATGTAAAGGCACAGAGTATGTGGACACTCAATAAATGTCAGCTTCCTTGTTTACTTCCTGGTAGACTCTGGATCTGTGCAGGAAGTGCCCTGATAGACTGCAGAAATCCCACCTGAAAGATAGGAGCCAGGGAAGAGCCAGGGTGGGTCTGACATGCCAGTTTGTTTGATGGACCATATATTAGCCTAAATTACTCCAATTCTGACAATACCTGGACAACAAAAGACCACAGGTTTCAGAACCAGAATCTGAGGTTCTGGCACTTGGCTTTGCCTTGGGAAAGTTACTTTAGTCCTCTGTGCCTCAGTTTCCCCTGATTTCGTAAAAATAAAATGAGAGCATCCAGAGTAGAAGGGAGAGTGCCCACCAAGTACCAGACACCAGACTCTGCATATTCCATTTTTGTAAATTAATCCTCACAAGAATCCTGCAGGGTTATTGCTATTAAGTGATTTTACAGATGAAGAAACTGAGGTTCAAAAAAGTAAATTACCAGAGATCATATAGATTATGTTTGACCAGGATTCAAACCCAGCCCACTCGGCTCTGAAAACAAGCCCCTTTCCAATCTTAAAGACCTCACAGAGGTGTTCCGAGCATTTACAAGACTGTATCTGGAAATAATTAGAAAAAAGTAAATGATAATATTACCCTATAAGTGATGTTTGGTGCTGAAAGAGAACAATTCTTGAGTACCACAGAGTCCAAGGTAAATCCAGATTAATTCATCCATCTCTCTGCCCCCTCTCATCACCCAGTCAGATTAAAATGCAGGGGGTAAATACAATTGGAATTAATATTAATAATATGTTAATAGAATAAATCAAAAGAGTCCCCTATTATGCTTGATAATAGGAAACATGGGAGCTTCAAAGCAAACTGCTAATTATCTGCACTGCCTTCTACCCCACTGGCTAACCAGTTGCCCCAAGTAGCACAGAGTGGGCTTCCTTCCGTAAAATCCACCTGATCTGGTCCAGTCATCATATTCTGAAGATAGTTCAGGGGCAGAATATGACCAGTGACTTTAGAAATTCTCTTCACACATGAGATAGTCCATTTCTCTAAAGGACTAAAAAAACTGACCTCTCTCTCCCTCTATTCCTGGTAGGTAAATCGGAGCTCGGACTACACTTCTCGGACTAGACCTCTCCTAAAAGAAAGAAGCCCAGATTCAAGAAGTAATTTGCCAAAAGGGAGGCGGTGACAAGACTGGGCTGGAATTGGGCCCTCAGGGTGAGTTACAACTGTGAATTCTTTTGTTCCTTTGTGTCCCAGAGCACTGGTATGCTCCAGTTATTCATCTGGGAAGGGTGAAGGTGGGTCCCTCTGCCCAGGTCTCCCAGCCCAAACATTCCAGGATTCACTCAACTCCCAGGCAACACCTCCTACAAGGGCCACACCAGCCCTGTGAGCCATGCTTAATACAGAGTTTTATTGAGGAATACTCTAACTCAACAAATTTATTTTAAAAATCTATTAGGGGAAAATTATTCATGTTCCAAGATGGATCTTGGCTTTGCAAAAAAAAATAATAATAATAAATAAATAAAAAATAAAAACAGACTGACGTACTATATGCCTTATATTTCTCTAAAGACTCTTTTATTCCAAAATTCCGATTTATAGACAATTTCCCAGGAATGCTGCTATTGTGTAAATCAAGGTCCACTTGTCCTGAGAGTGAGCTTCCCAGCCAGGGTGCCTTGTTTGGTTGTATAGTTGTAGAGCCAGATTGCGTTATTCATTAACTTCCTGTATGAAAACCGAATAATAAAACTGAAGTGTGTTAAACAAATCCAGATGAGGGGGTTTAAATCACCTCCAAGTCACTAGGCTGAAAACCGCTGTCATTTCTCCTGGAAAAAATATTCTCTACCTTGCTCTAGCACCACATTATTAAATGGAGATAACAGTATTTATGCCCTTCCCAAGGGGTAACAGGGATGGACAGCTCTCCTGGGTTGGGCCTGCTTGGATGAGGAAGTGACAAGCAGTGGGGAAACAGGTAGGTGGCCCCCAGAGTCTACTTCCAGCCCTGTGATTCCAAAACATGCACAGAGATTAGGGGCAGAAAGGCGTCTCGGGATGAGAAAGTGTGGTCTGGAAGAGGCAGGAATGTTTCTGTGACTAGCTATGGGAGTCAAACCCATCACCCTTTGTAACAACCGCTTAGCTCTTATTTCTCCCCAGGGATTTACGTGTGAGCGAACAGCAGGCAGCTGTCTCCTCGGCCGCGGCTGAGCCGCGGCCGCCACAGGGAACTACAAGGCAACGTGAAGCCTGCGCTAGAAAAACCGCTCCTGGGCCGGTCCTGCAAGCAGCCAAGATGCGGTTAAAGATTCCAATTCTGATGGGATCCCATGTCTCCTAGGTTACAGCTGAGGACTGTGTTTTCCTTTATTACAACAGAAAATGTGTGTTCCCCAGGGACTGTTCAAACATCTGTATGAGGTACATCGTGTGTGTGTGCGTGTGTATGCGTGTTTGCGCGCCTGTGCTCACACATACGCTCAGGCGGCAGCTATCATGACCTGGCTCTTCAAATAACCCTCTCCAGGTAGTTAAAATTCATGGTGCCTTATTGCTGTTCCAGCAGCCAATCTGCTACAGATGTGTGGTAGTGCAGTTGCATTTGAAGCAAACAGTCTCAGAAGTCTAATTAAAATAGAGGAAGTGATCTCCTCCTCAAATTTCCTTTAGATTTAACTCCATAAAAAATCACTAGGTAATATCCAATTGGCAGAGTGAATCATCAGAGCTGGCAGCTGGGCCAAGCAGGCAGAGCAAACAGACTTCTGGCCCCTGCTGGGGGTGTCTTATGTAACACCCACACCAGAGACTCCAGCCTCCTTGCCCTGTGCCTTCAGCTAATCTTTTGTGGTCACATTTATGAAGCTATGATTATATGTCCATCTGGAGTTGGGAGGGGGTAAGGGTATTGTTGATTCACCCTAAAATCCACTGACCCAAAGTCACTGAAATGTGTGCTCAAGTGCTTTTCTCTGATTATTGATTAAAAAAAAAGAGAGAGAGAGAGAGCCAGTTGCCTGGATATTCACACAAGCAAAATGGCACTACAGATCTAGTTATCCCAAAGGGAGACCCTTCGTTTGCTGATATGAGCATTTCTAGCATGTGTTTGGAACCATTTGTCACCCACATCTAGCCCAAGAGTCAGATGCAAAATGCCCCAGAAACTGGTTTGGGATGAATTTAAACTCCCTCTGAAGAAGTGTTGCCAAGGCTCCCTGGCTTCAAATCTTACCTACCTCTTCTCCCATAATAAGTTTAAAGTAATTCAGTATGTAAAATGTTCATGTTTCCAGTGTCCAAAATCTCAGGGTTGACAATGAATTTACCTGAATAGTCATTGGGTGCACATAATCACACATCACTGCTGAGGGCAGGAACTGCCGTGTAGCACAAGAGGCTCTGGATACGGAGTCAGAGGGCTGAGTCAGGTTGGAGGATTGGCTGCTCCAAGACAGCTAATTTTCCCCAGGGCTTCATTATTCATCTGGGAAACGATGGCACCCACCCTGCCTGCCTTAGACAGCTGTTGTGGGGTTAGATCTGATAGAAGTACTTTGCAAACTCTAAAGCCTCTGGTGTGCATTTAAGCTCTCAGCAGTCATACTGAGGATCAGCCAGCTTCTATGACATAGCCCGGTCTAGGCAGTTTTCAACCCTGGCTGGTGAACTTCTGAAACACTAGTGAAGCACAGGCCCATCCTTAGGGAGTCTGATTTCATTGTGCAGTTGGGCTAGTAGAAAGGAAACTGAGGTAGGTGACAGATTTGGGCCTCCCTTTCAGTAAACATACACTGCACATTTGGACCTGAGACGTGAAGCCCTCAGTTTATGTATCGGTTAAATGGACATCATAATGTCTACGTCTGGCTCCCCTATTCATTTCATTGATGTTTACTGACTATCTACTATACTCATTTCTTATGGTCACTGTAAAAAATTACCTGAAAATTGGTGGCTTAAAACAACAGAAATTTATTCTCTCGCGGTTCTAGAGACCAGAAGTTGAAAATCCGTTTCACTAGGCTGAAACAAAGACATCAGCAGAGCTATGCTCCCTCTAGAGGCTTAAGGGAAGATTCCGTTCCTTGCTGCTTCTGGCTTCTGGTGGCTGCCAATGCCAACATTCCTTGGCTTATGGCCACATCACACCCATCTCTGCCTGTCTTCACATTGCCTTCGTGTGTGTGTGTGTGTGTGTGTGTGTGTGTGTGTGATTGTAAAATGTCTCTATTTATAAAAACCCTTGTGATAGCATTTCGGGCCCACCCAGACAAACCAGGATTATGCCCTCATCTCAAGATCCTTAATTTAATCACATGTACTAAGATCTTTTGGACCTGATGTCTTTGGGGGACATTTTCAGTCTACTATGCCTTTTATGGATCAGACATTGTGCTAAATGCTGAGAACATAGCAGATAACAAGACCCTATTGTACTCCAAAGGAATGAAGGATTATTAAGGATCACAGACTCTCAGATTTGGAAAAGACATTAGAACTGCGGTTCTCAAAGTGTAGTCTCTGGACCACCAACATCACCGGAGAATTTGTTGGAAAGGTAAATTCTTGCCCCCCACCCACCTTCTGAGTCAGAAGCTCAATGGTAGAACCCAGAAGTCTGTGTTTTAACAAGCTTTCCAGGTGATTCTGATGCACACTAATGTTTGAGAACCACCAGTCTACTGGGAATGAAGTTTTTTATTTTAGTGTTCTTTCCCCAGCATCTCTGCTAAATTATATCCAGCTTTGGCTTAAATACTAACAATTTATATACCTGCCCACTGCATTGCTTACTGTTAAAATGGTTAAAAATGGCTCAGAATTAGTAACATAAGATCTAAAATTATTACCATTAACCCTACAAACACCAGACATCACCAACATTCTCCACCTTAGCAACAGTTTCAATTTGCACAACCCATGCTTGAGTAATTAAGCAGCTAATGATTAAATGCCAACTTCTGGTCTAGAGCACTGTCCTGGGCACAGAAAGGAATACAGAGGGATATAACACACAGATTCTGGCTTTAAGGATGTGATGATGAAAATGGAGAAACCCATCAAAGGCATGTGAAGTGCTGATGGAAAGTAGCAGCAGATACCTGTACCTGGCTTAGAGATGAAGAGGAGAGTTCAGTCTGGGCTTGCCTCTTTCCATCTGTTACATTCCAGCTGACTGAATTTGGGCCCATCATTTTACCTCTCTGTGGTTCAGTTTCTTCATCCAGAAAGTGAGGCAAATAAACTGGAGCCTGTCTAATCATCTATGACTCTGAGTACAGCCAGAAGTGCTACCAGAATTCAAAATAATGATAATGCCTAATACGGAATGAGTTGGGGCAAGTACTGGTTTAAAACTTTGTGATTCATTTATTCTTCATTTCAACCCTGAGAGGTTCTGGCATCATTTCCATTTTATAGATGGGAAACTGAGGCACAGAAAAATTTTAAA
Organism: Pongo abelii; assembly: GCF_028885655.2. NCBI lineage: Eukaryota > Metazoa > Chordata > Mammalia > Primates > Hominidae > Pongo > Pongo abelii. Next base: position 84,897,763 of record NC_071985.2, on the reverse strand, counting down.
TTACTTTCTTCAGATCATACAGCTAACAAGTAGCAAAGCTGGGATTTGAACCTGTACTCTTAACAATATGCTATATGCCTGCTCACCATGGACTAAGGCAGGCAGAGATGCATCAGGAAGGCAATCTAACTTACTTCTGGCTTTAAAAGACTGCCAAAGTGAACCAACAGTAAAAAGCAGAATTTGGAATCGTGTTACAATAGGATGCTAGATTTTTTCTTTTTTTAACAAGTGGATCAAAATAAGTGTGGCTACTGGGAACATGTCTTTCGCAGTAGCTCAAGACTCATAGTTACCTATTCAGAAAACATTTGTTTTTATTTTTAAAGATCTGGGAACCACACAGGTAAAAGCTGGAAGCAAAGCTCCGGAAAGTGAGTCAGAAGTAGTAGGAGTTGTTATGTATCAAAAGGCAGGGAGGGAAAGAAAAGATATGAGAGATATATGAAGTGGCTATAAGGCTCATATGGAGAAGAGCGGGTGGCCTCCAACCAGGAGGGTCACCTGTGTGGCAGGATTATTGAGACTGTGGCATCAATCTGTGCACCTATCAGCTAACAGGCCTGACTGGTTTGTACATTAAAATGCCTGAGGATGAAAATTATTTCAGTTTATTTCCTCCAAGTAGGCAGCATTCATTTGCTCATTCTCTGAAATTTTATGCTATATGTTGGAACTCAGAGATGAACAAGACCCAGGGAATTGGAACAGATAAACAAATACAACCCAGGGCTATAGATTTTCCACTCCAGTCTGTTGTCTTGGGCTTTACCTACTTGTCACATTCATTGTCTTCATAAAAAACTTACTGGGGGCCAGGCGCGGTGGCTCATGCCTGTAATCCCAGCACTTTGAGAAGCTGAGGTGGGCAGATCACGAGGTCAGGAGATTGAGACCATCCTGGCAAACATAGTGAAACCATGGCTCTACTAAAAATACAAAAATTAGCCAGGTGTGATGGTGCATGCCTGTAATCGCAGCCACTCAGGAGCCTGAGGCAGAAGAATCGCTTGAACACAGGAGGTAGAGGTTACAGTGAGCCGAGATTGCACCATTGTACTCCAGCCTGGAGACAGAGAGAGACTCCATCTCAAAAAAAAAAAAAAAAAAAAAAAAAAAACTTACTGGATTATAGCTGTATGCAAGACACTAGACCAGATGTCCTCAGGGAAGCAAGGGCTTAAGAAGACCCAGTTCACTGAGTGTTCCTTCGATTTGAGTTTTATTTTTCACGGGCCATATAGACAGTGCACAATCAACTAACATTGGATAAATGTGTAAATGTTTAAAATAGCACTTTCACAAATAATATTTGGTCCTCAAAATACCCAACTGAACCAGGTAGTAGTAACATCCCTGTGAGCAAGTCACATTACTACTCTTACCTCAGTTTTCTCATCTGTAGAATAAGAGAATTGGTCTACAAGATTATTAAGACCTTTTCCAGCTCTGTAAGGCTGTGATTCTCTGCATTCGAACTAAAACTCAGAGAGCAAAAGAGACCTGAGAACATTACACCTAATAAGGATAGTTCATAATTGTTAAGCATGTTGTGTGTTATAGTCCATTCAGGCTGCTATAGCAAAATGTCATAGACGAGGCAGCTTAGAAACAACAGACGTTTATTTCTCAACAATTCTGGAGGCTGGAAAGTCCAAGATCAAGGCAGATTCAGTGTCTGGTCAGGGCCCATTTTCTGGACAGCACTTTCTTGCTGTGTCTTCACAGAGTAGAAGGGATGACCAGCCTCCCTCAGGCCCCTTTTATAAGGGCTCTAATCCCATTCAGGAGGGCTCAGGCCTCATGATCTAATCACCTCCCAAAGCCTCCACCTCCTAATACCATCATGTTGGAGGTTAGGATTTCAACATGTGAATTTGGGAGGACATAAACATTCAGGGCATAGCATTCCATATGCTGGATACTAAGGAAAGTACCATATAAGAGTTTTCTCACTGATCTTCATTAGAGCCCTATGAAAGAGATGGGCACTATCATTAGGTCCGTGTTCTACAAATGAGGGAACTGAAACACAGAGAGCTTACACACCTTGTGCAAGGTAACACAGCTGATCAGTAGGGACTAAGGTGGAACCAAAACCAAGTCTGACCCTAGCAACTGCATTTCTAACCACCACACCATCTGGTCAGCCCTGCACGGGAAGTGACCATGCTGACTTAGGACACAAGCCTAGATACTGCAGTTACAAGCCCAGGCTCTTTCAGCTGAACCACTCACACACAGTATTTTCAAGTGACTGTGACTCCAGCGGTTGCACTAACTCAACCATACTTGATGGTAAATTATAAGCAAAGTGCCGGAACAGCCAGTAATAGGTTGATAAATTTCAAAAGAGGTCATGCCCAGAGTAAGCCATAGTTGGAAAGTTTGGCCAGGACACAGAGAAACAAGAACACTTAGCTCCTGCTGATGGTAGTATAAACCACCACAGCCCCTCTGGGATGACAATCTGCGAAATCATCAGAAACCTCAAAAACATACAGATCATTTAAATCCGGCAGTTTCTCTTCTAATAATTTAAGTTAAACAATTATTGCCTAAGTTTGTTTCTTTTTGACCCTTTAGCAGTTAAGCCTTTGAGTATCTGATAAAAGCTATGGTCCTTCTCCTTATAAAAATCACATGCGGGCCGGGCATGGTGGCTCATGCCTGTAATCCCAGCACTTTGGGAGGCCGAGGCAGGCAGGTCACTTGAGGTCAGGAATTCAAGAACAGCCTGGCAAACATGGTGAAACCCCATCTCTACTAAAAATACAAAAATTAGCCAGATGTGGTGGCACATGCTTGTAATCCCAGCTACATGGGAGGCTGAGGCAGGAGAATCCCTTGAACCCGGGAGGCAGAGGTTGCAGTGAGCCGAGATCATGCCAGTGCACACCAACCTGGGTGATAGAGCAAGACTCCATCTCAAAAGAAAAAAAAAAAATCACACGCACATAACATTTGCATGCAATTATAGAGGATGCACTGATGTTGCTCTGAAGCCCATCTGTAAATTTCAGCTATAAATACCTAAAAAGAAATCACTGATGTTCAATACCTGAATAATATGGTATAAGACTTCAATTTAATGCAGGATTTAAACTGATGTTGGAAATGTGAAAGAACTTTTAATGACATGGGAAAGTGTTCACGGTAATTGTTAAATGAAGAAGCAGATTATAAAATAAGATGTAGAAGATAATCCCCACTAAAATATATAGGCAGGAAAAAAGAAAAAAAAATCTAGGAGGCTAACTACCAAAACATTAACAGTGATTATTTATAGATAGTAAGATGATGGGTAATTTTTGTTTGTTCTTTATTGTTTTTTCATAAGTTCCAAATTTGCTGTAATACATAGGTAGCCCTATTATAATCAGATATAAATATTTTGTAAAGAGACATAACCTAATGACATCACCTTGACAAACTTGAAGATTCATTTTTTCCCAACCTCCAGATATAAGATCCCAGCCTTCCCAAGGAAAGGGCATCTGTGTCAAAGCCACCTAACTGAAATCAAAGTACATGATCAGTGGATGCTGGTACATTCTACATACTTGTGTGTAAAAGTGGAGATACTTTTCTCCCCTTTTAGGAGACAGGGTGAAACAATAGGTATTAAAACCATAAGCAGAAAGGTGAGATTGTCCCTGCTGTTTAAGGAGAGGATTCCCCCAACTGCTAGATCTCAGTCACATGCCCAGGAGAAAACTACCTCCCAGAGGCAGACAGGAAAAGAACTGGGATGAACATAAAGTTCATGTTGCTGTTAGAAGCAAATCGAACAGATGGGCCTGGAATCTGCACACCAGGTCTGGGGTGCCATCCTGGACTACAGGAGGGGATATTGCATACTTATTCTTCTCTCGCTCTAAATATTTCTTTGGCCAGAAAAGGTTTGTTGGAAACCATTGTAACCTTTAGAAAACTGATTAAAAGTCTGGTTTAGCAATCCCACTCAAAATATATACATATACAGAAACTGATGCACCAATCAAACTAGCTATATTTCCCAACATATCTCCCCTCCTTCGTCTATCACACTGTGTCCATCCTTACATACTTTTCAAAAGACATGGTGAAACGGTGAGCACCAAACATGCGTGTTTCTCAAAGTGCAAGTCTCAGATACAGCAAAATCTTCCTACAAAAGAGGGGGCCTGGCTTGAGTTTGAACAACAAAGAGAAATTAAACCATTGAGGAAAAGTGAGAAGGGTGTTACAATCAGGGGAAGCACACATGCAAGGCACAGAGACACATACTACAGTGTGAAGAGTGAGGCAGGGAATGGCACAGGAGCAGGCCCCGCAGGGCACACTACAGTGAACCTTCTCAAGGGAGAGGCACCTTCACACCCTGCAAAGTGTTCTGTGTGCCCAGTTGCATGTGGCTCAGTGGAGAAGGGCCTGCTCTTAGAAAGTCAGTTCAGGTATCACGTTGACTGTGTAACCTTCTTCAGTGTCCCCATTCAGAATTAACTGCTCCTTCCCCTTGCTCCCTCAGACACTCTCTTCATACATCTAGTGTGGTATAAATGGCAGATGTCTGGGCCCCACCCGAGGTTCCTATATCAGACCTCATTTAATGGGATCTGGGCCTCTGCCCCTTTTCCCTCTCACATCTGCTGTTTCTTGTGTGAATGAACAGATATCTCAGGGTGAACAAGGCTTCCTGAACTGGCTAATGTTGCAAGCAATGTATTTTTATATTTTTGTTTTAAAGAATGCACATTTCCTTTCCATTATTGTGTGTATTACAAGAAAGGCATGGGGTTTAATTTTGCTTGATTTAGCAAGAAGGTGGACCCATATTTAGCAAAAGTGTTAGCCAAAAGGCTTCTGCATTTGTAGCAAGTTCCTTGGGTGAGTTAGATTTACAGGAAGGTACACAAACTCCTAACAGGTGTCCTGGTCTGAGTGCAATCACAGTTCATTTTCTGTGTGTCCGTCTCCCCCATCAGACTGTGAAGGAAGTGGATGTCTTAGACATCTGCAGAGCTCAGTTTCCAGCACGGTGCTTGGAACACACTAGGTCCTAAATGAATGAGCATGTGAAACTCCCTGTCTCTACCTCTGTTCACTCAAACCCTTCCCACTTCTGCCCTTGTGTTCACCCAGGTGCTGGAAATCTCTTTCCTTCAGAAATTAAAATAAAGACTGTCTACCCTAGCAGCACACTAGAATAACCAGGTGAGTTTTTAAAAAGTCAGATGCTCAGGCCACATCCCTAGAAATTCTGGTGTAATTGATCCAGGAAGGGGCTCGGCATTAGTATTTTCTAAAGCTTCCCAAGGAAGGAATATTGTATCCTTTATCTCAGCTGGAAAACATGGGGCTGAAAACAGCCCTGGAAGTCTGGATTCTTAGTGGAAGTTGAAACAGTCTAAAACAAAGTCTCTGGCTGTCCTCAGTTTGCACTTAAGAAGCAGAACACTCAACGCTGAAAAGCAAGATGGCGAGCAAAGGTCTTATATGGCCTCCACACTCCAGATGGAGACAGTGGGGATCAGGATGGGCTAGTGGCTAGAGTCTAGTAGAAATAGAAAGGGGTTCCCAAGAGACTCCAGGCCCCAACATCGAGCTTTTATTGTGACTTCCAGGGCTGTGTCCCAAATGACCCTTTCTGAGACCCTCCACAACCAGCCTCCAGGGAAGCCTGTGAACCAGGGAGAAGAAGGCTCACTCTACTGAGCCACTGCCAAGCTTTGGAGTCAGCGTAACTGAGCCCCATCATCGGCATCAATGCTTCATAGCTGTGGGAACTCAGGCAAGTCATTCAGCCTTTCAGATTCCTCATCTATAAAATAAAAATAACAAAACCCAGTCCACTGCATCAAGCCGTGAGGCTTCAATGTGACAATGTATGTCAAATGTCTGTCACATTAAAAGTTAATTCTTGTTTCCTAAGCCAGGAAAGCAGACATGTGGCATAAAGACAATGCAAGATGTTCTTTGAAGAAGTAACCTTACAGGACTTGAAAGAAATAAACTTGAGATAAGAGTTGAAACCTAAAATGTGCCAGAGGGGCATCTCCTTGGGTGCAAGTACCCAAGCTCAGGGCTGATTCTCTTTCTGCTCATTAGAGCCCGCCAGCGCCTCAGTGCAGGTGTGCTTTCCTCTGGCCAGACTGGTTTTTATGCAGCTATTTGCGGAGATGAGAGCTGATTTACTGCCGGTGAGGACCTCCATCACTTGAAGGCTGAAATGACTCTGGGGGCTCAAGAGCAACTTTTCAGCTGAAAGGCTTGCAGGCCCGTCAGGGAGAAAGTACAGCCTGGGGCTGAGGCAGCCATCAGGGACAAAGGGAGGAATTCAGCACAATTGGCCACACAGTTCTAAATGGCGAGCAGGACGTGCTGCTATGGACACACACAGTCAGGTGGTCCAGGTGCAAGAACACACAATTAACCGGGGGCTGAAAGGGCTGGGAATGATATTTTACCTGCCATTCTGGATTTTGGCAGCTGACCCCTGTCCAGGGCCGAGGCAGCTGGCCCATGTGAAATGCTGCCACATCATCTGAGATCATCTCTTGACAGTGTTCCAAAAGAAACCGAGGTGGCATTTTCTGTTATGAACCCACATAAGGTGTAACTTCCCTGTAAAAGGAGCCTCCAAGGCCTACAGAAAGGACTGTAGCTTTTAGAAACAACCAAAATAACCAAGAATTATAAATTTAGCAAATTACCCTACAGAACATTGGACAGCCACTAACAATAATGAGTGAAAGACTGCAGAATTACAGAAGGTGCTTATTTTATAAGGCAGCATATTAAAACAATACAAACAGTATGATTTCAGCTATATGAAGTGTCTGCATGTGAGAAGAGATCAAATACTGAGCATGTGTTATATACTAAGCTGTCTTCAATAATAATTTTATTTAACCCTACAACAACTCCAAGAGGTATTTTTATTATTCCCATTTTGTAGATGATAAAAATGAAACTCAGAGAGGCTAAATAACTTGTCCAAGGGTAGTATGTTTCAGACCCACGACTTTAACAAAACCAGCATCCTTCTGGTACATCTCAGCCCCAGATGCCTGATTCTTCCTCTTCTCTTCAGTATCTGCTCTCTGACAAGAATGCTGTAATGGATATTTACGCATCAGTATAAATTTAAACCATTACTTCTCTCTGGATGTTTAAGAGTAAAATGAAAAGGAAAGCTCCCTTTTTAATGGATCTGAGGCTTCAATAAGCAGCTAAAGGAGTCCAGCGCCCCTCCATTCTTGTAGCCAGTCCTAGCTGGATGGCTGTTTGGGGATCAGGAAGGCAGGGAACCTAAGTTCTCTATTTCCTGCCTAGACACTGGCCATGAGGCCATGCTCTCTATCCTGGAAAGCCCTTAATACCATAGGACGGAAGGTATTTTCTGCCTGAAAGATATCATTATTGAACAAAAGGGGAGGGAAAACAGAAAAAGGGCATCAAAGCCTAAACAAATAACATCAGCATGAAATCTTTAATGAATGGCTCATCCAATGCGATCTACTGAAATCCAGAAGGTTTAGTAAAAGATGCCTTAAACCCAGTTTATACTGCAAATCGACCATGAAGAAAAGTCAACACCAAGTTAATCCCGTTTAATAATTCAGTTTCGGGATGTTAAAACATATTTCTCTCTTGGAGTTCCTGCATGTATGTCTGACAACAGGGAAACCAAGAAACACACTTAAAAAAAAAAAAAAAAAAAAAGAAGTGGTAGTATTTTAGTAACTATACTGTACTATTAGCAACCTGCAAGAGGTGGCAGTTAGTTCTTCCTGACCCCTTACTTTATCTCCCAAATCCCTTCTTTTCTCCCTGACCTCCCCCAAGACAGGGAAATTTTAAGCCTGGCTTTGGAGCCTAGACTTGACCCAGTATGACTATGGGGTCACTGTTTCTAACACCTAGGCCTGGCTGCTCAAGAATCTTGGGTGGGATAAGAGCCATTGGATCAGGAGACTCTTTCTCAGACCCTTTTGGGAACAGTCAGTCTCATGGTGCTTCTGATCTCACTGGACACCTTGCTGAGCATGCCCCCAACGGATGGTCCCAGCCCAACTCCTTCACCTGTCCAATTCTCAGAACCCCTACAACTCTCAGCTGACATCCTGAGCATTCACCAAATTATTTTGAGCTTGGAGCTGACCAGAGCCTGCTATCAATTAAAATATGCTCACAACTTTAGGCCCGATGTGTGACCTGTTTACTTAACTCCCCACTTAACCTTCTGGAAAGGGCTTTCTCATCTCTAATGTTCACTTGGATTGGGGCAGTTTCTAAGACTTTCCTCAACAGAGTTGCTCAGACTCACAAGAAAATGCCTAACTCATCCTTCTTCCCATCAAAACCTTGAGCTGACCCAAGTTAAGGGCTTTTCTTTCTCCCAAGCCTCCCTTGCTTTTACTACAGAGAAAACCCTAGAGTGAAAGTGGTTCTCATCAGCTGTTCTCAGAAGAGCAGCACTTTATGCATACATCAAGCAGGAAGGACCAACAGTCAAGTCCATAACTGACCACAAAACAGCCTCAGCTCCTCCCTGAGGCTCCCTGCTTCTCTGGTCCCCACGACAGCTCCCTGGATGCTTTGGCAGTGCTTGCAACTGCACAGAAGAGAAATTAAAAGCAAATTTGCATTACCTTTGCTCAGTGCTAGAGCGCTCAGTTTTAATTTGCATTTTATTTGCAGAGCACTTGCATATAATATTGTAGAAATGCCGAGAACTCTCCCTTCCCCCTTCTCACCCTGCCTGCTTCTCCTCATTCATGATTCCCAGGATGCCTGTGAACCTAGGTATATTACAGAGGGACTTAGCCCACTGGGGAGCTAAAGTAGAGAAACCCTAGGTAGCATCTAAGGGCTAGAGGATCTGAAGGCCAGGAGTTTGACAGCAGTAGGCTCAATCTGTAATGAAATGGAGCCCAGATATCTGCTTTCCTTATTTATGAAATCATAGGAAAATTCTCCTCACTGCCCACTGTGCAAATATGCATGATGCTGACTCAAAACCACCAACTCTCAGGACCGGCTTAACACAATTCCAAACCTGGTGAGAACCCGTGGGGCAGCTACACTGTGCCATCTGTGGAAACCCCTGATGGTCCATTTTAATATCCCTTCCCCTTTAACACGTGGACTTTCCACTGCTCTGGTTCTATTGGGTGTTACACCCACCTGCCTCTCGTCCCACCTGGCACCTGTATGGTTGAATACCTGATTGCAGAGCCCCCCATCCCTGCACAACATTTGGCTTACACCAAAACTAGCCTGATTCCAAGATTACACTCCCGACAACACACACACACACACACACACACACACACACACACACACACTTCTCTGCCAGTACAATTCTATAACACATTATGATTTCTGTAAGACCTAAAGTTTACTTACATCACACACACAGAGGACGAGGAGCTGGGAAATGCACTGCATCCTACCAAGCTAACATTCCTGCTTACTCAATGCCCATTCCAAGAAGTGCCCTTCTCCCTGTTTACCCAGACAGGCAGCTTCCAATCTGAGGAAATTCGGTGTTAAAATACAAACAAACATAAAAGGTGAGAATGCGCTGCTAAATATGCTCCTCCAGTGTCAAAAATGACAGCCAGGTTCCAAGATGTACTTTTAAAAGAAAACAAAATCAAGCAATGAGGATAGTGAACACAGAAACAAAACAAAACAAGAACAAGAATAAGAAGAATGAAAGAACAGATTAAACTGGTTCTTTTCTTTTTCTTTTGTTTTAAACTGTTGCCAAGTTATTTATCCCTGGAAAGCCACTTACTTTTTCAAGGTGAAGTATTTCCTTGTGAGATGACTTATTTCACTTGGTTCCACTTAAGTTTATAGCTATTGGTTGGGGGTGGGGGGAATATCAACTCACAGAATGCTGGAGTACAAAGGGATCTTCACAACATCATTCGTCTTCTCGTTTTACAGAGGAAGAAACTGTAAGGCCTGAATTTTGCTCAACCAAAATTAAGTGACTTCCCCAAGTTCACACAGACAGACACTCAAAACAGCAGAGACAATAAGAAACCGAGTCTCCCAAACTCCCTTTACTGCTTTCCCTCCCTCTGTACTAGTGAAAGAAGAGAATGAGGCTGGGCGCGGTGGCTCACACCTGTAATCTCAGAACATTGGGAGGCTGGGGGGGCGGGGTGGATCACCTGAGGTCAGGAGTTCGAGACCAGCCTTGCCAACATGGCGAAACCCCATCTCTACTAAAAATACAAAAATTAGCTGGGTGTCGTGGTGCATGAGTGTAATCCCAGCTACTCGGATGACTGAGGCAGGAGAGTTGCTTGAACCCAGGAGGTGGAGGCTGCAGTAAGCCAAGATCACACCATTGCACTCCAGCCTGGGCAACAGAGCGAGACTCCATCAAAAAAAAAATAAAATAAAATAAAGGAAAAAAAAGAAAGAAAAGAAAAGAAAGCAGAGAATGTTCTGAGATGTGGCTGGTGATGCTGACATTGCTTCTGTTCAAAATCTTCCTCCTCACTCATTCACTACCCTTTGCAATGACGATCCATGTCCTTGCCCTCAAGTTTCCACTTCTATCCATCAAAACCATCTGTGCCTAAACAATCACTTTTCCTTCACCTGGCCATAATGAAGACGAATGACACAGCAGTACCATTGAATTTTTGGTAAGGTCATTTTTATTGCTAATTGCTCAATGACCCGAGGACAATCATCCTTATGTTTCCTCCTCCTTAGAGAAAAGTGCCAAGGTTAGGTTTTTCTCTCTAGGTGCATGAGGAGGCTACCAGTTGCTAGAAATGTAGCCTCCTGTAACTCAGCATATTTGATTTTCCTCCCAGCTTCTAGGAAGCTCAGAACTAAGTTTCGTGTGCTCAACTGAAATGATCCCCTTAGCCTATGTTGTTTGGAACACTTCTTGCTCTACACTACTCCCTTCATTACTTTGCTGTTATTCTTTTATTCTTTTTACAATCATCTTATTATATCTTTGTCTTCATTATAAATTGCTTCAAATCTTCTTTGGAAGGATAAAGTATAAATAATCATAATGAAATCCTCAAGACTTTTCAAGCTTTGAGGAGAAAGATAATGTATAATTTTAATGCATCTTGGTCCAAAACCAGGAATGCTGAGCTAGTGAGAACGCTCCTTGTGTGCCAAAATTACCACACAAAACAGACAGAGAACTCCAAGATGCTCCTGAACCTTAAGGTAAATCTGGGACCTGCTCCCTGTGCTTCCACAATTCCATAGCCCATGGTGTTTCTGCTGCATTTATCCACAAAAGTGATCATCTCCTTTATGGCTCACAAGTGGCATCTTACTTCTTCCCAATGTGCTGGGGGCTGGGAATGCTTCGTGGTTGGCTGACCTTGTACCCACTCTGGTGCTTTGGGTTGTTCATTGATCCTCGTCAAAATTTACAAAAGCACAAGACAGATGAGATGGGGGAAGCACATTCCTCAGCTGGAAGAGTGGCCAAGTAACCACAAACTGCTGGCCCTCCTGGGATTGTGCTGGTCACGGACTTGGCTTCGGCAGCCCAATGACTTGTTCCTCCAGACATTGCCTACGCCTGCAGTCAGTTATTCTTCACTCAGACCACCAGCCCTCTGGGTCCCAGGGAGGCAAAGCATGATGGGAAGTAGGCGGGTACTGGACAGGAATGTAAAGGGCCAAGGTAAGACCAGGAAGGAAGCCACTTCCCCTAGAGTCAGCCTCCTGCTGGATCCTAAGACCCCTCTGCTCTAACAATTATTTTTTTAAACAGCCTCAGTCCAAGCTGTGGAGGCTGGGGTGGACTTTAAAGCAGTAGGAACAGAGCATAAAGCTTTCCATATCTTCCACACAGATATTATATCTGGTATATGGGTGGGATTACCCCATGCCAGAGATTGTTGTTTTCTTAAATTGCAAAGTTTATTACACCCTCCATCTAAGGTGCACATACCCTGGGCCTGAGAAAGGAAAGGGTCACAGTGGCCACTACATTACACATTGGTTTAATCCTCAGTTCTACTGGTTCTGGTTTAATCCTCAGTTCTGGAGGTGATCAGAACTGAGGTGGTGAAGCCAGGCTCCACTCTTTACTAATAGGGTAACCCTGGGAAAGTTACTTAACCTCTCCAGGCCTCAGTTTCCTCATCTATAAAGTGGGAACAATAATGGAGCCCATCTCATGGGATCAGAAAGCCCATGGTATGTGCCTGGCTTAGGGCAAGTGTCATATAAACTTTAGCCTCTCCCACCCCAAAAATATCTTGTCCTCCAAGATTTTAGTCAAGTCTCAGAAAGAAAAAGGAACTCAATAACTATGAGAGTTAGTTCAGTCTTCTCTCAATTATTTATAGAAACAACACATTTCCTGTTTGGGTACTATGTTACCCAAGATATGCCACTTCTAAACTTGGTCATCAGGAGCATGCAGGACTGGTTTGGGTATACAGTCAAAGATGAAAATCAGTTATGATTGGGTCTGCTCATTTCTACTTATTTCTACTCCCTCGACCCAGATAATTAAGAATTAACTGCACGTGGTTAATGCTCTTATATAAACACAATGCAAATCTTACCATGTCATTCCCCTGCTTCAAGCTTTTCAAAGATCCCTAAACCCAAGTCCCTTCCATGATATCCAAGGATCCCCATGATCTGACCCTCGTTGCCCTTCCCTGCCTCATCACCTGCTAGTCCCTGTCTGGACCTTCATAATCTAGCAATGCTGAACTTCTTTTTTCTCGCTGGTGCCCGGCATCCTCTTCCTTGTCTGGTGCCTTTACTCAGATTGTCCCATCAGCCTGGAAAACTTCCCCTCTCCTCGTCTGCCAAATCTGCTCAGGCGTCATCTTCTTCCAGACACCTGTCATGCACCTTCCCCCACTACCTGCCCCACAGCAGGCTGGGTGCATCTACCTCATGCTCCAGTTATAACCTGCACATTGTTTCACCACTCTACACTTATCACTTTGCATTATAAGGATCTCTATTCCTTATCTTTTGGGCCCTCTAGAGAGTGCCCCCTCCCTGAGATCAAGGAGTGTGTCTGTCTGTCTTGCATGTGTGTGTCTGTGTGTCTCAGGTGCCCAGCACATAGTAGGTGCTAGTGAAAGGAAACACAGAAAGGAAGGTGAGAGACATTTGCAGTTGGACTAGTCAACAGGTAGCAGTAATTTAGCTAAATGGCACACCGCCCAGGTAATGGGGTCGATGGACTCATCAACACATATTGCCACCCAGCAGTGGCAGGATCCTGGAGAAAGGGCCCCTCCACTGGAAATTTATGACTGAGCAAAGGGGAGAGGAAAGAGAGATGAAGGGAGACAAACTTATGACATATATAACCATCTGGGATGGAATGTTCTAGAAAGCAAGCATGAGAGGGAAAAAAGACATCAAGCAGAGAATCTTGAAGCTTAAGTATGAAAGGACCCAGTAGGCCAAATATCGCATTTTAAAATAAACCTCTTCACTCAGGGCCAAAGCAAGAAGAGGGGCTAAGTATCATGAAGCAGAGGAGTCCCTACAACCACTCTCCTTTCTGACACAGCTCCTGGGCAGAGCTTAGCCAACTACACATTCCACAGTGAAAACGTCAAATTGGATATCCATCAGCTGCTCCAAAGAAACACAGAGATACTGAAATCTGACCCAAGTACTGGCAGTATCCAACTTGAATCTGGCTTCTTTTTATCTTTATTATTGGTCTCACTCATGAGCACACAGCCCACATTCACAGTTCTTTGAAAACCACAGCAGGTTAAGTACCAAGACTCCAGAGTTAGGGCCAATGAGATATGATATGGTGAGTGAGCCAAGGAGTGACCAACCAAGAGCCATAGCACATGGAAAACCAGCACAGCCCTGGTCCTGACATTCTGCACACACCTCCAGAGAATTTCCATCCATAGGAGCCCAGGCCACAGGTGGAAGGACCAAGGAGAAGTACAATGCGTTACTAGCATGAACGTCATTTGTGAAAACCATATCCCAGATGTGCATACAGAAAAAGTCAGCTTTCTCATTGCCCAGCTCCTGCCTGGACCTGTATCCCTAAGCTCTCCCCACACTAAATTCATACCCACCCATTAGACATCCTTTACTCCTCCAACTGTCTTCCTCCCACCTGTTCATCTAGTCTCCAGAGCACAGGTTAATGGAAATTGTAGATGTATAACCTTGTGTGATATTTTAGATTATCACTTAATAAATAGTAACTCTCCTCTTGCCCCTCCCTTTGGATATAAATTTCCCTCTTCCCCTTAGGTTGGGTTCACCATATGACTTGTTTGGGCAGTGGAATGTGAGTAAATGTGAGTGTGTGTGTGGTTTGGCTTCTGTCATTCTCCATGAGAACACATCTAAGTGGCTCCTGATCCAAAGAGAATGTGGAACAATACCTGGACCCCGCCGGAAGCCTGAGTAAGTCCAGGTGACCCATAGCCTGAAACAAAGTTGCCCCTGCCCACCCAGAGACCCAAGAGTGAGAATAAATGCTTGGCTTTTTTAAGTCTTTAGTTCTAGGATGCTTTGTTATGCAACAGTCCTGTAGCTATAGCTAACCGATACACTCTCAGAAAAGCTCAACTTGATTGCTGGTTTGCTCTTTCTCTATTTTCCTGTATAACACAGTATACAGGATACAGTATACACAGTATACAGTATATACAGTATACACAGTATACAGTATATACAGTATACACAGTATACAGTATATACAGTATATGGTGTAACATAATACAGTATACACCACAATATATCCAGAATACACAGTGCCTGGTACCTCCCAGAGATGAGATAGCTAGTGGTTTGGCTGCCTCTGCCTGACTTCCCACCATCAGCAGGATTTCCACTCTCCAGTCCCTGTTGGAAGCTGTGTGTGCCATACCACCCTCCTCCGCCTCCCCCTGCCCAGGCAGCACACAGAGTGAAGAGGTCAGCAGGAGAGGGGCTCAGCCTGAGCTGCTGGCAGCAACTCTCCCCATGTCCTCTCGGGCAGAAGCCAGATGCTGCGTCTGTGCATATGGGCAGTGGTAATGAGAATTCCCTGTGGCTTCATGCAAGGGAATCAGGCAGTGTAGGCAAAGCAGGCCAAACTTCCCTTCTTGTTCCAGAAATGACAGTGAAACAAATGGCAGGAAACTCTTTGTGCTGACCAATACAGGAAGGATTGCCAGGGCACAGCTCTAGAAGTGGGAAGAAAGTGAGAGGAAAGATAAAGGGAGCAAGAGAAAAAGAAAGTGGGAGCGCAACTATAACTTTAGTGTGAATCACTCTATATTACATCATTGGCCTTCACAGCTCTGTCCATCAAACCTTACCAAATCCAGTTCCAGAAAGGCTTAAAACTTATAAATATTTGCTATCCAGAAAACATGGTTGATGACATTCCACAAGCATTCTGGATAGCCAAGGTGCCAGATAGGTAGAAAAAAAATGAGCTGGTTTAAGTAAGCCCAAGGCCACAGTACAACTTGGGGTAGTTATTAGTTACAAAGGGGCCTGTGCCACAGGCAGAATGAAGAAGGGCATCAGGATCCCCTCCCCAAGATTATGCTATGCCTAGAAGGGATTCTGGGAGGTGTGCAGTGTGTACATGCTATACATATGTGCTGAGATTGTAGTAGATTCACTCCCATAACCTCCAACCCTCAATACCCTTACAACAGATCCATCTGAGTTTGCAACTAACCCCTACCCACGTCAGGTGGTCCTGGCATTCTGCACATACCTCCAGGGAATTTTCATCCACAGAAGACTGGACCACAGGTAGAAGGACCAAGGAGAAGTACAATGAGTTATTAGCATGACAGTCATTTGACCATGTGTATTTAGACTGGCATTTGGACTCAGAATTTAAATGAAAAACAGTTCCTGAACAACAACACATTTTAAATTTTAACTTTATTTTTAAAAAGACTGTGTGAAGGCCACCAACCCCAGCTACAAATGCTCCTCCCCCTTCCTCCTTGGTTCCATAAATGTTGAGTCACAGAACAATTTCAGGAGGTCAAGCAACCAGAGAAGGGCTTCTGGAACCTGCTTGACAACATAAGAAGAAAAAAAGAAGGGAAGGAATCACACATTAAATAAATAGTTTTGAGGAAAAATCGGTCAGTATTTTCATAATGAAATTATTAGTTCAAGTCTGAAAGAGAGACACTGATGCTATCGTATTCAACGTATCCACAGGACACGAGGCTGGTCCCTGGACCACTGGGGAATACTCACTGCACACCAAGGAACCACAGTTAGCCCTCTGAGAACCAGATGCCAGGGAGGAGAGCCGATAACACCTTCCATATAAGCTTTGTGGCCAAGTCACACCAGCCTTACTCAGGTTCCTCCAGTGCAAATGGAAACGGTAAGAATTGCAGCAAGAAACAGACAGAATCATTCTGAATTCAATAAGGCTTTATATAAATTTTAGATACAATGTGCATGTGATTCCACGATTCTGCAAAGTGTCTGCTAAGAACTGAAGAAAGTAAAGTCCCTAAGGTAAAATGATAGGAAAGACATTGAATCTCTTTAATATAATTTTTTAAAACAGTACTGAGCACGTACTTGGTGATTCGCGCTTTCTCAAAGTTGTATCATTTAGTCCTCACAACGATTCTATAAAACAAACATTATAATCCCCACTTTACAGGTAAGAAAATTGAGGCTCTGAAAGACTAAGTGACTTGATTGGTCCCCTGGACTTGTGACTGTTTATTCCCTTGCATTACATTCCACAGCTTGGGTCTATGTGAGTGTAATGAGTGACTTTTCCTGGGCCTATTAATTTAGAGACAGAATCTGTGCCAGTGCATCCACTCACAGTCTCTGCCTCAGAAGACACTTGAGAAGTCATGTGTCATCTGGAGGGGTGATCTGCTCATCTTGAAAGCACCTCCCAGGTTAGCCAATGGGACCTGACACAATCCTGGATTATTGGTCCTTCCCCCTCTGTTTTGTTGACCTGAATATTATTATAGATGATGCTAAGAAAGGCTCATGGGTGTCTCGTATTCTATCTCCAGTCCCCTTTGGAAAGAAGAGATGCTTATGGAAAACCTCCCTTTCCGTCCTGAGTCAAGACATTCCTTGGGTGATTGGAGGGGAGCCCCCTCCCCGCCCTGCCACCATTTGGAAGTGATTACCACCGAGATACCCTGACAGAGTGAATGATGCTGAGGGCTCGCTCCTGGATGCTGAGCGAAGAGCTTGCTGCACGCTCCCCACCCCCAGCCCTTGGCACACGCTGCTACAGAGAGCCTGGAATCCCACTTGGATGCTGATTTCCAAGTTTTGCTTTCCATTTTCTGATACATGGGATCAACTTTAATAACAAAAACCTGGCAGGGAAGGCACCTCTGCCTAGCAAGAGCCCCCAGTGGCAAAACTGAGGAAGTCCTGGTGGGGGGCTGGAGGGCAGACGGTCAGCTCATTTGTTACCCTCTGCCAGAGACACAAGGGCACCCTGTGACCTTCCCCCAGGCCTTCTGCCTCAAAGCCAACAACAGCAGCAACTGCCTACATAGTGGCTTCTTCTTTTCCTTGAGGAAGTCCCTCCCACCATCTCCAGCCAAGATCCACCCAATCCTTCCTGTAGGTTCAGCTTGTGCTGTAGATTATTGGGGTAATTTGTACTCCCCACATGGCCCTCGGCAGCCTCTCCAAAAAGCAATGCAAAAACCACTGGGACCAGACATTGCTGGATAGTCAAGAAGACCAGTGAACCACCCACCTTCCCCATGACCTTTGTGTCTGGAACTGAAGGCTTGTTGGTAAGCTGGTCTTGACAAGCCAAATCATAGCATCACAACCTCTACAACAGTCACCACATTGTAAGATGCCAGAGAGAGGATGTATTCCATCCCACTGCCTTCACGAGAAAAAAAAAATGAGAAAAATGCTCATCCACTTGTCCTGAACAGTCATTTCCTCAAAGCTGTCTCATTAGATATTCCCAACAATCTTATGGCACAAATATTCTCCTCATTTTACAGATGAACAAAAGCCTCAGCTTTGTTATGCGATGCCCAACTGCCAATAAGTGGCAGTCACAATTTGAATCCCAGTATTATAACTAAAGGGCATAGCTCTCTTCTTCATTTCACAGAGTTTCAGTCTCTCTGAATTCTTGTCCACCACAGTGGCTTGATAGTTTTGTAAAGGCAGTGACATTTGACACCCCAACAAAATTCTTCCCAGCTCTATGCAGTATGAATTTGAATTCTTCATTAGTGATGGGTGACAATGATACTTCCTCTCTAACCCAGATTTGGTCTCTTTCCACCCTCCTAACTTTCTGTACCTTCCCTCCAAGCTCTTACCAGGCAGGAGGATTTGACAGGCTTCCAGTGATGAAATAAATGAGCAGGGCAAGGTGATAAAAAGCACCTTCTTTGTCTGTTTTCTTTGTGTTCTTAATAGAAACTCATCAGGTATAGTATTACAAAGTCAAAGCTGCCTCTATCAAAAGCCACAGGGCACTGAAGATAGAACAGTAAGTAAAAGTGAGTTATCATGCATAGCTAGCCTTCATTATACCCCCTGACAAAACTGGAAGCCAAGCCAATCTGGCTCTCTGTGCAGTATGAGCAACCAACAGAAGGCTCATGCATCCAATGGGGTGGAGATGCAGATGTTGCCTAGGCACTGTTATTCTCCCCATTTCCTTCTCCACATTCCTTTATTTTGGGCATTGCTTCATGTTAGTGAATGATCCTGGTTTATTTGAGGTGTGGGTACTGAGGGCTGCTGGAAAGTAATTACTACTGAAAGTCGAACCACAAGTGAGGAGAGCTCAACTCTGCTTTCATCTGCATTGCTCAGGCATTTGCAATACAGAGGGAATGCGATGTGGACAAGGATTGAGAAAGTATGTTGTATTTGATTATGATTCCCAGAATAATCTCGGATAAATGTGATCATCCACAGGACAAAGAAAGAACTTTATATGCAAAAGTTACCATTATGACAATATTTGCCATGATGTCCCCCAGATCTGGGAGTCTATTTCTATTTTGACTTTCCCACTTCTTTAAGTTCTAATGTTCAAGAAGTTTAAGACTTATCTGCAATCTCATCCACAGATGTAATGGAATTCCAAGAACTAAGTATTTCAATCAACAGGATTTACATTTTTTCTTCCGCCAGGGCCCCTTGCTCTTCCCTAGAAATGCCTGACTGGAATTGGAGTGATCAGAATAAACTGCATTATTCATCAGAGATTTTCAAAATGACGGGCCCAAGGGCTGAAGTGATAAATACTTTATTGGAGGTTCCTAATTATATGAAAAATGATCTCCCATCTGTAAAAAGAATCTCAGACCCAGTCATCCGTGGACCACATTCCCAGCTTTATGTGGGTTTGTGTGACAAGAAGCCTCCTTTCAACTGGATAGTGAAATCATCAGAAGTTCCCAAGCCCATTCTACTTCCACTGAAGGGATGACACAACAGGAGTGGCCTGCCCCTCAGAACCCTAGGTACTGCAGCTGTTGGCTGTGGAGGCCCAGCTCACTGGTTGGCTCTTAACACCCTCATGCCCCTGAAGCTACTGCATGGACATGCCTGAAGATAGGCATACCACACCAAGGGCCACACACTCCAAACTTTGAAGAACAACAGCCTCCTTCCCAGAATTGTCATCAAAGGTTAAGGGATGTCATCCTGAGTTGGGCAAGCTCTAAACTGTAGCCCCAGCTTTGAAAGAGAAAGAGAAGGGTTTGTTTGCCCCAGAGGCTCCTGGAAAAGCAAGCTCTTCAGGCTTCCTCTGCACAAAGGCATTCAAGATCTTTGAAGGATGATGGGGCAAATTTTTGCTATAAGGCCCAATTCCCTCAGAGCATCTCAGAGGGCACTGGTGTGTGATGTGCCGTTCACGATGGCTGAGAGTTCCTCAAAATCCTTCAGTCTTAACTCACAGCTTTGCAGTGACCCAAAACAGAACTCCCAGTGCCACCATGGCCATTCTAGCAGATGGTCCTGAGCTACCCACTCTGCCTCTAGAGGAGCAAGAGGCAACCATGTACTGTTATATCCTCATATTCTTTATTCAACTCTGGCAAATGATAATTGCTTCTGCTTTTAATGATTTGGATGTTTTCCTTTGTTTTCAAATGCCTGGACTCTATTTTAGCAGTTCTAAAAAAGTACTGGAATTTCTCCCTTATTATTATTCTAATGGGCTTTGAGGTTGAAAACCAGGGCTATGAGGACAAGGAAGAGTTATTGCTGTGTATTAGATTAGCAAAAGAGCAGTATGGTATGATAGGCACAGTACAGTCTGGGAAATCAGGAGCTTATGAGCTCTAAGTCCAGCTCTGCCCCTATTTGCTGTTGCTCTGAGAAAATTTCATTGTGCTGTTACTTTTAGTTTTTTTCATACATAAAACAGGTATGCTTATCCAGATTAAAGACATCTGGTTATAAATTATTTGACTGTCTTCCCACCAAGAACTGGGACAATTTCCCCCACCATGAGTTTAGATGGGCTCTATGACAGGGGAAGTCACACTGTGCCAGTTTCCCAGCCCAGGTTTTAAGAGATTGGTAGGTTCCACTTCCTGTCTCTTGGATCATTCATGCTTGGAATCCAGCCACTATGCTGTAAGGAAGCCCAAGCAACTCTATGTAGAGGCTCAGATGGAGAGGAAATAAGATCCCCAAGCCAACATCCCCAGCCGAGCTCCCAGGCAAGAGCCAGGATAAACTTAACAGCCCCATGTGTGAGCCATCCTGGAAACAGATCCTCCATCCCCAGCTGGTCCGCCTGCAGCAGACACTGTACCAAACAACAAACCATCCTTGCTGAGCCCTACCCTACTGCAGATTCATTAGAAAATAAATGGTGGTTGTTGTTTCCAGTTGCTAACTTTTGGCTTGGTTTGTTATGTGCCAATGGATGATAGGGATTTATATTTAGACTTCAGTGGAAGAAAACGGAACAGAACCAAATATAAAGGAATTGTCTTTTTCAATTATACCTCTCTAGCTCACACAAAGAGACTGAATATTAGAGGGAAAAAAAAGTCTCCTGAAGAAGTGGCATTCTTGTCTAATGGCCTTATATCCTCATCATTGACAGAGGGTTAGTCATGCTCAACTTATGCCAATTGGAAACAATATAGAGTCTACAGGTAAGTTCATCCCAGCAGGATCAGCATAATTTATGGGGCCCAGTGGTGAAGTGAAAATGCAGGGTTCCATGTTGAAAAATTAAGAATTATGTATAAAAGTATAAATAATTTCAAGAGGGAGCAGCAGATGATTAAACCAAGAAGCTGCCCTGCATCCCAGCTTAATGGCCTAGCTGATCTGATCCATATCATAGAAACACATATCCTAAACCCTAGACGCCCATCTCCTCCACTCCTTACCTGATATTTCATTTAGAAAAAGCCAAAATCTGCCTGATGTCATGAACCATTCTTTAAAATGATCAACCAACTTCTTCATACTTAGTCACACACACCTTCTTCCTTTTTTTTTTTTTTTTTGTTGTTGTTGTTGTTGTTATTGGGGTCAGGGTTGGATAATAGAGAAGAGTTTTTTAAAGGTGTGGGCAGGGCTTAAGGAAAGCAACAAAAAATGGTATGGAACCCCAGGCTGGAAACTTCAGGGAGCTATTGCCAGCCCTAGGCCTGAAGGGAGCAGTTACCAGAGCCCACAAAGGAGCTGGGGGAATAAATTCCCAGCTCATTTCCCTTCTGCCTTCAGCTCTTCTGCCAGTGCCTCTTGCTGGTCAAACCAAGAGAAGCCAGAGGACAGATGAGTTCACTGAGGCATGGCATGCAAGCCAGTCTCATAGGAGCATACATGAAAGCTAAGGTATTTTTAAGAAAGCTAGAAAAGCCCCCTCCAGAAAAACTCAACATTTTCTCACTTATCCCTGCAGGTAACCACAACAACAAAAACAGCATCGCAGGAGGAACCCCTTGGCTGACATTTCCCAAACTGCCTTCAGAAATCAGGGCTGAGCTGGGTAGCTGAGGTAATGAAGGCAGTGAGTAGTTATGCTAGAGATGGCAGGGGCCAGCCCTCACCCCACAGCTATGGGAAGGAGTGTTAACAACAAACAGAGAGAGGCAACCAAGCCAGCTCCCTAAGCCAGGCAGCAAATATCTCCACAAGCTCACACCTCCTTGAGAAATAACTGCTGTCTCAGCCATTTGTATGGAACATGCCTAAGGGTGGCAGCGGTTGGGGGAGTGACAGCGTGAGGACAGTCACCACATGTGCAATATCTGAGCTCCAGAACAAAGCAGAGAGCATGGCAAAGGGGGCCTAAGAACATGCCCCTACCCTCCTGGAACCAGCCTCTCTGAATGCAGCATCCCAGATGCTTCAAAAAGGGCTAAAGCAACTTCACTTTTACGCTTGCATCTTAAGTGCGGGGTGCCCCCAGGTCAGTGGTAGCATTTTCGCAAGTCACCCTTTTCTGCCTTTAAGATCTGACAGGAGACAGGGTGCAGTAGCTCTAATGTTAGATCAGTCCCCTTTCTAGCTGGTCCCCCATCTTATTGACCTTTTTCCTTCTTTAGGTCTTAGCTTTTTCTTTCTTCATTTTGTTTCTTCTAGTTTTTTCTCTACCCTTTCAAAACTGTAATTTCTTCCAATATCTTTTTTTTTTATTACCTCTTATTCTGTAGATCCCATCCTTTTTCTCTTTTTTTAGTCTCTCAGGGCTTGAACCAAGAGAGAACATAGATGTTCATGGTCTCCATACCCACAAGATTTCTAGGGTCCAGCATCTCTCTTTAAGCAAAACTGGCAGTTTCTGTTTTCTACAGTAGCCAGCATGTTGTCTATACTCATACTAAGCACCCAATAATTATTAGAATTATCTGAGTAATGAGGGCATAACTAGCAGATAGTGGTGGATGGCTTCCACTTGGCATCAGTTGGAGCACAGCAATCACAGGCAGCCCCACTTCATCCCAGGCAGAAGCCCTGAACACCAACACCCCAGAGGCTCCTACTAGACTGGTAACCCAGTTCCTTCTCCTGCTTCCCAGACCCTAGGTTAGGTGACTGATCAGATACCTATACAAGACAGGACAGTCTGGAGTTGCACTGTTTGTCTCTCTTGACATGTTCAGCAAGGCACGTCTTATCAATTAATTCTCTTATTAGGGCTGTTCTCTATCTTCATCTTTCCCTTTCATTCTGTTCTCTACCCCTCCCTGTTTAGTGAAAGTCTTTCTAGTAAGTCACAACTTTTATGTTTATGAAGGGGATGTCCCCACGAACCACATCAACTCCCCTCTGGCCACTCCCTCCTTTGGGCTGATTCCAGCCACCTTCCTAAACTCCCCTCTCCCAACATCCACACTAACCAAAGAATATTCAGGAAAAGCCCTACTTCCTTTCATCTCTACTCATTCCAACCTTGGTTTAAAGCCCCCCAGGCCCAGCACATCAGCACAGGAACTTCGGAAATCTTAACTATAGCTTTGTACTTTGAATACTGGCTTTGAAGTATGTGCTAACAGCTGTAATTGGCATTATGGAAGAAGGTTAGAATAAATTACTTGTAGCTAAGGAGCCAGCAAAGTGGAAATTATCCAAGTCATCTTGTATTTGGTCCATAATCCAACACTGTAAAACTAAATCCTTGTCACCCTGACTCCTTGTTAGGCTGAAGTACAACACAGCGTTTCACAATCCCACACTGTGTCTGACAGCCTTGAGATCTGGCCCCCTCTATCCCCAGGAAAAACCTCAAAACCATCAAGGAGGCACTATGCGGTTTCAGAGAGTCCCATCCACTCCTGACACATGTGATGCATCAAATACCTCTGCCTCTCTCCTAGAACCTTGACTTCAGCAGCTGAGAGTTGATCCTCACCAGGGTGCTGCCTACAAAAACATTCAAGGAACACCTCTCTCTCAGCAGTACTGATTTTAAATCAGGGGTTCTGAAAATTTGAAATCTTAAAGACGCAAAGGGCTTCTCTCTGGTAGTATTTCAGATCCTGTCATGGGAGGCAGATGTGCACTGGTCAAGTAAGGACCTACTGGACGTCTCTTATAATAGAGTGCCAAAGTCAAGGTCTGGTGATGGGTGCATAGACACCCCCTCACCCACAGTCTGTCCATGGGACATGGTATGCAGGGGACATTTTATTTTTTGAGAGGAGGAAGGTTTTTCTTTCTTGGTTGGGTAGCTGCCTTGGTGACATTCTGTCTTTATGTATGTACAGCGTGGGCATGTGTATGTTGTGTGAGACACAGTGCACACAGGCATGAAGGACAGACAGGTGGACACTAGGCAGCATCTGTCCCCTTCCCATGAACACGTGCTGAGAGCTTACCACGGGGAGATGGGGAGGGCAGAGCGGAGAGGACTGGGAGCACAGCTTTGCTGCTTCAGGGCCCAGGGACAGAGCAAAACCCCCAGCTGCCTATGGAACCAGCACCACGGTCACTTTGAGGACTGGAGGTCCTGGGGGCACTGATACCACCTGCTCCTTGGTCCCTACACTAGCAACCTCATGATGGGCACCCTTGGCAGTAAGGCCTATGACTCCCTCAAGCTACTTCACAAGCAGAGAACACTGCAGGGAGGCGCTGGGCAGGAAAAACTGGGGCTTCCAGGCTGGTACTGAGACACACACACAAGTACTTTGTCGGGGAGGTGGCTGGAGCCACAGGAGAAATCTTTAAAGTTAACATGCCCTCATTTTCATCCATATGCAGGCGGTTTCCCAGGGGCGTCCGAGTTACACACAGGAGGCTGGCCATGGAGGCAGATGTACTTGTACTTTTACAGCACAAGAGAAAAATGGCAGATGAGGAGGAATTGGAGAGAAGCCCAGCAGCCCTGTTGCAGCAACACCTCCCCACCTGGATCCCACGGGGCACTCGGGCCCGGGCAAAGCTGCCTCCCTAAACAGGATTGAGGCTTCCTTTCCTTTTGAGACGTGTACATTTTCTGATCAGGATCCGGTTCAGTGAGAATGAGTTTAGAAAACCTAGAAGGAAAAAGAAAAAAATCCAAAAGATAGGATTATTTACGGGATTGATACTTGTAAATGGCTTGAGAAGAAAGTGAACTCTCCTTCATACGTTACTGAACCCCCTCCATCATCACCGCTATACCCAGCAGGTCCATCATAAATAGTGAGCCCTCAGCCCATGTTCATTACTCTGCTTATCTGAGGGGTGCTCTGAATTTGTGGAACCCACTCAGAACAAGGAGAGTAGAGAGGTGAAACACCAATAGTTCCAAGTCTAGTTTATTTTTAAGCCCATAGAAATGCAACTATCCGTAGGTACAATTAATACATATGCTCCAACAATTCCAACTACGGGATACGTGGGAAATACCTGAATATTTTTACAGGGAAAGTTATAAAGGAGGCAGCAGGATGAATAAATTCCATTCTAGATTTACTCTTCTCTTTGTATGAGTTAGGATTTTGGACTTCAGAATAAGGTAAAATTGAAATGTACATATTAATACAAAATAACTACAGTATTAAAAAGTAGAGGCAAAGCATGCATGCACACCAAGGCATTTCAGATGTGTCAGCCAGGGCTCTTACCACATGGGGAAAAAATAAAGCCATTCTGGGAACCACTGGGACACAGGTCCAGCCCCCAAATGTGAAGCCTGATAATAGAAGAGGACAAAATCCTTTTGAGTGGGGCTCCAGGCCCAGAAGATTTCTGCAAACTATTATCTAATTTGATTCCCCTCATTGCATTACAGGAGGATTTAAAACACATCACCTCCAGCTGAAATGGGTTCTGGTAAATTTCTTGAGCGCTCTCGCCGATCTCACGTCATCCTCTGGGTTCAGGGTCAACGCTACATTAATGACCCACCATTTATCCTCTGCGTAATTCATTCCCTGGCAACCTATTTTATTTATGCTGTATAAATTCAGGAAGCAATTAATAGTTGCCACAAAAGCAACATGATTCAGGGTGCTTTTCTCAACAAAACTTCAGAGCACGGCACTTCTCATGCCCCAAGGCAGGGAATGGAAGCAAAGCTGACTGAGGAAAAGCACTAAATCACTTCGCTTCATGTTCTATCCTCCTCCTGCCCCTGGTTGGAGAGAGGCTGAGGCAACTTTCTGGCTTTTTCTCTTAGCACTTTCTTTTCCCCTTTTATAAAGAAATCATTCCTGTTGCTGACAGCTGTCCATGCTACCTTTTTTGGTATCCTGTTTACCTTACGGTTCTGTTCAGGCAAAAGTAATTTAATAATAACACCATAAAAATCATGAGGAAAGAGCAGTTTACTAATTAACCAAAAATAAATTATCCTAATGCAGAAAAGAAATGAAAATCGGAGTCCTTCCAGGATTTGACTTTATCTGCACTCCACAAGCATCCTCCCAGGTAGCTGAGACAGATATCAGCCAAAGGACGGAGAAGTGACTTGTTCATGTTGGCAGAGGGTCAAAAGAGAAGTCAGAATTCAAACAAAATCTGCTGGCTTCAGGTTCAGAGCATTTGTTAAGGCATTATATAATTTTTTTTTCTCTGAGGACTCCAAGCCATTTGCTTGTAAGCTGTGGTAGATGCTGTGAATTAGTTAACCCAACTCACATCCTCAGGCCCCTTCTCCCAGACAATTTTACTGTTAAGAGCTGCCCATTTGACTCAATGAGATATAAGTGGAAGCCCCTGGGTGGCTTCCAAGACTGCTTTTTAAAGGAGACAAGACCCAGCTAGTGTGATTCTTTGGCCTTTTACCCTTCACCTTTTGGCCCTACACTCTTCTTGCCTGGAATGTGATTACAAAGCTGCAGCTGCAGTCTTCCTGTGGCCCTGAGAATAAAGACCTATGTGCTAAAGAGATGGAAAGGAAAAATATAGAAAGGGCCTGGATTGCCGATGGCATCGATGAGCCACCATACCATCTCTGTACTGCCTATCCTCAGAATCTTGTAATGTGGAAGAAACAAACTTACCTCCTGGTTAAGCCCGGGTTAATTAGGTTTTCTGTTCTCTGAAGCTGAAAGCATTGCAGCTGAGATCTCCTCTCTCTCCCTCTCTCTCACACACACACACATACACACACACACCAACTTCTTAGTAGGAACTAGACATTCCTTAACATGATAAAGAATGGCAATCTTAAACCTACAGCCAACATTATACTTTTATCAGTTGAAAGACATTCATTTTCCCTTAAAATCCAGGAGAAAGACAAGAATGCTCCATATTACCTCTACTATTTAAATACTTAAGAAGTTCTATCTTAAAAAATAGATAAACACATAGAGATACAACTGCTGGAAAGAATAAGATAAAATAGTTATGATTTGCAAATGAATAAAACCAAGAGAATAAAGGAAAGGCTTGCAAGTATAGATTTAGTAAAGTATGAGACACAAGACAACATATAAAAACTAAAAACATTTCTATGTTGCTAGTAACAAGCAAAATTTAAAATAGAGAAATCGAACCTTTAAAAATGTTAATATGCTTTATGCTATAATCCTCCCTCCAGTAATCTAAGGAAAAATCCAAGATATAATAAATAAATATATAATAAATATGTATTATCAGGAAGGCCACCTAAGTGTTAGCAACATCATAAGTAGGTAAACAAATTATTCTATGACTTAAGTTCCATAACATTAAAACCATACTCTCAAAGACTAATGACATGGGAAAACATTAGCAATATAATGTTAAATGAAAATAGATGGTTATAAGACTGTACATATCATATGAATAGGCAAAAGGCAGACAGACAGGCAGACACACAAACACACACATGAATAATGGGGGAGGGGAAAATACTAGAAAGAAATACACCGAAATACTAAGAAGGTAATCTGTAAATAGTGGGATCATAGATTATTTTCATTTCTTTATATTTTTAATATTTTCCAAATATTCTCTACTAAGCATTTACTTCGCTTATAATTCAGTGTCTCTGACCATTACAACATGGTAACTCTCAAGCACATGGGCCACCAGCTTTGTCGGGTTTATAGTTCTGCATAACAACCACTAAGATAGTACAACCTCTACCTCCACCTAGATTTTTTTTTCTTTATAGGGTAGTAAGGAACATTTGTTTTCTCCCTAGTAAAGAAGTAAAAATGCTTCTTTTATAAACACTAGAAACTCCTTTTACAAACACTTAGGAAAATTGGAATAGAAAATTGGGATCTTTTGATAAGTGTCTGTTCATGTCCTTTGTCCTTTGGTTTTCTACCCACTGACATTAAGTTAAAAGGCAGTACTACTGATAAATATCTCATAACCTGGACTACTCAACCCAAGAAGTGCTGAATACAGTGAGGATGGCTAACACCCACAACCACAGAGAGCGTGCCACGAAGAAGTCAATGTCTTTGGTTTGCTGAGGTCTCGAGCCCACTCCAATGTGATTGTTAGCTAAGACACTAAGCACAAATTAAATGTAGAGACTGAAATGTGTTTTTCCCCTAAAAATTAAGAGTGAGGATGCGAGTCTTGAAGGATATTCTGCAAGGCAGAAGGAAGAATAAGAGAAAAGAATAGACTCTGTGTGCATTAAGCTTTGGTCACTGGCCATATGGGTCTTCTCAAGGGCAGAACACCAGTACTCTAGTAGGGGGCTCCACAGAGTCATCTCAAACCTAAAAGAGACATTCATACATTCAGCAGAAACTTCAGAGGAATCCCTAAGATCAAATGTGTACCCTGTGAAATATTAATATTTGCCTGGTCTTGCTCATTGCATATCTTTCTAAATAGGACTGTCATCACAAGTAACCCAGCTTTTCTGGGATGCTAGGAGTATTGCCTAGAGATAAGGCCATCCACCTAAAAGGGAAGCCGGTAATTTTAGCTGCCTGAATAGTAATTCCATGTGATAAGTCAGATACATTGTAAGAAAAGATAAAGGTAGAAAACAATGACAAAACGCTATGTAGTATTACACAAAAGCCAAACATTATGTCCATACTAAAACTTCTACATAAATGTTTATAGTAGCATTACTCATAGTAGCCAAAAAAAGTTAAAACAACCCAAGTATCTACCAACAGCTGAATGATAAAGTGTGGTACATCCATACAATCAAATATTACTCATCCATAAAAAAGAATGCAGTACTGATATGTGCTACACATGGACGAACCCTAAAAACATTATGCTAAGTAAAAGAAGTCAAATACAAAAGACCTCATGCTGTATTATTTCAGTTATGTGAAATGTCCACAATAGGCAAATCCGTAGAAACGGAAAGTAGACTAATAGTTGCCAAGGGCTGGGGAGTTATGGATAGGTAGTTACTGCTAATGGATACAGAGTTTCTTTGGAGGGTGATGACAGCATTCTAAAATGATACGGAAAATAGGGGTGATAGTTGCACAACTCTGTGAACATACTAAAAAACCACTGAGTTGTACAATTCACTTCAAAAGAGTGAATTTTATGGTATGTCAATTATCTCTCAATAAAACTACTACTAAAAAATAAATGTATGTTTTGATTCCTCTCTCCTCTGCAATAGCTTCCTTGTTTTTCTCCCAGTTTTTCTGTTTTACTCTAAAGATAACTGCCAGAATAATCTTCCTAATACTGCCATCAAATAATTTCTATGGTCAAGAACCCACCATGCCTTACCTCACACCATATAAAACATCCACACAAAATGGACCAAAGACCTAATTGCAAGGGCAAAAACTACAAAACTCTTACCAGAAAATATAGGGATAAATTTTTATGACTTGGCAATGGCTTCTTGGATATAACAACAAAAGCACAATCAACAAAAGAAAAAATAAATCATTTGACTTTACCAAAATCGAAAACTTTTGTGCATCAAAAGACACAATCAAGAAAATGAAAAGAAAACCCACAGAATAGGAGAAAATATTTGCAAATCATATAACATATATGGGTCTAGTATCTAGGATATATAAAGAGTGCAACCTGCAGAATGGGAGAAAATATTTGCAAATCATATATAAGAGTCTAATATCCAGAATATATAGAGTGCTAAACAATTCAACAACAAAAAGACAAACACAACTTTAAAATGGGCAAAGGACTTAAATAGACATTGTTCCAGAAATAGCATACAAATGGCTAATAAACATATGAAAAGATGCTCAACATCATTAGTCTTTAGGGAAATGCAAATCAAAACCAGAATGAGATACCACTTTATACCTACTAGGATGGCCATAATATAAAAATGAAAAATAATGAGTGTTGGTGAGGATATGGAGAAATTAGAACCCTCATATATTGCTGGTGGGGAGAAAAATGGTACATCTGCTGTGGAAAACAGTTTGACAGTTCCTCAAAAAGTTAAACATAGAATTGCCATGTGACCAAGCAATTCCACACCTAGGCACAGGCCCAAGCAAACTGAAAATAGGTGTTCAAACAAAGCTTGTACAAAATGTTCATAGCAGCATTGATTCACAACAGTCAAAAGGTAGAAACAACCCAAATGTCTACCAAATGATGAATGATACACCAAATGTGGTGTATATATACAGTGGAATATTACTTACCCATAAAAAGGAACGTAGTATTGATACGTGCTCCATCATGGATGAACCTCAAAAGCTTATGCTAAGTGAGAGAAGCCAGACATAAAAGGTCACATACCGTATGATTTATTTTATATGAAATATCCAGAATAGGCAAATTTATAAAGATAGAAAATCAAGTAGGGGCTCTGGTAAAGGAAGAAAGTGGGCTGTCTGCTTAATGGGCACAGAGTTTCTTTCAGGGATGATGGAAATATTCTGGAATCAGATGACGGTTGCACAAAATTGTGAATTTACTAAAAGCCACTGAATTATACACTTTACAATTTTATGTTATATGACTTTTATCTCAATAAACAGAAAAAAAATTACCCACCATGGTTCCTTAACACCTAGACTTTGAAAACATGTCTTCAATTATTCCTATCCCTTTCTTTTCTGACTTTTTCATTCATTTTTATTCATGTCCTAATTCAGTACACCAGAGCTGTGCCCCTTAGATCAGAACACAATTTGCTGATTCCAAACTCTATTTCCTCAAATGCTATTCTCTTCACCTGGAATACCTCCCTTACTCCCCTACCATGGAAAAAATCTCAGAATCAAAAGGGCCAGGATGTAATTCCAGATTGCTACTTACTGTCTTACCTTGAGTAAGTCAACTTCTCCAAGCCTCGTTTCTTTACGTGTAAAATGAGTAGTCAAATTTCAATTAATAAATATATGTATCAAAATTCTGCTTTGCTCTAGAGTAATATTATCTGCCCAGCCCACTATACAGGTCAGTTAACCATACAAAATATATGGAAATGCTTCATGAATTATAAAGCACCAAATCTATGTAAGGTCATAATATAATCTATGCCACTGTTTCCCAAGCTTCAGGAATTTTCATACCACAAAAGTGGTGTATGCCAAGTCTCACCACCATAAAATTATAACTTAACATTTGTAATCAACTCACTCATTTTACTTAAACAGATTCATTTTAAAATAGAAACCTTATATCACTGCCATGGCATCATTGGTTTCATGTTATAATTTTTCTATACATGTTAAAAATAAAGACACTACCATAACAATATAAAATTCATACCCAGATGCCACGTAAAGTCACCTTCTGTACCATCTCTAGCAGCACACATGGTAAATACTGATCTCTGCAAACTGCCTTTTTAAAGATCTGAATCCAAATTTACCTACTCTAGAAAACCTCCCCCTCCCCTGAACTACTTTTCATCCCATTTTAGGACTTCTTTGCTCCTTCATGATAAGTCTTTGCGTGTTTAATTTATACCCCTTCACTTTTGTGTATTTTGACTTCACTGTTCTCAATACTTTCACATCTGTGCTTTTTCTCCTGTACTAGATTGTAAAATACCAAAGGCAAAGACCTTGACTTGTTTCTTTTAGTTCCTCCCATAGGCCCAACTACAACACAAAAACATTTACTGAACGGATAAAAGTTTGACTGGATGTTAATTGTCTACTAAATGCTTGTAGTTAACCTATCATCTCATTTCTAAAGATAGAGCAAAATTAACCCACATCACTTCCTACTCTATATGTAGCTACACTAATAGCCTAATACAAATACCAATCCATGAGAAAGGTGAAAATAAGACTCATGACTGGCACATTGCAGGCATTCAGTCGATTCTGTGCAATGGATGTTGAATAAGTGAGATGATTACTTAGCAGTGCCTGCTTTCTCAGACAGACCACCTGCAGAAGGTGAGGGGCACAGACTAGTCAGCGTGTGAAAACTAATGCCCACCTAGGGCTGAACATCCGAGCTGTGAGCAGCTGAACTCAGGGCTCTGGTCAAAACCTCCTTCCACCAGCCCAAGTGCAGCTCTACCCTGATGAGGGGCTCAGTCCTCAGCTTGCTACTCTACTAATTAGAAGTAAATCTCTATAATACAGGAGAGCCTTTGAGTGTCCACAGTGCATTTTGGCCATGAGTCTCAAAGCAGTGACAAAAGAAGCTGTGAGCGAAATTACTGATTGAATACATCGAGACCCAGAGCAATCCTTGTGTCAATGTTGACAGACCAGCTCTTTATCATCCAGCTCCAGGAGGACAAACGTAAAGCAAAACCACCAGAGATATAGGGAGAAAAGGAATATTTGCAACTACAGGACCATGGAGTTTTGGATTAATAAAATAATAAATATTAATAACAACATGAATTGTCTTTAATCCTAAAGGTGTATAGCTCTTTACAGTCTACAAAGTGTTACTCAAATTTCATTATCCCAATATGATCTTTATACCAGCCTTATCAGAGAAATAATTTGCCCATTTTTACAAATGAAGAAACTGAGGTTCAAAGGGCATCTTAAGCCCAGGTTTTCTGACTCCAAATACACTGCTCTTTTGATCTCAGCATCATTTAGGTAAGCCAGCTTTCTTCTTTGTGCTGAAACATAGTAAGTAAATGTTTAATATAAGAAGATTCTTGAATGCCTTCTATACCAATGTTATAACAAAGATTCACTCCAAGTTTAAAGCACTGTTACAAAGTCTTCCTTACATGAGCTAAACATCTCTCCAGGGAGCCCCTGCCACTCCTTAGCTCCCAGATGACCACCACATCATCATCTCTAAAACCCTCCAAAGGCTACTGCACAGTCCCTAAAAGAAACTCAAGCAAACTCTACCTACTAGATTCTTCATCACAACATCATCATGTCAGTCTCAAAACAAGACCCTGCTCCTCCCCATAATTCTCGTTAGTAGATCTTTATCTGGCCTCCCCAGACTTGTATAATCAGTTTGTTCCCCTTACTTACTCTTGGATTATCTCTACTAGTGAATAACTGGAAACAGAACTATAAATTCTAATTAAACCATTCTATTGTTTTTATTTTTTTCATTTTGTGTATTTTGTACCAGTGATAACTAGATGAGGATAGTATAATTCCTTTCCTTCATTGTTCAATTTAGATCACTATTAAAAAATATATATGTATATGTATATACATATGTGTGTGTGTATACATTCTTTCCAACACTGCCTTTTCAAAAGCTATCCAGTGCCCCCAAGGTGAGGATTATCTATGACAGCCCCACAGTCCTTGGATGAGAGAGAACAGAGCATCCTCTTCTCAGTTAATTACCATTTCTTGCCTGCGCATTTGATTTCAATAAAGTCTCTCTAATTACTTCAAATATCACCGTGCCTCCCCCCTCCCCTCTCTCCTGTGCCCTTCTTTCTCTTTGAGAGCGTGAGACTGATGAACTCAAACACCAGCAAGCCTCAGGCATATGCTGCAATGAGCAAAGACTTCTCAAAGTTAATAAGCCAGGAGAGTTAATAAACCAGACTTCCCAAAGTTAATAAACCTGAAAAACACAATTATCACTACTTTTACTATTATTAAAATATTGCCATTATGATTGTTGTTGTTATTCTCAGCCTTATCTGCAGCTACCCTAAGACCATCCCCCGTGCCTGCCTGCCTCCTCTTCCTTCCCCCATCCTCACCAGTGGCAGTAATATTGTGTGAGTAATCCCAGAGGGGCTCCCCGGCACTGCCCTGTTGGAGGAAGCAATATTGGAGCTCGTGCAGCCCCTGGTCCCTTCAGGCCCAGCTCTGCCCTTTTATATTACACACTGTTCAGTCAAATCCATCAACGGTTTCCCAGATCTTTCCAATAGGCATGAGAAGGCTGGGTGGAAATGATGATTAAAGGAGCTAGAGACGGGGAGGAGGGGAAGGGGGTAGATGAGATAGGAGAGAAGATATTTGGGTTTTGGACATGCCTGAGCTGTCACTGAGTCCGATTTCCATATGACGGCTTCTGAGGATCAGTACTTCCCTGCACCCTCTAGGCAAGGCATGATTCTCCCAGGATCCACTGGGAATGTCTGCAAATCAGGGTAATATTAACCGTAACTGCTTTGCAGACTCCCCACAAATGTGTTCCTCTCCCTCCTGCTTTCTTTCCCTTTGGAGGAATCAATGGAGATGGAATTCTTTTAGAACTGGTCAATGGTATTAAACAAGTGGGGAAAGGATCACAGGGCAGCAGGGCCTTACAATTCATCTAGGCCAACTTCTCATTTTATTCATGAAGAAACTGAAGCCCAACAAAGTCAAGTGTGCCTGGGCCAGCTGGTTAAGAGGAGATTCTAGACTGGCCGCCTGGCCTGTTGATCTCCAGCACACCTTCCTTTTGCAAGTGGCTGCATCCTTTTCTTCCCCAGCTCTTCCTAGGCCCTCTTCATCCTGTTTCCTGTCAAACTCAACCATTTCCCCCAAACTTGCTCAGTTCCACATAGTTGCTATTTCAGTGATTTGTATCACTATGCCCCTGTGATCCCCAACTAGGAGAGATTCTAGATGTCTAGAGATATACTTGATTGTTACAAGTGCAATCACAATTGGCATCAAGTGGGTAGAGCCAGGGATGCTGCTAAACACACTACAATGTGCAGGGCAGCCCCCTCACCCCCAGACACACACACAGAACAAAGAATCATATGGCTTAAAATGGCAATAGTGCTGAGACAGAGAAACCCTACTATACCCACCATGGCTCAACAACTCAATTACCTTGAAATTTCCTTGATGGGCAGCTGAAAACATGCATCTAGAGACTAGGGTAGAGATGGATTTGGTAGGTTTGAGATCCAGAAGTCACCCTCTTGAGATGCCAGCTGAAACTGGGAGAGTGGACAAGTTCATTGGCTGGAAGAAGGTAGGCAAAAGAGATATAAGGAGGGGACTGTGGGAAAGGACCACAGAAGGACCGAAAGGAAGAAGCAGCAGTACTCCAAGGAGAGAAGAAATCCAAGTGCAACCCAAACAATGAGCTAACTCTACCTTTGCAATACAACCAAGCAGAGGCCTAAGCCATGTTTCGAAGGACTACTGCAGTAGATATGGACACCCAGAAAAAGCCCCAGGTCACTCTAATCCCAACAAAGCCAAGCCTGACTTAGAGAAAGGGCTACTGAAGATGGCCCTCTGAGTGTGCAGAACCACCAGAAGGCAAGGGCAGGACTGCTGCCAAATCCTGGAGCTGAGTCTTGAACTCCAGATCCTATCCCAGAAGCCATCCAGAAAGGACACAGACACAAAGGCAGCGATTCCTCCACTGCTCTGAAGAACCAGTGCTTAGGAATCCCTTCCCAACTGACAGCCTCAGGTTTCTCGCCCCACAGCACTCCACCACCAGGGAATGAAGCTGAAGCTGGACTGTAGGAGCCACTCGGGTCTGGACACACCGCCCAGGCAGGAAGGGAGGGACTCCCACACTGCTCACAGCCCAAATCCAGTCCCTCTTCAACAAGGTAGCTGCTGCCAGCAGGAAGCTTCAGAAGGAGTCAAGTGTAATTAAAAGCTGTGAAAGCAGCATTGTCTCCATTGTAAATCCTTCTCACTAAGAGGCCTTTACCAGGGAATTCTCAAAGATGGGGAGAGGGCAAAGCTGTGACAGCCACCACCTCGACTTAGAGAGTCCAGGAAGGAACTTTAATGGAAAAATATTTCTATCTAATATGGAAACAAGGAAGTTGCATGACTTCACTTTGTCTCTAGGGTTGAGACTAGCGGGGAAAGAAAGAACAATGTCAGTGGAACGAGAGATAAGGAGGAGAGCATATGGCACAAGCTGGGAGAAAGAAAATTGCATTAACAAAAACACCAACCTGCACCCTTGTTTGGTTCTTTCTCACTGTTTCAAACAGAAACCTGTAGATTCTGGTCAGTTGCCCACAGACAAAGTATCTGTTCTGTGATCTGTGTTGAGGTCACA
The DNA here is from genome assembly GCF_028885655.2 of Pongo abelii. NCBI lineage: Eukaryota > Metazoa > Chordata > Mammalia > Primates > Hominidae > Pongo > Pongo abelii. Next base: position 84,861,553 of record NC_071985.2, on the reverse strand, counting down.
GTGTTCACTCTTCTAGATTTTAGCTCCAGTAACAACCTGTTAGCATGTGATATAAACAGATCACATAAAGATGTACATCTGTTGCTGGGCAGGAGGCTGTCCCATAGTGCTATATCCACAGTGTGGAAAGCTCACAAGAGGATACAAGTGAGCCTGATACAAGCCCTGCAGTCTGGAAGCAGGCTGTTTTACCTCTGCAGCACTCCCACCTACCTGCAACTCTGTCCCAGTATCTGGCCAGAAACCCAACAAAGACTGAACTATGTGGCACCCAACAGGGCCATATTTACAATGCACCTGTGCCCTTGATGGCTGGCATCCTGCTGGAGGCACAGCAGCATGAGTGAGACTCAGGGAGGTGGACCAACAGAGAGATTCAGCCCCATCCAACTCAGTCATATTCACAGAGGCACAACTAGAAAAAAACATGAAGCAGACCTTAATTTTCCAGTGAGTCCTAGGTTTACTCCTGCATAGCAAAGGCAAAGGCATGCCCTATTCACGTCTTACTCCTTCGTGTTTCTTGTCTTATCTCAAGATCTTATCCCACGTGGAAAGAACATGGCTTCCAGAAATAATCTCAGCTCACAGTGCAATTGTCAGGAAAAATGATGCAATTTATCTCTCTGGGGCAGAAATCTCAAAATACAAAATGATGCCCATTATGGTATCAATGTGCATCGGGGCATACCTCCCCTATGGCAAAAGAGAGCCCTGAGCTGAGAATTCGAGAGATCTCTGTATTCGTTCATTTTCACACTGCTATAAAGAACTTCCCCGAGACTGGGTAATTTATTTTAAAAAAGAGGTTTAATTGACTCACAGTTCTGCATGGCTGGGGAGGCCTCAGAAAAATTACAATCATGGCAGAAAGGGAAACAGGCATGTCTTACATGGTGGCAGGTGAGAGAAAGAGAGCGTATGTAACAGGAACAGTCAAACACTTATAAAATCATCAGCTGTTGTGAGAACTCACTGTCATGAGAACAGCATGGGGAAACCACTCCCATGATCCGGTCACCTCCCACCAGGTCTTGCCCTCGACATGTGGGGATTATGGGGATTACAATTCAAGATGAGATTTGGGTGGGGACAGAGAGCCAAACCATATCAGTCTCCCACACAGAGGAGATGTGCAAATACACTGCTTGATCTCCAAGCAAGACAGGGCCTCCCTGTCCCCAAAACATGTCAGCAAACCAAAGGCCATTCAGTGAAGGGCAACCAGCATGACATGGTCTGAGAAGGCTAATTCATGCATGGAGTAAAGGGAGTAAAATTGAACATTCCCACTAAATGGGAAAAGAGAACAGAACAATGTAGTTGAAGGCAGAAGGCAGTAGGTGCTCACATGCAACCCCCCCACCCCCGCCACTGCAAAAATAAGCCTTACAGTGATATGGGTAAATAATGGGTTAAAAAAATCAGAGGATACAGAAAATTTTGGTTGAGTCTGACAGAAGAGGCTGTTATTAGTAAAACCTATCAGACTGTCCACTCACTCAACTCTCAAAAAATCAAAAACTGTGGAAGTAAAAAATAATTTATACAGTTATAGCACATCAAACAATCAAAAATGTTATTGTTAGGCAAATAACTATCTCCAAGACTGACACATTGTTTGAGCATGTCTATGGACTATCTGTGTGGCCCAGCTGGGAATCAAGGTTCCAGTGCTTGTTCTGCCACTCATTAGCAATGTGACTTCCTTATATGCAAAATGAGAAGACTGAATTTATCCTACTGTTAACAACAACTGACATGGGCAATTAGTCTGTACCAGAAATAACTCTTAGTGTTTTATATAATTGCACTTATTTCATCTTCCCAGCAATATTTTAAGGCAGGTATTATTATTCTCATTTTACAGATAAAGAAACTAAGGCATAAGAGGTTAATAACAAGGTCACATAAGTGGCTGAGCCAAGATGTGACGTCAGGCATGGTGGCTCACGCCTGTAATCCCAGCACTTTGGGAGGCAAAGGCTGGAGGTTCGCTTGAGCCCAGGAGTTCAACACCAGCCTGGGCAACACAGAGAGATCCTGTCCCTACAAAAAATTTAAAAGTTAGCTGGGCATGATGGCACATGCCTGTAGTCCCAGCTACTTGGGAGGCTCAGGTGGCAGGATTGGTTGAACCCAGGAGGTTGAGGCTGCAGTGAGCCAAGATCATGCCACTGCACTGCAGCCTAGGCAGCACAGAAAGACCTTGTCTCAAAAATAAACAAATAAAAATCTGAAACAAGTTTCCTCTTCCAGTAACGGCTGAGTAGCTCCTATGAGACCAACCTTCCCCAGATAATTACAAACTCTAGACAAAATATAGAAAACAACTACGTGACGATAGCAGACAACGGACCAAAAGTAGGCAGATATTGAAAGGGAGTCACCACATGGAAGAAGGAACTGGAACTTGATTTTCCTGTTCTTACAGCCTTTAGTCATACAGGGTAACTAAGAAACTCAGATGGAAAACCCATAGTCTTACTGACTAGAACAACCAGGGGACCAAATCTGGGGTAAACATAGCAGCTAGAAAGTGTGGGAATAAACCTGGAAAGACACAGAGAAGAGGAGCTCCAAATTATATATATAAGCTTTATCCAAATGTCCAGCTGAGCCCTGACCTACACACATATTCCAAGTAGCCCGATTCAGGATCAAAGAACTGAACTGAGATTCCCTATAGATTCTTTCCCTATAGCTCACCACAGGGAAGAAAGAGTTTGCAGTTTGAGTTCAGCCAAGTTAACTGCCTACTGGAAATTTTCAAAAATAAGATATAAATATTTTTTGAATGAACATAACAATTCAGGTTATTGATAATGTGTCATGTCCAGGATACAATTTAAAATTATTAACATGACCGATACTCAAGAGGAAGGATGGTCAACAGAGTCCAACCCTCAAGTGACCCAGATGCTGGAATTAGCTGACAAGGATTTTAAAGCATCTATTATAACTATGCTCAAGGATATAAAGAAAAATATGTTCAAAAAAGGAAATGATAGGAAATACCAGAGAAATACAAACTATAAAAAATCAAATGAAAATTCAATAGCAATACTGTCCAATACAACTTTCTGCAATGATGGAAAAGATTTGTATCTTTGCTGTTCAATCAGTGTCATTAGTCACATGTAGTTATTGAGCACTGGCAATGTGGCATGTAACTAAAGAAATCTTTTTAATTCATTTAAATTTAAATGAGCAAATGTTGCTAGTGGCTACTAGGCTGTAGAATTCTAGAACTAAAAAGTACAATATCTGAAGTAAAAATTTCACCAGAATAGCTTAACAGCAGATTGGAAATGACAAAAAAAGTTTATGAACTTAAAGATAGATAAATAGAAGTTTTCTAATCTAAAGAACACAAGGTGGGGCCGGGCATGGTGGCTCACACCTGTCATCCCAGCACTTTGGGAGGCCAAGATGGGTGAATCCCTTGAGCCCAGGAGTTCGAGACCACCCTGGGCAACATGGTGAAACCCCATGTCTACTAAAAATACAAAAATTAGCCAGGCATAGTGGCAGGTGCCTGTAATCCCAGATACTCAGGAGGCTGAGGCACAAGAATAGCTTGAACTCAGGAGGTGGAAGTTGCAGTGAGACAAAATTGTGCCACTGCACTCCAGCCTGGGCAACAAAGTGAGACACGGTCTCGAAAAAATAAAATAAAATAAAATAAAATAAGTAAATAAAGAACACAGGGGGAAAAGACTGACAACTATAGTAAAAGGAATAGAGGAAGAGAGTAAACAGATGTATATAGTTCCAAGGCTCTTACATGTTATGTGCAATATTAACTCTAAATATACTGTGAATTTTTAAGGAGGTATATTGTAATCCTGAGAACAACCACTAAAAAATTAACAATAATGTGAAGAGGTATAGGTTAAAAATAATAAGTAAATTAAAATAAAAATTTTTTGAAATTCCATAAACCAAAAGAAGGCATGAAAAGAGGAACAGAGAACAAACAACAGAGTGCATAAATAAAAAGTAAATAGCAAAATGGTAGACCTGGCTCTGACTGTATCAATAATTAAATTAAACGTTAAAGAATGAACTAGACACTTGAATTAAAAGAAAGAGATAAAATGTCAGAATGGATAAAAAAACAAGACTCAGCTATCTACTGTCTACAGAAGATATACTTTAAAAAAACAAAGATTAGGAATAAGGCAATCTTTCCTATTTTTAACTATTACACTATATATAATATATGAAGTACTTTCCATTTCTAAAGTCCAGTGATTCCACATGTATATGAATACACGCATATACATATATATACACACATAAGTATATAATGTATAAATATTTTTATGTTCAGGATACAATTACAATAATTAATTGTCAAATTAATGTTTGCCCAAACCCAGAAGAAATTGTGGAAAAGAAAATTTATCAAGCAAACACGTCCACCGTTGCTTATTTTGTTTCTCAACAACATTCATTCTATCAAGTAATAAGATGGAGTTTAGGGGTAATTGTATCTAGAAAAATCACTTCACTTATTCTTATACAGTGACTTAAACCTATCTTCTCAGCAACAGAGCTGAGAGCTATTTGCATTTAAATTTTCATGGAAAGGGTTGGCACAACTTTTCCACATAGCTTGGTGACTGAAGCAGACAGCATCTCCAGGGCTTTGTCTTACACACAAAGCAGCTGTGACACAGCGCAAAGAGCACCGGACTTGCCACTAGAAAACCTGAGCCTCACTCCCATCTATGCCTCTTTTAGAAACCATGCAGCATTGGGACCATCACTTAGCCTCTTGGAGCCTCAATTTCCTTATCTCCAATGAGATTATGGTGATAATTACGTGATACAGAGTCTGTTTTCCTAGACTCGCTAGGCCTTTATTCTTACCTCTTTGCCTGGACTGCCTTCCTTCTTTTTGTTTTGTTTTGATTTGTTTTGAGACAGAGTTTCACTCTTGTTGCCCAGCAGTGGTGCAATCTCGGCTCACCGCAACCTCTGCCTCCTGGGTTCAAGAGATTCTCCTGCCTCGGCCTCCCGAGTAGCTGGGATTACAGGCATGCGCCACCACGCCCGGCTAATTTTTTATACTTTTAGTAGAGATGGGGTTTCACCGGGTTAGCCAGGATGGTCTCCATCTCCCAACCTCAGGTGATCTGCCCACCTTGGCCTCCCAAAGTGCTGAGATTACAGGCGTGAGCCACTGTGCCAGGCCCCCTTTTCTTCTCAACATTTGCTTTTCATCCTTCAAGGATTCACTCAAGGCCACTTTTCTCATGGTGATACTCCAAGTTTTGAACAGCATCAATCTCCCACTTTTAAATTTGAATTTAAAATTTTTAAAAATTTCCCATTGCATTCACTGTCTCTTCTACACAGTTTTTCTCTAAATGATAAAAATCATTTGTTCTCTACACGTTTTATTTTTATACATCTTCACCCTCCAAAATACTTTATAGTTCTTGAAGCCCAAGGACATTGTTTATACACACACACATGCATACACACAAACACGCACACACACACAATGAAAACACCAGGCTCAATAATAATGATGACCGCCCTGGATCTTGGGTTCCTTATTCTAAAAAGAAGCAGTTACATGAGGTGTTTTCTAATATCCCTTGTAGGGATTGCCTATGAATCTTAAATATTAATAAGAACTCACAGCTGTATGGCTTTCTACAGATTTGAAGCACCTTTGCATAGAATGTCTCATTTGACAACCACCTGTGACATAAATTGATTAGTATCTCCCTTATAGAAGTGAATAAATTCAAGCTAAGGAAAATTAAACACAGTGACTGGCAAAGACATAGGTGAAGGGTAGCCTAATGATTGATAAATGGACTCACATAGACAAAGCTGGGTCAAGACACATAAAACAGTTGCACCACTAAACCCAAGATTGAGTATCAGTCATTTACTTGAGACTGCCGACTGACCCACAAATAATATGAACAAAGCAATGAATAGATTGCGGGATAGATAAACTAATCAGCCTGCAATTCAGTTGAAAAGGCATAAGCAAAAATGAATAGACACAGAATATTCTAGCAATACAATCACTGCTGTCTCCAATTCCATAATGATGATGATGATAATGATGAGTTAAGTTTTAACTCATCATCAGCTTAATAACAGTAAGTTTTAAGTTATTTACATTGATCGTCTCATTTAAAACTCAAAACATTCTTTTGAGGTTGGTAATATATCATCCTAACTCTAAATGTGAAGAAACTGAGGCACAGAGATATCAAATACCTATCCAAGGTCACACAACTAATAAATGACAGGTTTCAAACCAGGTATGACTCTCACATACCCTGCCACTATTTCAAAACTAAACATACATAATCACATGACTAATTATGAGGAAGCTAAATACTGTGCTGTTTTGCTTAAATTAAATTCTTTTTATGCTGATGTTGTCCTGACCATGAAAGGAATTGAGAAGAACTTCACTCCTCTTTACACCCAGCAAGTCTATAACTGAAGAGGCATTAGTGCAACAAGCTAAGGGAAGAGGTCTCTTTCAGGGGCCCAAGACCAGTCTCTTGATCTCCTGAGAGAAGGGCAGAGGCCCTCCAGGAATGCCCAGTCTCTGGCCATCGTGCCTGGGAGCTATAGCCCAACTCAGTCAGTCTCAGGATGTCTAGAGTCACCCTTCAAGGGTGGCCAGGGAGGAAATTCTGTCCTAGAGTATTCCCTGATGCAGTAATTCTTCCCCCAAGTCCTGAATTTTTTTTACCTTGAATTGTATTGCTGAAACACCACCCCTTTGTTAAGATGTTTACTGTATGTTCAAACTTGGAAGAAAATATTTCTATGTAAATTAGTTTGGGTTCTGAAATGGAAAGACAGAATATATGATTACAAATTAAGAATAATTTATATTATTTACTTAAAATATGACCTTCCTCTCTTTTAAGCTTTCAATATTCACTGCCCACAATTTTGCGTGGTACCTTCAAAGTGAATCTTAAAAGGGTTGAGAGAAACTGTATATGATTTCCTCAAAACATAAAAATTTGAAGACGTTGAACTCTTATAAAAGCAAAACTACATAATGTATGCATAAATTAATAATTGTTATAGATACATTTGAAAATTTGAGTGTATGTCCATTCACTAAATTAATAATAACAAATGGATTAATTAGGGAGCATTTTGTGGTCTTGTTTATAAAGGATAATCAATAACTCAATAAGTCTTGTTATTATGCATATCTTCTAAGAGAGAGTGGGTCTCTTAAATACAGTATGAGACATGTAAAGTTCACACATATTTGTAAAATTCAATCGCATTATTTCCTTCCTGACAGCTATAATCAAGTCAGTGGAATACAGTTCAACATTCATTTACCAACAAATGATCACAATTAGCAAAGAAAGGTAAACATAAACCTCCTTAACAAATTTGCTAATTATTTTTCAGTTTGGTATTAATGTACCAAATAAATACTGGATGATCACAGTTTAAGTTCATCAGTCAGTTTGTATAAATCAACAAGGGTAAGTATATTTTATCTTCTATTTGAAGCTCCTGATCTTAAACCAAGTATTTCTTGTTCTTGATTTTTTTTCTTGAATCTGATGTATGTTTTTACTTTATGAGGCAATCTGTCAGCTTTTACATCCTTTTAAAATATTAGGTATATCCACTGAGAATTCTTAGAAAAAGTAATGCTGAGATTTAAAGGCAATGAAAGAAACAAACCACTGGTATGAGAATAAAATTGCCCACGTGAGCCTACTCGGCAATTGGTTGGTATTGTTAAACTTTACCAAGTAAATTATTAGTATAATTAGCATCCATTTATCGAGGATCTTTACTAAATGCTTTATAACATACATATGTTTAATCCCTAAAACATATGTAAAGAGATAGTGCCTGCCTTTTAGAAATAAGGAAAGAGATTCCCCAGATGTTAACAGAGCTGGAATTTGAACCCATATCCCTGTTGTCAGGGGTGGGGTGGGGTTTGGGGTTAAGGGTTCTCTATGTATCTTCCTGTCCTTCCTTCTCACAGTGTTATTTCCTTCTTTCTCACAGTGTTATTTCCTTGTTAGAATGTGCCTAATACTTAATACTTTTCCTTTCTTCCAGATCACTAACCTTTAATCATTTCGGGATCACAGGACACTTGGGTGTCCCTACCAAAATCTGGGGACCCTCTTCCCCAGAAACAGACACAAACAGGCACAAAGAGAGCCAGCAAATATCAGCATCACTGGATTTTTCACTTGCTTGCCTCCTTTACACTTCCCCTTCCTTTTTGGCTTCTGAAGAAGTTTTTAAAGAATAAAGTAATGGTGCTAAGAAGCAGAATATTATCTTGTCCATATCCAAGAAAAGCCTTGCTCTACCCTTACTCCATAAGCCTCTTTAACAAATTTGCTAATTATTTACCCCTACTCCAACCCCTCCACCTACACCGTTGCCATCTCAGTACAGGGCATCACCACACACCCAGCTCAGGGGGAATATCCTGGAATCACCCTTCTGTCTTCACTTTCATTCACTCTCACATTCAATTACTCCAGCCCTTCCTCAACGACCTAATGCCTATCCTATTCCAGGCATCAGACTTGTGAACAAAACAATAATCCTTGCATTCATGGAGATTACAATCTGATGGGGAGAACAAACAATATATTTAAATACTAAAGAAATAAACTACAGCATATTCTAGAAGATAATTAGTGGTCTGGGAAAAGAGAAACTATGCAGAAATTATGTGAAGATGGGGAGAGTAGAAGTGGGTTGCAATATTAAATAGGTGGTCAGAGTGGCAGAATATGGACATTTAGTACACACATGAGGGAGGAGTCAAACTTGTGGATATCTGGAGAAAGATATTTTGCTTATTTTCTTTCTTTCCATCTTGAATATAATCACTGCTGTATCCCAAGTAACTGTAACAATGCCTCATACATAGTAGTTGCTCAATAAGTATTAGTAGACAAAATAAATGAACGAATTAAAATTTATCTCTCAAGCTAAAACTGAGAGTTAAGGCCACAATTCTAAATCTTACTCTAAACATAACAGTATCTTTAATTAAATGATAATTTTAGAGCATAGAGAAAAGAAACTCAGTCACAACGGATTCACCTTTTGAAGGGAAGATTGAAAAGCAACTATGCATGAAAAATGATAATAATCTGCACTCCAACTCTAAAACAACCAAATAGGAATGGGTTTTACAAAACAAAGAAACAAATAGTAGATCCTATACCAAAACGGGTTTTAAAATTAGAAAGGATCATTGAAATCTGGGGCCCCTCCATGCTAAGTGACTCACTAATAAGCCTGTCATGAGGTGCATTGTCTCTTGCCATGGAGACTTGGTAAGACAGATGCCACTAATCCAGAAGTGCCTTCTTCACCCCTGACTGCATTCCCTACTGCAGAGCTGCATTTCCAGAGCACTCACTGTGTACTGATGTCCTTGGATTTTAAAATAGCTTGCTTGTGGCTGGTTATCTCCGTTATTTACCTCTTGGTGCCCCTGAGTCTAAGGATATGGGTTGGGTCCTCAAAGACACCAAGAGGAGTTGACTCAGTTTTAGTTGGCCAGAAGCTACAGCTTTGACCTTGCCCACTGACCCCACATAGGCATAGCCTCAATTATGCTAGTGGACAGAGTGTGTCTGTGCATCTGTGTGTGTGTATTTCTGTGTGTGTTTCTGTGTGTGTGTGTGTGTGTGTGTGTGTGTGTGTGTTACTACCCCAAAAACAGCAACTCAAAGTACATGTTCCATGTTTAAGAAGGTTGCCAGCGGCTGTTGAGGATTGATTCACCCCTTATGCACAATTTAACATCAAACCAAGGTCTGGGACACATCTTTTTCCATTAGCATCTCTTAAAAATACTATTCAATTCTAAGAACGAATAAGTACTATCTGGACAGATGCCACACTAATTGGAAGGCTACCAGAAGGACATATTCTCCCTCCATTTTGTCCCCAGAAATTAGCACTATCTGGTAAAAGTCAGGAATATGAGCTCCCTGGATTCCACAACATGTGACTTTATTGATGGTGGGCCTTACCACATTACAGGTAATGTGAGCTTCAGAACCTTCTTTCTCTCTGAATAGCCAACAATGTCAGGGCAAAGCTGAAATCACTTCATCGTAACAGTTTGACCTCTGCAATACTGCACACCATTAAATTTTTAAGGGAGTTCATTGGGAAAGTCCTTTAATCCTTTAATAATTGAGTTGAGGGAAAGGGGCCAGTGATGGAGAGCATTTACCTGAGCTGATATTAACTAGGTTTGGCTACTAATGGCTTTCCAACAATCCCACTGTGTCCATGTTGCCATTTAAAAGAGTGCATCTCATTTGGCCCTTGCTCTTAACTGTCAACAGGGAAATTGAAAAACAATACATCATTAAGTATTGCAATTTGTATTACAGTTCTCTACCCAAGTCTCCCTTCTAGCTCTATTGAGCTCAGTCCAAACTAAGGTCTAACAACCAGTTGACAAGTAGAAAAATCCATTCCATGAATTAGTTGGATGTCTATGATATCAAATAACCCGTCACTAATATGTTTTCAACTGAATTTACTGGCCACAGAAGCAGAGCCATTGGAAAATACTTGGCTTCCTTGGTAGCACCAAGTTCAGTTTAATTCCCTTCTAAGCTCAGAGGTCTGGCCCCTTATGACCTTGTCACTGTTTCTTTTCTATGGTTATATGGACATGACAGCCCTAGACCTAGGGAAGTATTCCCACCTGACCATACACTGTTCTCCCTCTCCCTGTCAAAACAATTAATTCTCCACCATTGCACACATCAGGCAGTTTGTGAGTATGTTCCACACCTCAGAGAGCTCAAGGTAAAGGCACTGCAATAAATGGGATCATCTCAAAGAGGTTGAATGATTTGTTCAGGCCCAGCCAGCTAAAGCAGAGGCAAAGACAGAATTAAAGCTCAAAGATTCTGAAAACCCACTGTTATCCACTAGTCACCCTACTCTCCAGTCTGGGGAAGTAAACATATTAACCAACCAAGTGGACAACGCTACAAAACAGCAATGGCTGGGTACAGACTGTGTCACTGCAGTCTGGTTAACAAGGAAGATGGTACCCATACCCTGAACTCCCTTACTTTGAGAGTCCTCCCAAGCATCACAGAAAGCGAAAGCTCTTCAACTGACAGGCATGCACATAGGCACAGCTGACTGGTTCCTGGCCTGAGGAAGCTCATAGACCTGTCTTGGGGAATTGGCCATGTGGTGGTATACTTCTGACAACATGCAATAGAGTTCTGCATGGATCAGGCGCAAAAACAAAAAGAGGTCAGGCTGGTGAGCTTCGCATTGAGATGACTGGTATCTGAAGAAGAAGGAAATAGGTGGGAGCCTTGCTCTACTGCCATTCCCAGGCCCATGACCCAGGAACGCATTGGCAAAGCAGCTCTGTGAGAAGCTCTCACCCACTGAGAGGGCTTGAGGAGTGATGGAAAGCAGACCCACCTCTGCCAGCCCCTGTACTGCAGTGATCAGTTCCAACAAATCCACAGGGAGATGTACAAAAGAACAAAGGGAAGGAGTGGTTGGGAAGGAGCAAAGCAGGGGCAGAACCTGTGCCCCAGATGTGCCCCTCACCCTTCCCTAGGCTTCTCCTCTATCAAATGGATGCCCCACTGTCCCTCCTGGATCTTCAACTTCCTTCCTTCCCTGGCTAAACTCACCTTAGCCATCAAGCAGGCTCAAAACTACTTCATCCTAAAGCATCTTCCCTTCATTCTATCTCTACCCCAAGTGCTATCTTTATCCCCCATCTTTTTCTCACTACCCATCTTCTTGAAAGAGTGGCCATATCACTTCCCCTATTTCTTCAACTTCTTTTTACTATATAGCTTTTATATGGTATAAAATGCTGTCCTGTACCCTCTATGCCTCTAGCAAACCTAGTTTGTTTGGTTTTTTGAGACAGGGTCTTGCTCTGTTGCCCAGGTTGGAGTGCAATGGTGATGGTTCATTGGTGATGGTTCATTGCAGCCTCAAACTCCTGAGCAAAAGCCATCCTCCTGCCTCAGCCTCCCAAGTAGGTGGGACCACAGACATGTGCCACCACAACTGGCTAATGTTTTTATTTTGATTTTTTTAGAGATGGGGTCTCACTACATTGCCCAAGCTGGTCTCAAACTCCTGGACTCAAGTGATCCACCCACCTCAGCCTCCAAAAGTGCTGGGATTACAGGCATGAGCCACTTCACCTGGCCAAAACTACTCTTGGTAAGGGCAAACAGGAAGCCCTACTTCTTGAAATTCCCTACTACTGCCCTGCCTTCCAGAACTCCATTCACTCTGATGTTCTCCCCTGCCTCTGTGTCATCTCATTACAGAATCTCCCAAAGCTCTTTGAATTCTGGTGTTCCTCCACAGAGTCAACCTTGGCTCTCTTTTCATGTAGTACACCCTTGGGCATTCCCCTCTTCTCATATTTATATGACAATGTATCCCAAAGCTTTGTGCTCTGGCTAGTTTCCAGACCTTCTTTCACAACTGCCTCCTGGACATCTCCACCTGACTGTCCCGCCAGTAACTTAGCATAGCATGTTCACAATTATCTCATTATCTGCTTCTGCCTGTCTCCTGCTCACTTCTTAAATTCCCTCTATCAGGTACTGACGTAACAGTCCACCTTGTTCCTTCTGGATCATCTTCAAATCTTCTCTCTTTATCACCCCTTTCCTCAGTCAAAAGTCATGATGTTCAACTTATCCTATGTCAGGAATATTTTCTAGGTCATGTTTGTCCTCTTCATTCCCAATGTCTCACCTTAATTCATATCCTTATTATCTCTTGTCTAGACTATAGCAACAACTATCTAAGTGGTCTCTGCCAGTCTCTACCCACACTCCTACCAGTGCCCCAGTTTGCCACCAGAATTACCTTTCCATAAAATAAATATGGCCACAATATTTCATGCTTAGAAATCCCTGCTGGCTACCTACTAACCACAGTATGAAACTGAATGTTCTTCTCATGTTACACAATACTCATAGCGACTTGGCATGATTTTGCAGTCCACAACCAGCCATACCCTAAATGCTCTTGATGTTGTGGCACCACCATGTCCATGACCAGTGACCACAGCAACTAGCACACTTTCTTTTCAGGTCTCCATCCATTTGCATATGTTTCTTCTTCCACTTGGAATTCTCCCATCCTCTCCCCTTTTCCTACACTCCCACTCATCCTCCAAGAGCCAGTTAACATGTCACCTTTTCCATGAAGCTTTTTAAACAACCCCAAGCAAGTCACGTGATTAATTTATCTATTCAACTAACATGCATTCACTGAATACTATGCAAGATTATGGAGGTGTAGGGATTATAAAACAAAACCAAAACAAGAAGCGTCTTCCTTCATAGAGCTTATGGTCTAGTGACATAGCCAGACAATAAACCAAATATATATATATGTAGTTTTATATATATTTATTTATATATATTTATATTTATATATATTTATATATAAATTGAAATATATATATATTTCAAATTGTAATAAGTGCTTGAAGATGATGAATAGAACATAGTAATACGGAACCAAGGAATTTAGAGAAGCTGGTTTTCTATCCCTGTGGCCATGCCTTTCTTAAAATAATGTTATTCTTTTTTCAAGCATCTGCTTAATTTACATGTCTAAACAGTCTCTGCTAGACCTTTAGTACATGAGTGATTTGTTTTATTCATTTTTACAGACCTGACACATACAGGAATTTAATACGAATGTTTGATGATTAAATGAATGAATGAGTGATTTAATTAATGAACCAACTGTTTATAAGAGTCTGTTTAACTCTAAATTAGAAAATTCCACATGCAACTAGGTAAAGTATATTCCAGTTGCTCATGTGTTACCTGAAATCTCTAGTTTCATTAAATACCAGTTTACAAAGATTAAATTCAGACACATATTTCATCTCTCCAAAATGGACTAGAACTAGTTTTAAGAGAATAAAATTTCAGCAATGGTGAGAGAAATAATACAATACAGGAATACTCAGTTTCCTTAAAAACTGGGATTCCATTATCACTTTTTGATCCAGCCAGGCCAAGTAACAAACAAGAGGGATGTCAACAGTTCTGGAAATCAGCCTCCATTGAGGGCACAGTGGGATCTTTTCTAGCTAAGGCTGAGACTTGTTTGAAAATACAACACAGTTCAGAAGAAAACTTGGAAAGGGGTTATGCAAAGAATGGATGGACAGCTGCCGGCTGTTCCCGATGGAAGTTATGCTGGAAGCTCCGGATATGATATTCAACAGTTCTGCTGCCAAATGTGCAGACAAGCTCCCAGGACAAAAGTCACCAATAGCAAATCCTGGGAGCTGGAGAGAAAGAAAATGGATTCTGCCTGCCTTTTTGTCCTTCTTCTGGGGGCTGGGGGGAAGAAGAGCTATGCTATATGCTAGAGGGGCAATAGAGATCAATGTGGATGGTGTGGGATAGGAAAGGATGGGCTAGGACAGCTTTGTGTGTGTGAAGGAGTTTGACAAACAAGAGCAATGATTGTACATGAGCTGATTTCTCATACACGCAAAGAGGCAATCCCCAAATCCTAAAAACTTCCTTTAAAACCACAGAATACTATAAACAGCTGACCATCGGGAGGCTGCCTGAAAGCTCAAGTATCTAGCAGGTGGGGACTTGTTTTCCAAGAGCTGGTTCAACAGGACAAACTGAGAATTGTGATCTCACCGGGGTGTGAACACCAGAATTCAAGCAGCAGATGGTGTGATTTAGTGGAAAGGCCATTGGACCAGGAGTTAGAGGCTGGGGACAGCATCCCAGTTTCCTCTTCCCCAACAGCGTGACCTTGGGCAAGTTGTTAACTTCCCTGAGCCTTTATTTCCTCAGCTATAAAATGTAAGAGGAGAAAACCGAAAACCTCTCCTTACCTAACTTTTAAAACTGTTGTGAGGATTAACAGAGATAATATATGTGAAGGTGCTTTGAAAATTGAAAAGGATACATTTTTTCAGCAAATCATTTTACAGCATTTTCTATGAGCCAAGCATTGATCTGCATGCATTTCAAATATTAAACAAAAGTGAACCTTTGAGTTTGGTACTATCATTATCCTTGTTTTAGGGAGAAGAAATGGGAACAGAGCAAGTAAGACCCTTGCCCATGGTAACACAGCTAAGGAACAGCGGGACAAGGATTTGATCCCAGATGCTCTGGCTCCTAAGTCTATGCTCTTAACAACTACACTGTCTTGGCTTATCACACACAGCTTCTAAAACTATGTATAAGCTTTTACTCATTTATAAATAATAATAATAATAATAACACCCAATCCTGTAGAGTACTCTACACTTTACCAAAAGGCCTTTCAGGTTCATTATCTTCTTTAATTCTCTCAATAACTTTATGAGGTCATTATTCTTACATTCTATTGTATAGATGAGAAAACCATGGCTTGGACACCTGTTGACAATAGGACATGCATTTCAAATTATTTTTTCAGTAATGGAGAGAGCTATGCAGTGTCCAAACCACTCATACCCACCTGTCTATCCCCTTCCATCTATGAATACGGGTTTTTGAAATGGAAGATCCCAACCAAAGACAAAGCATAAAGAAAATAAAACCCAGAAGAAAAAAGTGGGTGCATAATACTGGCCAGCCATTCATATAGATAAACAGGGAAGCCTCCTACAAAGTGTTATTTGCACAAAATTATGTCCTCCACTAGTGGTTCCAGTCTAGAGCCTAAAATTCTACCCTAAGATAGTCTTTCCTTTGACTGAACACCCTTCCAGTTAAAAAGTATCTTCAGAAGAATAGAACATTATCTTGTCCATCCCAATGTGAATTATTTCATAACATTCTCCCAATTTGACAGCTAGCTAAGAGCCAACTCTAGCCTGCACACAAAGTAATATGCAACATAAAAGGTCACAAGATGGGTTCAGAGCATGAGACAAGCAAGAAGGCACAGCCAAGCTGAGATTCTGAAAATGGGGCTTAGAAAAACAAGTGCTGTGGTTGAATCCAGAAATTCAGGGTGCACAGAGCTCCAGGGAAAAGAGGGGTGCAATCAAAACTCCAGCCAAAAAGAGGAGAGAGGGGTCTCCTGGGATGTTCTTCCGTTCTGGGTTTCCAGAGTTTACCTCATGGCACTGCCAACTGGTTTTCATCTCTGAAGAGCTATGCCTGCATCCCTGTGAAGACGGTGGCTGTCATTACCAAAGAACACATGCACAGTAGGAATTCCTGACACAATGTGAGGAGGAGCAAGAGGAGAAAGAGTGAGGGGGTAGCCAATAGCAGGGGAGGAAACTCTAGATGGTTATGTTTAAAAGGATTTGTTCCACTGTCAAAACCAGAAAGCTCTCCCCAAGAGCCAGCCTTAGAGAAGGAAGCCTGCAATGACAGAGAGGAGGCAGGATGTTATTAAGCAAGCTCTTTGGAAAGGAGGCTGAAATAAAGGAAGAAATATTAGGCAAAAGGCAGATGTGTCCATAAAAATCCACCTCTGGACTGTGATAGACCAGGAATGCCTGAGGGATGCACAGAAACTAGGCTCTAGTGTTTCTCAAAGGCTCCTAAAGCCACCCTGATTCTCTAGGACAAGGACAGCTCTTTAAATCCAGGCCATCAGAGCACTTGCCCATTCCTGATTCTCTCCAGTGACTGGGATAGGACCCAATGACTGCCAAGCTTGTGAAACTGCAAAACTGCAAAAACTCACACCTTATCCTCTCAACTGCCCATTCCCTTTTCAGGGCCCCATGCTCAGGAGAGACATCAACCTCTCCCCAACCTGGAGCTGGGGGCCCCAGGCCAAGCTGGCATCAGCTCCCACTCAGGCTCAGGCTGTCGGGTGCTCAAACAAAGACATATTCGGACCCTCCTGCAGAGACAGGGGGCCTATTTCTGGGCCCAGGGGGGAGCTGGCCTTAATCTGCTGCACAATGAATGACAACAATGCTAAGAATGAAAATATGGTTTGGGGGGATAGTCCCCAGGAGCCCAACATTTTGGTATTTAAAGGAACTTTAATGAGCTTAAGAGGCTAATCTGGAGTTCAGGAGGGGGTGTTTTGTTTTGTTTCGAAAAGTCCTTTTAAAGATTCCTGAGGCTTGATAGGGAGGAGGCAACAGAATTGTGAGTCAAGGCGTGGCTGCTGTGCAACTGAAGGGGTGGGAAGGAATTAGAGAGGAAGCTGCTCCAAAGAGCTCTTCTCATCGCAGCAGTAGAACCTGGTACTAAGAGATGAAGGATGCTTCTTTCCAGGCAGGAGAAGTGTGACGTTCAGAGGAGCAGCCAAGAGTTGAGAACGAGTGATGTGTTTACATCCTACCGATTGCTAGCCAGGCTTCTGGCCAAATGACTCTCCTCATTTATTGGTGACAGTATCAGACTCAGGCACTTGGCACTTCTCTCGCCCACCAAAACACACCCACCTGTAGTAGCAGGACATAATCCAGCATCTACTAAGGTGCCAGGCACAGTTAGAAAGGTTTTTAGAGGTCCCTAAATGGTTACCCAAAGAGTAATGGACGTGAGGTCATGCATACCTGAGAGTTACGCTACTCACCGTCTATTTGCCTGAGCCCCACCCAACTGAGTGGTCACATAACTTATTTTGTGCATCTAAAAGGCTAATTAGGCCAGGTGCAGTAGCTCATGCCTATAATCCCAGCACTTTGGGAGGCTAAGGTGGGAGGATCGCTTTGAGGCCATTAGTTCGAGACCAGCTGGAGCAACATAGCAAGACTCTGTCTCTACTAAATAAATAAATGGCTAATTAGAAACTCAAAAGAGCACTAACAGTCCACAAAAATGGTCTGGGCAAAAAATGAGGCAGTTGATGAAAGGGAGTTGAAGCAACATCTGATGGATTGTTGAAAGAGTCAAGTTAATAGAATTCTACAGAGTACAGGGGAGGGAGAAGGGGACAGAGGCAGATGTGAAGTCCAGATACAGCATGTGGTCCATTCTCAGCAAAGCTGGACACTTAAGATATTTTTAATACGATGGAGTTCAATCAGACCTGTAGGATAAGGCAGTCCGATCCATAGTGGCCAGAGAGCTCTCAGAGATAGCCAGATCTATCTATCACTCTATTATACAACAACAATAATAAAACACAGATCGATCTATTGGTGCAAGGAGACATTGGAGGCCCAGAGAGTCAGAAAAGCCAGACATATTTGCTGTTATCCAAAAATAGGATCCCCAAACTGGAATCTTGAAAGGCTGGAAGAGAGCAAACTCTTTCATGTGACTTCAGTTAGAGGACTAGGAAAAGCACAGTCCACTTTGTATTTTTAGTTGTTATGACATTATGGTGCAATAATGGGGAATCTGGCAATCGTTTCATTAAATTCTAGCTAATCTGTGCATGGCAGCAAGGCGACAAGCTCTACAGATGATTTAGTTGCCTTGGTTCACCACTGTAAGAACAGCACCGAGGTAGGCTTTCAAAATCCTTTTTTAACTACCCAGATGGGGCTATTTGTGACAGGACCAAGTATACCCACAGGGTAGGAAACCGATGAAGGGCCACAGTTTTCCTCCTTACACCATGTCTTCACTAATACTTCAGGGTTTCTGCTGCATTCCAGTTGCATCTGCTGTCTAATGCCAAAAGAAACTTAATCCCTATCCTAAGTCTCATTTTATTTATTTTCAGTAGTGTGAAAACAAACATGTAGCAAGATTACAGTGTTTACACCTCCTTTTTAGCCGATATAGCTCTAATCCTCCCGTTAATTAACACCAGGGCCATAGCAACTTTATTAATTTCATCTTGGTTAAAAATATAGACAGATAATTGTGCTTTACTAAAATAACAATTTGACATTTGGGGGGTGTTCGCTTCATTTTAGCAAGACAGTTGGCCAGATTTTATTTAATATATGACAAGGAGACACAAAGCTGCAGTCGACATTGGTCAATATAACGTAACTAATTTTAGTTGTGATAAAAGGACTAAAACACCTCATATCATGCGAGTCAAAGGAGACTAAGGAGAAAATGTTAATCCTATGGCGTATCAAGACAGAGTCTCCCTCTCTTGCAGAAAACAGGCCCTTCTAAGGGGGCACAAAGGGGAAAAAAGGCATCTTTTATCTGTCCTCTCTGATATTTGCTCCAGAACCTTTTCTACACTTTGCTCTCAAAATTACCAACTTCCCCAAACCAAATCTGAAAAGGCCACTGGCAGTGACTGTCCTAATGTTCCTAAGAGACTTCTTGAAGAAAAACATATAGCGTATTCCTAAGAGGAAGCCTCAGGCATGCTGGAAATAGGGCTGAGCCCTCCCACATAGGAGCCTTTCTGCTTCTATGCAGAGGGTGGGAGAGACACAGCTCACCCCATCCCTATATCTCACCCTCCAAGTGGCTTATATGGGAACTTCTCTCTGAAGATGTGAAAGAGCATTTACAAATCCATGTCAGAAAAATCTTTATAAAAAAGAAAGAAAGAAAATTGAAAAACACTGAAGTAGAGCTAAGGTTTCAGAGTTAGGGCAGAAATTATTTTTAAATCTTTTTCTGTGGATGTGATTGCACTTTTTTCTTCATAATTCATTTTCCAGTGTTGTATAACTGTACTTAATAACCAAGATCATAACATTCAGTATTGGTTATTTTGAACTTCATAAAATTCAACAATGACATTTTGTAAAATGCATTTATTCTAAGACGCTTTAGTAAATTTCTGATCATATCATGAGTATTTTAAACCTTTGTCTACTTTCTCCCTTCTAAACACTATGACCCAAATAATTTCTTTGACTACAAAAGAAAAATTAGCTGATAATGAAATAGTTGGAATTGTTGTCATTAGAGAAACAGCTCCTGCTCACTCTCTCCAAAAACCTTCCCAGAATTAAAAAGCAATAATCAAGAGCCTTCCCTGAAATTAGTAATGGTCTTTTGATTAATACAAATGTTATAAATAAGAAAAATGAAAACAAAAAGCAAGAGAACAACGAATGATCAGGAAAGTTATTGGCACTAAAATCTGAACATCAAAAGCTATTTCCTAGTCAGGTAGGTGTAATATGTAAAACCAGACTGAATAAATAACTTTTAAAAATGTGTTCCATTTATGTAAGGATCAAAAGAATCCCATAAGCCTACTGTAAAAAGGAATGTTCATATCTAGTATTTTAATTCCCAGAATACTATTAATATCTACTCCTGCTATCTAATTTTATTTCAAAATTTTAAGTCTTAGATTCCAAGAAAGTCTTACCCAGGGACCAATACATATAAAAAGAGAAAACACCTCTGAGCAAAGAATGTTTCCAATCACGCTCCAAAATTAAAAAGAGAGAAAAAGAGAGAGAGATTAAGTGCCGACACAAACACAGCCACAGCCCATGGACAGTGCTTATGCTGAGCTAAGCCCCCTGCAATTTAACACAGGCATCAGTTTATTGCCTAGCTGTGTTTGATTTTCATATTCCTGAAATTTTATTGTGCCAGGAGTGGGGACAACAAAAGATAAAGTAAAGCAAAAATGTTAACAATTGCCTCTGTCATTTCATCTGCGGGCTCCTTTCATGAGTAACTGCATGCCCAATTTTGATCTCCAAGTAATGTCACAGTAATAAAACCAAACTCCTCCTCACACACACACACTTCCTCCACTACCTTGATAAAATGCAGAATTAGTTAATTACTGATGCTAATAGATATCATTACCTAAGTCATTTTCACCACAGGGCTGCCAATCAGCAGGTCCAAAGAAAGATGCAGAGAAAGCTCTAAGTGTGACAGCCACTTTCCCCTTTTTCAGTCCCTTTCTTTGGAAAATTGGTCTTCTCCCAAAGAAAGGGAAGAAAACATCCACTGGCTCTCTGAGGAAAGGTTTCCCAAGGCCTGTGATTTGCTGACATGAAGGGGAGTTATGATGTTATGAGAACAGCCCTGATGACAGCAATACTATCCCACACTGCTCCTAGCATGTCCAGAGCAATCCAAGGGATCACGATAAACTTCATATGTGAGGGCAGGGGGCTCCGCCTGACCCTCAGAGCCAGGCACATGAAAGAAACAATAAAAACTTGATTTAACTGTGGGATCCCTTCCAGAGGGCTTAATTATCTATTGTATTACCACATTCCCGTTATTCAGCAGTCTCTTCTGTCTCAGACTGAAGTCCAACTGCAGTATTTGTTTGGAACAAATTCAGGGAAAACTCCAAACTAACCAGATCATACAGGACTCAGTTAAATAGGAAACAACAGTTATATAAATAGAAGTCCCCTAGGCTGGAAAATATTTTGATTGTCTGCTAACTTTCAGGAACATTGAAGACAGTTGAATCCACTTTTAAAACATCTACACCTATGGTATCCTCATGTTTCATATGACATGGTACAGATTCATCAATTGTGTAAGTGTTGTCATCCCACCAAGCTAGCAATTTTTCCATGTTGACATGTCATAACAATTACAGCCTTCAGTTCTTAATTTCTATACATTAGTAAATCAGTGTTCTACACTCTCGCCTTAAATGCTTATTTTTTTGGTAATCAGAAGATAAATTATTCCTAACAGCATCACAGTATATGAGAAAAATACTTAATAAAACATCCTGAAGTCTTCCGATGAATAGTTGTGTGTGCAAGACGTCACTGTCAATTCTATTTTTTTAATTAGAAGAACTTGGTGTTTGACATTGTGAAGGTGTAATAGCTAGTTGAGAGAATGAAATTTTAACTTTTTAACCGGTTGCCTAACACCATAAACAGACAGCTAATAATTCAAATGCAAAACTGCCCAACAGCAAGAAATGCATATACAGATGGCTAAGATAAATGTGATAAACTTGCTTTGTTAATATTATGCCTATGATTGACACTGAAAACTGTGCATTCACTATATATTCTTTCATTTAAATGTGTAGAAATAGCATTTGATTTTCATGAATTTTGGAAACCAAGGCACTGCCTGCATATTCATTTTTTATTAAGTGCTCCTTAATTTACCGTCAACATTGTCCTACCACTTAACTTTCACCTGATTTTCTTCCCATTTACTTTGTTTGGGCCTCAAATTTTTCAAAGATCCACCAAAAAAAAAAAAAAAAAAAAGCAAAGCTATTTTTACAAATGTATTTTTTAAAGAGGAAAATGTCCTTTGTAATTGCTTCAGGACTATTGTCTAAAATTGAGTTGTATTCCCTCTGGAAGATAAATATCTGGCCATTCCAGATAGCTTCTGTGCAATATCTAGTCCTACACTCTAAATGGAAGAAGCCCTTGAGAAATACTTGATGGCAAGGACAACACAGACGGAAAAAGTGTTGAGCTATAAGCCTCCTGAAGGCAGGCTCTGAGACTTTTTCTCATTGTCCTCTCCTCATCTAGCCTAGCGTCTTGCATATAGAAGCTCCATAAAAGCTTACTGAATACAGAAGTTTGCCCTGAGCCTATTTTTTTTACAAAACAAACAAACAAACAAAAATCACTCTCCTTTTTCTCCTACAGATACCAGCATGCAGACTAAGACCATTAAGATTATCAAATATATTAAAACCCTATTTTATTGGAAAAAGAATATAACTAGGATGGAGGATAGAGAAACGAAAAAAGGAATTTTAAAAAGAAATAAATTAATCTAACAAGCAACTGATGGGCTAAGCACAGGCCAGTACTGCTATGACGCCATGAGCTAAAGAGGACAAAAACCTCAATTTTGGAAATCCATGTTTCCAAAAATATTTTAAAAATAAAATTAAAATCTTTCACTGAAATGTCAGCACCTCTCTGAACAATGTAGCTCACATCCCTCTGTAAAATCTTCTTGGTTCTGGCTAACAGCTGGCAAGTTGATCCCTGCAATTTTCCCTTTGCAGAAATAGCTTTGTGAGGAGAGAACTGACCCTCCTGGGCTAATAAGCCCAAACCGCGCCAAACCTGGAGGGCTGAAATGGAAGGGACATTGTTGTGTTAAGTACTTTACAACAACTGTTTCTTCTCCTCTTGACACAGCCTGACTTCCTTAAAGAAGATTTGACTGGCCAGACAGCTGTGTTGACCCTTAAGCCTTCTTTGATTCGTGATTTTTTTTTTTTTTCTAACAAACAGAATAGAAATTCACAACCCAAATCCTTTCCTAAGCCCCAATACTTGTGAATTTGCTAGTGTTGTGCCTGAAGGATGTGGACATTTCAGTAATCTATAAGCAGAAAGTTAAAGATTGGGTCTACACAATACCAAAACCTTTCGATGAAAAGCGAGAGAGAAAAAAAGCGAGCAGTCAGCCAGAAGCTTTATTCAAAGGTGATACTTGAAGTTATGTGGGCTAAATCTATTTAACTACCTAAAAATTACACTTTTCACTCAGACAACATGTCAATAAACAGACAACCAAGAATACACAGGCATATCTTCTTTCAAAAATGTTATCCATAATGATCACTTCATAGGTTGTTATAGGGAGTTTTCACTTCTTTATATATTTCTGTATTGTCCAGCTCATCCAAAATCGAGCACACATTTCTTTTAGTTCTGAAAAAAGCCAAGCTATTATATTTTCAAAACGACAAAAAAAATGCTTAGTACTCTCTCCACATGGGGTTAAAATTCGAGCATTTTAAGGCAAAAAAGCGGAGTGGCAGAAACAATTTTTTTGTGTGGTCACAGGGTCTAATCACTTTGTCAAGTTTTTAAACTGGCATAGCCCCAGACAGCAATAATAAATAAACTTCTATTTATTTTCAGTGCTTTTTGTTATACAGAGACTTCTCCCGTTCAGCACCTCACTGTGTTTTTAATAACATGATAGAACTGCTTTTCATGCACGCTAACCCTCCTTTGATTATCTTCATGTGATGCTGTCCCTTTCATTCACCAGTTACAAATGCAGAATTCTGCGCGTGCACTTGCGCGTCCACACAGTCAACCTACACCAGTCCTAATGCACAAAAACTGAGACCTCTGGATAAGCCACTTTTCTCCAATCATCTCCAAAGCCCTGCAAAGCCAATACCCTTATTAATTAAACATTTCGCAAGGAAAAACCGTTCCCTCCCCTTACACCTCCTAAGCTCCTCCCGGCACGCCGGAGAGAATACGGAAGTTCTTCTACCTCCCACTTTCTGGCTTCATCCAGGCTTTAGTGTTATAAAAATCCACTTTCGAAATATCCACTTTCTTAAATTCCTGCCTCCCAGTTCTCCTCTAAACATACCAGAACGTTCTTGTGGACAGGAGGGAACTGAACCTGCTCCGTGGCAGAAGAGCATACCCACACCTGAACTAGGGTGGAGGCACAGGTTGAAGGAGAGGGCTTCAGTTCAGGCCCCAACTACTGTCCTAAAAGCCCCTGCATCCGAGGGTTCTGGAGAAAACCAGGAAGGTGACAGTGAAAGGGCGAACGGGCTATGCGCTTAGCTCCGAATGGCAGCAGCGCCATTTCCGGGCCCAAACTGTCCGGACTCCAGCGAACAAACCCGAGCGGGAAACGCGCACAGGGCACAGGTGACAGAAGCTGCGGGGTCAATACAGTCTCACCGCACGGCACAGGCGCGAAGCTGGCGCGGACACCTGGGTAACATGGGGTGAGAACCAGCAAGGAGACACGGGGTCATTGGCAACCCGCAGGGCACCCTGGTAAAAGAGGGAGACCAAGCTTGAGGGATTCCAAGGCTAACAAAGAGTGGCCTCTGGGAATGGCAGTCAGAGAAAAGGACCTGGGAGGACTAGAAAGCAGGCGAGCAGACCGTGGAGGAGAGCCATCGCGCGCACTTCTGCGGGACTCGGGCCGCTGTTGCGCGCACCCGCGCAGATCTCTGCCCTACCACCTTCCCGTGAGGGGCAATGTACACGACTGTGCTGAAGGGAAGTTCTGCTCGCTGGGCGTGTCTCTTGGGCCTTCCAGAAAAGGACTAGGGTAAAGGAGGACAAACTCCTCGACGCACACTGATGCCAGTGCGTGGGGAGCGCTGCGGGGGCGCGGCCACTTACTTCTCGTAGTCATACTTGCAGTAGAGCTTCTTGTCCCGGTAGAAGCAGGTGGTCTCCAGGGGCTCTTTGCAGGAGGCGCACTGCACGCACTGCTCATGCCAGAAGCTGTCGTTGAGCCGCAGCAGAAACCTGTCCAAGATGACCCGCTGACAGCCCTCGCAGACAGACTTGGGGCTCACCGCTCTGCCTGTAGCCACAACAGACGTTGGCGGGTGAGCAGCCTGGGCAGGTAGACCATGCCAAACCTGGCCCGGACCCGCTCCTGATCCTTTCACATCCACGGATTCCCCCAGCGCCCCCCACCCCCCACCCCAGGGAACCCCTGCTAATCGACCAAGCTGAAACTTGGAAAAAATCAAACCAAGTGGCGTTTCTAATAAACGGAGACTATGTGAGAAGGTTTAATTCCAAGCGGGGGAGGGTACAGAAATCAATAATTGACCTTTAATTAACAAACATACCCAGGTATGCTCGCAAACGTGTGCACATCCTGTAAGATTAAATTACATAAAAATTTGTGCTCTCAGGTTTATTACGTCGTAATTATTAAATCACTATGCCTGTCTCTACTGACTGTTTTAAAAACTGAGAATGCATAAGAACAATTTGGATTTTTCTTCGTTAAAACGCAGAGTTCTGTTCTATTTTTTGAGGGGAAACAAAATTTTCTCTTTTCTTCCTAAAAAGTCCTGGGGGTACAGAAAAATACCGTCTCACTCCGAAGCAAACCTAACATTATTCAAACCGATGAACCCCAAACTGCTGCGTCTTGACTGGCATGCAAATTGCACATGGGTTTTTCAAAACTAAGAAGCGTCAAAACAGAGGGAGGGAAAAAATTAGCGGAAGAAGCAAGCCGCTGAGTGTCCCGGCCGGGATTCCCGATGCCAGGCGCGTTCGGCAGCAGTGCTCGAGGGCGAAACGGGCCTCAAAGCGACTCGGCGGAGGCAGGAAAGCCACTCTTTGCTACCCCTTGGATTTTGTGTTTTGTTCCTTTAGTTTGTGGGGGGCGGAGAGGTGGTTCAGGTGGCGACGCTTGGCCACCTATATTGGCACTTTTCACAGCTGTTTAAAGAAGGCCTTTTCCCCCAGCAACAACACTCTTGCGCTTGTCCCCCCAGTACCAACACTCTTGCGCTCCCCATTTCCCGGCTGCACTCTTCTCATTCTCCCCTTCCGAGAGGCCCGGCCACCGGCTCGGGAGCTGGGCCGGTCGCTTTGGGGAGCGGACGAGGAAGGTTAGGAGAAGCAGCGAAACAGATCTCAATTTTACAATTCTATTTTCTTTCGGTAGGGTCTCGGCGTCCTGAGCCACGTTGAGAGCGAACGTGGGCCGGGCGGAGGACACAGAGCAAAAAGCGACGCCCGCTGTATGCATAAATCCGCACCCGCTGCCCGCCCGGGTACTGCCTGCTCTGGCCTCCGCTCTCTTCCGAGGACGGGCAAGTCCAAAAGTTCCCGAAAGGGGGGTTCAAAGAGGGGTGCTCAGTGCACGTGATTTCGTTTCATCTAGGGTGCTGGGGGTGGGGAGATGCCTCACTGGATTTGGTTTCTCCAGCAGAACTGTCTCATCCTCCACATTCATGCCGCTCTAGCGGTTCCGAGTGAAAGAGGCAAGAGGTTTAAAGGACAGAAGGAATACTCCCTCCTGCTAAAAATAAAATAAAATAAAATAAAATACGGGCTTCCCAAACTTGAAAAGCTCCAAGGGCAGAGTGGATGGGGGAGCCGTAACCAGAATCTCTGGCTTCAGCTCTGCAAGACCCGTGTGTGGACACTCTTCCGGGGTCCTTGACTCGCTGCTCCTCCTCTGTCGCTGCAAAGGAGTTGTGAGGGGGGACCCACAGGACCCGACATCCAGCTCCAGTTAATTAACGCGGAGCCTAGGGCCCAGCCGCGCGGTCTAATCCCCGCGCTGCGTTGCCTGCTGGCCCAGAAAAGTCTCTCTCGGCCGTGCCCATGGCTGAAATTGGGGCTGGAGTTGGTGGGAGAGAGAAGCCGCCTCGAACTTGGGCGCTCCAGGCCTCAGGTCTCGGATGCTATTGCCTCTAGGCCGCGAGAAGAGGGCGGCATTTATGAGACGTCGATCAGCTCCGAGATTAAAAATCCAGCCCTGGGTATTTTTAATCACTTGCCACTCAGATGCCTGCGAACAAGCTCGCCCGCCCCTCGCGGCTTTGGGGAATTCGGTGCCCGGTGCGTGAGGCCTGGGGCGGCTTGTTGGATTTATTTGGGTAGGGACGACCCACAAGGACTGACGGACAGATAGTGATGGGGCTCAATTTAGTGCATGAAGAGCGGCGCTAGCTCCCCTATCGCGGACCAGGTCCCAGAGAGCGGTGCTCCAGAGCTCAGCGCCTGGCGGAAAGAGAGTGCGCCCAGGACTCACGGCCTGAACACTCACCCAGCAGCGAGGAGAAGGAGGCCGAGGTGTCGATCGCGCTTTGGAAGTTCTCCTCCATCTTTAGGCCGTCCAGCATGTTCGGGCCGGGAGGACCTGTAGAGGAGAAGAAACGATGCGTCTGACGTCCGTGTCCGCTGGGACTGGCGCCAGCAGCCACCGCACTCCTGGGAAAGAACTGAGTGAGTGTCCAGGGCGACCAGAATCAGCCAGGAGGATAGAGTCCAGCCAAGAGAATGTAGGGTGGGAGGAGAGATCAGTCACAGCGAACTGCTCTGACTGATCTGATTTCACTTGAAGTCAACACGTTATGTACTTAGGCCTCCGCCCCCCAACTGCGTTTCTCCTTCTCTTGCCCCCCCACCCCCACCTACATCCCTTGCCCCAGGTTTTCCATCCCGAATCCGACTCCGCCCCAACCTATACTAAGGTGGGCCCTCGGGACGTCTCTGCAGGAACCCAGCTACTGGGGTATGATGGGTATATAAAGAGTGGGTACCCTCCCTCGCGCGACCGGGTCCAGGCACGCGGGACGATGGGGTTTGCAATCCCGCGTCCCAGCCGCCCCGTTGCGGTCCTCACCTGCCCCAGGTCGAGAAGGGGCACAGTAAGGGACCCGGAGAGCGTCCCGCCCGCTTCTGGACTCCTGGCGCTGCGCTCTGCTGGGGGGCGCGCGGTAGCGGGTGTGCGGGGCGCTCGGGGAGGTCCTCCCGCCAGTCGGCCAGTGCCGGGAATGTCTGCAGAAGCAAAAGAGTCGCCTTGGGGAGGAGCCCCGGCTGGCCCGGCTCACTCTTGGATGCATTTCAAGTCAACTTTCAGAAACACGCCCGCCGAGCCACAGCCTAGGCACGGGCAGCCTTACTTACCTGGTAGGCGAGCTCTCTCCCAGTGACTGGAGCAGAGAGAAGTTGCGGAGCGCTGCTGGAAGCTTCTGCCCGGGAAGGCGTCGCCCCCGAGACTGCAGCCGGAGGAGCCGCCCTCGGCTTCGGAGCGCCGGGGAGGGAGCCGGAGCGAACGCCGGCCCCTGGCTCTGCTCCCCGGCGCGCCCGGGCTGGGCCGGGACGCGGTCGCGAGCTGCCGGCCTTCCCGGGACGTCCTACCAGCCCGCGTTGCTCCTCAGCGGGAGGAGAGGGCCGGTTGCTTCTCCGAGGCTAGGAGGGAAGGCAGAGGCCCAGGGTCCTGGGTGCGAGTCGGCCCTGCTTCGCCGGGGCGGATCCTGCAGCTTCTGACAGGGGCCGAGGCGCTGCGTGCGCGGCGGCGGAGAGGGGGTGGGGTGCGCTGGGCGGGGGGCTGGCAGCGCGTCCCGTGGCGGGGCCGTGGTGCTGCCTTTCCCAGCCTGGCTGCGCGGCCACCACACGGCCGCTGCCCTCTGCGCCCCTCCGCCTCTGGGAGCTCTCGGACACGCTAAGTGTCCTCCGCTCCACGTGTAACTGTTACCTCGGGGCGCTCTGGCCCGGTCGCTCCCCAGTGCCCCCGACCCGGACAGGGCCTTTGAGGAGATGTCGGCGCTTCCTGGACAGCGGTGCCGCCACGAGGATTCCCCCGCCGCTCTCCAACTGCTGCTATAAAAGCGCTGCAATCCTTACTAGGGCCCCGGGAAGCGCTGAGAAGCTGTTTAGCGCCAGTGGATGTGGGCCCAGCAGCTCCTAGCTCCTCAAACCCCTCATCACCCGAGGGCTCTCGCCAGTTCCCAACTTCCTTTAAGCTCGAACCATATTCACTGATGGGGCGTACAGAGGCCATGGGACTCACGGCCTAAGAATCATGCTCTTGGGAGACACTAGGTGGGATCTGCCCCCCAGATGATGAACTTGCAATGACACTCAGCAGGAAATCAGGTAAAGGGACATTGTTAGGAGAAAAAAGTATCTGGGGGGAAATGTGAATTATCTGCATCTCCTAACTTTAATTTACAATAACAGACCTTTAGCCCCCTCCAGAGCAGGAATAAGGCCTTATCCGTCTGTATAGCCCAAGAGGTAAGCATGTTGTGTGGCCCCAAGTGGATGCTCAACAAATAAATTACAATGCTGGCTAGCGTTTATCATTTATTTTGTGCCAGCTTTGTTACATAGTCACCTCATTTAATCTTTACAACAACCTCCATGAAGTGGAGACAATTGTCCCAATCTTACAGTTGAGGGAAATGGAAGCGAATTCATGGAATCCGAGTCCCATCATCTGAATACAATGGGAAGGTTCAGTTCAATTCAGTGTGATTCTCTGGGGCACCTTCAGTTCCTAAACTGAACCGAACTGAGATGAAATTGGCAGGCCGTTTGACATGGTGAACTCAAGCAGAGAAGATGCCGCATAGCCAGGGTTTTTCTATTACCTCCTCCAAAGACACAGCCACTTCTTTATTCTTAAAGAAAAAGTGCTGGCAGCAACTTGCTCTAATGTGCTTAGGAGCAGCGACCCCACTAAGCACTAAGAAAGCCATTCTAAGTGCTTTCTGCCAGCAGGCACAAGCCAAACACTGAATATGACTCCAGAGGAACGAGGGGAAATGGCAAAGAGGCTAATACGTTATATTTGAATGCTGCTTTACACTTTCCAGGCATTTTCACATACATGATTTTGCTTGATCTTTACAGCAAACCTGTGAGGTAAGCAGAACAGTTTTATCTTTTGTTTCAGATGAATCTTTGGAGCTTAGCACGGCTGGGAGATTTCCCTGATGTTGCCCAGATGGCTAGTGGCATGTCTCCTAACACCTGACTTCTGTCCTTTCTGTCACCCCAGGTAGAGCAGGGTGTAAAAAAAATACAAACTACAAGTATTATTAGGATAATATGTGAAATAGAAGTTAAGCAAGAAAAAAATGGAATAGGACAGATACAACCATAAGGAATATTTTTATTTATATACCCGGCAGAGTTTTGGTTTCACTAAAGGTCTTATATGAAATATATGAAATACATTTTAACTAGTGGTAAGACTGTTCCTTTTAGTGAATATCCTGAAAGTAGATAGATTGTCATTTGACCTGAAACTCAAATCTTTCAAACAATTCTTACATCCACCCACAAGGCAGCTTGATTAGTGTAGATCACACAGGTTTTTGGTAAGAATGTCTCCCCAGCCATTGGGCACTTCAGGATGGGGACGGCGCCTCAAAATCACATCATAAGTCATATCACTTTTAGTGCAGACCTAGACACATACAATGGATGAACAAATGCCTTTTACTTGGTTGAGGAATGAGTAGAACTCTCACTACAGTCAGAAGGCACTGCAGTGAAGGGTCAGGAATCAAAGGACCTCAGTTCCATTCCCAGCTTTGCCACTGAATTGGTCTGGGCCATCAGTTCACCTCTTTAGATGTCAATACCTCTCTGGAATGAAGGGTCTACATTATGTGGTTGGTCAGGCCCTCATAGTCTAAAGTCTGTGAAATCAGACTGGCTTTGGCCAGTGGGATAGGCAGTAGAACCAACAGATCCATATGGGATGCTGAGCAGTGGTTGCCTAGGTATAGTCTTGGCTGATGTGTTTAAGTGATGTGCCTAAACCAATAAAGATAAAACTTATTTATTCGGAGTTTTCTCTTTTGTGATTTGTTTGCCCTCTTTCAATGAAGTAGGAGTCATGAATCCCACTCCTACCCCAGGATTGTTTCAGTTTGGCCTTATCCAACTCAGTGACATGGATGGGTGGGTTGAGCACAGGTAGATCATTCTGACCCCTCTATGAAAGATCCTCCTAACCATGCCTCATGTTTTTCCTTGTGGTTTAAACTCAAACGCTTTTATTTTACCTTTTAAATGAAAGAAGATGCCACAGAGCCACTGCCCAGAAGCCATTTATGAAGAATCAGCCATCTTCTCCCTTTTATCAAAAAGAAGTACTCTGAGAATTCATGGGAATGAGGTGAATAGGCTTCAGAGGGGACCCAGAAGATTACACGTTTAGAGTTGGAAATGATTTTAAAGCTTATGTGGTCCAACCATTTAGTTTGTAATGGATCAAAATTCATTTACCTAAAGTTTCCACCCTCTGTTCCATTGATTCCTCGGGGCTAGCCATTCAGGAAGTCAAATCCTGCCTCTAAAACTTTCAGATGAAGGCAGAGCTGGCCTCACTCTCCTGCCCAGTCTTTGAATCTGATCCAGTTTTCCTGTCTCTTATAAATTATGGCACCCAGGACTGCTGTGAGTTTCCAGTGATAGTGTGTTCAGGGTGTTTCTCAAGCAATATAACACCCATTAATGTTCCTGATTTTGTGTGAGCATTTTCTTTTTTTCTTTTTCTTTTTTTTTTTTTTTTTTTGAGATGGAGTCTCTCTGTGCCGCGCAGGCTGAAGTGCAGTGTTGCGATCTCAGCTCACTGCAAGCTCCGCCTCCCAGGTTCAAGCCGTTCTCCTGCCTCAGCCTCCTGAGGCACCCGCCACCACGCCCAGCTAATTTTTTTGTCTTTTTAGTAGAAATGAAGTTTCACCGTGTTAGCCAAGATGGTCTCGATCTCCTGACCTCTTGATCCACCCACCTCAGCCTCCCAAAGTGCTGGGATTACAGGTGTAAGCCACCGTGCCCGGCCTTGTGTACATTTCAATGGCTGCTGTTGACTCACACTGTATGTGTCATTAATAAACCTCCTCAGTCCTTTTCCACATGGTCTGCTGGTAGGGCCCATCTCTGCCATATCGCGTTTGTACAATTGATGTTTGGATCCAAGTGTGAAATTTATCCCTGCTAAGAGACAGGTAGCTGTTGTATCAGAAATCTTGCGACTTCAAGCATATCCCAAGAGATCCGGAAACTATGTCTTAAGCCTAGTGCTTTGTTTTGAGAGAGAAATATGTGGCCCTTGCCAAGCTGGTCTGGAAGCTCCATCATTGGAGGAAGAGAGCCAGGACCAATCAATGGGTGCATCTGTGGGTCCCAGGGGTATGTGAGGCCTTGTAACTTGGGGATACTTCTCCAAGTAGGAGGTTTCCCTGATCCTGTTCCAATTCTGTCATCTGTCTTCAGCCCAATAGCAATTTGTAGAAGATGGGGGTGGAACATGCCAAATAGCTATGGAGCTACCCCTTCTATGGCAGAAAACAGAGAAGCAAAAATATCAGATACATGAGTCTTTGTGGCTGAGATTTAGGGAGAGGAGTGAGGAGAGAGCAGTCAGAGACCAATGCTTGGTGAGAGAGAAGAAGAAAGGGCGGAGGACAGACATCCTGCTATAGAGTGGAGATGACAGGAACACATTTTTTTACTTTCCTTTTCTCGCTCTCATTTCTGTGTTTTATTAAGGGAAACACAAAGGGAAAATTGTGTTATTTGTTTAAAAATGTCAAAGTGCATTTCAAGCAAGAGGAAAAGAAGCAGGAACATTACCGCCTAGAATGGCAATATTCTAACGAGGACAGCCAAAGACTGGCTCATGGTTGTGGGGACACACTTGAACTACACACTACCCTTACCTGGATTATTTTCATGTGAATCCCCCAGTCCTGTGTTGACATTCAGATCTCTCAACAGAGCTGGAGGACCAGGTGCCTCTCATGTTCTAGGGTGAAAGGGCCATCCCAAACCAGCTGCTGGAATAGGAGGAAAGTCTGACAATGCAAATGTGGATATTGTTCCCTAAGCTTAAGGCAGATTCTCCCTCCAGCCGGGCAAGGACAGCCCTAGGCAAGGAGGAGACTTGTCCAGGCTAGCAAGAGTACCATTGAAAGCAGCACATTCTTTGGACCTCGAAGTAAAATTACCTACATGCCCACTTTATCTTCCTGCTGTCTCATGAGCTCCTTAAGAAAAGGTTCCATGTCAGACTCCCCTGTGATTCTCCCCAGCATGGCACAATGCTTCACATACTGAAGAGACTCCGTGGATGTTTGTTGTCTAAGTACGAATGCCCTGAAGTCATAGTCTACTTCATGCCATAGCTCAGCATGCCGTAACTCACATCATAAGTCACATCACTTTTAGTGCAGACCTAGACACATACAATTGATGAACAAATGCCCTTTACTTAGCTGAGGAATGAGTAGAGTTCTCACTACAGCCAGGAGTGGAAACAGGCCTGAGTTCAAATCCCAGCGCTGACATTAGTAAGCCATTTAATCTTAAATTATTCAACCTCTCCATGTTTCAGTTTCCTTATTGGTACAAGAAGAGGAATGATATTCCCCCAGAGTTATTGTGACAGTTAATAGCAACAATGGCTGTGAAACATCTAATAATCTGACCAACTTAATGTTCGGACTCTGTAAGTCTCCTCTACCATCCCTCTGAATGAGTTTCTGAAGGGAAATCACCTTGGCTTTGCCCTGTTCTTATGAGTAAACAGGAACCACGCCAGCATTCAGGCAGAGTCCCTGTGCCTAGTGACAGCGGTTGTCATGGTGTAACTGAGGGGTTTCTGCACCTGGGATAGGCTGTCCTCCATGGCTGGGTTCATGGCATTGCAGGGCAGTTAAGAAGACGGGCCCTGGGGACAGACAGACATGGGATTGGTTGTTGACACTGCCACCAATGATGGCCTTGGACAAGTTCTTTAATCTCTCCAAGCCTCCATTTCCTCATTTGGTAAACTGAGGAAATTATTGAGCTGTTTTTCTGTGTGTTTAAATAAAATAATAAATACAAAATACCTAACACAATGCTAGGAACATCGTAAGGATTCAGTGAATTGTAGCTGCTATTGTTATCATTCTCACCAATATTGAACAATAAGCAGCTCTAGAACCATGTTTTATTTACATCTGATATACCTAACACTTGAACATAGGTGTCCAGAGAATGTAACTTGAATTAACCTAAACCGAACTGAATTGAAGACAGTCCCTGGTGCTGAGTGAGGCTCACGTAGTGTTTGGCTCTTGGTTCTACCCACACTTGAGATGGCATTTCTCCTGGAGCAGTCCCACGTGTTCCCTAACAAGTCCCCAGATTGCAGGCTTCCTGCATGAGGCCCTCACTCATGGGCTCTGGCAAACCCTATCTTTGACATATATGTGTGATACTTCACACCAAATACCAGAAACCTGGAAATAATGGGGGGGAGGGTGGGGCACAAAAAGTGAACTCCCCCAGACATCAAAACAGGGAGAGATCTGTGAAGAGGTGGGGTCTGTTAGCTCCTGGGCCTGGTTCATGTGCCACCACATCTCAGTTACCACGCGGTGAATGTACGGATGAATTTGGCAGAGGTCCTCGGGGACAATGCACAGGGAGCAGTTGGGAGCCTGGCTGAAGCCTTTTTGCATCATTAGGGTGTCCCTGTGCTGGCTACAACAGCTAAGAACAGGCCCCACAGGCAGGCAATGCCTAGGGCAGAGGCAGCTTGCCTGAATTAGCGCTGTGTTGAAACAGGTGCAGAGGCCATCTCCATCAAGCCAGCAGCAAGACTCCAGCTTCCTACAGGTATTTTCAGGAAGGGACTCTACCTGTGTCTTCATCTACCAAGGGCATTAAACCACAATGGGACTGAGAATGCCCCTGCCCCTGAATGTACATCCATCCTCATTCTTCTGATGGATATGCCCTGTTTATTCCATTGTTAATTTATTTATATAATATATCTCTCCTAGTTTCTAAACAGGATTTGAGGTGACAAACACTACCAATAATGAAATGAATTTTTTTAATTAAAATTATATACTGGGAGCAGAAAAGCAAATCATACCCCCTCCCAAATAATAATGTGGGGCTAAATATTTGAATTGTGGTAGAATGTTAAATGTCACTCTGTGTTTACAAGGTGAGACAGAGAAAAGTAAAGCTTTACAAAATTGTTACGATCCAATCAAACTGTGTTTCCAACATTATTTCTATGTCTAGCTGGCTTAGGACAGAGTCTATAATAAAAGAACATATGTAACTCATGACAATGGAGATCAGACCTGTGACCTCACGAACAGTGTTTGAAAATTTTTTACTTTTGTTTATTGACTGTATCTCACCTCTTGTGAAAAGAATTATAGCAAATGTAAAACAAATGATGTATACAACAAGTTAATAAGATAGAACTACAAAACCAGGAAGAGAGAAAACAGATAATATTAAATATAAGAGTTAACAGTTGTCTCTTTGAGGGCAGCAACTATGATAACACGGTTCAGTCTAACATAGTTCTAAGTACATACTTGGCACTTGTTATGTGTGAACATTTGAGCAAATGAATACCATGAATGAGAGTCCAATTTGCCTTTGAGCTTCCTGGCGGCTAGGGCAAAAAGAGAGATAACCAGCTTATAGATATTTTTGCACCTGGATTAGAGCGGTAATTGTGGATTTGTTTGATTAAACAAAAAAGAAAATGTACCCTTAATCCTCATACCTCTAGATTCTTGTGCCCAAGGAAGCAAACAGTGAATCTTTCCATCCCACTCCTCAGCACAGCGCCTTACATAAAATAAATATTTGTTGCATGAATATATTAATAAGATCATTAAAATAAAGGGTTTTTGATGCATCTAAGACGTGATTCCATTTCCTCCTTTCCTATCCCATCAATAACTTATCCCCAATCCTTTTTTAACCTTAAAGTTCAGAGAGGAAAAAAATTTGTCAGGAGAATACCGAAGGTGAAGGTATTCCAGGTAGATGACATGGCTTCAGCAAAGGCATCTGGGGAGAAAGTCAAGGTAAGTTAGAAAATCTCTGTGCACAGAAGGAAATGGGGCAACACAGGAGGTTCAAATACTGGACTTTAAGTTTATGACTCCACAGGCCATAGAGAGCCTTTGGAAGTTTGGGATTGGAGGAGTAAAATAATCAGGGGTTTGGTCTATGTTTATTAATTCTGGTATCAGTGTGGCTAATGAATTCAAAGAAAGGAGAAGAGGGAGGTAGAGCAGATAAACTTAGTTACTCTAGTATAAGTGAGAAATTCAAGGCCTGGCGGAGGGCAGGGAAATTACATTGAGGGGGATGAATGTAAGAGCAATATCAGAAATCAAGTCAAAAAGTCCAGCATCTGTTTAGTTGTGAAGTGAGAAAAAATGATCGGGAAAAGGCATCAAAGAGGCTTGGGGAACAGTGTGGCAGTAATAGAAATAGGAAATGCAGGAGGAAAGCAGCAGGATGGGGTGCAAGAAGAAGTTTGGTGACTTTTCAAAATGTTTTCCCATCCATTATCTCATTGATTTCATATGCAAGCAGAGTGAGATCCACCCTGAATGTCAGCTGAAAACTGCTCTGCCCCTGTTTAGAGCTGCCAAGTTTCAATGAGCAAACGTATGCCTTGATCCTTCTGATGGTACCAGGGCACCCACTGGCAGGTGCCCTGCCCTCTCCAGGCAGCCCCAAAGCTTCGCCAGGGCTCAGCCACCCCATCCTGGCTCTGAGCCAGCAGCAGCTAAAAACTGGGTAGTGCAAACACTGCGGCCTGCCATGCTTGCCAGGAACATGGATGGGTGTGCCCCGGAGTTCAGCCAGAGTCTCCCAGAACATCTGGGCAGGGTGGGGAGGGAGGAGCACAGCCATTGGAGTTTCTTTAGCATCTCATCTTTCTTCCCGCTGGGTAGCAGGCTCTGGTTTCACCACTGACTCACTTCCAGGCACAGGCAAGTGGTTTCACCCCAGGCTGCAACTTCTCCCCTGAGCAATGGGGCAGATAATATTTCTCACCTCCTTAGGACAGCAAGACATTAATGAGAGGGCTCTGCATGCTCCTGGCTGAGCCTCAGTTGGATGGCACAAGCAATTGCACAGAGAGAAGAAACACTGACCTAGTCATAAAAAGTCAGTCCTGGACAGGGCTCCAGCGCAGAGCTGATCTAGCCTCTCACCTCACAGATGAGGGGCCTCCAGTCTGTAGCCACGACCACTCCCAGCTGTCATCTGTTGGTTTTCGGATATATATGTTGGGGCCTCTTATGGATCCCTACATCCCAAGGAAAATCCAAATTTCTCTGCACAAGCTGGTCCCACTGAACATTTCCAGCCTCCTCTCCCTCATTCCCCTTCTTTCTTCCCTCCTCCTCACTCAACTCCAGGCATTCACAACTCTACATTACCCACCCCCCCACACCCCGACACACACACACGGTGACTCAGACACTCCCCATCCATTTTCCTGGCACAGGTCTGTGCTCTGCTACCCAATCAGCAGTGTCCTCAGGCAGGAGTCCACTTCCCTTTCTTCTCTGCCCCGTTGAAAACCCACCTCTTAAGCCCTCAGACAGGTAATTAGCACCTCCTCTGCCTGGCAGGCTGTTTAGCATTTATCACAAGGTATCTCCAGTTTTCCTTTAGATATCTGCCTCCTTCACTAGAAAACACACAGATGTGTGACTTAGAGAGCTTAGTGTCCTCAGAACCTCCCAGAGTCAGGCCCTGGTGACAGATGTGGGAAATGAAGAAGGAAAAATGCAGATTATAATAGGGTTTACAAACCAAGGGTGCAAAAAAAGTGCAGTGAAGTCTCCCTCCAGTCCCTGCTCTCTGCCCAGCTCTCCCTGATATATAACATGCCAGGTAGTAGGTTATGAGGTATCCTTCAGTTTCTTTAAGAGTACCCCCCAAAAACCACAACACAAATATAGATCCTTTACTTCCCGCTTTGTAACCCAAAACATAAACTTTTTTTTTACAGACGCCCTTTAAAATCTTTCAAGTTTCTCATATTCATCCTCCCTCTATTCAAATCTTCAACTCATAGGTTTACCTATCCATGAAACAAATAATACCACACATTTAATGTAAGTCACAGTACATGTGCATCTTGCCTTTAAAAATGATTGAGTTCCTGGGAAATCATGTAAAATCACATTTGTATTAAAGTAGTCACATTTCCAGTGCATTGAAGGGGCATGTTGTTTAAAGATATTCAGGAGTGTATTTTCTTACCGATGAGGAAACGGTATATTCTGCTACTCCCCAAACTGTTGATTCGGTTCAGATTTGCTAACACCTCATTTTTTAGAACCCAGTAACACAGATTTAAATGAAAGCAAGTTTCTCTGTCTAGTGAGAAAAAGGGTAAAATTTAGAGCCAGAGTTCCTCCCACAGAAACCCCTTCAAACCCAAAATACAGGGAACTGATAGCCCTGGTTGACCCCACCTTTTCATCTATGGAGCCAGATTCTGTGGACACATATGCAGCTTCCTTGGGATTGGCAAGGTAGTGAGAAGCTGCTTCCATGATTTCAGCTTGCAATGGCACCATCTAATGATTTTAAAGAAATTTCTTTTAGAGACAGAGTCTCACTCTGTTGCCCAGGCTGGAGTGCAGTGCCATGATCATGGTTCACTATAACCTCCAGCTCCTGAGCTCAAGTGATCCTCCTGCCTCAGCCTCCCAAGAAGCTGGGACTACAAGCATGTGCCACCATTCCCGGTTAATTTTTTAAATTTTTTGTAGAGGCGCAGTCTTGCTATGTTGCCCAGGTTGCTCCAGACTCCTGGCCTCAAGCGATCCTCCCATCACAGCCTCCCAAAACTCTGAGAGTACAGGCATGAGCCACCATACCGGCTGGCCACCTAATGACTTTAACTGTTCAAGATTGTAAATCAGGGGTCCATCAACTACAGCCAGGGGACAAATTCAACCCATTGCTTGTTTTTTGCACAGCCTGCAAACTAAAAGTTTTTACATTTTTAAGTGACTTTTAAGATTAAAAGAAAAATATTTTGTGACATGTGAAAATTATATGAACAATTTACATTTCAGTGTTCATAACGAAGTTTTGTTAGGACACCTTCATGCCCCTTCGTTTAGTGACTGCCTATGACTGCTGTCATCCTACAGCAACACAGTCGAATAGTTGGAATTGCAAAGTCGAAAGCCTAAAATATTTACTATCTGGCCCTTCACAGAAAAAGCTTGCCAAACCCTGTTCTAAAAGATACTATAAGACCCAAAGTAGATGTCCAGATGAAACAGATGCATCTCTTTCAGCTTTAGGTGTCTGTACCCGGCCAAATAGGATCTCAGTGGTGAGACTTTTGTTCTTCTTGAAGAAAAGCATCGCCACCATGAACCAATGTTGAGAGATTCCTCATCTGCATCAGAAGGTCAAGCTAACCTTTCTCAGCTACTCATTCTTGGAGTCCAAGATGGGCAGATGTAGTGGGCCAGCCAACCACCTCTGCACGCTGCAAGTCCCATTACCCTCCTGCAGAACTACAGTTGTCCACAAGAGGGAAGTAGCTCTCCCGTTTGCAGTTCTCTGGTGGCCTTCCCAGCTTTGGAGGGCGGCCAGCCCATCTGAGCGCTTTGCTGGCTGAGCTTCCATAGAACTTTCTCTAGCTGGATGGTCAGGAATGGGGCCATCTTATTCTGCAGAAACCTATATAAGCTTTCTGAGACCCGGCAAATAGTCCAACATCTTGGTGGCTTATCGTCAAATCTGTTATTCTTGAAGTTTCAGGATTTTTTTTAAAAGAAAGGAAAAGAAATTCTAGTTTCATTCTCTTCTTGCCAACTCCCAAATCCTCTTTTGCTGTATTCCAGCCCAGCACACTGCCCCAGTTTTTCAGCTGTTGTGTCTCAGCTCTAACCCCATTCTTCTCTATCCTGCCTTGCAATGCTGAAGCCGGGACCCTGCAAACCCCCTCTCTGCTTTGCCAGGTGGCTCATGGTAGGCTCCGCTAGGTTAGGGTGGAGGAAGGAGGCATTTCCTTACTAGAAGTTTGCTTGTTTGGACTTCCTTACTTCTACCTCTTGTTCTGATCGACACCTAGAAATGCTTCTTCATCCCAGTGGTAGCATCCCCCTGACAGCAGCTGAAGACAGCTGGCATCTTCCCCAACTCATGCAGAGCTAACTCCACCATGCCCACCTTAAAGGCACTCACACCAGCTGCCTGTGCTCCATCATCAGAGGTCTGGGTCCTGAGTCCACTAGGCATCTCCTCCAAGGCTCTAATTTTTATCATTACAACTTCTTCCTTCTCCCGTAGCTTCACTCTGCCCCAACAGCCCTATGGGTGGTAGGCCCTTTGCAATTGCTCCATTTATGGTAACCTAGTGTTCTCTTCCTGCATTTTCAGTTATGCCTAGTTATCTATTCCTTATATTAAATTTTCTCTAATCAAGCAACTGG
Source organism: Pongo abelii (assembly GCF_028885655.2). Lineage (NCBI taxonomy): Eukaryota > Metazoa > Chordata > Mammalia > Primates > Hominidae > Pongo > Pongo abelii. The sequence goes on along the minus strand of NC_071985.2, from coordinate 84,821,203 downwards.
GAGTGGCTTTTGTTTCCTAACTGAACTCTGACTGATAGATACTTTTTGTCAGGACTAAAACTAATGAGAGATTTAATTGTGATCATTGGGTCACAGATCCTCCACCTGAAAAATTAAGTCTACAAATGCCCACTCTGCATCTACACATGAAAGGCACTGTCTTGAAGCTGAGAAATGGGCACTGCTGATCAACTCGGGTCCTCTACTCCTGACCCTTACTCCGAGGTCTAACCCTGGTTCTTTGCCTTGTCCTGCAAGGCAGCTCCGTGACTGGTGCTTTGGAATGGTAAACAAGCAGGCCAACTGGCTGCCTCCCTCCCCAGCATGTGTTCTTCCTTGTTCCTCTGGCCAACGGTCACCTAGCCGCCCCCCCCGCCCCCCCGCCCTGCCAAGTCCCACCACCCAGACAAAGGAACGCAGAAAAATACAACTATAATATAATATCTCCTGCCCCACAATGGCCTGGAGTGAGAGTCAGTCTCATAGATCTCATCAAAAGGCAGACATCCCTCATTCTCAAGCATGATTCTTTCTAGATAGCACCTTACCTGGGGAGAGAAGAAAGACGCCACCTTGGGCACAGAGAAGTGGGAGCAGAACTTATCTCTGCGACAGCTTAGCTTGACTAAAAATGCCCAGCAGCAGATTTGGATCTGCACAAGGGAAAGAGCAGGACGAGAGGGCAGGTAGGGGCTGAAGAGGGAGAAAAGGAGGCCGATGTGTCTCTGCTAAAATCAAAGCTGGACTCTTTGCAGACCAGCAACTCCCATCAAAGCCCTCTCTTCAGGAGCCACTGAAATGAATCGTGCTGGCTGTAGCATTTAAAAAACAGAGCCTCCTCAGTCATCATCACTGGAAAATACAGACGCAACCAAATTATCTGGGATTCCTTTTAATGAAGCTTTGCCCCTCCTTTCCCAGAATGCCCCAACCAAGGCTCCAGCGGCACTGGGACATTGCTGTGAACTTGAGCGCACCCTGCTGACAAGTGGCTGCAAAGACACAAGGGCCGTCTTAACCTGCCACATCTTCATGCCACATGTGTGCACAGCAGTTTTGAACTTGAAAGTGGTTTTACCCAAACTTTTGTTCTCTTTCCACACTTTTGTGGTGTTAAACAGATTTCAGCATCCTCATCTCCATCTTCTTTCTGGTTTTTCTATCCAGTTCTTTCTCCACGTGGCCCCTGCCCTGCTGGACCCCACCACAGTCCCCTTTTTGCTTCAAGACTATCTGCTTAACCCAACCAAGCCTTGGCTCCTCAAACGACCACGAGCAGCTCTTGGATAATGGACAATTGGAGGGGTGGGAGTTGGGGCAGGGATGGGCAAGGGGAAGCGATTCTCTCTTAACCCTCAGGCTTTCTGGATTTAGAGGCCTAGAAGAAGAGAACCAACCATAGGGAACGGGCACAGAAATTACATTGAGAAAACCATCCCAGACCCACTCTTCCAGCTGACCTCAGGCATGAAAGCCCTGGACCAGAATAGCTAACTGGTCAATCCCTTTCACCTCTTCTGGGAGCTGTGGACTATGGCTCTGAAGAGGTGAGTGCCTGGGTAAGCACAGTCCACCCTATCCCACTTATGGATGGATTCCTTTCTCAAGAATTTACTTCATTTCCTAATGAACATTAAGAATTCAAATTCTTTGATTTAGTCCCTGATATGGTTTGCATCTGTTTCCCCAACCAAATCTCATGTCGAATTGTAATCCCTAATGTTGGAGGTAGGGCCTGGTGGGAAGTGACTGGATTGTGGGGATAGACCTCTCATGAATGGTTTAGTGCCATCCCCTTCATACTGTTCTTGCAATAGTGAGTGAGTTCACATGGAACCTGGTCATTTAAAAGTGTGTGGCATCTCCTCCTGCCCCTCTCTCTTTTGCTCCTGCTCTAGCCATGCTCCTCCTTCATCTTCTGCCATGATTGTAAGCTTCCTGAAGTCTCCCCAGAAGCTGAGCAGATGCCAGCATCATGCTTCCTGTACAGCCTGCAGAACTATGGGCCAATTAAGCTTCTTTTCCTTATAAATTACCCAGCCTCAGGTATTTCTTTATAGCAATTCAAGAACAGACTAATCCAGTCTGCTCTCAAGAAATTTTGAGGGGATGCAAATAGTTCTCAAGCACCCCTCTCCACTTGAGCTGTCAAGTTCACAGTGCCAGTGTGTGAGGAGCCCAGATCAAAGCCAGGTGGACACAGCTGGGGCTGAGAGGGCAGGAGTTACTCTAGGGGCTTATCTCCCCCAGCTTCTGTTCCAGTGTCCACTAACAAGGAGATCTCTTGGATACCTGGATAGAAGACAAGGGCCTTCCCTTCAGACTGCCCTATTTCTAGGATGGCAGATATAAGTCCTTCATGCCACCCCCAACCCCACCACACACACACACACACACACACACACACGCTCCCATCGAAGATCAACACATTGATCACAACAGTGAGCTGAGATGCAGTTCAAATTCCTGCTCCACAGTAAACACAAAATAGCCACTTCAAATCAGATTTAGCCAGACTTCTGGCTAGCTCTGGCCTATTTTAAAGTTAGCATCCTCAAAGCACAAATATGTGATTTATTGTCATCTGGAATATTCACTATTCCAAATCTGAACTCAAAATCAGCTCTGCTATGACCTTGTAAAAATCTCAAGTTCCTCTCCATCTTCTCTTTTTTTATAAATTTGTATCTGTGCTCCTTTGGTGTGTTCTTGAACATGGTCCCACCTCAGTGCCTTTGCACTTCTTCCCTTCAGCCTGTTCCCTCTTCCCCTGGATGCCTCCATGCCTCCTGCCTTCACTTCTTTAGGTCTCATTCAATTACTGCCTGATCAGAGAAAGTGCTCCTGGATCTCTGTAGATAAGCCCATACCCTCCACCTCCATCTCCACACTGTCTTCTTACCTTGTGTTTTCTTCATAGTATTAATCGCCATCAAACCTATTACTTGGTTATCAAAGAGCTGATTTTCTGTTTCCCTTGCTAGAAGATAAGGTCTGTGAGAGCCTCATCTTGTGGTTTGCTTGTTGCTGTTTCCACAATGCCCACAGTAGGCCATTAATAAATGCATGCTTAATGGATGAATGAATACGTGGGTAAATAAACAAAGGAAGAAGTTTGTAAAGGGGAAAACTTTCGCCTCACTCTTCAACGGAACCACCTGCTCTCTGCATGGAGTGACTTGCTACAGAAGCAAGATACAAAAAGTGGACAACCTCCAAGTGAGGTCTTCCTCACACAGCATTCCTATGTACCTCGAGCAAAGTTCATAGTAATAATTTAACTGTAAATGCAAACATCCCTATTCCCTTTTACTGATATAAGCACAAAAATGTACAATATGTACAAACATACAAAACATACATTCTCAACACGTATAAAATGCCTCACTAATTCAGGCTAATTAGACATAAGGCAAAAGTGAATTACTGGAAAGTCCAGACTATTAAATTTTGTAATAGAATACACTTTGATTACTTTCAAATTCAGGGCACTCTCCTTATTCAACATGCAGACACTTAATATCTCTTTAATTCAATTCAACTGCCAAGAAAAGCCACAAACCCAGAAATAATCAAGAAGTCCTTCAGGCATCAGCAGCAATGAAAGTAGCCAAAAATAGCCCCAAAAGGGAAATCTGCTGAGATTCAGTTATTTTGCTAACCAAAAGAAAGTGCTACTCTCATTGACTGTTCAATGCCTATACAAGTAAAACTTTACCAGCACCCAAGTCAAAAGGAAAAAAAAAGAGGAATCAGATACAATAATAACAGTAATAATAATGACTACAACATTAACAACTAATATTTATTGAACACTTAGTACATGACTCTATTCCAATTGCTTTACATGTATTACTTACATAATCTATATAACAACCATATCAGGTATGTGCTAATATTGTCCACATTTTATAGATGATGACACGGAGGTACAGAGAATACAATAATGAAGGTGGAAATAAAAACAAATAACAAGGAACAATCAGGTGGACAGCGATGACCTATGGCCAGAGAAGTAGAAGTTACAACTTAGATTGGAAACATGCTGTCAATCAAAGGAGATGATGATGGAGAATAGAAGTGGCCAAGAGGGAAGACAAGTCAAATACACCAACTATAGAAAGCCCAGTGCAGGGGTATTCAGTGCTGAGACTCCCCTGTGACTCTATGGTATCACTGTTCTGTTGGTCCGTTTGATAAGCAGGGAGTCCGTAAGTCAGCCTTCCCCCATAAAACCTCCACAGTGATTACGAAGACTATAGAGTGCTCAATTTCTTTGAATTTTCATGAACCAGGTACCCAGAATATGACTTGCCTAGAATTCCTAGTCCAGATGTGTTGACAACTCAAGTTATTGCAGGACTGGGCTAAATTTTTGGATTGTTATAACCGGCCCATTTATTTTTTGCAAAGAATAACTTTAAAATGCCTTGAATGTTACTTGGCCTCAAGTAGTTTAAGCAATCTCCCCATAACTTTGTTCTCACTGTTCACTTGCACTATTTTCTTTTTTCAGTGTGAATATGGATTTCAAATTGGAACATTTTTGTATGATCACCAGTTCTGAATTCAGTAGACCCTGGGCTTGTATGTGTACATATTTCTCTTTCAAATCTGGATCATCCACGACCCTTTGACAATAGCTGCTATCTGGTGTGCAAGCAGAAACTACACATGAAGGTGAGTTTCTCCACTGCTCTGGGGTCATGGGGGGCAGGGGCAGGCTGGTAATTTGGAGGTTTAGAGCCATACAAGTGGTCCTTTTCCACTCACTTGTGAGATCTGTCAGCTCTCAGCCTCAAATTGTAAGCAGAACAAGTGAAACTTCCTAGGTTACCGCAGCTCTTTCCAAGCTGTTCCTGCAGAGCAGGATGGGATGCACAGGCTGTGATTCCTGGGAGGCGTCCTAAACAGCCCCTGAAAGAACCCCTCTTAGCCCATGCCATGTCCGGTCCACAGTGTGTTGAACATTCTTACCTGAGACTGATATTTTCCTCCAGGTTTCATTGAGTAATTTGTAAGGCAGCTCTCAGGAATTATTTCCATTCCCAAATCCATCTCAGTTGTTTTTCTAACTGATGCTGTGGCCCCAAAGTACCTCACGGAAGCCAAGCCTCTCACTCACACATGCCACAGGTCCCAGCAGCACTTCTGCCTTGAGGCAGACCCCAAGACTAAAATGTACCCATGAGATCTTGGAGGACACATTTCTGTAGTAAGAATGTATCTCTAACTGCTCCAGGAGCCCAGCTCAGCCTCATCTGTTTCACAGGGTGCTGGAGGGACTCCCCTCTCCAATCACATGCCAGGACTTCTGGGGTGTCATCCCACCATCTCTGTCCCCAGCAGAGTTAATTCCAGGCATGGATGTTCAAAGTCTTCATCACCCCATGATGCCCATATGCATCTAAATGTGGGAACTGACATTTTCCAGACATTTGTGTTCCCTTTTCAAGTGCCAGCACCCTTAAGAAACAGAACTTGGTGTACCTGCTTTTCCTGTGCGGGTGGCCTAGCAGAGACCAGAGAATGGACCTTGTTCCCCAGAGAGCTGCTGCCTCCACAGGGACACCCAAATTATTCCAACCTCCAAAAGGCAAAGCTAAATGAAGTCTTGTATTCAGCCTTGGTTTAAAGATCATGTTCATGAGGTTTTGCGTCATTCTAATACTTTTGCATATTATGTAATTCACACAAAGTGAACAATGGTTAAATTTTCAGGAGCAGAACTTAGAGTAAATTTTTTCCCTTCCATTTACTTTTTCTGTGAACATATATTTTTAACACCCTTATATTACCATTAGAAAGCAGAACATCTTTCTTTAATAAAAAGAAACATATAGATTTTAGTTTTGACAGGAGCTGATTCCCTGTGTGTTTTAAAGTTTAAAAATATTTTAATGGCTTATTCCAAGTTTGTGTTATTTAAAAGGTGATATTTACATTTAGCAAATTGACTGACTTACTCTAAAGATTCACCCGATTCAGCTTTGTGCCTGTCTGTCGCCAGACTTGTCCACCTGGGAGGAAGGAGTGGCCTCATCTCTCCCCTTTCTGGCTGTCAGTCACCAGCAGGGCCCAAGCACACAGACCTCAGACTTGGCATGGTCCCTTCACTAAGGTCCCTGTGGGAAATTTTATAAGTTGCTATTTTTCTTTACCCTGAGAGATGCACAAAGGCCAGACACGGTAGTCTTAGTTTTGCAGGTGAGAAAACCCAGCTACTGGGAGTTCAATCCCAGTGGATTTCCCAGTTACTTGAACTACTGACAGCAGGTTTCATGTTCGGTCTTTTAAGGCTGATTCCCTGGGCTGAAATCATCTGATAGACTTCCCAAACTGCTTTTAGAGTCGTCATGGGTAACTTTTCCACTAGCCCTCTGGGAGGAGAATTAAAAACATATTTAAAAAATTCTCACAAGTTAATCACCTTCCAAAAGGAAGTCACCCAAATCGATCTCAAGATAAGCCTGACAACAGTTAGAGCTTGTTTCCTTTCAAGTCAATTGCACTAGCAAAAATCTCACCTTTATAGTACTTAACGAAATTGATGGGACCCTGCAGCCATCCTGTGTGTTGTGGGGAAAGAAGCAAGGAAAGCCAACCACTGAGGTAAAAGACCCTCTTGCCCCATCCACCTAAAACCATTCTTGGCTGCTCTGTCTATGGGGTAGCCATTCTTTATTCCTTTACTTTCCTAATAAACTTGCTTTCACACAAAAATAAATAAATAAATAAAATGAAACCACTCTGACTTCCACACTGCCCCCCAACCTCCACTGTAATTACTGGCCACTCCCACCGGACCTTTCAGTAATCAATGGTCTCTGGTACTTTCTGTGGCCCCAGTGGTGCTGACCAATGCACTGGGTGCAAGATTGCTTAGTGCCAGCAACCTTGGCCAAGGAAAGCAGAAATTTCAGGTCTGTGCCATGAGTGCTTCCAGGTAGACACAGGTGTGGTGGGAGCACAGGACAATTCCTCTAAGTAAGACCTAACCTGGTGCTTTCCGATCATTCCAAAGTGGCATCGAAGGAGGCCCTCAAAGAAAGCGGTCGTGGTGTCCTTGAAACGTGGCTCTGCCTGTAGCCCCTTGCCTTATATCCCCAATTACTTGGTATTATATCCTCATTTTTCATCTGTCCTGTATGTCTATAATGAGCTAAATTTTATGAGTCTATTAGGCAAGGATTTCTAATTTTGGAGGCTTTTTAAAAATCGTGTTGTGTATGTCATTGCTTCTTAAAACATAAAACGTTTTCTTTTTGTAGGCTCATAATACTGCACAAATCATTGGTAGAAAACATCATCATAAAACATTTTAGGACATGAGCATACAAGACCATTGTCAGGGTGAGGCAGCACAGAACTACAAGGAAGAAGATCGCCAGTTAGATTCCTTATATTTACCTTAAAGGCCGTGCTTGAGCACACTAACAATTAATATTATTAAATACAACTACTGAATAAATGAGTGTTTCCGCATTTGAGTTGGCCAACAGACCAGTAAGTGGGGTGGGGCCTGTCTCTCACCTTTGACGGCCCAAGACCCTGAGCCTGGCTAACTCGCTGCTCCGCCCGGACCGCAGGCTGCCTGGGCCGGGGACGAGCGGAGGGGCCCCCCACAGAGGGCGGGCTCAGCCGGGCAGAGCTCTCGGGGGCGCCCCGCGCCCAGCCCCGCCGGCTCCCGCTCGCCCAGAGCACGCGGCGTTAGCTAATCTTCTCAGGGACTGCCGAGGCCCTTTCTCCGCCAAACCGCAGGGAGGGACGGCCCGAGAAGGGAGGGGGCTGGGAACGGTTTGTTGTTGCTTTTTCTGAATTAAAAGAAAACAGGACTAGAGCAAGGAAGAGAGCGAAGTTCAAGGGAGAATCTGGCAAGTCACCTTGGGCAGCCCCTGGACCGCCGCCAGAGCTCTCTTGGAGAGGGTGAGGCCGCCGAGCGTGTGATGAGCGCCTAGTGAGTATTCACTGTGCATGATAGATGACTGGCCTGGAATCCTTCCACACCACAAATTTGTTCCTCCGTACACCCAGGCAACCAAAAAGCCAAAAGAAATGGGGGATTGGGGAGGCGGTTTTCTAACTTCAGTTTCTCCCGGCTGCTGGCACCCGCTGCTTCAGAAGCTCTTAGCCCCGCCCCCCATTGTCTTTGACTCTACTCCCTCCTTGCCCTCCCTTGGCCCCTGCCTGGTCCTGGAAGCAGAGCTGCGCGTTTCCCTTTTCTCTCACTGTGCGCACTCGCAGCCCCGGTCCAAGCCCAGCCTCCCCAGGCAGGGATTAGTGCAAGCGTCCGTTGGCTGGAAAGAGCGAGGACAGCCTCTCTACCTCCCTGCCTCCCTACCTCCCTGCCTTCAGCACCCTCCCCTCTGCGGCTCCCCTGACCCAGCCATCCACACAGCACAGCTGCCAGAATCGCCTTTCCGTTCCACGGTTTTGATCATGTAACATCCCCACTTGGAAGACCAGAGTGAGTCTCAGCGGCCTCATATGTCAGATCTCAGTTTCTAACTATGAGCATCAAGGCCCTCCCCAATGGCCCCCCATCTTGCCTGCCCTGTCTCACCGGCCTTCTATCCAAAATCTTCCAGTGCAAAATTTCTGGTCAGATTATGCAGAACTTTATAGCCTCTCCCTCCCCTACCCCACCACTTCGTCATTCCACAAGTATTTATTGAGCATCTACAAGGTTCCAGGCACTGAACTATGGGCTGCAAATACAAAAACGAACAAAGGAAATTATCCTGCCCTTAAAGACTTTACAGTCAAGTGAGGAGAAAAGAAACAAGGAAATTTTCTGGCTCCAGTTTGTCACTAAAACAACATAGTTCACATCTAATTCTGAGCACAGCTATGTAAAATAAACTAATAGGCAGATAGTGCACAGATAAAAGACTGAAATGAAATGTACCAAAATAGCTATAGGATAACTGTTTCCTTCCTTCCTTTTTTTTTGAGATGGAGTCTAGCTCTATCACCCAGGCTGGAGGGCAGTGGCCTGGTGTCCGCTCACTGCAGCCTCCGCCTCTCGGTTTCAAGTGATTCTCCTGCCTCAGCCTCGCGAGTAGCGGGGATTACAGGCATGCACCATGCCCGGCTAATTTTTGTACTTTTAGTAGAGACGGGATTTCACCATGTTGTACCAGGCTGGTCTCGAATTCCTGACATCGGGTGATCCGCCAGCCTCGGCCTCCCAAAGTGCTGGGATTACAGGTGTGAGCCACCAAGCCCGGCCTGCTTCCTTACTTCTACTTTTAGGTAATTTCTGAAATTTTTGACCAGGCATTAATTTTTATGATTAAAAGCAAACTGTTTTGTGTCATTTATTTTTTCTGATTAAAAAAGCAATGTTATGTTTTAAAGAAAAATTTGAAACTACAAAATACATTGATAAGAAAATAAAAAATTCACAATCCTAATATAGTGCATAAAATATCGACATTTTATTTGATTAGTACCTAAGCATCATCATGTCTTTTTATAAAATTGGGCTCATGTTATACACAATATGTCATCACATTTCTACTTAACGTATTATAAATAATTTTCCATGGCGTTGAAGTGTTGTACAGCACCATTTTTCATGTCTTCACAATATTCAACATTAATGAACTATAACTGGTTTAATCAATTCTTGTACATACATCATTGTGCATGTCCCTAAAGTGGAAGAAAACTGTGGAGATTGAAAATAGGCTTTTGACTCATTCAGATCTGGTTTCAAATCCTGTCTGTACCACTTGCTAGATGTAACTTTACCCACATTTACTAAAGTTTTCTAGATCTCATGTTTCTCACACATAGATAAGGTAATAATAATGTCTTCCTTATGGAGTTATTGTGAGAGCAAAATTATATATATAAATTGTTTTGGTCATGCCTGGCACATAGCAATTGATAGCCTTGATTATTTTCTTAGAACACATTTCTAAAAGTAGAACTTTCAGGTGAAAATGTATAACCATTTTGAAATTTCTTGAGGTACACTGCACTGTAGAAAAAGTGTATAAATTTCACTGAAAAGAGGGAGTCAGGAAGAAGTTTTTTAAAAAATTAAAATTGTTTTGAGCCTTATGTACCCAATGCAATAATGGGCTCATTCAGTAAAACAGACATGAAACAATATCCTCTCTAATCTATAATTGTTATAACCTGGCTATTCACCAGCCTTCTCTCCACCGGCTTTAGTGACCCCTGCTTCTGAAAGTGTCTTAGTTGAGTCTTCCCAGATTCTCTACAACTTACTCCAGGCAAGCTCTCTTTAAGACTCTTCTCTACTGAAGACTTCCGGTGCTTCTTCACTTTGCACTGCTGGAGACTTCTGCAATCTCTGTAACATGCTCATGCTAACTCCTCCATCAGACTGCAAACTCCTGAAGTCCAAGGACCAAGGCTATGTTATAAAAATGAAATTGCTTTTGATTCTTTGGCTAACCACCCAAATCAGAACTGTTCAGGAAGATCTAAGACCTGAAAAAGTCGTACATACAGAATCTACTTTATAGGTGAGAAAATCTGGACTCTGGGAGTGGACGTGCCCTTCCCAAGAGCACACATCAAGCAATGGAGCCTCGTTCCTGTCTCTCCACCTTCCTGCTGTCACCTCCAGCTGCCTCCCACCAGTTTTCATGTTTTATTGCTCAATCTAAGCCCTGTGTTATCCGCTACACTATCTCAATTTGAAAAATCTTGCCCCTAACTCTTGCTTTCGTGCAGCCTACTGCCCTACTGTCAGTCCAGATCATTTCTGCATTTGGACATCACACTCCCACCCACCACTCTTCCTTGAACTGGGGGAGGTAACAGAATCTGCGCCCACCCCGGCATTCCTGCACATCCTGAACATAAAAGCAGTTGTGAAACATGCGGAATCCTCCCCGATTTATTTCTTTTTACCTTACATCCCTTCCACTTTGATGTCAGTAGAATATTTGAAAGAAAAGAGTCTAACGTGACCTACTACCCTGGAATGCCAAGAAAAACAATAACCAGGGCGATGGAGCTCAGGGAGCAGCTGGTGGACATGAATGAATGGGGCAAAAATAGCTTTGTTTTCTAAACTCATTCCACCTCAGGGTTGACCATCAGATCTTTTGCTGGAGGCCGCCCAGAGCTCCCCACTTACTGAACGTCAGTGACCCACAATCCATTCCTAAAAGGGAGAGCCTCCTGTCTTTCTCTCAGTTCCCTCAGGCTCTTAGCAGGACTCAATAAGAGCCCCAGAAATTTCCCAGAAGTAGGTGGATTTAAAAACACTTAAAATTGTAAGGATGGGCGGTGGAGTCAGGTGGGAAGAAGTGAGTAGAGTTGGAAGGAGGATCTGCCCTCTTCTTAGGCCAGCTACAGAGTGATGCTAAATTGCTTAGGGGGTAGTGAAAGTCACATGGAGCTCAGTTCTATCCTGCCCAGACCCCCAGAGCCTGTGATGACCAACATCTCCCCAGTTGTAGTGATTATCACAACTGGGCCCTTTTGTACAGCAGGATGGTGCTGTGGGGGATGAAGATCAATGTGGGCTTTGGAAAGGGCTGTGTGGTGGTGCATCAGAATTTGATCCTTATTATGGCCAACAAGGCCAATCTTAATGTGGCCCTTCCTCCCCTCCCTCTCTTCCTCTTGCAGCAGGCAGTGGTCACTGATACTTTCTGCTCTACAAGCTACTTTCTGCCACAGGGCATTTATACTTGCTGTTACCCCTGTCTATATGGCATGCTGAACTTGGCACCACAAGTACGTACCAACGAACCTGCATAAAATATGATGGACCTATTACTGGTATTACCTGTCCTGCCTGTGGGCATTACTACACACATACACACACACACACACACATACACACACACACACACACACACACCCCTCACATCTCTGAGTGGATCTGCTATATCTTAGCATTACTAGTCCATTCTCTTCATTCACATCTCTGATTGGCTGACTCCTCCTCAGAAAAGTCTTTCCTGGCTACTCTCTAAAATAGCAATCTCCCTCCCCCAGTCTATGCATCCTCTCTCTCCTTACCTTGAATCATTTTCTTTATCATGTAGTCTGCCTAAGGTAGAATTACTTACTTATGAGTTTGTTTTCTCTTCTATTCCTTCCCCAGATTCTAAACTCTATGAGAGCAGAAAATTATTTTACTCATTGATGAATCCCAAAGCCTAGAACAAAACCTGACTTATAGTAGGCACTGAATATGATATGCATTTATAATCAGTCACTAAAAGAACTTCCAGGAGTACTTTTGATTCATAAGGAAGAATTTTATGTAAACTGGGAGCAGTTTAATAGCTGAATCTGTCTCCCATCTTCCCATTGAGTTCTTTGATTTTATTTTAATAGGTCAGAGTTTCAGTGGACTTAGTGCCTGAGTGGTTTCTACAGAGCTGGGGCACCCCCAAAAGCCAGGGCTCCTCCAGTATGCATGATGGAGGTGTTTCCAGAGGAAGTCATCCGAGAGAAGAGCTCTTTGCAAATGACTGCTCAGGGACCCAGGATGTACACTGACAATACACCCCACTTCCACACCCAAGTCAAAAGCGTGTATTGAAGAGTGATATATCTTTTGCATGTCATACTTCAAATTCCATTGTTTACAGAGGAAGTACTATCGCTGCCAAGCATAAGCCATTTAGAAATATGACAGAAGTTATGAGCCCTGAAAGAAAGGACAGTCCTCGAACTGGAAGGTTTGACCATGGAATTTCATTCTCTTTGCTCATTTATGTGTGCTGAAATGTTTCTCTTCAGCGTTTGACTATAAAAAAGGCAAATGACTCAGAAGGGAGAGGAATTCATACAACCGCTAACTGTCCATTGGTAGCTGCGTGCTGTGAAAGATGAGGATTTAGTCTTGGTGTGGTAATATCTCTTTGTGCCACCAGGACAGTAATAAGTCCTTACATAAAATGTGGACATGACTAGTGTTCACCAAGATTTCTGACTCTCTTCTCCTTCTCAGCACATATCCCTCAATGTAAGATGTATCCTTGTGACTTGCTTTGGCCAGTGAAATGTGAGTGGAAAGACATTTGTCAATTCTGGTGGAGAATATTTTAGAGCCAGCATGAGTCTCCATGCTCTGTTTTCCTGTCACCGTGAACCTGAAGCCTGATATTCTTCAGTCTGGGCCTCTGAGTGTCTACCACCAACTAATTCTCCCTTCGAACTCCCCCTTCAACCTGAAGTGAGCTTTGTTTTATGCACTGGGATTTTGGGGTTGTTTGTTATAGCGGAATCTCAGCCTATCCTGACTGTAGCCTCCCTATAATAAATCAGGTTCTTTTCCCATACATTAACTCATGTGATGACCACTGCAACCCTGTGAATTTCATTGCACAGATGAGGAAACTGAAGCTCAGATTCAAAAACTGATTCCAAAGCTGATTTAATGGATTCCAAAGTCGATTCCCTTCCCACTATACTATGTTGTCTTCTACTCTGAAGAAGATTCAACTTTTATGTTTCTCTGGATCCTGTGGGGCCCACAGCACTTGTTCTGCAACTATGGCTTATTAGAGTTTGATTTGTTGTGGTCTACAGCCTCACTGACCTTATGATTCAATGAAGGAATTGGAGAAATAAGCAAACACTTATTTTGACCCTAAGAAGCAAGTTAGAAAGCAGGCACACTATGAACACGTGGAAGGGCAGAGCACACGCATCTGCATGAGGTCGAGAGGGCGCGAGAGAGGCTGGGGCTGGGCAGTGCAGTCCGTGTCCAGGGAAGCCTGACAGTCAGCAGGGGGAATGTGAGTTTGGACTGGGTCCTGGAAGACTTGGGTTCCAGGCCTGGCTCGGCCAGCCTTGGTGACTCACCTTTCTGGGCCCACCTCCCAGCTGTGGAATAAGCATTTTGGATTCCAACCCTGCCTACACATTAGCATCACCTGGGGAGCTTTAAAAAGACAAATCTCCACCCAGCCTCAGAGATTCTGATTCAGCAGATCAGGGGCAGCACACAGACCTCTGTAGTTTTAAACAACTTTTAAAAGGACACTGATGCACAGGCAGATTTGGGCATCACGGCGCTAGACCATTCTAGGACGCCCTTTCTGTTGTTTCGGTGCCTGGGATGCACCCTCACGACCCGTCTGTTTTTGCCAAAGGTGTTTTAGCTATCCCTGGAGTCCACCCAGACCTCTGGGGAAACTTGTCTAGGCCTGTGCCAGAACTCCAGTAGCCACTCAAAGTCAGAGATTCCAGAGGGACTGTGGGATTCCATGGGGCTTCAAATCCACTTCCCAAGCTATGCCATTGTGAGGAAAGTGAGACGAAGTGTCGAGGGGCTGGGAAGATTAGTAAGCAAAAGTCTTACTAATGAGACAGCATCTAAACTTGCACGGAAGACAGCCCTTCTAGACCAGAGCAGTTTCATCCCAAAGCAGGTCCTTGGACACTGCTCCCTCTCAAATCCTATCCACCAGGAAATGCTTTCCTGGCCTACACAGAACTAGCCAGCCTACTGCAAAGCTTCATCAGATTTTCCTCTTGATAGACCCCTGCCCCAGGACTTCTCTGCCCTTTAAATTCTGGCATCCTGACACTGGCAGCCTTAGCTGTGGGCTTGGTTGAAGAAGAAACTGCAGCAATGCCAGGGAATCAGCAGGAAGACCTCCAGCTTCCCCACAGCCTCTTGGCAGAACTCAGGGTGGCCTCTCAGCTGGCATACTGCAGCCAGGCTGCTGGGTACTTGCCTGGACCTAGTGCCAGGCCCCACAGCAGAGGGCAAGGTGTGTGGCTGCCTTGGTTGGCAAGTACATTCCAATTCCTAGGAATCTCATGGAATCAGGCTGCGAATTAGCTACCTCACAGCCTCTATGCAGCTAACTCCCCTCCTCTGCCAATTCTAGCTCTAATTTTTTTGTCCATTCTCTCCCTCTGCCATCATCCTACTTCAGGTCCTTTCTTCGTCTTGCTTGACTGTGGTGTGATGGCATCCCAGATAATCTTCCCACCTCTGTTCTCTCATCCTCCAACTTATAATATGCAGTTCTGCCAAGATGATCTCCCTAAGCCACAGCTCTCATTCTGCCACTCCTAAATTAAAAAACAAACAAACAAAAAAACAAATTCCCACTTGTCTTCATCATAGTTCAGGTTTTCTGGAAATAGAGTTCGAGCAGGAGAATTGCATGCAGAAAGTTTCCTGGGGAATGCTCTTGGGAGACAGATCTGTAAGGAAGTAAGGAAGACAGGATAGGACCCAGGAAGAAGCTGGCCCACAGGTGGTGGTACCTGAGGCCTCTGCTGGTTCTATGGGGAGTTCTGGATTTGGGATGGCCCTGCAGAGTAGTCCCAAATTGAGCCAAGTCCCCAGACATCAGCCACTCATTGGTCACAGTCTACCCTACCCCACAAAGGGGGTACATTCCCAGGTAAGACAGCTCCCTACAGCCGAAGGCAGTGCCTAGTGAGGAACACAGCTCGGAGACATCAGCAGGTGATGCTCCCAGCAGCCAAGGCATGGCTCTATGGACCCTGAGCAGGGCTCTAAGAAGGGAACCCCATTATCCACTTCTGTTTCCTCAGCTTGGCACTCAGGCCCACCTCCCATTCTGCTATAAAACCCACCCCTCCCTTTTTTTCTCTTTTGTCTTTCTTTTTTATTACGGTACAAATATATACAAGTTTGCCATCATAACCATTTTTACATGGACAGTTCTGAGGTATTAATTTACAATGTTGTGCATCTGTCATCACTATCCATTTCCAAAACTTTTTCATCACCCCAAATAGAAACTCCGTAATCATTAAGCAGTAACTTCCACTCCCCACTTCCCCAAGCCCTGGTAACCTCTAAACTACTTTCTGCCTCTATGAATTTTCCTATTCTAGATATTTCATATATGTGGGATCATACAACATTTGTCCCTCTGTGACTGGCTTCATTCACTCAATATGACTTTCAAGGTTCACCCATGTTGTAGTGTGTATCAGAACTTCACTCCTTTTGATAGCTGAACAATATTCCATTGTATGGATAAACCCTGTTTTGTTTATCCATTTATTTGTTAATGGACATGTGGGCTGTTTTTACCTTTGTATCATAGTCAATAATGGTGCAATAAACATTAGCATTCAAAATATCTGAGTTCCTGCTTTCAGTTCTTTGGAATATACACCAAGAAGTAGAATTATCCACTCCTCTCATAAACACCTAGGTTTCTGTTGAGCAAACCATTCACCAGCCCTGGACCATGACTCATGATTCCCTGCCTCCAGAGACCAGTATATTCTGACCTTTCCACCTGGAACCCCCTTCTTCCCTTCTCCACATCTCAAAATCGTCTCCATTTGTGCTAGGCAGAAAAAAAAAGTGTCCCCTCCCCAAAGATATATTCATTTCCTAATCCCCAGAACGTTTGAATATTACCTTACATGGCAAAAGTGGTTGAGGTAAGCATCTTGAGAGGCGATTATCCTGGATTATCTAGGGGGTCCTGAGTGCCATCACACGTATCGTTGTAAGAGGGGACAAGGGAGAGTAGGCAGACACACACAGAGAAGGCAACGTGAAGGCGGAGATAGAGATTGGAATGATGAAGCCCCAAACTAAGAAACACCGAGGATTGCCGGCAGCCACCAGAAGGTAGAAGAGACACGGAACCGATTCTACCCTGGACATGCCTGGGTTGTGAAATCTTTAAGCAGGCATGAAGGCTTATGCACCAAAGCATTTCATTTAAATTCACATGTTAAGTATTTAGCATGAGCCAGGTTGTGTTCCAGAGACCAAGCCCTCAGACTGGAACACACATATTTTTCCAGTTTTTAATTTTGTAAGTAGTTCATTTGATCAACAAATATTTATTGAACAGTTACTCTGTGCCAAACACTGTTCGGGGCTCCAGGAATACAATGGTTAACAAAATACACATCCCTTAGTCCTTGACATCCCCCCAAATAGTCTTTGTCCTCATGAAAGAGACAGAAAATAAACACATCTATATACATTTATATGTATTTCATGACAAGAAATGATAAATGTTATAAAGAATTTCATAAGTAATATATAAATACATGCTCATTATAAAAAAGAAATAGAAAAGATAAAGTAAAAAATGAAAGTACACTTCAGCACTGCCTCTAATTCCACACTGCTCCCAGAAGTAACCACCGTTAGCAGTATGCATCCTTCCTAGCTTCTTTCTATACAGTTATATAAACCTTACAAATCACCTATATGGGTATTTTTTGCATAAACAGAATCATACTTTACGCGTTGCCCTGAATCTTGGCATAGAATTACACACAGAATAAATGTTTGCTCTGTAAAGGCTGATGAGTATTGAGTTTCTTAAACTACTCAAAAGGCCCACCCAACTAATGCTGAGGATCAGGGCCAGGTCCAAGGTCAGCAGCTGGTTCTCCGGCTTCTTCTGTTAGTGGATGTGTGCTTTGGTGAGCTCCTTGGGTGCAGAGAAGAGATGTGAACAAAGCACTGTTTACCAGCCATGTGGAGGAGGTGGAGGTGACACCTCCCTGGGCACCAGAGTCCAATATGTGTGTAGACAGTCTTTCTGTTTCCAGCCCCAGTGTTACACCTTTTAGTTCTTTTTGGAGATGGAGAAAGGCCTCTTTGCGTTCAGAGTCTGCACTGAAGATTTGGGACAGCCACAAGCCAGATCCCTAACCCTGGTCTGAGAGGTATCTTTCATCCCTCAACAGACATTTTCAGAATAGACTTAAGTACCAGACAGGGTACCAGGCCCTGGCCATGACCACTTCCAGAATAATCCCAGGAATGGAGCGGAGTGGCAAATGCAGGTGCAGGAGTCTGCATCCCACTTGCCTCCTGGCTCCACCTGCCTCAGACAGACCCAAGAAAGAAAACAGTGGCTATGATGTCTGAGGCTGCTGCGATGGATGTGCTCATAGGTGAGTGGAAAACTTTTCTACTCTTAAGTCCAGCCCTGTTCCATGCTGTAGGAAAATTTTCTACTTCCACGTATGCCTTTTGTTCTCTCTTCTACCATTTGCCACAGGCCTGAACGATTACAGTCTGTGTGTGTGTGTGTGTGTGTGTGTCTGTGTGTGTGTCCTCTCCATATGTTCTGTGTTATCACACCTATTGTAAGATGGAAAGACAAAGACCCTGAAAAATCATTGAGTAGAAAAGGACACTCCAAAAAATGTTTCTCTGTCTCCAGGAAGCCTGTGTCTAAGTCATGGACAATAGCTGGGTGTTTTCCAGCTTTTAAATCTCTTCGAGGAAATTGGAACATGACTGATCCCATCCTGGACCAAATTTCAAAAGACATTTTTGCAGACAAATTAGCTTCCTAGTTGTGTCACCTGAATTACTACTAAACCACCCTGTCTCCTTCCATTGACCACATGGCCCCAAATAAGAGATTTTGCCCTCTCGTCATTACTGAAAAATTTTCAACTTTTCTTCCAATTCATTCCTCATATAGGACTTATTTATATTAGACATTTGACAATGCAATTTTAAAGGAGAATTACAAATCACTGTTGAAATGTATATGACATATTTATTGATTTTTGTTCAATTGTTATTTTAACAAGTTTGCAACTTTTTTTCCTTTTTTCTTCTGTGAAGTGGCACTCTGAAAGCCAGCTGATAGGCTTCTGAGTCAGCGTTGCTGTTTCTAATTATTGAATATCTAGAAGCAGCTCCAGACAACTGCTCAGCATTACGTTCCCACCAGCAAAACCTGAGAGACAGAATTCTTGGTTACAAAATGCTGGAGTTAAGGGTTGAAAGACAACTTCCATTATAACCTCCTGTTTTCACTCACTTAAAATTGCCAAAAATTGTCCTCTTGCTCCAAATCATTTCATGCTCTGTTTCCACCCCAAGGTTGAAATTGCTTGGAAAGTTTGAACAAAAGTGGTTTAGCCAGTTTGGATTCAGGCAATTTGAGGGAGAATATCCTTTTTCAACTGAAAAACAAATATTGTGTATCTCTGGCTATGGACAACCCCAAAGCAGCTGTTATCTTATAGCATCGGTTCTCTTGTGTGGGTGGTCAGATTTATCCAAGAAAGGAAGTGTCTGTGGATACAGTGGAAATCCAGAATCTCAAGGAAGAAATCAGAAGCAATGATGCTATGGAGTTGTGCTTTCTGTTCTACAATTTGGTTGCCGATGGGGAAGGGGGGCAGGAGGAGAAGGACTTACATTATATTATCTGCAGAATAAAGACTGTCCTCTTTTCCTAGAATTAACTGTTTTGTTTGCAATAGAATGCAGTGGCTAAAAGTATGGGATTTAAGTTAAGGCATTCCTGGGTTCGAGTTTGGATTCTGCCCATGACTAGCTATGTGACACAATTAATAATAAAACCTCCCTAAGCATTGATATCCTCTCCATTAAAATGGGGATCATGATAGTAGCCACTTCATGGAAGTGCACTGAGGATAAAATAAGGTAATGCATATG
This sequence comes from Pongo abelii, assembly GCF_028885655.2. Classification (NCBI taxonomy): domain Eukaryota; kingdom Metazoa; phylum Chordata; class Mammalia; order Primates; family Hominidae; genus Pongo; species Pongo abelii. Next base: position 84,801,801 of record NC_071985.2, on the reverse strand, counting down.
AAATGCTTGGCCCAATGTCTGGAGTACCATGTGCAGGCAATGTAGGTTGCCTGGTAGTAGAGCAATGCTAGTAATAGAGAAATACACAGACATGGCTGCATGTTGAATCTGTCAGTTGTGTTGACATCTAGATTTTTCCTTTCTGGATCCATTTCTGGTGAGCACACCTCAGTTTTCATTTTAGGAAACCACTCCTTCCCAGGTTCCGCCCATGTGATTCAGATGTTGCTATCCCTCCCACCATTCTCACAGGTGTATCTGGGACCTAATTCCAACCAAGTAGAGCTTGTGAATATCTGCTCCGGGATTTCTGCTGGAACGTGGGCAAAGAGAAGATCTCTCCTCGTTTGGCTAGGGTCACTGGCCCACAAGGATGCCAACTTAGAGTTCCTGGAAGTCACTTTTTGTCAAGCTTATCAAGAATGACTCTAACAGAGAGAAATACAGACCCCAGAGACAGCAAGAGTCCTGAAGGTATCATCTGAGTGCCTGGGCCCTCTGTACCTGGAGCTGGTCCTGTCCTAAGACTTTCAGTTTTGTGAGACTTTTTTACTTAAACCAGATTGAGTTGCATCTGTATTATTTCCATTAGTCCTCTTCAAAAAAGAAGCTCAAGGCTAAAAGCATCCAGCAGTGAGGCAGAACTTTTCATGATGTTTGGAAAACATGTATTTTTTTCTGCCTCTACTTTGCTGGTAGCTTTGGACAAGTCCCTTTGCCTTGTGGGTCTCTAGGACCTCTATAGTTAGATCAGGCAGAAGTAAGAAGGGGCCGCTGAAGTTGCAACATCCTGAGCATCTATGATCTGGAGGAAATAGAGAATAGGGGAAATCACAGTCTATACTTAGGTTTTTGGTGACAAGAAGAAATTAAGAGTTTGTGGTTAAAAGTTAGAGTCTGTCTCACTTTAGAGATTAATTTTGACTTTCAGCTTTACCACTTGCTGTGGGACCATGGGCAAGTGACTCAGCCTCTCTGAGACTCCTCTTCAATTGTAATATAAAGATATTAAGATTAGCTAGAGAAAGGAACTTTCTACTCTTCCTAATCTCACATACTCATTTTAGCTCAAAGATGAAGGGCTCCTGCTTTTCTACTGGACATAAAAGTCCTTGATGAAATCCTTTGGCTTCCCTGTCCACACTGTCACTTGCTCTTCCTCATAGGAGAGAGGTGACTAGTCAGATTGGTGAGATTAAGAAAAGCAGCCATTTGTTCAGCCATGTTTCTGCCTTGGGCAAGGTGGAGGGGTAAAATCTTGACCTGTTTCCTGGACCTGCATGTGTTGAAGTTCAGTGAGCCACGTGCTTCCAGGACCCAAGGGATGAATCCCTGAACAGGGGCACTCTCACCACAGAAGGTCCCCATTCTTCAGTTTCTCCACCTGGGAAAGCATAGGTAAGTCAGGTTGGCCCTGCACTGTGGACTTGGACATCTGTAATTCAGGAAGGGAAGAGGGTAGAAAAGCCTGTCAAGTTCTCCAGTCCAGATCAGTCTCTTACAAAGCAAATACTTTGATCCCCACATGGCTCCTTGAGTCTGTTGTTAGGTTAATGAGAAAATGATTCTGGGACCTTCGGATGAAGGAGGTTCCTCCAACAAGACTCCAAAATTGCAAACCATAAAGTGAGAAACGGATGGATTTGACCACATCAATATTAAAGATTCTGCTGGAGTGAACAGATGGTATTAGATTGGGAAAAAGTACTTGTAACATTTCTGTTATAAAACAGCAGAAATTTCTCATAGTTCTGGAGACTGGGAAGTCCAAGATCAAAGGACTAGCAAGTCTGGTTTCTGATAAGGGCCCACTTCCTGGCTCATAGATGGCCAACTTCTGATTGTGTCCTCATGTGGTGGAAGGACAAAGGGATCTCTCTCGAGTCTCTTTTATAAGGGCACTAATCCCATTCTCTGCCTTCATGATCACCTATCAAAAGCCCCACCTCCCCCATTGCCTTAGGGGTTAAGATTTCAACATTTGAATTGGGGGGGGAGGGACATAAACATTCAGTCCATTGCAATATATACTAAGCACTTGCCTCTTCTACGCCAGGCCTAAATTGTAATTCTTTTAAGATAAGCAATAGAACACACATAAGAAATCTGAATGGCTAATAAGGAAAGAGGAGCTCAATCTTTCTAGTAATAAGAGAAAGACAAATCAGAGAAAGACTTGGTATGAAGCACACTGACAAAATTAGAAATTTGAACTATAACAAATGCTAAGAAGGATGTGTGGAAATGAGACCCTTATGCACTGGTGGGAGTATATACTATATATATATTGGTGCAAATGTTTGGAAAACAGTAGGAAAGTGCAGTGAAACTGAGTATGTGGATACTCTGCAATTAGGCAAGTCCTACTTCTGGGTATACACCCCAGAGACACTCCCATACAGGTAAGCAAGGAGACGTATGCAAGAATGCCTGTCATGGTAAAGAGCTGTCAGCCATCTACGTGTTTACTGAAACACTGTGCAGCAATTAAAAGGAACCGGCCAGAGTTACACAGAGCATTGCTGATGGATGGCAAAGCGCAGTAATGAGAGAAACAAAGAAGAATGGATAAAATGAAACTGATACGAAAAAAGTCATTCATATACAGTTTTAAAACAACAAAATAATACCATATAGTTTCCATGGATGTCATATGTAGAAATAAACCTGTGGAAGGTGGATTTTCAAGGACCTACTAGAAAAAAAAATAGGAACTTGGAATCTTTGGGGAAGATTTGGATCTGAGATAGCAGATGACAGGAGAAGAATAAACAAAAGAAGTAACTTGGATGGTCTGTTTTGCCATCAACTGAGATAGATAAACTCAATTCTGCTCACCTGGGATTAGAAACCATCTTTATAAATCTATATCTTTTTTTTTTTTTTTTTTGAGACAGGGTCTCACTCTGTCACCCAGAATGGAGTGCAGTGGAGCAATCATGGCTCACTGCAGCCTTGACCTCCTGGGCTCAAGAGATCCTCTCACTTCAACCTCCCGAGTAGCTGAGAATACAGGTGCACACCACCACACCTGGCTAATTTTGTTTTTTGTATTTTTTGTAGAGATGGGGTATCGCTATCTTGCCCAGCCTTATAAATTTATCCTTTAACAGCACACTAAACCCATACCAGGTGTTCAACTCATAATTTAATAATTTTTTAATCTGTGTGTTTTATCCTTCAGATCCTGGGCTTTCTAAGGAATAGGATTTTTTCAGAGTTCTCTCTGAAACCGGTGCCCAGAGCTTAGGGTGAGCTCCTGCTTTCATGTAAGGTAATGAAGTAGAATGTCAATCTATCTCTAAAAGATATTATTGATCTGATGAGGTAGAAAGAACTTTAGAGATTATCTGGTTAGAATCTTTGATTTTACGGAAGAGAAAGCTGAAGGCCTGAGAGGTTTAGAGACATGCCTAGGTCAGACAACTCACCTGCCCTCTAACTCCCTGTCCCCTGGTCCTTCCACCAGGCCACCTGCTATCAGCATTGCTCCTCCTAAGAGCACTGCAACTTCAGCTTGCTGTGAATGCCCACATCTGCCTCTGCAAATTTGGGAAGGGCTGATCTGGCACTTTTGTACATTGCATGGCAACCAGGAAAAGAACAACAGAAAATTTCCCTAAAACATCTCGCCATTAAAAGCTCGCATTTAGCCATTCTCAAAAATCTCAAATTCTACCTGTGGGAAAGAGGTTTGACTGTCATGTTGCTGTGGGAACAATATTGTTGTACAGAGTGGTCACCCGCTTTGAAGAACCAGTCCTGATGTGGCATTAGCCTTCGGCTTTGTATGTGATGCCAGTGAATTGGCAGTTACAGACCTGTGTTCCCTTTAGTGGTGTGGCTGACAGGTGAGGAGGAGGTTGTTCTTTCCCAGCCTGAACCCGACTCCTTTTCATGCATTCTCTATGGGATGCTCCAACCATTCCCCCTTGAGATTCGTCTTCTAAGCCCATTTCCCTAGTCTGAAGTAAACACTCCATTGAGTGAGTATCTGGCTAAGGGTACCCTTTCCTCTGAGTCTATTTGAGGTTCATTTCTCAAACTACTCTTTTTGTTTTCAATTTTTAAAATCCCTTCCCTCTCAGTCCTCCTGGAAGCTGCTTTCTCGGGGACGTGATGCCTTGAGCGGACAGCAGAGGGCGCCCATGCCTAACAATCTTCCCGCACAAAGTGTGCAGCCGGGAGGGGCAGGTTGCAAGCATCCCTCGCAGCTGCACAACCCAAGATGCCTCCCCTGGGAAGGCCGGGCCGGGCCAATTCTTCTGTGGTCTGTGGTCTGTGGTCAGAGATGGTTGTGTGCGCCAGCACTGTCACGGGAGACATTTCCATGGAGTTTTCTGTAGAGGAGGGTGAAAGCTGCTCTTCCTAGCTGGGAAAGAGTTTGGGTCTCCAGTTCTCTTAAACTCATAAACTAACAAACCTCTTATTCCAATCTGCCTTCCCTGCCTGCCTTCGGAGAAAAGGGGTTTGTGCCTTCCATTCCACGCCTCACTTAGCCCCTCCCAGTAACGCCTTAATTAGTCGTGTAGCTGCCGCCCCAAGCTTTCTCCTAGTGGAAAGGCATTGTTGATTTATTGCCTGAAGCCTTGAGATCATTTGGCTCCAAGACCCAGTTCTTCCAGAGCCTGAGTCAGTTTTTTTAAATTACAGAAGTGGTGGCAAATTTTCATTCATAGAGGGTAGATTTGGTTTTTAAAAATAATCAAATGCCATTCAGTTCCAAATCTCTTGAACAATGTAGGAAATAAAGCTGAGAATATGAATGTGCCAGCCTGGGGCCTGGTGTATGCTGGGTTCCGGATTGATGAGCATGTTACATGAACCTGGACCAGGAGAGATGTTGTAGTTGTTGTTATTTAATAAGTCTTTACTATAGAATCATGAGATCATGTATCTTAGGTGGCCTTAAACCAGCTCTGAAGACAAACGTGAAAGGGAACTATCCAAGGAAAATATCACTGTAGTCAAACTCCTGAAGGAGATGTTAGCTAAATGTTGGTTTGTTTATCTAAGTTCCACATTTATTAAAAAACACCATCCCTTATTATTTTATGTTTGTTCTTCATGTATACCAATCCCTCAACCTACAAATATTTCATGGGCACAGAATATAAAAAGTTCACTGAGGGCCGGGCGTGGTGGCTCACGCCTGTAATCCCAGCACTCTGGGAGACTGAGGCAGGAGTTCAAGACCAGCCTGGCCAACACGGTGAAACCCCATCTTTACTGAAAATATAAAAATTAGCTGAGCATGGTGGCACATACCTGTAATCCCAGCTACTCGGGAGGCTGAGGCTGGAGAATTGCTTGAACCCAGCAGGCGGAGGTAGCAGTGAGCCGAGATTGCACCACTGCACTCCAGCCTGGGCTGAGACTCCATCTCAAAAAAAAAAAACAAAAACAAAACAAAGTTCACCAGGGTATAGGCCCCAAGGTATTGAAGTTGAGTGGCACTGGCTCTGCATCTGCCGTGAGAGTAGCGGAGTTCCTCATGCTACCACCGTGTGTGTCCCAAGACAAGTCATTGAATCTCTAGAGTCTCAGTTTCTCATCTTTAACATGGAGACCTCAACAGCTCCCCTGCCCAGTGAAACCCCATCTTTACTGAAAATACAAAAATTAGCTAGGCATGGTGGCACACACCTGTAATCTCAGCTACTCAGGAGGCTGAGGCAAGAGAATTGCTTGAACCCAGGAGGCGGAGGTAGCAGTGAGCCGAGATCATGCCACTGCACTCCAGCCTGGGCTACACAGTAAGACTCCATCTCAAAAAAAAAAAAAAAAAAAAATTCACTGAGGATATAGGCCCAGAGGTCTTGGAGTCGAGTGGCACTGGCTCTGCATCTGCCGTGAGAGTAGTTGAGTTCCTCATGCTACCACCACATGTGTCCCAAGACAAGTCATTGAATCTCTAGAGTCTCAGTTTCTCATCTTTAACATGGAGACCTCAACAGCTCCCTTGCCTTCTTCTCCAAGGCCAGATTACCACCACAGATCTTCGCGTGTGCTTTGTGAACTTCAAAGTGCTGGAGGTGTATTGTTGCTTAGGATACCTTGATCCTTGTGCTTTCTGCTTTTTTCCATTGTAAGTTACCTGAAGGCAAAGAACATGCCTCAAGTTCTTGGGCCATTGCCCACTGTGCCCATGAAGAGTAACTTGGCAGGCAGTGGAGACCTCATACCTTATCTTAACATCCTACCCAGGACTGGTTTTCTGGTACAGGGCTCCAGTGGGGAGGCTCCTGGGCTTGCTATGGGAACACACCACTTTCAGTGGGCTGCCGTGTACTGGGAGTGAAAACAGAGGTGCCAATTGCACTAACATGTGTTGAATGCCAACTTTGGGCTGGGCACTCCATTCAAAGATGTTGTGGATATGCAGTTGAATCAGACATGATCTCCTGCTCTCAAGGAGTTTACAAGTAAAATTGACAGCATATACAACAAGTCAATAATGCAACGTGCAGTGCTGATAATGTTACGAAGATGGAGAGATCAGGAAGAGCTTCACAGAGATGTGGCCTTTGAACTGGTCTTAAAGGATACGTAGGACTTGGGTAGCTACAGCTGGTGAAGGAGTCATGCCAGGCAGAGAGAGATATCTGAGCAAAGACGTAGACAGCAGTTCATTTGAGAAATAGCTAAATCAGCTGGAGGTGTGTGTGATGTACAGAAGGAGAGAGCTGGGAACTTTTTCTTTGGGGCCTAGCTATGGACAGCCTTGATTGCCCTGATAAAAAGCTGGGGCTTATCTCAGAGGCAGAACTAAATCATAACAGCTGATGCTTTGGGCAGATGGGCTCAGACAAGCCATGTAGGCTATTCCAGGGGCAGAAGTGAAAATGATGTTGCTAAGTCTGAGAGACTGGTAACCAAAGAAGGCAAAGTCAAGCTGGTGCATGCCTGGGGCCTGGGTTTTTACTGGTGCACCTGGTATTGCAAAGCCTCTACAGTCAGTGAAATGCAAACAGTAAAGCTTTATTCTTTTCCAGCCAGTCTTCAAACCAGCTCTGTGCCATTCCCACTCCTTGCCTATTAACAGTACTTCAGGCAAAACCCAGAATATCTCACTTCAGTAGTCATAAAGTCTGGTCTTAACCAAGCTTAGTGGTCAATTCTTTCTCTCTGCTTCTACCTTCTTCCCCCTCCTTCCTTTTTTGGGTCTTGCTTCTCTCTCTCTCTACCAGGGAATTGGGCCCTGGAGAAAGGTTGAGAAGAGAGAGAAGTGCTCTTAAGCACGTGGTGCTGTTGATGCCTTCCATCTGGCAAGTACCAACAGGTGGCTCTTCTTAGTGCACATGGTGAGGTTTCGGGAAGCCCCATGGGGAACTCTGTGCTGCGAGCTAACAGGTATGGGCAGCGAATGCTCTGCTTGACCCCTTAGTTCCTGCCCACAGCAGTTCAACCCACAGCCTACTACTGCGGGAGTCTGCTTGCCTTGAGAGGCCACTCACTTGGCTTGGTACCTTCAGGGTACTCTAAACACAACTTTTTTCCAGGGAATTCACTTGGCCCACAGAAAATGCCACATCCTGGACAAGCAAAGTACAGGGAGGGGGGCGGTGGGATACACTGTATGTGCTCTCCCTTTCCTTCCGCACTTACACCCTCACAATGGGCCCCTGTCCTCAGAGGTCTCTATCAAGAAAAAACATCCATCTCGATGCTCACGGTAGCTCAGACCACTCCCAGCTCTCTCTCCCCACCCTCTGTGGCAAGGTGGGGCAGTGGGTTTCTGCTGCTAGGCAAGCATCAGCCAGGATGCCAGGTGCCAGCCTCCCCATTGTGTAGGTACCCACGCCCACTCAATAAGTGGCTCTTTTCTGCCCTCTTCATTTGCCACGGGAATGGGGATACCCCCTCTCACTGTATACCCTGAAGGGGTAGGGTAAAGCCATGACTCTACTCCCCAAATACTCCTTATTCTACGGACTTCTCTCCTTAAATTCCAATCTTCTATGAATATTGGCTCAAGAAGAGGAATAAGTCACAGAACCAGTTCATCTACCTTCATAAGTCCTTAGAACATGAGAGGACCTCATGGCCTCACCTTGGGGCTTTAGCCAAAATTCCAAAACGACAGGAAAATACTATTTGGTATTTTATTCCATTAGTGACACTTTGTAAGAGAGTTTCACAATCTCAGTACTTTTGACATTTTGGGCCAGATAACTCTTTGCTGTGGGGCCATCCTGTGCATTATAGATGTTTAGCAGCATCCCCAGCCTCCATCTAGAAGAACTCCCCCGTCATGACCATCAAAAGTGTCTTCAGATATTGCCAAATGTCCCTGGGGGTGGGGAGGGACACGCTCGTTCCCTGGTGAGACTGTTTTTTTTTTTTTTTTTAGACCAAGTTTTACTCTTGTCACCCAGGCTGTAGTACAATGGCGTGATCTCGGCTAACTGCAACCTCTGCCTCCCAGGTTCAAGTTATTCTCCTGCCTCAGCTTCCCAAGTAGCTGGGATTGCAGGTGCCTGCCACCATGCCCAGCTAATTTTTGTATTTTTAGAAGAGACAGGGTTTCACCATGTTGGCCAGGTTGGTCTTGAACTCCTGACCTCAGGTGATCCACCCGCCTCTGCCTCCCAAAGTGCTGGGATTACAGGCATGAGCCATCATGCCCAGCCTGAGACTGCTTAATAGACTAAAGGAAGTCATTGAAAGTTTTTGAACAAGAAAGCAGTATAAAATTATAAACAAATATTTGGTTGATTTCACTAAAGGATATGAAAAGAAATGGCAAAGGCCAAGAAATACTTACTGTGCAAATGACATCCTTTTCACAGTCTTTAATAGTGTACAAAGTGCTGTCATTAAATTATCTCACTTAACTTTCACGCCAACCATGTGAGGAAGGGCGGGCCCACACTGCACGGGTGAGTTGTCAGCGTGGAGGATGGGGACTAAGGTGCGGAGAGCTCTCAGGTTAGGTAGGGTGTGGAGAAGGAGTTAGGTGTAGGGCGGGGCTTTTCCATGGAGTCTGGACTTTCTTTCCAGAGCAGGAATCCTGTAGAAGATATTTGGATGAATAATAATAATAATAATAATGGTGTACTAAAATTAATTGAGAGCTCACCACGTGCTGGACATAGCCCTGTGTATGGTTCATTGATCATCTCATCTGCTTCTCTCAACAGGCCCCTGTGGATAGGTACTATTATTTTTCACAGTTTACAAAGTAGAAAACTAAGGTCTAAAAGGTTAAATCACTTTCCCGGGGTTATTCAGTGATCAGATGAGATTTTAATTGAGGCCGACTGGGCTGACTCTGAGCCTGTGTTTGTAACCATGGCCCCTTCCTGCTTGCATTTCCTCCAATCTGACTCATAGGCAGGCTCCACAGTCAGCAGCGCCCTGCACTCGCTTGGTCCCTGCAGCTCAGACAGGCTTTCCTGTTATCATCACTGTTTGTTAGGAAAATTGGTTGGTTCATTGCCATTTGCCTGCTGAAGATGTGACCTAGAATAAAAGTGTTAAACCAAAACTAGAAACTAGAAATTTTTTGTCCCTTTTACAGTATGTTGGATGATCCAAGCCAGGCTGTGGCATAGAATGTTCTGGCAATCCCCTTGAAACTCCAAGATTATGTTTTAATTGCAATCTCACTCTTCAGCAGAAAATAAATTAATATTTTTGCCCATCTTCCATGCCAGTCACAGCACTAAGAGCATTAGCTTATGTAATCCTCACAAGAATCCCATTTTACAGATTCGGTAATTGAGGCTCAGCGAGGTTTAAGTCCATCATGAATGACAAAGTCAGGACTCAGAACCCAAGTATGTCTTATGTACGTTCTCTTACACTAGGCTTTACGCATCCTTCAACTTTTTATCCTTATAAGGTGTGTATTATTATCTGACCTTTACAAATAAGAGAGGGAAATAAAAGGCAGAGAGGGTGAGTAACTTTCCCTAAATCCAAGACTACTGCTGGCAGAGCCAGGAGCCAGGCTCTGGCTGCCTAAGTCCAGAATGACAAGCTTTTCACCCCAGAGCCGTGAGCTCAGGCTCTTTGAGAATTTGTGGAAAACAAGGCTTCATTCCTCTGTTTTAAGTCATCTACGTAGTACAGGGTGTGGGACTCCAAAAACATTCGTCAGCCTTGACCGCACCGTCCCCTCACACAGCTGATTCCGCTTGTAGGTGAGGCATGTGGAATGAGGAAAGCTTTTGCTCTTCAGAGATGTGGGGCCCTAGAAGCTTGTCATGGCTTCTGTGGAGCCAGGCCTTCAGGAAGGTGAACCTCAATCCAGGTGGGGCTGAATATCCACTCAGTTGCTCTTCCTAGGGTATAAGGAGGACCAGCTCAGGAAGGAGGTGGCCTTTGAGGCCCTGAATCTCATGGGACCAGCCCGTGCAATGAAGACACCCGGCTCCTGCCAAGCTTCTGTTCAGGCTCAGTGAGGCTCCCTAGCAGCAGTTCAGGAGACACTGCACCTGATGGATGTGCAGCACCCTGCTGGGCCCTGACCACCCTGTGTTTTGCTGCAGGCAAGAGCTAGGGTTGGCTGGAAAAGGGATCAAAGATTGGAATGGGGCCGGGTGCGGTAGCTCATGCCTATAATCTCAGCACTTAGGGAGGCCAAGGTGGGCAGAGGACTTGAGGTCAGGAGTTTGAGACCAGCCTGGCCAACATGCAGAAACCTCGTCTCTATTAAAAACAAAACAATTAGCTGGGCACGGTGGCACACATCTGTAGTCCCAGCTACTTGGGAGGCTGTGGCAGGAGAATGGCTCAGACCTGAGAGGTGGAGGTTGCAGTAAGCCAGGATCGCACCCCTGCACTCCAGCTTGGGCGACAGAGTGACAGTCCATCTAAAAAAAAAAAAAAAAAAAAAAGGAATGGGACTCAAGTGACCACCAGCAGTGGCGGTGAAGTGAATTTTCCTGGAAGGCCCTTGTTACCTGTAAGGCAGTTGAATGTGTCCAGTGAATTATGCTGGCAGAGGGACGAGATCAAGAAAGCTACAATTAAATTTTAACACCCACCTCCAACCATTTTCATCATAGTTCACAGTAAATGCAGATACACAAGTTAACGGAAAGAACAGCAGAATTAAGATTTTCATTCCATTGCTTAATGTCCAAGGCTAAGAGATCCCTAGATTTTTCCTAGTAATAAAGCAATGTTAGTTTTTCTACAATTGTATGATCACTGAGGGATGTATTTGGACTGGAGAGTTAATCATGGGGATTTTGAGGGGACAAGTTATTGATGGGGAATGAGACAAATTTCATCCACATTGTCCTTAGGTGATTCTTTCTAGTTGTGTGGAACCCAATTCAACAACACAGATTACTGTGTGCTTTGTACACCAGGCCCTGGGTCAGGTTCTGGTGGTATAGAAAAGGTAAAGCAGGACTGCCATGTGCAGCTGTTCAGGCTGCACATTTACATTTACAACCCTAGGGGGTACCATGTAATTCATAGCATACATCGATTTGTGTATCTGTTAAGCCCTATTCCTGCAGATGGCAGGAACGTGAGTTGAAAACAGTGAGCTATATGGGCTGTCTCTGGTATCAGACACAGTCTATACCTTCAAGGAGCTCATTGTCCAGCCAATGATTGGGATTCAAAAACTAGGTAAATCTGGACATCCTAGACTAGAAGGTGGGAGAGGTTTTCTCTCTTTCCCTTTTAAGAACAGGCTGCACAGGGTTAGATAAGGTTAGAAAATAAATTTGGTGTACTCTAGTCTTTTGACTATCTTTGCTAGCTCATGATATAACAGAAAAATCTGTTCCTTTGTTACTGCCTTCCACCAACTCCCAGAACCTGAGATCTTCCACCAACTCCCAGGACAGAGAATATCTCTCCTTTGGCCTTACACTCAATTGCCTCCAATTAGAATAAATCTTTTTCTGCTCATTATTCTTAGGAGAAAAACAAAAACAAAAAACCAAGTTGATTTTTGAAAGACAGCATCTCTTCCCAGTCTCCCCAGAATGTGCCCTGGGGCAAAGTTGGCTGTGCAGCAAAGCCTAGCTTAGATTCAAGCATTGTGCTCTGGGATTTATGGTCTCAGGACCCCAGCCCCAGCCTCGACCCCAGCCTCTGATATCCCTTCTCTGTGTCTGAGACGACTTCCCTGTAGCACAATAACACACCCCATGCTCCAGCAGTGCCAATTTCACATATATTATTTTATTACTCATTTGTTTGCTTTCCAGGGCAAGTGAAAAAATAATTTAAACCAATTGTATGTACAGAGGCTTGATTAGGTTTCCCAAGAACTTCCAGAAAGTCCCCCAGCCCTGTAGACAGCAAAGCGTATTACCTTTAACATCTATACAAAAGTCCACCTATAAAAGTCTCATGTGTAGAAAGGTTTTCTTTATTATAAGCATCACATTTTGGGGACAGGAAGGGGGTTAGGGTGGGAGGTGAAGAAAGTGCAGGGTGGGGGTCCACACACACCTGCCCAGGGGTCATCCTGGGTGGGGAGGCTGTGGCTGGTGGGGCTCAGGTGATCTGCAGCGGGGTCTCCAACATCTCCATGAGGAAGGTGTCAATGGGGGTGTCCCCGATGAGCTTGAAGAAGAAGAGGTGCTCCAGGCATTTCAAGCCAATGGAGCGCAGAGCTGGGAGGCGCAGCAGCAGCTTGGCAAACCTGCAGGGAAGCCAAGAGGCATCAGGGATAGGGAAGGGCATGCACTGCACACCTGCACCTGCTGGCGGGTCCACTTGGCCTTCTCGACCCATCTGTGATAAAAGAGCTGGAAGGGGAAGACAAGGGAGTCACAGAATCTCTAAGCCTAGAGAGCTTCAGAAACAGGCTAGAGGGCTTGTCAGCCTTAAAGGCAGAAGCTGGAGTGCATGACCCTTCAAGAATCTTGAATTCTGTAGCCATGTCCCAGGACTGCCCTCAGCTCCCCTCATTCACAGTGGAGAAGAGGAAGAACTAGATGACTGTGCCCACTCACGTTGCTGGCCATACTGGCTCCTCACATTCTCTGTGTCCCTCGGGTACCTGCACAGATCTGCTGAGACACTTAGAGCCAAGTGTGAGACACTGAGTGTGCTTAACCCATGGTAGCTGTCACCGTTAGATGACACGTTTGAGAACATTACTCTAGCCATCATGCCATCAATTTGCTTTAGTTTCCAGCCCCCACAAAAAATCTTTTTAAGAATGGGGTCTCACCATGTTACTCAGGCTGGACCTGAGTACCTAGGCTCAAGCAATCCTCTCGCCTCAGCCTCCCAAGTAGGTGGGACTACAGGCACATGCCTTGGGGTCCACAGTTACCAAATTTTTGTTGCCAATTTGTAACCAATTGTTACCAATTTTTTTTTTTTTTGAGACCGAGTTTCCCTCCTGTTGCCCAGGCTGGAGTGCAATGGCCCAGTCTCAGCTCACTGCAACCTCTGCCTCCCGGGTTCAAGCAATTCTCCTGCCTCAGCCTCCCAAGTAGCCGCGAATACAGGCTCCCACCACAAATGCCTGGCTAAATTTTTGTATTTTTAGTAGAGACAGGATTTTGCCATGTTGGCCAGGCTGGTCTCGAATTCCTGACCTCAGGTGATCCACCCACCTCAGCCTCCCACAGTGCTGGGATTACAGGCGTGAGCCACCGCATCCGGCCAATTGTTACCAATTTTTATGATCAACTTATTAGTCTGTGCTTACCCTTAAATTAGGAAAAGAGGAGAGAGAAAATCATAGTCTCTGCCCTTGAGGAGTCTATGGTCTGTTTGGGGAGAGGATACATGCACACATGCATACACACTGACCCACACATTATCATACACAATCGCACATGCTTCACACCCATGTGCCTGCACACACATCCTCACCACTCACACACGCACACTCACACTCTTTTACACTGTCACATTCCCTTGCATACCTGCGCTTACACACACACCCTCACACATACACACATGCCCACTCATGTACACTTTCACAGGAACTCACAACATGTGCCTGCACACACACCTTCACACACACTCATGCACACACATTCACACACTCTCATGCATACACACCTTCACACATACTTCACGTGTTTACACACGCATCCACACACTCATATGCTCTCACACTATATTCATGCATATTACACGCAATACACATACTCACACATGTGCACACACTCATTCTCACATATCTCATGCCTGTCGTCTCACATACATACACATGCACACTCTCACACACACATGTGGATGCATGCACTCACACATACACACATGCAGACACACTCCACACTCACACTCTAACATGTTCTTACAACATGCACACACACATACCCTCACACACTCACTCATACACACCCTCACACACATTTTTCTATAACTGAGGACATCTGTTGTGAGGTTCACAAAAGGGAGAAAGACCAGTATGTGAAGGAATTCATCTCCCATCTGCATGTCCTTTCGGGCACCTCTCTCTGTGACATTTTTTACTCTGTCTGTGTGACCCTCTGCACACAGTGCAATGCCAGCTCATTTTTAACGTTATTAATGCTACTAGACATAAAGTCACTCTACTCACAACTTCCAATAAAAAGCTCAAGGACCAAAATCACATTAGTCACTGTGGCCCTAAGTCAGAGATTTCTGGTTCCAGATGAATCTTTACTGAGTGTCACAACATTATTTCATGAAAAAGTTACAAATCAGAATTTCAATGTTCCTTGAAAATGTGTATATTTCTATACTCATGCCACATGACATTTTAAATAAATGTAGCAATACAAGGAAAATAAAGTGGCACCATCTAAAAAAGTAGAAATTGCTTCCCTACATGGAAAAATTAAAGGTCTATGCCAATGCCACACATTACTTCAAAAGCCTCCAGTGGTAAAGCCCCTGAAAGCATTTGAGTGGCATCACCATTCAGGAAAGAGGTAGTTAGAGAATAAGGAGGCTGAACTCCCAGCCGTGCCTCTGCCGTTAAGCTTTATGGAAGTAGGCAAAGGAAACGGCTTCTCTGTAAGTGCAAAGTTAGACTGGGATTAACTTTAAAAAATTTTTTTAACTCTAAAAAGGCGAAGATTTCACAATATCTAAAATTCGAAGTATGCCGTCATACTATCCTCTTTGTTGTGTGACCTGGATTTAGGAACTGAGATCAAGGCTAATAGAAATAAACACACCCATGAATGTCACAGCACTCCTCGCCCACAGGTTAGCAGCAAGGGGCATTTATGCCTTTGAAGGTGCCTGCTGTGCGTGCAAGAGAGTGTGTGTGTGAGTTCTGTGACCTGACTTTTGATCTCTGCTTTCTGATCAGAGCGAAAGCAGAATGTGGCCCCTGTGACATGCACTTCTGAAATGTTTCCACAGAGTGGCAGCATTCTCCCGCTGAGAAATCTGCCTCTACCTGGCTGTGCCAGGATCCCCTTCAACCAGGTTCTGCGGACCAGAGGTGACCAGCCCTCAGCACACCCACATGCCTGGCCAGTGACACCCCTGATGTACCTACTGAGCCAACTATGAACACTTGATCAGGGCAGTCAGCCTCAGTCCAAGCTGTGATGGACAAACCCAGGGGACTCTGCCACCTCCCTGCAGAACTAGGGCAGGACTAGCTCTGCCCTAGTCCTGGCAACAAGTGTTGGCCTCTCTCCCCAGTGTGTGGAGGCAGCCCAGCCCCCTGCCAGCCATATTCTGGCAGAAGAGTCAAGTTCCAAAGTTTTCAAAGTGATATGAATTAGAAACAACCAAAATGTCAATCACGGGGCAATGACTAAATACATTAGGATATGTTCACACTGCAAAATATTACAAAACCATTGAAAATGATAATTTGTAGTTGTCAATAATTGAATAAAATTTCTAGAATGGCTAAGGGAAGAAAATAATACACCAAACTGTATAATTTCATATCTAGAAATGCATACACGACATGCTTAATACATAATAGATACACAAGGATACACACGAGACATAATAGATACACGACAATAATGGAAAGAAATATACCAAAATATTTACAATAAGTTCTTATTACCTGGGTTTTTTTTGTTGTTGTTGTTTTGATGGAGTTTCACTCTTGTCATCCAGGGGCTGGAGTGCAATGGCATGATCTCAGCTCACCACAACCTCCACCTCCCCGGTTCAAGCGATTCTCCTACCTCAGCCTCCTGAGTAGCTGGGATTATAAGTGCATGCCACCACACTTGGCTAATTTTTGTATTATTAGTAGAGACAGGGTTTCTACATGTTGGTCAGGCTGGTCTCGAACAACGGACCTCAGGTGATCCACCAGCCTCAGCCTCCCAAAGTGCTGGGATTACAGACGTGAGCCACCGCATATTTTTTAAAAATATTTTATAATTTTTTTAACCAAAGCATGCATTGCTTTTATAGTTAGGAAAAAAGTGAGTTGGAGTTTTTTGTTGGTTTTTTAAGATAAACAGCAAGACAGAGACAATTTGAGGAAAATGATATGTATGACACTCATTATTTATAATGCCCTGCACACAATATGTGCTCAAAAAATGGAAGATTTGATAGAAATCATCCAACTCAGGGCTTCAATTAAGATGACTTGCCCAGGGCTCACACCTGACAGAGGCCAAGTTATTGCTGGCAGCCAGGTCCTGACCTCTTGGCCAGGGCTCTCTCAATCTCATCTATAGTGAACTACCAGGTTCACCAAAATCCAATCTTTTCTTCTGTTCTTTGGCATACAGCAGGATCCATTCTCCAGCCTCCTTTGTGGCCAGCTGGGCCACGTGACTTGGCATCAGCTAATGAAAGTGAATGAAAAGATGAGGGCCCTCTAAGACCCAGGTCTGGCCCATATGGCCTAGCCTCTCTGCTCCTCCACCTCTTCCCCCTTCCATCATCTGGATGCAAAACACAGTATGGCTCTGGGTCATGGTGGAGACACAAGAAAAAAGGAGTCTTTGTCCCTGAGTGATGGCATGCAAGACAACCACCTCTCTGAACTCACTGCCCACCCAGATTTGTGAGCAAGGAATAGATGTTTGTGATAAACTGGTGGCATCTGGTGGGTCTATTACAGCTTAATCTCACTAATATACTAGGCCCTGCCTATTCATTGCACCAAAGGGCCAAAACCCACCTACTCAAATTCATCCACAGCCTCCAACAAAAAACACAGCTCAGTCTCTTCTGGACAATTGCTAGAGGTAGGCTTATGATTCAGGATAAACAGCTAAGTAGATATTAGACTTCACAGAGGAATAGAAACCATTAGTGAGCATTGGGAGCATGTAAAATTAATCCCCCAAACAAAATTAATGTCTTTAAGACAGGCTTTTCCGTTTCATTTCCAATTTTCTATGAGATTTGAGGATCATATTTTCTCATTTTAACTGGCATTAGCAGAGAGGGAAAACTCTTTGGCTTAGCTGTACTTTGGAAGAAAGTTTTGAGAATATCTTTTAATAACTCAGAAATACCTATACTGCTAGATGGCCTCAGAGATCTGCTAGACCAACATCTACCTTTCCAAATGAGGAGCCCAGACTCAGACCCAGCACCTTCCCAGATGCCACACATGTGGAACCCTAGGGACCAGCATCCATGTCTTCTGGCTACCAAAGCCTGTACTTCCTACTGCATGGGGGTTTCTATGGGGGCAGACAAGAAAGCAATGCAGTCACACCTCAAACACAGGCTTTGTGAAATCACACGAACAGGGTTCACATCTCACCTCCACCGCGTGCTAGCATTATGGTCTTCAGCAAGTTGCTTAACATTTCTGAGGTTCTGTTTCTTGATAAAAATTGGAGATAATAATTCCCACATTTATTCATTTGTTTGCTATTCATCCTCCATTTAAAGATGTGTACTATGTGTCGGGCACTGTTTTACGTGTTGAGGCTAGAGGAGTGAATGGTGAGCAAGACAGATAAGGCCACTAGCCCCATGGAATTAACATTTTTGTGGCTTTCAGCTTGTTATGAAGATTAAATAACATTTAAAAACACCTAAACAGTGCCTGCTGTACTTTAGGGTCTCAGTAGATGAAGAGTGGGAGTAGTTGCTGCTGTTACTACCATTCTGCCAGCACTGTCTCACCTGCCTGGCTGTTCTGGATACTTCTGCTTGGTGTAGGCCTCAAGGGTGGCATAAACCTTCTCTCGCAGAGTCTCCACTTCAGAGGGGTTGGACAGGCCCTTGGCATCTAAAAGACATGAGTGAGTTAGCCTTTGATTACACACCCTCCAGCAAAGGCTGTCCCCATTCCCTCTGGCCACCATCTCTAGAGTTACTAGAGACACCCTGGATGGGGACAAGTGTGAAATAAACAAAGCTGGTCATTCACACCCCCTTGCTCTTCTTTCTGTGCCCAATTTACCCAACAAATTCTTGGGGCAAAGATTTTAAACTCCATGAATAGGCAAATGTACCCACCACTGATTCTAAGGAGGAGAGTTTAATTTTATCCGGACCGTTCTCGAAATATTACCTGCACACATTTACCGAGTGCCTATTATGTGCTAAGCATGGACTGAGTGATAAGATGGGGCACAAAAGCTGAATTGGCACATGTCCTGCATTGATGAACTAACTGCCTAATTCTGGAGATAAAGCCTCTGCATGAATGACTACATAATTCTGAAGGTTCATCTTTCTTGACCACAGCAGGGTTTGCTGGAGCTGATCGCCTCCTTCTTGAAAGACTATTTTCCGTCAAGCCTCCAGGACACCACCCTTCTGATTCTGTCCCTATCTCACTGCCTGCCCCTTCTCATGTTCCTTTGCTAGCTCTCCCTTTTCTCCCTGACCTCTAAATGTTGGCATGCCCCAGGGCTCAGTCCCCAGCCATCTTCTCTGCTCTATCTCCCCAGATGATCTCACCCCAGTGTCACAGCCTTACACAGGCAGAGGCTGACAGCTCTCAGATGCACATGGCTTCTCCCATGAAGTCCAGACTCATATGAGCAGTTGCTTCCTGGGCAGCCACTCTTGGATATCTACTACCCATTTCCTATTTTAATGTCCAAAGACAAGATCCCAATTCCTACCCACCCACTGTCAGAACTAGCTCCTCATGGAGTTTTCCCCATCTCAGTGAATAAGAACTTCATTTTTCCCATTGTTCAGGAAAACAAAACTTAAAAAAAAAAAAACCAGAGACTCATATATAACTCCTTTCTTTCTTTCTCATTCTATATTCAATCCATCAGCAAATCACAGTGGCTTTACCTAGAAATATATCCAGAATGTGATCGCTTTTTACCACCCACTTCACTGCCACCCTGGGCCACCGTCATCTTTCATCTTCCCCACTTGCCCCAGACATGTGCCTGCCACACTCATTCAAAACATTTTCCAAGATGGCTCTAGCTGACACTGTGAGCTCTCCTGGATTCCTGGCTCTGCCATCTGTGTCTCAGCTGAGATGGAGGACCAACAACATGGGAGCACTGGAGGCTGACCGTGGAAGAGGGCTGAACACGCACATCCCCTGGGGTTGAAGGGTGGTTACCTGGGTTAAAGAGCACAATGGCTCGCAGGCACCCCAGCTCCGACTTGTCCATCTGCATGTCTTTCATTTTGGAAACCAGCTCAGTTAGAACTCTGTTAACAGGAAACACGCAGGTAATGAGAAAACCATAAGTAACAGGCCAAGAGCCAATAAAATGAATTCAACCAAAATTTTTATATGCCCACTCTGTTTCCAGATGATGTACCAGTTACTAGGGGTACAGAAATGAAAAAGATGCAACCCCTCATTGCAAGGGGATTACAGTTTAACTAAAGAAACAGACATAAAAACTAGCAGCAGCATGACGCCCAGGAATATAACTGCCATAAGCAAAGTCCAAGTTGGTTCCAAAGAGGAAGCAATGAACTCCAAGCCGGGAAACGGAAAGGCATCATGGAAGTCTTGGAAATTAGAAATGCAACAGGCACAGCAAGGTAAGGGGATTGCATGTCTAGAAAAACACAGCAGAGGGCAGCATTCAGTGAACTGGTAGAAAGGTCCAGTCACCACGAAGGGGGATGAGTCATTCCAAACACCATGTTGGGCTCTACATGCAACATGTGGGAAAGGGCAGGGAAGTAGTAGAGACAGCTCAGTGGATGTGCACATGACCAAAGAAGACCATTTACGATGGAGGTAGAAAGGGACCACGGGGCCCTGGCATTGGACAGAGAGATTAATTTCAACTTAATTCTCCTCTTTATCAGTTCTCCATCCTCTCACTCTCAAGTCATTAACTACTCACTTTATTCAACTCCTTATCAGATGGCTTAATTTTTCTTTAGTATCATTTAAGGTACAGAATTTCTGTCAGTGTATCCCTGCCTGACGAAGATGGGTTTGCTCCTGCTGCAGGCCTCCTTCTGAGATCATCCAGAGCCCAGCATAAACAGTCCATCTTGCCTGGCCTCTTGAGGACAGATCCTGATCCCTTTCCCATCCTTGGCCCCTAGGATAAACAGTTCACCCTCTCCACCCACAACTTACTAGTTGATGTCAAGATCTAATCTTTCCTTAGGAAATCCACTGGGAGAACAGGTTCTCCCACCTGCCTGGCAACTGTGCTGGCCTCTGAGTGGCTCCATCTTATTGTGATCTCAATCTTTCTTTTAATCTCTCCCTCATTCCCCAGGTTTATAGTTTCATGTGCCTAGTGGTCTCTGCATGGTCATGTGCAGCTAACTGTTTGGGCTGCCCATCCTCCATCCCAGCACTACCCAGAGGTTCATGCCCGCGTGAGAATTCATGTATCTACACATGTGTATACACACACACACACACACATAATACACACAAATACTGGAAGCAGAAGAGAGACACCTGTCAAAGATGGAGCCGACCCCAGCACTATGGGCACTGCTCCTGTGGACATGTAAACCCGTGGCCAGAAGGATGCCATCCTGCACGGAAACTGAGCGGTGGGAGAAAGAGGCAATCAGCAATTCATTCCACCCTGCAAGGATAAGGAGGAGGTCTTGAGGGAAAACAGAACACATTCTTTCTTTACTTATAATCACCCAAGGCATGTACTATTATCCCACATAACACAAGCAGAATTGACAATCTAGGGAGGTTAAGAATTAGTTCAAGATGACACAGTTAATTAGTGAAGAAACAAAGGATAAGACTGGGGTCTCCTGACTTATGGCTCTGCACATCCCCCAACTCTCTCTCAGATGCAACCCAGAATGACAGCTTGAAGACAAGGATTCTTTTTTTTTCTAATCAGTCAACAAATGTGGATTGAACATTTAGCAGATAATAGTCACTATGTTAGCTGCCATGGTGGATAAAGCTAATATACCTTGCAGTTTTTCCCCCTAGGACCTGACAACCTAGTTTTGTTTCTTTGGCATTGTCTAGTAACACCCAACACAGTCTGTAGCTTTCAGCTGACACTCAGTGAGTGCTCATTATCTAGCAGGGATGAATGAGTGGACTGGTTCCCAATGCTCAGCCAATCTTCATGAAATTTCCCTGCTGGCTCAGTGACAAAGAGGAGATATGGCGTATGTCAACGGCCTGCAAGTGTCCCAGAAATAGGAGGCAAAAGAAAATACAGCACACAGAGTCTTAAAATAGGAAGACAGCGGAACCCATCTAGTACAAGCTTGAGCAAACATCTTTGGCTTCTTTGTCTCACCTATGAAATGGGAATACCTCTATTTGCCAATTTCATTACAATAATGAGCCACTGCTTCAAATTATCCTCAATAAAATAATTTAATAGTCTTTTTAAAATGTATGCAAATTATAAAGCCATGGTAAAATTTGCATGGGAAAAGAGTCCCACTCCTTCATTAACGATGCTTCCTTTGGGAATGAACAACCCCGCATAGGGTTATTTCATCATCAACATGGTACATAGCTTAGACATGTTGCAGCTCCATCAGGTTACTTTTTTTAGGATCCCAAGAGCAATTTCAAAATTGTCCCGGGAAAAAAGGCAGCCAATGTGCTTTACCTGCCCGAAGCAAAATGACCTGGTCCTCCAAGGTGAGGTCAGAGAAGTGGGGAATACGCTTGGCCCATTCAACGAGGGTGAAAAGCTGCTTGTCAGCAGCATGACATATGTTGGTAACAGGGTCATTTGTCTGAAAAAGGAACAAAGCACTGTGAGGCACAGGTCCTGGGACTCAAATACACCCCTTTCTCCCATTTCCAGCCCTACCCAAGAAATGGAACACACGTGTGTCTAAGAGCACATACCGAGTTCTCCATGTTCATGTCACCATAGGATTCTGTCTTTGGTTCAACAGCAAGTTCAGCTTCTAGAATCCTCTCCACAGGCATGTCTTCATGACCACTACTGGCACATTCTGCCTCACTCTCGGCTCGCTCTCGGCTTCTCTGTCTTTCTTCTTGCACAGCTGACATGCAGCAGGACATGCAGAGGTTACCATAATGCCCAGGACAACCGTGGGAAAGTTTATTACCCACCTAAGCCTCAACTTACTCATCTATGAAAGGGGAATCATTATGATCCTGAATTGGGGATGTTGGAATGTTGACAGAGGAAACAAGGAAAGCAAAGCTGTTTGCTTATGCCTAAGGAGAATGAGGGGTTCTTTAGTACATATTCTTTCCAATGCATTATGGTGACAACACTAGGAAGTATGCATTTTAAGCTTTAATAAACTCTAATTATATCCTCTCTTTTAACGGGCCAACCTCTCCTTGCTATCCCTGCAGATCCCCACATTCTTGCTCGACCTGCTGCCTCTAAAAAACTGTGAGCATGAAATAGTTAAGTAACAAGCACATTACTTTAAAAACTCCCTCTGTCAGATCCTATGCATCATCCTTGGCATTCACGTCCCATTAGGTCTGCCCCTAGTGCACCAGCTTGAACACAACATCACCTGATCCGACTTGTCAGGGAAGATCTTTAGGGAGCCAGCTGTGGGTATTTAGTAAGTGAAGGGGTGGAGGGATGTCACCTAGATGACATTTCAGAATCAGTGGCTCATTTTGGAGGTGGGGGAGGGTACATAGGCAAAGGTGTAGGCTGAAATTATCTCAGCCTCTCCAAAGCTTAGGGTTTTCATCAAGGTTCAGTGCAACTCTCAGAACCCTCCATGTCTATACATTAGGATTGAAAGCAGACTGCTGCCCCCTCCAATTCTATGATCTTCATCAGGAGAAGAGTCTCTGTTGGGTTAGTTTCCATCATCTAGAAGGCTGTAGTTTCCATCTTATTCACAGCAGCAATAAACAGCATTCAATATTAGAACACATTTTTTACATCCCCAAAGTCAAGAAAATTATCCTTTAAGCAAGTGACTAGCCTGAAACTCCATGACAGCTACTCCACTAGCAGCTCCTATTTCTGTTTCTCTCCCTTCCTCCCCATAGTCCACTTGCAAGAGTGCCTCCTAATCTCTGAGGAGATAATGAGCCCCAGAGGCTGCAGAATGGACTGGAATCACAATGCCGAACATCTAGTTTGTCATGCGAGCCATATCAGTCTCTCAAGGTAGGTCAGAGAAGGGTATGACGGCAAAAATGCAACTTATACTCCAAAACTTAGTGGAGATACGCCAAAAAGCTTCAAGACAAGAATGGTACTGAGTCACTGAGAGAGAGGCAAGGAGGGTAGAAAGGAGAAAAGGAATAAGGGAAAGAGACAACAAAACAGGGTGAGAAAAAGAGGAAACAGAAGGGAGAGAGAACAGAGAGGAGAAAATAGGGAAAAGAAGCGCAAAAAACATGTGCCTTGGAGTCAAAGAAAATTTTTTCACATATAACTCTACCCCTTCCTTGCTAAATGGCATTGGCCATATGACTGAGCTTAGTAAGCCCCAGATCCTTTATCTGTGAAGCAGGGATTAACTGAGATAGTCAAGGCCGGTACTTAGTTAAGGTTGGTACTCTTCAGTAGTTAACTGAAATAATATCGTAGGGATGAATTAAACAATTATAAAAACTCAATACAAATAGTTATTTCCTCTTTCCTTTTGTGTCTTTTTACCCTCTTGGGCTCATCTCTCCATCTCCGTTTTTGGCCTCTTCCTCTCTCTCCTGTTGTTCTTCCTCCTTCTTTCTCATCCTTACTTTCTGCTCACTCTGTCAGCCTTCATTCACTGACAACATGTAGAAACTATAATATGTATTTTTTATTATATTTGGATTTACTGGGAAATGTTGAATGCTTCTTGTATTAATTTTTTAAAGGTAGGTTATGAACTTCTATTTGTCCTGACTTTAAAAGATGAGGGAAAGCAAACTAAGTTAAGTTTCATTCATGGTCCTCAATCAATGTCTTCTAGAGATTTGTAACACTCAAGGAAAATAACCTTCAAGCTTCAGAGAAAATATCCTTGATGTCAGGGAATTTGATTCTAATTCTGGTTTTGCCATTAACTGAGCAAACCCTTTGCTATTCACTTTTCCTCTTTGTGCCTTAAATCTTCCTGTCATAAATGAGGAGTCATATATTGTTATTGGGGGTAGCTTCTACGTGTCAGACATTCTGAGCTACCATTACGACACACATCAGGGTACATCCAGGGAACCCTGGATAATCAAAAATAGAGCCAAACTTCTGCCTTAGGAAAGGATTTTAACCATTCATCCAACACGTGTTTATTTTGCACTTATTACAATAGCCAAAACTTATGAAGCTCTTTCTCTGTGTCGGGACTTACGCTCAACATTTTAGATAGATTACATTTCATTTAATCCCCACAATAATGCTCTGACATACTACAAGCCACACAGGAACTAGTAACACACCTGAGGGCATGTGGTAGGCCATGATGGAGCCAGCACATGCACCCACAATGGCTCCTCCTGGGCCCATCTCTAACCTCTCAGTACTGCCTCCAAGGTACTGGGCTAGGTCCATTAATAAAGACCACACAGGGCTCACAACGATACCAATGCTGCCCATGAACAGCCTCAAAGGCAATCCATTCTCCAGTCTTGAAACTACATGTATATGACAAGAAATCATGGAAATAGACATTCCGGAATTCCTGAGGTGGCCCACGAATCAGAGGTTCCCAGTCCTATACAGGGTCTGCCATATGCTTGCTGTGTGGGCTTGTGCAGGTCCCTAGGCTCTCCAAACCTCTAATTCGTCTTTCAGGAAATGGACGTGTTACATTAGAGAATAGAAAATGTCCACTCTAGAGCTTCAAAGAACAGAAGTGCATCTGGGTAGATATCCTAAAGACTTGAAATCAGTACATGGAAGAGGCATCTGCACCGCCATGTTCATTGCAGCATTATTCACAATAACCCAGATGTTGAATCAACCTAAGTGTCTATCCATAGATGAATGAATGAAGGAAATATGGTCTGTATACATAATGAAATACTATTCAACCATAAAAAAGAGTGAAATCCTGTCAGTTGCATCATGGAACTGAAGGACACAATGGAATAGTATTTAGCCTGAAAACAGAATTCATACTCCAAGCCCCAGCACTATGCAATATACCTTTGTAACAAGCCTGTACATGTACCCCCGATTCTAAAATAAAACCTGAATAAAAAGAAAAAAAAAAAAGAAAATGTCCACTCTAGCTTTAACATTATTTATCCTAAAAGGGAAACAGGTCCTGGCCCCTGATCCCAGGCAGGTAAATTCTGTACCTACCCCAATTCCATCTCTTTATCTGTGTGATTTCCATGGTCTCTCTGTTATCTGCTCCAGGATGTTATTATTCTTGTCCTCAAGAAAGTGTTCAAACTGAGCCCCAAATTCTATAAATCAAGACCAGAAATGATGGCGGTGGACAGGCTATCCAGTAGCCTTTTGAAATGCACCCTCTTATATAGTCACAGGAGGAATTGATTCACTTCTTTGCCTTCCCTTTGTCAGGGTAAATGGTGCCAATCTCTTCAGAAAGTTCCCTAAGAGCTCCTTTCCCTCTCCTAATTTTTACTACTCAGCTTTTCACTATTCTTTCTGTTTCTCCACATTCTTTAAAAAAATGCAGGAGCAAAAATTGGGTCCAACTTTCTATTAAAGTACCCAAACCATACAAGAAGGAGTGCCCTGTCTCTTACAGCTCACATGTCCCTGTTTTCCTTCCTTTTTTAAAAACATTTAACGAACCACAGTTCCCAACATTTGGCCTATTGACCACTCTGTCCCTAACTGAGCTGGGGATATTCAGCCTGCATTTTCAGAGATGGATTAGACTAACGCTAGAGAAATAGAAATGATGGTTTCTCTGACTGAGACCATTCACTTTCTTTTAATTCAATATCATGTGCTTAATGAAAACTGTTACTGTTCCAAGTCAATTGGAAACTTATCTCAAGTGTTTTAGGAGGAAAAAAATGACCCTGCAGTCACTGGACTCTTGTTAATGGGAGAAATACTTGTAGTCATTAGTTTCATTTTGATAATCATGGTGGGGGAAGCTCCAAGGAGTATCCAATTCTATCCTGGTGGAAAAAAGATGTTCTTTACCAGCAGGTATTTCATATCGTATGTTCCAATCTGTAATATCATTGATCCCACTGCCACAGCAAGTATGACATAAGCACAGAGTAGGCACTCAGCTAATACTCAATGAATAAATGAATGAGTCATTTTTAGGAGCTCCTGCACTTCTAAAACTTCTGATTTCAGCATTCAGTTTAAACTATTCATTCAACAATTTATTAAATGGCTACAATGTATTAGTCACTGGTGATAAAGCAGTGGTGGAAAAAAGCAGACGAAGCCCCCGCCTTCATGGATACAGACAGTAAACAGGATAAGTACAAGAGTTAGATTATGATAAGTGCTGTGTAAAAGAGACAAGGAAGGGTTGGAGGTGTCTGGTGCAATTTTAGATGATATAGCCAGGCAAGGCTTTACCAAGAAAGTGAGAATTGGGTAAAGATACAAAGGATGAGAAGAAGTGAGCCATGCAGATACCTGAAAAAAAAATCATTCTAGACAGACAGCAAGTGCAAAGGCCCTGAGGTGGGTGCATCCCTGGTATAGTTGAGGATCACCAAAGAGGCCAGGAAGGCTGAGGCTGGGAGACAACAGGGCATCCAGACTATGTACAACCTTAAGTCATGACAAAGATGTTTGTCTTTTTTTCTGGGTGAGAAGGAAAGACATTGGAGGATTTTGCTGAAGGAATACCTTGACCCAATCTACTTGTTCAAAGCCTCCCTCTGGCTACTGTGCTAAGAAGAGACTGTAGAAGGACAAAGATGGAAGCAGGGAGATGTCTTAGGATGCTATGTAAATCACTACAAAAGATTACAGTTAGCTTGGATTGGGGGGTTAGTGGTAAAAGTAGTGAGACATGGAAAAATTCTGGGCATAGTTTGAGGAAGAGACAAGATTTCCTCACCCACTACATGTGGTGTGTGAAAAAAGAAGGAAGTCAATGGTTTTTGTTCTGAGCAACTGGAAAATAAGTGGCCATTTCCTGAAAGGGGAAGACTGCGTGAGGAACAGGCTGGGATGTGGGGCAGATTTTCAGGAGCTGAGATTTGGGTCTCTCACTTTTGAGGTTGCTGTTAGATGTCACAGCGAGGGCCGTCCTCAGTTCCTTCACAACCTGGCGGGGAAGGAGACACAGACTATGGCTGATCTGAAAGTCAGAGACCTGGGGTCAGTTCGTTGCCCGACTTTGGCACCTCAGAAAACTTCGTTCACCTCTCTGAGCCTGTTTTCTCATCTGGCGGATGGTTACAGTTGATTAGGTGACTCTGTAAGACCACCTCTAGCATCTTGACATGTTAAGATTACAAGAATTTGTTTGCTCATGGGTGACATTCATTTTTAGCAGGGACACAAAGAGCTTCTCTTCATTGACCCTTTCAGTAAAATGCCCTCTTCCCACAGAAAAGAAGTTCCTCAAGAATGAGGAGCGTGCTGGGCCTGACTGAACTCCTTGTTCTTATTTCCTAAAGAGAGGCAGGACCTTCTTACTCTAAAATCTATTAAGATTCACCACTAGCCCCATGTCCCTGCTTGAGCTCACTAGTTAATTAACTGCCCACTTCAATTTATCTGTGCTACTTAATGGAAAGACTTTTCTGCCTACTAACGGAACAGAAAGCACCTTCTGAGGTTTTTTTCTCTCATACTAGAATACCCGGCTAAACCACACTATAAATTAAAAGATGTGATGGTTTCAACACACAGTGGTGGTCTCTCTGAATGGGAAGGCTAGGTCTGTCAAACCTGTGTAATGCCAGTAATGCCAAAAGATGATGGAATATACCAATATCAAAGACTTGATGGCAGACCCAGGTAAAAAACTCAGTGAGTGAAATCAAACCTGCAGTTTTCCCCAGAGAGAGACCTAAGGATTAGAGGAGAAAAGTCATCTCCACCCTGAAGGTCAGTCTGATGATCTATTGGTAGAGCAGAGCATAAGGACCCTGAAACCTTGGCTCTGAGACTTGCCTAGTTATTGGAAGAAAAAACGAGATGGTCCAGTTTGGGGATAACCATCTGGGCTCCAGAAGAGGATGGGTAAATGTGGAGGAGGAAGATGCCTCTTGCCGTCTCTGCTCTGGAGAGACACATTTCCTAGGACAACGGTACATTCAATTGCAATACACGAGTACCCAAAGTCATCCTAACTTCCTATTCAGACTTCTCTTTAGAGCCCTGTGGGGAAGAAGTTTGAAGTGGAGATTAGGATGACTTTGGGCACCATGACTTCTCGTGTATTGCAGTTGAATGTCCCCTTGCCTAGGAAATGCCTCTCTCCAGACACGAGTATTAAAACCGAATGTGTCTCACCTTCCCTCTTCATGCCCATGACAAGGCACTTCTGATAGCGACAGTACTGGCAGCGGTTGCGCTGACGCTTGTCAATGAGGCAGTCTTTATTATCCCGACACGTGTAGATGAGGTCCTTCCTTATCGTCCTCTTGAAGAACCCTTTGCAGCCTTCACAACTGTATACCCCGTAGTGCTTTCCTGGTTAGAAGAAAAGAACATTCCATAGATTGTTCTTCTGTTTATTTGGATCTTTCATTCAAAAGAACCTCTTGGCTCTTCCCCAGAGAAACAGGCATATCACTTGGGCATTGAGACAGAAAGCAAATAATCACTAGCAGAGAATGCAGGCTTGATCACAGGAACCAAACTAAGACACAGCAAATACACTTTTCCTTGTGTCTTTCCTCTGCATTACTAATTCCAGATAGAATTATTAGAAAATTCCTAAAGCTAAGACTTTCTTTATATTTATTTTGTGAAGGCAACTCTTGGGTTTAGTTAAGCAAATATTCTTTCTCCATTCAAAACATTAGTGTGAATAATAAATAAAAATATATATGTTTGTCACATATTACCTAGCAGGAAAAGAACTCCAACTTAACGAATATTTCCTATAATTCAGACCCAAGTTCTTAGGAAACCTGTTTAAATTTATTATCCTTTACCATAAACTATGAACAGAATTCTGAGTTATGAATTGTTAAGTGTTATTGACTGTTGAGGAAATTAATTGCTGTTTGATCTTTATATCATCATATGACAATCAAGCTATGACATAAAGATCTGATAGAAGCTGATTTTGCAGCCAGGCATGGTGGCTCACGCCTGTAATCCCAGCACTTTGGGAGGCCGAGGTGGGAAGATCACTTGAGGTCAGGAGCTTTTAGACCAGCCTGGCCAACATGGTAAAACCTCGTCTCTGTTAAAATATATATATATATATATATATATATATATATATATACACAAAAATTAGCCATGCATGGTGGCGCATGCCTGTGGTCTCAGCTACTCCAGAGGCTGAGGTATGGGAATCACTTGAACCCTGGAGGCAGAGGTTGCAGTGAGCCAAGATCACGCCCCTGCACTCCAGCCTAAGTGACAGAGCGAGACCCTGTCTCAAAAAAAAAAAAAAAAAAAAAAAGAAGGTGATTTTGCTTAATCCAGACTAATTTGAGGCATATTTCATTGCCCTTATTACCTGCTCCACACATGCAGTTTTCAATTACCCCAGGCAGGGGTGGCTAATTTGGGTCAGGAGAGCCACCAAGCCTATCCTCACACAGGCATCATGAATCAATCACAATCCTTTTTCTAGGTAGAAGTCTTCTCAATACCAGGCACTATGCTTGATTGATTGGAATTGCAGAACTTCAAAAATATAAGGAAACAAATCATTCAAAACATATTTATGTCTGATTCTTTGAATGTAATATGTGATGTCATTGAGCTACAGAAGTGACATGACTTTCTAATTCTGTTTTACTTAGGTTTCCAGCATCTCAGGAGTTTACAGTTCAGAGGAAGCCACTCTAAGATGAAATGATGGTTAGAGATAGCCTGCCTGAAGAAAAGCTAGCCTTTGCCTCATTAGTTGACCATACTACAGGCTGGCTTTTCACATTGCTGAACTCACAGCAATGATAAATACAGGATTTTATCTTAGGTCCAGAAAACCTAGTGCTCTCAGCTCTGAAATATTTGTCTTAGAGAAATATGGGACCAATTTTTCAACTGTGTGACATAGTCATTCCCATGGCTTTTCAATATTTAAATGAACCTCATAGACTTTCAACTAGAATAAGCATAGCAGAGAAAACACTCTGCTGTGCTGTTATGGCAATGGACAAGTCTGCATGATTTGGGAAATATCTTTTGAGAGCAAGAAAACATCAGCCATTCAGCTAGGTAAGTTCTAGGTGCCTGGAACTTTCAATGGAGTGACATTCTTTAGTGGCTTTGGTGGCATTAAGACTGTAAGGAAATATTCAGTTAACCATCATGGACAGCTATAGAAAAGAGAATAACCTCCTCTTATTATTATTCTTCAAATAATCAAATTGGAGATTCGGATGTGTTCAAAATTGGTGGGGAGGGAAATATGGGGCAGGAAGAATGGAGAGGAAAGAAGCAAGGAAAGAAATAACTGAGAAAAGGAGAAGAGAATCAAAGATAAGTTGGTGAAAACACATTTATTTCTGCCTATAAAAACATATTGAAAACCTAGAATGTTATAGCAAGAATATGCTAAAATATTAAAGGGTTTATTTTTCTTGGGGACATTATGGGTAATTTTTTTACTTTTCTTTGCAGTTTTCTAGTTCGTTCAAATCCTCTACATTAGGACATTATTTTTACAATTGCTTATTTGGGAGGGGTTTTTCTTAATACTTTTTTTTTTTTTTTGAGATGGGGTCTCATTCTGTGGCCTAGGCTGGAGTACAGTAGCGTGATCATGGCTGACTGCAGGCTTGACTTCCCAGGCTCAAGCTATCCTCCCACCTCAGCCTCCCAAGTAGCTGGGACTACACAAAAGCACTGGGATTATAGGTGTGAGCCACCACACCCAGCAGAAATACTTGATAATGACAACAGCTTCTGTCTCTCAGATACATGTGTAATAGTGTGACTCCAGAGTAGGGTTTCTGAAATGTTTCCTGTAAATCTCATCCTCAAAAAATAAAGCCATCCTTTAAATTCATCAAAACGGCAGCCAGTGAACCCAGTGACAAAAATGTATAAGTGGGTCCCCAGTTAGCCCATCCTAAAGGGCCATTTTCCTTTCATTGAGTACAAAGTATCCAGGCAGACAGTGAGCAGCCCCTTCTCTGTGGCACTTTTCAGGGAGTGTCTGCTTCTGCATGTACCTGAGGATCTGTCTCCACAGATGGCACAGATGTGTTTAACCAGAGATCCGGGGCTGGTGGATGGGTAGTTCATGTTTCCAATCCCGGGAAGCCCTGGTAAGGGCTTGATGTCCTCTGAACTGCTGACACTGTTGACCACATTTAGCTGCAAGAGAAAAAAATACTGTAAAGCACAGAGCCAGAGTAAACTCAATCCCTAAGGCCTAAGGCAATGAGGGCACACTCAAGAAAAAACAAGTTCTATTTCAAGAAACAGTTTCCAAGTACAGAGTATTTGAAACTGCCTATCTGTGAGATGAACTTAAGGGAGGGATAAAAGTGCCATAGGAGGAACAAAATTATTTCTAGAAGCCAAAACCTAAACCAAAAATCATAACACATCTCCATTAGAGTCTCTCTGCTTTTATTCATTTTACTCATATGTTTCATTTAAGCTAGAAATCCATGCCAAATTACACACCCAGGACAATGTCAACTGTGTATTTTAAAATTTTTATCAACTATTGACTGCCTATTCAGCCATGCTGCAAGACGAACTATGACCCTCAGGCTAAAGACTTACACTCTAAGAGAGCCAAGAAAAAAATGCAAATTCATTCATTAGTCAATCAACAGATATTCCCTGGGCACTCAGCATGCCAGACACTGTGCCAGGCTCTGGGGTACAAAGGCAAAGAAAAATACACACACAGAAGGAGTTCACAGTAAAATGAAAAAGGACATGTGTAATGGTCATCTCTGCAAGCACACTGAAGATGCTAACTCAAATACATCCCTTATTGTAAGTTAATATCAGCTCCCCATCACCATCCCTGTATCTCCCAGTGCTCTTGGTAAGATTCCCCAGAAACTGAGGCTAAGTATCCCCTGTATTCACCAAAGAAAGCAAATTGAATAAATTTGAGCCAGTCATCCAATCAGCAATAGAAACCCAGAAGGTGTATCTCTCATTCCTCAAAAATGTACAATGTCATCAAGGAGTCTGAACATGCACAAAAAAATAAGAACACTTACAAGCAAGTTCAAACGAAGGTGGTGCAGGATATGCATGTGCATAAGTGTCTAACGAGGTAAACGTATAGTGGTTAGGAACCACTGACTTCCCATGGTTTGTCTGAATTTTGAATCATATTGCCTAACCAAAGTGACAATAATTCTCAAACTGAATCAAAGGTACGATTTTCCTCTCTATTCAAGGCCTTTGGGACAGAAGAAAGGTTCAATAAAACAGAAACTACAATAGAGCCTAAGCTAGGTTCTTTCTAAATTCACGAGCTTTTTCAATTCACTAAGCAAATATTCGTTGAGCGCAGAAGGCAAACAGATGCTCTCGGTTAAACACTATGAGGGATACAAAAAAGAAAAGACACAGCCTTTGGTGCTTTGTTTTGAAATCAACATCACTGTTAATTTTTAAAAATTAATTTGCATAATGAATGACACATAATAATATATGTGATAGAAGAATTCTCTCTTCCTGCACAACCCCTTTTTTTATACAAGGCTATGAGAAGACATGTGGAACTTGTAACCAGTATTTTGCTTTGTTTTCATGTAGTACACTGGTTCTCAACCCTGGGGGCTTTGAAAAAAAACATGGACCCCATCCATGTCTTGAGATTATGATTCCATGAGTCTGAGGTAGGGCCTTGGCCTACCTTTTTTTTTTTTTTTTCCTTTTTTTGAGATGGAGTCTCGCTCTGTCACCCAGGCTGGAGTGCAGTGGCGCCATCTCGGCTCACTGCAAACTTCACCTCCCTGGTTCAAGCAATTCCCCTGCCTCAGCCTCCCAAGTAGCTGGCATTACAGGAGCATGCCACGACACTTAGCTAATTTTTTTGTATTTTTGGTAGAGACAGGGTTTCACCATGTTGGTCAGACTAGTCTCGAACTCCTGACCTCAGGCAATCTGCCCGTCTTGGCCTCCCAAAATGCTGGGATTACAGGGGAGAGCCACCGTGCCTGGCTGGCTCTGGCATTTCTTCATTTCATCAGATGACATTAACGTGCATCCAAGGTTAAGAACCACTGCCATAGTGTGACTTCTAGGCAATAACTTTCCTCAAGTGCCTCAAAGAAACAGAGATTAGCACTTGGATCCGACTCATGAAATGGAAGAACTTTAGGTCAGATGACCCCACAGAGAGAGCCCTCTAGCTGACCACAGCTCTGTCCCCAAGTCCTCAGAGGGACAAGAAAAGTCATGGAAATAAGGAAGAAACCACCATTGCCTGAGGTTCAAGGGGACCTCACCCTTCCTTTTCCTCTTACCCCCAACTCCAGCAGGACCAGCTCCACCGCCCCAGCAGCAACCACAGAGAGTAATGATTGCCATTGCTACCATCTATGGAAAGCTTGCTCACTGCTAATTAATTATGTTAATCCTCTCAACAACCCTAAGAGGTCTTCCTATTTACAGATAAGGACATTGAGACTTAAAGTGGGTTTATTCATTTGTTTATTCAGGAACAATATGGAGATCCAAAACGTAGGGAGATGCAGGCACTGCCTCAAGGAATTGGCCATTAATGTGATTAAAAGTCAGTTTGGATC
Organism: Pongo abelii; assembly: GCF_028885655.2. NCBI lineage: Eukaryota > Metazoa > Chordata > Mammalia > Primates > Hominidae > Pongo > Pongo abelii. The sequence goes on along the minus strand of NC_071985.2, from coordinate 84,767,765 downwards.
ATTCAGGAAGGAAAGATCACATGCTGTTGAGATCAGGGAAGGCTTCATGAAGGAAGAGGCATTTGAGCTGGGACGTGACAGCCTTCAAAAATGGGTAGGATTTGCATGGGCTAGTGATGGGCAGAAGGCTTTGAGAGCAGAGGCGTAGAGGGAAGCCCAAGTGTTTGTGGAGCAAACATGTCCAGTGGATGGATGGGAGATAATGCTGAGAAGTGGGCTATGACCAAGCCTAGAAGCTGAATTGCCTGGCTAGGAGAATGGATTTAGTTTGGGAAGCAATAAGCAGCCACTAGAGGCTTGGAGCAGAGAAATAATTACCTGAAACTATCTCAGTAATATAGTGAATGAAGTACAGCATGAGGAAAGATTAGAGGAGACATCCAAGGTATTGCACCTGCCCAGATACCAGGTTAGGTACCTTACCAGGTCTGACTGCTTGGAGCCAGAACCCCGAGATCCTGGATCCCAGATCATCATTCCCCATTCACCACATTGTCTGCCTTGGGTGAGAGGTGATCCTCAATCTTCAACTGCCCTAGCAGCTTCCTTCCTCATCTCCTTGGCCAGGAGCCCCTGAAGGAGCGGTCTTGCTTTGGGGCACTTTCTCCCCAGTCTGAGCCAGCAGCCCCTCTCCAACACTCCTCCTCTTCATGAGTGGATAGTGGCAGGAGGGGCAGTGAGACAGGTTGGTTGATGTCTTCTCTGTCCATCTCTCTGGCTGGCTTGGGGTTTGTTTTGGGCTCAGAGCAATGGCAGATGAGATCAAAGGCAGCCATCAGAGCATAAACCCATTAGCTGCCTGGTCCCCAAGTCCCCCAGTCCCGGCTGTCTTGCTCCATTAGAAACAGTCTACTGAAATAAGCACTTTAGAGCCGGGATTCACCAGGCAACTCCTATCTGCTACTGCATGCAAGCCGGCTGCTCCCTGAGAACAGGAAAGAAACATACTTATCTGCTGGATTGTCTTCCCTTTTGCAGACTCAGCCAGGGACCAATTCATTCTGCATGCTTCTGGAGCCATCCTTGAACACTGAGTCCTGCATTTCTGAACTGTGTTCAGCCCAAATCCTTCCACCAAAGATTAGGCTGCAGGCAGGCACTCCCATTCCAGGGAGCAGAACTCTTATAGTGGCACAGCCTTAATCTAGTTAGGGCCTTCATCATGAGGAGTAATAAGCCTGGACCTCCAACATGGGTTTGGTCTAAACCTGCGACTTCCTAATCAGGTCACTTCACTTAGCAAAGACTCTATTTTCCCATTTCTAGGTGAATGTGTGTGTCGCTGGGGGGGTGGGGAGGAAGGTTGAGGCTTCAAGTCTTTTGTCCCTGGCTCAACCAGATCTGCTTTTATCTTTTGTGTATATCAGGCTTCCAAATATGCTTTCATCTGAAGAAAAGACTTGATGACTTAATTTTTTAAAATCATCATCAGAGATGAACTTTAAGGTCTATTCCAGCTCTAACATTTGCAATTTTTATTCATTTTCTATAAAGATGCAAACAGACTTAAGAGGATAATAATTCAGTTATCAATAAATATCTAAGCAGAAATTAGCAATGATAGAACCCAGGTCAGGCTGCAGAGTTCAGGACGGGAGAAAAGGACAGGAGTATTGCAAAGATCTGTGAAGCCCGTTGCGGAGTCCAGCCAGCAGACATCATGCTGACAAAGATGCAGTATCAAACATACACACACAAACACACTCAGAAAAATGTTTCCTATATCACATTATCTACAAAGTACATAAATATCTTCCCAATGATATATTGATGTCTTTAGAAATTGCATCACTCCACTTAGATGCTCCCCAGGACAGGGATTAAATCTCATACACATTTTTGGTATCTCCAGTGCCCAGTACTGGGCCTGGTTCAATAAATGCTTGTTGAAATGGACTTCTCTAGAACCTCTCAGAAACACAGTACACCTGAATTACCTAAGTGTATAATACTATCACCTGGGAATAATCCTAATAATACCAAGTTACTGCTATAGAGCATTGCATGTCTTGAGAAGTGATTTTTAAATCCACATCTTCTTTGACATGCCTAAAAAAATCCCTGTAGGGTAATCAGGGCAAGTATTTGTAACCCCACGATAAAGAAGAGGAAACTGAAACAGAAATGAGTTAAAGTGGTTTGCAAAAGATTACACAACTCCTGCCTTCATCGTACCAGTTCCAATCTCTTTACTCCTCAAGATCAAAAATCCAACAACCACAAAAAGAGAAGCTCAAACAATGAAATGACAGAGCACAGAGGAGACTGGTCCTGCCTGCTGCTCCCACTCCTAGACACTTCCTCCTCCCTTCACCCCCAAATTGTACTTACAAGAGACCCAGGTCACAGAATGAACATGTTTCCATCATGAATCCCTCTCAGACCAGTCCTGGGTGAGGAAGGCAGGATGCATAGGAATAATCTGCCCAGACGATCCAGAGTCCAGCACACTGTAGCTAACACCAAGGCCTTTTGTCCAGTGTCATCTCGTTAACCGGGCAAAGCATTGCTGCAGTGTGGTTCCAGAGCCCAAGCCCAGAACACTGCTTAGGGTCTCAGGCTGCTGAGCTTCCCCAGCACTTGGCAAGCTTAATATAGCTCCCCAAAGCCAAACTTGGCCTTGGACTCTGCACACAGCCCAGTTGGCCAGGACCAAAGCTTCCATCTGACCTTTCAACCCCAATCCCTCTGTACAGACATATGGTCCAGGAATAGCGGCCCTGCTAGTCACACAGCTCTGAAGATGAATTGACTGGCCAGGTTTGGCTCAATCAGACTTGAGTGTGGTTGCTAAAAGCAGCCTCAGAGGGATGGTGCCTTGCCCAATTCCTACCCACAGGATCTGTCTACCACCTCACCCTATTTTATTTCTTTTTAGATATTATGATTTTTATTTGAAACTATCTTGTTTATTCCTTAGGTTTTGGCCTGTCCTGCCTGCTATTGTGTGATTGCCATGAGAGTAAAGACCTTGGCCACCTTATTCCGTGCTTATCCCTAAAACCTAGGACAGTATCAATTAGTACCTGATGCATAGTAGGTCCACATAAATAGTTATTGGGATGAACGTCAATGCTCTTTGCAAAACTGTACTTTCATCCCAAAACTACAATGTACTTTCTGTCTCTAACTACCAGATTTTACTCGCCTTCCTGGACTCTGTTCACAGGAAAGAAAGGAAATAAACAAACCTCATACATTATGAAGCATAGGGTATCAATGGCCCTGCTGATTACAGTGGGTGGGGGTGGCATAAATACATGTACACCCCCACTGCTGCCCCATCCCCACTCCTCTGAGCAGTTTTATACTCTCACTGGGGTTAAGGAATATATATTGAGCAGTTTATAGGTCCCTCTCTTTGCTCCCTTCAGGTCTGCTCCTGCGTCCAGGACAGCACACAGGCAGCACTGAAGTGCAATGGATCTGCATAATGTGGCCACCTCTCCCACAAGATTACCCGGGAGCACTGATTATCCATCTTTTAATCCTTGGCAGCCAACAGGAAGATCTTGGGGTCACTGTGCAAGTCAGCATATATCACAGCATTAGGCAAATGCAGGGTTGTGAACACAGGGCTGCAAGCCAGGGGACAGGTTTTCATTGTGGCTCTGTTTTTGACTGACCGTGTGAGGCTGCACAAGTCACTTGGGCTCCCCAAGTCTTGGTACTTCATTTGTGGCATAAAGGGTTTGGACAGAATGAGTGATCCTCATTTGAGCAAGAGTGGGGCAGTTAGGATCCCCTGTGGGACTTTTGCTACCTTCACAAGGGCCAAAATATGGGATGAGAGAGAAATGTGTACTCTGAAAAAGGTCCTACAGGTGAGAACCATAAGACTAGAAACTGGGGTGAAGATTACTGGCCAAATTATACCCAATAAAGTAGTTTATTTGGCCTGAGGAATGCTTTAAAAGTCTTTGAATTTGAACAGCTTTGAGGGAGCAGGGCAGCTCTCCACAGTCCACACCTGCCCCATTAACTTACACACCCCTTCCTTCACTCACCTGTGTTACTTGACTGGCCCCAGCTCCTGGAATCCCTACACTAGCTGATCTCGAAGGCCGTCTCCAAATTATCTAATCTATGGAGCAATACATTTTTGAAGTCCTTACTGGCTCTATGCTATAACTCCACATGAATTTGCTTTCAGACCCCTAGAATACGAGGTGTCTCAGAGAAGACTCTAGGCATGGTCACTGAAGTTCTCTCTGGAGTAGCAGAAAATGCTGACATAAAAGAAGCCCTTCCTCCTCTCCAAAACTATATTCAAAGGAGGCTTTGGGACTGCATTAGTCAGTGATCTCCAGAGAAACAGAATCTATAGGAGGTGTGTGTGTGTGTGTGTGTGTGTGTGTGTGTATTTTAAATTTTATTATAAGCAATTGTCTCACATGATTTTGGAGGCTGATAAGTCCCAAGATCCACAGGGTGAGTCAGTGAGCTGGAGACCCAAAAAAGCTCATGGCATACTCCAAAAGCCAGCAGGCTTGAGACCCAGGAAGAGCAAATGCTTCAATTCAAGTTCAGAGACAGGAAAAACAATGACGGCACAGTTCAAAGGTCATCAGACAGGAAAGTTCTCTTACTCAGAGGAGGGTGAGCTTTTTTGTTCTATTCAGATCTTCCACTGATTGGATGATGCCCACTCACATTAGGGAGGGCAAACTCCTTTACTCAGTCTACCTATTTAAATGTTCATCTCATCCAAAAAACACCCTCTCAGAAACATCCAGAACAATGTTTAACCAAATATGAGGGCATCCTATGGCCCAGTCAAGTTGACACACAAACGCTCTGACAGTTCTGCCTCTAGGTGTGCTGGTAGTTGGGGCAGCAAGGACTCTGGCTGTTATACAGGGAGAGATGACGGTATGGCAAATGAGATTATTGTTCCTAATACTTCACTCCTTTTAATTCTTCATATTCTTTGCATTGTTTCTCTGCAGTACCTCCCACTAGTATAGACACAGCCTTCTTCCTTGCCCCATCAGTGTTGGAATCTGTCATATGTTTTGTTTTGTTTTGTTTTGTTTCAGACGGAGTCTCACTCTGTTGCCCAAGCTGGAGTGCAGTGGCACGGTGGCACTATCTCAGCTCACTGCAACCTCCGCCTCCCAGGCTCAAGCAATTCTCCTGCCTCAGCCTCCTGAGTAGCTGGGATTACAGGCACCTGCCACCACACCAAGCTAATTTTTTGTATTTTTAGTAGAGACGGGGTTTCACTGTATTAGCCAGGATGGTCTCCATCTCCTGATCTCATGATCCGCCCACTTCGGCCTCCCAAAGTGCTAGGATTATAGGCATAAGCCACCGTGCCCGGCCTGAATCAGTCATATGGTTTTCTTAAGCTGATGGAATATTAGTGGGCATGATTTGAGCACAGGCTTCACTGTGCTTTCTGGATTGGGTTTGGACTTTTGCATTTCTATGATACACCATGAGAAAAGCATGCCCCAAGTAGCTGCTACTCCTACTGAAATATGAGGAGCCTGCAGCTGAGCCCACTCACCCACCATCTGAAGCAAAGCCATCTGTCCTAGCCTAAGGTAGACATATGAGTGAGAAGATAAGTGTTTGGGGATTTTTGTTATGCAGCATTACTGCAGCAATAGCCAAACACTACAAGATGGGAAGGATGATGACCTTAGTGTGGCGTTGCTAGAAGGAAGTAAAGACATCCGGCCATCCTATAGGCTCTGCAGAGTAGCAATCTAGCATGTACCATGCACATACCTCTTCTCCTCCATCATAGCAGAAGGCACTCGAGATTAAGGTAAAGTTTCCTTTCCAACCTCCCATAGTCTCAGAGACAGCATGTAGTGCAGTCTGCCTTGTTCTCAATTTATCCATTGACATACCTGCCTATTTCTCCTCTCATTTGTAAGCTCCTGGAAAGCAATGGCCATTTCCTGATCATTTCTACACTGCCTTTAACAAGAGCACGTGGCACTTCAGTGACTCAATAAATGCTCATGATTGAATTGAAAAGAATAAAAGGGGTCCATTCTGCTGAGAGATGTTGAAATCACAGCCAGGGCTGAGCCGCTAAAACTACAAGGGAGGCTCCCTTTTGGTCACAGTCTCCTGGACCATGAGGAGTTGTCAGTTCTTCAGGACTGCTCAGCCTGAGGACACATGCAATGAAGGCCCTGCCTGAGGGACATCTGCAGAGACCATCCAAACCCTTTGGCAAGCACGCATTATGCACCTGCTGAGTGCTGGTTCTGCTCCAGGAGCAGCCTGGGTGAAACCATGTAAGATGGCTGGAAAGGCCTTGGAGAGGAAGAACACTTACCTGAGAGCTGGGTGGGGCAACCAAGTTGATTCCTGGAGGCGCTGCCAGTGCTCCTGAGGGTGGGCCCATAGCAGAGGTGATGACTCGATATGGAGAGCCCAGGGCATTGAGGGGGGTCCCCACTGCACTCAGAGTCCGTGGGGCACTCACTGGGGTATCCGTGTAGCTGGGGTGGCTGTCCATTGGCTTCCCTGTGGACAAGGCTGCTGATGGGCTCATGGATGTAGAGCCAGTGTGGCCAGGGGAGCCTATAAGGAGAAGAAGAATATAGATGGTGGGAGGTTGGGGAACATGGAAAGGGGCCCTAGGGGACAGAGGCCCAGCCCCACCTTTCTTTCCTGTATCCTGCCCCTCTTTTAGCCACACCTACACACCTGTTAGCCCTAGGCGCTCTCACCTACACTACCCTGGTGGTATAAAGACAAGCTCACTCGAGGGACACAGAGGGGAGAGGGCCTGCCCTAGGACAGAAATAAGCATGGATGTTCTCTGGGGCCTAGCTTGGAATCCACTCTGGACTATGCTGGATCCACAGCCAGTGCAACAAGGGGCACAGCCCGGAAGCCCCTGGCCTGAGTGACTGTGGCCTGGGCCAGCCAGCCAGGGAAGGTGAGTCTATACCAAACCTCGATGGGGAGAGTGAGTAGGTTCCCAGGCTGCTCCAGAATTCCCTGACTAGAACTCATATTGCTCTGATAATTGGGGCAGGGCTGAGATGCATTCATTTATATGCAACAAACATTTATTAGGGTGCCAGGTGCTGGGGATTCAGAGCTGAAGAGCACACAGTCGCTGACGTCAGGAGTCACATTCCATAATAATGATGGGGAAGGCAGTGGCTGTTGTCATATCCCTAGTTTCCTATATCTATTGAAGCTTTATGTACATGATGTTCTTGTTCTGTCCTTCTCTATAGTACAGGGTTAATTAGCACTCAGGGGAGAAAACTTGGAATGGCTAGGCATGGCTTTATGGCCACAGAGGCCCAGGAAGCATAGGAAGGCAAGTGCAGACCAGACTGCCGAGACCATTTCTGCCTCCAAGAATAGAATGCTGCCGCCAAAAGTGTCTGTGGAACAGGGTCTGGGTGAAGAGGTCATCAGTATCACTTTCTTCCAATAAATTGAACCCACATTCCCCTGTAGTCAGTAGCAAACTCGAGATGAAACAGGAGAGTGCCCTCCTGTCATCTTGGGAGCCCCACATGGAACATTCTCTCCAGAAGAGAGGAGCTATAAGCTTTAGGATCTGTAGCAGCAAAGCAGAGACTAGAAAACACCACAGGGCAGCCCACCGTGGATCACATCACTAGATCCCTGTGCAGCTAGCATGCAAGAACAGATGTAAAGAAGCCATGTGCACAGTAGCTGCACGCAGCATATCCATGGCACCCAAGCTGTCCACGTGGATAGAAAGGGAGAGGATTAAATGCTCAGTAAGCACGATCTGCTGGAGAAGCTACCCCATTCTCAGATGCCTACTGTGGGTCAGACATCTTGCCAAGCAGATGGGATAAGAAGTGGAGGAACTCATATGCCTGACTTTATGTGGCTCATTATTCATCCAACAAATACTTCTTGAGTGCCTACTACATGCAAGGCATTGTCCTAAGCCTTTGGGCAACATCAGTGGGTGCTAAGTGTAATGTTAGGAGTAGGATGCTAGGGGAAACTGGCTTCTTTCAAGTTCTGGTGGAGAGCAGGAAGTGTCAGAAATATAACTGTGAAACTATTCTTAAACATAAATATCCCACTGGAAAAAATGTCAACCTGCAGTTTCTCTTGGAGCTTCCGCTAGCTTAGTTGAGGGCTACTTGTGGAAGGAAGTCACTCCAAGGAAGCTGTGACCCTCTTGTCATTCTACATATGGAGCTTTGGTCTATCAGGGACAATTGCCTCATAAACAGATAAGTCCCAATACCCCATGTCCTAAGTACCACAATCAAGGAGAAAACACATGCTGTGGGCCCGCAGGGACATGGCAAAGTGGTTAAAATGAATAACTCAAACATTTATTATGTCTCCTCAATAGCATCAGGCAGTTTCCATAACTCTTTATCCTGACAATAAGCCTATGAAAATCATTTCAGCCTTTTGCAGATGAGAAAACTTAGGCTCCATCTAACCCCATACCATTTCCAGTTCCAGGATGACTTACCTCTGCCTCCATTGTCTAGAAGCTCTTATTCAACCTTCAAGGTCTAACTCAAGTGCCACCTCCTCCAGGAAGCTTTTCCTGGTGTTCCTGGTCTGGTTTCCTGCCCTTTTTTGTTTCCTAAAACTGTCTGTTCCTACTCGTATCTTAGCATTTGTTATACTGTATCACCATATTTGTTTACTCCCTGTCTTTCCCACTAAACAAAAAGGAAAAAACCATGTCCAGTTGTGTTTCTGCATCTCTATCAGATTACCTGGCACTGCCCAGGTAGTTAGTGGCAAAGCATCGATTCAAATTGCCAATCTGAAACCCACGCTCTCCTCTGTGTTTGTTGTCAAGGACAGCAAAGATGATTGGAGAGCCATCTGCACCAAGAGTACAAGATGACTCAATTATGAAATGATCTCAAGCTGAAAGTTCATCTGAAGGAGAGAAAAGAGGGCAGTGCTAAAGAACTCAAAGCCAAGAAAACCGAGACTCTTCAGATGGCCACTCATTGGAAAGAGCAGTTTTAGACTCTTCTGAGGCCCTGGGGGCTGTGACATTTAACGAGACCAATGTATACCTTGAGTCTGTTACTAAGATAAAGTGTGACAGGTGAGTTAGGAGCCAGCCCTGACTCAATGGGTGAGGAGCCATGAACTCCACTGGGAAGACAGCTGTCCTTCCCCCATGACCAAGCTATCTGAAGGAAATTGACTTTTCCTTCTTGCTTAGGCTTGCCAAAAACAGACCAGACCACCCTGCAACTTTCCTTTTTATTCTGCTTTAAACAGATCTCAGAGAGACTGCGCCTTCTATTTCTTTATCCTCAGGGTCAAGAACCAAAGCCTGACATCAGGCCTAGATTGAGGGCACAGGCAAGAGCAAGAGTTTGCTTCACACTCATCAACCCAAGAATTCCAGGGTGTGGTCCCTCTGCCACCAGTGACAAAGGGCATTTTAAGTGGTATGTCAGCAAAATTTAAAAAAAAATTAATAGTTTTATATTTATGTTTTCTGTTTCCTTTTGTTTATAGGGAGGGACTGAGCTCTCATTTTTTGTTATAAAATTATCTCCCTAAAGATAGCTATTTAAGCTTTCTTAAAACAGTAAATTGATTTAAGAAAAAGGCTAAGCACAGAGGATATATAAAATATCATGAAAATAGTATGCAAAGAAATGATGTTTAAGAAACATCAACCTGCACAAAAATATACAAATATGGAATTTGAAGAACTCATGAGTTGTTTCAAAAATAAAATGAGATAATGATGTGAAAGTGATTTGAAACTTAAAGTACATTTTTGTTGTTGTTATCATTATTAATAAGAAGTAAGTTAACTTGACTACTTAGCGCAGTGGTGAGAATGGTACATTGTTGAGATACAATGAAATAATGAGTTACAGTTTGGTTCTCAATGGCCTTTAAAATATGATTTATTTCTGTTGAGTCAATGACCCAGAAGAGGTGGGCTATTTTATAACTACATTTTAAAAAATAAAATAGAATTTTAAAAGACAAATACATCTTAGACAAATGCATTTTAGTTCTTTGCCTCTCACAATGTCCCAGTAGTTCTTAGAAATAAATAGCTTTGCTTTTAGACAAGTTAGAAAACAATAACTTTTATGACAACAGTGTTTCTCAATGGAAAATTTATCTATTCTCCCAAATAGACACTAATGCATACCTGTCTGTGATGTTTTTGTCAGCCTCTCTCAGTCCTTTTTTTTTTTTATTTTTCCACAGCCCCATGGAAACGGCAGCCAATACCAAAAGGCACCACCAGTTTTCCAGATACCTGATTATATCTTATTTCTTTTCCTTCCCCACCGAGAGTCTTCTGGTTAAGCTCTGAACTGGGCAGAAAACTGACAGGTTTCCCTTCAGCACCAGCTGCAAGTAGGCAGGCTCCTGTTTGAAGGATGAGTGGTGTTTATTGCAAATTTATCCAGGATAGACTCTGTCTAGCCCTCAGCCTAGGATAAGTCTAGTCCAAATCTGAAGTCAAGGTTTTCCCTAATGCTCCCTTTTGGTCCTTGCAATGATTTGAATGGATGTGTCCTTCCAAAATTTGTGTTGGAATTTAAACCGTAAGAGAGTAGTAACAGGTGGGGTCTTTTGGAGGTGAGTAGGCCATGAGGGCTCCACCCTCATAAATGGGATTAATGCCCTTATAAGAGAGGACTTCAGTGAACTACTTGGCCCTTTCATCTCTTCTGCATCAGAGGATGCATGATTTGTCCATTTTTCCATCCCTTCCATCATGTGAAGCACCATCTTTGGAAGCAGAGAGTGGCCCTCACCAGACACGAACCTGCTCGTGCCTTGATCCTGAACTTCCAAGTCTCCAGAACTGTGAGCAATAAATTCCTATTATTTATAAATTACCTAGTCTGAGGTATTTTGTAGCATAAGACACCAGCAGCACAAATGGCCTGATCCAGTCTCTCAGCCCAATTCACTCTGTGGCATGACGCCTGGCCCCGCCATCCCATCAACCTTGCTCCCTGCCTTCCCCTGGGCCCTCTTGATCTTCCAGCCACCTATGCCAGATGCCTGGAAAATGCAGCAAGTCTGTATTCTGTAGAGTTCATTCTCTTTGCTCAGGCAATGATTTTATTTACAAAATAACTTATCTAATGAAAAAGCACTAATGGATTTCCTCAAAAGGTTTTCTTCTATCCTGGTAACATACCCAAGAATAGCATCGCATACTCCTGGTTTTCATTTCCCCCAGTAAGGAGCTGGCACTCAGTCACCTGAAAGATCCCTTCCAGCACTAATGTTTCATGAGCATTGGGTAGGACATGGCTCATTGGCATTGAAAAGAAAGAAGTGCAGATGTTGGTGGTCTGGAATGGTCTGAGTCTGGACCAGATGCTGAGGGGTACCTGTCACCATCAATTGGACTATGTTAGGCCTTCAAACCATTTGGCATTCCAATTAAAGGTGCTAAGAGTGTCACCAGGAGCCAAAGCTGAGAAGGGAATCTGTACAGTGCATAACTCTACAATGACTCCAGAAGTCCCTGTGTGCATTGATGGCATTATGGCTTCAGGGATGCAGGACTGAGGAGGAGATAACAGCTCAGAAGTCAGAGTTCTAGGTTGAGGTTCTGCCACTTTCCAGCTATGTAAATTTGAGCACCGAACATGACCTCTGTAAACTGCAGTTTCCTCATTCATAAATTGAGACAAATAGGCCTAATTCAGAGGACTGCTGAGAGCTCCTGAGACTATGAGGTCCATTAATTTTTTGTTAATTAATGTATATAACTAGGTATAAAGTTTACCAACAGAAATTATTTGCATAAGAAAGCAATGTCCCTGATGTTTACCAGAACCACAATCTCTAAACAATGAATTGCATGTGTGTGTGTGTGTGTGTGTGTTTGTGTCAGAGAGAGAGAGAGAGAAAGAGAGACTTACTGAGAAAGGGGACACAAAAGCCAGGGTACTTAGAACTACAGAATTCTTACCAAGGTAAGGAAGTTGCTTAGCAACCTCATCCTCAGCCAATAAAAGCAAAATGTCAAGCATGCAGTTTTTCTGACTGGCCAGACAAGGGAGCAAATGGCCTGGTGTTTCCACCCCTTTGCTGCTGTGCCAGGAAGGGTAGAGAGTTTGCTCTCCCATTAGCAACCCTCTTCAGGTTGGATGGAAACTTGTAATGAATCATTGATAATGGCTAATGCCCACCCATGGGGAAAGGGACAGAGCTAAAGACTTGGCATTTTTCAGAGTCAGGAGTCTCCATATGAAGTCACGGGAGCACCATGGGGCCCTATCCCACTCTGATCTCTCCCACGGTGGAAATGTCACACACCAAAGCCTGCCTCTGTTCCTCCAGTAGAGGGATATGGTGTGAAGGCCCAACAATCATAGGATTCTCAGACATCTGGCTTGTTTTTCTTTGTCTGCAGCAAACTTACTCATATATCCTTTCCCTGCTTGGCTCTTAACACAGACATGCTGCCAAGCAAGGTCGGCAGGAGATTGCCAGGCACAGGCACTTCAACCAACAACTGACTGTCACCTCCTCCGTTGTGTAACAATAACAATAACTTATATTTACTGAACAATTGCCACAAGCCAGACATGGTTCTAAACACTTTTTACATGTTGAGCATCTCTAATTTAGAAATCCCAAATCCAAAATGCTCCAAAATCCAAAACTTTTTGAGCACTGACATGACTCTCAAAAGAAATGTTCACTGGAGTATTTGGGATTTTTGGATTAGGAATGCAAAACCAGTAAGTACATAATGTAAATATCACAAAATCAAAAGAAGATTCAAAATCTGAAATATCTTGATTCACAAGCATTTCCAATAAGGGATACTCAGCTTGGAGTGGCTAACATTTATTAGGCACCTTCTATGTGCCACGCACCCTTCCAAGGGCATGGCATGCCCTTGGAACATGTACCTATGGTACATCTTGAGAACATGTACCATATTCTCAAGGGCGCTTGGAAATAAGGTACTATTAGTATCCTCATCCGCCTTTTACTGACAGGAAAGTGGAGCCACAGGGAGATTGAGCAAACTGCCCAAGACCCCCTAGCTGGTAAAGAGCAGGGCCAGGATCCAAATCCAGGCAGTCTTGTGCCAGGGCCACTGTGCTGAACTCCTGCACTGCGCTTGCCACTTGCCAGGGTGGAGGGGAGATAGTGGAAGGTAAGCTCAGATAAGCCCCAAACGGGTGGATTATGTGTAAGAACAACTAAGATACTCAATTCTTACCCTATGCTCTTCACAACTTACTTATGGATCATAATGCATTCTTTTCCTTTTGAACATACATAATTGCACCAAATGAACAAAATGACTAGGGGCAGGGGACTGGGCCCCCAAAGGTGCTAATAAAACAAGGATTAAAATACTTTTCCAGGTGGACCTCAATTTATTTTAATATGTGAAACTCAATTTTGCATTCTGGAGTAGAGGTTGGCACACTTTTTCTTTCAAAGGTCAGACAGTAAGCATTTCAGTCTTGCCGGCTGTACCATCTCTGTGACAACTACTCACAATATCCTCTGTAGTGTGAAAGCAGCCACAGTCAATGCGTAAGCTAATGCACACAGATGTGGCTGCATTCCAATAAGCTTGCAGACCTCTAGGGGATCATTCTGGAGAAGTTTTACTACCATTACCATTTCTGATTGCTCTTCAGTTAGCAGTGATCCCCAACACCTTAGCTCCACACTGCTCTTCCTCCAGCTTCCCTGTCACAGAGCTGGATTGACTGTCAAAGCTACACAGAGGGGCCTGCAGATCATCGAGTTCAACCCCTCAGTTACAAGCAAGGACACTGGGGAAAGGAGGTATGGCTTGCCCATGACCTGCGGCTGTTTGTGGTCTTCAAACTGAGTTTCCCTGAGTCCCCTTGGAGCCACCTAGGGTGGCAGGAAGGGGAGGAGAGGGGGCTGAACCACAGTGAGTCCTCCTCCCACCCTTTGGTAAAATAGCTCAATGCCACCAGCCACATGGGGTAAGGGTTAACCTTCCACAGTGTGAGGGTTAAATAAAATCAAGCCTGGAAAATTGTAAACACATAATAAAAGTTAGTTCCCTTTTCTATAGAAAATCTGGAGACTATGGCACTAAATTTAGCTAGAATTTGGTATGTACCCTTTTCTTAGAGGAGATTCGCCTGTTCTTAAAGTGTCAGACAGCACACTATGAGATGCTGACAAAGTAAATAAGACATGGATTCTGCCTCGGAGGGAGCACCATTTTCAGATAACTATGTTTTAACAAATCATCCCAGGGCAGGCACTCATGAGGTCAGACAGAAAGAGAGCCGTGACCTGGGACTTCCAACTCCTATCATTTTCAGGAGACCCTCACTCCAGGCAGTGACCTTGAGAAGTCCTGACCCCCTCCATTTCCTCAAATGCAAATGGAACAACCTGGAGTTCCTTGCCCTCTTTTATCAGCTACTGTAACCAGATGGGGACAGAAGTAGGGGACAGCAAGAGTTTCAAGGTTAAAGATCAATCCCAAACTCCTGGTAGGATTTCAGAATTAACATCCAAACTTGAAAAGTAGAAAAGCCTGTTATCATCTTTAATTCAAAAAGCATTTACAAGATGTCAGAGGAATGGGAAACAAAGTACTTAATGAATATTTTGGAGTGTTTCTTCTAGGCTTGGTTGCCTGGGTTTCATCTCTGTGACTCAACATCTCCTTTGCTCCTCCTTTTCATTTTACTGCTCACTAGTGTCATGGGGAAGCAGCCTCCTGGAGGGTTCAGGGCTCACAGTATCTGTTTTCACAGCCCTAGCAATGTGGAGAGCAGAGGTTGGAGAGCAGGGGAAGAACATCCTAGACCGAGAAGAATGCCAGTCAGTCAGTCAGCCAGCATGCCTGGCTAAGCATCTGCTTGTATATGGGCTGTGTAAGACACCAAGAGCATGAAGCCCATTCCCTGCCCTGGCAGAATGTACAAACTAGTTACAAGCTCTGACGTCTTCAAAATATTTGGAGATTAATTATTTCTGCACATTTTTCTTAGGGCTGAGTTTAAGTGAATGGATTCAAAGAATTCAGAGATTTAGAACCTGAGAACAGATAATGTTCTGAATATTACCCAATGGTAACATGGGACTAGGAATATAGTTCGCTTTATTTTAAGAGACTGCTCTCTTTAGAAGACAATCTATAGAGATTGCCCTGTTCAGATAGAGAGAGCCTATCTGAACAAGAAATCCAGAGAGAGTAATGGACAGAGGTCATGGATTCAAGAGCTGGGTATGCACATAATTGATGTTCAAGGACTTTAGGAACGAGAGGAGAACTGGGGGCACCCTCATTGACATCTGCTTCAAACACTCATTGACATCTGCCTTCGTGGACTAACGGGTACATGATGTACCAGTATACGGAATTGGCTTAAAGGGACAGCCAGTCGGTCCTCGTTAGCAGGATCCCCTGGAGCCTCTCATTTGTTAGGGATGGCATAATGTCCATCTGTACCAGCAAGGTCTATAATTTGGTGCTGGCTGGGAAAGGTGGTGTGCAAGCAAAATGTCATTAATTATATGCAGAAATGTTCACAGAAATTCTGCTAGACTAGACTCAAATTCTAGGTCTATAATAATTTGCAGCAAGCCCTCAAAAGGGCCACTTTATCACTCTAAACCTCAGTTTCCTAATCTGTCTAATGGGAATAATTTCTGCCTTATGGACTACACTGTCAGTTGGAAGTTTGAATGAAATAGACGGTGGCCTCCAGGAGGGGCCCCTCTATCTGTTGTGCTGAGATTGACTCAGCCCTGGCTCAGTGATCCTCAGAAAAAAAGTGAAAATACAGGTTGAGTATCCCTAATCCAAGCATCTAAAATCTGAAATGCTTCAAAATCCAGAACTTTTTGAATGCCAATATGATGCTCAAAGGAAATGCTCATTGGAGCATTTTGGATTTCAGATTTCTGGATTATAGATGCTCAATTGGTAAGTATAATGCACATATTCCAAAATAAAAAAAATCCCAAATCTAAAACACTTCTGGTGTTAAGCATTTTGGATAAGGGACACTTAACTTGCATCAACTCATTTCATAACTACAACACCACTTTAAGGTCGGTAGTTTTATTATCCCCATTATATGGGGATTAAGCACAGGGCTTAGCACAGAATAGGCACTCAACAAATGTTTTTTGACTGATAACCCAGTGATTGGTATGGAAATAAATAGCACATATTTATAAAGAGTTTTAGGAATGTAAGGCATTTTGTAGCAGATGGAATAAACTTGGACCCAGGAGCCAGAAGACCTGCTGTTTTTGCCTATATGGCCTTGGGCAAGTCTCTCAACCTCTCTTCTATAAAATGAGGTGGTTCTTCAAGTTCTAAAAGTCTGGTTTCTAAACAAAAACAACCGACACGGTCTTATTAATTTACAACATAATTAATTCAGAGTGGTGACTAAATTGGTCACGGTATAAACTAGTTTGTATTTGTTCATTCACAAAATAATAACAAAAAAGGTTTGTTAAGCAAATAAGATGGTAGAAGTGTTGAGCCTATTTAAGATACATATGTTTTCAAGCAATTTAAAAAGCATAGTAGGAGCACATTGGCATATTAACGGGGTGTTAATTACAAAAGAATCTTTTAAAGCAGGTTTTCTAAAATCCCCACTGAGTAACCATTAGCTTGTGGTACTTGAAACACAAACTGTTCACATGTGTTACTTAGAAGTAATAAAATTGTAATTTAAAAGTAATCTGCCAACTTGTCACGAATTTAGACTGATTTTTCTCTCAATTGATCCAAATGAGTGAGGTTTTGCTATAATTATATATAATGCTGGTAATAATGAGGCTGATTATCAATCTTTCCCTGCTTTTCACTACCTCCATCATTACAGATTTTAGGGGAGGGGGGCGGGGGTGGAGGAAGATGGGAGGAGTGGGAGCGAGGGGAGGAGGGGGGTGGAGGAGAGGGAGAGAGGCAGGGATGCCACTCTCTCCCTCCCCCTTCCTTCAAGCACTAGAAGCAACCCCAGCTCCCACCCTGAGCAGCTCGTCAGCCCTTCTCTGGGGGCTACATGAATCCAGGTGGAACTGCCCTGTGCGGCTTCGAAAGGCTAGCCAGCTGGTCCGAACTGGGGTTGCGTGAAGCATGCAGCAGCGTCAACCCATCAGCTAATGCATGTTTTCATTCTCACATTCCCACTGAGAGGCTGAGAGGGCTGAGCCTCCGGGGGCAGAAGGAGGGCCTCTTCTACATGCTCTCCACTCTCCAACACATTCCCTGATTTTCCCCCACTGAGGAAGCCAGAAAGGGCTTCCGTAGCAGAGAAGGTTTCCTTCCCATCAGAAGAAAGCTTCTCTCTGCTCCCCATTCACAGGAAATTTAATGTCTAACATCTTGTTTTCTACATCGGTTAAAATGTAAAGCTTCGCACCAGTAAAACAGTTATAAAATACCTTCCCATTCCATCTCAGTATAATGCAGTTATACTCAGTGCAGCCTAAATGTTTATGAGAAAGTACCCTTGAATATGCTGATAATAATTCAAATATAAGAAATGCATATTAGCTAATCCCTGGTGTCTGAGTGGCTCTTATGTGGAAAGAGGAGGGAGAAGAAGATTAGGCTAGGCTGGGAGCCCTGAGGAGGGGAACCCAAACTGGGGGTTGAATTGTGAAGAGCTAGAGTCAAGATGTGGAGTGTTCTAGTTGGCCCAGGGTCAAAATCCTGGGAGAGGCCAAGTATTGAATTGGGAAGGGGCAGGAAGGTCTGTGCTGGGTAACTGCTGTAAGAATTTACAGAGTAGTACAGTATAGTACATGGTAGAGCTGGGATTAAAATCCAGATCTGCTGCTTTTCCTCATATTCAAATGCCACTTTTATCATTTATTAGCCAAGTTCCCTTCGGCAAATTATTAATTTCTCTGTCCCCCAGTTTTTGCATCTGTATAATGGGGGTAATAAAACCACCGACCTTAAAGTTGTGTTTTAGTTATGAAACGAGTTGATACAGGTTAAGTATCTCTTATCCAAAATGCTTAGCACCAGAAGCGTTTTGGATTTTGGATTTTTTTTGGGGGGGGGAATATTTGCATTATACTTACCAATTGAGCATCTATAATCCAGAAATCTGAAATCCAAAATGCTCCGATGAGCATTTCCTTTGAGCATCATATTGGCATTCAAAAAGTTCTGGATTTTGAAGCATTTCAGATTTTAGATGCTTGGATTAGGGATACTCAACCTGTATTTTCACTTCTTTCTGAGGATCACTGAGCCAGGGCTGAGTCAATCTCATGAGAGCCACCAAAGCCCATGCATTCTAGAAAATTAACTTCATTCCTTGGGCCTCTGTGTCTTCTACTTTTAAAAAGAGGAGAAAACACCAGCTTCCTCTGGGAGCCCCTGGCACACCCGCCATCCAAAGCTGGTGGCTAAGTTCTCTGCAGACCTAGAAGCTTCATAATGAGGGGAAGGAAGAGGTGGGGCATTTAGATTACTCTTTGCACAATTTCTTCCCCCAGTTGCTATTCAGCTCTCTATCTCTTGGTGAGATTGTAAATGTTTTAGAAAATAGTTTATACTAAATATGTTCCTTCGTAAATCTCATAAACAGTTACTCCTTTCCACATAAACCTTAACCACTTATGCCCATGATAGGTTCCAATTAGCCACCCACGTATCTGTGGAGGGGAAAAATATGTTCTAGCATATACACACATGTGCACATGCACACATACAAGCAGGTCCAACTCAACCCCTTCTCTATGGCTATTTTCAAGTGAAAAAGCAACTATTCTACATGAATGGTCAGGGTCAGTTGGACAGGACTCTTGCAAATAAGTATGTACCCAAGAGAAGCCACCAATTAATTCTGCAGAGATCACTGTTGCTCTTAACCTATCCGGTGGCTTATTCCTCAATGGCCAGCCCATTGGGCCTGCAACAACCAGTCAGTGCTGAGGCTGCATTTCTGAGGTTGTATTGGAGCACCAGGAGCTCCCTGGGGGTGTGCCGCTGCCCCTGGCTTTGCAGAGCAAATGTGTCACTCACAGAAGCTGTGAGAGGCAGCTCAGCAGTGTGAACTCTGGGAGCTAGTCTGCCTGGGTTCAAATCCCTGGCTGTGCCATTTTCTAGCTAAAAGACCTTAAGCAAGTTATTTCACCTCTCAATTCCTCTGTTTCTTCATCTCTAAAAGGAGTATGAGAACAATGGTAACAGTACCTACTCTTAAGATGGTTATGAGGATTACATGAGCCGAGGCTGGTAAAGTGCTTACAATGGTAGCAAGCATTAGTGTTACAGTGTGTTTGTTAAATGAAATGAGAGAAGTCCTCTCTCTCCCTGATCTCCTTCTCACCCTGAGGATTACTGCACAATTGGATGGGGGGATTACAGGCTTTGTTTTGCCATCTTCTAAGAGGCAGCAACTGTCTCATCCCAGAAAAACAAACCTATTACTGAGCAGCTGGCAAACACTGGACTTGGCAGAGAAGGAGAAAAGAAGGTTTCTCTCATCATCACATGGTAGGGCCCAAAGCTGGGAGATTGGGCACCTTCGTGGAGCCAACAGGTAGCCACCACACTTTGGCCAGTTTGAGCAATCTGTTGCTCACTGATCAGATGATGCTCTGACATCTAGTAAGCATGATCCCAGACAAAAATCTCAGGTGTTATTTCCAAAAGGTGACTTTGCTTCCCTGGAGACTCTTATACGAATCATGGGGGCCCTCTGTAATTCCATGTGCTAATATGTAACAGGGCAGGGGGTTATATACCAAATATTTTAATAAGTGCAGTGCAACTTGCTGCACTGTGGCAGGGGAGGTTAGAGGCCAAAGGTGACGTCCACTCTAATCCTGCTTTCCCCTGTGCCTGCTTGTGAGTCCTCTGTCCCTCTCCCTCATCACAGAAAGCTCTCAAACAGACCTCCCTGCAGATGGGGGCAGAGTCCTTTGGCTCAGCATTTAGGCCTCCTCTTAACTGGCGCATGCCAACAAAATGGAAAACCTCAACAGAACTAAACAAAATAATTGTTCTCCTCCCTCAAGTATGACATAGAAAAGCAGCTTTAGAGGAGACATGTAGACAACCTACATGACCCTTTCCCCTCAAGTTCCCTATACTATACTGAACTATTTCCTTCCATAGCTGAACCATTGTGTTTCCTTCTATCTGAAATCTAATTACACTAAATACCAGAGCCCCCACAATTATGAAAATCTGTGCCAGCAAAATATGAGGGTCTTTGTGGATTTAATTTTACTTTCCCAGATTCCTTATTTATTATTTTACAATAATGTCTGATTTTTAACTATTTTGCATGTTAGTCCCTGAGTAAAATAGAGGGGAAGAAAATATTGTATTAGGTAGCAAATATATGGACAACACTATAGCAGCTGTTTTTCACATGCTAGCTCATTTAATTTTCACAATACTCTAAGGATGAGATTATAAATCCCATTTTAGAGAGAAAGGTGCTAAGGCTCAGAGAGGTTCACTAGCTTGCCTAAGGTCACACAGCTAGTAAGTGAAAAACTGGGAACCAAACTCAGCACACTACCTCTTCCTGCCTCCTCTTCCTCCTCGTGCTCTTTTCACTATATTAAAGCAATAATATTATAAATTTGAGTAAGGGACTTTTCTGGAAGTGTTCTGCAGCTCAGCCCCATATAAATTTGGACTAGTCCCTGCCTTCCTTTGAGCCTCAGTTTACACATCTATAAGATGAGAGCCTAAGATGCTGTTTCAGGTCCTTAGGATGCTAACAATCCAAGATTCCAGACCCCATGGAATTTTAACTAGATCTTCTTTCTCTGGCTCTTACTTTAGTTCTCTCCCTAAGTCTTTCTAGCTTCAACCCTTTTATTCACCCCAACTATCTCCAAGGGTCTCTTTGGCATTAATGAAGCCATAGTCTCACAGACCTTGGGGGGCCCAAGAATCTGGCCGAAAATGAGCATGCACCTCTTACAAATGAACTAAGATGTAAAGGAAAAAGCAATTCTCAGCTCTGAATGGGACTGAGGTGGGAATTGAAGAGGGTTTTCACATCTGGAGCCCAACCATAGACTAGAGATCAAATGCCCAGTTCACAGCATCGGCCACCACTCTCACTCTGTCATCAGACTGGCCCAAAGAACTTGAACACCACCTCGGGAACATTTCCATGGCCCTCACCCCAAGTCCAAGTACAACCTACGTTTGCTATTACACACATCATGCAGTATTATAATGTGTCTGTGTAACAAGCCTGTGCCAGTCCCAAAGAGCAGAGACTGTATTTCATTCATATTTGTATTCCCAGTGCCCAACACCATGCCTGCCTCATAAAAACTACCCTGAATGAATGTGCAAACTCCCAGGTCTAACACCTCCTGGTGACAGAGATCACTTCTACCTTGCAGTGTTTCACCATGCCTCCCAGAGGGTTCTGCCCAGCCAAGTTAGGTAAGCTTTACTCCCAAGCCTTCAGATGAATTGGTCCACGAAGGAAGTCTGGAGAGCAGGGACTTTTCAATTCTCAAGACCTTATAAGAATTTCTGCTGTCTTGCCTGCCAGAATCTTCCTTTGGCTCCCAACAACATAAGCTACATGCCTCCAACTGACAAGCGAGAGGCCAGTTGGTCAGCTGTTGCTTCCATTTACTCAGAGCTGGGCGGCTGTACTGTTTCTGTCACTAAATCAGGGGATCCTTGGGACGGATGTGCTTGGGCGTTAAAGCAGCCTGAGGACCTAGTCTCCGGAAGCTTCTGTGAAGTGTGACTGGGCTGCCCTGCCTGGCACAGTGACTTGAATCTTCAGTTTGCCAATTCTCTAAGTGCCCCAACCCCCCATCCCCAGATCTCTACCCCCAGAGTGGAAGTGATTGCAGCAACCCTTGCAGTAGAATTGGGGGCAGCAGCAGGGGAGGAGAGAAGAGGCTATTAGCAAATCAAAAGGAAAGAAAACAGGGGAAGGAAAACACAGTAGCAAATTAAAGCACTATGTTTTCTTTTTAAAAATCCAATTAAAGGGAAATCTGCTTTTGAGTAAAACAATCATGCCCTTGTTACAAAGTATCCCAGGAACCCTCAAGATAAGCAAAACCTTTTTAATCACATTTTTTTCTCATTACAAGTTGGCTAATAGGAACATCATAGTAATTCCCTGTTAACTCTTCCACTTTTCACACCCACACAAACACACTGAGTTATAACAATGCTCTTATTCTATCTTTGTCTCAGACACATTCTCAAGCATGTTGGTTTACTCTCTCCTTAGAATATCCACATATCCTCATTCTGATATGCAAACGTATCCTCACCTACAGACCATTCTCTCCTCCTCTCCTCTCTCTCTCATGCACGCGTGCACACACACGCTGAAATGCTATATACACACTATATATGCATATAAACATATATGTTCTCCTTTTAATTCAATACTAATCCAGTCATTCGTATTTCCCAATTTCTTCTCAGTCTCTCATACAGGTCCGCGCAGTGAAGCCCAAGGGAGATACTTACCTCCATAGCCTGCGGGAAACTTCATGAAGTGAGAATAATTTCCATACATGTTTACTCTTCAGTTCATGTTCCTCTCCTGTGCAGCTTCTAAATATTACTGCCTCGCTCGGCTCCCAGGCACAGCCCGGCTTTCTTCAACTTGGGCTAACAAGAGTGGTCATCGCTTCCTAGCAGCCCGGGGAGCACAGGCTGGGCCAACCCTCTGGGATTAGTCAGGAATCTGCCTCTAGATCGGAGAGTCCACATAGTGCGTTTGAGACGGCTGTGGCGGCAGCAGCTGGTGCCTGTCAGTAATCACGCATAATGCTGCCGCCGCCGCCGCCGCCGTCACCGCTACTCTTGCCACCGCCGTCGCTGCTGCTTGAGATCCTGTTGCTAGTTTGATTAACTCAGGGTTGGGCTGCTGCGTGCGACTCTTCCAGCTCCCAGCGCGTCCCCAGAGGTCCCTACCGGGTGGCACGATCTATTATCTAGGAAGCCAATCGATGTATGACCGCCCGGTGTAGGTCAGGAGAGAGGCGGGAGACGGCAGGGGATGGAAGACTCTTTAGGTGCCTGTTCCTTGACTTGCATCCACAAAAATCAATGGGATTTTATTAAAAATGCATTTTCTCATTCGAGCTTCTATCTGTCCAACGTACTTGGTATTCGATCTGTGAAAGGAGGAGGGGATAGGGTTCAAGAGAGAACAGGGCCATTTCAGAAGCACAAGATTAGAAAAGCGTGATACTCAATCTCCAGCTACGGAAAACTAAAACAGAGCAGCCCTTAAGTTGAGGTGGGCCTCTCCTGCTTGGGTGGCCGGAAGCATTTATCTGTGCTCTAACAATGGGAGTTTGACAAGTGCAGTTGGAGCCAGAGCTTACTCAGGTGGAAAACTTACAGGTAGGGAGGAGGGGTTGGCTTGATGTGGAGGCCTTTCTCTGCATTTATTTTATATACCATTGTTATCCTGCCACCTGTTCAAAAACACCACTGGGTCCTCACTGACACAGAGCCTGTCTTGTGTGGAACTGACCCAAGATCAAAGAATCTAAGCACCCCGTTGATGTTTGGGGTCTGTCATACAGTATTCGTGATAAGTCACCGCTCAGCCTGTACTGGAACACCTCCAATAATGGGGCGCTCACCACTTTCTCATTCCATTTCTAGACAGTTTTCACCACAAGAAAGTTTCTTATAGAGATAAAATCTGCTTCTTTTCCCTACAGCTTCTGCCCACAGGTGCTAGACTGATCCCAGGGGCCACACAAGAGAAGCCTGAAAGACAAAAAAAGTCTTTCACAGTGGGATCCTCTGCAAATCCTGAGATTGATCTGCTGTGCCCATAATCCCCCTTTCCCTAGGCATCTCTGGCTCTTTCAGTAATTCTGTGTATCACCAAAGGTTCATGTCTATTCCCAACCTATCCTTTTTCTAATAATGTACTTCAGTTTACATAGATACCCTCACAGTGATGAAGGGGGTTGGCCAGACTTGGATGCAATACTCCGGATATGGTCCAAACCTTTTCCTCATGGTATATGTGTTGGCAGGGTGATGGGGTGCTGTCAACATACCCACTGAAGGTCCATTTCATGGGCTGAGCTCTGTTGGGCTGGAAAAAAATAAGAGATTTTCTCCTGATGCAGCACAAGACATAGAGAGCCAGAGAGGTAAGTCAAATCAGGGTTCCAGAGTAAAAAATCAAGATTCAAATGCTAGGAGAAGCCAAAACAAAAACGTAGAATAAAAGGCCAGAATCAGGAACAAAGTCATGATGACAAAGGAGGAGGCCAAAATGGGGAATCAAAGCAACAGCATGTCAGAAAGGAGGAAGAAATATCCAGGCCTTCACTGTAAACAGCGTTGGAGAGCCCAGAGCTGCCTTGACTGTTGCTGGGATGAGAGTCCAGTGGACATAAGTAATATAGAATACGGGAGGACCATTTGCTCACTTGCATTAGGTGGGCAGCTCTGCATGTTAATTCACATAGAACTAACTTGATAAAAATCTCCCCACCCCTACCTCCCCCAAGTTGTGTTCTCTTATGCACATTCTTCATCCCATCCTTGGGCAATTGGTTTTGGGACCTACATGAAATGCTTCCTATATTCCTCTGAAGTTAAAACTTTTTGGCTTCATTCATCATCCCAAATCTTTTGGGATCCTGCTTCTGTTGTCCAAAGTATTTCTTATTCATACCTTTATTTCACGACTTCTGAAAATCTGATGAACTGCTTTTTCACATCTTATTCGACTCATTGATAAAAATGTTGACATGGACGTAGCAAAGACAACATCTTATATCACTAAAAAGTCCATTCATTGGTGCCTTAGACACTTTCCTCTGCTACTCACTAGTTATATGGCATTGAAAGGCTATATGTATAGTAAAAGCATCAACTTAACAACTCACAAGCCAACCTTGCTGAGTACAAATCCCTGTTCTGCTGCTTACAGCCTCATGATACTGACAAATGAGTAAATCTCCCTGAGCCTCAGTTACCTTATAGGGTTACCATGAGGATTAAATGAGTCAATACATGTTAAGCACTTGAAATATGCCAGATAAATACTAAACACTCGATACATGTAATCTAATTTGAGGCAAATGATGGAAAGGAGGAGGAGGTCAAGGAGGAAGAAGATGTAACCTTAAGCAAGTCACTTTATGGATCCTCTCCTTTTTCTCATTTGTAAAATGATGGAGCAGAGCTACATGGGTTCCAATATCACCTTCAGCTTTAAAACTGAATGCAGACTAATCCATCACCCATTCCATAATTGTCTATTTTCTCCATAGTGGTATCTGAAGCAAGTGTCTTACAATCTACAGTTTTCTATTATACGCATGTCAGAGAAGGAAATTAGTTACTTAAACTGGTTTTTTTTTTGTTTTGTGAACCCATGTTTCAAGGGTTTTTCTAAGTACTCAAGTACTCAAAAACCATTCTTTAAAAATCACAGTCTACAGACTTGTCCAAGGTCATTGTCAAGATGGTCTGTTGGTTAAGCCACCAACAGATAGACGCTTTCTTCACCTTTTTCTAAGTTCAGTACATTGTCTATTTCTTTTCCTCACAGAAGAAAAAACAAATCCTAACCTGGCATGGAAAAGGCTCACCATTTGTGGGGTGTCTTGGCCTATCATGTGAGCTCTATGTAGAGGAAAGTGCTTTGGGGCAGTAATCACAAGGCCTGGGATACACACTGTCTGGGAAAAACATCCATGCTGCCAGCCTCACTAAGGTTTCTGGTTTTAGTTTTGGTTTTGCGGATCAAATGTGATGAGAGTTGGGCACGTGCTCATTTTTACACTGCAAAGTTCTATACAATGGCTTTGTAAAATAAATGCAAAGAATTAATATTTTCCTGATTTTCTTTCCTCCCTTTCTCTGAGAGTTCCTTCTGATCTGGCTGTTTTGCCCACTGTAGGGGTATGGTATGTTCATTCCAACTTCTAGTTTGATATAGTTTGGATATTTTTCCTCTCCAAATCTCATGTTGAAATGTGATCCCTAATGTTGGAGGTGGAGCCTAGTGGGAGGTGTTGGATCATGGGGTGGATCCCTCATGAATGTCTTAGTGCCATCCTTTTGGTAATGAGTGAGTTCTTGCTCAGTTAGCTCACAGGAGATCTGGTTGTTTAAGAGTTTGGGACCTCCCCCTCCACTGTCTTGACCCCTCTCTCACCATGTGACACACCAGCTCTCCCTTTGCCTTCCACCATGATTGAAAGCCTCCTGGGCTTCACCAGGAGCTGAACAGACACTGACACCATGCTTTTTCTTAACAGCTTGCAGAACTGTCAGCCAATTAAACCTTTTCTCTCTATAAATTACCCAGCCTCAGGTATTTCTTTATAACAACACTAAAAGGACTAACACATAGTTCATTGTTCATGCCCATTTACCTTTTCTCATCGCTAAAATTCTTACCTATCATTCAAGTTCCAGCTCAGTTCCCACCATGACAACACTTATCCAAAAAGATGTCTCCCTAACCTAGGTCTGATAAAACTTATTGTCCAGTGTGTTCAGGTGACACTTAGTGTGTATGGCCTTCACTGTGTATCCCCAGTGAAATGGCAAGGAATGGTTATTTATCTTTCCTTTGAATATGTCTTATCTTCATAACATGATTGTTAACTCTTCAAATATAGTGATAATGTATTATGTCTCTTTGTTTTCTCACCTAAGTGCTAAAACACACAGTAGGTGCTCAATAAATATTTCTGCATCAAAAATGCTTGACATGGTCAAATATATCAAAAACAATATACCAAAGGGTACCCCAGTATGCTTTTCTTATGATACCATCCATATGGCTTAATATCCCATAACAAACCATAAGCTCTGACTAAAGATCAAGAAATACGAATGTGTTTTTTTCTTTTTAACACACTTTTTTTTTTTCTTGGCACCATTGTGTCTTCCCTAAGACCATTATTGATATAACAACGTTATCCTAAGTGGCTGATATTTCTAATCTAAGCCCTTCCCAAACAGCTCCACTGACTTCAGTCACTACTGTGTCTCCAGCTGTTACTGAATTCTCATTAGGATGTCAAGTGAAAGACCAAATGCTCAAAGTCTATAGTAGGAATTAGCTAATTCATTCACAAGAATTCTTGGCCTACTTCTTGTCAAGCCTAATTAACTAGTCCTCTTGAATAATATGTTCTACTTTTACTAAAGCCATTAGTGCCTTTGAATAAATGAAAAGAGCATGGATTTTGACTAGTATGTTTGACTGTTTGACACAAATTCGGCCAATAATATCTAATATTCACCCTGGTAATCAAAGGATATAGCTTTACATCTGCTCTTTTTTTCTGTTTTGACCTATGGTGATATAAAATAGTATTTTGCAGCAAATACAAATGAAAAACCAAACTCATTCATTTGACAATGACCAATAAACATTAGCTATAGAATTTAGATGCAAATATCTCCATACTAATATTATGTATTAATATTTTTATATTTTTGTAATACCTTACCTACATAATAGTACATTAACTTTCCATGTGCTATCCCCAATACTAGACTTAAATAGGGCAGGCTTTGTTACCCCAGTTTTATAAATGTGCAATTTGAGACTAAGACTATGAAATCAGAGAATGAAAGACAGTTACTCTAACAAATTGGGTTTTGGATCTGGTCTCACAACTAGGTAGCGAAAGAAATGGGTATAAAAGCCAGGTCCCCAACTCTGCCGTCTAGTAAATGTGTCTTCCGTGAAATCACAATCCTTCTCTCATTAATGATATGTTTCCTATCTATGTTTGTGTTAATGGGGATGAGGTTTCTCTATACACAGTTTTTTTTTTCTTTTTGCTGTTAATCACTTATTCACTTATCATTCAGCTAGCACTTACTGAGAGCTTATTATCTGACAACCAGTGGGGATATACTAAGGGGAAAGATAGATATAGTACCTTAAGCATCCCAATAGATGAGATGGATATTAAACAAATATTTGTAGACACATATATACCAGCATAAACCATGATAAGAGCTATGAAGGAAAATAATTGGATGAGATGAAAGACTATAGCAGGGAAATCTCATTTAAATTGGAAGGTCAGAGCAGACTTCTTTGAGAAAATGGCAGTTACACTCAGATCTAAAGGCTGAGTAGGATCCAATCTGGGGAAGAAAGCAGGAGGATGAGGAGATGGTGGAGCAGAAAGAGAGAACAATAGGTCTAACAGCCCTGAGGAGGGAATGAAGTCAGTGCATCTGAGAAGCTGGGGGGTAAGAATGTTCAGATCTCCCATGTTAGATGGTCTAGCCATCTAACATGAGCCATCTAACATGGTCAGGCCATCTAACATGGGAGATCTGAACCATCTAACATGGGAGGTCTAACCATGGTCTGGCCATCTAACATGGGAGCTCTGAATATTCTTATCCCCTGCCCCGCCTGCAGTGAGTTCCATTGTTTCATTGTCTCACCCATGATTTTTTGCTTGACATGCCCATGTCAGCTTTGGGCTCTGTGCTGCCAGAAAACCATCCTTCCTGGCTTTGCCTCACCTTCACTTGCTGGTCAGATCAATGACTCGCCATTTTTCTATGACACCCCCCAGTAACTCACCACTCTTGTGTCTCTCAATATGTTCCTTCTTATATGATTATCATGACTGCACCTGAAAAACCCTCTTACTAGATGACTAACAACTGAATCCAAGTCATTTTGGTAGCTCCTAAAGCCTTTAATGCCAGAACCTAACTCATAGTAGAAACCCAGTAAATACATGATGAATGAATGAATAAAAGTTTGTTGATTATGCTGAGATGTCCTGATGTCAACTCCAGGGCACTGGGCATGAGGAAGTGAGTGTTCCCATTCCTATGTTCCAATAGTTTTTAACAGCCCAATTTTCATTTTCATGAGCTCCTTTTTCCTGGAAGCAGACTCCTATGTGGACAGGTTCAATGCTGGCACTAGTGCAGTACATCAGTCTTGATGACTAAGACCCACTGATGATGGAAATGAGGCACCTAAATCAGAAAGATTGATGATTAGCTTTAAATTAGAACAGTTTCATCTATGATCCAAAACAGGCCGTTTCCAAAAGGCCTGTCCAAAAGCACAAATTAAATCTAAAATGTGTCACACACGGCTTAGGAACCAACCATAAGTTTGCGTCATAGCTAATTGATCAAGTCACTGGTGAAACCAACTGACTGAGTTTACCTTAAGGAAATGATCCCCAAATTTGTCTGCAAGTTGAAATCATCCAGGAAGCTTAAAAAAATTACTCATACCTATGTTCACCTCCAGAGATTATTCAATTAATGTGGGCTTGTAGTCTGGGTTTTGGAACTACCAAAAGAACCCCAGTGATTCCAATGTGCAGATGAGTTTGTGAAACATTGACTTGCAGCAAGAGAACATTCTCATAACAAGCTAAGAAAAGCCCATCAGCAGAAAATAAGAAACTGTTTCCCTGGATAATTCCAGGGAACTAATAAGATCCACTTTGCCCATCTGCTAGTACACAGAATTGGGGCTTATGAACCCAAGAAGCTCTTGCTTAGCGGGAGATATGGTGGCTATGGCCATCTGCTGTGTAGACATAGAATATACTGACTTGAGGTTTCCTGGCACTGTGTCCTCAGCATAGCATGCTCCCACAACACTGCCTCTGCTATCAAAATCTTGCTCATTAAAGGCCAGTCCCTCTATCAAGTCTTCCCTTACAAGTAGTTAATACTTCTGCTGTTCTCTCGAAATTCTTACTTATTCATTACAGCATGAATTTAATTTCCCTTAGTATCAAAACTAATTGTTAAACTGGAATCTTCTTTTGAGTTCAGGCATAATCTTTTATTCATCTTTATATTGTCAAAGAATGTGGCATTTTGCTTTGTACACAGTAAGTGCCTAATAAATTCTTATTGCATTAATGCTGAGATTACAACAATGAACAGGGCAGATGCTATCTCTGCTCTTATTGAGCTATAAGCTATGAGTTAAGGGTAACATAATTACCCTTAACTCCAAACTAGGTAACACCAGTTACAAAATTTTCAAGGTAGAAGGAACCATTGCATAGATGCCTCCATGTCTTGGTTCCCAGCCAAATGATGATCACAAAACCTTTCCTGTCATAAACAACTCCACCACAGCTGCAGTGCACATGGGAGCTGTCAGAATACAGAACAACTGTGACCACACTGAGAGAATAGGGCTGAGACCAGGGGAAAACATCTGGTCCCCTCTCGAGAGGAGACAGCAGTGCAAATATGGGACTCTCATCTAGACTGGGTCCAGATCCAAGGAATCCCAGCCAAAGAAGTAGATGTCAGCATTAGAGCTCAGGAAAGTCTGTTCAAGTCCCTGAGAGAGAGATGAGGAAATTTAAAAATACAGCCCAGCCTCTAAGACCAAGTCATTGCCACTTGGATTTTGTTGAACGGACACGTATTAAGAACCACTGTGTACTGGCTACTGGCTACATGTATTCATGTATTCAGGTGTAGATTTGGAGGCTGCAACCCAATCACACACAGGCAAAGCAGTCTATTTTCAGATCCCACTTACTCTTGGGGAGAGGCTCTAAATATACCATCCAGTGACTGCAGGAGGCAGATTATCATTGCTGGCAGCTGAGCAGGGTGGAGCAGACAGGGACGTCAGGAGCCTCACCATTAACCTCAGCACAACTCAAAGGCCCCCACCACTTGTAGAGCTATATTTACATAAGGGCAAATGTCTATTATTTGACTTGGTTTTCATTTAAGAGCTCCTGAGAATGGGTTTTGTATGGCAGGAAAAGCACTATGTGATCCCCTCCAAAGACCCACTGAGCAAAGCATGTAGATGTCACAAGGTAGGCCTTAGACAAAACCAACCTTGTTCTGTTCTGAGGCATTTGCATCATAAGAAGGCCTTGCAGTTATATAACTAAATAATGAAATTGTCTATGTGTATAACACCTGATAATTTATAATATGCTTTTGTAGCCCATTCATAAATGGGTATAAAATATTGTTAAAGCAGAATTCAAGAAGGCTACAATCTGAAATGATATTGGATATTAAGACATGAGAATTTATCTTGCCATAATGATTTCCTCTGTAGCAGGGAAGGTCTTTTGAGTAGGTGTTCAACAGAGACATAGTTTTCTTACTGCTGAAAGCCAAACACTGCATAATCCCTTCTGTAACCATCCCTATTTCCAGGCAGCTAATACCAAAAGGCCAGAAGGCATTTAGTTTTGGAAGGAATTGGGAGAAAACCACACTAACCACCAGCATTTGGATAACTCTGTCCAGTAGTGAAAATGAATAGACATAGCTGTAGGTAGAGAAATAGTTGATTGGGGAAAAGTTTGGTGGGGGGTGCAGGTAGAGAAGGACATAGTCAGAATGTTTAGCAATATCAGAGTTTGAGAAAGCTCTGTATTTAGTGTATTATATTAGCCTTTGAAGAGAGACTAGACCCAGTTTGGCTGGTATCAACCATGGAGTAGCATCCATGGGAGATAGAGGAAGATGGGTTCTGAGACATTCCACCTGCAGCAGGGTGGTTCCAAGTCTCCTGGCACCATCTACATCAGACTCACCTGGAAGGTGGCTAAACACACAGACTTATGGGGCCTGCTCCCACCCTCTGAATCAGAATCTGGGGCTTGATTGTGCCTAGACATATGTCCATTTGACAAGCTCCACAGATGATTCCCACCCATGAGCATGATGTGAGAATCACGGCCTTAGAGAATGGTATCTGCAGAAAGTCAGGTGTGAACTTGGTATGCCACATGACAGCATCAGAGATTATTTGTTGATGCCTTCTGGTTACTTTGAAGAGTCGATATTATGCCATTTTAGTCCAATTTCCTAAGTCACAGTTACTAGTAGTGGAGTCAAGATTAGAAACAATTCCTTGGCAGAGAGGAAGGCTTTTCTGGCTGCCTGTGACCTCACCCACAAGCAGCTGTTAAGGATGCTACGCTATTTCTGAAATGGCCCAAACATCAGCAACTTTTGTGGTGGAATTTTAGACACATCAGCAGGCTGGGACAGAGACATTTAGGGGCCAGAGCCCTTCTGACGCCAAATCAAAGGCTATGTGTGAGGCTGATGTTGCACCCCCTCTCCCCTTCACAGGAGGCCACTTGGTCCTGCATAGACACCTGTGGTCCAGATCCTTGGCAGGCCTCAGCCAGCCAAGACTGAAAGGGTGTGAAGGCAGAAATGGAGACGGCAATGGTGACGGAGGAGATTTCTCCTTGACAGCCTGGCAGATGAAGAGAGCTTCCAAAGACATCAGGCCACCAAAACCAAAAGCAAAAAGGGAGGAAATTCAATAAGTAGTTCTTGAACAGCCATGGCTTCCTGACTGTTTGAGGGACAAGGATGTGCCCTCTCCATACTTCAGTGAGGGATCAGTCCTGCCTGGTAATTAAGAAAAGCAGTAATGATCAGTGATAAAAATGAATCACCCATTTCCTGTGAAAGAATGGGCAGAGGACTGTTTCAAAACTTCAATTTATTGACCGATTTGTCTGCGGTAAACCAGGAAGACGCTGTGAGGGAGGTGGAGGGGCTGCCACCCTTCCTCCCTACCTCTCCCACCCATCCCATCCTATGCACTTCTGACAGATTAATCTTCCTAATGCACAGCTCTGATGGGACTCCTAGGACCAAAGACCTTTTTTTTTTTTTTTTTTAATCCTTTTTAAGAAATGGGGTCTTGCTCTATCACCCAGGCTGGATTGCAGTGGTGTGATCATAGCTCACCACAGCCTTGCACTCCCGGGCTCTTGCAATCCACATACAGTGGCATGTGCCTGTAGCCCAACTACTCCACCTCAGCCTCTGCGGTAGCTGAGGTACAGGCACATCCCACTATGCTGGGCTTTTAAGCCAAAGACTTTTAATGGCTTCTCCTTTGCCCAAAGAGATATCTACACTGGGTTTCATCTCATTTCTCCATGTCCTTTGGCCCTCACTTGACTGAGCACATTTCAGTGTCTAGAAAAGTGCACATGTACTCTTTCCCATACACACTTTGCACATTCCTTGTTCCCAGGTTTTGCTCAAACTGCTTTCCCATCCTGGAATAGCATCTTACCCACTACCCACCCCATTAGATGAATCCCATCTCATCCTTCTCTGGGCATCCTAAATGCTCCTCTCCCTAATCCTTCCTAACTAAGTAGTCGCTATCTCCTTCTATCTTGCTTTCCATCTCTCTCTCCTCTGTGTGTCCCTGTGCATCTCTTTCTCTGTCTCTCTGTCTCTGTCTCTGCTTTTGAACTCTCATCCCCAGCCCCCAGCCCCCATCATCATGTACCTCTATTTCTGATCTGCACTAGCTACTAAGCTGTGTAATCTTTGAATTTTTCTCAATGTGAAGCATACTCACAGACTGCTATCACTTAACTTGCTGCTACTAAAAACTCATTCCTCATGCCTTTTGCTTTTGCATTTTAGCTGATGTTTAGCCTCCACACCAAGGGCTTGGCATAATTGTAATGAGACAGGGAGCCCAGTTCCCTTCTTGGGGGCCAGGCATGTCTTCCCACCAATCTGGATCAAAGTCTCCTCTGTAGGAACCTTTCCCAAGTGTGCCCCACATCCCTCCATCCTGGCCAAAGTTGGCACCTAAGTTTCCACACAAGTGTCTCACTGTGCATGCATTCTTCCTCTCCAGCACATATCACAATTATAATTAAATAACTGTCTAACCAGCAGTTTAACACCTGGCTTCCTCCACAATAGGAAGCTCCATGGGGACAAGGCCATACCTCTTTCATTCATCATTGAATTCCCAGTGCCTGGAATGTATTAGTAGTTGATAGGCAATAAATATTTGGTGAATAAATGAATAGCATTTATCACACACTGCTTATAGCTTTGTGTGCACAGTGTATGTCTCATCCACTCTTCACTGTCTTTAAGAATATAGGTGATATAGGACGCCCTTTGTATTCCCCCAACACTTTCAACAGTGCCTTGTCCATAGTAGGTACTCAAACAAATAGTTGTTAAACCTATTCCTCTAATGGGCGAGTAATCTAAGGCATGTGATGGTGAGTCAGTGGCATCACATTTGATTCAAAAGAAAACACATTTAGTCCAATAAATCAACAGATAATTACTAAGCACTCTTTCTGCAAAAAGTATAGGGTTCTTTATCTGTCTATCTGTCTGCTTATCTATCTGTCCAACTGTCTGCTTGTCTAGGATTAGAGAAGTGGTTGTAGAGATAGTGCAGGATCTGGTTTTGAGTCCCAGCTTTGCCCCTGAGTGTCTATATGATCTTGACTAGTTAGGGGCCTCTAAATGTCAGTTTCCAGTTTCTTCAGGCTTTAAAATGAGCATAAAATTTTTAGTTAACAGGCAAATTGTGAGGATTGAAAGAAGGGGTGTATCTGAAAGCCTTTTGTAAAACATGAAGTGTAATAGCATGTATAATTATTGTGAGTGCATGATTAAAAGGAAAAGGCGACGGAGTGAAATATGGCTGTGAGGAGTCTCAGTCCTTCTCTAAGCAGTGAGGTGTGGGCCAGGAGTGCAGCATGAGGTCCAAGCTCTCTGAATCTGCCTGTCCTGACCCCCTGATAAATCTCTAAGCCTCCAAGACACAGGTTCATCATCTTGTCAAATGGGCTTCAAGGCTCCTGGCTTCCTGGGAGGAGCCGCCTTACTAATAAAGAGATTGTCTTAATAATGTGAAGTACCCGGGTGCTATGGTAACGGGCATTACATGATCTGGAGAAGAGGAGCAGCTTTTGATAAGAATAGGGAGCCTGCAGATGGGAAAAGGGGGTGGGGATGCACACAGGATGGGAGTGGAGGAAAACGCAAATGTGGACAGACAGAGTCAGCACCAGCCGGAATGAACAAACAATATTGTTGGTTCCTGTCTCTCGGAGTGGCCTCTCCTGTCTGGGCCCTGCTGTCTGCGGGGTTTCTTGAACATTTCCAGATTTTTGGGTGCTACTGCAATTTTAGAACCCTATGTACTTAAACGGAGGGCCCCCATGGCTTTTTAAACACATAAGCACATGTAAAATCTGGATAAAACCAGGTTGTGATTTAAAAAAAAATTAGAAACCCAAGTTTTTTGTATTCACCAATGGATTATTTTAACAAGTTCTCTCATAACTGTTTGAAACAGCCTTGTGACCCAAGATGTTTTCCATAAGTCCTACCAATGTGGAGAACCAGAAAATTTGTGCACTGAGAAGATGTCAACGCCAGTGCCAATGTCCATGCCATGAAACTTCATAACCTTATTAAATACTACTGGTCCATCTGAGGACATGCTGCACAGCTTAGAAGAGTGTTGGTGCAATGAAAAGCACATTAGATGGGGCAAAGGAAAAAAATGTCATGCCTAATGAGTCCTTCTATGTTTCAGACACTGGACTGGGCACTTATGCATATTAGTGTCTGCCAGAGAGTCTGATAGCTTGGGTTCTGGACCCAGCTTGCCACCAGCCAGCTATGAGAGCTTTGGGTTTTTATTTTAAAGAGAAGCATATCTGTTCACAGACACTTTATTATGATTCTGTTATTAAAAGAGCTTCCTCCTCATGTGGTCACTAACTGTCTTCTAGTTAACCTTTGCTTTGGTTTTTACCTCCTGCTATTTCCTCACTTATAACTGAGGTCCTGAGCCAATCACAGTAATGAAGACAGTTTAGTTCCTTCTTGGTTTTATATTTTGGCTTAAGCTCTTTTGGTAAATATTAATTGCCTCAAAGGCAAGTTGAGTGTGACTATTTTGTGTGTTTATTTCATAGATGTTTCTACTGCTGCCAGGACTAAAAGAGGTGGGTGTAAAAAAGAAGAGTGATTTAGATTAGGAAACTGAAAGAGCTTCCTGGCTTCCAGGCTGTAGGGTCCATAGGAAGGTAGTGCCTTGGGTGGCTATACATATCCTCTTTCTATGAATTTTTAAAGAAAAACTAGACTCTTCTTTTCCTTCATTAGTGTAAGATCAAACGTGCCTGCAGATAAAAAAGAGAACTGCCCATCATTCCTTTAAATATTTTATCTAAGTTTCATGTAGCTTTGGATTTTTCAAAAACATTCTTTAGTCTGGAAAGAAATATAACAGAATTTGAACAATGTTGAACTTTAGACCACACAATCTTGAAGTGATTTTTATTTTATTTTACAGTATTCAATATATTAACAAATTCTCTATGACCATGTATTACATTTACAATGAGAAAAATAATCAAAATATTTTAAAATCTTAAACAAAAATATTCTTTAATCTTTTGACTTGTTTATTTTTGCCATTGGTATATCACAAGTCACAGCCCATTTCCTCCATACATTCTATTTCATATAGCGAGCAGCTGACAAATAATCAAACAAACAAACAAAATAGCCTGGAATCCTCACCTCCCTGAAAAAGCCATGAGATTGAAGCCAAATATTATCAAAAAGTCCAAAGACAACAAATGTTAGCAAGGGTGTGGAGAAAGGGAATTTCTGTGTACTACTCGTGGGAATGTAGATTGGTACAGCCATTATGAAAAACATTATGGAACTTTCTAAAGAAATTAAAAATAGAACTACATTGTGGCCTAACAATTCCTTTTCCAGAAATATACCCAAAGGAAATGAAATCATTGCCTCATAAAGAGGTCTGCACCCTCATGTTCACTGAAGCCAAGCCATATTCACAATAACATATTCACAATAGCCAAGATATGGAAACAACCTAAGTGTCCTTTGATAGAAAAATGGATAAAAAACTGTGGTACATATATAGAATGGAATACTATTCATCCCTAAAAAAGAATGAGCTCTTGCCTTTTGCCACAACATGAATGCCTCTGGAAGACATTATGCTAAGTGAAATAAGCCAGACAGAGAAAGAAAAATATTACATGACCTCACTTATATGTGGAATCTAAAAAAAAATTCAAATATACAGAGATAACAAAATAGTGATTACCAGAGGTGGGTTGCAAGTAGGGCAGATGGGGGGAGATGCAACAGATGGGTAGGATGACACACCTAGAGATCTAGTGTGCAATATGAGGACTGTAGGTAATAAAATTGTACTGCATATAGGACTCATGCTAAATAAGTAGATTTTAACTGATCTGGCCACAAAAAATAATGGGTTACTATGTGAGATGATAAATATAGTAATTTGCTTTACTATAGAAACATTTTACTATCTCTATGTATCCTATAACATCGTGTTCTGTGCCTTAAATATACACAACAAAATGTATTAAAAATAAAAAAGGCTGGACCAGAAAACCAACATTTTATGAGCATCCCTGGATACAGCCCCTCAGAGGCCCACTCACCTGAATTACATGAAACATCTCACCCCATCAATGACTCAAACTCTTCAGTTGCCCCTCCTCCCCCTCCTCCTCTCTTCTATACTCCCTCCCACCCCTGATCATTTAATTACCTGCTTTTCATGTCCCTCAAAAATCACAGAAAAGACATACCATCAATATTTTTGGATTATTACGGCCTGTCTTGGTCCTCCTCTATCCTGCTAATTTTCTAAGCTTTATAAAGTGTATGCCCAGTGAAATTAGAAGACCTGGGTTCAAATCCCGACTCAGCTATTTACAACACATAGGAAATTGTATTAGTCCATTTTCATGCTGCTGATAAAGACATACCCGAGACTGGGCAATTTACAAAATAAAGAGGTTTAATGGACTTACAGTTCCACGTGGCTAGGGAGGCCTCACAATCACGGCAGAAGGCAAGGAGGAACAAGTCACATCTTACATGGATGGCAGCAGGCAAAGAGAGGGCCTGTGCAGGGAAATTCCGGTTTTTAAAGCCATCAGATCTCACAAGACCTATTCACTATCACGAGAACAGCATGGGAAAGTCCCACCCCTAGGGTTCAATTACCTCCTACCGGGAATTACAATTCAAGATGAGATTTGGTCAGGGACATAGCCAAACCATATCAGAAATATACTTATCCTCTCTGAGCTTTCATGCTCTCATCTATGAAATATGGATGATAACTGTGAAAATCAGATTGAAAAACGTACAAAAACACATGACACCATGATCAATACATAGTAGGTGCTCAATAAATATAAGGAAGGTCTACAGCTATTCTTATTTTGAGAGGACAGTTCAACCCTAAAACCAGTCCCTGGAGTTAACCAAGACATCCACTGGATCCTTTTGATTTTTCCCAAGCAGAACGTTTGGTAACTTAACCCCCAAGGGGTCAGGCTGATAGGGATAACTTACACAAGCCATGGCTGTCAACAGTCTGCAGTTATCTGGACCTGTCATCAGTCTTAACAACAGCAGGGGGTGCTAAGGATTGAGCCAGCTCTACATGCTGTGGAGCAGTAGAATGGTCCTCTTTGTCAAGGATTTGTATTTTCCGATAGGTTCAATAAATATGGTTTAATGAACTACCATTTGCCAGGTACTGTGCTGGTCCAGAGGATGAAAGAAGTTGAAGAAATTGTTCTTGCTCTCTGCAGTGCACAGCCTAATGAATAATTTTGATATGGAAATCTGTGTTATGTGACACTGTTCTTTAGTAGCTGCCCTCTCTTCCCCTTCCCAGCTA
Organism: Pongo abelii; assembly: GCF_028885655.2. Taxonomy (NCBI): domain Eukaryota; kingdom Metazoa; phylum Chordata; class Mammalia; order Primates; family Hominidae; genus Pongo; species Pongo abelii. Next base: position 84,729,291 of record NC_071985.2, on the reverse strand, counting down.
CCCTTGAAGGGGTTGTTTAGGCAACCCTCATGCCCACCTTCTACTTCCTTCTCAACCCACACAGCCTGGCCTCTACATCCTTCACTCTAATAGGACCACTCTTTCCAAGGTCATAAAAAAATCCGTTTGCTTCAAACTTGAATAAATCTTATCTATGTTTATTTGCAAGCATGACATCACTCAACACAACTGACCATTCCCTTCCCTTCCTGAAGCAGGCTCAGTTGGCCTTCCTGGCACAAGTCTCTTCAGATCCAAGTGTCAAGGGGCCCACTAGACATTCACACTTGGATATCTCATAATCATCTCACACCTAATGTTACCCAACTAAACTCACGATGTTCCCTCCAAACCTGGTTTTTCCAGGGTCTGCTATCCCCAGATGGTATCTCGACCCAACCAGGTTACTCAGGCCGGAAATCTAAGAGTCATTCATGAAGCCACTTCCCCCTAGCTCCTTATTTCTCATTTGATGCTGTGACTTTTCTCTGTCTCTGATGTATTCACTTTATTCTATCATCTTCTTTTGCCTAGACTTCTGTAAAAACTTCCTAACCTCTTTCCCTGTTTTTGCTGCTAAGACCTCCATTCCACTAGCCACAAAATAACCAAAACAATATTTATAAATCATAAATTTGATCATATTACTCCCATGCTTAAAGTCCTTTAATGATTTATCATTGCACTGAGAAATAAATTCTCTTCCTGTAACTTAATCTTCGAGGTTCCCATGACCCAGCACTTAACTCTAACCTCATATACTCTTGCCCTGATCACTGCATCACAGCCACACAACCCTCCTTTCAGGGCCTAGAATACACCATCCTCTCTCCTACTCCAGAGCCTTTGAACATGCTATGCTCTCTGATTAGAAGGCTCTTACACCTACTCTTCCAGGCAACTCCAAGCCACCTTAAACCTCAGTATAAATGTCACCTCCTCAGAAAAGTTATCCCAAATCTGCTATACTCCCTCACAAAGCCTTGTTATTTCTCTTCATAATTTTTATCAGAGTTTTATATTTATTCATTCTGTTATATATATAACATAACATATCTTGTTGTGTGTATTCCTAATACTATAAATAGCATGAGGGCAGAAACTTTGTGACCTTAATTGTCTTCTATTTAGTAAAGAAGCCTGGTAAGAAAACAGGACTATACACCCACAAAGGAAATTTGTGCTGGCTTCAGAAATTAATCAACTTACTCTTTCATTCAAAAAATATAAATAGACTTCCAAGGATCACTAGGTATTTGAGAAAAATCACCATCACAAATAAATATAGATTAACAAATAAAACACTGACCACAGGGGAAACCAAATAGAAGTGAACTTTTAAAATAATTCTAACTAGTGTGCTCAGAGAGATTCAAAGAAATATTACATTCATAAAACAAAAATTGGTGCTGTAAAAATAAAACACTCAAAGAGCAAAACAGAGTTATTGCACATTAAAGATGGAGTTGCTAAACAAAAAGATCAGTAGAACAACTAGATGACAAATTCAAGAAAATTCTCCAGACCCACAGATTAAAAGGACATAGAGATGGAAAATATCAGAGAAAAGTTAAGCAACATAGAGAATCAATGCCGTAGATGAACTATCCATTCAATGAGAGTTCCAGAAAATGAGCGCAGAGTAAATGGAAGGGAGAAAATAATTTTAAAAAGAAAGAAGTACAAGCAAATACCTGGAGCTTGCAAAAAAAAATACAAACTGGGTCCACATTTAAATATATCCCCTGGTAAAGTTTAGAAACACCAAGGATAAAAAATATCCTAAAAGTTTCTAAGAGAGGAAAAAATTAAGTTCGTCACCTACAAAGCAACAAGTATCAGACCATCATTACTAAAACTATATGCTAGAAGTCAATGATCAAAGAAAAAATCATCTTAAATCTAGAATTCTAGCCAAACCAATGAAGGAGGTGGGAGTAGATGAGTTTATAGAAATGCAAAGACCCAGAAAGTTAACCTCTAATGCACCCTTGTGTAAAGATCATTTGAAAGCATACTCTAACCAAGCGAAACAGACATCTAAGAGGAGAACTTGGGATCCAAAAAAAGTGGGAGTAAACCAGAGGGAAATGAATTGATATCCTAGAGTGGCAATTCTCTGGAGGGCCGCCTAGAAAGTAACCAAGAAAATTAGAAAAGGGAACAGAGCTGTTTGAGAAAAATGTCTTCAAGTGTCAAGAAAATTTCCTACAGCAAGTAACTGGAATAAGAAGCTAGATGACCTTACTGATAAGGTGAAATAATAGCATTATTTTGTAAGCAAGAAGAAAGAAAAACAGTTAAGAATACCAGGAAAATTAACAAAGAGCTATAAAAGAAAATCATGGTCTAAATATACAAAAATGAAGATATAACAGAATTCTGAGCATGAGTAGAATGTATGAAAACAGAACACATCTGACATTGATTCTGAGAGCATCCCCCTCTCGAATAAAAGAGATTTAACAACATAGAATTCATCCTCTCTGTGTGTCTAATTGCACTACTTGGTTCTGAAGAGAATACTAATTACATAATCATAATGTAAATACTGATTGATTTCCAACTTATAAAATCAACATATAAACAAAACACAAAGACTTAATGGTAATTACAGAACGGAATTTAAATATTTTCAACCTAAACAATGTAAAAGTGACAGAACAGCTAACAGGTTGTGGAGAAAGGGTGAATTTCTTATTTCATAGTGAAGAATTAGGAAATACTGTCTGAAGTTGAGATATCGAGAAAGATAGTCTTTCAAAATATAAATTAAATATATTATTTAAAATCACACAGGTAGACAACAAAAATAAAGCAAAAGCAAAATTAGGAGGCTACTATAAATGAGTTAAATTCTTCCTCCTCTACAGTAAAAAATCAATAAACACTGTTTAAAGTCGAAAAACCAAGAAAAAGCAATATAAGCATTTAGGCAATTAAAGTTTGGACATAACCACCAGAAGAGCTAGAAACAGAAAAGGTTAAACCTAGAGACAGGTGACGGGGGGGAAAGGGACATTTTAACTCTTGTTTTATATTGTTCTATATGGCTCAGGTACTTATGTCTCTGTGCATATATTACTGTAATTAACTAAATGGTGAGTGAAGAATACGCAAATGTAAATAAACAGAAGTTCTGGGCCAAGGGACTCAGCCACAGAGCTCTCTGAGGGGAAGGATGTTTGAACAGAAAAGCCGTAGAGTAAGGAGCAACCTCCAGGAGCTCCCTCCCGTGAGCACCCCTCTAGGGGTTACAGAGCATAGGCCTAAAGGGCTGTAGTTGGCCACAGGCTCAAGAGGAGCCAATCATTTTAAGTGGTCTAAACTACAGACTCTGCAGCAAGGCAAGCTGTGTGAAGGTCATATGACTGACTTAGTGGTCAAAATCATAGACTTTGCAACACTCGGCCTTATCTGGACTGTCACTTACTAGCTATGTGACCTCAGGCAAGTGAGGAAAATAATTATACCCATCCTTGAGGGGTCTCATGTGGCTTAAATGAGCTCATTTGTGTTAAGCATGTAGAACAAAGCATAAGATGAGTGTTAGCTATTATTACAATTATAAAGAATACAAATTGCAGCTTAAGGGGGAGCCTAAGGACAACAATGAATGTGTTGGCAATTCTGTTCAGTGATGATTCCCCGGAGTTTTTCGCCTCCTTAACTATTAGAGAGACTTGATTTTAGCTTGGGAAAAGAGAACGCCACTTTTGGGAACAACGACTATTAATACTAATACTACTAATAAATGCTAACATTTATTGAGCATTGACCACAAGCCAGGAAGTGTGCAAAACACTTTACATAGATTATTTCATTCCATCCTCACCACCATCAGGTGAGACAGGCTTTATTATCTCCATTTTGTAGAAGAGAAAACAGAGGAATTATTATGTTGAACCATGTGAAAATGCTGTTACTCAACCTTTTTTTTTTTCTTTTTTTTTTACCTATGAACAATAGCAATTTGGAATAATTTAATTTTAGAAGCAAGTAGCCCAAGTCAGTTCTTAGCAGAACCCAGTTTCAAGCCTGTGTCCTGATATATTTCATGCTGTTGAAAACAATTCTGCAAGGATGACTGGGGAGGGCACCCAGGACAATGAACTAAGCTGTATGGAAGAAGAGAAGATACAGAAAACACAGGGAAAGTAACTTGGACTTTTTTGTGTCATGTGAAAGAGGCATTAGGCAGGATGTGGTGGCTCATGCCTGTAATCCCAGCACTTTGGGAGGCCAAGGTGGGTGGATCACCTGAGGTCAGAAGTTCGAGACCAGCCTGACCAACATGGTGAAATCCTGTCTCTACTAAAAATACAAAAATTAGCCAGGTATGGTGGCAGGTGCCTGTAATCCCAGTTACTTGGGAGGCTGAGACAGGAGAATCACTGGAACCCAGGGGGTGGAGGTTGCAGTGAGCCAAGATCACACCACACTCCACACCAACCTGGGCGACAGAGTGAGAATCCATCTTTAAAAAAAAAAAAAGAAAAGAAAGAAGCATTAAAATCATTCTAAAATATTCTAATAGAGCCATAAAATTGAATCCAAGTTTGTAGGACCTGATGCCATCAATTTGAAGGCTCCTCTTTTTCAAAAAAATTAATAAGTACATATGTAAAATTGGATATTTTCTGAATCATCTCTTTATGTGATCTTATACATCCTTAGTCACTATGGGTGCCCTCCTCAGAAACTGCAAGGCTGTAGGCAGCCTTGCAGATGGGTTTTTATGAAATGCTTCAGGAAGCAGAGAGTGAAGGCATTGGAGGCTGCACACTTGTCAGAGTTATGGAGAGCATTCCCACATTGCACCCATGCAGAGACAGGGGCAAACCCCATTCCATCTGGCAGCCTGGACCTGCTACAGCTGAGACGGTGGGCCTCAGGGGGACTCTATTGTTTTAATATGCAGTGCATCTCTCTTGAAATGTCAGTGCCTGCTGAAAGGTCCCTTTACTCATCAGTGGGTTCAATCAGTGTTTTCTTATCCTAACCCCATCTTACCTGCCTAGCCTCCCTTTCTCCACACCCTCCTTCTTCTTTCATCACCTCTCAATACATTTCTGCTCCCGGAACACTTAAGCAGAGACTCAGGCTTCCTCTTCTTATTACTTTCAGAAAATTCCGTAGGTGGAAAGAAATTTAATCGGTAATAATAATGCTTTCTATTTTTAGAGCTTCTGCCTTCTGAGCAACCCGAAGAATGCCACAGCTATAACAAAATCGGTTAAAGGGTTGAAAGGGTCTTCTAAAGGTCTTCTAGGAAAGTCTCCTGCAGTGAGGCAAAACTTTCCTGAAACCCACTTTGGGCAGGTGGTAGCCTCTCTTAATCTGACCCTAGAATCAAACTCAGCTCCATGCCTGGTACTCTCAATCTCCAGGAACTCTCCCCACCCCAGGCAGTCCCCTTCTTTGCATCCCCTGCTTTAGTTCGTCTCTCCCTGAAATGAGTGCAACAAACTCCTAACGTTCTCCCAGCCTTTAGCCTCTTCTCTAACAACCTCCACCTACCAATACAATGAACTTTCTCAAACACAGCTCTGATCAGACTTGGAATGCATAGATGGATATGCAAAGTGTCATGGGGACACAACGGGGATGGGGGTTAAGAGAAAGTGTCACAAGTTGAGATTCAAAAGATAGTAGGAGGTCACCAAAAAGGGTGGCGAGGAGGAGATATGGCAGGCAAAGGGTACAGCCAATACAAAGGATTGAGTCTTCAAGAACGTGGATGTTTGAGGCACAGTAAGTAATGCACAGTGGAGTGGGGAGGGAAGCAGAGAGGAGCCAGCAGAAGAGAGGATGGAAAGGAGTGAGGGTTCAGAGAGGAAGCCAAATCTTTTTTCTGGTGGCAGTAGAATAGTGGGGTGGTAGGAGCCACTGTGGAGCCTTGGGCAGAGTTCAGCTGAAGGACCCTGATCCCAAGAAGAACAGACATGTATCAGAGAGGAAGGCACTAAAGGAAAACATAACGATATTGCCATTTCACCCATTACCTGGGCTCCAAATTCCTTAAACTGTCTACCCCACCCCCATATACATACACACACATTTGCACACACTTCCCCTTCTAGAATGTAAATGATCCTAGTTACCTATTGCAGTTTCTGAACTACAAGGTAGTAAAGAGAGTCTTAGATCTGGAGTTAAAGGGCCTGGTTTCAAACCTGTTCATATGCATTTGGCCTCACTGCTGTGCTTCGTCTTCTTTAGCGCTAAAATGCAGTAGCGACACCTCCTTCCCGGAGTAGTTGAGACTATTGTTGGAAATACATATGAAATACCTAGGACAGGTCCTGGTGCATAGGAAGTCTTTGGTCAATGCAACTTTAACGTAAATTTTGTTTTCTTTGAGATCATCTCTACAATACCCCATGAGTTCCATGCCCCCTAAGCCTTTAGGTAGAAGCTATCTTTGACAGGCAAGGGACATGTGTAGGCTCTAGCTAATTGCACTGCCGACACTGCTCCAGCAAGGCTTTGCTTGGATTTTTCTGGCCTGGAGTTGAGATAGGGCTAACACGTACAGAGAGCTAGGCTAATGGGGAACCCTGGGGGATGTATTCATGTGTGCACACACACACATATATGCATATGTAGGTACTGCTCACGCTGAAGGAAGGAGGGAAAGAGGGTTGGATAAAGCAAATGAATGCAAAAAAGTGGAGCAAAATCCAGCTGTGCAAAAGAGGGTTAAAGTAGATGAAAGGCTGGAGAGGGGATCAGCGACCAGCTTGCATAGTCCTCATTGTCACCTGGGTGGGCACACATGGACACTGCAGAAGGGGACTGCCCACACCCTCTCAGTGGAATCTCCCAGTTGGGCCACTCAAGTTCAAAAGGACTCCTTCCCTCAATGTACTCTCTCCAAGCTGAAGACATTCTCCAGGGCTTGGGGCTGGGGGTTGGGCGGAAGGGAGGATAACTCCACCAGCATTCAGCGACCCACCAATAGTTTCCAGGGCTTCCTCTGAGGAAAGGCTCTCTGAGCACAGGCTTTTCCGTGACATCACTGTCAGTGACCTTTGGGGGCCAGTAGGGTGGAGTCCGAGGGGAAGGGGACAGGCCACAATTCTTTGGTCACCACAAAGGTTGGGATTGTGAGCCGCCCAGAGCTGGAGAGCCGCCTCAATGAGGACAATGTCTCTTGCTGAACTGGGAATGGCTTCCCTGCCGGAGGATACTGCAGGACTATAGTGGACCTGTTGTTTTTGCTTTTTTTCTATATTAAAAAGCACATTGTTGAGCACAGAGGCCGTGTGTGTGTGTGTGTGTGCATGTGTGTGTGTGTAGAAGCGTAAAGAGTCTTGGAAAATTGAATTTTGCTTTTAGAACAAGAGATGATGATGTGGAGCAGAAAACTTACAGCCTAGCTCGTAGAAAGAAGTGCATTTTTGCTTTTTGGAAGCCTGGAGAATGAAGGAAGGAGGGGAGAAAGGAAAGGAGGAGGGGAAGACTTTTGCTGGTATTTCAGTGAGAACACCAAGTAGCATTGAAAGAGATCAATATGCCCAATGAGTCCAAAGCTGATTACAGTCGAGCAAACACAGTCAAGTGCCCTGTGTTCACTTAAAGTGATAGCCTTAAACACTTGGAGGAAGTAACTCAATTACCTTATTGATTTGGGATTTCAGCCACCGCCCCCATCATACAACACACATGAATACCACCACAGACCCATACATATTATTTGTTTTTGTTTTGTTTCTTTTTAAAAACTAATGTGACTGGCATGACCTGCTCCATCAGCTTGGAAAATAAATAAAATGATATCTGTTTTTCATATGCACATTAATCACTCAAGTCACTACCTGTCCAAAATGAAGGATGGCCAGTTTCACATCTCTTGGGATCTCCTCCCCTAAAACTGAAGAGCCCCAGGTGCTCACTCAGCCCAAATTGGTTAAAGAAATAATTGGGAAATCTGATCAGTTCAGCAGCCCCCTCCTCCCACACTCCCATTTCCTGCTGTCTTCTCTTGTAGCCCCTGCCACATGGGGCTGCTGACGAAACCACACAGCCCCACACAGATTGATATCTTGTCACTGCTGGGCCCATGCCTGGCTAGCCTAGACCCCTACGTGGACAACAGTGTTTCCTGAGGGAGGACGATCCTGCTGCGTTAGTGTTCACCCACGCACTCATCTATTTACATTCATGTGAGGTCCAGCTGTTCCAAAGCCAGGTCTTCAAAATAGGGGGGGCTCCAATGACAGCCAGAAGCAGTCCTCCCTGGAGATTTCCCCACCGGAGGCTCCTGAGGCATTCTCCTACCAACAGACCTCAGCCAGGGCCAGCAAAATCATCACAACTTATGCCACTGACTTGTAAAAGCTCAGCAGGGACTGGAAAATGTCTCAGACCCTATTGAATCCAATGTCCTTGTTTTACATATGAGGAAAATGAGGTCCAGCTGACTCAAGTGACACACACAGAGCCACACTATGACCCTGGAGAATGCTACCTTCCCAGGGGTGGGGGTGAGGTGCCAGTGAGGCCAGCAACTCTTGGTTCCACACCTGGAAAACATCAGGAGGTATATGTGGAAAGGTGGCCCTTCAGTTACCCCAACCCCATTCTCCCCAGTGCCACACTTGTGCAAATGCCTGGCCACAGAGAAGTCCCACATGTCGGCCTCTGAACCAAATGCCCCACATCCCAGAACCCTTAGTTCTGGGCAAACTGGGACAGTTGGTTACCCTAGACTCTGCTCTAGTGATTAGCCTCCTCTTGTGCCATAGTTTCAAATTCTCCCTCTCAACTGGCTCTTCTCTATAAGCTCGAACCTTTCCCACATTTAAATTGTAAAAGTCCCTTAATCTAACATTTCTCTCTCCACATTCGTCACCTCACCATTCTCCTCCACTCTGCTTTTGCCTTTCCCGTCTCTCTTCTCTTCTGTCCTTTCCCATTTTTCTTCTCTCAAGTGTAAAATAAAGTCCTGCATGTGCGCCTGTGTACACACACACACACACACACAAACTCATGTTCATCTCCCTTGTGCAGTATACTGGGTGAGAAAAGTCACAGCTCTAGTAGCTTCTTTGGTGGCCACGTGGCAGTGTGCCGAACCTGGACAGACTCCAGGAGTGGCAAGGCCCGGTGCTACCTAAGTACTGGGAAGGCAAGGGCTGGGTGGCAGGAAGGAGGACGAGACCAGGCTAGTCTTCCAGAAATGCCCCAGCCCCTGCAGCTCCTCTGCCTGTCATGTGGAAACAGCCGAGATTCATCCTCGCGGCCTGGGGATTCCAGGCATCCAGCTGCGGAGGCAGAGGAAACCCCAAAACCAGCTCAGTAGGTATGAGTGGCATTTGTTCTGCTGCTTCAGATGAAAAGGTCACCGGCACTTGTCCCCACCCTCCACCCCCACTGCCTGTCTTCCTCTTTCTGAAGAAAAGGTTTTTATGTTGTAGAAGCTCCTTCTTGACGTGTGCACGCTCCACCCTTCATGCCCTCACAGGAGCTGTCTGAGTGGTTTACAGGAGACCCTTTATCTTCCTGACACACAGGCTGACAATGTGCTATATACTGAGGAAAGAGAAGGGAATGCCACCAAAAATTATTGAACACCTACTAAGTGTCAGGCATTGTTCTAAGAGGTAAGGATACAGTGGTGATTAAGACTGAGGTGTTCCCTGCTCTCATGGAGCTGACATTCTAATGGGAAAACAAAATATACAGGTACACATTCATAGTAATTATAGATTGTACAAGTGCTAGGAAGGAAATTAACAGGGCATTATGGTACAAGACAACACAAGGGACTTCCTTGAGGGTAGGAGGAATTTCTCAGATGCTTTCTGAGTAAAAAGCATCTAAACCAAGACCTGAACAGTGGGACTGGAGAAGACACAATTTGGGATGGAATTTAAAGGCATGCTCATACAACCCTATAATGTCTGTGTTATCATCATCCACAATTTATGTGTCAAGGAATCAAGGATCTGAGAGATGAGGTCATGTGCCCGGCGGCATGGTTTAAGCCAATGTGATCAATACTAAGGCTAGGCTTTCTTTGTTACCTTCCCTTGCTTGGGGAATCTATACTTGCATTCTGAATACTAAAAAGCATCTGGGGGCCAGGCATGGTGGCTCACACCTGTAATCCAGCATTTGGGAGGCTCAGGCGGGTAGATCACTTGAAGTCAGAAGTTTGAGACCAGCATGGCCAACATGGTCTCTACCCTTTTCGTAGAGACAACACCCTGTCTCTACCAAAAAAATACAAAAACTTTCTGGACATAGTGGCGTGCACCTGTAGTCCCAGCTACTTGGGAGGCTGAGGTGGGAGAATCACTTGAACCCAGGAGGCAGAGGTTGCAGTGAGCAGAGATCACACCACTGTCCTCCAGCCTGAGTGTCAGAGTGAGACCCTGTCTCAAAAAAAAAAAAGAGGCATCTGGGAAGCTTTTGCAATCTGGGTGTGCAGATTTCAGCTGACCCTTTGAGATCAGCATCCAGTCTTGGTAAAATGTAAGTGCTGAGCACCCACTACATGCCCATGGCTGACCAATAGCGTTCTTGAAAAACAACCCAAGGGCATAAGCAAGAGCTCAGAGATGGAGTATGAAAGGGTACAAGGCAAGGAAGATCCTGAGGTCAGAGTCCTTGAGCAGAGCAGTGCCAGAAGGACAGAGCCAGGCCAGGCAGACAGGAGGGGGTGCAGACTCAAGCTGGGGACTGTGTGAGTTCAGGCAAGAAGCTGTCTCTTCCAGAATAGAGTTGAGGACCCCAGAGGGGGATTGGAAAAACTGCCACACCTTTCCATGACCCAGTACAACCGTGAGAAAGTAGAGGAATGGATCCAGTTCCCTGGATCAGTCCATCCATCAACATTTTCTGAGTATTTAGCTCGTAGGTCTCAAGTACTGCATGTAGTATGGTGAGAACATTCAAAGAGCACAGAACCGTGATCTCAACCCTGCAGGAGCCGAAAACCTCCTTGAAGAGACATGTTCCTGCTTCTGAAACAACTGAAGAGCACTTGGACTTGCAGCTGGTGGCACAGCCAGGTGGGCCTGGAGAATAGGGCTTCCTAAAGGAAGCAGACCCAGTATGCATTATGTTTTAAAGGTGGGGAAAGATCCAGATTGGCAGAGAGGTGGCAGAGTTGACATGTCATGTAAAGGACATGCCACTTAAAAGAGCACAGAGAGGCTGGGGGCAGTGGCTCACACCTGTAATCCCAGCACTCTGGGTGGCCAAGGTGGGTGGATCACAAGGTCAGGAATTCGAGACCAGCCTGACCAACATGGTGAAACCCCGTCTCTACTAAAAATACAAAAATTAGCCAGGCGTGGTGGCACGCACCTCTAGTCCCAGCTACTTGGGAGGCTGAGGCGGGAGAATCGCTTGAATCAGGGAGGTGGAGGTTGCAGTGAACTGAGATCGTGCCACTGTACTCCAGCCTGGGCGACAGAGTGAGACTCCATCTCAAAAAAAAAAAAAGTAGCACAGAGGAAGGCTAGCTGGAAGAGGGGCAGTGAGAGCATAAGAGATGAGGAGGACCCAGCAGATTCTGGGCAAGGAAGTGACTTACCTAAGGTTCCTGAGTCACAGAATGAAAGCAATGCTTTCAAAATTATAATAGCAATTCCCTGCTTGCATGTAACATCTAGCTCAATGTTTCTGATCATTCCACATATATTATCTCACTTGATTCTCACAACCACCCACTGAGGGAGAAAGTTATCATTGCATTTTATAGCTGAGGAAATGGACGGGAGAAGTTAAGTGACTTGCCTAAGGTCACACATGTCAGGGAAGGAGCTGAGACTGGAACCCAGTCCATCAATCTGTGCAAAGGGGAATGCAGTACCGTGAAAAGGGCACAGATTTGGAAACCAGACAGATCTTCATTTTAGTGCCACTCCTGCTGGTGACTAATAAGCCTGGGACAGGTTATTTAACCTCTCTGAGTCTCAGTTTTCTAATTTTCAAATCAGCGATGATAAACCTTAGAGAGATGCAGGTTTATTGTGAGGTGTAAAGAATGATGGCTCCTGGCACAGAAAAGAATCCTACAAATATTCGTTTTCCTCCTCTTGTTCCACTGCTCCCCATTCAAGTCCTGAACAAACTAAGGGATTGGCCCAACATCCTCCTACCTCCCAGTTGTGCCGATGAAGCTCTGGGGCAAGTGGTTCACCCTCATAACCAAGCAGCACTGATCTGGCTTTTGCAAAACCACAGCCCTGTCCCAGGTATGCAAGGGCTGTGCTGGTGGGCAGACACTCAGCCACCCAGCACATCCCCATCTGAGAACAGGTTACTGTGGGAGAGAACACTGAGCTGTGGAAAGATGGGTGATTTGTGAAGCCGCACATCACACTCCACTCTTTCTTGATAGAGCAGGCCCGGCTGGCCGGGCACGGTGGCTCACGCCTATAATCCCAGCACTTTGGGAGGCCGAGTCAGGTGGATCATGAGGTTTTTTTGTTTTTGAAGAAACAAAACAGAATTTTTAAAAAACAGCCCACACACAAATACTCGTTAGAAATCTCACCCTTGACTTATCACTAGGAATAAAAGCAATTGCTTATCCTGGCAAAGCTGTTTATTCTTTTGAAAACATTTTCATATACATTATTTCACTTGATCCTCAGAACTCCAGAAGGCAGACAGTGCAGGCTTAACTGTTCCCTTTGAACAGATGAAAACTCCATGGCCTAGCAGCTGGAGTGAGGGGGACCTCGAGCTCCCAACCTCCTGCCCATGGTTCTCTCCCTCTCCTGGAGGCTCAGTTCAGAGTCCAGAGTTCATTCATTGGCAAGCTCAACTCTAACATCTGAAATCCTCCCCATCCCACTCAGGTATGGAAACATGAGAGATGCCCACCTGAGGCTCATGCAACTAATGGGGTGGAGACGGCAGTTTCAAAAAGAGACAGCTAACCCTGGGCACATCCTGCAGGTGTGCTAAATTCCCCACTCAGAACAAACGGGGGTCCCTAAGCCCCCACCTGCCCAGGAGCGCTTCCTTCCTGCTCCAATCTCCTGTTCCAATCCTCTCTTAACCTGGGACGCTCAGAGACACAGAAGACCCATTTGGAGTCAGATCCCCTGAGGTCCCTGTTAGGTCTAGCCTTCAACTTCAGCTCGAGGATTTAGGCAAGTCAGTTCACTCCTAGAACCTAACTCAGAGATCCTACACGAAGGCCAGGCTGCTAACCCAGACCACGCATTGACTCCTAGGTACAGTAGACCTGCTCCATCCAGCAGTATGGAGGGGCCAAAGACAAAAAAAGCAAGCAAATATTTAACTGCAACAATTAAGTGCCCCAGGCACTTAGAGTACATCCATGAACAGGCCTGACAAAGTCCCCTGCCTTCATTTGGCTTATGCTCTAGTGAGGTGAGACAGAAAACAAAGACCAAGTACATTAAAAGATCCATAGATGATGAGTGCTACGTGAGAAAAGAGGCACAGGGTAGTGGAGCTGGAGTGTGCTGGGGGAAGGCGGGGAGCTGTGCAGGTTACTATTTTAAATAGGATTGTCAAAAGCTTCATTGAGAGGTTGACATTTGAGCAAAAATTTGAAGGAATGAGGGAGCTGGCATATGGATATCTGGAGGAAAGGCATTCCAAGCAGAGAGTCAGCCAGAGCAAAAGCCCTAAGGAACAGGGGGAGGCCAGTGTGGCTGGAAGAGAGGACTCAAGGGGGAGAGTTGCAGGAGATGAAGTCAGAGAGGGAACAGAAACAAGGTCCTGAGGTCACAGGGGATCCTGTAGGACATTGTAAGGACCTTAGCTTTTACTCTGAGTGAAATGGGGACATGTGCAGGATCTCAAACAGAGGACTGAAATGATCTAAGTTTTAGTAGGATCAGTTGGCTGCCCTCTTGTGAACAGGCTGTAAAGCAGGGTCAAGGGTAAAAGCAAAGAGACCAGCCAGCAGGATGCTGCAGTGTTCCAGGTGTGGGAACCATGGTATCTGAACCCAGGGGCAGCAATGCAGTGCTGAGGAGTGGTCAGTTCTGGCTATATTATAAAAGGAGAGCCAATGGGATTTCCTGAAAGGTGGGCTGTGGGAGAGGGAAGGGAGAGAGGGAGAAGGAGAGAGGATCCAAGTCAGCTCTGAGGAATTGGGCCTGAGCACCTGGAAAAATGGAGATGCTGTCCACTGAATGGGGAAGGCTAGACGGAGCAGGTGGGTATGGAAGATCAGGAGTTCAGGTTGGATGTGTTGAGCTTAAGATGGCAGATGATGGCTAAGTGGAACACCTGTTGAGGTGGCAGCCACTGAAGCCAGCTGCCATATGCTTGCTGATAACTGCCAGGCCAGAAAGGCAGTGCCTGCCTCCTTTGCCCAGTCCCCAGAGTGGACAGCACATGAGGGAGGCTGACTTCCCCACCTCATTTTGTAATCACTGGGAACCCAGCTGTCCAGGCCTCACTCCCTGGCCCACTCTCTATCCCCAAAGTAGCTCTGAAGGCTCTCTGGCTAACAGGAAGTATTTCAGAACAAGTCTAATGATGCTTGGGAAATCTCCAAGGATGGGCTAAGTTCTTAATCTGCTCCTTGGATTTAACCCCTATCCAGGGATGCCTGCTCCAGGCCTTATGACAATAAAAATTTCAGACTCAGCCAACAGTAACTGAGCACCTACTGCATGCCAGGCACCCTGTAGGGCACTTTCACTTGTATCTTCCATTTGATTCTCATCACAACTATAGATATTGTTATCCCCTTTAGAAGATGAGGCAACTAAGACTCAGAAAGAGTCAAGCTTGCCCAGTGTCACAGAAACAGTAAGTATAGAGACTAATATTTGAACCAGTCTTTTGATTCCAACCCCACTGGTGTCACCCCACATAATACTTTATAATTACTCACACTTCAAGGTCTAGGTCATGTCATACCTCCTCAGTGGAATCTCTATCCATCCCCAGGTCAAGTCGTCCCTGTTGCTGCATGCTGTGTACGCCTCTTCCATGGAACCTCTGACTTTGCTGGAACTGCTGTGACCTCTGTGTGTGTTCCTTCCCACTAGGTTACACCTTTCTTGAGAACAGAAGCCACATCTTTTCATCCTTATTCTGATACTCTCTCATAATCTTTCTGCCCCATAAATCAGTGTGTTTAATACGTTTATTAAAGCTAACACTTTTTAACACTTTTTGCATGTTCACACGGAACATTATATTTGGGTCTCACCCAGTTTGGTAAGTATGAACCACATGGGTTTCATTAGCCTCACTTATGGTTGAGAATCTATACACTCAGAGAGACTGGAGAATTTGTCCAAGGCCATCCAGCTAGATGGTGTGTTGGGAACAACATTCCAAACTTGTAACACCCAATGCAGTGCCCATTGCATGGCTGGATGAAGTTCTTGATGTACTGCTTGGATCCAGTCCCTTTCCACTGAAGCCTGCTCCAAGCCTTATGGCAGTAAAAATTTCAGACTCCTCCAATACTAATTGAGCACCTACTACATGCCAGGCATTTTGTGGGGGCACTGGCCCCTAATGCATTTTGGCATATCCTAAGCACTGGCTGGAGCCTTCAAGGTGTGTCACCTCCTCCTTTTTCTATTTCCTTGGCTTCTCTTCCTTTGTCTCCTCATTACCATATTCCCCTCTTCATCTCTGGCTTTTACCATGTGTCCTCTTCCTGCCCAGAGCTCCTAACCCTGAGCAAGGGGAGGTAAGCTCTGACCCAGAGAGTGGCTCTGGGGAGACAGGCCCCTGTAGCACATCTGGAATACAGAGTCAGAGCTGAGGCTTCTTGTTTTGTTGTTGTTTAATTTTTTCCCTAGGATATAGATCCTGAAGAGACTTCTTGTTTTAATCACCTTGCATTCACCCTGTTGGTGTGGAAGGAATCCCCACCCTAGGTCATGGGATGGAAGAACAAATGACACCTGGCACTGAACAGATGAGATAGACAGTTTATTAGTCACATATGCCCACTGCCCAGAAGAGGAAGATACCATATGCTCCACAGGACCACATGGGAGTTGCACTAGGGAACAAGCAGGGGCTTTGTAGTATCGAGAGGGTGGGGTGCTTCTCAGTTCCCACAGGAGGAGGTGACTGGCTTGTTTGAAAAACTTCACAAGCTGGCAGGAAACTGAACACTGCTACTCAGGGATAAGCAGAAACTGTGCCTGGTCCCTTTGAAAAGGAGAGTTGTTTGACTAGAAGATGTTAGCTGCAGGAGTGGAGTAGAGAGGAGACCTTGCAGTTAGGTCATTTGAAGCCTTCCCAGTTGCACTAGATATCAAGGCAGCACGTAATATTAGGCCTTACCAAGCTATCTTGCCTTCACCAAGCTATATTTTTTAATAAATTTTTATTTTGGAATTATTTTTAACTCAGAAAAAATTACAAATATAGTACAGAAAGTTCCTGTATATACTTCACTCAATTTCCCCTAACGCTAGCATCTTATATAACCATGGCATCTTTATCACACTGGAAATTAGCATTGATATAATACTACTATCACATTACCAACATTATTTGGATTTTACCAGTTTTCTCACTAATGTTCTTTTTCTCTTCCAGGAATCACCTAGGGTACCATATTGCATTTAATCATCTTGTTTCCTTAGTTTCTACTGGTCTGGGACGGTCTTTCAGTATTTGTTTTTTATGACCTTGATACTTTTAAGGAGTACTGGTAAGATATTTTGTAGAATATCTCCCAATGTGAGTCTGTCGGAAGGATTTGTATGCTTAGACTGAGGTTATGGGTTTTTAAAGATAATACCACAGAGGTGTGATGCTTCTCGTCATCATAGCCGGGGTGTATGACATCACTAGTGATGCTAATCCCATTGCTTGTTTAAGATGATGTCTGCCAGAGCACTCCATAAAGCTACTATTTGTCCCTTTCAATATTTTACTCTTTGAAAATAAATCACTAAGACCAACCTACACTCAAGGGAAGAGGATTTAAGCTCCACTTTCTGAAGGAGGAATGGTCTACATATATTATTGAAAACTTCTGTAAAAAGTAATTGTCCCTTCCTACCTCATTTATTTATTTATTCAATCACTTATTTAAGCCTGCATAGACTAGTGAATATATAACATATATATATAGTTGTTGTTGCTGTTATAATACAAGCCTATCATCATTTATTTTATTGCTTAAATTCTTCCAGCTCTAGGTGGGAATGTAAATTAGTACAACTACTATAGAACACAGTATGGAGATTCCTTAAAGAACTAAAAGATTACTTAAAGAACTAAAAGTAGAACTACCATTTAATTAAGGAATCCTGCTACTGGGTTTCTACCCAAAGGAAGGTAAGTCATTATGTGAAAAAGACACATGCATATGCATGTTTAAAGCAGCACAATTCACAATTGCAAAGATATGGAACCAACCTAAGCACCCATCGACCAATGAATGAATAAAGAAAATGTGGTATGTATACACCATGGAATACTACTCAGCCATAAAAAGGAATGAAGTAATGTCTTGCAGCAACTATTCTAAGTGAAGTAACTCAAGAATGAAAAACCAAATTTCGTATGTCCTCACTTATAATTGGGAGCTAAGCTATGAGGATGCATAGGCCTAAGAATGATATAATGTATTTTGGGGACTTGTGGGGGAAGGTTGAGAGGGGGTAAGGGACAGTGCACACACTGCTTAGATGACGAGTGCACTAACATCTCAGAAATCACCACTAAAGAACTTATCCATGTAACTAAAAACCACCTGTACCCCTAAAACTATTGAAATAATATTTAAAATTTCTTTTTTTTAATTCTTCCAGCTCTGGATGTTGGGAACTCTTTCAGGTTGGCTTCTGTGTCCTTTTGATGTACCTTAATTTTTTGTTTCCTTAGAACTTCTTTGCTTTCCTTAGGGGTTCTAAAACTATAAGATGCTCCAGGCTTATCTTGTATTCCTGCTCCCCCTAGAATCTGCCATTTCTCCAAAGGACCTTAAGTTTCTTTTATCAGAGAACAATAATTAGAAACCAAAATCTGGCTTCTAGGCATGCTTCTTGCTGCTGGGTATCACTGCATTTAGGACCTCTCAGCAGACAGAGGTAGGAAATATATTCATGTGTACTAACCTACATATACACATATCTTTTTTTTTTTTTTGAGACAGTGTCTTTCTCTGTCACCAGGCTGGAGTGCAGTGGCACAATCTCAGCTCACTGCAACCTCCGCCTCCCAGGTTCAAGCAATTCTCCTGCCTCAGCCTCCCAAGTAGCTGGGACTATAGGCACCTGCCACCACACCCGGCTAATTTTTGATTTTTAGTAGAGATGAGGTTTCACCATGTTGGCCAGGATGGTCTCGATCTCCTGACCTCATGATCCACCTGCCTCGGCCTCCCAGAGTGCTGGGATTACAGGCATAAGCCACCGTGCCCAGCCCGTATACACATATCTATATGTTCTATATCTATCTGCCTACATATACGAAAATCAGTATGAGTTTATACCTCTGACTCTGACTCAGCAGCACAGGATTGAGTCTAGCTTTCCCACCTTGTTTATTTGTAACTTGTTATCAGTCTACCATTTCTGTTTGCCTTTATTTTCCTTAATCTTCTACTAGTGTTCATCTTAACTTCATTTCAACTGTAAAAATCCTTTAGGGTTGGGCAGAGTTTCTTAAACTTGAGTGAACATCAGAATCCCCAGAGGGCTGGTTAAAATGAGGATTGCTGGGCCCAAGCTCAGAGCTTCACATTCAATAGGTCTAGGCTGGAGCCAAGTAATTCGCATTTCTAACATGTTCCCAGGTGATGCTGCTGGTCTGGAGACCTCACTTGGAGAACCTCTGTTCTACAGAAACCCTGGACTAAGAGGCAAACCCCTTCTCAGTACTCTCATAGTCCTTTATATGTATTTCCAATATCTCAGTCTATAAGAATGATTCGGTTGCATTTCTACTCCCCAGTAGACTATGAGCTCCTTGCAGGCCAGGATTGTGACTTTCTCATCTCTGTAGTGCCCAAACCTGGCAAAATGTCTGGCGCACAGTAGGTTCATATTAAATATTTGTTGAATGAATAAGTACAAGTTTCACACGTGTACCCCATCTTTATTTCTGCTAAGCGGAAAGGAGTGCAGGAAAGGTCAGAGATGAAAAACTGAGATCCATTCGATCTCCTCATTGCCTTCCTCTTCCTCTGATGGCAGAGAGAGGAGAGAAAGAGAGCAAGCAAGATTAGGATGGGGTCAGAGCCCGCTGCCCCCACATGTTTAAGAGCTTGAAGCTCTTAAACTTGCTCTTTAAAGCTTGAAGACATTAACTTCAATGAAACTTCAGGGACTTTAATATCAGAGCAAGTATCTAAGAGGGTATTTCTAACTTTGAAGCCACAAGAAGGAAAAAATATATATATAAAAATATATTATATATTTAATATAATATATAAATATATTATATATTTAATATAATATATAATATATTATATATTTAATATAATATATTTAATATAATATATAATATATTATATATTTATATAATATATTATATATTAATATAATATATAAATATATTATATATTAATATAATATATAAATATATTATATATTAATATAATATATAAATATATTATATATTAATATAATATATAAATATATTATATATTAATATAATATATAAATATATTATATATTAATATAATATATAAATATATTATATATTAATATAATATATAAATATATTATATATTAATATAATATATAATATATTATATATTAATATAATATATTATATATTATATATTAATATAATATATAATATATTATATTAATATAATATATAATATATTATATTAATATAATATATATTATATATTATATTAATATAATATATATTATATTAATATAATATATATTATATATTATATTAATATAATATATATTATATATATTTATATAATAAATGTATTTAATATATAAATATATATTTATATATAAATATATTAAATATATAAATATATTAAATATATAAAAATATATTAAATATGTTAAATATATTTTATATATAAATATATTAAATATATAAAAATATATTAAATATATTAAATATATTTTATATATAAATATATTAAATATATAACAATATATTAAATATATTAAATATATTAAATATATAACAATATATTAAATATATTAAATATATTTTATATATAAATATATTAAATATATAGTTATATATAAATATATTAAATATATAGTTATATATAAATATATTAAATATATAGTTATATATAAATATATTAAATATATAGTTATATATAAATATATTAAATATATAGTTATATATAAATATATTAAATATATAGTTATATATAAATATATTAAATATATAGTTATATATAAATATATTAAATATATAGTTATATAAATATATTAAATATATAGTTATATATAAATATATTAAATATATAGTTATATATAAATATATTAAATATATAGTTATATATAAATATATTAAATATATAGTTATATATAAATATATTAAATATATAGTTATATATAAATATATTAAATATATAGTTATATATAAATATATTAAATATATAAATATTTATATATATTTTAAGGTTCATATGGATGATTTTTATTACATATCAGAATTAACCTATTCTTTCTGTAGAAATGAAAGTGAGAGTCAATAGGTAACTATATTATATACCAATCTATTTTTGTCACAATTTATTTTATTTTATTTTTTTAAATTATACTAAGTTCTGGGATACACGTGTAGAACGTGCAGGTTTGTTACATAGGTATACACGTGCCATGGTGGTTTGCTGCACCCATCAACTTGTCATCTACATTAGGTATTTCTCCTAATACTCTCCCTCCCCTAGCCCCTCACCCACCAACAGGCCCCAGTGTGTGCTCTTCCCCTCCCTGGGTCCATGTGTCCTCATTTTTCAACTCTCGCTTATGAGTGAGAACATGCAATGTTTGGTTTTCTGTTCCTGTGTTAGTTTGCTGAGAGTGATGGTTTCCAGCTTCATCCATGTCCCTGCAAAGGATGTGCATTCATCCTTTTTATGGCTGCATAGTATTCCATGGTGCACATGTGCCACAACAAATAAACATGATAAAATCATATCTAGTTAATGTGGTGGTACATTTTACCTAAGCATTTATGTCTATAAAAATGAATTTATGTAGTTATCTGCTTTACATTTTAGTATCAAAAGAAGTTATATATATATTTTAAAATAAACTATACCTATGGCTAAATGGTATCACCAGAGTAACTGGTAACACCTGTACTAGTGGCACACCGTGACTCCAGGTTTACATAACTCAGGGGACTCCTCAAGTTTCTTTAAAGCTAACTACAAGCCTATACCTCTCAGAGAATAATATTTTTCCTAAAAGTTTCATTGCTCACACCAGTTAGAATGGCAATCCTTAAAAAGTCAGGAAACAACAGGTGCTGGAGAGGATGTGGAGAAATAGGAACACTTTTACACTGTTGGTGGGACTGTAAACTAGTTCAACCCTTGTGGAAGTCAGTGTGGCGATTCCTCAGGGATCTAGAACTAGAAATTCCATTTGACCCAGCCATCCCATTACTGGGTATATACCCAAAGGACTATAAATCATGCTGCTATAAAGACACATGCACACGTATGTTTATTGCAGCATTATTCACAATAGCAAAGACTTGGAACCAACCCAAATGTCCAACAATGATAGACTGGATTAAGAAAATGTGGCACATATACACCATGGAATACTATGCAGCCATAAAAAATGATGAGTTCATGTCCTTTGTAGGGACATGGATGAAATTGGAAATCATCATTCTCAGTAAACTATCGCAAGAACAAAAAACCAAACACCGCATATTCTCACTCATGGGTGGGAATTGAACAATGAGAACACATGGACACAGGAAGGGGAACATCACACTTCGGGGACTGTTGTGGGGTGGGGGGAGGGGGGAGGGATAGCATTGGGAGATATACCTAATGCTAGATGACGAGTTGGTGGGTGCAGCGCACCAGCATGGCATATGTACACATATGTAACTTACCTGCACGTTGCGCACATGTACCATAGAGCCTAAAGTATAATAATAATAATAATAATAATAATAATAAAAAGAAGTGACGATAAAAAAAAAAAGTTTCGTTGCTTTCTTCAAAAAGTGTTTGAGCATGACTACGTGTAAAGCACTGGCCATGGAGGTTACATGATCCCTGTTCATGAGAAGCTAACATTCTAGATATTAGCTAATATTCTAGATTCAACAAGGAAAGTGATCACACCTTAAGAAAGAAACGCAGGCCAGTGCAGTGGCTCACACCTGTAATTCCAGCACTTTGGGAGGCCATGGCAGGTGGATTGCCTGAGCCCAGGAGTTTGAGACCAGCCTGGGCAACATGGCAAAAACCTGTTTCTACTAAAAATACAAAAAGTTAGCGAGGTGTGGTGGCGCAATCCTGTAATCCCAGCTACTCTGGAGCCTGAGGCAGGAGAATCGCTTGAACTGGGAAGGCAGAGGTTGTAGTGAGCTGGGATCCCTCCAACTGCACTCCAGCCTGGGTGACAGAGTGAGAAGAAAGAAAGAGAGAAAGAGACAGACAGAAAGAGAGAAGAGAAGGAGAGAAAGAGAGAGAGGAGGGAGGGAGGCAGGGAGGAATGAAGGAAGGAAGGAGAGAGAGGAGGGAGGGAGGGAGGGAGGAAGGAAGGAAGCAAGGAAGGAAGGGAGAGAGAAAGAAAGAAAGAAGAAAGAAAGAAAAAGAAAGAAAGAAAGAAAGAAAGAAAGAGAAAGAAAGAAAGAAAGAAAGAAAGAAAGAAAGAAAGAAAGAAAGAAAGAAAGAAAGAAAGAAAGAAAGAAAGAAAGAAAGAAAGAAAGGAAGGAAGGAAGGAAGGAAGGAGGGAGGGAGGGAGGGAGGGAGGGAGGGAGGAAGGTAGGGAGGGAGGGAAGGAAAGAACAATACTCCGAGTATATGAAAGAGGGATGTAACCGTTACTTTGATAAATATCGATGTTAGGAGAGGTCCGACATTGACTGACAAAGACCCAGCGTCTCCAGACACCTGTGATAAATCCTAAGAAGAACTGGGAGGGGAAGTAGGGGGTAGGGGAGGGGAAAGGAAGTGACTTGGGAAATAAGCAATAAAAGAGAGAAGAGTTTGGGCCCAAGATGCCTCTGGCTATGGTTATTTCTTGTGTTCCAAACAGCTGGCTGTGTGTTTGGAGTTCTGGATGACTCACCATGTAGGAGGAGTGCTGCAGGAAGAAAGGAGAAAAACCACAGAGGAGGGAAATCCCCTTCAGCATCCTTGGGGTGTGGCTGTGGCATTCTGTCTCAAGGCTTCACATAGGCCAGCTAACAGCTCGGGCTTCAGTGCTTGGAAGCCATTTAGGGGTGATTTTAAGAATCTTCCAGAAACCCAGGGGCTCACCCAGAAAGGAAAGGGACTTCATTCAGTTTCCTTGCTTATCAACCTAAGCAACCATGGGTGAAGAATCCCTGCAAAGAAAGAAGAAATATATACTTGTCAAAATGGAGATGTTCGCTTGAGTCTTCCCACCAGGAAAAGAAGAGGAAGTGGGGGGAAGGAAGAAGACTAGCCTTGAGCATAGAATTTCATACATTACAAACAGGGCCACACTGCAAAACCACACAGCCCTGTGATTTAAGCTCCTCGTGTAGTCTCAGTGAGTTCCTGGGTCTTATAGACTGAATTGTATCCCCCTGCCTAAATTCCATATTGAATCTTAAACCCCAGTACCTCGGAATGTGACTGTAAAGATAGGGCCTTTAAAGAGGTGATGAAGCTCAAATGAGGCTGTTGGGGTAGGCCCTAATCCAATGTGACTGGTGTCCTTATAAAAGAAGAGATGAGGACACACAAAGAGGCACCAGGAACAAGACTGCACAGAAAGAGGACCCCATGCAGAGGCAGCAAGAGGGCTGCCATCTGTAAGCCAAGCAGAGAGGACACAGAGGAAATCAACCTTGCTGGTACCTTGAGCTTGGACTCCCAGCCTCCAGAACTGTGAGAAAATTGATTTCTCATGTTTAAGCTGCCAATTGCGATACTTTATCATGGCAACCCTAGCAGACAAAACACTGGGGAAAGAGCTCCCATACAATTTGAATGTGGTGTCCCGGGAGGGCCTCAACATGCCAGCTAAATCACTGCTGTTTCGTTCCTACATCACAACCTGACCTCGGACCATTACTACAAGATACTAACATTTGAGTTTTCCCACCTGCCAGACACTATATTAGGCTGCTTTCTCACATATTACCTCATTTAATTGTTAATGCAAACCTGAGGCTCAAAAGAGGTTAAGTAGTTTCCCCAAGTGTATTAGTCCATTCTCACAGTGCTATAAAGAACTATTTGAGATTGGGTAATTTATAAAGAAAAGAGGTTTAATTGATTCACAGTTCTGTAGGCTGTACAGGAAGTGTGGCTGGGAGGCCTCAGGAAACTTAATCACAGTAGTAAGCAAACGAGAAGTAAGCACGTCTTACCATGACAGAGCAGGAAAGAGAGAAAAAGGGGAGGTGCTACACACTTTCAAACAACCAGATCTTGTGAGAACTCAATCCCAGCACTTTGGGAGGCCGAGGCGGGTGGATCACAAACTCAAGAGATCGAGACCATCCTGGCCAACATGGTGAAATCCCATTTCTACTAAAAATACAAAAAAAAATTAGCTGGGCATGGTGGCACGCACCTGTAGTCCCAGCTACTCAGGAGGCTGAGGCAGAAGAATTGCTTGAACCTGGGAGGCAGCGGTTGCAGTGAGCCGAGATCACGTCACTGCACTCCAGCCTGGCAACAGAGTGAGAGTGAGACTCTATCTCAAAAAAAAAAAAAAAGAACTCTATAACAAGACAGCACTAGGGGGATGGTGCTAAACCATTAGAAACCACCCGCCATGATCCAATCACCTCCCACCAGGCCCCATCTCCAACACTGGGGTTCACAATTCAACATGAGATTTGTGTGGGGACAAAGAGCCAAACCATGTCACCAAGATCATCGAGGTAGGGCATGCAGGACCCAGGGTAGAAGCCCAGGTCTGGTTCCAGGTCTGTGGTTCCTCCCCCACACCAGGCCAGGGGTCTCCATGGGAGTTGTTAAAGACCAGAGATGTTAAGGACCGCATGCCACTCTCACTTTCGAAAGTCAGCTCAGTCCTCCCAGCAATATAGTCACTGGAGTTTCTAAGTCCTGTGACATAGAGAGGAAAAATATGTATTAAGTCCTAATTCTATCTTTACTGGACCATTGAAGTCCAATTCTTAACTGACCACCAACACTATTTAGTAGCTAGTTATGAGGCATATATAACTCCAAAGATATTATTAAGGAATCACTTAAGAAAGTATTATTGCTTTCTGGATAATAGGCCACTTTGTTCTATTCAGCTCAGTTTGCTGAGGACAACTCTATCTGGAGCTCCTTGTCAATATCTATTTTTAATGGGATATATTTATAATTGGATGTATTTATAACCTCCTTTTCATGGGCACTTGTTTTCTTTCCAGAATCACACAGGCATTTTAATAGATTGGCTAAGGCAGTAGAGAAGTGACTAGAAACAGTTTGGGCCTGATTGTCTGTGAAACCTGAGAATCTTCACTCCTCCAATGCCGGTGCCTGTGACACTTTGGGAAGACAGCAACTTCACCACTGTGCGCTGGTTCTGATTTCTATAAAAGACATACAGCCTTCCTGGAAGGGACAGAGGACATCAGGGTGATTAAAAGTTTTAGTACATACTGAGAGGAAACTTCAATGGAAATTCCTATGATTTAATTCAGTTTGGCAAACATTTATTATCCATCTATTACATGCTAAGCACAGATTCATTGACTGAGGTATGTTAATTTTAGCAAAATTATTGAACATAAGCATCAGAGCTGGAAGAAATCTTAAGAGATCATGTAGTCTGATACTCTCACTTTAGAGATGAAGAGCATGAAGTCCAGACAGGGGAAGTGGCTTGTTCAAGGTCAAACCATTGGTTCCTGGCAGGCAAGGAGCTAGAATCTTTCTGAATCCTAGCCCAGCAGTTCCAATATACTCTACAGCAGTAAGACCCTTATCAGAGTATCATGTCCAACTTAGTTCACCACATTGTGAAAACCACGCACACATCTGGAAGAGATCCATAAAAAATAACCAAAATTGCCACAGGATGGAAAATAGATTTTTTAATTAAGTAGCAAAGATTCCAGCTGAATATGAGGAAGCAGTTTTTGGCTACCAGGGTTACGAAATATCAAAATGAGCAAATCAAAGGAAAGCACATCCAGAAATTTTCAAAAGGACAAAAGATAAGCATCTATTTTCGATTGTTGGAGGGTCACCTGCCCCCAAAACAGGGTGCTGGAACAAATAATCTCTCAATTTTACCCAGCTCTATTAGAATTCATTTATGATTCTATGTGCCTTCTATAAGGCTTTCGCCAAACAAACTGCTGTTACTGCATCATCGATCTTATCATTTGTTGAAATTTCCTCTTAAAACCATTTCTTTGCCCTCTTGTTTTTGTTTTGTTTCGTTTTGTTTCTTTCTTTTTTTTTAATTTCAAAAAGCCTTTGCAATGGGCTGAAGCAGAATCTGAGATGTCTGAATTGTAAGATTTGGGGATTTTTTAAAAAATTGCCAGAGGTGACATGCTAAGAGATTAGACCCCTGACAGTAACCACACGTCTAGGCCAGCAAAAGGTCAAGTCCGGAGTGAAGCTGGCTGACAGATACCATAGATATAGACAGGCAGGGGCCTGGAGATCAAAGCAGCATTATCAGCCACAGCAGAACTCTGACCTTAAAGCAGAACGGCCATTTGCTTTCAATACTTTTTACGTAATCTCCTAAATATAGGTCACTTGAAGTTTAAGAGACACGTCAGAAGCAGAATGGTGTCAGAGACTTGACAACCGTAGGGTTAGAGATGCTAGGACTACCTCGCAAGAGGTCATCCTGTTCATCTCCCCTTGCCTGCAAGGCCACATTAACACCCCCAAAATTGCCCTGGGTACATTCAGAAAGAAACTTTGAAGCACTTAAGGGGCATCCAACACAATAATGAGATATTCTTCTGCATATCAAAAATGAGATAATGTTAAACCCCCACATTATAAAGGGATCGGTCTCTACTCCTTTCTGTTGTCTTTGAAGAGATCTCTTTAAAAGGCAACTCTGCAATGCCCCTAAATAAATGCCAACAACCACCTCCGTCCCTCACTCAGACCCTCTTCAGTCCCTCTTCCCTACTCCTTCTGGGACCTATCTCAGTCTCTGTGTCTCACTGAGGTTGAACAACAACCAAATACATATTACTAGAGAATCGATCTCCCAAGGTATTGTTTCTCCCTCACAAAAACTAGAATAGGCCAACTAGCCTGCCCCTTGAACCCGTAACTATTGCTCTGTTGAGAATGGATCTTCATAGCTGTCAAATGTCAGAGTGACGGACCCTCACATCTCTGCTAAAGGTCACTTGCTAAAAGTCAAGGCTGAAAGGATGTACATCATGACAGAGACAAAGAGGAGCATATTAACCTCTTAGGCTTCCATATGTTCTTGGACACTTGCCTCCTCCTGGGCTTTGGTTTAGCTTTCTGTGTTCAAAGATTTTTGCAAAAGTACCGGATGTTAGAGAAGCAAATCAAACCTACCAAAAATCTCCAGATGCTAAATCCATTTGTTTCAAGGCTCCCCCAAAAGCTGTTGGGGAACTCACATGAAAACAGGTTCCTGTTCCAAGGAGTTGTGAGGTTTAATTCATTTCATCGGACTCAAGGCTCATCCTGAAACCCCACATCCTGTTGATGTCACTTACTTTTGTGCCAGAAGAGAGAAGATAGTTTAGACTTGATGAATTTTCCTTCCCTCGCAGCCTGTGCTGTGTTGAGTTTCTGCTTATGTTCACACCGGAAAAAATGTTAAGAAAAAAGCTACTAGATTTTCCCTCGTTCATCCCCCACTCTACCCCAGTAAGAATTCTTTCTATTTGAAGAATGTGTGTACAAGCATGCACATGAATGTTTACACACACACACATGCACAACTCACAAATATTTGGCAGATACTCAAATCCTTCTCTTTAAAAGCAACTGAACCACTTTCAAGAGACTCCAGAAAGCTGACTCCACAACCGCCAGGTAAACCTTGTTACTATTTACTTCTATGTGTTTTCCTGAATCTTCATGAAACTAGTCTCCTTGAGGGCAGGGATTCTGTCTTTATTTTAGATTCCTGAAACCTGGCCCTGTGTCTATACATGATAGTCACCCAATAAATTATTTTTTCAATGAATGGAAATCTCTTCCTTATTCTGGAGACCATCCCTAGCTACTTTCCTAAATATCTTCAGGAGCATCTTTACCTCCATGGTGCCCAAGTCACACCTCTATATCTAGGAAAATCAAAACAGAAATTTCCAAAATAACATTAGGATGCTGTGTGGCTAGTTAGTATCAAAGCCAAATTCTTATCTAGCACTGTTATGCCATATCTCCAGTTTGAGTGTGCCATCTCTTTCCTGCAGGGACCTAGACTCATACATTCACCCTGGGCTCCTTCTAGCTGACCCAAAGTAAACAAACAAAAAAGTTTCCAGGAGGTGTTTTCAATTACATCTGCCTTGCATATAGTAAGTGTTCAATAAATATTAGATTAAATCATAAAATCATATTGTCAATAACCTCTATCACCTCGAACTATAGGTAAGTAAATTATTTTCTCTGAATTTTAAAAGTTTGGGTTAGAACATGAGAGATTTTAAGAAATAAGAATCTTATTTTAAGTTGACAAGTCATTTCTTATTAGATCCATGATTCTCAATGTTAGCTGCATAATAAAAAAGTATTAAGCCTGAGGTAATTTTATAGTAGTAATCCTTCAGCCCATCCCCCCAAATTCTGATTTAATTAGTCTGAAGTGGATTCCAGGCACTGGCAATTTTTTTATAGCTCCCCAGGTGATTCTAAAGGGCATCTAGGGTTGCAAATCACCATTCTTGGCAGAACCCAGCTTCTCCTTCCCAGGGGTGATAAATCTCTGCCTTAGCCATAATGAGGTTGCAAGGTGAAGAGAAGAGTGTATGGATTATTGGGAGAAAAGATACCCAAAGAAGTATTTTAAAAATATTTCCCTCTTAAACATAAATTTGTTGAATATGTAAAATGAAATTAAAATGCTAGAGCAATAAGTTCACAGCAAAAAGTTCCCAGCTCAGACCCCTGTTTTACAGTCAGGTGCAACGGTTCTCAACCAAGCTGTCTGTGAGACTCAGCTGAGGAACACTTGAAAATATTAGTGCTCTGGGTCCACTCCAGACCAATTCTATCAGAATCTCTGGGGTGGTGCCCAGGCATCAATGTATTTTTTTTTAATTCCCCAGGTGAGTCTAATGTGGTCAGAGTTGGGGACCATTAGTCTGAATAAGGCAATTTTCTAAATATCTTGAAATTTAGATCATAGATTGTTCCTTTTTTTAATACAAGAAGACATTTAAATTTTTATACATGGACCTGAACACCTTGAAGTTTTGTCTATAAAATGTGATTAAATAGTATTTTTGGTAAGCCTGGCTATGAATTTTAGTTGGAATGTGGCAAACAGGGTGAGCTGGATAAAAAATAGTAAGTTTCCATGGATGGTTGCTGACATGCAATGGAGACATTTAGTTGATAACCAGATATCTTATAGGGTAATGGTGGCACATGTCTGGATGTGCCCTTCACCCAAAATGATGGCTCTCTTGGACGCATGGCTCCCACATGAATGAGGTATGTAAAAAAATGTTTCTCTGGTAGAAACGTATCACCAGCTAAAGATTCGTAGAGAGGGCCGGGCACAGTGGCTCATGCCTGTAATCCCAGCACTTTGGGAGGCTGAGGCAGGTGGATCACTTGATGTCAGGAGTTCAAGACCAACCTGGCCAACATGGTGAAATCCCGTCTCTACTAAAAATACAAAAATTAGCTGGGCATGGTGGTGCACATCTGTAATCCCAGCTACTCGGGAGGCTGAGGCAAGAGAATCGCTTGATCCCCGGAGATGGAGGTTACAGTGAGCTGAGATCACACCACTGCATGCCAGCCTGGGTGACAGAGTGAGACTCCATCTCAAAAAAAAAAAAAAATTGTAGAGAGTATTTCCCATTTTCCCATTAACAAGGTGAATCAAAGTAGTGTGCAAGGTTTCCAGAGGAGAAACAGAATTCAAGCATGCTAGGCCAACAATAGAGAAGCAGCAAAGGAGCCAGTGTTTGACTCAAAGGCCCAAGCATAATAAACATGTAGACTGGTCTGAAGATCATGTAGAAAGCATCAGTGAATCACTGATTCACTGATTCAAAGGCCATTGAATCACTGTTTTCCTTAAAATGAAATCCATTTCTTAAAATTACGTTGTAAACTAACATTTTCAAGTATACTTTTAATTTATGGCCAAAACCACAATAAAGAGAAGCAAGTTAGTGTGACATAAGGGCATTGATTAAGAGTCAGGTTTTGACACTAGCTACATGACTTGGGCAACATTTTTTATCTCAATATCTGGGTTTCTATTTCTTCATATGTAAAATGAGTCTAGTTTGATTCTTCTCAACCTTGGCTGATCAGCAGAATCCCTAAGAAGGTGTTAAAACATACCACTTTCTGGGTATCTCTCCCAGATAGTATGATTTAATTGGTCTGGAATGGGGCCCAGGCATTAGTATTTCTAAAATATTTCCAAGTGAATCCAATACGGGCACAAGCTGAGAAGCACTGCACTGGATGAGCTCGATGCTCCTTTCAGCTCTCATCTTCCTTTGGGCTTAGGAGTCTTCACTTTTGGGAGTGTCTGAGCCATTAGAAAACTTAGTAACCAATGATGGATACATCCCACAACACTTAAGGCTGGTACTTTGCCTCTTAAGAGGGTTACCATTTCTTTTTTTAAAAAATGAATATATCTATCCATCAAGTTAAAAAATCTAAAGTAGCTTTAAAAATAGGTTTCGAAATACGCTGTGCCTCTGACATTTTGTACTGTCCTGAGAAGATATGCAATAGCCCTTCCCGTAGTGTCACCAAAAGCTTTCTTTATTCCACTTCAACCCTTCCCAATGTCTTTCGGGCATTTAGGCCTTGGGCCCACATTTGTTTCACAGTTGAACTCGAAGTGCTGATTCCTATTTCAGTTTGGATTTGCTGCCAGGTCTCCCAGCCCAAGTTCAGTTTCCCATGGGCTGGCTGAACCACCAGTGTAAAACAGCAAGATAACATCCCAGAGCTGGAGCTCCTCCAGCCATGTTATGTCAGGAGAACCGAGTCCATGTTGGCCTCACAGGGTCACTGTGTTCTCACAGCCAGGAAGCCATCCTGGAAGCACACGGGTGGATGGCTCCAGCATTTCATTTCAACACCATCCAGTCTCTCATTCCAGCTGTCGAGAGCAAACCAAAGGGAGAAGAGAAAAAAAAAAAAAAGTCCAAAGAAGCACTAGTTCAAGGCCAGTTTCAGAAATCAATTGTTTAAATAAAAGTTATGATCCAGACTGAAATTCTGGACTCTGATAAATTACAAAATTAAAACCAGAATAAAGGTAGGTAGCTCTAAACACTCTGGTCAGTAAGTTTCCGAGTTAATTGACTTAACTGTCCAGTTAATTGCTTCCACCCGCACTTCCTTTTGGTTATGGAGATGGTTTCTCTATATTTAAACTTAGAAACAATTGCTTTCCCACCTGAAGGTTAAAATGACAATGTAAAACTATATCTGGCAAAAAGTTTGATCTTTGGATCAAGGGATTAGACTGGTTTTAGTTAGGTAAATTTTATAGCCTAGAGAAAACTGTTTTCAAATTGCTGCAATCTTTTTGTAAACCCAAGATTTTCTCAGTGTACGAAAGAGTTAGCATGGCCACCCAGGTCTTTATATGGAGTTGGCCTGGAGTTTCTGCTTACCCACATAATCCTCATTTTCAAGATTAAAAATCATAGTAATAAGAATGTTTCTTGAGTTTTGTCATTATTCATCATTAGATTTGTCTAGATCATGCCAGAAGTAGAAACAAAATAAGATAGAAACAGAGTGCTTAGGAAAAGTTTAGGGACAGATTGAAACATGGCCCACTAAGCAGGTCAGCCAGTTACCCTGCTCTTAGGCTACTATGCCAGCTGTCGCCCACTACATCCTTACCCTGGTCCCACTCATCACCATGCCCAAGGAAAATGTCCAGAGGAAATCTCCAACCCTACAGAATAGTGAACGAGTACCCAGTTACCTTTAGGATTAACCTACCCTGATAACACAGAATGTGGAATTTCCCTAGAAATACTGAGGCCAAGAATAGGCACCAGATCTCATTTGGGGAACACAGGCTGATGATTTTCCAAACTATTCGAGTGTTGGATGCCCACAGACGCTGTGCTATCTGCACCGTAAGGCTGTATAGCTCACTGGTGAAGAACATAGGACTTATAAGACTAATCTTGGTTCCATTCCCAAGTTCTACGTTCACTTGCAGGGAGATCTTAGACAAATTACACAAATTACTGAGCCTCAGTTTCTTCCTTTGTAAATGGAATATGGGGTTTGAGGCAATGCACAGCTGAAAAATAAGAGGGTCTCAAGAAATTATAGTTATCTTTACTATCCTTTATAATTACCTAGAATGATGAAACTATAACTGAATCCATTATGGTAAGGATTCTCAGAGCCATATTTTGTGGATTGGCTTAAGTTTTCAGTGAGTGCTTTCGGCACTTCAAATTGTACACCAAAGCAGGGCATGTGGTACAAAGCACTGGCATTGGCAAAGGCTACCAAAGATATTGCCTGGGAAATGAGTAAGAGGCATAGCCATCAATGGCTCTTAAGCCTGATTCATACTAACCAGGGCAAGGCCAAGGTGGCTCCATTAAACATCTTCACTAAGGATATTTTCCAGGAAAACACTTTTATAACTTTCAGATACAAGCTAAAAGTGACATTGGGTTAAGGTAACGTCTTAAACAATTTTTCTTTTTTTGGAGATTGCTTTAGCAGTTAGATTGAATTTATGGTTGGCACATCAGCTCTTTGTATATGAAAGCAAGAGCCTCTAATGTGTTAGAATGGATTAAAAAAGTTATACTCAAGTATTTTAAAGTTTTTTTAAACATTCTATTGGTGATATGTGTAAGCCTCATAAGTTTTTGTTCCCTAGGCAAAACAAAGATGAACTCCAGTTCCTGACCAAATTAGCACTTACGTTCATCAAAAAATGGGGGTAGTAGTGTCACTTTCCTTAAAGGACAGAGCTGAGGCTTGTAAAGCATTTAGCAAAGCATTCAGCACAGCATAAATGCTCCCAGTCAAGGTTAACTGTTGTTGTTGTGGATGTGGGTTTGTTGCTGCTATTATTCCATCATTCAACAGACCTGTACTAGACACAGTGAATTCCAAGAAGAATACACCAGCGGTCCAGTCCCTCAAGATGCTCAAAGCCTCCAGGGAGGGTTGGATGTGCAAATGTGTTCTCATGCAAAGCAGTAACTTCTTTAAGGTCTGAAGAAAGCGCTATAGGTACCCAGAGGGGAGCCGAGGATTACCTTCACAGAGGAGATCATCTTTTATGTGGGAACAAGTGTGAATTTGCCTAGCAAGGGAAAGGGTTTGCAAGGCAGAGAAAATAGCACATGCAGAAGCTTGACTTAATGAAAAGTCATAGTGAGCTTTGAGGAACACTGGTGAGTGTCCTGGGTTACTAAAGCAGAGGTCACCCGAGGAGTGCCAGGAGAAGTGCTGGAGAGTTGCTGGGGGCCAGAGTGTGAAAGATCTTACAGAGTAAGCCGAGGATTTGGCACTGATCCCACTAGCCACAGGCGTCAACAAATTTCATGGGGAAATAATGTGATTTGATTTATATTTTATGAAGATAAGTTTGGTGCCAACAGGGAAAGACAGAAACTGGAGTTTAAAAACACAGGAGGTGAGGCCTCTGGAGTGGAACAGCAGAAAGCCACTCACTGCTTGGTGGGGAGTAAGAGCCCCACTCACTTCACTGAACCCTCTATGCAGTGGCTGTGCTCAGAGATGAGCAGCTGAAACTAGGGTCTCGTGGCTCCCTGCAGTCCATCTGAAGAGGAGAAGGCCTGAGGGATGAGAAACAGGACTTCAGCTGGCTGCTCAATACAGACACTACGCTGAAGAGAGCTGTAGTGTTTCAGAACAATGCCAGAAATTAGTTGTTCTTTTCACCAGTAAGAAAAATCCTTCATCTGTCCCAGAAATCCCATTAAAGTGGACATTTTGATGGATAAGAACTGAAGATGGTACGTGAGGACTCCTAGGTTATGTCCCCAACCTTCCATTCAACTCCCTCACCTTAATTCTTATATTTTGTTTCATCTTTGAAATATGCTTGGGGAATTATGTTTGGAAGATGAACTTCAGAAGTTCAAAAAAAACAGGATGACCAACTATCCTGGTTTGTCCAACACTGTTCTAGTTTTAGCACTGAAAGTCCACCATCCCAGAAAATTGAACCCCCTTGCCCACTCCCCCTGCCCGCCGCCACTGTCTCAGGCAAACCAAGATGGCTGGTCACCCACCCAAAACGGCTATTATAAACACTGTACTATGAAAAAAGACTGTGATTCAGCATTTATGAAATTCATAACTGATAGATATGACTTTTACCTGGGGAAAACTAGGTAATGATTTTTTCTCTATGTAATTTTAGGGTGCCATGCATAAGAACTCAACTGTCTTCCTCTAATAAAGCTGACATGTTGACTTATAAAAGATAGGAAACAGGAAACTAATAACAATAATAATAGTGACGGTTAACATATTGGGCATGCACTATATTCCAGGCACTGTTCTAAGTGCTTTACATAAATAAGTCATTTAATCTTCACAACAGCCTTATTATATTCATCCCCATTTTACAGATGAGCAAATGGAGGCACAGAAATCATATACAAAATAAATGTACATATTTTGATTTAAACTCAGGCTGCCTAGGTCCAAAGTCCATGCTTTTAAATATTTCCTATATATAATGTATAATAACTCATTTATTAAGCCCCAACTATGTACCAATAATTTTACTGAGTGTGCGTTCCATAAAGTACCTCATTTAACTCTCACAATAATCTGTCTGGTACCAGATAGGTCATTCATTCATTTATTATTTGTTGAGCTTATGCTTGTTTAAGAATCATAATATTGTATTTTTGTAGGTGAAGGAGAATGGGGGTTTGGACCAAAGTAGTAGCAGTGAAAATGGATAGGGGAGGTAAGATTCAAGAAAATTTTCTGAAGTAAAAACATCAGAATATGATGATTAATTGAACACAAGGAATGACGAAAAATAAATTGTTTAGGACAGCCCTGGGATTTTGACCTGAGGGACTGGATGGGTGGTAGTCTACCAATCAAAATCAAAACTACAAGAAGATCTACCTTGAGGTGCTATAGACTGAATGTTTGTGTCCCCCTAAAATTCATATGTTGAAATCCTAACACCCAGTGTGATGGTATTAGGAGGTGGGGCCTTTGAAAGGTGATTAGGTCATGGGGCAGAGCCTTCGTGAATGGAATCAGAGCCCTTATTAAAAAAAAAAAAAAAAAAAACACCCTGGAGAGCATCTTTGCCCATTCTTCCACGTGAGGACACAGTGAGAAGACAGTCATGTATAAACCAGGAAGCAAGTCTCACCAGACACCAAATTTCTCAGCACTTTGATCTAAGACCTCCTAGCCTCCAGAAAAGTAAGAAATACATTTCTATTGCTTATAAGCTATCCAGCCTATGACAATTTGTCATAGACGCTCAAAGGGACTAAGACAAGAGAGAAGTTAATGGGTTCATGTTGAAATGTATTACGTTTCAGCTACTAAAGAGCATACCAGTTGATGTGACCAGAAAGCCTGGAAACTTTTATCTGTAGTTCAGTAGCAATGGTTGGAAGCCAGTACCCTAGACTTGGTGATTAGGGTCACAGGTGTAAGGAAGATTATCCAGAGAAGATGACAAACGATAGAGCCCTAGGGAATGTCAACATTTTAGGGAGAGCAGAGGAGAGCCTGCCAAGGAGGCTGGGAAGACTTAAGAAGAGGTAGGAGGAGAACCAGGAAACAAGTGGTTGCCCAGAAACCAAGGGAGGAGCAGGTGATGGTCAACGGGGCCAGTGCTGCAGTGAGGACAAACAGGAAGAGGGCTGAAGACAGATCATTATGACCAGGGTCTGATTCGGGATGGAGGGCACCAGATCAGAACATGACCAGACAGCAGCAAGTCATCCCACTCCTGTCCTGATCTTAGTCCCCTGACATTCCCTCAGCCAGGAATAAAATCAACCCCAATGCTGAGGGCAAGGCTAAGTCTGCCCCGTGGGGAGTTGGGGACTCCAGCTTCTGAGCCTGAAAGTTAAAGGAGCAGGCTGGGGGGCCAGGCAGAGAGGCCACTGCTGTTTACACATTAATTTCCAGGCACTCCTTCAGGCTATAAGATCAGCTCTAAAAAGCCCCAAAAACAAAACACAAAGCAAAAGCAAACAATTTAAAAACAAAACAACGAAACCAAAACTAAAAATAAAACCACACACACGCACAAACACACTTCCTTTTATAGCAGGAAAAACAAAGAAAAAATAATTCTACCTAATGAAATTTGCTGGACAGGTTTATGGCTGCCTGTTTATGGCTGCCTGACCTCCAACCCCAGGCTGGAGAATAACTGAGTTTTATTAAACATCAGCAAAATATGAATGAAGAGAGGGACAAGCTTTCGAAGGGTCTCATTTCATTTCCAAGCCCAAATAGCTCACAGATGATCTCGAAACTATGGAACATAATTTTCCCATCAAGATGATAGAGAAAAGACAAAGTCGTGACAGGGTTCTGAATGGGAACCATTACATTCATGTGAAGCAGCTCTGTTTTTAATACCCCCTCGGGAGAAAACATAGAAAGTTATGAGCTGAGCTAAGGAAAGATACACGAATGCAAATCTGACCCTCATTCAACTCTAGACAATTCAGCTGGAGAAAAAAACATGTTATTTGAAGTCATATGTTTGACCTTCTTATGTAAATTGCCATTATTTATCTCTACTCCCTAAATGGTATTGCCTGGGTCCATTCTTATGCTCTGAAACCAGGCTCCGTATCCAAATCTGTGTGATCATCCAAGCATTACGAGGTCTCCCCACTAGTCCACCACACTTCATTTTTCAAGTAGCAGGAGGATTGAGCAGAGCATTCCTGTGGGGAGAGACCCAAACAGGCCGCACACAAACTGCTTCCTTCAGGCTGATAAGCCCCCATCGTAAATTATGCCGCGACTGGAGGCTTCAGCCTCTTGCCATCAGCTTGCCTTTCTTTTGGAAAGATACCAGCTCTGTCCCCTGAAATAAATCCTTTATTTTCAGAGTCCTTGAGGATTCCAAGGATCAGGAAAAGGAGCAAGAGAAGCCCCTCAATTCTAGGGCAAATCATCCCACACTGCTGTTTCCAAGCCTCAAGATAACATCTCATTCTGGCTGCGCTCCCTTCTGGATCTCAGCAGCAATTCTACCACAGGGTGATGCGGTATTTCCAGTCTTCCACTTCACCATCCCCCACACCCACTTTCCAGCTGTTGTCAAAGCAACATAAGAATTCACTGGGAGATTCAATGAGGAGAGATGGTCAGATGGGAGGGGTGGGATAGGAGGAAAACATACTGAGATAAGAAAAGCACTTGGTCCTCAGAGAACACATTCCTGGAACGCTGGGCTGCATTTCCATGGCACATGCTTTCACACTGGCTCCTGGATCTAAGTCTGAGCTTTCAAATTCATTTTCTTTGGCCTCAAAAGGTTCTCAGACTTGGAGCAGGATAAAGAGAGGGAGATGGAAGGCTCTTGGGTTGATCTTCAGAACACCAGTTTGCACACTGTAGCCTACGTGCCTGCATGGGTCGGAAGATACACATTGATTGGAAAGAAAGACCTTGACCCAGCCTGTTCCAGTTCTATCCTATCCTTCTAGTCGATGACCCTGCTAAAAGCAGGAAAAGTGGCTGCCTGAACCCTGAGGCTACTAAGGCCTAGACTGAAGCCTGTGAGCTCCTGAGCTTAAATCCCAGCCCTTTCCAATTCTAAACATTTTTCCCCAGATAAATCACTTTTTCTGGTCATGTCATCAACTACTTGCGCATTATTTAATGGATCAGCCATATGGATGAGTCAGTTTGGCTTGTTGGGGCTGCCAAAAGTAAAACCCCAGTTGATTTGGTGGGTTGCTTAAAAATCTTATTGACAACAATTTAATTCAGTCAAGCTGTATTTCATCCTGGGACAGTTTCAAACCTTGGAAGAAGGGGAATCACCATGTCCACTATCTCGACTGGAAATTGGGTTCTGAGGCTGTGCTGATGCATGTGTCTATAGCAACTCTGGGGAAAACAGTCCATTTAAAAGTTGCAACAGTGACCTTCAAACTTTGGGAGGGGTTATAACATCACGTAGCTATTTGGCTCTGTATGGACTCTGTCCCCAAACATACAATTTAAAGTTGACCGTGCCAGTGCCTGGGCACGCTGTGGGGCCTGGTCGGGGGCAGGTGCCTAGCCTGGCCTGACCCCACGTACTCCCCACCCTCTGCACTCTGATGCTGAGTGGGTGCCAACCCCATCCCAGCCAGGATGATAGTGAAGTATTTCCTGGGCCAGAGTGTGCTCCAGAGGTCCTGGGTCCAAGTGTTCGCCGCCTAATGGCAGCGGTACCCAAATCCCTACAGCAAACACAGTACACAGGGTGGTGACCCTTGAGCAGAAGCTCCTGTCCTGGCAACCTGACCAAGACCAGCAGATGCTCCGCTGGGCTGAGCCACTGTTTCCTGCCAGTGCTGCTCGCTCAATGTCCATCCTGGAACACTCTACTGTGAAGCCACGGAAACAGACATGACCACCTCACCTGGAACATCAACCGCACCCGGCTGTGGTGGTAGAGGAACCACGCACTTACTCTGGGAACTCTGACAGCAGTGCCTGGACCCAAATCCACTGGAAAGCCTGGGTCTCCTGTAGCTTATTTAACCATCTCCAGAGCTGTCCAGGAATTTGGTCTCGCCCAATTCAAAACCAACGTGATCACGACTAGGATGGGTTTTGAATACATCTTGGCCAAGCTACACAGTGTGGCCCCTTCCAAAACACTTATTGAGACAGCTAAGGGACCCAAGGAGAAGGCAAAGGAGACAGCACTGGAAGCTGCAGAGAAGGCCAAAGACCCAGCCATCCAGGGAGCCCCCAAACAGCAGCTGCAGTTAGTGTAGCCAGTTCACCATACCACAGCACCCCAGACAGCTCAGCCAACTTCCTCTACCCTCTCCCCATTGTATGTTATTATTAAAAATCAACTTCCAGTCCCCCCCAAAAGAAATTTTTAAAAATATTTAAAGTTAATTGTAAATGATTTTGATTTTGAGATGTCTGTGTGAATTTCATTATAATCTTGCATTCTCTTAGACACTCAGGGTTTCTCCCAAAAAATCCAGCAAGGAATCAACCTTCTGCCCCTTAGGTCAGGAAATAGTCTTGCCAATGCTAAGAAGGAGAGCAAAGTTTTTCAAAAGTTAAGGCTCCCTCTAGGGCAACATATATGACGTGTTCAGATAAGGCTTTGAGCTTTAGTTCTGACCCTATCCCAGCTACTCCAGCCTGTACCTGCTCCTCAGAGAAGGCTGTATTAGAAAGCTTCATGGGGTTCTCATGGAAAGAGGGTGGCTAGGGAGAGAAACTCCCCACATTCTTCAATGATACCACGTCTTCCAATAATAATGGCTAACATTTATTGAGCTTTTAGTATGTGCTAGGCACTATTCTAAGTGTACTCCCTAATCTAATCCTTATTAAAAACTCCCTGAAGGTGGTACTATCATCATCTCCACTTTACAGGTGGAGAAACTGAGACACAAAGAGATCAAGCAACTTACCTAGAGACATACAAGGAATCAGTAACAGTTCCAGGATTCTAGCAAAGGAAGTCAGGCTGCAGGGTTCATCTCTTAACTGCTATATCCCAGCAGCTCTTGAACCTGAGCAGGAAGAAGCATTTGGAAGGCTTGGTAAAATACAGATTGCTGGGCCTTGCTCCCAGAGTTTCTGATTCAGTAGTGCTGGGTGAGACCTGAGGATTTACTTCTCTAGCACATTCCAAGGCGACGCTGATTATACTGGACCACACATTTGAGAATCACTGTCTGTGTCTGTGCTATTCTACCTCTGGAGAAAATTCTTGATAGAACTTTCTTCTTCCCCACACACTTCTCCACTCCAGATACAAAGCTCAATGAGAGATGAGTTATACTGAGTAATCTCACAAGATCAACTAGCCAGTCTTTCAGGAGGCCTCAACTATTTCTCAGACATCACTGTGTCAAGACCCATGGGGCTTCCAGGAGCAGAATCCCAGCCTTCTGGGTGGAGCCTCTCTGGGCCACTGACTGGAAATACAGTCCATGGGAAATTAGGGTCCAGGCCGACACCTCTTCATTTTTCTATCTAAACTCACTCCTTTGTTGATAACACATTGTTTCTAAGCACATGAGTGTTATTAAGCAACAGCAAGGCCAAGGTGGGGGGATTGCTAGAGGCCAGGATTTCGAGACCAGCATGGGCAACCGGGCAACAAGTTCCCATCTCTACCAAAAAAAAAAAAAATCAAAACATTAGCTGAGTGTGATGTCACACACCTGTGGTCCTAGCTATTCAGTAGCCTGAGGCAGGAGGAACACTTGAGCCCAGGAGGTTGAGGCTGCAGTGAGCCAAGATCAGCCACTGCACTCCAATCTGGGCGACAGAGGGGGCCTCTGTCTCTAAAACAAATAAGAAGATGCAAGAGTAAATCTCATTTGTTTGCTAAAACTTTCTTTATAGATGTTTTTAAAGTTATTATATCTCCCCAGGTTAATTAATTTATTTATTTATTTATTGAGATGGAGTTTCGCTCTTGTTGCCCAGGCTTCAGCGCAATGGCGGGATCTCGGCTCACCACAACCTCCGCCTCCCAGGTTCAAGCAATTCTCCTGTCTCAACCTCCCAAGTAGCTGGAATTACAGGTGCCCACAACCACGCCTGGCTAATTTTTGTATTTTTAGTAGAGATGAGGTTTCATCTTGTTGGCCAGGCTGGTACCGAACTCCTGGCCTCAGGTGATCCACCCACCTCGGCCTCCCAAAGTGCTGGGATTACAGGTGTAAGCCACCATGCGAGCCTCCCCAGGTTAACTTATAAGCTCATTCATTTATTCATTCACTTCAGAGTCACTTCAGAAATATGTAGAACAAAATACACATATGTGGGTGGGGAACTCATAGTACAGATAAAATACAAACTGAGCAATTCTGTAAGATAAAGCCAGGATAAAGTTAGTACACAAAGATGCAAACCATAAGACAAACTCAAAGAAGGAAACGCAACAGGTGCTAAGATTTACAGTTTCTTAGAAGCTCTTTGACACACTGAGATCTAAAAAATATTTCTGTCATTAAAAGGCATACTACATGATGTGGTCTACAATGTTCTCCACATCATCCCCAAGTTAAATACAAAAAATGTTTCACAGTACATTTATTAGAGTAGCTCTCAAAGCACACTCTAGGCTATAATATTCTGCAAAATATAGACCCTTCAGGGACCTACATGTCAAGGCAACTGCCTTACCTACAGTAGGTTGCAATAAATATTTGAGAAGTAAAAACACTTCCAGTAGTTGGCTCTTCACTATTCATACTTCAAAGTATGTGTATGAAGCACTGCAATTGCACTTCTGTCCAAATGCCTTGTAATTCTGATACTTTTGCCACTAACCTTCCACCCAACTTACCCTGCTAACTTGAACTTCATTTCCTAATGCTTGAAGACTATTAGTACATCCTCATAGTGAAAGCCATCACATCATCTCTTTTTTAAAAAGTCCAGTTTTTCTCAAAAGATGACTCTTAAAGGTGTATCATTAAGCACTCTCATCAAATCACCCATTCATTAGTTTTGGTCTGTGACATCCTCTACTCTGACATTTTTCTGTGCCATTTGTAGCATAATGAGAACCACTCAAACCAAGTTATCAGAGGCTGAGATTCTAATCCTGTCCCCATAACTTGGTGGCTGTGTGGCTTAACTTCTCTCAGTCTTGTTTTTCTCATTTGTTAAATGAGAGAGAAGAAAACTTGCCACCTAGAAACTCTCATTTAAGAAATGAATAAAAGACCTGAATGAACAAGTGTTGACTCTTAGAATTATGAATTAAAGTTACAAGAATGACCTTAACTAATGGTCATTGACTTGTTTTCTCCTAGAGGTACTGATGCACTACTGCTTCTAGGGGAAAACTACTACTATTCCCCCTGGAAGCAGTGATGCAATCATCAGTGTGTGTGATCCTTCACCTGCGGCTGCTAGGGCAGTGGTGGTGAACAGGGAGAGATTCCCACTGTGAAGCATAGTGGATGGACAGGAGTACTTCATCACGGCTCAGCCAACATTGCTCAGATCCAGAGAGTGACCTCAACAAGCCGGTCTACACCAGTCATTGCACCACGAGGATATGGTGGACAGCAGGAGTCAGCATCTAAAGAAAACAGGGCTGGAGAATAAAGAGACATAAGAACAAAAGTAGTGAGTTGAAACAGGATAACAGGGGACAGGCTGAGGAAACTTCTGGAATGGCAAGTCAATATCCACAGCTGGACCTGTTTAGATGGACAGGAAGGGATCACACAGATACTCTCTCACCCAGCTCACCTTACCAGTCATGGCACATGCTTGCAAGCCTGCCATGAAACTGGAAGAACTGGGAGGCCAGCCCAGTTTTCAAACTCAGACTCGCCAAACTGGTGTCCTTCCTGAGGCTCTCAACCTCAGAGTTAAGGAATGTGTTACTAGCAGTGGTTAATGTGTGAAAGTTTGTAAATGTCTTATTTATATATGTGCTTTATTTACTTATATAAATTAGAACCGAGTTGAGTTTGTCTGAGTGATAACTCTTCTACTAGTATTCCAACGGTTTCTTTGAATTAAAGAGAAAGAGTGGGAAAACAGCCAGTGGTCTGGGAATTGCACATAATCTGAGGATTACTCATGGGTGTGACATGACATTAGGGAACTTAACCAGTTGTAGAGAGAAATGGTGGGAAACGAGTGCTGGGGCCAAGAAAACTGAGTAGCCTCATGGAAATAACACAAGAGACGACATGGAATGGCTGTTGAAGGCCTGCTATGTATTTCAGAGAATCTGGGGAGGTATGAAAACCCCAGTGCTCCATGCTCACAATGGCAACAAAAGGAAAAATCTTTTTCTCACTAAAAGAGTTCTAATAATTTTATAATCTGGCTTCACTCACTTGGAATTTTTTAAACAGTAATATTCACATACCAATTGCAGGAACAGAGAGGTACTTCAACCAATTCTTTTTTTTTAAGTGATTCATTTACAGTTTACATATTAACCACTTCTGGTAGCCAGCCTTCAAGGTGCCTCCCAGTGATCCCCCTTTCCTGGGTATTCATGCCCTAGTGTAGTCCTTTCCTATATCCTACCAGCACTGGTCTGTGTGACAAATAAAAGATGGCATAAGTGATGATGTCTGCCTTCCTACACTAGGTCATAAAAGATACTGCTGCTTTCACCTTGCCCTCTTGGACCGCTTGTTCTGAGAGAAGTTAGCTGCCATGCTGTGAGAACACCCAAGCAGCCCTATAGAGAGTTCCACCTGAAGAGGAATTGAGGCACCCATTTTTCTGCCTTGCAAGTGCACCATGTTGGAAGCAGATCCTCCAGTGCCAGTCAAGCTTGCAAATGACTGCGGCCTCGTGAGAGTTCCCGAGCCAGAACCTCTCAGCTAACCCACTTCCAGAAACCATGTATGATCGTAAATGTGTTTTGTTGCCTTCGGTCATTTAATTTGGGATAATTTGTTATGGGCAATAGAAAACCAATATATAACTCATGTGCTAATCACAAATTACTATTGTCACTCATTCAAACCAGAAACCTAAGGACACTTATTTTCTACAACTTAGGAAATATTTAATAAAAATTTGTTGCTCATTCCCCATAAATAGCCCAAATAAATTTCAGGTTTTGTTGTATTTATGTGAATCTGCCTTGACTTTGACCAACTGGTATATTATTTATTTGGGATTAGAGTCAGTTCTCCATTGGTGGCCTCCCAGAAACAAGTCATCGGGAAGCTAGTCTAGTGTATATTTGGGTATATTTTATGATGATATCTAGGCTGTCATTTGGGACATGAATTAATAAGTTATTGGTGATTATTTAAAAAGCCACAGAGTCTCATCAAAGGAATTTATTTTCCTCTCATGAATTTGGCAAAAAGTTTTTACAGTACCAGGAAGGAATGAGCAGTAAAGGTAATCTCTGGGTATTTTTAACACATCTAAAATAGATCAAAAGGTTTCCGGATGATTCTTCCTGTCTAGCAGAAGTTAGACAGAAAATATAAAACTCAAATTATTATTTCTCACCACGGGAAAGGTGTGAACAAGAAGCAGTGTCAAAAGAAACTTGTTCTGCTTAGGCCAGTACATCATCCTGAGAGACTACAGTCCCCGTTTCCTAGGGCTTCATGACTTAGTTGGATCTGTGAGTTCCGAGAACATCTGACATAGCAACATCTGGGAGGCAAGAGAAAAAAACATATTCCAAAGCAAAATATGAACTCTGTTTAGATTGGTCCCATCCTGAATTGTATGTTCCCCTTTAATCAGTGCAAATAAGCAAAAGCTAGCAATATTTGCAAAGGTCTTAGTTATGACTTGCT
Source organism: Pongo abelii (assembly GCF_028885655.2). Classification (NCBI taxonomy): domain Eukaryota; kingdom Metazoa; phylum Chordata; class Mammalia; order Primates; family Hominidae; genus Pongo; species Pongo abelii. Next base: position 84,684,534 of record NC_071985.2, on the reverse strand, counting down.
TTCCTCCGGAAAGAATTGTACCCACCAATTACTGACTGGGAAATGAAAGAAACCAAACTTGAATCAAGATTGTTATCCAAAGACCAAAGAAAAGTAGGCCATCCAGAGGATATTTCCCAAATATTTCAGCATAGTTTTTTTTCCCATATACTGCTACAGGCCCTTATTATCTGATGAGAATTTCTTTATTTTTCATCCCTCCACTCCCAGGAAGCCCCTTCTGACACCTAGACTATGTGAAGAACTCTCCTCTCTGCTCTCCCTCCATACAATAATAATTTTGAAGGCTTGGTTCTGTCTAACTCATTTTAGGGCCTCAGTGCCTAGCACAGAGCCTGGCACATGGGAATAAATTATATGTGTTGACTTAAAGTGCGTTGAACTCATGATTTTCCTATCATAACATTCTGCTCTTTCTCTGGCAGGGCTTATTTGATAATTCCCCTTGATGTATTTTCTCTGTCCATTCCCTTTTATAGCTCTCATTCTGAAGGTTTATATTTTACTGTTTGGATCAGCAGCAGGCAAAAAAAAAAAAAAAGGACAAAAATCTCTCCACATTTCTTCCCAATCTGTGAGAATCTTACAACTCAAAACACTACCATGTAAATTTACACCCACTAGGATGGCTATAAGCAAAAGAACAAAACAAAAATAGATAATAACAAGTGTTGGTGAGGATGTGGAGAAATAGGAACCCTCATACATTGCTGGTGGGGATGTAAAATGGTGCAGCCACTGTGGAAAACAGTTTGCTAGTTTCTCGCAAAGTTAATCATAAAAGTACCAAATGACCCAACAATTCCACTCCTAGGTATATACCCAAGAGAATCAAAAACAGATCTTCAAACAAAAACTTGTACACAAGTCTTCAAAGCAGTACTATTCACTATAGCCAAAAGTGGAAACAATTCAAATGTCCATTAACTCATGAATGAGTAACAATGTGCTGTATCTCCACACAATGGATTATTTGGTCATAAAAAGGAATGCAGTTGTAATAGATACTATGGCACGGATAAGACTTGAAAGCAGTATGTTAAGTGAAGAAAGCCAATTACAAAAGACTAACCATTACAAAATTTCATTTATATGAAATGTCCAGAACAGGCAAATCTATAGAGACAGAAAATAGATTACTAGTTTCTTAGGTCCTGGGGGAGGGTGAAAGGATAGGTAATTGATAGCTAAATGATAAAGAGTTTATCTTTGTGATGATGAAAATGTCCTAAAATTGACTGTGATGATGGTTGCACATACCTGTGAATACACTAAAAACTATTGAATTGCACATTCTAAATGGGTGAATTATATGGTATGTGAATTATTATTATTATTATTATGAGATAAGGTCTTGTTCTGTCTCCCAGGCTGGAGTGCAGTGGTACAATCTCCACTCACTGCAGCCTCAGCCTCCCGAGCTCAAGTAATCCTCCCACTTCAGCCTCCTGAGTAGCTGGGACCACAGGCGTGTGCCCTTATGCCTGGCTAATTTTTTTTTATTTCTTTTTATTTATTTATTTATTTATTTATTTATTTTAGAGAAGGACTCCTGAGCTCAAGCAATCTGAGCCACCATGCCTGGCCTTGGTATGTGAATTATAACTCTAATAAAGCTGTTTTTAAAAGAAACTACCATGGGCCAAACATGGTGGCTCATGCCTGTAATCCCAGAACTTTGGGAGGCCAAGGTGGGTGAATCACTTGAAGTCAGGTGTTCAAGACCAGCCTAGCCAACATGGCGAAACCCCATCTCTACTAAAAATACAAAAAAATTAGCCGGGCATGGTGGTGCACACCTGTAGTCCCAGCTACTTGGCAGGCTGAGACAGAATTGCTTGAACCTGGGAGGTGGAGGTTGCAGTGAGCCAAGATCACACCACTGCACTCCAGCCTGGGCAACAGAGTGAGGTTGCCTAAAAAACATACAAACAAACAACAACAACAAAAAAAAACACTACCATGTAGCATGAGGGAATTGTGGTGTTGGAATCGTTCTGTATCCTGTTTGTGGTAGTAGTTACAAGACTATGAATGTGTTAAAATCCATAGAACTTTACACTCCCAAAAAGTAAATTTTACTGTATGTTTGTAAAAGTAAAATAAAATAATAAACCTATTATATGCCCCTTTAGTTGGAATTACAAACTGGGATCGATGGTCAACTTCAATTAAGACCGCTGCAGCTAATTAAAAATTTCTGTGTAGGTGCAAAGAGAGCACTCAGACCCAAAGAACCAAGCCTACACCTATTTCCTTAGCTGCATTCTGCAGCTGAAATCCAGATAAACACAGAGAGATTATCACCTATGTAATCCTGTCTCTACTTCATGCTTAAAGCAGAGTTGTTGATTCAGTGGTCCAAACTTTCATTCCAAGCCCCAGTAACCCCTGATGATTTCTCTGAATTCTCCATTGTACATGTACCAGATACTGAACTGATCTGTCTCTGTAGAATAAATCAGCAGTGGAAAAAAAAATTATACAACCCTTCAACTCCAAGTCTTCAAAAGATTCCCCAAGACTTGCAAATGTGAAGCACTGTGGGATACTGCATATTTACCAACAGGAGCTCTGCATTCTGGCTTTTGGTTGGGGTGAGGAGATTTCAGCAGGAGCAAGTACAGAAATGATGAAAAAAGAGACAAGATGTGGAAAGTGCTCTAGTGTCATAAGGAGAAAGGAGAAGACTCCAGAGACACCTGCTATCAAAGATTAGAGAAATTCCCAAACTGGAGAAGGTCCTGGAACAGGAGCAGAAGCAAGAAACCTCTTGGGTTCAGCAGGCCCTGGGCTGTGGGTGGTCGGGGAGACACTCAAGACCCCAGAGCATTTTAAGGCCATCACTAACCACATGTAAACAGAGTGATATTTGTAGATGTTCTCTATAATTAAGGTCCTTCTACAACATGGTATTCGGAGTGCATTCATAGGTTCAAGTTGGGTGGGCTTCCTATTCAGCAGGTTGTATTTTACCAGCAGCTGAATGGGATTTAATATTAGGTAAAAAGACATTACCAAAATAGTAATAAAATTTAGACCCTCCATGCTAAGATCAATGCTTACTCTTGAGTTATAGAAAACTTGTGCAAAAATCACACCTGCCACCTATACTCTTCTATTTTCTTGGTTCCGCCTACCTTATAATCATCTTTTATCTACCACCACCTCTAGCCCTAAAGCTCCTAATACTCCACTAATCTGTCCCTCTGAGGATGGGCTCATTGATATATTTGCTGCAAAATCGCCTTGTTTTGTAGCCTCCCTTTTTCCCATGGGTAATGCATATATCTGAACCTACCCCACATACTCATTCACTTGGAGACTAATTTGAAAGATCCGATTCCCAGAAATCTGTTTTAATATGAACGCTATAAAACTTTCATATGACTTTCTGTGTGTCAGTCAAAATTTTTTTAGCTCTCACTGCAATAACCTCTCAACAGTGGGGATAGAATGAGGATAAAAGATACATGAACAAATCATTGCTAAAACATTTTGAGAGCTTTCATCTGAACTAACTTTGAGAGTTAGTTTAAAACCACACCAGGAAACCAGGCCTGATACACAGACCTTCTATAACATGCTAGCCCTCATGTTAGTATTTGGTCCTTATTGGGTGAGGCCATGCTGCTCCCGTCTACTGATGGAAAGAGTCTTCTACTGATGGGAAGGAGAATACTTTCCCATGGATTCTACATCAGAACTCTCCTACAATGTATTGAGTCATCTGGTTCACTTCCTTTAGCATATCTGGGCTTCAGTCTCCTCATCTCTGAAATGTAGAGGGGCAGGTAGGGTGGCAGGAACTAAACCAGGTCATCATGAACATCCCTTCCAGTTCTAACATTCTGTGACCATTTCACTGGTGATAGGGAAGCCTCAAGTCCTAATATCTGCTGAGTCATTCTGTCTCAGGCTTTGGATTCATCTTCCATTGCTCTGATTGAAAAATGATAAACTCTGTGGTAGGGATGCATGTCCCTGGAATGTACCAGCAACCAGAGGCACAAAGGTCCCTAAGAACAGGGACCACCTGTATTAACTGGGATTAGGTATAGCAGCATATAATGGAATGCCCAAAATAACTGAGACTTAAACATAAAAAAGTTGTTCTCCTACAAAAAAAAAAAAAAAAAAACAACCACACACGAAGAAGAAGGCAACATATACAGAGACTAAGATTCCTTCTAACCTTCTGTTCCACCACTCTCAGTGCATGGCTTTCACACTTACAGTCCTGGATGACTATTGAAGCTCCAGATACCATAATCAAATTCCAGGCAGCTGGAAAGATGACAGAGAAAAGGCCAAATAGGCACACTTTCAGCAGAGTCACCTCCCTTTAAAGATCCTTCCTGGAGATCCATATAAAGTTTGCATTTGGATTTCAATGACCAAAATGTAGTCACAAGGCTACATATAGGTGCAAGGGAATCTAAGAAATGTAGTTTTTAAGTGGGCACATTGCTGCCCTCAGTGATACAGGAGCTCTGTTGATTGGGAATAAGAGAATGAATGCTGAGTAGACAACCTGCAGTATCAGCCACACCACTTTCATGTCTTCTGGAGTACCTGCACTGTCCGTGGGAGGAGCTCATTCAGTGCTATTGATTTGATCTGACTGTCAGCAGCAGGTGATCTGATCTAGAAGTGGCTTTGCTTTCTGCTGGCATAAACAAGCATCCTCTAGTCTGGTCCTCAGAACACAGGCTGCGCATATAAGCACGGTTTTTCCAGTCTTTGAAATTACGAGTTGGTCAAAAACATTGATGTTCTCTCTTGGAAGCCACAGCTATGTGTGAAAATTAAAAGAAGTTATTTCAATGTTCTAAGCTACTAAGACTTCTTAGTTAAATTAGAAATGAAAACTCAGTGTCATTCTCTGTCCTCAGACTCACTCAGTGATTCTCCCACCCACAGATTCACACAGACCAATGGAAAGTAATTTCTCTTCTTCTTTTCTACTATTTAAAATTGTATTATTATTATTATTTTGTAGAGATGAGGTCTTGTTATGTTACCCACGCTGGTCTTGAACTCCTGGCCTCAAGTGATTCTCCCACCTCAGCTTCCCAAAGTGCTGGGATTATGGGTGTGCACAACTATGTCTGACCTGATAGAAAGTGACTTCATCTAAAGGAGTGTAGAATCAGGGATGTACCTGGTGTGCCTTAACTGTGCTACTGACCCATTCTCTCCTAACGGTAAGCTCCATATACATATTCCCTCAGGAAAAGGAAGCATTCATGGACTAGTTCTTCTTGTCCAATCCCTGTATTTGTAAGAGTTCCTTGCCCATAAGAAAAGGAAAATGAGATACAAAGTGAATTATGTAACTTGCCTAATTTTAGAGGCAGAGATAAGGTAAAATTTGATTCTCAGTTCCCAGTACACTGTTCAAATCAATACAACCCAAACTATATTGAAAAAATATATATCTACTATTGAGAACCAAATGTTTAAAATTATGAAGCATTTTCAGTTGCTATCTGCACTGATTTTGTTATCCAGAATTTTGATTCTTGATTTTATCTTGCCCAACCTGGGTTTTGCCTAGGTCTCTATAACAGTCATCAGTTTAATTCAATATTTATTGAAAGCTTATTCAGTGATCAATAACATGTTATGAGGGAGATACAAAAGGATCATAAGATATGGCCTTATAATTCTATTGTATTGTTAAGATATATGACCATGAATTAATGAGGTTAATTTTCAAATAAATATCTATGTGAGTGGTATATCTTCTTAGGAAGCATTTAGCCAAATGATGGTGTTGTTGTCAAAATATTTTTAGAATTCATATTTGGGAATTATTTTCAATAGGTGAACCAAATTATCTTAAATGTCCTCAATGGCTGTTCAATGTTTTGCTTTGAGAGTGGATTTTATTTAAGGGAGAAAGTCAAAGTCATTCAGACCTGAGTCTGATAAAGCAAATTTGAGTGCTTTGGTTTCCTGGTAACATTCAGTCAGCCCAGGATGGCCTTCTTCTAGGCCTCTTTTTCCACGATAGAAGGACAGTGGTTCTCAAACTTGAGTGTGCATCAGAATCACTTGGGAGACTTCTTAAAACACAGATTTCTGGGCTCCAATTTCTGATTCATCAGGTATGGTGGGGAGGCCCGATATTTTATTTTTTAATTTAATTTTATTTCATTTCAATAGTTTTTGGGGAACAGGTGGTTTTGGTTACATGGATAAATTCTTTAGTGGTGATTTCTGAGATATTTGTGCACCCATCAACTGGGCAGTGTACACTGTACCCAATGTGCGGTTTTTATCCCTCATTCCCCTCCAATCCTTCCCCACAAGTAGCCAAAGTCCATTATATCATTCTTATGAGGCCTGGGATTTTATATCTCAAATGAGCTCCCAAGTCAGGCTAATGCCACTGGTTAGGGAATCACACTTTAAGAACCACTGCTTTAAGACAGTTATTTTAGGTTTTTCATTGCATATAGCTGCACTTAATCTTTTCAGATACAGATCACCCCTCCTCTCAAGGAGCTTCCTTCCTGCCTCTTATGCTGTGTCCTGGGTACTTCGTGGCCTTGCACATTCCAATTAGGCATCTGGACGTGTGCCCAAAGCCGCTGCCACAGAAGGGATCACTTTTAGCCACAGCCACAGAGGATGGTACTAAAGCTTATGATGAAAAGTACTCACGGGCATTTCTATAATTAAAACTTGAGCCTTGCCCAGTGCTCAGGAGTGTTACAGAAGGTTAAAGCCAGAAGGGGTGTTAATTATCATCCAGTTCAATTCCCTCTACCTCCTCTCCCCTCATTTTAGAGCTAAGGAAAGCAGGTCCCAGAGATGCTAAGTCCAGTGTCCAATATCACCCAATAAATTACAGAAGAGTTATTATGTAGAGTCCATGAAAAAACATCACAGTCACCCTCTAGCTTCAGAGGGCAGGGTAGTGATCTCACCCAGTCAAAGCCAAATGCAACATGAGGTAGGTCTAATATGATGTGTGTATCCCCCAAATAACAAATAATTCAAATCTGACTGCATGTTTCTACCCTAAACAGTCCAGCAGTTTGGGGTCCATAAAAAAAGTATAGTACTTTACCAATGTGGGTTTTACTCCTGTCATAAAGCCATGTTGTCAAGACATACATAACCAAATACTCATTTCTGCATGCTGTGGAGTGTGCCAGAGTCTGAGTCCTACATTCAGTTGACTCTGTTAGTATGTAATCAAAGCGGCATCTCCTGAGCACAGAAGACAGCTACAGCAATCCTGAAGAGAGACACGGCTTTGCCACTAAAATAAACCAAACAACTAGTCAATATGCCTTAATCTCACAGCCTAGGTCTGGCTTACCTATGGACCATAGATATGGCCAATCTCATTTGAATTGCCACTGAGAAAATCTAGCCTTAGGAAAAGTTAAAATTTGTAATGACACCAATCCCTTAGAGTGGTAAATTGGCAGCAATCAGCGAAACATTAAAACTTGGCTACAGAACACTGAAATATGCTAGGTAGGTGCTGTGGTTTGAATGTATGTCTCTCTCCAAAATTCATATGTTGGAACTTAAATTCCATTGTGATGGTATTAAGAGGTGGGGCCTTTAGGAGATGATTAAATCATGAAGATGGAGCTCTCATGGGTGGGATTAGTAACGTTATAAAAGGGCCGCACAGAACTAGCTAGGCCCTCTTGGCCCTTCCACCTTTCCACTGTGCTAGAAAACAGCCTTCCAGAGGACACAGAAACAAGGCACCATCTTGGAAGCAGAGACCAGACCCCCAAAAGACATCGAACATTTCTGTTCTTTATAAATTCCCTAAGTCTCAGATATGTTGTCATAGAAGCACTAATTCACTAATACAGTAGGTGAGCTACTTAGAAGAGCATTAAAAAAAAGTCAAAAAGAAAATAGCTAGTCTTAAAATGCTATGGGGCTTAAGTCATTATTTCTCACTCTTTTTAGACGCCGCAGAAGATCTAACTCTTAACCTGGACCTATTCAAAGATAGATGTTGAGAAATACAGATCAATGGCTCAAAAGCTTCTGAAAGTGATCAAGTAGAATATTTTTATTTTTAAATGTAAAGTATCACCCCCGACTTGTTGCGAAAAAGTGGGGTGGAGGAAGTAACACCATTATTCATCCCCTCTATGGTGAAATATTCCTTATACTTAAGATGTAGTAGTCCACTCCATCTCCAATGATACATCTGTTTGTAGGAGATGATGGGGAGGTGAAGTGAGGGGCAGCTAGAATGCACATCCTCTGACTTTCTTTCTTGTAAACATCAATGGTGTTTACATGAGATCAGAGAAATGGTCAAGAAACCAAAGGGGTTGATTTGGCTGACCCCTAACAGTGTCTTAAGCATCAATACAGTCAACATGTGTCCCAGTTTCTTTCAAATTGATACCAGTTAATCGAATGACACTGACATTTTGGAAGCAACAGTCAAGGAAGAGGCTGCTGTGAAGGGTGAGTTGGAGAGCGGCAGACAGAAAGACTGGAGTTTCGGGAAAAGCAGAATCTGGGGAAGCTTGATTTCTCTGTCTCACTCCCTGGAATCGGCTGGATTTCCAATGGTGAATTAGGTTTGCAAGCCCCAGCCATAGGTGCCCAACACCCTGTTCCATTTGCTCTGCCTCGCACTGTTCTTCCCTGCCATCCCTACCCCTGAAGCCCTCTTTTTGGCCCCCAGAATCCTGCTAGAAACTCTCCTCTAGAAAACCATCTTGACCAATCTATCTACTGGCTGTACCTCCAGCAAACTTTTAGATACATTTCCTTAGAGTGGGTCCAGTGCATTCTTGAATGTAAGCATCTTACCCTCCCCTGTTTCGAGTCTATCAAAAGCTGCTCTTTTATTTCCCTTAGGGACTCTGTCCTCATCACTTTCCCTGTTCTTCCAGCTTCTCCCCTTAGCCCATGGGGTGCTAACTGTTTAGGTTCCAGGAAAAGGCTGCCGATCTGCACTCCCTAACTGCCCCTGTATGTTAGGGCTGAGTTGATCTCAGATGCTGCTTTCTTGCAGGCTGAGAGAGCTTGAAAATAGAGGTCTGGGAAAGGTCTGGAGAAGAGTCCTAAAAAACTCACAAGGGCAGGCGTGCATGGTTGCTATGGTTACCTGGCAGCTTGGTTATCTAGCCACCTCCTCCCAACAAGGCAACACTTCTCTGTGAAGCACAAAGAGAAGATGCTTAAACCCAATTCACCCCAAGAGCCGGGGGAGCAGTGACTTAGTCACATCGTCTGCTTGTCACAATGTCAACAGCAAAGTTAGGGGTCACTGGGGCTGTGAGGGGAGCACACATGGAAAGCTACCTTGTGAATATTTAAGATTAGAATGAGATTAAACAGTCAAGCCAATGTGCCCTGCATTCTCTGAATTTTGTTCAGTTTTGCTTGAACTAACGCCACATCTGTCAGTGTGGTTCTTGCCATGCCTGGCAGCCGAGCACATGGGCACACACAGGGCTTGGCAGTGGGGAAATGGGCTGAGACCCAGTCAGGACAGTTTCATCTTTCTACCTGAGCCTCAAACTATGCTTTTCCAGGCTCCAGATGGTGTTCATGATTGTTAAAAAGCAACCATTATCCCTGTTAATGAGGATAATAAAACTAAACAATTCACGAGCACCGACAACATATGGAACATCCTACAAAACACAGATTTACCCAGCATTATCGGGAAATGAAGTTTTCCACATCAGTGAATTTTCTGGAAAATTAGGGCTTACCTCTTTTTTTAATCTTCAGTTTTTTTTATTTCAATAGTTTTTTGGGAAACAGGTGGTATTTGGCCACATGAATAAGTTCTTTAGTGGTGATTTCTAAGATTTTTGGTGCACCCATCACCCAAGCAGTGTACCCTGTACCCGAAGTGTAGTCTTTTATCTCTCATCACTGCCCACCATTTCCCCCGAGTCCCCAAAGTCCAATGTATCATTCTTATGCCTTTGTATCCTCATAGCTTAGCTCCCACATATGAGTAAGCACATATGATGTTTGCTTTTCCAGGGCATACCTCTTTAGCTCTGATTTTTTTTTTTTTCTGAAGATATTAACCAGTTGGGATGGAAATACGTGTCAAACATGTAATACATTCTCCCATCTTGCTAAATGGTGTAACAAATACTACATACACCATTTTTCCTGGATCTGTCCTTATGAACATGGAATGAACCACAGGGCTGGGGAGAGGTCTCCAACCACACCATCTTTGGGTCTTGACTGGGACAGTTAGCCCACTTCGCCTCGACCTAGTCAGCTGTATTCAGGTCTCTCTGCACTTGACAGTAAGCTCCTTAAGAAGGAACCAGGCCTTCCCTATCCTTCACCTTCATCCCTTACAGCCTTGCCATTCAAAAGGTGGCCCTCAGAATAGCAAATCAGCACCACTTAGAAGCTTATCAGAAAAGCAGACTTTCTGGCTCTATCCCAGACCTACTTAATGAATTAGATTCTGAATTTTAACAAGATCCACTGGTGATTCACATGCGCATTGAAAGTCGGGAAATATTACCCTCCAGTTGTGCATGCCAGCTTGTCCCTGACCAGTTAATCAGCACCACCTGAAGTTTCTTATTAGACACAGAACTTGGGGCCCGGTACAGAATCAGAATCTCTGAGAAGTGAAACTCAGAAATCTGTTTTTATCGAACTCTACAGGTAATTCTGATAGAGTATCCAGCCCTAGGCCTTGCTCAGGGGAGGTACTCAATAAGTCTTTATTAAATTTAATGGAATTCTTATATTTGTTTTTTAGGGTTATCCTATCTCCTGGACGAGCAAGGTGAAAGGTGTTCATCCTTTTGTCTACATAGGTACAATTCCCATTTCTGATTTTCTAGCATAGTGACTAAGATCTCTAGCTTCACTAGTGAAAGAAGCCAGATACACTATGTAGGTATTTTATGATTGTATTTACATGAAACGTCCTGAATAGACAAATCCATGGAGACATAAAGTAAATTAGTGGTTGCCAGAGACTGGAAAGAGGGAGGAATGGGGGAGTGACTGCTGGTGGTTATGGGGTTTATTTTTGGGGTGATGAAAATGAAATGTGAAATTAGATGGTGGTGATGGGTACACAACCTTGTGAATATACTAAAAACCACTGAATGTACCCTTCAAAAGATAAAGTTATGTGAATTATATCTCAATTTTTAAAAGGTCTCAGGTTTTAGAATCAGGCCACCTGTGTTCAAATCCTGGTCTTGCCACATAGAGCCTATGTAATCTTGGACATGTTAATTAATGTCTTTGAGACCTAGTTACATTGTATGTAAAGAGAATAACAAAGTGCCTATGCCAGAGGTTTATTATGAGATTTAAATAAGATAATCTTTGTAAAAAGTGACATGTGTTGGCTGGGCATGGTGGCTCATGCCTGTAATCCCAGCACTTCGGGAGGCCGAGGCGGGCAGATCACCTGAGATCAGGAGTTCAAGACCAGCCTGGCCAACATGATGAAACCCCATCTCTACTAATAATACAAAAAATTAGCTTGGCGTGGTGGCGGGCACCTGTAATCTCAGCTACTCAGGAGGCTGAGGCAGGAGAATCGCTTGAACCTGGGAGGCAGAGGTTGCAGTGAGCTGAGATCACGCCATTGCACTACAGCCTGGGCAACAAGAGCAAAACTCCATCTCAAAAAAAAAAAAAGTGACAGGTCTTAGAGCTCAAGACACACCACCCCAAAATATGACTGCAGGAGACCAAAATACACCACCCCAAAAATAGACCTTTTTGGCATATCATTTTGAGCAGGTTATTTTGAGAAATTGCAGACACAGGGTAGCTCTGAAAAGTTGCCCTTTTGTAAAGGAAATTTACATTTATAAAGGAAATTTTTATTAGTAAAGATGTCTGTACCAGGAAGAGAGCTACTCCAAAATAACTTTAGTCACCTGAGAAACTTTTATCTTCATAACAAGACAATCTTTGTTCACCATGCATTTCCTCCCCTCATTCTTTCGTAACTAGTGTGCATACCCCACAGAAGCCCCTAACTCATTCTTTAGTGTAGCTCAGCATGCTGTTATAAGCCTCAATCATCTCACCACTTCTTTAAGTCACATTTTTGTGGGACTCCCATGCATACACTATTAAAATGGCTTTTCTCCTGTTAATCTGTTTTATGTCAATTTAGTTTGTAGGCCAGCAAAGAACCTAGAAGAGTAGATGAAAGCAATTCTCTTCCTAAACTGGTACATCACAAGTGCTAATACATTTTTCCTGCTGTAGGAGTGAAAAAATGTGTAATGCCTTTTTGATCACCCATCACAAGGATTACAACCAACACTCCTATAATAAAGGACAAATTAATAAGAGGCAAGCATTACAAATTTATTTAAAACCAAAATGTTATGTGACACAGGAGACTTCAGAAATGAAGACCTAAGAGCTGGGCATGGTGATGCCTGCTGTAGTCCCAGCTACTCAGGAGGCTGAGGTGGGAGGATAGCTTGAGCCCAGGAGTTTGAGTCCAGCCTGGGCAACGTGGAAAGACCCTGTCTCTTAAAAGAAAAAAGAAGGAAATGAAGAACCAACGACCCAGGGAAAAATATCGATTTTTTAATGCTTGGTTTCAATGAAGAATGGATAGCTGTGTAAAAATGTGATTGGACAAAAGGGTATGAACTAATAGTAGTAGACTCAGGGTGCTGGGAGAGGGAGCAGCAAGGCCTGTCCAGATTCTTCTTGACCTCTCTGTGTAACACTCTTTCCTCCATGCATAGGACAGAACATCTGTCACATAAAGAAGAAGATCAGACAGTGAACTTTTTAGGTTTTGTGGCTTGCTTTGGGGAGAGAAGTTTTAGTTTCTGTGACCTGCTTTAGGGGAGAGGAATTGTATGACTCATTTCCAGAAAGAAAGACAGGTGGGAAACAGGTGAGAAAGACCTTGTTTCTGAGACCCTTCCAATCTTTTTCAATTCTAAGTATGTAGCACACCAAAGCACCATATTTTGGAGTATCATGTTCTGACCTTCGAACTGCTCATTTTGAATCCAACAATTCTTTTTTTTTTTTTTTTTTTTATTATACTTTAGGTTTTATGGTACATGTGCCCAATGTGCAGGTAAGTTACATATGAATCCAACAATTCTTAAACTTTAAAATGCATAAGAATCACCTGGTGAGCTTCAAAAAATGAATGCCCTTGGATTTTCAGATTTGTAAGTCTAGAGAGTGGCTTCAGAATCAACATTTTTAATATGCTCACCATTCTGATTACAGATGGTCTGGAGAGGACACCATGAGAAATAGTATTCTAAACTCTTGTCAATTGGAAAAATAAACAATGTTTTTAAATTATTCATTTGTTTCCCATTTAGAATGTATAAACTGGAAAGAACATTGCTTCTACCCTTACACCCCCCAAAATTTTGGATAATCTACGAATTTGTTTTTCTTGAACCTATCAGAGAGCTGAGGTTGAAAGGGAAACCAGCAAACCCAAAATCTAAGGAAATATGGACATCTCTAAAGGGAGACAAACACAAGCACTTGATTACCAAGGGCAGAGGCCACTGCTCCCAGATAAGGATAATTCAATGAAAATTTTTAGCAAATTGCTAAGGGCTGAGTTTAGGCTAGCAAGAGACTATTAAAGCCCTGGGGACCCAGACAAAGGAGAATTTACCCCTTCTTGCAGGCTTTTCCCCACAGACCTTACTGAGTACACACAAAAAAGATCGGGAGCAGGACAACAGACTTCAGATAGCATCCCATGTGCTGCAAGCCTGGGAGAAAGTAATAGCTGCCCCCACAGGAAATGCATAAAGCCACACTTGATCTTTGTCCCTGACATCTCCCCTACAGAACAAAAGCCTTAAAATGTTGGTGGAAGGCAACAATCCCTGTCACTCTTAGGCCACTGATAAAGAAACCATTGCACCTGGGAGAAGGAGAGAGGTCGGGGGCAAACTGTCCAGCTATAGGAAGAAGCAAGTATATGTTTTGGGCCCAGACCCACAGCTAACGGTAAAAGAGGACCACTGAGAAAGCCCTACCCCCAAGACTCAGAGACACAATGCCTGCCTATACCTGAGACTTCTTTCTAAAATAATTTCAAATTTGATTTTAGATTCAGGGGGTATATATGTAGGTTTGTTATACATGAGTATATTGCTTGATGCTGAGATTTGGAGTATGAATATTTCTGTCACCCAGGTAGTGAGCCCAGCACCCAACAGGTAGTTTTTCACCCCTTATTCCCTCCCTCCTCTCCCCTTTTAGTAGTCCCCAGTATCTATTCTTGACATCTTTTTTTTTTTTTTTTTTTGAAACGGAGTCTCCTCCCTCTGTCGCCCAGGCTGGAGTGCAGTGGCGCGATCTCGGCTCACTGCAAGCTCCGCCTCCAGGGTTCACGTGTGTTTTTAGTAGAGAGGAGGTTTCACCATATTGGCCAGGCTGTTCTTAAACTCCTGACCTCGCAATCCGCCTGCCTCAGCCTCCGAAATTACTGGGATTACAGGCGTGAGCCACCACGCCCAGCCTTGTTGCCATGTTTATGTCTATGACTATCTAATGTAAAGCTGCTACTTATAAGTGAGAACATGCAATATTTGGTTTTTTGGTCCTGTTGTTAATTTGCTTAGGAGCATAGCCTCCATCTGCATCCATGTTGTTGCAAAGAATATGATTTTATTCATTTTTATGATTGCATAGTATTCCATGGTGTATATGTACCACATTTTCTTTATCCAATCCGCCGTTGATGGGCACCTAGGTTGATTACACATTTTTGCTATTGTGAATAGTGCTGCACTAAACATACAAGTGCATGTGTCTTTTTTGTAGAATGATTTATTTTCCTTTAGGTATGTACCCACTAATAGGCTTGGTGAGTCAAATGGTAGTTCTGTTTTAGGTTCTTTGAGAAATCTTCAAACTACTTTCCACAGTGGCTGAACTAATTTACATTCTCACTAACAGTATATAAGCGTTCCCTTTTCTCCACAGCCTTGCCAGTATCTGTTATTTTTTTTACTTTTTAATAATTGCTATTCTGACTGATGTGAGATGATATTTCATTGTGGCTTTGGCATTTTCACTTCTCTGATGATTGGTGATGTGAAACATTTTTCACATGTTTGTTGGCTGCTTGTATGTCTTCTGAGAAGTGTCTGTTCATGTCCTTTTCCCACTTTTTAATAGGGTTATATGTTTTTTGCTTGTTGAATTGTTTAAGTTCCTTATAGATTTTTGGATATTAGACCCTTGTTGGATACATTGTCGCAAATATTTTCTCCCATTATGTGTGCTATCTGTTTACCCTCTTCATAGTTTCTTTTGCTATGCAAAAGCTGTTTAGTTTAATTACGTCCCATTTGTCTTTTTTTTTTTTTTTTTTTTTGCAATTGCTTTTGAGGAGTTACTCATAAATTCCTTCTCAAATCTAATGTCCAGAAGGGTATTTCCTAGGTTTTCCTCTAGGATTTTTATAGTTTGAAGTCTTAGATTTAAATCTTTAATCCATCTTGAATTAATTTTTGTATGTGATGAAATGTAGGGGTCCAATTTCATTCTTCTGCATATGGCTAGTTGGTTATACCAGCACCATTTATTGAATAGGCAGTCCTTTTCCCATTGGCTATTTTTGCCAACCTTGTCAAAGATCAGTGGTTGTGTGTGGCTTTGTTTCTGAGTTCTCTATTGTATTCCATTGGTCTATGTGTCTGTTTTCACCAGTGCCATGCTGTATTGGTTACTATAGCCTGATAATACAGTTTGAAGTCAGTTAATGTGATGTCTCTGGCTTTGTTCTTTTTGCTTTGAATTGCTTTGGCTATTCAGGCTCTTTTGTGATTCCATATGAATTTAAAATAGTTTTTTTCTAATTCTGTGAAAAATGATAATTAGTAATTTGATAAGAACAGCATTGAATATAGATTGTTTTGGGCAGTATGGCCATTTTAACAATATTAATTCTTCCAAATGTTTTTGGAATGAAAAGCATTTCATTCCAAAATGAAATGTTTTTCCATTTGTTTGTATTATCTCTGATTTTTTTCAGCAGTGTTTTATTGTGTGTGTGTGTGTGTGTGTGTGTGTGTGTGTGTGTGTGTATGGCTATTGTAAATGGGATTACATCCTTGATTTGGCTCTCAGTTTGAACGTTATTGGTGTATAAAAATGCTACTAATTTTTTTACATTGTTTTTGTATCTTAAAACTTTACTGAAGTTGCTTATCAGGTCTAGGAGCCTTTTGGTAAAGTCTTGAAGTTTTCTAAGTATAGAATCATATTGTCACAAAGAGAGATAATTTGACTTATTTTCCTGTTTGGAAGCCTTTTATTTCTTTCTCTTGACTGATTGCTCTGGTTAGGACTTCCTACAACTGAGGCTTATTTAGAACAACAGAGAATGCTTCCCCCATACCCTACCACCAGGCTAACAAGAATCTAGTAACAAATAATAGTAGTCTACTACTGAGAGAGATGCAAAAGCAGGGAGAGAGACCCTCACTGGGCACAATGCAAAGGGAAGACCTAAAGCTGAGTATAGAGCAGATATTGGAAAAAACCTTCTGGCAAACCAGCCCCCACCCTAAACACAAGATATGGAGGAATATGAAAACTGTGTTACACCGAGGGTAACCATATCAACAAAAAAAAATCTCAAACTGGTTCAACTCTTAGAAGGATTGACTCATCTCCTACCTTAAATGCCAAGAATAAGGAAAAGCAAGCCCAGTTCCAGGTCTAACAGCTATAGTCATATATCTCTTAACGGGGGGATACATTCTGGGAAGTGTGTTGTTAGGCAATTTCGTTGTTGTCCAGACATCACAGAGTGTACTTACAGAAACATGGATGTAGCCTACTACACACCTAGGCTATGCCATATGGTATAGCCTATGGCTCCTAGGCTACAAATCTGTATAGCCTGTTACTGTACGCAATTGTAATACAAAGGTAAGTAGTTGTATATCTAAACATATTTAAGCACAAAGCAAAGTAAAAATACAATATTATAAATTCATGGAACCACTGTTGTATATGTGGTTTGTCATTGACCAAAACATCATATGTGTCACACGACTGTATTTAACTCAGCCTCTACTAAACTACACAAGATGTCTGGCATTCATCACAAAATTAGAAGGTATACAAAGAAATAAGAAAAGCAAAAACACTGTCAAGAGGAATAGCAATCAACAGAACCAGACTCAGATATGACACATGGCAGAACTATCTAAAGGGGAATTTAACATAACTATGATTATTATGTTAAAATACTCCAGATGAAAAAGTGACAACAGGTGTGATGAGATGGGTAATTTCTGCAGAGAGATGAAAACTATAGAAAGAATCTAATGGGAATGATAGAAATAAAAAATACGACAGCAGCTCGGAAGAATGATTTCAACTGACTCATCAGTAGACTTGAAACAGCCAAGGAAAGAATAAGTGAAACTCAAATAAGCCAATAGAAATTACCCAAATTTACCACGTGCAGTGGCTAATGCCTGTAATTCCAACACTTTGGGAGGCTGAAGCAGGAGGATTGTTTGAGCCCAAGAGTTTGATACCAAACTGGGCAACATAGTGAGACTCCATCTCTACAAAAAATTTAAAAAGTTAGCATGGCTGTAGTGCTGTGTGCCTGTGGTCCCAGCTACCAGGGAGGCTGAGGTGGGAGGATCCCTTAAGCCCAGGAGGTAGAGGCTGTGGTGAGTCATGATCATGCCACTGCACTCCAGCCTGGGTGGCAGAGCAAGACTCTATCTAGCAACAACAACAAATTACCCAAATTGAAACCCAAAGGAAAAAAAAGTAGGCAAAACAACAACAACAACAAAAACAGAACAGAGTACCCAAGAGTTGTGCGACGATATAAGTCTAATATGCGTGTAATTGAAATCGCAGAAGAAAAGAACACAAAGCAAAAGTTTGGATAGCGTATTTAAATTTATCTTCATTTACAGTGCTTTCCATTTCTTTGAGTAAATTCAAGATTCTGTCTGGTATCATGTTTGTCTGCCCAAAGAACTTCCTTTAACAGTTCTTGTAGCTCAGGTCTGCTGGAAGTAAATTCTTCCAGTTTTTGTTTGCCTAAGATCTGTATTTTTCCCTCATTTTTGAAAAATGGTTTTGCTGGATATGGAATTCTAGGTTGACAATTTTTTTCTTTCAACTGTAAGAATGCCACTCCACTGTCTTCTGGCTGTTTCTAGTAAGAAGTCTGCTGTAATAGTTGTCTTTGTTCATCTAAATGCAATGTGTCTTTTACTTCTAGCTACCTTTCAGAATATCCCTTGTCTTTCATTTTCAGTGATTTGGATTATATATGTAGATGTGTGTGTTTTGCTATTTATCCTGCTTGATGATCTCTGAGTTTTCTGGATCTGTAATTTGGTATCTTAATTTTGGGCCTAACTTTGCCTAACATTAGGGTATAATTATTTAGCTGACAACTAAAGAAGGAGATCTTAGTCAGAAAAAGAAAGGGTAAGCAATGTTTCAGAGAAGAGGGTCCAAGAGACAAAAGAAATGGCATGATTAGTAGCCTACAGGTAAAGAGAGATCCTCACACTTTAGGCAAATTAAAAAGACTGTTATAACTAAGTGAAAAGAGTGAATGCAAAGGTGCAATAGATAAAATTGACAGAGGATTCATTTTGGAAGACTGTGTAACCACATTAAGCATTTGTTATTATGGTAAACAGTGAAGGTTTTTAAGCAGTAGGGTGACATAATCAGATTCAAATTCTTAAATCCTAATTCATAATGATCACTCTGCCTGCTAAGTAGGGAGTAGATTGTGTGCAATGTCTTAGAAGCCAAAACAAATTTTTGGATAGAATCTTAAGCTATGGACTCTTCTCTTCCACATTCCTTTACCTATTATATATCTCCTAGTCTCCCTGGAAAACTTACCTATGCTATCGTCCGTTCCTTTGGATCTTGCTAAATGTTTATAAATATCCTTCACACAGCTGAACGGTGTTTTCCAGACTCCCTTGCTGTTGGATGTGGCCACATGCCTGAGTTCTGCCAATATGAATAAGAAATAAACTTTTATTACTCTATATCACTAAGATTTAGGAGTACATAGTTACAGCAGCTCACCTACTCTTACAAATAGACCTAGTAACTACCTAATAAACAAGTAAACTAAATTTCACATGGCTAGTGAATTCCTTGGATTAATATATTATTACATGAAAATGTTATATCTTATAGGGGCACTAAGAAATTCATAACTAGATTAAGAAAACCTAAGTAAAAGTTTGTGTATTCTCCAACTCACACAAAATCAAGCGCTACACACTTTATTTTACCAGTCTATCTTTAGGAAGTTTCTGACAAAATCCTTAGGCTTTATCATCTTAATTAAGCATGGTATGGTACAATGGAAAGTTCCTTACATTTGCAATAGGGAGACTAGCATTATTCTTTCTGAAATGTTACTGACCAGTCATGTGGCCTTAGAAAAAAATCTTTTTTATTTTTTTAGACATGAAATCTCACTCTGTCACTCAGGCTGGAGCACAGTGGTGTGATCACAGCTCACTGCAGCCTTGAACTCCTGGACTCAAGTGATACTCCCACCTCAGCCTCCCAAGTAGCTGAGACTACAGCCATGCATCACCATGCCCAGCTAATTTGCTTTTATTTTTTTAGAGACAGAGGTCTCACTATGTTGTCCTGGGCTAAGGCAGTTCCCCCCACCTCAGCAACCCAAATAGCTGGGATCACAGGCGCAAGCCACCACACCCAGCAATTTCTTATTACTTTGGTTTCCTTTTTTTTTTTTTTAATCTGCGAAAGAGGGAATAATATTAATACCAATTTTCATGGGTAAAGGATTATACCATGAGGATTAAACAAGGCAATATCTGTATGGTAAATTGCTATAATTGTACTAATTATTTTCTCTTCCCTGTATCTACACCCTTTGCCAGGTGAAATTTCTCTATCAAAAGGAATGGAGTACATTTCCCCACACCTTGGCACCAAATTCATGTGACTTGCTTTGGCCATTATATGAGACCTTGCAAGGTTTGCTTGCTTTCTTGTGCCTCTTCTATCTTTTCTTTCATTACCATGAGAACATGCCTAGGTTAGCTTCGTGAAAGATAAAAGACACATGGATCAGAGCTGAGTCCCCCAGGTCATCTGATAGCTCAGATCAATTGACAGCCCCAAACCCCCAAGTATATGCATAAGCCTAGCCAAAATCAGCAGAGTCATGTAGCAAACCTCTAGACTTATGAGCAATAAATCCATATTGTTGTATGCCCCTGCGATTTCATAGTTGTTTGTTACACAGCATTATTTTGACAACAGATAACCAATAGTCTGGGAGATTAGGCTCCCACAAACTGTAAAGTATTACACAAATGTAAACTATTAAAGCTTAAGGATGGCGGAAAAATATGTATGTATCCAAGGGCTCCCTTGGCCTATGAGATATTAAAGCCTACGCAAAATCTCATTAAATCCTGTTTCAGAGAGTCATGGGATCCCAGTTCAAGTTGGACAGGACATTAGAGAAGGTCCAGTCTTATTCTACTTGTGTATGAAAACTTTTCTCTTCTCGGTAACATGGATTCTCTTTTGTCTGTACCAACAGACTTGTTCCTTCTAGCACTTCTATTCTCTAACAGTTATAAAAGACATCATCTTTAAATCCTGCCGTCTCTCTAGCACTCCCTGTGCACACAACCCAGGAGGCTGGGTCTGGTTCCATCCCGCTCATTTGGCCACTTCTCTGTGTTGACATCTGTCAGTTATGCTCTGATCATGCTGCAATTTGCAATTTTTCCAGATGCTTTCAACATGCGGCCACTTTGACAAGCTAAAAGCTGCTAATGCTGCATCATTTATCACATTTTCCCATATATTACATTAATCTTAAAGACTCAGCTTAATGCACACAAGGACATCCTCCCTGAATACAGAAGGGCTAGTCTACAAGTTTCATAAAATAAGCATCCTCCCAGATCTCCAAAGGAATAAAAAGCCACAAGAATAAATTGGAAGAGAAACCAGGCAAGCTGTTTTGTATTTTCTAAAGGAAGGAGGAAATTATTTAGCCTGATTTCTCTTTCAGGCATCTCACACATTGTTATTGCTGAACAAATACTTATTATTCTCTGAACAATGAGGTAATTCGAGATAGACCTTTTCTTCCCTAAAAGGAATAAGGAGTCTTTCCAGGTCCCATTTCTGCATCCTAGATGGTATCTTCACCTTAGCTGCTGAAGGATCCTTTTTTCTCTAACCTAGAATAAGGCAGGAGGCAGAGTGCCTGTCTAGAAAAGTGACAAATCAGACATGACATACATATAGACCCATTACTTCTGTCATATTTCTCCTGTTAACTTTTCTCAGCAATTAAGGTTTCCATGAGCCTCCCACTCCTTTTCAAATCCTGCTCGTGAGGCAGTTGTAATTAAATCCTTAATTTCCCAGTGCTGCTTCTTCATAAAATAACTTTATCTTAGAAAAGTTTCCCTTCTAAATTTCCCCAAACACTCTTTCCTAACTAGGGCTGTGATGGAAAAAAAATCTTTTCCTTCCTTTCTTCTAAGTCTAAATTGACTCTTCAAGCCAAGCACTACCTCTTGCAGGAAGCCTTCCCTGACAACCTAACCCAGCCTCATTTCCAGGCTCTTTCTCTGGACTTCCATAGCTTCTTATACACACCTTTATTATAATATTTACCACACTGTCTTGTAATCATCAGTGTCCTATTGTCTCCCATACTCAGCTTGTGCAAAGAGGACAGGCCATGCCTCAACGGACTTTGCATCCATGGAGCCAGTTTTGCCAGTAGAATACGAGAGGAGAAACACTGACCAGTTACTTATCCACCCTCACAGCAACTATTTTGTTTCCCTTGAGAGTGCTGTCAATGTGCTAAGCTTAATTAGGACACAGCCTTTGTTCCTACCTTGTTAGCATCACAAAAAGAATAAGATGTCATGATTTACCTGGTGATGAGCTTGATGGAATCTTCTGAAATCGTCAAATAACGTATCAAGTAATCTTTGAGCACCTGACATGGGGCCAGATTTGTACTAAGCACCACAGTGGGAAGGGAGCAGTAAGAAGGATGTAAAACTAGGTTTCAGATCATAAGAAATACATTACCTCGTTAGAGATTTAAACATATGTGTGTAAAACACTAACTTTACATCACAGTATATAAGTGTTATTTAAGTCACATAGACAATCATAGCTAGTTAAAGAATTCAGGCCGGGCGCGGTGGCTCACGCCTGTAATCCTAGCACTTTCGGAGGCCGAGGAGGGTGGATCACGAGGTTAGGAGATCGAGACCATCCTGGCCAACATGGGGAAACCCCGTCTCTACTAAAAATACAAAAATTAGCAGGGCCTGGGGGCGGGCGCCTGTAGTCCCAGCTGCTTGGGAGGCTGAGGCAGGAGAATGGCGTGAACCCGGGAGGCGGAGCTTGCAGTGAGCCCAGATCGCGCACTGCACTCCAGCCTGGGCGACAGAGCGAGACTCCGTCTCAAAATAAATAAATAAATAAATAAATAATAAAATAAAAAGAATTCGGAGAGGGAGAAATTACTGGAAAAGGAGGAACGCTTTTTAAGGCAGCTTTGCAAAAGCAGCGAGTGTTGGACCTTGAAGGAGGGTAAGATCCCAGCAGAGGGAAGAGAAGCAGGCGCCGCCCTTGCCAGGAACAGCATAAACAAGGGCGCCGAGCAGGATCTGCACAGTCTGTTTAGATGTGAAGAATAATGAGTAGACTCGTCGGCTAGGATGAAGGCCCTGTGATGAGAATAATGGGAAATTAGGTTCCAAAGCCTGGCCAAATTATCTTCATTTTTTCCCCCCAATAAAAACAACTGCCCAAGTCACCTACTTCTAAGAGGCCCCATGGTAGCCTTGTCCTGAACAGGAAATGCGCACTTAAGCAGGGAATGTGCAGTATTACCACAACTCAGCCACCACCAATTACTCCTCAAGAGCACCATGTTAACTCCTCGCTAGCCAAGGCAGTTTCTCACACAGATGAAGCTGTCTGTGCTTCATTTATTTCCACCAACCAGCTTAAAGTGTATACCCACTACATGCTAATCCATGTACTAAACTCCCTAAATAGCTAAAAAATGAAGAAGATAGAATTCTTAACCTCAAAGAATGTCTTTTCCTCTTATTTTTCTTCTGTCACAGTTCTCTGCTCTTCTACTATTTCTTAGAGACAGTATTCATTTAGGAGTTCCATCAAACCTTCTGTAGCCCTACCTTGCTAAATGCATCTTAATCATGCTGGTAGATTTAAAAAGAGAAGAAAGACAAGCCAGTAAATAATTTGGCTTCAAAGGGGAAGTGGTTAAATTCTCAGCTCCTTCTTTATAATGTTAGATCTTCAGCCATTCTCCCCTCAGTGGTTAAGAGTGGCCTCCAACTGCCAGAAAACGTCTTCTGCATCTCCCTCTGATGAGAAACAAGACGTCTCTCTTCTTGTCTAAATGAGGAATTGAACCTATGGCCAGGCCAAGAGAGTACAGTCCAACTCACCCTTCTGAGCATGACGTGGTCCAGCCTCTGAGCAGGTCCCCAAGACAGCACAGGAAGCCTGGGAAACCTCCCTCTCACTGTGCCAAGCCATGTGTCTCCTTTCATTTAAATACTTCCTGAAATCCCACCCTCTCGGTGCTCCCTGATGACTTCAGAGAAGAATAATGAACTCCTTCCCTTCCTCAGATCCTGTCTCCCCACGAAAGGCTTTTGGCCACTTTCCCTGATCACAACCCCAACCCCAATCAGGCTTTGCATTCTTCTTTGCTCCACACTCCTAAATATATGTGCCCTTGAAGTGTACTCACTATAAATAGCCTGCATTTTAACTCATCTGTGATACTGTAAACCCTTTCTGGTGGTCCAAGAAGTCTTGAGCTTGTTAGGATCTAGGGAACTAGCCTTGTTTGGGGTTGTTGTTGTCAATGAACTGAGAAAGGACTACATCAAACAGGCATTTGTTCGCATAGTATTTCCTCACTTAGGCCATGTGAATGATAGCAACTGTAAAAACCAATTATTTTTATAGCATTTATAAAATGCTTTCTGATCCATGACTTTATTTTATTTTTCTTCAAAATAACCCAGTGAAGTACCATTTGCATAATCCTCTCTTAATAAGGAAATGGAAGTTAAAGGAGATTTAAAAACTTGCCTTTGGTCAAGCAATAAATGGGGCCAGGAAAACTATTTGGGAATAATTCCATGTAGATGCTGCACCCGACACCATAAATAAATCTCAGATGGATTAAATGGTTAAACACAAAAAAATAAAACTATTAAGAAGAAAGATAGCTAAAGATTTGCCTGATCACTAGATGAAGAAAGGTATTCTACACATAAAAGCAATGGAGGCCAGGTGCAATGTCTTACACTGCTAATCCCAGCACTACTATGGTAGGCCAAGGAAGGAGGATCACTTGAGCCTAGGAGTTTGAGACCAGCCTGGACAACATAGCAAGACCCTATCTCTACAAGAAAAAAAAATTAGCCAGGTGTGGTGGCACATGCCTGTAGTCCCAGCTACTTGAGAGGCTGAGGCAGGAGGATCACTTGAGCCCAGGAGATTGAGGCTGAAGGGAGCCATGATCACATCACCACACTCCAGCCTGAGTGACAGAGCTAGACCCTGTCCACCCATATACACACAAAAAAAAGCAATGGAAAAAATCCCAAAAGAAAAACATTCTGCTCTTGCCTGCCACCATGTAAGATGTGTTTTTGCTCCTCATTCGCCATCTGCATAATCGCGAGGCCTCCCCAGCCATATGGAACTCTGAGTCAATTAAACCTCTTTCCTTTATAAATTAAAAAAAGAAAAGAAAAGATCAGTCTACATAAAAATATACAACACTTATGTGTCACAAAACCAAATAGAAAGCCAAACAGTCTGAGGGAGAATTGCCTGAGAAAGGAGTGCCTTCTCAACTATAGATTTCAGGCAAATATATTTTTAAATCCCTCTAAATTAAAAGATATTACAAAAAGAGCAGACAACTTGTAGAAAAATAAACACAATTAGCTAATAAACTTATTTTTAAGGTCCAACTTTAGTAAAAATCAAAGATGTACAAAATAATACAATAAAACACTATTTTTGCCTGTCAATGTAATTGTAATGGCAATACACAATGCAGGTGATGGTGCAGTGAAGTGTACACAACCATTACATTGATGAAAGGATAAACTGATGCAATCCTCCTAGAGCAGTTAATAACTACCTACCAAGACCCTAAAAATATTCAGACAGATTGATCTAGTAATTCCACTCTGGGAACCTATTTCATGGAAACAATAGGGGATATTCTAGAAAATTTTTGTATGTTAATATTCATCAGCAATATTTAAATCACAATTAATTTGCACAAATCAACATTCTATTATATGCAAATAATGAAAATACTAAGCAATGTTAATACAAAATAATGTATATAAAGAATTATAATGAAAGAGCAAATATATTTATCATATATAAAAAATATATAATCTATTATATCTTATACATAATACATATAACATATATAACATATATTAAATGATATATTTATCATATTATTAAATAATATTAAATACAATGTGTGTATATATTATTAAATACAATGTGTGTATATACATACACACATTGTATTTAATAATATAATATATCATCATATATTAAATATCACATGGTATTTGCAATACTGTGTGTGTATATATATACACACACATTGTATTTAATAATATATACACACATTGTATTTAACACATTATATACATACACACATATTGTATTTAATAATATTATATATTATCATATATTAAATATCACACGGTATTGACAATACTGTGTGTGTATATATATATACACACACACACATTGTATTTAATAATTATACATACACACATTGTATTTAATAATATGATAGATATATCATTTAATATATGATATATACACACACATATATATATACACACACATACACATTGTATTTAATAATATAAGCTTGACTATATAACTATATGTATGAACAGTTAGGTTCTCCAGGATGTAGACAATAAGGAGTTATGAAAGCAAAATATTTTATCAGGGAGTAATACGTGCGAAAGACAAACAGCAGAATTGCATGGGACCCTCAAACTACAGTGCAGAGGTGGAAAATCAGTGCCAACCCAACAAGTAGCAACTAAGCAAAGATCGCCCTTTAGAAGAGCCCTATACTGGGAGAAGTAGCCAGGCTTTGTGGCACAAGCTGGCCCAGTCACCTGCTGGGACCACCACTAAAATAGTGGAACCTTGGCTCGAATGCTGAGGCCAGTCTTGAAGGAGCTAACAGCTGGAGTCAAGGTGCCTCTGGAAGGGGGAGCTGAGTGGTCCACAACTGCATCTGCATAGAATAAACACTGGGAATGTAACAAAATGTTAATAGTGATACTGGAATTATACATTATCCTTATTTTCCTTTTTATACTTTTCTATATTTTTCATGTTTTTGCAGAAAGCATAATAATCAGAAAAAAAGGATTATACTCAGAAAAATAGGATTTTTTAATTTTAAAATGAGGACTATCTAGGGATTTCTGTGTTCCTTAGTCTCTCTTACTTCCATCTTCACACATCCTTTGAGAGTGGTAGTCCTAATGTATTCATATTAATAGTTTGCTTAGAGACATTTGTGTTAGGACATTATTTCCAGAACAAGACAAAGCCTTAAATTACACACACATACACACACAGAGTACTGCTTTTGATTTGCTTTCTGCGGTCTTGTTTTTCTTCAAGTTTTATAAGGAAGTTTCCAGTTTCTCTCTCATTGTTGGACTGCATTGGAAGAAACAGAAAGAGTATGGGTGGGCAAAGATGGGAGTTTACAGTTACTGCCTGCTACATGCCGGGCAAGAGTAGGAGTTTTACAAAAAACAAGGTCCAGAGTCAAGTATGTAGCCACACATCTAGTAAAAGCTGGAGACAAAATTCACTCCAGTCAGCTTGGTCTCAAATCTTTGCTCATTCATCTATCCCTAGTGCCTTCAATCAAGAAATATACATATCCTGCAGCTCAGCAAATTTGGCAAAGCTGATCATCAGAAACACCATTGCATGCACTGTGGAGTTCTGCCAAGAGTGGGCAGAAAGTCAAGAGACTTGTGTTCTAACCCTGGCTGTGTTCAAGGTGTCAGATGACTTTGGACAATTTGTTTTCTTGCCCGTGGAGGCAGTGGCTGGGGCCAGTGGTTTCAAAAGGGCTTTCCTGCCCTTAACCTCTGACTCTCTCAATATTCATTTATTTCTGCATTACATATGCAGTTAATACATTCATTTATATATGTATATAATGCTCTCAGCAAGCCAGTGCTATTGCCATGCCACATCTAAATAACTCATGAATGCATTCTGCTTCTATAGAAAATTGAGATCTTTAAATAGTTCCCTGCTATTGCCTCACCCAGAACTACTGATAAAGACAACTGCGTTCACTGCAGCATTATTTACCAGCCAAAGACTGGCAACAATTCAAACACCAGTGTATAGAGGACTAAATAAGGTATGGCACAGCGTTGCAATGGAATACTATGCAGACATATGAAAGATTTAGCGGACTTAGCCAATACTATCTAGGCTGGGCTTCTGGGACACCATATTCTCACATTTCCCTCCTCCCTGACTGGCTGTCCCATCTCAGTCACCTGTGTCGGACCTTCTTCCTCTTCCCAACATCTAAATGTGAAAAGGACCCAGGAATCAGTCCCTGGCCTTCTTCTGTCTATATTCTCTCTCTACATTCAATCCCAAAGTTTAAAATAGTGTCTGATGATACCCAAACTTTTATCTCCAACTCTAGTCTAAGCCATGCCCTCTAAACTAAACACCTCATTGCTTCCTGAATATTGTATTCATTAATATTTGAGTGCCTATTAAGGGCCAGGCACTGACTGTTCTAGGCACTGAAATTGCAGCAGTGGAAAAACAAGACAAAATCTCAGCCCTCCTTAACATTCCAGCAGCAATACCAGAAAATAAACAAGGGAATGGTAATTATGTTCTATAATGCCAGGTAGTGCTAAGTGCTGTGTGGGAAAATAAAAACAGTAAGAAGACATAAGTGATGGGAGCTCTTTGAGATGGGATGACCAGGGAGGGCCAGTTTGGGGAGGTGACATACAGGAGTGACGCATGCCAAGGACAGGGTGGACGAGCCTTCCAGGTGAGGAGAAAAACACGGACAAAGGTCCCAGGATGGGGATGTGTTGGCACATTAGAGAAACAGAAAGGAGGCCAGTGTGGCTAAGCAGAGTGAGACACGGGAGTCAGGGGAGAGGACATCACAGCAGTGGACAGGGGACGAGCCCATGCGGCCCTGTGACCATGGCAAGGAGTTTAATTAATGAATATGTGTCCTGGTATAGAACAATTTCTAAGATGTATTGTTCCATGAAACAGCAAAGTGCAGCTGCTGCTTAGACTCCTTCTGGAAGGACACACAAGAAATTGTAAAAGGTGGTTGCCTCTGGGAATGGACACCAAGGGGGAGCCAGTAACAGAGAAAACTATTTTTCAGTGATAATTTTTTATACTGTATTAAATTATCCCCAGGGACATGAATTATTTTTTCAATTTATAAAAATCTCCTTCTATCTGGTCACTGGTGGTGTTCTAACTGGCCCAGTGGACTAAGCCACATTTGCCTTATCAGTAGAACTCCTCAGCCTCATCTATTGCCTCCCAGGGTCCTTAAGCTTTTCAAGTTCACTTTGTTATCTGAATGGAGATCACCGCATCCTGTAGGTTTGTTTTTGTTTCATTTTGTTTTGCAGGAGGGAGGTTCCTCACCTCGAAGACCAAAGACCAGAGTCTGTCATTCTCCTGAGCTCTCGGCGGCTCTTCTGTGGAAGGATACTTCTCCACTCCCTTCCCAAGGAAGCTGAGAGCTTTGCTGTCCCCAGGTTACAGTGTCCGCTCCTCTCCCAGTGGCTCCTGGATGTTCTAGACCTCAGGCAGCAAATTCCAGGGTGCACCAGTCACATTAGTTTGGACAATACTATTTTTAAAGGACAGCTAGAATGTGCAGGAGGTGAAGGAGCTGTTTTGCATGCCACCGTTTGTCCCTGGCCTGGACCCCGCAGAACTTGAGACCCAAAGCCATAGCTGTCTTGATTCACAGATGAGGAAACAAGCTTACGGAGTGCAATATTTGTCCAAAGTTGCATAGTGAGTTTATGAAAGAATCAGGACTAAAATTCAGGTCCCCAGATTTCCAGTTCCAGGCTCTTTCCAGCTAGGTCTCCCACCCCAATCCTAAATCCAATCCAATTAGCCTTTCCCGCGGCTCCATGCTTGACTTTCAGCAGGAGCTGAAGCAAGAGGGAGGAGGAGAATGAGTTGCCCAGCCAAGGCAGTTTCCGGAGCCTCCAAAGGGGCACCGGCCTCTCATGGATTTGGCAAATGCTACAGGCCAGCTCATGAACACTCCTGGGTCTTTTAGGGACACCCTAGTAATCTCCTCGGACCTCCTTTGCAGACCTCAACACACACATGATTTCCCTCTCATGCTCCAAAAAAAGAATCAGAGTCAGTTGTACTTTAAGTTGCCTGCAGAAATCTCATACCAAAAAAAAAAAAAAAAGGATGGGGGTTGGTAATTTCTTTTTTTTCTTTTCTTTTTTTTTTGTATTGAGACAGGGTTCTCCCTATGTTGCCCTGGCTGGTCTCAAACTCCTGAGCTCAAGGGTTCCAACCACCTCAGCTTCCCAAAGAGCTGGGATTACAGGCCATTGCACCCAGCCGGGGGTTGGTAATTGTAAAAGCAACGATCAAATGATCAAATAAAGCAACACTTCTCCTTGGTAACGCATGATCATGAAGAAGAATGTTTAAAAAGACACTAAGGACATAAGATCCCATTTTTAATGAATTTATTCATCCAAGGTTACATACTCACACACACTCACCTGTCCTAGTCAGAATGCACGACAAGATTTGAGAATGACAGGTCTGATAAGAGAGAATCAAGAGGAAGCTTTAAGAGTAGCCTTCCTGTAACACCCCCAAGAAAGTTCATTGTCAAGAGCTTTTATCCAGTGCACGGGATGACACTGTCATACAATCCAGCATTGTGTGCAGATAGATTACCTGCATCAAGTATGCTTTGTGTGGCAATGTTGCAGGTCTGTATCCACACAGCTGTGTCCCAGCCTCATTCACATGGAGGGTCCTGAACATACATAGACTTTGATTGCTTCATGCAGAAACCTTACCAGTTGCTCTTGCTGTGCTTAGAACCACGGATATCTGAATAGCTTCTGAAGATAATCTTAGCCGAGCAGCTCTTTTGGAATTAGGGGACTGGCTCTAACCTCTGACAGTACTCGGAATAACAAACCATTTCTAACTTACCAGCAAATTAGTAATTCTTACGGCAATTGCTATTTCTTTGGGGGAATGTATATTATTATATTATTTTGGATTGCTATTTTATTAATAATTCATAACCATAAAATGAAATGAAAATAATAGCTACTATCTTTTATTGAACACTTTTCTGTATGCCAGGTGCC
The DNA here is from genome assembly GCF_028885655.2 of Pongo abelii. Taxonomy (NCBI): domain Eukaryota; kingdom Metazoa; phylum Chordata; class Mammalia; order Primates; family Hominidae; genus Pongo; species Pongo abelii. Next base: position 84,654,001 of record NC_071985.2, on the reverse strand, counting down.
CTTTTAATCAAATGGCCTGAATAGCTCATTTAATGTTCAAAGCAATCTTAGTAGTAAATTATGATAATCCCCAGGTAACAAAACTGAAGAGATGTTTGATAAGTTGCCAGTTGTACAGCTGATAAGTCAGGTCCACCTGACTCTAACATTCATGTTTTAACCACCAAGTTACATGATCTCCCATTCCTGAGTATTTAGAGCATTTATAGTATGCTACAGGCATCATGAAGGAAGTGATTCTGTTGTAGACTCTAACTTGGAGCTTTCAGCTAGTTAACCAAAGGGGCAGCAATAAACACTAGATTTATCTTCATACTACTGCTGCCATGTATGTGAAGAAAATCCTCCTTCAATAGGAAACTGGAACTTTTATATGCACAGCTACAGTTGAGATCTGGGTTAGGTAATTCATTCCCCTAAAAAAATCTTTATGACACCGTAATTCACACTATTAACTGGCAATATGTCATTAACATAATTTCCTTCAGTAAGATTGAATCAGGACCTATTATGAGCTATTCATTATATGAAAATACAAATAAATAAAACAAGATGAGGTCCGTGGTCCCCAAGGAACTCACAGTCTGGTGGCAGAAATTTATATTTGTGATTAGAATTGCCATGAAAGTACAAAGTCCAAGAAAGCTTAGAGTAATTCTGTCTAGAGGAATCCAAGGGAGCTTGGCATTTGAACTAGATATGGAATTTAAACTGGGTCTTGAAGGGTGAGCAGGAGCTTCAAGGCCAACAGAGTGCATGAAAGAGAACTTCAAAGGGAAAATACCATAGAGAGGCTTGGGATACCACCGTCAGTGCCAGCAGAGCCAACAAGCACCTGTGTTACTACCTAGGTGGTAACAAATGAGATTGAGAAGGACAGTTGGGTCCAGACCCTAACAGGCCTAGAATCTCACATGTTAAGAAGATTGAACACCATCTGCACACAGGAAAATGGTGAGCCATTAAAAGTTTCTGAGCACAGGAGTAGAGCAATCAAAAAGCTTTCCTGGCAAAGAAAGATCCCTCTGGAGCCCAAGAGGCTAACAGATTAATAGGTATCTGGGCCTGGGTAGATTTGGTGGCTCTGAATATTTCATTAAATGAATTTCCTAAACACAGAAAGTAAGATACATTTTAATGTGTTTCTCTCTCTCTCTTTCTCTCTATGGCAACTAATCGTAATTATCTCAGAACTCTGAGTTCAAGAAGATATCTCCTCTGTTTACCTTCAGAAAGAACAAGGCAAGGGTTTACTCTGAGTATTAAATGTGCATTTTTATAGGTTTAGAGCTTAATTAAATAGTGTTGAAATCCATATGCAGGTTATTGAAAGCGTAAGTACCTGAAATGATAGGGAAAAAAATACTTAGAAAGTTGCCACGTTAAAGCATTGTTATTAAAAGAACAGAAAACTCTGTTAAAAAACAATTTACTGTGCCCTGGGTTCTGTCAACTGGAGCTAAATCCATGTCCCTTGGGTTCTTAGAGCATCTTTCTTCACTACAAAGAAAGTCAAGAAAGGAAATATGATCAAGTCCACCCCATGTACCTCCACACCTCCTCATTCCCCACCACATATGTAGGCAGTGCCTACCACCCAACACTAATATCATAACCCAGTTTCCCATTGTGGTGTACGTGACTCCAAACGTTCTTTAAAAGTCAACCCAAAAAAACCACATTAAGTTGGGGTAATCACCTGTCACAGCAGGGCAGTTGAAAAAGGAAGCAGTGTCACTAGTCAAACAAAAGAGGCAAGCCCTCATGATATACACCAGCATATGTATTCAGTTGGTCATCTATTCATTGAATGATCAGAGAGCACATGATATATGCCCAGAACTGGCCCGGGTACTGTGAATGCTAAGAGAAATTAGAAACAGCCTTTCTCCTCAATCAACTCCATCTATCTCTTGACATTTACTACAATTCTATAACTGCATTGTTCAGAGGAGGAAACTGATGCTTAGAGACACTAATTCACTTCAAGATCAAAAATCCCATCCAGGGGGAATTTGGAGTGAGACAAAAGGACCCAGGTGAGAATTAGGTGAGGACTGTGCCTCTGACTCCAAGCACAAACTCAGCAAGGCACATGTCATAAAAGAAATCCTGGAGTCTGGGAGCCAAATTTATACAAGGGGACTGCAAATAAGAGGACAAAACACAACCTAGGCAAGAATCAGCATGGACCATTATGTTCCCCCAAAGACCATCTTAGCACTAAAAACATGAAAAAGAGATTAATTTAATATCCATAGTAAAGATATTCAAGAGGCAGTGTATATAGTGGTAAAGTGTGCCGCCTCTGGAGACACAAAGTCTTGGGTTCAAATCCCAGCTCTGCATCTTCATAACTGTGGACAAGTTATGGGCAAGTTAATAACTGTGGGCTGGTTACTGAAGTTTGCATGGGTTGATAACCTTTACTGCAAGGAACTGTTGTGAGAATTACTAAGAGACAACATATGCAAAATGCTTAGTGTAGTGCCTGGCATTCAGTGAGAATCAATAAAAGTGAGCTATGATGATCAAAGTCAATAAGCCCAAAAATGAAATCATTATCTCTTCTCAAAAACCTGTTCATTCTGTGCCTGAATTCTCTATTGGCATGATTTCCACCCACTCGCCAAAATCAGGAGCCATTCTCAGTTCCATTTCTCAAACCACCACCCTTCCACCTTCCTCTACTATCATCATCATCATCAAACCTAACATTTCTGGTGCCTTTCTAAGTTTGAAGATGCCAAGCCAAGCACTTTAGAAGATGACCTTCTTTAATTTGGCAGAAGAAAACTTTTATGAGGAAGGTACTGTCATTATCTCTATTTTGCATTTGGGGAAGGTGCAACTTAGAGAGGTTATGAAACTTTCCTAAGGTTCCACAGCTATTAAGCGAAAGCAGGAAGATTTTATAGACAATCTGAGTCAAAACCCATGCACTTAAACACTATATTACATAGCCTCCCAACCAACAGGTTGCTCAATAAGCCCTACAGTTTCCTCTTTCCAATTCATCTTGGCTCTACCCCGTCACCACCCTTGGGCCACATCCTGCTCTGCTAAAGCACAGGCACACAGTGGGTTGTATTTTGGAACAATCGTGGAGAGCTTTGAATGTCAGGCTGATGGGGAATTTGACCAAGGAAGAGTGTCTGAACCTGAGAAAGAGTGTTGCTGAGCGAGGGGCAGCCCCGTCGTTGACAGTGGACTGGAAACACAGAGGCCAGGGAGGAGACCAACGCATCAGTCAAGATGTGAGGTACAGAGGGCCTGAAGCAAGGGAGTGGGAGTGGGAACAAAAAGAAAGGCTGGATGCGACAGACATTACCTCACCAGGCACAAATACTCTCGAGGCTGGAACTCGGTTTAATAATTCTGTTACTAGGGCAACAGCAAAAGAACCTATCTCAGAGAGAACCCATCGTAGCCTGTTTCTGCACAGAAGACTGGTGGCTCTAAGCTGGGAAAACAGGGTTGAAGGCAAGTGGCAGAGTGACGCAGCAAGCCCCGTGGATCAAGACTTCACATAGACATTTTTTAGACCTTTCGCCCTCTACAATTTGGGGAGTAGAGACATTTGAAACAGGCTTTCCAAGAAGGAAGATAGCAAGATCTAGGGAGCTGAAGCTATTGAAGCCCCATGACAGATTAGCAATACTGTCTCTGATTTGTATTTTATTTTTCTTTGAGATAGGGCCTCACTCCATCACCCAGGCTGGAATGCAGTAGCACAGTCACAGCTCATTGCAGCCTCAACTTCCCAGGCTCAGGTGATTCTCCCACCTCAGCCTCTGGAATAGCTGGGACTACAGTTGTGTGCCACCACACTTGACTAATTTTGTATTTTTTGTAGAGACGGGGTTTTGCCATGTTTCCCAGGCTGGTCTAGAATTCCTGGGCTCAAGCAATCCATCCACCTCAGCCTCTCAAAGTGCTGGGATTACAGGCCTGAGCCACTGCACCCAGCTGCCTCTGATATTTAGACTAATTTAAGGACACCAGGAAGAGGTGGGGAAGGGATGCCTTTGCCACATCTGTCATCATGGAGGATCTTGTGGTAAAGAGTTCAAACGGCAGCATGTCTGGCAACAAAAGCGAAAGCATAGATCCAAAAGCTGACCACTCAGCTATCTGCTTTTCTTTAACTTGGTGTCACTGGAACTATGGCCAAGTCTTAAAGGTAACTTTCTCAGTGTGTCCAGGAAGTGAAGTGCTAGGAAGAGCTTACCTATGGAAGTGATCCTTTCATCCTTCTGTCCTTTCAGGAATATTGTGATGAGATAGCCCTCATCGCATCATTCCATTCATCTCTTTGTTAGCAACCCCAGCCAGAAAAGAAATTGCCTTTTGAAAACATTAGGAAATCTATGTTCTATCCAGCTACATTCTCACCAGCCTAGGTACCTAGATATTTATTCATTTTCTGAGTAAGCTTAGGCAAATTGTTTTTCCACTTAGTTTCCTTACCTGGAAAAAGAAAAAAATAATTATACATATATATGTATGTGTGTGTGTGTATATATATGTATATATGTGTATATATGTGTGTGTATATATAAAATATATACATTAACCTTAATCTCAAAGGTTAATATAAGAACTTAAAGCCTGAAACATGTCATAAGCCTTCTGAAAGACAAGGGAACCAAAAGCATAAATAGAGCACATTAAAAACAGTAGTTTGATCTGGTCTGAAGTCAAGGCACAATTTAGGGCTAGAGCGGGACAATGTATTCCACGGAGCTGATGAAAACAATAATGAGCATTTTGAGGCACTGATGCTGTACTACAGCTCAGTAGTTAGAGCTTGTGCCCAGTAGCAAAACTTCCTGTTCCAATATAGCCTTTGTCACTCACCAGCTCTATGACCGTGGGCGAGTGGCACCTCTTGGAGCTTCTGTTTCTTCATTCATAAGATGAGGGTCATGCAATATGACTCATTGGGTTGCTGGGAGGATCACATTCTTGACACAGGGTAAATAGTAAATGGTGGTTATCGTGTTTCCTTAAAATCACAGGCAATCTCTATAACAACACTGGAAAAGCAATATTCATCATCTCTATTTTACCAAAGAGAAAATCGATGCCCACAGAAGCTAAAGTGTGTGCCCAAAGCCACCCACAGAGGAATCTTCTCACTACAAAGCTCACACTGTGCCACAGTTTTCTCTCCCATACTGAAATCTACAAGGCTCCTATAAAGGGTCCATATTCTCTTCCCAATCAATGGGCTTAGACAGCCACCATTATTGGCAGTCACAAATCAAGTTTCAGGCATAAGGACTGCTACACATAAGCTTAGCCATGGGCAAGAGTTTATTGATTTGCTATAAGCTGAAAACATGATCTAATTCTGCCCCTAAAAAGGGTATACAATTTACAGGCTTCCCCTTGGATTCCTCTGGACAGTGAATCCTGCAGAAGTGTAGAATGCGGATGAAGCCTGGGAAATTAAAGATATCCCTGGGGAATGCAACAAACGGGAGTGATTTCCTCTGGCCCTCGGGCCTTTACTCTGTTAGAGTCAGATCTCCTGAGTGGGGACTCCGGCAGCCTGAAGGGAAAAGACAAAAATAGTTTCTACCAGCTGGCACGGCAAACAGAACCAAGGCTCATGAATAGACAGATACATACATATTTAGCCCTTAGGCCTCAGCCCTCCCGGCATGTTTTGGAACTCTTTTTCCACTTTCAGGCTGAACTTTTTGTCCCCAAGCCCCACACCTGCTGAGAGATGACTTTGCTGAAGAGAGCCCAGGCAGTGTCAAAAGTCTGGAGTGAACTGGATACCATAAGTGGCTCCTACACCAAAGTCCTTGAGACTGTTACATTCTTTAGACCTGAACCCACAACATTCCCTGCCTGGGGAGCAGTTTAACAAAGTACTGACTTGTGTGCCCCTACGTTGCTAACCCCATGTAAGTCCTAAGTTGAGCACATTGGCAGTTTCAACGGAATAAAATGGCATGTGCACTTCCTTCTGCTATTTTTCTCCTGAGAAAATAAAAGCATGCCAAAATTAAATATCCCTTAGCACTTGTACCCAGACAGCTGAGTGGACTATTTACTAGCTAACATTCGTGGTCTGCTTTGTAATCGCTTGACTCTGTCTTAGTTGCTTGGGCTTTGATGCATCAATCATCTGTTCTCTCCCTTCTCAACTGAAGTTTGATGGAACTTTAAAACTGGGAAAGCCTTTGGAGAGCGTCCTGTCTTGTTTTACAGAAAGAAAATCAGGGCCTTGAGAGGTTGCAAAGTCATACTGCCTCAGCCTCTCAATTGTGTTCACTTTGCCCTGTGTCTCCCAGTCTCTTCTTTGTATGATATCAGGGCCTGTGCCCACCTGTCCTTCGGATCACCAGAGAGCTGTTTGGAGGCACACTGGCACCTGAGAGGGATCATTAAGCTGGGAAGACAGTGCCTCCATCAGATACAGCTAAAAATAGGAGCCTGCCTGAGAGCAGAGTCAGCTAGCGCGATTGTACGAGACAGGAGGGGCCTCTCCAAGTGCTCACTTGATGCTTCACCTGTCCTCCTGGAAGGATGGGCACACCAGCTATCCAAGGGGCAGGGGCGGGCTAATAAAACAGCCACACACACGAAGGGCGACCATGCTGCATCTGAAGCTGCATGAGCCGCTCGCTGGGTAGAGAGATTGCCCTTTTTGCAGCCACATGATAGGTGGGACTATATGGTGTGATTAAAAGGAGTAGAAAGGCGGCCGGGCACAGTGGCTCACACCCCTAATCCCAGCACTTTGGGAGGCCGAGGTGGGTAGATCACGAGGTCAGGAATTCGAGATCAGCCTGGCCAACATGGTGAAACCCTGTCCCTACTAAAAATACAAAAATTAGCTGGGTGTGGTGGTGCGCATCTGTAATCCCAGCTACCCGGGAGGCTGAGGCAGGAGAATCATTTGAACCTGGGAGGCAGAGGTTGCAGTGAGTCGAGATAACGCCACTGCACTCTACTAAAAATACCAAAAAAAATTAGCTGGGCATGGTGGTGGGGGCCTGTAATCCCAGCTACTTGGGAGGCTGAGCAAGAAGAATAGCTTGAACCTGGGAGGCAGAGGTTGCAGTGAGCCAAGATCACGCCACTGCACTCCAGCCTCTACTGGTTTGCTGGGTGATGCCTGAAACCTTTCCATTATGAAGGAATTTGGAAGTCCTGAAGACACTTGGAAATTATCTACTTCATTTCTCTCAATATGTAGATGACAGAAATAAAGCCCAGAGAAATTAAGCACCTCAACCAAGGACAAACAGCCTAGTGTAGGACTTCCTAAAGCAGGATTTCTGAAATAATAGTTTCACAAGTTGTTCTTTGAAAACAAAATTTCTTTAAGGTTCTGAAATCAGGTAATTCAAGCAATGCTACATTCTCCATTCTCCTTTGTCTAGTCTACTTCTTTATTGAACATATGTTTATTCAGTCTCAAAATGAGGTACACACTTTAGAGATGTGGTCTAACCTGGGAAAGCTGAAACTAGCCCATGAGTGTCCAGGCTTCAGGACCAAAAAAAAATACAGCTACCTCAAACAAAAAGAATATTCCCTGAGGTTAAACCACTCATAGTGCTTTGTGAAAATGGTAATACTCCAGAGACAGGCATAGCTGACTGGTGTCAGTCAATAACCTTTAGCATGATATATCTACCTGAGGCTTTTCTAAGCAGAGCACTTGTAACCATACGGCCAAACAGGTAGGCCTAATCCTGAGACTACTATCTTAAGAAAGCTAGTGTGGATAAGGAGGCTGGAAATGAAGTAGGGCAACCTGGAGATGGGGCTGTCTGAGGGGAAGAAGTCAGAAAGAGGGAGAACGGCATAAAAGAAAAGGTGAAACGTCAGCAAAATCACTCCATGAGCTTTGGCGAGTGAATCAGTGATCATTTCTCATCGAAAGGAAGCAGAAAACAAACACAGCCCTTTCAAACAAAGCATCCCTGCCACACTCCACCAGCAAAACACACCCTCGCCACAGCTCCCAGAGCAGTCACTTTGGAAATTAATTCTTTTCTATAGACTTCATGTGCCAGATTTCTCTCCTCGGCAATCACGTAAGATCTAGAAAGGAACTTATTTTTCAATAGAATTCGTTTTAATTATGAGGAAAGGGTGTCTGCCCTATCAATTAAGTCATGCTTCAATTAGTACAGCTATAACTGGGGTCATTACTTTAAGTATTTGAAATGTCTACGTAAATAAGGTCACTTTCAATTTGGTAAACACGCCTAAGTCATCATATCAATTCACAGCCAGTCACCCAAGGAATGCTGAGTAAGTAAACAATCAAGCATTAGCTAACTAGCCACAAATCCATTTGACTTTATTAATTTCTCTCTTGGCAAAGAAGCAAGAGAAGGAAGCAAACCATCAGAAACATTCTCACATCGTTCATTCACTATACATTTATTACATACCAGGTGCCAGGCACTGTGCTTAGGTTTCAATATGTTATTAATATTCACAACTCAGTATATATGAGTGTTTTTAAAAAATGAAATCCAATTTTCCCAAAAATAAAAGTTTCATCTCCTCAGATGTTTTATCTTATTTCTGCCTGATATGCCTTCCTCCACGGGGTGTGTGATACATCCCAACTCTTCAGCTTCCAGGTTTTCTATCCCTCGGTCCAAAAGACTCCCATCACCTGACAAGTAATTAATGAATATAAACTCACGTTAGAAGTACTAGAGAGGCACTCACTATTTTAAAAGTCCTAGGAGAATACGAGTGGTAAAAAAATAGTTCTATTGTTGCACTCAGATTTTTTATATATACATTTGGGTTTTGTGTTAGAAGGAGTAGCTTATACTTATTCAAAAACTTTTTTTAAATACACATACATATATTCAAAATGCAGACAGAGATGTATACATCCTAGGAATAAAGTCTGAAAAGAGTACCACTTTATCAGAGGAATTCCCCTTGCCTCATTTCAAAAGAAACACCCCCTTTCCCATCTTCTTCTGGCAACACTGAAAAACTGGCACCCATCCAAATCAATACCCAAGAAAAGACCCACGCTGAGAACTGACCTCAAGCAAGTCACTGCTCATCACTAAGAAAAGGAGTTGGCCTAGAGATGTCCCATGTTCCCTCTATGGCCTGCAGATTAGGGGGTCCAATGTCACCTAATCTTCTACTACAGCTCCATGGGGAGAGGGTACAGATACTATACACATCCACACACTGAACCCAGCCTTGTCCCCAACACACACATGCTGCAGGCCCCTACCCATGAGGCCCCAGCTCCCCCAGGGAGTTCCAGCTGGCTTACCAAGACACATAAAACACCCCCACATCACCCAGAAGGAGAGGTGAGGAATCTCTTTCCCTTAGCCAGGCAGTCTCCTGAGGCTGCTGACATCACAAAGGTGTCAACTGGCAACCTCATTGTCATGTGGCTCTCCCCTGGCTCCCCTTCACTTGCAAACGCAGGGAAAGGGTGAGACCTTTCAAAGCTGCCAAGTGGGCAAGCTTCCAGCAGCAGTCTGGGAGCGAGCGGCAGAGCCACCAAGCTGGGCGGCAGGGCATTGAGCCTCGCGTTTCAATTTCTGTTCAGTTCTCCTGTAATGGAAAATTGCTTTGCACAAAGCTAAAGTGTTACAGTTCTTTCCAGCGCCCCTCCCCCGCCCCACCCCCTCACCGGCAGCCTTCGGATCAGAGGGACAGAGCCCGCAGGAAGGTGAAAGGAGGGTGGTTGTGGCTTGTTACTATGTCCCTTGCTTCAAGCCCTGGCCCTGGGTGGTTACTCTTTTCCTTTGGAATGGGGCTGGTATCAGGGTCAAAGTGTCCAAATAACTGTCTGTGTCAAGCCCAAGAAGTAATCTGCACAGGGAAGCAGTTAACCGAATACCCCCTTGACATACCCCTGAACACCCGGAGGCTGTTCCTGAACCAGAACAGAATCACTAGTTTGCCAGCAATGCATCTAGGACTCCTCAGTGACCTTGTTTATTTGGACTGTCAGAACAACCGGATTCGAGAGGTGATGGATTATACCTTCATCGGGGTCTTCAAACTCATCTACCTTGACCTCAGCTCCAACAACCTAACCTCGATCTCCCCATTCACTTTCTCGGTGCTCAGCAACCTGGTGCAGCTGAACATTGCCAACAACCCTCACCTGTTATCGCTTCACAAGTTCACCTTTGCCAACACCACCTCTTTGAGGTACCTGGACCTCAGAAATACCGGCTTGCAGACCCTGGACAGTGCTGCTTTATACCACCTCACTATTCTGGAGACCCTGTTTCTGAGTGGAAACCCCTGGAAGTGCAACTGCTCTTTCCTGGACTTCGCCATCTTCTTAATAGTGTTCCATATGGACCCCTCAGGTGAGGGCTTGATTGAGTGTGGGGAAGAGGATGTGATTGAAGTGGCTCCAGAAAAGGTGAACTCAAAAGATGGTCAGAATGGGAGAAAAAGTTGGGTGAAGCTGATTGAATGCATTCTTATTACTCTGCAGGGCCCACCCTTGGGTTGACTGGAGTAGCAGTAAGAAAAAGTTCTGAAATAGGAATTCAAAGAGCTGAGTTCTGGTCCCAAACTCAGCACTTACCAGTTGGCTACCCTTGAAAATGTCACCATTTCTCTGAGCCTCAGTTTTCTAATCCATAAAGTGGGGACAATAATATTACCTAAGGCACAGAGTTGCATCAAATATATGACGTGTTTAGAAATGATAAAGTACTCTAATTGCAAAGTGACAAGGTAATATAGGGACACTGTATTCTGTTGGTAAACTGTTTTAATCTGTTTAATTCAGCAACTGAATTTTTCCAGGATCAAAAAGTAAATTCAGTCATTCATATAGGAGTATGATATATAGAAGGGAAAGTTTAATATACAGATGGAATGAGGGGCACGTGAGCTACCCAGACAGTGAGAGAGGGAGGGAAGAAGGAAGAAAGGGCTTTTGATAGCTGCTTTGTTTTGAAGATGCTGGCCTCCTATGGAAGGAGAGAATGGCGTGAATCAATGGAGAAAGGGTCCAGTGCTCACTGTGTCAAGCAGAGAGATTCTAGTCTTACAGGTAGATGCTCAACTCTTACCTGGGAGATTTCCAAGCTCCTTGCCACCACTCTACCCGCTGTCCTCACCCGGCCTGCCATGGCCCCTGTGCTTCATTCCCTCTTTATCTTAGGGACTTTACTGTCTCATCCTTACCCTCCAATTCTTCTCTCCACCAATAATAGCATTTTTACCCAGGAAAGTCAGAGCTTCAGAAAAACGAGAAATAACTCCTCCCAGAAAGTCTGGAGCCACTGATGTAATCTGGCAAAATTGGACTCTGGGTAGAAAATCAAATCCTGTCAAAACCATGTAGTTTCTCCCTTCCCTGGGTGTTTGCCTTTGAAAACATTTTCACAGACGCAGCTTCATAAAACTCCTGCTGAAGCTTCCACCATGAAGTCCTGCCCAGGTGGCAATATGCTAGAAATAATCCTGGCCAGAATGACAGACTTCAAGGAGAACTGGGGGAGAGAGAATCAAGTGGTGACAGCAAGTAAAAAACGTGCCCTCCTGGCCTCCCAATGGGTGTGTCTCAAAAAGTCCTCCTGGCAGAGTCTGGACTGGGATGAGGCAAGCAGGGCTTTTCGTAGGCAAAATTTAAGGAGGCACTGAGAGCGAGTGCACTGAGAATAAGATATTGTGAGTCAGTGCCTCCTTAAATGTTGTGCCTTAGACACCTGACCCTACTGCCAGATACCGCAACTTGCATTGAGGTATCTAACAACTTGAGTTGTTAGAATAAATCAAAAGAAACTAACTTTGTCAGACCATCTTCCAACAGGACTAGAATGCAGAAGCAGTTATCTCAGGTAGATTGCCTTGCCTCTCTATAACACCAACTCTAGGAGCCAGAGATAATGTTTCCTACTTTTGTCCAAAACTGTGATAGTGTCTAGAAAGCACTTTCAAAGAGGTTCAGTATTAATCATCCTCACGCATGACCTGTGGTCCATAAAGGGGATTCTCCCCTGTCCATGTTCCTGTAAATTAGCCTGTGGAAGGGTGTCATCTTCTCTTGCCCCTCCCCACCATACATGTACTTTTCCTTGAGTACAGCCCATCAGGTTGCAAGTGGGACCTCCCACCCCAGATGACAAGAGTAACATAGCTTGGCTTCCACCCCAGCAGCCAAGCCTACCATTTCACCTCCCATTCCATCTCCCTTCATCAGATTTCTGCTTGCACAGTTGTATCTTCTCAGAATTTTCAGGCTGACCACTTTGGACTCCTTGACTCTTCAGTTCAATCCACAGTTGAATGGGATTATAAAGTAGATCTTTTTCACTGCATATTTTCCAAGACATCAGAAAGGAGTGTCTATCTTGTCAAGATTATAAGCTCCTCATGAATGAAGACTCTGTTTTATGAGGTAGACAAAGCTTTCATTCCCCAGCCGTGGGACCCCACACACGCACCCACAACTGCTAATTTGCTCATCTCCCTCCATTTTTCCACACATGGTACCTCATTTCCTTTAGCATGAGTGTCACACCAACACTTAAACTTGTGCCCTCGGCCTGTGGAAGAGACTAGGATTGGTATTTTTAACCCTATCCTTGGATGAGAAAATAGACTGACCTGCCCAAAATCACACAGCTGATAAGTGGCAAGAAAGTAACTTGAACCCCTTGATTTCAAATGCAGGTCTTTTTCCACAAAACTATACTATCTCGTAAATCCTCAAATTACATAACTATCATCCTGTGAGTTTAGTTATAAATATAAGTTGTATTATAAACATATGGCTACAGCATCTAAACTTCAGCTTTATTTTCTATCTGGCTGCCACTTGAAACTAACTCAAGATCATTTTCATTGGATAATAAGCACCAACCATCATAAATTCATTGATATGCCTGTACTTCCCTTGCAAACCCAGGTTTCACCCCAGTCTACCCCAACTCCAAAAGGGTGAATCTAACCTTAGCATTTGCTCTCATTTGGGCCTTAATCAGTCTGGTTCTCCCTTCCCATACACACATACAATCACAAATATGCATATAAACACACATGCAAACACAAATACCTACACACGCATATGCAAACACAAAGGTTTGTATATACCATATATACATACGTTCATACCATATATACATACATACTTACATACCCACACATATATACCATTTATACATACATACCTACTTACGTACCCACCCACATATTACATACACATACATAAATGTACAGGTTCACACCCACATACATGAACAGATACATGCATACCCATAAAGTTGAACACACATACAGTAAAATTCATTAGCTGCTTCTCTTGCCTTCTAGCCAAACCTCAATGTAAGGAAAGGTATTTAATTCATTTGACTCTCATATGATGATTCATGGTCTCTGCTAGGTGGAAATATCTTTGCTATTGGCAAACATTCTTGGTGAAGTCTCAAACTTAAGCCCACCTATTTATACCACATTTGTTATCAAAATTGTGATCTTTGACATATTCTAGCATGGAGCCCATGTATCTCTCCACATATATCCACGTTTCAGGAGATAGGAAGATTTCTATGAAATAAGCTGAGTTATCTGGTGTTTATAAAACAGAATCCACTTCACAAACAGGCTCATTTTAGACCCAAGGAAATACTGAACCTTAGCCCTGGGAAATTTTTACTGTAGTGTAATATCAAAGGCAATATGAGAGTGCACATATATTCCTTGAAAAGCAATGCCATGAAGTAAAGGACTTCCATGCTACAATTCAGTTCATCCATTTATCTATTTAAATACTTATTGAGTGCCTATTAAGTGCCAAACAAGTGCTCATGAAGGTAACTAACCAAGAAACCTGAGGCTGCATATGGAGACTTATGTAACTCTGGGTCATCTGTGCCATATCTATGTCATAGTTTAGTTGTGCATAACAGAACAAAACAGGGCAGGACAAACGAGGCCAGCATGTGCCTATTGGGGTGACAGGCACTTGGGGCAGCCACTTGTCCTCCAAGAGATGAAGGACAGTCACCCTCAGGCAGCAGAGCCCGGTGTTAAGAGCTCAGCTTCTGGAATAAAATTGACGGGTTATAATCCTAGCCCTGATGCTGACTATCTGCAGGATATAAGATAAGTTACTTAACCTCTCTGAACTTTAATTTCCTCATCTTGAATACAAGGATAATAATAGAACCAACATTCCTAGGGCTGTCATAAAATGAAATGAGAACATTTATGAAGTGCCATTAGCATTTAAGCTTGACACACTATAAGCAATCAAAAAACAAATGGTTGGTAGATGAGGAAAGGTACAGGATACTAAGAGAGTAGAATACCAGAAAGCAGTCAAGTGTTCCCCTAGATAAGCAGTGGACTTCAGAAAGGCTCAGTATACGTGGTGTTAGAGGACAATGCACTCTGTCTAGAAACATGACTATAGAGATGCAGGCAGGAAGATAGATAGGATGTGGGAAGGTGGGCAGCTGCTTCTAAGATTCTAATCCATAAAAAATGGGGCAAGGAGAATCCTGGAGGGACAGGACAAGTCTATGTCACATTCTGACTAAGTTGGGTATTATTAGATAAGTTAAGAACATGGGTTTTCAGACCCTAGAGAACAAAAGCAGAAGCTCAAATCAAGGCTTTGTCTCAGCCTGGGCCATGAGACTTGGGGCTGGACCAGCAGCAGCAGGGTGCCTGTTCCTGAGTCACCTGAACGTAGAACCAAAGCTCTACCTAAAGACAAGCTCCACTTCCAGAGGCAGGTGTGGATGTGTAGACTACATTCTAGGGATGTGTAGGCAACTTTCTCTAGCCTCAGGAGAAAGACGTCACCTACATGGTATAACTGAGCAATAAATACTTTTGCCCCAATGTGTCCCTATCCACTTCCTACCACTAAGCTGAAATTAGTCACTAGAGGTTCACCCTTTTGGGTCCCAATTATGTGTCATGATCTTGAAAAAGAAACTGCAAAAATACATGAACTCCTGGGAAGAATAACACAAGTGTCCTTAAGCCTTTATCATCTCTCATATCAGAAGGAGGAGTTAATTCTTGGGAATTTGATTAGCTAAGATTAATTCTGCAGCAGTGGAGAACCTTGAAGGAAACAGAGGTGCAAGAAGGAAGTGGAGAGGTCTTAAAAGAAAAGACATGAGGGCAATATCATATGCTTCTTCTGTGTCACATTTTTGCTAAGGACCTCCCCCATAGAGGGGTTGTAGAGGAAGCCCAGTGTTTCATTCATTTTATTTTATCATAAGGCTACACTGAACAAGAATATCAAAACTTTCTCAAGTTGGCAAGAGATCTGGCACCATAATCAAAGGTCTGATGCAAAAGAAACTCTCCAATGGCATACTCACCAGATGTACTGAAAAGTATTCAGTTCTCAAAGAGTTAATGTAGTCACTTTTTAAACACAAAAGTTACAGCAGAAATGGAGGTGTGTTGTAATGTGTCCCTTGCTAGGGTGCTCTACTGAGCCCTGATCAATACAGACTGAAAACAGACCCACACATTCCATTTCCTTTCTAGCCCAGGTTAGCAAGTGGGAGGACTAATCCCTGGCCAGCACTGTTATTTTCCAGTCACTAATGCTACTTGAAGGTGAGAGTGGTCATTGAGTTCTTCCCAAGATATTTGATTTCCCTCAGGGGACAGGGTTGAATGGCTTTCAGGAGGCTCTCGCAAACTCACTCAAACTCTAAGCTCCAAAACATACAAAACCTAGCCTCATACATCCCATTCCCCTCTACCCGCAAAGTCTGCTCTAATGTCCAATAGAAGTTTCTGCAACAGGGTAAATAGTCTATATATATGGTGTCGGATACAGTAGTCACTAGCCGCATGTGGCCATTGAGCTCTTGAAATTTGGCTAGAACAAATGAACTGAATTTTTATTTTATTTCAATACATTTAAATAGCCACTTAAGGCTACTGGCTACAATACTGCTCAGGGTAGCCTTTTAACATAGGATGTTTAAGCTGGATGTTTAACATAGGATGTTTAAGCTGGAACTTTAGAATCCAGAGTCACAGGTAAGTGGCTATAGAGAAAAGCCCAGCACAGAGATATCCTGACATCCAAGTTCAATGTTTTTCCCTGATGCCAGCTGTCAAGCACATCATGATCCATTTAACTCTGAAACATTTATTGTATATTCATTATGTCCCCAACATTGCATTATAATGCTGGGGTGGCTGTTTCACAGAGAAAAAAAGTCATAATTTTTGTCTTGAATAAGATAATATAGGATACAAGAGACAGAAAATAGAATCGAAAGCCAGGAAGCCCTGTCTTGATCCCAGAAATGCCACTGTGTGATATGGGGAAAGTCACTTTCCTTCTTCAAGAGTCACTTTTCTTGTCCTTAAAATAAAGGATTTGGGTTAGAGATCCTCAAAGGCCTCTTATAGCTGGTAGCCTATGGACCTAAATAGAAAGATAAGCACACAGGAGGTGAGAGGAGAACAGTGCTCAGCAGGCAGGGTCCCAGGGGAGCAAGTGCATAGTGGCAAGTGCTGAGGTGGAGGTGTTCTCAGTGATGAGGGCTATATCACATAATTAGGAAGTTCAATCAAGAAGAAGATGCCTCTAACTCCTGTACTCTCCCACCTCCTATATTAAGCACCCTCAACTTCACTAAAACAATGCCTCCACCCCAAGAAACTCATTGCCCCAGACTTTCCTTCCAGGCCAGACCTGCTCAAACAGTGCTTCTCAAACTCTAATGAGTACAAGAATCCCTGGTCCTATGCCCTGAGGTTCTGATTCAGTCAACTCTTCAGGCCGGTTGTCCTTAGGCCACTTTTCAGAAACTCTAGAACAGTGGCCTGTGTTCTGGACCTTCAGTGGCTGTTCTAATTAGTAAATGAATCGATTTGAGCTGAGATGCTAATGGCTAGTTTTTTGAAATATCCCCTCCGGGAGCATTTGCAATTTGACAGGGAACAACCAGAAACAGTGAGAATTCAGAAAGTGACAAGCTACCAGGGGCTAGAGTGGGGCGGTTTGAGGACAGAGAGTCCCCTCTGTGTCAGCTCTGATAGCCTTAGCCAGTCCTAAATGAGCCTGATGGTGGGGCCCACACATCAGAGGAGCTTGAGCAAGGGTGCTGCAGAGGCAGTGGACAAAGCCACTCAGGGCCATCTGCATGGAGCAGATGGGTTGAGTCATGTGCTGCTTCAGGTCCAAGTCATTTTGAGGGCGTTTTGAGCAGAGAACATCTTAGTTTCATTACGAGGTTATATCATCCTGTATTCAAGACTGCTGTAATGGGATAATGGCCCCATTTCAACCTACCAAGTACAAAGTCATCCACAACTGTGCCCAAACTTAGATTTCCGGAATGAATTCAGGTCCTCACGTTATTCCACTATCAATGCTTACCCATGTCCTCCATCAGGGAAATTAAAATAAAGACCAAAGGCCAAAAAAGAAAAAAAAGAAAGGCTGGGCAACCAGCAGCTCCAAGGCTTCCAAGGCTGTTGAAAGCCAGAAAAGCAGCCTCCTGAGGGCAAGGAGGGGGCTGAGAGGGGTGCAACTGAGTCAGTGATCCCTAAGCCACCCAGAAAATCCAAGAAGGGATAGGAGCAGCAAGCATAGGACGTTTAGGAACCCCTGGGTGATGCTGACACACTCCCTGACTCAGGCCAATTGGGATCCCTAAGAGTAGGTGATTGAAGGTTACTCCAAGCTCTGAAATGCCAGATTTCTACACCTGGCCCCTCAGGTCACCCAGCATCACTCAGAACTCTGAAAAACAGCAGTGCAAGTCTGGCCAAAGCAGCCAACCTCAGTTTGCTCATCTTTAAAGGTGAAGAGCTCCTCATCCTGGAGGTAATCCTACAAAGGATGGATGCGGCTAGAGAAAAGGATGGGGGCCCAGCTAGGAAGGGCCTTGAATGGTTTTCTGGGGAACATGCAATATAGCCTAAGAAGTCTTGGGAGGCAAGTGTGCTGGAGGTAAGGCTGGGAAGGAAGCTCCTATAGGCGTTCAAGCCAGACAGTATGGCAGCCTATGGCAACAGTGAGGAGGAGAGGTGTAGACATTTGAGAAGGAATCATTTAGAAGGCAGAAGTAATAGGATCTGGGACTGAACTAGCTCCTCTCGTAGTTTCTTGTGCACCCTTTGTAACTTCTGGCACAATTCTAATTAATAAATGTGTATTCATTTAACGTTTGTCTTCCCTGATAGACCAGAAGCTCTATGAGAGCAGATCTGGATCTTCGGAAACAAGCACAGGCCTGACACAGAGAAAATGCTCAACTACTGTTTCCTGAGTGAATGAATGAGATACAGAAAATATAGAAAAGGGAAAAATCAATGGTAGCTCCCAAGACTTTGGCTTGGACAGTGTGGGGGCTCTGCTGACATAAACACACTTGGAGGAGGGCAGTGAGGAAGTCAGGCTAGAAGCCGAGTCCCATCTTGACCTTACTGAGTGGGAAGTCCCTATAAAACACTAGGCATTTGGATGTTCTGACCTGAAATTCAGAATAGAGAACAGGGCATAAAATATACATATATTTGGGGATCATCAACTCACTAGTGATGATTGAAACCTAACAGAAGATGAGATCAATCAGGAAAAAGAGTTTCAAATGAGGATAATAAAAGGGCCAAGTACAGAAGCTTTAGGGAATGCAACATACCAAAGGGTCAAGTAAGGAAGAGCAGCCCATGTAGGATGGCAGGAGGCCCCAGACAAAGGAAATTAGAATGAGATAAATTCATGGAAGCCAAAGAGTTCCAAAAAGTGGGAGCAGGTCAGATAAGGACAGAAAACTGTCCATCAGATTTAGCACCAGAGATCCCTGATGTCTTGGGCAGTTCTGCTGGCATGATGAGAGTGAACACCAATCCATAATGGGCTATGGACTGAACATCAAAGATGAGAAGGAGTAAACCATGTAAACTACTCTTCCAGAAAGCATGGCTGTGGACTGAAGGGAATAGGGTGCTAGTTGGAGAGAAAACAAATGAAGAAGGAGGATTTTTAGGAGAAAAGAGATCCAACCATGTGTTTATCTGCTGATGGAAAGAGTTGATGCAGAGAAAAAGGACAAAGATATAGGAGAGAGGGGAAGTCATTGGTGGGGTAAAGTCCCCGAGGAGACAGGAGTGGATGGATGGTCTCCAAAACCAAATAAAGGGGTAATCCTTGAAAGCGGTATGGCACCCCCTCTGCCCTCTGGGACTGCAGAGAAGGAGGCAAGGGTAAACATAGATGGGGGTGACTGTGATAATAGGGGACAAATACAATTGACAGGCCCAACTGGTGCCTGTATTCCTCTTTCAGTGAGGTAAAAGACAAAGAATGACTATATATCTGTAAAGTACACAGTTTCATGTAATGTTTTCTATGATGCTTCCATAACACCAATCCAATTAGGCGACTATAAAATATCCGTTGTCCTTGAGATGCTCACATCCTAGTTGAGCAGGCAACACCAAGGTGGGTTCTGGATGCAGGCTACCTGGCTTTTCATTCTGCCTCTGTCACTTGCCAACTACTTGACTGTGAGCAACAATCTCCATCCAACCCAAGTTCTCATGTGCAAAACGCAGATAAAAATAGTGCCTATTTCCTCAAGTTGTGATAATTAAATGAAAAAACCCAAATGAAGATTTTAGAACTGCACACAGTACATGTTCAATTAATGCTAGCTGTTGTTGTTGTTACAAATTCTTTGCCTGGTGGTGATTCTGAGTGTCACATGAGATGCAGAGGAGGGGTAGAGCAGTGTGGGTTTGCAGAAACAAACAGAGTGAGCAGAGGCAAGGAGCTCAACTTGGGGGAGCCAGAGCCCTTGAGCGGGATGTTAAAGCTTCCAAGATGATGTCATAAAAAAACACCTAATCTGCTGCATGGCCCATATGCAATGATAGTTTGTTGTTGTTGTTGTTGTTGTTGTTGTTGTTGTTGTTTAGAGGCAGACTCTCGCTGCTCTGTTGCCCAGGCTGGAGTGCAGTGGTACAATCCCAGCTCACTGCAGCCTCGACTTACCAGGCGGGGGTGATCCTCAGCATCCCCAGGAGCTGGAACTATAAGCATGTGCCACCGTGCTTAGCCAACTTTTTTATTTTTAGTAGAGATAGATTTTGCCATATTGGCCAGGCAGGTCTGGAACTCCTGACCTCAAGTGATCCGCCCACCTTGGCCTTCCAAAGTGCTGGGAGGTGTGAGCCACTGCCCCTGGCCAATGATAGCTTTTTTGATCACACAGGTGAATTTGGCTTTCTCCTCAACCCAAATAAGAAAATAACTAAAAATTCAATGCATCCAATTAAAACATAGTTAAGATGGAATTAAAGTCATGTTAGACAAACCCTTGTAATTTTCAATGCATTTTCTTCTAACAGTCAAGATGCTTTGGTCACAGCATTTGGCTGAGGTGAGGCACAGGCATTGTTATCCCTATTTGACATTTACAAAGAGGTAAGGAGCCCAGGCTGGGATCTGAGTACATGAATTCACTGACAGTTACTCAGCACCAATGAGATGCCAGCACCTTGGCCAGGCACGGGGCATACTGGTGTGAACAGAAACAGATGTGCTCTCATGAAACTTACATTCTAGTGGGAGAAGAAGACAATAAATAAATTGATATATGACATAATGTCAAATAACAAGTGCCATGGAGGAAAATAAGAGAGGGGAAGAGAAGAGTGTGCCTGAGATTGAGAACAAGGCAGATACTTCGGGCTCAGTGGGCCTGCGGAGGTAGTTTTGAGCAGAGAACTGAAATAAAGTGAGAGAGAAGCCATGGAAATATTACGTGGGGTGGGAGAAGGTCTTTCTAGACCAAGGGGAGAAGGAACACAAAGGCCCTGAACTGCAATGAGTTTGACATATTAGAAAGGGAATATGGTTGGAGCAGAGTGAAGGAAAAGAAGAAAGGGAAGAAATGAGATAGAAGATTACTGATGCCAGGTCACATAGGGTAGATAGGCCATGGAGAGGCTTTTGTTTTTATTCTAAGTGTGATGGGAAGTCATGGAAGGATTTTGAGCAGGGAAGTGACATGATCTGTAATTACAGATTGCTCCCACTGCTGTCTCCAGATAAGAGATTGTAGGAAAAAGCAAGGACACACATTCAGAGGCCAACACAGTTCAGGCAAAAGAGGATACTGGCTGGGACCAGGGCAATGGTCCAGGTAATTAGAAGAGGCAAGAATCCGGACACATTTTGAAGGTAGGACTAGCAGGGTTTGCTTACGATCCGAACGTGGAATGTGAAAGAGGAAGCAAACAGTTTCTGCCTGGTGTTTCTGCCTGGTGAACTGGTGAATGATGGTGCCCTTCGGCTCCTGGGGTTTCATAATGGTTTGTTATCCATGAGGACAACTGTCTGCTCTCTGGATTTTTCTGAGCAGATGGGTAGTTATTAAGCAGGCTCAGCTCTAGGCCAAACTGAGAAGAAACTAGAAGAAAAGAATTTAATTTTTAACTTCCAAGAAGAACCTGGGCCCAGCCCCCAGCCCCATCATACAGCTTGTTCCCCTCACTCCACCAAAAGGTGGTAGCAGGGGGCTACCCCTGAGTAGGGATTAAGTCATTTGCTTCTTTTTCAGAAAACTTTACACTTTTGAGTGTTATTTTATTGGTGAAATGAAAGGTTTCATCTCCCACTGACAGAGTTCTGGGTACTGACAAGCCCATGAGAAGGAATTATGAGAAAAAGAAAGCTTTTTGCCTCTGAATCATGCCCATATGCAACCAGTTATACACGAGACCAATTCTGTAACCCAAAACACCTGTAAAGCACAGGAATAATCAGGTTGAACTTGCTGAACGTCAAGGTCTCGTCTACATGTTCCATGAGTCTATGAATCACTTTTAACCTTTAAAAATCTATAGACTCTATATACAAGGGGGGGGGGGGGGATTGTGAATACCAGATAAGAATTGTACTTTGCACAAGCCCAAATAACACAAATCCTTAAGGTTTTAAGGTGCCTAGGATGGATTAGACCAGGAGTCAGCACATGCTTTTCAGAAAGGGCCAATAGTAAATATTCTAGGCTTTGTGAGTCTTTATTGCACCTACTCAACATTGCCATTAACGTGAAGGCCGCATTAGAAAATATGTAAAAGGATGGGAAAGCTGTGTTTCAATAAAACTTTGTTTACAAAACAGCAGGCTGGATTTGGCCCACAGGTTGTAGTTTGCTGACCCCTGGCTTATGCCATCATTGCATTACAGCTGGGCAATGAGTAAGTGGAGCTCCAGAAAGGCAAAGGCAGAAGCCAGTGCCAGGGCTTGAAATTCTCATAGGTTTGTGCATGAGGATCAGAAAAGGGGGCCTTGTTGGCCAGTTGGCTTTGGTGTTCTTGAGCAGTCATATTGCCCAACCTAGGTTTCCTTCTAGGGAATCATCTCCTCTAGGCACCTGTAGTACAACAGAATATATAATAGTGATCCCTTCAAATTCCATTTGGGGAACCTGTCCTAAACAACAGGCCAAAGACATCAGAGTTTTAAAAGTGCTATAGGAGATCAGACCAATAATCCACCCTTGCATTCAACATACATTTATTGAGCACCTACTGTGTGCCAGGCACTAAGGATACAAGGGTACAGAAAAAGGGTCTCTGCTCTCAAACAGTTCTCAAAAAGTAATTTGGAAATAATAATAATTACCTTTTGATATCATGTCTGCAGCAGTTTGTCCTCATACTCTTACCCTTGTTTCCTTCTCCTCAGTCTCACAGGACAGAGCAGGTGCCCTTCCCAGTTCAAGGCTTATACCTCCATTTGGTCCTAGAGAGCATCCATTCCTGCCTCCTTAGAGCTTCACTTAGCTCACTGAACCCTCCCCAGACTCTCATACGGATTGGTACTCACCCAGTGTAGAGTGTCTGAGGCAGTCCAAGGTCAGCTGACCCACCTATAATATTCTACCACTCAGGTTCCCTTTCCTCCACCTGA
The DNA here is from genome assembly GCF_028885655.2 of Pongo abelii. NCBI lineage: Eukaryota > Metazoa > Chordata > Mammalia > Primates > Hominidae > Pongo > Pongo abelii. The sequence continues at coordinate 84,631,083 of NC_071985.2, read as the reverse complement.
GCATTATGTCAGGGACAGCAAGCCCAAGGGGTTTGAATAACAGTCAATTCATTCAACAAATACACCCTGCACTGTAGCATCCTGATAGATGTCAGTGAACAAAACAGACAAAAAGTCCCTATCCTCATAGCATCCGTAATCTAATGAGTGGAGTCAGACAAATGAATAGGTGGCAAATCAATTTCCTTAACAAAAACATAACTTAGCTTGCAAAAAAATAGAAGGCAAAGCACTGCACATCTAGTTATATTTGGGTGGACTGGGGCCTAAAAGAAAAAATGGGGGGATTAGGTTTTTCTCTAGATCCAGGATAGAAGTTGAGGAAGTGCTTGACAAGGTGCATAAAGCTGATAGAAACATAATTTACTCACTGAGAGGTAATTGCAGTGCCTTCAGATTCCACCCTCTTGCTTTCCATTGCCACCATCTAGATGCTTGCCCCTCCAGTCAGCCCAGAAGTTTCCTGAGCAAGCTACCACAAGGGCTCAGAGCAACCTGCCCAGGGCCTGGCTCTTTTGGGGGCACCAAGGCCCTGGGAACCTGCAGCAGAGCCCTGGGCAGAACTGGGGTCCTTCCTGAAGACCAAGAAAAGAAGCAGTTCCCCTTATAACTGGAGGTTTCAATACTATTTTCTGAAAGAGAATCCTCCTGGGCTCCTACACTAATAGGTGTGGTTCCAGCACCCAGACACTGTAGTTCTTCCATGCATCTGATTCTGACAAAGAGGTTTTCTGCCTTTGAGCAATATGCTGTGTACAGAAATAAACCAGGTGGTTGTTTATGTTTCCTTAGGAACTATTTGCAATAAGAAGTTCAATATTAATGACATCTGTAGTTAATGCCCTGGCCCGCTGGAGTGAGGCTGAGGAAAGGGATGGCATAAAGCTGGGTCACCTGTCTATAAAATGAATGGAACCTCCTGGAGTTGTGCAGTGCACAGCATGTAAAACAATACTTGCTGATCCCCTGTGTGAGAGGCAAGGAAATCAAGAAAGCCAGAGAAGGAAGAATTGTTGTATAGTTTATTCATTCCATAGCATGGGAATAATTAAAACTACCGTGTGGGATGATCAAGAGTAGAGCTTAGAACTTAATTTTGTAAAGCATCTCATACAGTGCCTAGCACATGTCAGGCACTCCAGGATCAGTAGATGGGTATAAAACCTCTAAAGTCATCATACTAGAACAGGAAAAGAAGGTATGGTTAATGAGCTAAAGAAAAGGAAGTTAAAGATTTAAAAAAAAAAAAAGGAGGCAACAGGTTAGAAAAAGGACAAGAAATAAGTGAGACAAATAAAAAAATAGACACTAGGTATAAATCCAAATATATCAGTAATTACATTAAATGTCAATGGGCTTATTAAAATACAAAGTTTGCTAGCTTGGATGAAAAACAAAACCCAGCTATGTACTGCTTACAAAAATATACCTTAAATATAGGAACACAGAAAGATTAAAAGTAAAAGGACAGAAGAAGATACACAATGCAAACACTCACCAAAAGAATTTCAGTGCAGCCATACTAATGTTAAACAAAGTAAACTTTAAGGCAAGAAGCATTACTAGAGATAATGAGAGATATTGGTCAATGATAGAAGGGTAATTCTACCAGGAAGACCTAACAATTATAACTTTGTACGCACCTAATAACACAGCTTTAAAATTTGTAAAGCAAAGGCCAGGTGTGGTGGCTCACGCCTGTAATCCCAGCACTTTGGAAGGCCGAGGCAGGTGGATCACCTGAGGTCAGGAGTCTGAGACCAGCCTGGCCAACATGGTGAAACCCCATCTCTACTAAAAATATAAACATTATCTGGGCATGGTGGCATGTGCCTGTAATCTCAGCTACTCAGGAGGCTGAGGCAGGAGAACCACTTGAACCTGGGAGGCAGAGGTTGCAGTGAGCTGAGATCATGCCACTGCACTCCAGCCTGGGTAACAAGAGTGAAACTCCGTCTCAAAAAAAAAAAAAAATTGTGAAGCAAAACTTGAAAGAACTATATGGAGCAGACCAATGCACAGTAAAAACTGGTAATTTTACATAATTAGAGGGACTAGTAGACAATAGTCTAATAATAACTAAGAGACAATAGATGTTTATAAATAAAAAGTCAATAAGGGTATAGAAGATCAGTACACCACCACAACCTAACTGACATGCATAGAACAATGTACTCAACAAAGAATACAGTAAATCCTAACTTAATATCCATAGGTTCTTAGAAACTGCCACTTTAAGCAAAATGACATATAACAAAGCCAACTCTACCATAGGCTAATTGATATAAACAAGAGTTAAGTTTCTAAAGCTTATTTCTAGTCATAAAAACATCATCAAACTTCTAAATAAAGGTCAAAAAACCATTCTAATATTTAGCATTGAAATATGAAACATAAGAAAGATTTATACAAACAAGTAAGATAATATTTGCCTAATTATTTCAGCTCAGGGTTGTGAGTGGCTGGAGCCTATCTTGGCAGCTCAGGGTGTAAGGTGGGAAGCAGACCTGGCCAGGACACCATTCCGTTGGGGGCCACGCATACACATACTCACACATACTTAGACTGGCACAATCTAGACACACAAGTACACCTAATATGCACATCTTTGAGATGTGGGAAGAAACCAGGGCACCTGGAGAAAACCTGTCCAGACATGGGGAGCGCACACGAACTCCGTACAGACAGTGGCCCTGGCTGGGAATATTTTTTTCTCATTAACATTGTAACAAAATGACGTAGAATGAAACAATGTTATTAGAGCATCTACTGTATAATACATTTGTAGCACATGGAAAATGTACCAAAATTGACCTTACATTCAGCCATATAGCAAATTCTCAAGAAATTTCAAAGGATCAGAGTGTTTCTATAGAATTAAACCAGAACAGTAGGATTAACCTAGAATCTCATAATTTAAAAAAGTACCAGAACATCCCTCAATTTTACAAATTACACAACTCAGTCAATGAATGATAGCTATTATTAACAAGAACAATAATGATCAGACATGGTTTATATCTTTAAGAGCTAAAAGTCTACCTGGTAGGGGAGAAAGGATGCACATTGTAAATAACCATCATGCAAGACAGAATGTGATAGGTACTTAAGAATGACACAAGGAAATGCTAGGGATGAGTTCACGAGTGAGAACAATCACGTGTCCTCTGAGCTCTGAGGACAGGGTGGTTGAGGAAGGTCTCCCTGGAATAGACGCATTTAGGCTAGATCTTAAAAGATGGGAAGAACAGGATCCTGCAAAACTAGGGGTATGAGGCATCTGATTAAAAAGGAGCAGTGTAACAAAGTAACTACAGATGAGGGCAAGGGTGAGGTGTAATCAAGGCATAATATGTAGTTTAATTTAATTGGAGCAAAGGTTACCAGCAGTGCTGAGAAGTAAGGAGGGAAGAGGAGAAGGGTAGATGCTGAGGGGCTCTGAATGCCAGGCCAAATGGTCTGGGTGTTATTCTGAGGTTCACAGGAGGTCAGAGGACTGTTTTGAGCCAGAGTGTGACTGAGAAGAGCTGCACTTGGGGAAGGCAATTTGGCAGAAGTGTGTGAAATGGCCCCAAGCTGGGAAAGGGGAACAATAGAGATAGGGAGCCTGGGAGGGGAGAGCCCAAATCTTGGCAGTGACTGAGACTGGGAAGAGGGGGAGATAATTCAGTGGGAGAGAAACCCAGGCCTCCCTCCCAACAAAGCCACCCACATCCCTCACTTAGCAGCCTAACAATGCATTAAAATCACTGCCTAATTGCTCCTTTCAAAGTTAATGCTCCAAAATGGGGAAACGTGTGTGATGTTTAGTCTCATCTCTGCCGCCCAAGCTGCAATTTGAAAGCCCAATCTTTTTAAAAATAGAATGAGATAAACCCCCCTAGACACATCCCAGACCCTCCGAATCCCGTGTTTTCCTTTCTCAAATACATCTTTCTTTGAAGATTCATGTGTCTCCCACAGTTTGGGCAGGTGACCTGAGCTCTCTCTCGATAGGATTCCTGGAGAGCTCCCAGGCGCCTCCCCTGTTCATGGGAGCCCCATGCCCAGGCCTCCTGGGCAAAACCACAGAGGTCCTCAAGCCAGGCTGACGAGAAAGAGGTACAGAGGCATAATTGTGTTCCTGCGACTTCAGCCCTCAACTCCTTTCCCTCTACTTGAGAGCTCTCTGGTGGGGCAGGTTTGCCCTGAGGGCCACCATCCCACACTGTCTAGAGAGAGGCTTCTTCCTCTCTCTTCCTCTGTAATCATTACAAACAGTGGATATGACACAGTTCCTGCACTGGCTTCCCCTCTTGTGTCTACAAGCTTGAGTCCTAAACAGCATTACACACTGCAGGCCATCTTCCTGAACAAAACAAAATGACTTTGCTGTAGGTGCATTGATACAGAAGCAAGAGGCAGGTATTGGTGTCCGGGTGAAGAGGACAGCTCTTTCCAGCCACCCATAAGCCTAAATGTCTTCTCCCCAGCCAACTTACTTCTGTACTTTTTCTTTGAATGCTGCTTCCAGCCCCCATTAGGATTTACCTAACTGAACCTGATTTTCCTAACATCCTGGGTCACCAAGGATAGTGATGTTTTCACTAGTCAGGCAGTTCCTGCCCTGAAGTTTAGAGGAAACTCCTCTCCAAAATAGCTCCTGTTTGCAAATCCCACTTACGCAAAACAAGCTCACACTGACTTTCGGTCTTCTGTCTTCTATATAGATTCTGCAGTTATCTAAAACCTTCAAGTTATGGGATCTCCTGAATCTCAGTTTCCTTATTTGTAAGACAAGGAAAATAATATTATGTGCATCAAGGTTATTATTAGAATTAAATGAGATATTTGTAAATCACTTAGTGCATAGTAAGCACTTAGCAAATACTGGCTGCTATTATAATTCTGATTGTCGTTGTCTCAAGCCCTGGCTTCAGCCCTGAGCCGGAGCTCAGTGATCTAGTGTGTGCTGGATACATTCACCTGAGCATCTCACACAAGCACTCAGCCTCAGCATGAGAGAGTATATGGAGTTAGAAAAATGCAGGGGCAGTGATAGGGCTCTGAGGATTCCATGTTCGAGGCACAATCACCTGCACCTTCTTACCTATGTCAGTAAGTTCTCTCAACTATCCTGAGAAGTGTCATTCTTTGCACTGGTAAGATGAGGAAATGGAATTCAGAGAGAGAATCCGGTATCCTGCTGAAGTTCACAAAATTAGCAAGTAACAGAATCTGGATTAGAAGCCTGGCCTGTCTAGCTCCAGAGCCCACTTTTCTTTCTGTCATATAGTGAAGGCCATGGCGCTACATATGGGGAGGTGCTCAGAGAAGTAGCCAGGAAGCTGAGTCAGCTGCTAAGAATGACTGAAGACTCACGTCAATGACATAATCAGCCACTGATGGCCAACATCACCACTGAGAAGCAGAACTGCCTTCCTTATTGGCAACCTGTTTACCCTGGGTTCCCCCGACTTGTTCAGGGTGGGGAAAGTGGTGAGCGGGTAGAACACACAGTAAACATTTCAAGAGAATCTTGTCCCTCCCTAGAGTTGAGTGGCTTGCAATGCTCTTGGGGGATGCTAGTGGTGCCAGGTTGGACTCAGCTACTGCTAAAGAGAAAGGTACAAGGTGAAGGGAAATTTGGGATGGAGGCAAGGGAGGGGCAAGAGGGAGGTGACTGGTAAAGAACAGAGAGATGTCAACACTCCATGGCAATCTTGCCTAACCTTCCAACCTCCCCACCCCTGTTGTGGCCTCTCCTTCCTTGAGCATCCTTAAGAAGCATTTTCATGGCCTGAATGCAGCAAAGCCTGGGGACAAGGAACAGTCCAGGCCCAGTACTTCTCAAACTCCAATGTGCAACAGATACCCTGAAGGTCTTGTTGAGATGCAGATTCAGATTCAGGAGGTCACAGGTGGGTCCTGAGATTCTGCATTTCTAACAAGGTCTAGGTGATGTCAATGCTGCTGGCCCACAGACCACACTTGGACCAGTGAGGGTGCAGATGGTCTCTCCTGATCCCCTTTGGCCTTAGGACCCTGGGAGTCATGCTGTTTCAACACCCTGCCTGCTGTGTTTTTCTTCTTAGATGATCTAAATGCCACATGTGTGGAGCCCACAGAGCTGACAGGGTGGCCCATCACCCGGGTGGGGAACCCACTCCGATACATGTGCATCACGCACCTGGACCACAAAGACTACATCTTCCTGCTGCTCATCGGCTTCTGCATCTTCGCCGCGGGAACTGTGGCTGCCTGGCTCACAGGTGTGTGTGCTGTGCTCTACCAGAACACCCGCCACAAGTCGAGCGAAGAGGACGAGGACGAGGCCGGGACTAGGGTGGAAGTCAGCAGGCAGATTTTTCAAACCCAGACGAGCTCGGTCCAGGAGTTCCCTCAGCTTATTTAGTTGCCAGAGACCACTATCTTATGTGCCTCCCCCAGGCTCCCTGCTTTCTCTCTTGCCCTCCCCATCCCACCACCTTGGAGCTGTCATAGAGATTGAAACCTTCTAGTAAAATAAATAAAATCTCTGCTGGCCATTTCACAGTTTGGTCCTTTCCCATTTCACCAGCCCGAGGATGATTCCTTGAGCTCAGCAGGATGGGGTAGAACAAAATTTAGAAACGTTGTTGGATGCATCTAAATACCGAGAAAGTCTACCCCAAAAGTAAGCCATCTCATGTTTAATAAGTACTTATTACATCCCCAAACTAAGTGTTGGAGGGATGGATACAAGGAATACAAGATTTAAGATCTTCCCTAAAGAGCAAACAATTTAAGTGGAAGTGAAGATTAATATTAATCAAATGGAGAAAAGTATGAGACAATGATAAGAACTAACATTAATGGAATGTGTCCATGTGCCATCTTCACACTCCATCTTGTAGTTATCACAGCAATCCTATAATATTGATATTATTTTACCCTGAAAATTTGAGGCCTGAACAAGTTAAACAACTGACTGAGGTCACCCAACTGGTAAGTAGCACAGCCTCCCAAAGTCCATGTTCTTTCCTTTACATGAAATATAAATATTTAGCAGCACAACCAAGGGTTCATCATGTAAGCCTGGCCACACAGAGGTGGCCACCACCCAGCGGGTCCATCCCAAGTGCCCAGCATTGTGCCCAGCTTTATGCACATATGCCCCTGGGCTAATGTGCATGACAACAAGGTCAGGTGGTCATTGTTACTGTCGTTTTCCTGAGGCATGGAGAGATGAAGTCACCAGCTCAAGATCACATAGTTGGTAAAAGCAGAGCAACTGCTGGACCCATGCCAAAGTCCATGCCCTCTCACTATGAGCTACTGTTTGTCACAAAGCACTAAACAGAATAGCCAAGTGTACACAAGCATGTCCTGTGCTCAGGGACATGTGGGAAAGGGAGTGAAGAGAGGGTCGGCTCAACCCAGGCCCCAAGACCCCATTCCAGGTTTTCCTTTTTGCTCTACTCAGATCAAATTATACTCATGTTCAAGATTCAGATCAAACCCCCACCCATGAAACTGAAACTAGCTGTCTTTGAACCCCCAACCAGACCTGTTTTTACATCTGCACTTCCACTGTGAATTGCATGTGACTCTAATCACCACTTGCCCTCCAGTTTGTTTGGTGCAATGCTTAAGAGCATGGGTCCAGACTCAGGAGCTGGATCTCTATCCCCAGTTCTGCACTTAGCACTGTGTGAACTTGGGCTTCCTACTTATAATGACCTTGAGAGCAGAGACCACTTGCCTTCAGTGTTCTCTATTGACACAGCATATAGAATGATAACTTCCACAAAATAAGTGTTTATTACTGCATTCTATTTAAATCCCAACCCACCAATCATTCCTACCTTGTTATCCTGAACTAAGAGTGACCATGGGCAAGTTATTTAACTTTTGTGTGTCTCAGTTTCTTCATCTGTAAGTGGCAATCACTACAGTACTTATATAGGGATATTTTGAGAATACAATGAATAGCAATTATAATAAGAATTTATTTTAATACACTTTTTATTATGGAATAACTTTGGACTAAGCTACAGAGGTAGCGCAGAGTTCCCACATATCTCTCACCCAGTTCCCCCTAACGTTATCTCACATTACAGTGGTACATTTATCAAAGCTGGAAATTTTATATTGGAACACTACTATTAACTAAACTCCACACTTTATTGGTATTTCATTAGTTTTTTTCCGCAATGCCCTTTTCTCTGTTCCAAGACCCAATCTAGCATACCATATTTGCATTTAGGATATTTTTAATATAATAACATGTCTAACATTTACTGGGCACTTCTATACGCTAGGCATTGTTCTAAGTGCATATACATACACACAAACACATACACATACACACACAAACACACACATCTCAACTAATTGAATCATCACAACAATCCTACGAGGTAAGCATTATTCCCATCAGATCCTGAAACTGAGGTTTAAGAGGATAAGTAACTTGCTAAACATTACATACCTAGTACAACCAGAAGTGAAACCAGCTGTGTCTGACTATAGACTGTTTCCTCCAAATCACTAATCAATATTGTCTCTCAGGAATTTAAACTACCAAGAAAGTCTTGGCAAAAGAAATGTGAATTGCAGCTTTTCATGATAGCTTCTCCCCTAAGATTTTGCCTGGATCTTCCAACAATAAGTAATTCCACAAAAATGGACTGAGCACCTACTCTGACAAGGCCCGAGAAGATCACAGTGAACAGGGCAAAGTGGTGAAAGCTCAAGAAGCTTCCAGTTCAGTTTGGTGGAGACACAAGAAAACAGTCCATTTCAAGACAGAGTGGTAAATGAAGGGCCGGCACAGTATTCTAAGGGGACCCAAAGGAAGGGCGCCCCAACCAGGAGGCAGTAGGGCATCCTGGAGGGCTTCTTAGAGGAACAGGCATCTATGCTGAGGCTTGAAAGTTGAGTTGAGATTCACCAGGCAAAGTGGTAAAGTGGATGTGGGTGACAAAAAGACATCCTAAGCAACAAGAACCGCATCTACAAAGGCCTGGAAGTGAGGAAGAGCCTGGCATGCCATTATAACTGGAATATGGAGTATAAGGGAAGGAAGAAAAGAGAAATAATATTAGAGAGAGAAGCAAGGCCAGATCCTGAAGGGCCTTTTATATCTCTGTGTTGGTTAGGATTATGATAGGCTATGCTACAATAAAAAATTAACCCCAAAGTTTCATTGGCTTACCACAACAAAGACTAATTTGTCACTCATGTAGAGTCCCATGTGGGTAGGGAGCCCTCCCACCCTGTAGCTCCAGCACCTAGAACATGGCCTCAGAGGTCCACTCCAGAAGAGAAAAAGAGAGGCCATAGGCACACAACTTGTAACTGCTGGGCCTGGAAATGACACGTGTCACTTCAACTCACATTTCACATGGTCCCAACCTTACTGAAGAGAAACACAGTCTGTGTGCCAAGAAGGCTATGGAAAACAAGGAATTGTCTCTGCCCCACCAGGAAAAGATATGGGACTTGCTCCTGAAGTACACTCAAGAGTTGTAAGCATGAGAACCACCAAGTCTAGTTAATTTGTGTTTGAGAAAACTCACTCTGGCTGTAAGGTGAAGAAGAGACCAGAGGGAGGCATGACGGGAAACAGGGAGACTAGCAGTATTGCAGTATTCTAGCAGCGGGGTGAGGGTGACAGACCAAAGGCAGTGGCTGTGGGAACAAACAGAACTGGATGAATTTGTGAGGTTATGTCAGAGGTAGAGTTGGCAGAATTTCATGAGTAACGGATTTGGGATGTTGGGGAAGAATTAATGGAGGGAGGATTCAGAGAAAGAAGGAGTTAAGGAGAGGGCCCACATTTCTGATTTGGACAGCCAGGTGGCTGGCAGCATCAGTCACCAAGGTGGAGAAAACCACCACATGGCATACTGGATGCAAAAACGTGCTGGGCAATAAAATATGGGGAAGGGACATGGGGAGGATGGAGGGTTAAATCCTCATTGTCTCAGTGGAAAGTCGGTAGATGGTGCCTAACACTGAAAAATCAAATGGGAGCAATAAAAGCATAATTTTTAGACATATCAAAAGAATCAGCAAAAAGAGTTCCAGGTGCTTGCCTCTGGAGAGGAAAAAACACTGGGACAAAAAATGGAAGACTGCTGTTTAATTTAAAAAAATGTTGTACAACTGCTACTCTTTAAACTACGTGCATACATATCTGATAAAAATGAATTTTTTTAAAGGAAAGACCAGCTGGTCTAGGATGTTGCTCCTTTCCTCCGAGAGGTGTCTTTTGTCTTTAACCACCTTAAGTAGCGAGGTGACCATCATGATTACAAAGGGTAGGGTACTAGTCAGTGGGATACTCATACCACCTGCCACATTTCCCCATTTGCAATAGGCCCCTGCACTTAATTCTCAGAAAAATCAAGGAGGGCTTTTTAGGGGAGATTATGCTTGACCTACATCTTGAGAAATCATAGAATTTCACACAGGAAGGAGCATTTCAAATGGATGGTAAGGGTGAGAGCATGGAGGTATGGCAAACAGATGTGTTAGGGGAAGAGTTGTAGTTGTGTTTGGAGCCTGGAAGACAGATGAAGGTGACTAGAAAATGGAGACAGAAGACCAATCAGGGAGCTGACGAAAGTGGTAAATGTTTCTCCAAAGAAGGCTCATGGACCCACATCAAGATCCTGATGATCTCTCAATCCTTCAGATGCTCAGGAAGGATGGGCAGTATCCCGCATTTTAGTAAGTTCGCTAGGTGAATTTCATACGCACCAAAATTTGAGAAACACAAGTCAAGCAAGAGGATAAAGTCCTGAAATAAGGCCATGACAGTGCGAATGGGAGGAGGAAATGGTTATCAGACCCAGGGTCTCTTGGGTCCAGAGCTAGCCTTGGCCAACAAGTCAGGTAAAGTGGCTCTTCTGCCTGCAAAGAAATGCAGAGCGTGGGGAAGCAGCAATGCGCTACAGCTCCTGCTTACCTTTGACTTTCATTCCTGCCTCAGTGCAAGTCCTCCCACTAAATATGATATAGGGATTTCAAGTCTCAGCTTTTCCACTCTGTATGTAATCTGAAAAAAATCACTTCATTGCTTGAGTCTCAGTTTCCCCAACTGTAAAATGAAGTGGTTAGACTAGATTACCTCAAAGGCCACCTCTAAATCTAAGCTTCTAAAAACAACTCTGGATAATATCCAGAACATACAAGGAGCTCCTACAAATCAAAAAGAAAAGCATGAAACTCCAATAGAAAAAACTGGCTAAGAATATGAACAGGCAATGGATAGGAGATGAAAAAAAACTATCAAGCATATAAAGAGGTGCTGATGCTCATCAGTAATCAGAGAATGCAGATGAAAACAATAGATATCACTGTGTCCCTATTAGATTTGCAAAGCTTTGAAATCTGGATGTTGCATTTTGGCAAGGATATTGGGCTGCAGGAACCCTCATGCCGTGCTGAAGGGACTCTAAATGGGCGCAGCCAGCCTAGAGAGTCATCTGGCACTAATAAATTAAATTCAGTGTATGTCTACCCTGGGACCCAGAAAATCCACTTGTTCCTGGGTGTTTCTCCACAGAAATGATCATACAAGTCCCCAAGGGAACACATATGAAGACATCCATGGCAGTATTATTTGTAATGGCAGGGTGTTGGAAGACTGACTAGGGAAAATTTGTGGATTACTATAGGACAGTTACAAATAAATAACTAGGGGCCAGGTGTGGTGGCTCACGCCTGTAATCCCAGCACTTTGGGAGTCCGAGGTGGGCAGATCACAAGGTCAGGAAATTGAGACCATCCTGGCTAACATGGTGAAACCCCGTCTCTACTAAAAAATACAAAAAAAAAAAAAATCGCCAGGTGTGGTGGCGGGCACCTGTAGTCCCAGTTACTTGGAAGGCTGAGGCAGGAGAATGGTGTGAACCCAGGAGGCGGAGTTTGCAGTGAGCCTAGATCATGCCACTGCACTCCAGACTGGGCAACAGAGCGGGACTCCGTCTCAAAAAAAAAAAAAGGAAAAAAAAAGAAAGAAAAAAGAAGAGAGAAATAAATAACTAGGTATACATCTAGCAACAAGATGAATACAGCTGAGTAGGGAAAAAAGAATAAATATAATGAGAACACTCTATAACACTGAGCATCCTGAAATGGCTTCCTATTTCCCTCACAATAAGAGCCAAAGTCTTCACAACGTCCCACCAGGCCCTAAATGATGTGCCTCCACCCCTACTCCCACCACCACTTTACCTCACTGATGGCATCTTCTATCACTACCCCATTGCTTACCCTGCCCAGCCTCACTGGCCACTCTGCTGCCATGAAATGATATGGGGCATTGATGCTGCCACAGAGCCTTTGCACTGGCTCTTCCCTCTTGCTGGGCTTGTAACCCTTCAAAGTACCCTACACATGCACTCACACTCTTTCTCCCTTACCCTGCTCAATTTTTAACTTAGACAATAATCAATTGTAATAACTAAATTGTATCCTAGTCTAAAAGGCAATAAGTACTGTCTTCTCACCCCCACCTTCACCTCTAGAATATAAGCTCCCTGAGAATGGGCATTTTTGCTTATTTTGTTCACTGATGTCTCCCAAGGATGAGAGCAAAACCTGTCCCAAAAGAGGCACTATTTTAAATACACTTTTAAACACATTATATGAATGCACATGCAGAAAATGATGAGTGGGAATTGGCGGTAAAGAGGATTAACAAAATAAGAGAGGAGCCTAGCCTGGATCAAGGATGATAACACACCATTAAGGGAGGATTCTCAGTAATTCAACCTTCTATACCTGAGGTTAACAAAAGGGGAGGAGGGAAGCAGTGTCTGGTCACCTCCCCTGAGCCCATCTGTTGAAGTTTCTCTTTTTGCCGGGTCTTCGCCAAGCCCATCTACACAGCAGCTGTTTCTGAGATTGCAAGGTCGTTACTGGGCTGAGGATACCCCACAAGCAACCCTTCCATGTACAACCCCACCCACCTCCCTACATTTCCTCAACACCGGCCCACCGGAGGAAGAAAGGGCTAGACTCCACATAGAACACTACCTAATAATTTTAGAATGATTTCTAACTCACAAATCACTCCACAACTTTGAAAGATATTACTGTTCTCATTGTATGGGTTAAAAAAACTAAGGCTTAGAAAGATTCATGGTTGTCCTGTTTCACTGGCTAGTCCCCAGCAGAACTGAGATGTTCAGCAACCCAGATCTTCCTGAAACCACGTTTCACGTTTTCTCTACCAACTTACTCTCCCACTAGGTACAGATAAAAAGACTTCCATGTTAGGGAAATTAGCAAAATACGTTTTTCCAAATCTGATTTTGCATGACCCTGTTCTCAGCTCTTTCCTGTTTCTAAGTAACTGCTCTCCATCTCTAGGCTAGGATGCAAATTCAAAACCTGTGGATTTGACACAGTCTGTCTAAAAGCTAATGTTAGAAAATAAGGCCAAACAAATCATCTATTACTATTAAGACTTTAAAAGGATTATCCGCTCTTTGCAAGGAGCCAGATGGTGAAGACTGCACACTGTCAATCAGCTCTGGCAATAATAGTTCTGATACTACCGAGGAGTACAGAGGAACCACTAAAAATGTGGAGAATTCTTAACGCAACACTCCGTGTTTGACAAGAATCAGATGGTGAAAGGGTTAGGGCTGGTTGATGTTTTAAGCAGGCCGACTATTTAGGCCAAGAGATTAACATTTAAGAACAACAGCCGGGCGCGGTGGCTCACGCCTGTAATCCCAGCACTTTGAGAGGCCGAGGCGGGCGGATCACCTGAGGTCAGGAGTTCGAGACCAGCCTGACCAACATGGTGAAACCCCGTCTCTACTAAAATTACAAAATTAGCCAGGTGTGGTGGCACATGCCTGTAATCCTAGCTAATCGGGAGGCTGAGGCAGGAGAATCGCTTGAACACAGGAGGCAGAGATTGCAGTGAGCCGAGATTGCGCCACTGCACTCCAGCCTGGGCAACAAGAGCAAAACTCCATCTCAAAAAAAAAAAAAAAGAAAGAAAAAAAAGAACAACAGACTCAGGTACATAACTTAGAGTTTACTTGCATGCCACTCCTCGGACACATTTAAGTGACTCTGGGCTCATTCTCATTCAGCAAAATGGATCAGGACTGGCACATGCTCATGGCTTCTAGTTCTTCTTTACCCCCACTTAACTTGGCATGGTGCAGTACACATGGCAGGGGCTCCATAAAGCTCCTTGAATTACAGGCTCACTGAAACTCATACTGCAACAACTTACATTGAAGCACTGAAACCTCACGAGTCTCCTACTAAGAAAGCCTCTCAGGGATTACCAGTTTCCAGTGAAAATCTCCTTAGGCTGATCTAGTCTTAACTCCTCACCCTGCCCAATAAACAAGTAAAAAGAAATATAATATAATGATAAGTATTATTGACATGGTTAGACATTTCCTAGTGAGTGACATGAGCCTTGAACACATTATAATCTCTGTTATTCTCTTTTTCCCTCAAATTAAAATGGGGATTAAACTCACCTTGTGGTTCTAAAAGTTAGAGACTCTTTATATAAAGGACTTTAGTACCTGGCACAAATTAGGTGTTCAGAAAACTGGTGGCTTTGGGGAGAGAATGAGCCACCTTAGCACCCACACACAAGAATGCTCTTTTTCAGATGGACTCAGCACTCGTGTTTCGTTCTTGCTTGACACCACCAGCTGCATAATCATAAGCAAACAATTTTATCTCTCTAGCCTTCAGTTTCTTTATTAGTAAAAATAAAGGTTGTGGGCTAAAGTTGTGATATTCCTCCTACCTCCTTTTTTTTTTAATTTTAGATGGAGTTTTGCTCTTATTGCCCAGGCTGGAGTGTAACGGCATGATCTCGGCTCACCGCAACCTCCACCTCCCGGGTTCAAGCAATTCTCCTGCCTCAACCTCCCAAGTACCTGGGATTATAGGCACCCACCACCACGCCTGGCTAATTTTAGTATTTTCAATAGAGAAGAGGTTTCACCATCTTGGCCAGACTGGTCTTGAACTCCTGACCTCGTGATCCACTCATCTCGGCCTCCCAAAGTGCTGGGATTATAGGCATGAGCCACCGTGCCCGGCCGCCTCCAATTTTTTTACGCTTGTTATTGTCGGGTTTCGTTTAAAAGAAGTCCTCAAGTGGGGAATCTTGGTTTCTCTAAGCCTTAGCTGGGTTTTGCACAATTTTTTTTGAGATCAAAAGAATTTTTAAAAATTGTTTGGAAAATGAAATGGTACCCTACTTTAAGACTTTGCACCCCAGGCAGAGGGTCATATAAGCAAATAATAACATTATAAGATGGATTCTGCACACATAAGTATATGTATAGACTTTTTTAGACCACAGAAGAGCAAAGAGCTCTCTCAGTCTGGAGAAGCTAAGGAGTGTTTCAACGAGGAGACATCTGAGCTGGGATTTCAAGGATGGAGGTCAGGAAAAAACATTGCAACTGAGGAAAGCATGTGCAAAGTCCCCAAGGTAGGTGACAGCATGACATATTCAAGGATTTGAAAGAGGAGAGCACTGAAGCTACAATATAAGCAATAAGAAGAGTGGTGCAAAATAAAATGGGAGAGACAGGAAAAGGCCAAATCAGCAGAGCCAGGGAAAGGGTTTTGGTCTTTATCCTAAAAGCTACTGAAAGTCATTGAAGAGTTTTAAGCCAAAAGAAGATATGACCAAGTTTGAATTTAAATAAAAAGACTCTGACTAGAAAGGAAAAAGAAAGGATGTAAAAAGACAGTTAGAGGACATTGCAATAGCCAGGTGAAAGAGGATCATGGTTTGGTAGTAGCAGTAGGGATGGGAAGAAGTGGCTGATCACAGGGTCCCCAATGAGGTAAAGAGAAGAGAATCTGTAGATTGATTGGATAGAAGAGTAAGGGAGAAGGAGATACTAAGAATGGATTCTAAGTGTTTGCCAAGAACAACTGGCTGGATGGCCTTGTCCTTGAGGGTACACTTATGGTGACCAGAGTTAAGTCTCACTATACTGACATTTATGTGGAAATCATAGCAGAGATGTTGAGCAGGCAGTAGGCTATATGGGTCTGGGACTCTGAGGCATCTGTGCTGAGAATGTGGAAATAAGAATCAACAGAGAGTACTTAACTGAAGCCATGCTTATGTATAAGATCACCTGTAGAAGAGCGTAGAAGAAGAAGAGAAAGGGGCCAGCGAAAGCTTTGAGAATGCCAACAGTAAAGAAGGATGAATCACAAGTGGCTGAGAATAACAGGGTGGAAGAGAAACAGGAAACCTTTTCTCAGATATTGACAAATTACCTTTCATCAGCTCTGCTTTAAGTAAGAAAAACTGAATAAGGAGACAAACTTCCATAGCCAAAGGGAAAGATAGAAACGAAAAGGCTCGAATATTCCATGTATGCAATGATCAATACTTGTATTACCAAGAATTCCCTCTATTAAAATTCTTACTTGCTACAGATTACACTATTCATTTACAAAGCTCCTACCATGTTTCCTTTTAGATGAAGTACACTTACCTACCAAGTGACTCTGAGCTTGACCACATGATCATGAATGTGAGCAAATGTGATACACACCATGGCCAAGCAGAAACTTTAAATACACTTATATGGATTGGCTCCAGCCTTCTTGGGTTTCTGCCCTCCACCATGAGAACAACATGTTCCTTCAACCAGGGTCCTGCAATGAAAAGATACAAAGAGCAGAACCCAACATAAGCAATACATAAACGAATGTGATTTTTTTTTTTTTTATAGAGTCGAGGTCTCATTCTGCTGCCCAGGCTGGAATGCAGTAACCCAGTCATGGTTCACTGCAGACTTGAACTCCTGGGATCAAGTGATCCTCTCGCCTCAGTGAGAGGGACTGGGACTATAGGTTTGTGCCACCATGCCCAGCTATTTTTTCTTAATTTTTGTAGAGATAGGGGTCTCACTGTGTTGCCTAGGCTGGTCTCAAAATCCTGGCTTCAAGCAATTCTCCCACCTTGGCCTCCCAAAGTGCTGGGATTATAGGCATGAGCCACCACACCACACCTGGCCTGAATGTGACTTTTAGCAGCTGAGCTTTGGGGGCTGTTTGTTACTGCAGCAAATGCTGACTAATGTACTTGTCCACAGTGAGATATCTTTGACACTAAATCTACTTATTTTAAACTCCAGTCCAAAGAAGAAATAGCTCTATTTGTCTAGATTGTATTATATACCTGGCACTAATAAGTGATTTATAGACATTATCTCATCTTAATCCTCATGACAATTATTTTCACCATTTTACACGAACAAACAGGCTCAGATAAGTTGACTACATTTCTCAGGATCACAAAGCTAGCAAATAAATAATGGAAATGGAACAAAAATTCATCTAACTGATTCCAAAGCCCATGCGTTCTCTATATTGCCATATTAATGAATCTCCTAGAAATCAAAACCTAAGTCTCCCACATGGGAAACAAGACATATTAATACATTGGCAGTTGTGCTGCTGTTGAGCAAGCCAAGAGCAACCAGCAGGAGAATATTTACAGCTCCAGAACCAAAGCTCATATTGCCACAAGCTCCACCTTCCTCTCACAAACTATCATAGCTGAGAAAATGGGAGCCTTATAGCTTGAAATTTGGTGAAATATGGTGCTCAAGTCAGGTCACACTGAAACATTGGAAACAAAGGTTTCATTTTTATCTCAATCTCTATAGCCAGGTGACTTTTTGTAATAGCTCACTATGATCACCACTTATGAATTCAGCTTGGGTTTCCCACCTGATCCTTGGTAACAGGAGTCATAACTACCTTTCTGAATCTTGAGGCAAAGTTAAACTTTTAACATATTAAGGAACAAGGAGAAGCAAGATATAGTAATCACTTACCAGTGTCCATTTGTCCATTGAGGAGTTACGTGTCCTGCTTGGAATTTAGGGCTGCCTTGCAGATCCCCTTATGAGACATTGTGGGGTCAGTGGGCGTGAGGAGAAATAGTGAAAAAGCATAAGCTTTGAAGTCAGACAAATCTGGGTTTAAATCCTGCTCTGCCTCTTACCCACTTTGTGATCCTAGGAACTTGACTTTATTTATCTGATCATCAGTTTTCTTGGTGTAAAATTCAGGTGATAGTAGCTAATTCAATTAGCTGTTTAAAGGTAAAATGAACTGGAATATTCACTTCTCTACTGTGATTCATCAGCTTCTGTCTTGGGCTGCAAGGAGACTCTGTGGCCAGGACTAGGGCCCTAAGATCTCCTCTCAAGTTCCTCCCCTCCCCTTTAATGGCATGCACAATGCTGTATAATCATCATCACAGGCACCAACAAGGTCAGGCAGCAAATCATGAACACCCACTCTATACCAACATTTTTCTAACTCTAATGCTTACAACATTGAAGCAAAACAAATTGTATTATGTTCATTTTAGAGGTCAGCAAACTGAAAGGTTAAGTGGCTTGCCACAGCTCAGACCTGGTCCTCCTGACCCCCAGGCCCATGCCTTTCCCTCTTGGCACACTGCCTCCTGCTCTTAGCTGCTCAGCTGGTTATCTGTGTCCATTGCTTTCAATGAGACCTCTGAGAAAAAAGCAAGTGTCCCTGGCAGGACCACACAAACTCACAAGAAGGTATTGATTGTAAGAATTGTACACCAAAAATTAAGTCATTGCTCAGAAAAATTAAAGGAAACCTATATTAAGGGAGAAACATTTCATTCATGTACTGGAAGCTCAGTATTGTTAAGGTACCAATAATTCCCCCCAAATTGATCTATAATATTATCCCAGCAGGTTTTTTTTTTTTTGCAGAAATTGAAAAGCTGATTCTAATATTTATATGGAAATACAAAGGACTCAGAGTAGCCAAAACAATTTGGAAATAAAAAGAAAGTTGGAAGACTTATAATTAATTGCAAAATGTATCATAAAACTACAGTAATCAACACAGTGTAGTACTGCCTATAAAGATAAACATATAAATCATTGGAACAAAATTGAGAGTCCAGAAATAATCCGTTATATTTATGGTGAATTAATTTTCAACAAAGGCACCAAGACAATTCAAAAGGGAAAGGATAATCTTTGCAAAAAATAGTATTGGAACAAATGGATATCTACATGCAAAAAGATTAATGTACACCCCTGCTCACATCACACAGAAAAAATAACTCAAAATTAATCACATGCTTAAATGTAAGAGCTAAAGCAATAAAAGTTTTAGAAGAAAATCTAAAATCTAAAAGAAAGTCTTCTTGATCTTGGGTAGGCAAATATTTCTTAGGACACTAAAAGTATGACTCAAAAAGGAAAAAAAATCACACATGGACTTCATCAAACTTAATCACTTCGAGCTTCAAAAGACACCATTAAGAAAGTGAAAGGTCGGAGGAGCCAAGATGGCCGAATAGGAACAGCTCCGGTCTGCAGCTCCCAGCGCGAGCGACGCAGAAGACGGGTGATTTCTGCATTTCCATCTGAGGTACCGTGTTCATCTCACTAGGGAGTGCCAGACAGTGGGCGCAGGTCAGTGGGTGAGCGCACCGTGCGCCAGCCGAAGCAGGGGCGAGGCATTGCCTCACTCGGGAAGCGCAAGGGGTCAGGGAGTTCCCCTTCCAGGGGTGACAGACGGCACCTGGAAAATCGGGCCACTCCCACCCGAATACTGTGCTTTTCCAACGGGCTTAGGAAACGGTGCCCCAGGAGAGTATAGCCTGCACCTGGCTCAGAGGGTCCTACGCCCACGGAGTCTCGCTGATTGCTAGCACAGCAGTCTGAGATCAAACAGCAAGTCAGCAGCGAGGCTGGGGGAGGGGCGCCCGCCATTGCCCAGGCTCGCTTAGGTAAACAAAGCAGCCTGGAAGCTTGAACTGGGTGGAGCCCACCACAGCTCAAGGAGGCCTGCCTGCCTCTGTAGGCTCCACCTCTGGGGGCAGGACACAGACAAACAAAAAGACAGCAGTAACCTCTGCAGACTTAAATGTCCCTGTCTGACAGCTGTGAGGAGAGCAGTGGTTCTCCCAGCACGCAGCTGGAGATCTGAGAACGGGCTGACTGCCTCCTCAAGTGGGTCCCTGACCCCTGACCCCCGAGCAGCCTAACTGGGAGGCACCCCCCAGCAGGGGCAGACTGACACCTCACACGGCCGGCCAGGTACTCCAACAGACCTGCAGCTGAGGGTTCTGTCTGTTAGAAGGAAAACTAACAGAAAGGACATCCACACCAAAAACCCATCTGTACATCACCATCATCAAAGACCAAAAGTAGATAAAACCACAAAGATGGGGAAAAAACAGAGCAGAAAAACTGGAAACTCTAAAAACCAGAGTACCTCTCCTCCTCCAAAGGAACGCAGTACCTCACCAGCAACGGAACAAAGCTGGACGGAAAATGACTTTGACGAGCTGAGAGAAGAAGGCTTCAGACGATCAAATTACTCCGAGCTACGGGAGGATATTCAAACCAAAGGCAAAGAAGTTGAAAACTTTGAAAAAAATTTAGAAGAATGTATAACTAGAATAACCAATACAGAGAAGTGCTTAAAGGAGCTAATGGAGCTGAAAACCAAGGCTCGAGAACTACGTGAAGAATGCAGAAGCCTCAGGAGCCGATGCGATCAAATGGAAGAAAGGGTATCAGCCCTGGAAGATGAAATGAATGAAATGAAGCGAGAAGGGAAGTTTAGAGAAAAAAGAATAAAAAGAAACGAGCAAAGCCTTCAAGAAATGTGGGACTATGTGAAAAGACCAAATCTACGTCTGATTGGTGTACCTGAAAGTGACGGGGAGAATGGAAACAAGTTGGAAAACACTCTGCAGGATATTATCCAGGAGAACTTCCCCAATCTAGCAAGGCAGGCCAACATTCAGATTCAGGAAATACAGAGAACGCCACAAAGATACTCCTCGAGAAGAGCAACTCCAAGACACATAATTGTCAGATTCACCAAAGTTGAAATGAAGGAAAAAATGTTAAGGGCAGCCAGAGAGAAAGGTCGGGTTACCATCAAAGGGAAGCCCATCAGACTAACAGCGGATCTCTCGGCAGAAACCCTACAAGCCAGAAGAGAGTGGGGGCCAATATTCAACATTCTTAAAGAAAAGAATTTTCAACCCAGAATTTCATATCCTGCCAAACTAAGCTTCATAAGTGAAGGAGAAATAAAATACTTTACAGACAAGCAAATGCTGAGAGATTTTGTCACCACCAGGCCTGCCCTAAAAGAGCTCCTGAAGGAAGCGCTAAACATGGAAAGGCACAACCGGTACCAGCCACTGCAAAATCATACCGAAATGTAAAGAACATCGAGACTAGGAAGAGACTGCATCAACTAACGAGCAAAATATCCAGCTAACATCATAATGACAGGATCAAATTCACACATAACAATATTAACTTTAAATGTAAATGGACTAAATGCTCCAATTAAAAGACACAGACTGGCAAACTGGATAAAGACTCAAGACCCATCAGTGTGCTGTATTCAGGAAACCCATCTCACGTGCAGAGACACACATAGGCTCAAAATAAAAGGATGGAGGAAGATCTACCAAGCAAATGGAAAACAAAAAAAGGCAGGGGTTGCAATCCTAGTCTCTGATAAAACAGACTTTAAACCAACAAAGATCAAAAGAGACAAAGAAGGCCATTACATAATGGTAAAGGGATTAATTCAACAAGAAGAGCTAACTATCCTAAATATATATGCACCCAATACAGGAGCACCCAGATTCATAAAGCAAGTCCTGAGTGACCTACAAAGAGACTTAGACTCCCACACATTAATAATGGGAGACTTTAACACCCCACTATCAACATTAGACAGATCAACGAGACAGAAAGTCAACAAGGATACCCAGGAATTGAACTCAGCTCTGCACCAAGCGGACCTAATAGACATCTACAGAACTCTCCACCCCAAATCAACAGAATATACATTTTTTTCAGCACCACACCACACCTATTCCAAAATTGACCATATACTTGGAAGTAAAGCTCTCCTCAATAAATGTAAAAGAACAGAAATTGTAACAAACTGTCTCTCAGATCACAGTGCAATCAAGCTAGAACTCAGGATTAAGAATCTCACTCAAAACTGCTCAACTACGTGGAAACTGAACAACCTGCTCCTGAATGACTACTGGGTACATAACGAAATGAAGGCAGAAATAAAGATGTTCTTTGAAACCAACGAGAACCAAGACACAACATACCAGAATCTCTGGGATGCATTCAAAGCAGTGTGTAGAGGGAAATTTATAGCACTAAATGCCCACAAGAGAAAGCAGGAAAGATCCAAAATTGACACCCTAACATCACAATTAAAAGAACTAGAAAAGCAAGAGCAAACACATTCAAAAGCTAGCAGAAGGCAAGAAATAACTAAAATCAGAGCAGAACTGAAGGAAATAGAGACACAAAAAACCCTTCAAAAAATAAATGAATCCAGGAGCTGGTTTTTTGAAAGGATCAACAAAATTGATAGACCGCTAGCAAGATTAATAAAGAAAAAAAGAGAGAAGAATCAAATAGATGCAATAAAAAATGATAAAGGGGATATCACCACCAATCCCACAGAAATACAAACTACCATCAGAGAATATTACAAACACCTCTATGCAAATAAACTAGAAAATCTAGAAGAAATGGATAAATTCCTCAACACATACACCCTCCCAAGACTAAACCAGGAAGAAGTTGAATCTCTGAATAGACCAATAACAGGAGCTGAAATTGTGGCAATAATCAATAGCTTACCAACCAAAAAAAGTCCAGGACCAGATGGATTCACAGCCGAATTCTACCAGAGGTACAAGGAGGAGCTGCTACCATTCCTTCTGAAACTATTCCAATCAATAGAAAAAGAGGGAATCCTCCCTAACTCATTTTATGAGGCCAGCATCATCCTGATACCAAAGCCTGGCAGAGACACAACAAAAAAAGAGAATTTTAGACCAATATCCTTGATGAACATTGATGCAAAAATCCTCAATAAAATACTGGCAAACAGAATCCAGCAGCACATCAAAAAGCTTATCCACCATGATCAAGTGGGCTTCATCCCTGGGATGCAAGGCTGGTTCAATATACGCAAATCAATAAATGTAATCCAGCATATAAACAGAACCAAAGACAAAAACCACATGATTATCTCAATAGATGCAGAAAAGGCCTTTGACAAAATTCAACAACCCTTCATGCTAAAAACTCTCAATAAATTAGGAATTGATGGGACGTATCTCAAAATAATAAGAGCTATTTATGACAAACCCACAGCCAATATCATACTGAATGGGCAAAAACTGGAAGCATTCCCTTTGAAAACTGGCACAAGACAGGGATGCCCTCTCTCACCACTTCTATTCAACATAGTGTTGGAAGTTCTGGCCAGGGCAATTAGGCAGGAGAAGGAAATCAAGGGTATTCAATTAGGAAAAGAGGAAGTCAAATTGTCCCTGTTTGCAGATGACATGATAGTATATCTAGAAAACCCCATTGTCTCAGCCCAAAATCTCCTTAAGCTGATAAGCAACTTCAGCAAAGTCTCAGGATACAAAATCAATGTGCAAAAATCACAAGCATTCTTATACATCAATAACAGACAAACAGAGAGCCAAATCATGAGTGAACTCCCATTCACAATTGCTTCAAAGAGAATCAAATACCTAGGAATCCAGCTTACAAGGGATGTGAAAGACCTCTTCAAGGAGAACTACAAACCACTGCTCAGGGAAATAAAAGAGGATACAAACAAATGGAAGAACATTCCATGCTCATGGGTAGGAAGAATCAATATCATGAAAATGGCCATCCTTCCCAAGGTAATTTACAGATTCAATGCCATCCCCATCAAGCTACCAATGACTTTCTTCACAGAATTGGAAAAAACTACTTTAAAGTTCATATGGAACCAAAAAAGAGCCCGCATCGCCAAGTCAATCCTAAGCCAAAAGAACAAAGCTGGAGGCATCACACTACCTGACTTCAAACTATACTACAAGGCTACAGTAACCAAAACAGCATGGTACTGGTACCAAAACAGAGATATAGATCAATGGAACAGAACAGAGCCGTCAGAAATAATGCCACATATCTACAAGTATCTGATCTTTGACAAACCTGACAAAAACAAGAAATGGGGAAAGGATTCCCTATTTAATAAATGGTGCTGGGAAAACTGGCTAGCCATATGTAGAAAGCTGAAACTGGATCCCTTCCTTACACCTTATACAAAAATCAATTCAAGATGGATTAAAGACTTAAATGTTAGACCTAAAACCATAAAAACCCTAGAAGAAAACCTAGGCATTACCATTCAGGACATAGGCATGGGCAAGGACTTCATGTCTAAAACACCAAAAGCAATGGCAACAAAAGCCAAAATTGACAAATGGGATCTAATTAAACTAAAGAGCTTCTGCACAGCAAAAGAAACTACCATCAGAGTGAACAGGCAACCTACAAAATGGGAGAAAATTTTCGTAACCTACTCATCTGACAAAGGGCTAATATCCAGAATCTACAATGAACTCCAACAAATTTACAAGAAAAAAACAAACAACCCCATCAAAAAGTGGGCGAAGGACATGAACAGACACTTCTCAAAAGAAGACATTTATGCAGCCAAAAAACACATGAAAAAATGCTCACCATCACTGGCCATCAGAGAAATGCAAATCAAAACCACAATGAGATACCATCTCACACCAGTTAGAATGGCAATCATTAAAAAGTCAGGAAACAACAGGTGCTGGAGAGGATGTGGAGAAATAGGAACACTTTTACACTGTTGGTGGGACTGTAAACTAGTTCAACCCTTGTGGAAGTCAGTGTGGCGATTCCTCAGGGATCTAGAACTAGAAATTCCATTCGACCCAGCCATCCCATTACTGGGTATATACCCAAAGGACTATAAATCATGCTGCTATAAAGACACATGCACACGTATGTTTATTGCGGCATTATTCACAATAGCAAAGACTTGGAACCAACCCAAATGTCCAACAATGATAGACTGGATTAAGAAAATGTGGCACATATACACCATGGAATACTATGCAGCCATAAAAAATGATGAGTTCACGTCCTTTGTAGGGACATGGATGAAATTGGAAATCATCATTCTCAGTAAACTATCGCAAGAACAAAAAACCAAACACCGCATATTCTCACTCATAGGTGGGAATTGAACAATGAGAACACATGGACACAGGAAGGGGAACATCACACTCTGGGGACTGTTGTGGGGTGGGGGGAGGGGGGAGGGATAGCACTGGGAGATATACCTAATGCTAGATGACGAGTTGGTGGGTGCAGCGCACCAGCATGGCACATGTATACATATGTAACTTACCTGCACATTGTGCACATGTACCATAAAACCTAAAGTATAATAATAATAATAATAAAAGAAAAAAAAAAAAAAAAAAAAAAAAAGAAAGTGAAAGAACAAGCCACTGAGAAAATATTTGCAAATCATATATCTAAAAATGTATTTATTCAGAATTTGTAAAGAACTCTTACAACTAAATAATAAGACAAGAAACCAATCTGAAAATGAATAAAAGAGTTGAAGAGATATTTAGATAGAGGAGATATATAAATGACAAATAATCCCATGAAAAAATGCCGACTGTATTGATTATTAAGGAAATGTAAATTAAAACCATAAGATACCACTGTACACCCATTAGAATCAGAAAGACAGACAATAACAAGAGTGGCGAGGATGTAGAGAAGTTGGAAACTTTATGCATTATGGTGAGAATACAAAATGCTATAGCCACTTTGGGAAACAATTTGGCTGTTTCTGAAATATAAATTTACCATACAACCCAGTGAGTTCACCCCTAGCTATTTATCCAAGAGAAATGACAGCATATGTCCACACAAAAACTTGTACACAATGTTCATAGCAGCATTATTTACAATAGCCAAAAAGTAGAAATAATCCAAATGCCCACTAACTGTTGAATAAATAAATAAAATGTGACATAGCCACACGATGAATAATTCAGGAAAAAAAAATACTAATATATGATACAACATGAATGGGCCTCAGGAATATTAAAGAAGCCAGACACAAAATACTACATATTGTGTGATTTCATTTATATGAAACATCCAATAAAGACAGAACTATAGTAACAGAATGCAGATTCCTGGTTGCCTGGATCTGGGGCTGGAAGCAGGAACTAACTGCAAATAGGTACAAGGGATTTCTGGGGGATGATGGAAATATTCTAAAACTGGATTGTGGTAATGGTTGCACAGCTCTGCAAATTTATGAAACCTCATTGAATTGTTCACTTAAAACAGATGAAGTTTATGGTATGCAAATGATACCTCAATAAATCTGTCTTTTAAAAGATCTTAATGATTCCTTTGCAAAATATCAGAAACAAAGCAAAGGAGGCAGCCTGATAAATCTCCTCTCCAGCCTTTCTCCTTTGTGTCCTCTGGGAAGGACACTTGAGTTCCTATCTCTCCACACTAAGAACTGTCTCCCTAAGCAGCCTACAGCAGCTGTACTGGACTTCTCTGCCTAGAGACTTAGCGGCCCCAATTCAGGCTTCTGGCAGCAAAGCTCACCTTGCAGAAATACTATAAGAGTTATAAATACTTTAGGTCCTTAGAGAGCTCAGTCAGTTCTCTGCTATGGCACTAGTGACCTAGGGCAAGGAAACTTCTATTCGTAGGTATACTGAGTGTCAGTGAGCAAGGCTGCAAGGCATTCTGGCATCATAACCTCTTTAATGGCATGGTTTGGACCCTTAAGACAACCATGCTCTATTAAAAGCTAATTCCTACAAGCTAATTGCAGGCAGCACCTCAGAAAAACAGACTGCATGCAGGTAATTCAAACCAAAGTCCATTCATCAGGCATAGGGGTTGGGGAATCTGACTTCAGAACAGGCAAAGGGTCTTAACCTCAGCTGCATAATTAAACTACCTGGTAAGCTTTTTAAAAAATACTATATCAGGTATAGTATTTTCTAGTAAGTCTTAATCACCACAGAGATATGGATTTAACTGGCCCATATGGCTTAATATCTGTGTTGTTTTTAAGCTCCTCGGGCAATTCTCCTGCTCATCCAGGGCTGCAAATCACCAGCTTTAGGAGACAGGCTTCTTCCACCTATTCTCTACCAGTGACTCACTCAAAGCCCAAAATGCACTACTCCTTAAAAAAGGACTTTCCTCCCCATCTAGTAAAAGCAACAGGATAAAGATGGCTGAATGTCAGACAACAGGATGTTGTCATTTGCAGTGTAGACACTGCCAATTTTTCTCAATTTATCCCAAATGAGTTTATGTTGAGTGTATTGATTTATATGTCCTTAATCATGACACCCGAAAGAAGGGTGTCTAACATAACTGATAGTGGAGAGGCTAAAAGAAAAAAAATAAGTCTATTTTCAGTATTCAAGGACTTTTCTCCACAATAGGGAGGAAGAATAAAATTAATTAGCATCCAGTACAGTAGTAACACATTAAATATTAAAGGAAATAATCAAGCATGAATCTCAGACATCAGCAATCATGAGAATTTGGGACAGAGTTCCCCGCTGGGTTCAGTGGACAGGAAAAGCTTTGTGGAGGGGGCACAGTTCTATCTGGGCCTTGTAGGACCAACAGAATGTGAATTGGAAAAGTGAAGGAACAGAAAAAATCACCCAATAACAATAATTGCAATAGCTATTTACTGTACTCCAGGTATTCTCTCATTTCGCGCATCCTTTTCTTTAAACCTCGTAACCACCTTATGATCCTCATTTTACAGATGAGAAAATGGGAGATTAGAGCGCTTTAAAAAGTTGCCGTGGTGACTCGTGCCTGTATTCCCAGCTACTTGGGAGGCTGAGGCAGGAGAATCACTTGAACCAGAGAGTCAGAGGTTGCAGTGAGCCAAGATCGCGCCACTGCACTCTAGCCTGGGTGACAGAGCGAGACTCTGTCAAAAAAAAAAACCACAAAAACAAAAAAACAACATTGCCCAAATTCACAGTCAGCAAGCAGAATTCAAACCCATGTAACCTGACTTCAGAATTCAGGTAGACGGGCCAAGGCAGAAAGGCAGAAAGGCAGAAACACAGACAGGAATCTCCCATTTGTGTGATGTTTTGCAAAGATTCCAGCCTGCTAAGAAGGTTGGGTTCTTGTCACTAAAAGCCCAGAAGAGAAGAGAAAACTGCCTAACTAGGACAAGGTCGGATCATCCACACAGCTCTACCCAGATATTAAGCCAATTGCAACAAGGAGAGCTGAATCAAACGTCAACCAAAAAGGGATATCCTTTTTTAGAAACACAAGATGATAAAAGCATCAAATAGGTGAGCATGACTAGGGAAGCACAGGTCTGGAGGTTCCCAAGGGGTGAAGTTTCACCAGAGGCTGTGAAAACGCTGAGAGCTGAGACTGGAAAAGAGTCACTAGGTATGAGTCTATGTTCCACCCATCAAGGACTCTCCAGGATGGTGTGAAGGGCAGAAGAGCTAGAAAAGGCAGAGGCTGTGTGGAGGACATTCACAGGAAGTCCACAGGACAGCACAGAATGTTGAGGCAAGTAGCTAAGCCTGCCTGCCTTGGATGAATTACATTTTTCAAAATGCCTAGTTGAAAAGTAGTCAAAAGGTACTAGGCACCCAGTGTATCCGGGAGCATGACCATGGAAGCATCTGTGAAAGGCACACAAAATATGTGAATTCTGCCTGCAAGGAATGCATACTCTTGTCGGAGAGACAGGGAACACATACACAGAAAGAGAGCATGAATAGTAGTTTGAGTGATTTCCTCAAGTCATTGGAACCAACTGACAGAAGCCTCGATTGTTTTGGCTTTTCCCAATCCTGCAATCTGAGAATAAGCAAAACATCAAGAAAGAAATAAAGGCAAAAAGAAGGAAGGGAGAAAGAGAGGAAAGGAGGAAGGGAAGGAGGGAGAGAATGCAAGGCAGGAGAGAAGAAAGGGAGGGAGGGAGGGAGAACCAAATTCATATAAGAAATTCATTAAGAGCGATGTTAAGTGTGAACTACGTACCATCTGCATCAGAGTCACCCTAGGTGCTTCATAACAAGACAGACCCTCTGAAGCCGGGTTTGGGAATCTGAACTGTGAGCAGTACCTCAGAGGATGCTTAGGCACTCTGAAGTCAGAGGCCCACTAGTCTGGACACTGCCTAAGGCCAGTCCATGTGCTCAGACCTCTGCATCTGCTGCCCAGCTACCAAACTACCTAACAATCTCACGTTCAGAAGACTGGTCCTGAGGTGAGACAAAGTCCCGAGTCATCAGATAAAGATGAACTTATGTTCACAATTTGTCGTGGGCTTTGGAGTGAGGCAGACTCCAATGGAAAGCCCAGTTCTCCTTCTTCCTAGCAGAGACTTTAGGGAAATTACTTAAACCTACTGAACGTCAGGGTCCTCATCTGTAAAATCCTCACAGGGTGGTTGGGAGGATGATCAGGTAGGAACCATGGCTTTCTCTAAGCCTTTTATTTGCTGACTTTTGAGAGGGGACATCTTACTCAGGCACAGTCACATGTGCCTGCAGCCCTAGCTACTTGGGAGGCCAAGGCAGGAGGATAGCTTGAGTCCAGGAGTTCAAGACTGCAGTGTGCTATAACTGTGCCTATGAATAGACACTGCTTAGGCAACACAGTGAAACCCCACCTCTAAAAAGAAAAAAAAAAAGACCAGACATCTTAGAAAGATTCTTCAAATCCTAACCCTAGTTAGACATTAGACATTGAATGCCTCTCCTAGCCTCGACTAATGGAGAAAAAATGCCCTTAAGTGTTTCATCTATTTCATCTTACTCATTCCTCAGAACATTCTGCTGACATCAACAGCCTCCAGGCCTTTGCACATGCATGTCTTTCTTTATGAAATACACACACACATGCACATGTCTCTACGCCCTGCTTATTCTATAAATCCATATTCATCCTTCAACTTCTTGCTCAAGTATCACTTCTATTCTATAAATCCATATTCATCCTTCAACTTCTTGCTCAAGTATCACTTCTATTTTAAAATTTCCCAGACACCACAGCCTGCCCCAACTCACCCATTCTCACTGCAGTGACGGCTCCCATAACCTGAACAAACCACAAGTCTGATCTTGCCGCACTATGATGACTGATCTTCTGGTTTCTCCCCAACAACCATGGGTTCGGCAAAAAGCAATACTTTGTAACCCTAGCACTTACTATCATGCCTAATGTCTAGCAAGTACGCACAATTTGTTGAGTTAATATATTCCACATGTAGCTTCTTCTCCGAGAAAACACCAAATGGCGAATGACGCGGTGCAGCTGGCCGGGTAGGGGGGCCGGAGGCCCCGGGAGCCCTGGGATGGGGAACCACAGTGGCTTCCGTGGAGGTTTCGGCAGTGGCATCGGAGGCCGGGGTCGCTGCCGTGGACCAGGCTGGGGCCGAAGCCACGGAGCTCGCAGAGGCAAGGCCAAGGATAAGGAGTGGATGCCCGTCAGCAAGTTGGGCCGCCTGGTCAAGGACATGAAGATCGCTTCCCTGGAGGAGATCTATCTCTTCTTCCTGCCCATCAAGGAATCTGAGATCATTGATTTTTTCCTGGGGGGGCCTCTCTCGAGGCCTAGGTTTTGAAGATTATGCCGGTGCAGAAGCAGACTGGCGCCGGCCAGCGAACCAGGTTCAAGGCGTTTGTGGCCATCGCGGACTACAATGGTCACGTCGGTCTGGGTGTTAAGTGCTCCAAGGAGGCGGCCACTGCCATCTACAGGGCCATCATCCTGGCCTAGCTCTCCATTGTCCCCGTGCGCAGAGGTTACTAGGGGAACAAGATCGGCAAGCCCTACACCATCCGTTGCAAGGTGAGAGGCTGCTGCGGCTCCGTGCTCGTGCGCCTCATCCGCGTGCCCAGAGGCACTGGTATCGTCTCGGCGCCTGTGCCCAAGAAGTTGCTCATGATGGCTGGTATCGATGACTGCTACACCTCAGCCAGGGGCTGCACTGCCACTCTGAGCAACTTCGCCAAGGCCACCTTTGATGCCATCTCTAAGACCTACAGCTACCTGACCCCCGACCTCTGGAAGATGGCTGTATTCACCAAGTGTCCCTATCAAGAATTCACTGACCACCTTGCCAAGACCCACACCAGAGTCTCTGTGCAGAGGACCCAGGCTCCAGCTGTGGCTACAACATAGGGTTTTTATACAAGAAAAAGAAAGTGAATTAAGCCTGTAAAATATACATACATATATGTGTGTATGTATGTGTGTGTGTGTATATATATATATATATTCCAACTGTAAAATATACATATAATATGTGTGTATATATATATATTCCACCTGTAATACATATATATATTCCACCTGTAAAATATAAAATTATGACACTGATTTTTAAAGTGTTATATGACTTACTTATACTGTTGTTTTCAAAAGCCAGTTTAAGCCAGAGGGGGAAAAAAATAATCACACTAGTTTGGTCTTCTTTTTTAATCTGAATCAGAATTACTTGGCTTTATCCCCTACCTAATTCATTAGATTTGGCTCTGAATTGTAGAATCCACCTCATAAGTGGAAGATTTGCCACCATCAAGAATATTAAGACTCCCTCTGACTTCAGAGGCAATTCAAGTCAGTGCAATGAACACTAAGCTAAGTAATGAAATTCTACAAAAAGGATCCTTTCAAAAACACAGCCTCTCTGATGGAAACAGAGCTCTCCTCCAAAGGTGCTAACTTCTTGTTTGGCTGACAGGCTCTTCCCCAGACCGTTTCTTGGTGTGTGTGTTTTTATCATAATTCTTTTTTTTTTTTTTTGACACGTGTGCATTGCTTTAATTGTTTATTTTTTATTTTTTTATTATTATTATACTTTAAGTTTTAGGGTACATGTGCACAATGTGCAGGTTAGTTACATATGTATACATGTGCCATGCTGCTGTACTGCACCCATTAACTCACCATTTAGCATTAGGTATATCTCCTAATGCTATCCCTTCCCCTCCCCCCATCCCACAACAGTCCCCAGAGTGTGATGTTCCCCTTCCTGTGTCCATGTGTTCTCATTGTTCAATTCCCACCCATGAGTGAGAATATGCGGTGTTTGGTTTTTTGTTCTTGCGATAGTTTACTGAGAATGATGATTTCCAATTTCATCCATGTCCCCACAAAGGACATGAACTCATCATTTTTTATGGCTGCATAGTATTCCATGGTGTATATGTGCCACATTTTCTTAATCCAGTCTATCATTGTTGGACATTTGGGTTGGTTCCAAGTCTTTGCTATTGTGAATAATGCTGCAATAAACATACGTGTGCATATGTCTTTATAGCAGCATGATTTATAGTCCTTTGGGTCTATACCCAGGAATGGGATGGCTGGGTCAAATGGAATTTCTAGTTCTAGATCCCTGAGGAATCGCCACACTGACTTCCACAAGGGTTGAACTAGTTTACAGTCCCACCAACAGTGTAAAAGTGTTCCTATTTCTCCACATCCTCTCCAGCACCTGTTGTTTCCTGACTTTTTAATGATCGCCATTCTAACTGGTGTGAGATGGTATCTCATTGTGGGTTTGGTTTGCATTTCTCTGATGGCCAGTGATGATGAGCATCTTTTCATGTGTCTTTTGGCTGCATAAATGTGTTCTTTTGAGAAGTGTCTGTTCATATCCTTTGCCCACTTTTTGATGGGGTTGTTTGTTTTTTTCTTGTAAATTTGTTGGAGTTCATTGTAGATTCTGGATATTAGCCCTTTGTCAGATGAGTAGGTTTCGAAAATTTTCTCCCATTTTGTAGGTTGCCTGTTCACTCTGATGGTAGTTTCTTTTGCTGTGCAGAAGCTCTTTAGTTTAATTAGATCCCATTTGTCAATTTTGGCTTTTGTTGCCATTGCTTTTGGTGTTTTAGTCATGAAGTCCTTGCCCATGCCTATGTCCTGAATGGTAATGCCTAGGTTTTCTTCTAGGGTTTTTATGGTTTTAGGTCTAACGTTTAAGTCTTTAATCCATCTTAAATTAATTTTTGTATAAGGTGTAAGGAAGGGATCCAGTTTCAGCTTTCTACATATGGCTAGCCAGTTTTCCCAGCACCATTTATTAAATAGGGAATCCTTTCCCCATTGCTTGTTTTTCTCAGGTTTCTCAAGGATCAGGTAGTTGTAGACATGCGGCGTTATTTCTGAGGGCTCCATTCTGTTCCATTGATCTATATCTCTGTTTTGGTACCAGTACCATGCTGTTTTGGTTACTGTAGCCTTGTAGTATAGTTTGAAGTCAGGTAGTGTGATGCCTCCAGCTTTGTTCTTTTGGCTTAGGATTGACTTGGTGATGAGGGCTCTTTTTTGGTTCCATGTGAACTTTAAAGTAGTTTTTTCCAGTTCTGTGAAGAAAGTCATTGGTAGCTTGATGGGGATGGCATTGAATCTATAAATTACCTTGTGCAGTATGGCCATTTTTATGATATTGATTCTTCCTACCCATGAGCATGGAATGTTCTTCCATTTGTTTGTATCCTCTTTTATTTCATTGAGCAGTGGTTTATAGTTCTCCTTGAAGAGGTCCTTCATGTCCCTTGTAAGTCGGATTCCTAAGTATTTTATTCTCTTTGAAGCAATTGTGAATGGGAGTTCACTCATGATTTGGCTCTCTGTTTGTCTGTTATTGATGTATAAGAATGCTTGTGATTTTTGTACATTGATTTTGTATCCTGAGACTTTGCTGAAGTTGCTTATCAGCTTAAGGAGATTTTGGGCTCAGACAATGGGGTTTTCTAGGTATACAATCATGTCGTTTGCAAACAGGGACAATTTGATTTCCTCTTTTCCTAATTGAATACCCTTTATTTCCTTCTCCTGCCTAATTGTCCTGGCCAGAACTTCCAACACTATGTTGAATAGGAGTGGTGAGAGAGGGCATCCCTGTCTTGTGCCAGTTTTCAAAGGGAATGCTTCCAGTTTTTGCCCATTCAGTATGATATTGGCTGTGGGTTTGTCATAGATAGCTCTTATTATTTTCATAATTCTAACATAAAAAGTAAGAGCCCCATTTCTACCCGTGGGTGCTACCCAAGCTTACCTCACCGCCCCAAGCCCAAAGTGCCTCCTTTATGGATCACTGCCCATGCCCTTCCCCATGCCTGAGTTTAGCTTAAATTCAAGCCATTAATGGTCATTTCTCAAAATTCTACTCAATTAATAGCTACCATTTACTGAGTGGCTCTATGTGCCAGATACCTTATTAGAGGTTTTATAGACACTCTAGAAACTTAAATCTCAAACAACCTATGATCAAGTGTTATAAGTATCCTCATACACAAGTAACTGAGTAAGTGATGGAACCAGGTGTGACTCCAAAGCTCATGTTAACTGTGGAGGTATACATCTTCCACTAGCTCATTAAATATTCACTAGTACTCTATGGACGTAGTGTTATTATCTTATTTTACAGATGAGGAAACCAAAGTATAGCAAAGTCGTAAGACTTCTCATACTAGTTCCAAATTATTTAAGCCCCTCCAGTTACTCATAGCTCTTTAGGCAGATATTTGCCAGTTCTGTGCTGGCAAATATCTTGCCAACATAGACAAAATTGCAGCCAACCATGAAGAGGCCAGGCTGAGAGGTGAAGACAGATGGACCCTCAAGACACAATCAAGCCTTACTAATATATCTATGGTCTTCTCAGTCACCTGAGGAATTAAATTGCCACTTTTACTTTAGTTTGACTTGGCTATAGTCTGAGTGTTTATGTTGAAATACTAATCTTCAAGATGCTGGTATTAGGAGGTAGGACCTTTGGAGAGGTGATTAGGTCATGGCATAGAGCCCTCATTAATAGGATTAGTGCCCTTATAAAAGAGGCCTGATCTGCCATGTGAAGACACAACAAATAGGTGCCATCTATGAACCATAAAACAAGCCCTTACCAGACACTAATCTGCCATCACCTTGATCTTGGATTTCCCAGCTTCCATTAA
Source organism: Pongo abelii (assembly GCF_028885655.2). NCBI lineage: Eukaryota > Metazoa > Chordata > Mammalia > Primates > Hominidae > Pongo > Pongo abelii. The sequence continues at coordinate 84,596,165 of NC_071985.2, read as the reverse complement.
TAGGGAGAAATAAATTTCTGTTGATTATAAGCCACCTGGTCTATGGTATTTTGTTATAGCAGCTTAGATTAAAATAACTTCACTTTTTAACTGTTGCTTACAACCCAAAGAGTCCTATTTAAGACAAAAATGAACACCTGCAAGGTGAAACAATAAAATAATGTGGATGACTCTTTTAAAACTCACATACCAAGGTTTACTCATCCAAATGACAGCAGTTCCTTTCGAAGTAGTTATCTTAAGGAAAATGAAGTTGCAAGTAAGTAGGCAACCAGAGGAAATGCTATGAAAAAATGCCCCTAAATTGTGGTATTGATCAAGCACTGGCCAGTATTTTGGAATGAATAATGTACATGATTTTGCAAGCCTAGTTACTTCATGTTGTCATAGGGAGTAGCTCAAGGGACAGAAAGAAAAGTACTTGCTTCCACTCCTATTAAAACTATAGGCTCTTGATCTGTCAGTCTGTTCTGAACATTGGTATAAAATTAATGAATAATCAGCTTCCTATCCCTGAAGTAATAGCCTGAAGCTTGCAGATAAAGTACCAAATCTCAACAAAATCAAACCTAAAGTCCCCAGATGTTCAGATAAGTCATATGCCAGGGTCTACCTTTGGCCCCAGATTCTCCTGTTCCCAGCCTTGACTCAGCTGAGACTCAGCGGCTTCTCTCCTGGGACAAGATCAATGGTTCAGCCAAGGCAGCACATTTCTATACCCAGTTCATGACCCATGGTTACCACTGCTGTCCAGACTATTACACCAGTAGAATTGAGTCACAGGACCATGCTTACCACAAGCTTTGAAATATGAGAAAATGGAAAAAAAAAAAAACCTCCCTTTAGAGCTGTGCTGTTTCTCTTCCTGTGAATAAAAGGAAATTCATGCTCATTACTCAATTACAGAAGGATCAGATTAGCACCAAGAAGAATTTCCTAAGTATAAGAAGAAAAGAAGAACCTGTGAAGTGAGGAGTCTCACAATGCAAACCTGAGACTTTAGCTCAGGCCTGAGTGTGGCCTCCAACAACAGAGCTGAGGCAAGAAGAGAGAAACTTCTCCTTTGCGTATTCCTCAGAGTTCTCTTTGGCATTGTTGAGTTTGGGTTCAACACGTTGTTGACCTCTCTTTCCCCGCCTAACTGCACATGAGAAAGTGAAAACTTGGATTAACATATTACATGTTAATGAGCCCATGTAACACACATAAAGCTGGACTAGTTGCAGAGAAGCATTAAATCTAAAGAAAGAAGATGTTAGCCTTCAAAGAGATCTGAAAACTGAAATTGTTACTGCAATTTCTTTAAAAGGCACCAAGGGAGCATTCCTTTCATAATGAAAATAAAACTTCTCAAGACCCTCTTTCCCCATCCTCTTCCTACTCTCTTGTGAGAACAGACGTGCTACCAACTTCATGTCTCACACTCCCCCAAACACCCAAAAACTAGCTCTCAAATCTCAGCCTTCATTTGCTGTCATCCCCTTCCTGTTTCCCCTTCTGGAATATTCTTCTCTCCCTCCAGTACCTCTCTGCCCTAACTAATGTAGCTCAATCATTCAATTCTCCCTTCTCATTATCAGATACCACATAACAAAAGCAGCTTCCCATCCAAGAAACCTACTTTCTTTTAGAAGACAGGAGGAACGGAAAGATTCTGAACGTGCATATGTAATTTTTTTGTCTTTGTCACATTTGCTCACCATGATAAAGACTTAAATATATAGAAAGAGGCTGAGATCTGAAGCCAGATGACCTGGATTGTCTCAGTCACTGCATGTGACTTTGAGGCAATTAAGCTAAGCTTTCTGGCCTTTGTTCCTTTATGTGTAAGATGAGGTCACGGTAATGCCTTCTTCACAAGGGTATGGTGATGATTAAATGAAAAAACATATCTTGTCATAGGAATAACAAACCATAAAGTGTTTTACGTGCATGATTTCCAATCCCACTGGCTTTAATTCTTTACATTGGTTGGAATATTATACGTTATTCCATGTTATTATTTAAAGTTTAATCAGCCACTTGGAGATACAGTTTGTTAAGTCTGTCACTCTTCACAATCTTGACTAAAGTCTTAAAGGTTGGTTGCTTGTGCAGTGAGTTACGTGATTCTACCAACCCATTTTGGCATACTCCATAAATTGGAATCCAGAGGCTTTAGACCATCAATTATAAGTTTAATTCCTAATTCTCAACTCCAGACTTTATATAAAATATCTAAACTCCAGGCGTCATATAAAATTTATAAAATTTCTGACCACAGCACAAAAGGTGTTTCTGACTTGAGCCCCCCTTTTAAAAAGAAAGTCCCATCTAATTTCTTATTCTATAAATCAAGACCCCTGTCACCATCAAGTTTCTAATGAACAGCAGACAAAGGCATCAGACACAGGTTAAAAGAGGACAGAAAATAAATGGGGCCAAATTAGAAGGGAAAGGCATGTAGAACTCAAAACCAAAGAAACAAAGAATTAAGGAAAAGCACTAGAGTGCTTACACAAAAATACCAAAACCATTCCTTCTAAAATAGAATATGAAAAAATTGTGAGCACATGTGAATTTACTGATTTGCAGTGAAAATGATTCCAAATCAATCCCTTTAGATTCCATGTAGGAAGGTGTAATTGTGAATAAGTCAGAGATTGGGTAAAAGGCGGTATAAAGAGAGAGAGGATGAAAGCACAAAGTGATATTCAAGCTGACAGAGGGTGGCACCCATAGCTAGGACCTTCTTAATCTTTGAGCTTCTCTTTTGGGATATGGGTACCTATGGCCCAGGCATGAAAAAAAAATAAGACAGCCCCTGCAGCACCTGCTCAAGAAATGCAGCAGGTGGTGGGTATCTTTTTCTCCCCTCCCCCAGGATGGGCTGTGCTTCACCTTTTGATGAAGATGTGGCATTTACCTTGGTTCACAGCTGCCTGTTGGCTAACCCATCACTGAGTAGAGGGAAAAAGATAGACAAGAAAGGTTGGGTATAAGCATCTGAGAAGGATATGCTAACTTCATTAAAGAAGACCAGGAGAAATTAAATTTGTTGTTGATTATTTGCCTGGCATAGGAACTAGCAAAGAAAGCAATTCAATAGTCTTTTTTTAGCCCAAAGGATCAATTTAGCTCTGCCCAAGCAGGTAAGAGGCTAAGAACTCCAACTGTCCATGTGCTCAAATTATAAAGTTTAAATTTGACATTGAAATCTAAATAAACACAATGACATACGACATTTTCCATTGATGTTTCCCTTGAGTTCCACTGCATTTTGCTTAACAAGCAGCTCATCCACATGTGGCTAGAGAAGAAAATACCTCAAAGGCCAGAGAAGGCCAAAGAGACCCATGCAGGATAGAAGGCTCAGCCATGGAAACTCCATACTCCAGATTGAATTTCACGAGCAGGACAGACAGGCACCACCAAACTGGGTCCAGTGTCCTGGCTATGGCTTCTAATTCCCTAATCTGGTTCTATCTATGAGTCAAGGGAAAATCTAGAAATAGTATACAGTCACCAAACATGAAGATATTTCCAAGACATCCAGGATTCCATTCCAAAGAAAAGCACCTTTTCCTTTTACCTTGCTGTCTACCCACCTTCAAAGGCGCATTCTAAACGTTGCCTCTGCAGGGGGTGACTACATTAAACATTTCAAAAATAACCCGACTGGATGTTGTGATACCCCAGAGAACTGCAGATTTTTCCCCAAATAAGAAAATGTAGCTCTTTAGAGCATATCTGAGAAACCAAATATCTGCTTAAACCCTTCTGTCACAGACACTGACACTACTCAAAATGAACTTTTCTCAAACATTAGCTAGAGGTCTGTACCATCTAGCTGAGATGTCAGGGCACTAGAAAGTCTCTATCTAAAGAGATAATTAAGAAAGAAATATCCAGAGTTTGCACAGTTTCTGACAGTGACATCAACAACCCATTGAAATGCTCTCTTTGCCAGATCTGTCCATTCATTCAATAAATAAATATTCAATAAAAACACCTGTATATAGAACACCCATGTGGCAAGCAAAGTGAGAAATAAAAAAGTAGCTTAAAAATAGACCTTGCCTTCAAAAACTAAGACATATATAACCCTCCCCACCCCCATAAAAATAAGGTAGAAAGCATTAATTGCCCTAAGAGGTGTATAAAGTGCCACACTCATGTGAGTTCAGAGAGGCTGAAATTATTTCTGATGGAAAGAGTCTAGAAAAATTTCACAGAGGAAAATAGTATTTGAGATGACCTTTGAAGGGTAGGCAGGATTTGAACCTGAAAGATGAAAGCAAAGTGCATCCAGGTGGAAAGATCGTTCTAAGCAATGAATCTAAGTAAACAAACACAGGAAACAACACATTTGTTTCAGTCTCGCTGGAGAATAGGCTGCAAGGCACATAATTTGGGGAGGGGGGTAGAAAAATAAGTGACAGCCATTTTATAGATGGCTTTCTATAGGAATTTGGAATTTATGTCATAAAAAAGAGCCACTGAAGGCTTCTGAGCTGGGGAGTGGCGTGCCAAGGGTGAGGCTTCAGAAGGATTAATTGGGCAAGGCAGATTAGAGGAGAATGTAAGCAGAGGCAAGAAGACTAATCAGGATAGAAATACAATGATGAGGGTAAAAAGCAAAGAACTGTGGTGTCAGAGAAGGCAAGGAGAGGAGGAGGTAGATGAGAGAAACGTTGTCAGCTTAGGGTCAACATGATTTGCTCATTGGTGCTCATGTGGAAGAAGGATATGAAAGATAATCCTGATGGGTGTATTCTAGATGTCTGAAAAGATAATAATATTATCAACAGAAAAGGAACTCAGAAAGTGAAGATGCCTGTAGAAATCCCAAATGCTTATGTTTGGTCATCCACTGGAAATGTGGGCCTGGTGTCAGGAAGTCACAGAAGTATCTTTGGAAGACCAAAGATACTGTTCAGTCCCAGTTACCTTATCTCTGTGATATTTGCCATTGTTGACCCTCTCCTCCTTGAAATTTTCCTCTTGGGTTTCTAGACAGTATCCATTCCTCATTTTCCTCTTCCCTCTATGGCAATTCTTTCCGTCTGCATGAGCTCTTCTTCTCCTACTTGTCCCACAAATGGTTGCATTCTCCAGAACTGCAGCCTCAGTCATTTGCTGTTCTCATTGCACACTCTGTCCCTGAAGTCTCATCTGTACCTGTTGCTGCAGTTACCACTTCCACGTGGATGGCTCCTGCAGAAAGCAGCGGCTAAGGATGCAGATGCTAGTATCAGCCTCAGTTCACATTCCAGCCCTACTTCTGGCTGGCCATGTGACTTTGGACAAGTCACGTACCTTGATCTTTCTCATCTGTAAGATGTGGTTATGGAGTTGTTAAGAGGATTTAACATGAGGATTAATATGAAATCTGGTACAGTGTAAGTCCTCAGTAAATGGTAATTATTGTTGAATAAAATCTGTAACTGGAAATCTAGATCTCTCTCGATAGCCAGTTCTACATAGTCAGTTGTCACCTGGGCAGGATCCCTCAAAGTCCCGAAGTAAACTCATTGTCTTTCTCACCTCTCATAACCCTGCCCCTCTGTATTCCCAACATTCATTCTATCATCCAAATTAGAAGCCTGGGAATCATCCCACATTTGTCCCACTCCTTTACCCCCACATCCATCTGTCATGAAATCCTGTAAGATACAATGCCAAACTACTAAACATGGCATGAAAACCTCATCATTATCTCACTCCTGCTTTTTGCCCAAACTCATTTCCCACCACTCTCTCATTCCCCAATGCACTCACACCCTGTGGTTCAGCTTCATATCAATGTACTTGCCATTCCTCACAAATATCGAGCCACCTAATATGAAGGTCTTCGCACATTTCTTTCGAATACCCTTCTTCCAACTTCCCATACCCAATTCAGATAATTCCTATTGCCTTTAAAGACAGCTTGTGTCACCTCCCTGTGAAGGCTTTCTTGGCTACCAGTGGGCAGGTAAATGGCTTTCTCTCTATTACTTATAACAAAGTATATTTTCCTATGGTGGTACTTACCACATTAGAATTACTGATTTGCTTGTCTCTCTTCTCCAATAAATTGTAAGGACTTACAAGTAAGGACTGTGCTTCATTCATTGTTCAACTCTCCTTCCTCTGCCCTCCCTCCATCACAATACATAGTACATGGAAGGTACTTATTTTTTTTTTTTTTTTGAGATGGAGTTTCGCTCTTGTTGCCCAGGCTGGAATACAGCTGCACAATCTTGGCTCACCACAACCTCCGCCCCCCAGGTTCAAGCGATTCTCCCACCTCAGCCTCCTGGGTAACTGAGATTACAGGCACACACCACCAGGCCCGGCTAATATTTTTGGATTTTTAGTAGAGACAGGTTTCTCCATGTTGGCCAGGCTGGTCTCGAACTCCCAACCTCAGGTGATCCGACGCCTCAGCCTCCCAAAGTGCTGTGATTTACAGGTGTGAGCTACCTCACCCGGCATTTTTTTTTTTTTTTTTTTTTTTTGAGACAGGTTCTTGCTCTGTCACCCAGGCTGGGGTGCAGTGGTGTGATCACAGCTCACTGCAGCCTTGACCTCTCGGGCTCAAGTGATCCTCCCACCTCCTTCCCAAATTACTGGGATTACAGGCTTGAGCCACCTCGCATGGCTAGGTTTTTTGTTTGTTTGTTTCTATTTTTTGAGATAGGGTCTCACTCTGTCACGTAGGCTGGAGTGCAGTGGCGCAATCTCAACTCACTGCAGCCTTGACATTCCAGGCTCAAGCAGTCCTCCCACCTCAGCCTCCATAGTACTTAGTACTATAGGTGCACACCACCATGCCCAGCTAATTTTATATTTTCTAGAGACAAGGTCTCACTGTGTTGCCCAGGCTGGTCTTGAACTCCTGGACTCAAACAATCATCCTGCCTCAGCCTCCCAAAGTGCTGGGATTACAGGTGTGAGCCACTGCCCCTGGCCAATTATTATTATTATTATTTTTTTTTTTTTTTTTTTAGTAGAGATAGGGTTTCTCCGTGTTAGCCAGGCTGGTCTCGAACTCCTGACCTCAGGTGATTCACCCATGTCGGCCTCCCAAAATGCTGGGATTACAAGTATGAGCCACGGTGTCCAACCCAATTTTTTTAATATATAAATAAATGACTGAATACAGACAAACCAAGATAATCCTAGTAGTTTCCTGCTCTCTTTTTTGTTAGCATAATCAGTCATAGAATTCATGTAGCTTGACTTCAAAAGTTTTTCTGGTTTAGTCCATCCTCTGGAATAATAACTAATAGTTTCTATCCTATTTTCTAAGATACATGTATTTTAAAGCTAATGGGATATTTGATCACAATCTCCTGCTGGGGTGTTAAATCAAAGAAACCAAAGCTTTGTTTCATTTTATTTTGTCTATGGCGTCTTTCATGCATTCTCCGAATGTTCTCTGGTTAATCACTTGATCCACACCAAATAAGTCAAATGAACTCACCTGATGAAATGCAAAGGAAAGCCTGTAAGAACTTTAAGTTTGCAAATACAATTAGACTCTCTTTAATTCAAATAGTTGGATAATGCGATTCCCTAAGATTGTCATTCAGAATACAAACTCTCATTGTACTGAGGGGAGAGAAGATGCATAGAAACTCCAGGTGACAAAATATTTAAAAACACAGAACATTTTTTTCAAATGTATTCTTCTAATTTAAAGATGACACATCTTACTAAGGGTGTATAAGAGCAACAAAACCGCTCCCAGTTATTACAGTGAACCTGCCAGAAGACAAGTCTTTGATGCCTATCAGCAGTCTCTGTCTATAGAAGCTGTTCCAGCTTTCATCCAGCCTTCTGGGTCCACTTCTCCACTCTCATTCCTCACATCTTGACCCTTGGGGATCTCTTACTGGAAAGTGCTCTTTCCTGCCATCACCCTCCTAGGCCCCTACCAGGGACCCAGCCCCAGTGGGGCTTAATAGGCACCTTGGCATGGTAGTCTGGTGCCCTAGACTTTTTTTCTTTTAATTGAGGCAGAGTCTCACTATGTTGCCCAGGTTGGTCTCGAACCCCTGGGCTCAAGCATTCTTCCTGCCTCAGCCTCCTGAGTAGCTGGAATTACAAGCCACGTGCCACCGCGCCCAGCCAGTTACCCTAGACTTTTTGACGAAAAGAAAAAGTTTTCCAGGTTAAGAAAATGAACCATAAGTATTTACAATTGCAGCACCAAAAAGGAAACTGGCTGACATACGAGCAGCTCAGAGATCAGTGACTTAGACAATGCTGCCACCTATCGGTCAAAAATGGAAGTACTGCTGGTCTTTTCACCAAATTTAGAGCGACTTAATGGAACATTTCATATGGATTTGGAATAGGTAGTCACTGAATTGTTATTACCATCATTACTGGTGCTTCAACAATAAGTTTTTTCTAGTCCTAACACAATCACAACTAAATCCTATGAGCAGGGGGTGCGGCAGAAACTGAGGATGTAGACTAGGAAATCAGAGTCATGAATGTGAAGGAGTAAGTACTCTAGTACTTTCCCTTAATTCTGGGAATGTGGAGTAGGAAATCAGTTCAAATCCTGAAAGAGGGAATAGAGGGAATAAAGGCTGAGGAAAGCACCAGGAGACTGAGCACCTCCCATACACCACACACTGACTCAACGAGGTACATTCACATGAGGAATCTAATTTAATCCCCACTAAAACCCTGCCAGACTAGCATTTTTGTCTCCATTATTGGGTCTCTATTATTAGATTGTAGCCAAAAAAAGGTATAGATTTGCATAAGCTCACAGCTCAGACTCAGCAGGGCTGGTTTGAACTCAGGTCTGTCTGCCCTGTCACAAAAGCCCATTCTCATTTTAACAGGCCAAAACCACCTATTCTCACTTTTCAAATTTTCTAAGGCAAATATTGAGTGCATAAGATTGTTCTGATTACTATCTCCTGCTGGGGTGTTAAATAAAAGAAACCAAAGCTTTAGGGGATGCCTATGCCGGGAGATTTGGTGCCACGGATTCTCTTTATCCAGTAGGGGCTCTTTTTTTCCTTTCTCCTTCCTGCCCCATTTTCCTCTCCCCTCTAAAATTCTCTGCCTAACTATAGATACAGTACAGTAGCAACAGCCACTATCTACATATGGCCATTGGTTCTTGAAATTAGGCTAGTCCAAATTGATATGCACTGTACATGTAAAATGCACACTGGATTTCTGGGACTTCATATAAAAATTTTAAAATCCCATTAATTATTTTTATATTGATTACACAGTGACATGACACTATTTTGGCTATATCCAGTTAAATAAAGTATGTCATTAAAATTAATTTCATCTGTTTTATTTTTTAACAGGACTACTAGAAAATTTTAAATTACATATCTGGATGGTACTGTATTTCAACTGGATAGCACCGGTTTAAAGACATGCAAACATGCTTTTGTAAAGAAAGGCATTTCATACATTAATTAGTATAAGATCACAGGCATGAAACCAAAATCTATTTCCTGCTCAGTTGATAGGCAGAAAACTGCCATCTGAGGTTCAATTAAGACAACTATAATTATTAACTGGGAGCTTCTCATCGTGAGCAAACTAATAAAGCCTGATTTTCTCTGGTTGTATGCCTTATGAGTGACTGATTTGTTCACTAATTATCCCAAAGTTTTTTATCCTGCAGATTACATTAATAATAGTGTGATTTTTATACTAGAAGAATATGCTCTATCAGGCTCAACAATAACTTCACATTTCTCATATTAGAAAAAGTTGAGCTATTACTATTCCCCTCAGAAGTATGTTCCTAAGACACTGCACAATCTTCTCACCCCTACCTAGTTCAATGTCTTTAAAGAAGATGGAAATGTCATTGTGAACTAAAGGCTAGTCACATCCTAGGATTAAACCAATTCACCTCAAAGGCTTATTTTCAGGCCAACCAGGGTTCCTTACAGCTTTTTCTTATCAAAAACAACCCTGGAAAAATGGACTTAGAGAAATCTACAGGCCAATGGACTCCTAAAGACAAGATACAGTCAAAGTTGCTAACCAGGAATTAAAAGATCAGGCTTACTCCCTAGGTTGACAAACAATTGGTCCAAACCATATGGAGTTTCTCCTTCTACAGAGCCCTTAGCACAGTGGTACCTGAGACTAGACTTCATGAGCAAGGTTCTTGGGCAGGCAGAGCACATTCTGGGATGGCAGAAGACATTCTGCCTATCCAAGAATTTCAAAGAGCCTCCATCTGCCCCTTGGAGTCAGGGTCTATGTCAATCACGATGCCAAGTTTCCAGACAGGAGGAGAATGGACTAATTAATTTCTCAAGTTCACCTTCAAAACCAGACTCTGATCCCCCACTTTCAGCATAAGGGAACAGACCCAATAAGTTAAATTGAAGTTAAAACAAAAACAAAATCCCTGGTCTGAGGTTTCCTAGGAACCCACTTGAACAGTGCACAATACAAACTCAACAGATATCTTCTGCCAGCAATTTTCAATTTTCTCTGCTATGTGTGATATTTTCCATGGATGAGACCAGAGATGTTTGGTTGTAAATGATTGTCAGATGTTTAAACAATTTTGTTGCTGAAACATGATAATTTCCAGAAGCCCCTTTTCTGTACACGGTATCTTTTGCTAAGACCCACCACAAAGAAAATGAGTTGTACAAGAAGAATGGCAGAAGATCTGGAAATTAACCCAAAAAAATGGACCATAACATGCCTCAAACAAAACAAAAAAAATCATTAATAAGAAACAGGCCAGTTTCTAAGGGTCATGGAAAGAACTCACATTGGGTTCCCAGCAGCTGGCTATGTTTCAAAGTCAGTAACCTCCAACTTGTCAGGGAAGATTGTGGTTAATGCTGTGAAAGACATGTGCTGAAAGATTTCTAGTTGCCCTTAAATTCCTGAATTTCTAGTCAGGATATCATACCACACATGTGCAAAACAGAAAAGTCTGGTAAAGTCTAAGTGGGTCCTGCTGTAAGTGTATAAAATCTTAACTTATAAAACCAATACATTAGGTAATCACATATCAAAAAAGGATTAACTCAAAAATATTTTTAAATAAAAATTTCCCTATTCACATAGTAGGTTGAATCACATGAAACTGCAAATATTTGACTCTTTTTGACCCAAAAACCCCCAAATTCTGGCAATTCAAGCTATACATTTCATTAACAACATTGGCACTAAAAATTTAAAGAGAGTGTTAGGAATCCCTACAAAAGGTTGCCGAAATAAAATTTTAAAAAAACATATTTCTCAAATTACAAAGTCAACAGGAAATTATTTTGTTCAATGTTTTCTATTTTTAGATGTATAATTTTTTTCAGTGACATACCTTTAGCCTCTTTTAATCTGAATACCACAGGATATAATCAGTGATAACTAAGAAGAATTTTTTTTTTTTTTTTTTTTTTGAGACAGGGCCTCACTCTGTAGCTCAGGCTGGAGTGCAGTGGCAGGCACAATCTCGGGTCACTGCAACCTCCGCCTTCTGGGCTCAAGTGATTCGTGTCTCAGCCTCCCTGGTAGCTGGGATAACAGGCGTGTGCCACCACGCCCAACTAATTTTTGTATTTTTTGGTAGAGATGGGGTTTCACCTGAACTAAGAATTTCAGTAATAAATTTGGCAATGCCTAAAATAATAGTAATACACTTCATGTTTGTATATTTTTTATATTTCAAAGTAGCTTTAAATGAAATGACTCTATTAAGCCATTTCTCCAAATCCTTTGTGTCAAAATGAGACAAAGATGGAAGAAAGAGAGAGAAAGAAAGAAGGAAGGATGGACTAATTTTAACTATCGGAATTTAGACATCCAAATGAGGATTGTCTTTCAAAGGACTCCCTATAGCTACATATCTAATTCCAGGTGACGCTGCCACACTGATCAGAATGTTCATGGAATTCCTCTTTGGAATCACTTTCCAAGTTACATAAGAAAACCAGTACATTCTTTAACAGTCATTTTTTTTCTTTTTCTTTTTAAATTCCAAAACAGGGTGTCTAGCTAGATCAGTTGGTAGAGCATGAGACGCTTAATCTCAGGGTCATGGGTTCGAGCCCTACGTTGGGTGCTGTGTTTCCCAGCATTTTGGGAGGCCGAGATGGGCAGATCACTTGAACTCAAGAATTCGAGACCAGCCTGGCCAACATGGCAAAACCCCGTCTCCACAAAAAAATACTAATATGAGCCAGGTATGGTGGCGCATGCCTGTAGTCCCAGCTACTTGGGAGGCTGAGGTGGGAGGATCACTTGAGCCTAGGAGGTGGAGGCTGCAGTGAGCCAAGAGCGCCACTGCACTCCGGCCTGAGTGACAGAGTGAGACTTTGTCTCAAAAAAAGAAAGAAAGAAAGAAAAGAAAAGAAAATGGCACCAACCAGCTTATTGATCTACTTAGTTCCAGATGCTTTTTGACTATTTGCTAAAATGTGTACATACATGCATACATAAAATAAAAACGACTCGGGAAAGGGAAATATTTTTACACTGAGGATATCCAAGAATGCTGGGTACATTCTCCCACTTTCCCTTTTTGTCTGCTTATTACCCACTTCCTCCAGCAGTACCCTCCACCTTCTGACAGAAAACCAGGTCTCTTCTCTGTAAACCAAGGTGGTTCGAAATGAGATGGTGGGAATGTCCCTTACAACGGCCAGCCCCAATCCCACCGGGAGTAACTTCGACATATTCCTTTACTCTTTCTGCGTCTTTTAACATATCTGAAAATAGAAAGTAGGTAAACTGCACCTACTTTTCAGAAGGTGGAAGGGATTCGTGGTGTAATCTCTCTACGTGGGCGGAAACACACTGTAGGCACCCAAATAACAAAATGTAAATGTCTAGCAAGTATATAAAAAAAATCAGGAAAGGTTTTTTGTTTGTTTTTGTTTTGTTTTGCTTTTGTTTTTGTTTTTCATATAAAAGGCCAAAAGTAGGGAAGTGACAGAAAGGCTGATTGCCGACCTTTTCAAAGCTTACTTATTTTAAACAATTACACTGACTCATAAAATAAAAGTATTTCTTGTGCCCTGGTCAAAAGCAAGTGGGTTTTTACCTTAAGGGTGAATAATAATAATGCTTTGGGGATGACAAATAAAAGGGCTTCCCCTTGGCTAGCCGAGGTGGAGCCATCGGGGATATCCCATCTCTCCTCGTCGATCTGGAAGGCTTTCTGAAGGAACTGGGGTTTGTGTCCCTGGCACGCCCGGGACCTGCGTGGGGCTCAGCGCGCTGCCAGGCGGCCTCAGCAGCCCAGAGCTTCAGCGGTTGCTATGGCAACAGGCCGCCCTGAGCAGCAGTCAAAGTCCCTGCCTGGGCGACTGCACTTCCCAAGCGCGGAGAGTCTGCCCAGTGAGTTCCGCCCTCTCCAGCGTGCTTTCTGTGATCCACCAAATCAGGCGCTGCCACGCCCGAGCTGAGTGGTCAGCTTCCCTGGGAGGGCGGGGTTAGGGTGCAGAAACAGGACGGAGAAGGGACCTGTATTTCCCCTGGCCTGTGAAATGGATGTTAGTGACTACAGCTCAATTTTCCAGTTAAAGGAGGAGCCGAGACTTTTAAGTCGAGTGTTCCTGTGGGGCCAAAAGGATGGTTTCAGAGAAATCCCAGGAAGTGAGAGTGCTGGGATACGCGAGGGGCCCACGGAGCCCTCCCCTGCGTGTCTGAGATCACACCCTGCGGGTACCCTGCCGTCATGTGCTGAAGGAGGTGACTGGATCTCGACTCCAGAGTTTGCTCCTGAGATCGAAAAACAAAACAACCCAATAATAATAATGACAGCCCTGGGTGGGGACAGTTGCAACAGGTCTTATGAGAAAGTCAGTAATTGTGTAGGTTCAGGGAAGGCGTGGGCATGTTGGTGAAGTAAGGTTCTGAGTGGAAGAAGAAAATGCTGCTTCTAGGGAGGAGAATACCGTCAGAAGGAAGGAAAGGAGGGAGTGGGAGGGGAGGCGAAATCAAGGGAGAGGAGAAGAGGGGAGGAGGGAAGGTGAGGTGAGGTGACTGGTATTCTGCCAATCCCATTCTGCACACTAGTGAGACCTAGCAAGGACTAGAGTTTCAGGGGGAAAATAGGAGAATAATGAAAGATAACAGACAGGAAAGAAAAAAGAAATAATTGAAAAGTTTGAAAGAAGAAAGACAACAGCTGAACCAATGGGGGTGAAAATAGAAGGAAATGAAAATTCTGCAAGCTTTTGTTTCATGGATAGAAGGACTATATTTTCTGGTCCATTATCAGGATACAAGATGAAAAAAAAGCTATTGAACTTGTGGGGAAAGTGGCTGGTTTAAATTAGTCCTGCCCCCGAAAATCCAAGCTGCATGTTTGTCAGTCTTATGGCTGATTTAACTCATAGGCCCGGGAGAGAAAGGGTAGAAGGATGCCTGAATGACCAGCAAAGAATCTGCATCCAATCAACACTCAGAGCATGTATGCTACTTTCTTCAGAAACCTTCAGGAGTCATAGACTATGGTCAGTTCTTCATCAGAATTATTTTAGATTTACTTCAGTTGTTTTTTCATCAAATGCACATAAGACATGAAATTGTTCTTAGCTGTGCAGACCTTGTCTATTTTCTGAAAGGAAAAACAATCTTAATTTTTAAAGCCCTACATACATGACATCTTTGTACTTTTCAAATCATTGTGTCACCTCCTTCCCTTCTCTTCTGACGGGGCCTGGCTGAATCTCTCCTATTCTCACAATGGCTTTGCCTCAATTCTGCTGAAGTCACTTCCCATTGCTCACATTATTATACTGTTTTTACTTCACTTCCAAGCTTGTTTCTGACCACACAAAGGGTGCTGTAATTCTGAGTTCGCTATATATAGAGTTGCTTTTCCAGGAACATTATTAATAAAAGGAAAGGTCTTCCTTTTCCATTATGGAGATATACCCATGTTACGTTGTGCTTTGATGATCTGGGCTCTGACTTATAAAACCAGTGTTACTATAATTTTCACATCTTTGAGCAGCTCTGCCCAGTCAGTTCCCCATAGGTCCCTCGGGAGTTTTTGTTGTTTAATTTTTGAATCTTAGCTGGAATCTATCTTCATTAGGAGTCTAGCGTCTTGTTCTCCGTAGAGCTCTGAAATGGTATAACAGAGAGAAGGGTACTAGAAACAGCAGGCTGACTCTCTTTAATTTTCTTTTTCTTTTTTTTTTTTTTTTTTTTTTTTGAGACGGAGTCTCGCTGGTCTCCCAGGCTGGAGGGCAGTGGCGCAATCTCGGCTCACTGCAAGCTCCGCCTCCTGGGTTCACGCCATTCTCCTGCTTCAGCCTCCCGAGTAGCTGGGACTACAGGTGCCCGCCACCACGCCTAGCTAACTTTTTGTATTTTTAGTGGAGACGGGGTTTCACCGTGTTAGCCAGGATGGTCTCGATCTCCTGACCTCGTGATCCACCCGCCTCGGCCTCTCAAAGTGCTGGGATTACAGGCGTGAGCCACCACGACCGGCCAACTCTCTTTAATTTTCTAACAACTCAAATAAAAAGTTTTTCGGCTTCTACTGTTTGCTGACTCTTCCTTTCCTCTTTTCATATAGCTGGTCTACCTTACTGATGTTTCAAGTCACTCTAGTTGCTAGAATTTAGGTGAATTATATTTCAGGCTTTCAAGCCATTTAAGGGAACAAGGAAGATTGTTAACATCTGGACCTCAGATCCACTGGCCTTAAGAGCTCAGTATCACTCCCCACGATGTAGGCAGGTTGGTGTATGTTGTTCTCTGATGTTACCTTGTAGCCATCTAAATTGGTCTCTGCATGCTAAACCTTGGGGAGGAAAGACTCAAATAGGGTTCACCTTCCCTAACTCCTACTCTTCCATCATTTTTTAAACTATCACAATATCCTGGACATTCTCATTCATTGCTGAATCAGTATAGTTTGAGTGTTTGGAAAAGAGGTGGTGGGAGGAGAACAAAGACAAGTGGAAAAAGCTGAAGTGAAAGCCTTTTCTCAAAAGCTCCTAGTCAGGAGAAGTGACACTGTAGGGCAGACAACTCTAGAAATAGTAGGATACACAGAGGAAGGGCCAGAGTTCACCGACGTATGTGAACTCGATGTTGTAAATAAGAACATGGGTATAAGGAAGACAGAACACTCTAGTGGTTGCTGGCACAAACTCCTGGGTTCTGATTTCCACTGTGGTGATTACTATGTGGTGACCCTAGACAAGTTACTCAACCTCAGCTTCCTTGTCTATAAAAGGGGGATACTAATGGCACCAACTTCACAGGGTTGTTGTGACAATTGAATAGGTTGATTATATAAAGTGCTTGGAATAGCATCTGGCATTTGGAAGTGCTAAATAGGTATTAACTATTATTATTCTAGAACCATAATCCCAAACCCACAGCAGCTTGCCACCACAGGAGTGTCTCTGATACAACCATTCTTTGAACAAGGACAGTGGGGCATTCTTTCTCATAGTTACTTGTTCCTTTATTGCTATAGGCTCTACCTGGTGTCCAGGACATTAATTAAGCAAACAAGCTTTTGTGTAGAATTCAGTAAAAGCATCATAATCCATTTTCATTTCTACTTTAGTACAAGGGTCAGTATGAATTGTCATCCATTGATAGTGGAAATTCTCTACAATAGCTTCTCTATGAGTATGTTAGCAGCACAGTGGAAAAAGAAATATATGAGAACCTTGACTGCTTTCCACCTCTTTCTCTCGTAACTCTCAGTATTCCACAATCAATTCCTTCCACACTACCAAGGAGAGTCCAAAGAAATCAGTGTCCTGAGATCCACCACTGAAATTAAGCTTTGCTGTGGGCGAAACTCAAGTGACATTGACTTTCCAGGATATAGGAGTAATTAGAAATATAAAGTGAATAAGAGAAGGTGGAACATTTGATGAGAAGTGATAAGGTGGCCACAAGGTGGCACAGGACAACAGCCACAGAGCACTCCCTTCCTCCCAAGTGACTCCATTTTGCATAAGGGCTCTGTCTCTGCTGCCCTGCCCTCTTACAACTTAGCACCCTTAAAAGCTGTCTTTGCAAACACCCTCGTGCCTTTCTTCTCCCACATTCCGTAGTCAGTGGTCCTCTCTCCCTAGTCCTTCTTTTCTTTCAATAGGTCTCAATTCTCATTGTTTCAGCATGGATTCCCTTTACTCCCAGGTGACCCTGCTTGCTAGTCCTGTACTCAGCAATTCCTCCTTCAGAAAAGTGAGCTCGGCAGGGCACGGTGGCTCATGCCTGTAATCCCAGCACTTTGGGAGGCCGAGGCGGGCAGATCAAAAGGTCAAGAGAGTGAGACCATCCTGGCCAACATGGTGAAACCTCGTCTCTACTAAAAACACAAAAATTAGCCGGGCATGGTGGCAGGCACCTATAATCCCAGCTACTTGGGAGGCTGAGGCAGGAGAATCGCTTGAATCCAGGAGGCGGAGGTTGCAGTGAGCCAAGATCACACCACTGCACTCCAGCCTGGGTAACAGAGTGAGACTCTGTCTCAAAAAAAAACTAAACAAATAAATAAAATAGAAAAGTGAGCTCCTCCACTGCATCTCCAAGTCACACATTCAACGGAATCTAAGTGAGGCATGCAGCAGAGTCCACTGGTTTGGCCATTTCACCAGTCAAGTTGGGGTCCAACAGGGCTGAGTAATAGAAGGCTGTTGATTGACTTTATGTAATCTTCAAGAGTTTCCTGAGTAGTCAGTTTGAGTTTTTTAGATGATATGATCTTCTATAGAGGAAATAGATTAGGGCATTAAAATTGAGAAAGCAGTGCCTGACTGGATGTTTGTTAAGGAATTATTACCCAAAGACAAGTGGCCTAGGAGTCAGTAGACTGACCTGGATTTTAATCCCACCCCTAGCACATAGCTTGTATGTTTAGGCCAGTTAATTAATTCTACGAGTGGCATCCTTTTGTCCATAAAATGAGAGTAATATCCATCTTGTAGGATTTGTAACATGTAAAATATCTACTTCAATAAATGTTGGTTTCCTCTTTTTCCCTCAGATGCAAAATGAAGGGGACTGGGCCAGGTGTTGCGGCTCACACCTATAATTCCAGTGCTTTGGG
The DNA here is from genome assembly GCF_028885655.2 of Pongo abelii. Classification (NCBI taxonomy): domain Eukaryota; kingdom Metazoa; phylum Chordata; class Mammalia; order Primates; family Hominidae; genus Pongo; species Pongo abelii. The sequence goes on along the minus strand of NC_071985.2, from coordinate 84,578,143 downwards.
AGGCCAAGGCTGGAGGATAGATTGAGCCTAGGAGTTGGGGATCAGCCTGGGCAACAAAGTGAGACCCCAACTCTACAAAAAAAAAATCAAAAAATTAGCTGGATGTGGTGACATGCACCTGTACCTGTGGTTCCAGCTACTCGGGAGGCCGAAGCAGGAGGATTGCCTGAGCCCAGGAAGTTCAGGCTGCAGTGAGCCAAGATCATGCCATGACACTCCAGCCTGGGCAACAGAGTGAGACCCTGTCTCAAAAATAGCAGGGGGAGGAGGGACTGGACTAGATCTTTAAGTATCTTCCAATGTTAATATTCTATGTTCTATATCTTATTACAGTGATGACTCTCATAAATTAATGGAAGTCTAGCAGCAAGTGAATAATAAAGTATCTCCTGATTTTAGGGGAACAGGGGCTATCAAGAACTAAAATAGGATTGCTTTACACTTCTGTGAGCATTCTCTACAACTCCTTCCTCTCCAGACCTTTTGAAGAGGCAGAACAGTTTCCTGTCCCTCAATCAAAGGCTACATATAAACAGGGAGTGGGCTGGGCATGGTGGCTCATGCCTGTAATCCCAAAACTGTGGGAGGCCAAGGCGGGCTGATCACTTGAGATCTGGAGTTCGAGATCAGCCTGGCCAACATGATGAAACCCTATCTCTATTAAAAATACAAAAATTAGCCGGGTGTGGTGATATGCACCTGTATTCCCAGCTACTTGGGAGGCTGAGGCATGAGAATCACGTGAACCCAAGAGGCAGAGGTTGCAGTGAGCCGAGATCACACCACTTCACTTTAGCCTGGGTGACAGAGGGAGACTCTGTCTTTAAAAAAATAATAATAGGGAGTGGCCTCAGCCAAAGACATGGCTAGTTTAGAGTGGGAAGGGCTCAGCAACTTCCCAAAGCACAGGGTCCCAGCAGAAAGGCTACCCTGTGATCCTTCCCTCAGGAGTGGCTTCCTTCCAGTGCCCCTATTACCTCCTCTTAGAGCCCAGAGACACTGCAAATGTCAGTGTCCAGGATGCTCTGGGTAGAAGTTAATGATTACATGAGCCAGCTCTTTCTGCAAACCCTGATGCCTATGCCTGGTCGCTCCAAATCCAGAAGAGACACTGCATAATCTTTGGAAATTCACTGCAGTTATTTTCTTCATCTCCCAATAATCAACCTCAACAACATCCCTCAGTCCTAGGAACTTCCTAGATGGAGTTTGGTCTCTAGACTAGCTATGGGATATCATAACAGCTATGAAGGAATAGAATCATTTTGTGACTTTAACCTATTAGCCCTCTAGTACTGGCCTTAAACAGAGAGATAGGTTTAAAAAACAAAGCCCGTGACTCAAGTTAAGGACTCCAGAGCCTGGAAACTCTCTCTCAGGATTGATACCTCTGTTGTTTTTTCAGGACTTAATGTTAGGAACATGGGTTCTCTATATTGGGGGAGTATTATGGAGTGAATTGTGTCTCCACAAAGTTCATGTGCTGAAGTCCTAACCTCAGAATGTGATTGTATTTGGAGTGAGGGCCTTTAAAAGAAAGTTAAGGTAAAATGAGGACATATGGATGGGCCCTAATCCAATATGACTGGTGTCTTTTAAGAAGAAGAGATTAGGACACAGATATACCAAACGTAGATCATGTAAAGATACCAGAAGAGAATGGCCATCTACAAGCCAAAAAAAAAGCGGTCTTCGAAGAAACCAACCCTGCCAACACCTTAATTTCAGACTTCAGCCTCCATAATTATGAGAAAATTAATTTCTGTTGTTTAAGCCACCCAGCTGGGGTACTTTGCTATGTACCTCCAGAAAACTAATATAGGGAGAGTTATTAAGGCATGTCTCATATTTCTGCCCTTTCCCAATGCCTCCAACCAGATTGTATCTGCTTCCCTGTGTCTACTTGCTGGCTTGGAACTTATTAAGATTGGATCCTTCCTGGAAGAAATTTGCTGATGGGGGCAGAAGGACACTCAGAATTGAAACTGTGTGAGCTTTGGTGCCTGGGATCCTTACTTGCTGTTGCCCATATTTAATTCAAATACTCAATGGATATTTATTATGTCCTAGGGCTATAAGAACATAAAAAGACCCCTGAGACTAGGAAAGAAAGCTTCAAAGAGATGGTCATTTAGACCATTTTTAAAGAATGAGAGGAATTGTTGGAGAAGATTGGCATGGGAGAAGAGAATTGAAGCAGAGGGAACACCATATACAAAGGTACAAAGATGTGAAACAGAATGACCCGCTGGAGGAACTACATCCTACTGACTAGAATATAGTGTCCATGTGGGCCTGTGGCACAAGGAGAGATAGGAACCCAAACGCGGTTGGAAAATACAATCTGGGAGGCAGCTGCGGGATGTGGAGGAGCCTCAGGTAATTCTCCAGTATCTACAGCATGCCCAGGTAGAGTGGTTTCAGTAGTCAGAGAGTGCCCTCAGGCAAAGAATAGCAGCTGCTGGCAGCTGGAAATTGTAATCCATGGAAATGGTTGCAGCTGAGATGTGGGTGGGTACCCCCAGCATCTCCTAGATCAACCATACATTTGTGTGAGCCATTTGGTTTTCTCTAGTAGGTCTTGATTTAAGTTCCTGAACTCTGCCCACCACCACCAGCAGCCATGACTTCTTGGCAAGACTCCAAACCCCTCCCTACCTTCACTCTTTAGATAAGTTGTTTAAAGATGCTATGCCTCCTTCGGAATTTCATTGATTTCCATGTTCCATTCTGCCTGTTCCGCTTCTGCCAACCACTGTCCTGGACTCTCTGGCAGACTGTGCCTTCCTGGTTCTTGTTGGTTACTGGTTGCTTACTGGTTGCAGCCCTATACCTGTTCTTGAACCCCAAATATTGACCCTGTCCTAGGTTTAGTTTACTAATATGGTCTAAATTCTAGTACAGTGATAACTTGAAGAAGCTCAGGCCTAACTTACTAATCATAATATCTTACCCTATTGGAACTGAGCTTTTCCCAAAGAGTACCTCCAGTGTCTTCACTCCATCAGGATCAGTCAGTCCTTCTACCCTCACCCAACTATCTATAGCCCTAAAGGACCATTGATCATGGCAAGTTAAGGCAATTCTCAATAAGGAAGAACAATGATAAAGTATTAGAAGAGGTTAAGTTAAAACCTTGTGTTGCTGAATTTGAAATAGGGAAGTATCAATATTAACTTGTAAGGTATTTTATCTTTTAAAAATTCCCTTGCTCTGTCCACTGAAAAGCCGAGAAATAATGATCAACCTAGTATCAGTGAATATCTCTAGAGCCAATATTGTGAATCTGAAATCTATTTTCCATTAAAAGAAATCATGGCTGATTCCAGATCTAGGGCAGGAAAGGTACAAGATGAGTCTGGAACATCTTATAATAGAAAGGAAGGAAGGAAGGAAGCTACACATGATCATTAGGTGTAGGGTCCAGCCCTACAGGGCTTAGCAGGTGTTCTCCCTGTGTGCAGAGATGAGAGATTGTAAGAAATAAAGACACAAGACAAAGAGATAAAGAGAAAACACCTGGGCCCGGGGGACCACTACCACCAAGACACGGAGACCGGTAGTGGCCCCGAATGGCTGGGCACGCTGATATTTATTGCATACAAGACAAGGGGGGCAAGGTAAGGAGGGTGAGTCATCCAAGTGATTTCTAAGGTCAAGCAAGTCACGTGATCATGGGACAGGGGGCTGTTCCCTTTTAGGTAGCCAAAGCAAAAAGGGAAGGCAATATATGTCAGCGTTTTCTTCCATGCACTTATAAGAAAGATGAAAGACTTTAAGACTTTCACTATTTCTTCTACCGCTATCTACTACGAACTTCCAAGAGGAACCAGGAGTATGAAGGAACATGAAAGTGGACAAGAAGCGTGACCATTGAAGCACAGCACCACAGAGAGGGGTTTAGGCCTCCGGATGACTGTGGGCAGGCCTGGATAATATCCAGCCTCCCACAAGAAGCTGGTGGAGCAGAGTGTTCCCTGACTCCTCCAAGGAAAGGGAGACTCCCTTTCGCGGTCTGCTAAGTAATGGGTGCCTTCCCAGGCATTGGCATTACCGCTTGACCAAGGAGCCCTCAAGCAGCCCTTATGCGGGCATGACAGAGGGCTCACCTCTTGCCTTCTAGGTCACTTCTCACAATGTCCCTTCAGTACCTGACCCTATACCCGCCGGTTATTCCTAGGTTATATTAGTAATGCAACAAAGAGTAATATTAAAAGCTAATGATTAATAATGTTTATACCAATGATTGATAATTGTCCATGATCATCTCTATATCTAATTTGTATTTTTTTATTCTAACTATTTTCTTTATTATACTGCTACAGTTTGTGCCTTCGGTCTCCTGCATCGGCACCTGGGTAATCCTTCGCCCACAATTAGGGCCATGTTAAAGGAATTCAGGAGTCACTTATTAGCAAAGACAGAATAATTGGAGCACAAGCATCAAGAAGAATAAAAACTGAAATCATTTGAAATGCACCAAATTATGTTTGAATCCATGGGTTTAAAATGTTACTTTTTAAAAAACTCTGTTTGATCACCTGTGGAGTATGATTAGGAAGCAACTTAACTATTTTGAGAACTTTTAAATAAAGGGAAAGAATCAGACAGTTGTTCTGCCTTTCGTATATGAACCGAATCATTAGGTAGCCAAATAGTCAGGGAAGGGGTCTTTTAACAGACATATTAAAGCTAATAAATTAAGAAACAGTGATTGAATTTGAATATCATTTGAAACCCTTAATATGTTAATAGAACTAGGCATTTAGCATCAATGGCTGCTAACATACACACACACACACATACCCACACACACACACATCACGCACACATACATGACATTATGTGCCATCTGGTAAAAGGACACAACACAGTATCATCTCCAAAGTAGTCTTGCCAAAAAAAATCAAACCTATCTAATCAAAACTCTAAATCCAACTACTAATTTACAGAAAATACAAATGAGAGGGAACATGCTAAACTACACCATACAATGTAATTAACAAAATCCATACTGTGGGAATCTATTAATGAAGCAATTTCGTTTATTCAACAAATAAAGTGCAAGGTGAAAGAAGAATATGGCAAATTATAGATTAAAAGAGATTTAAAAGACATCATTTTTTAAACTGATAAAACTTAACTATAGTGTTTAGGGATGCACCCTGGAGTGATAAAGCATTTTTAAAAAGCAAAGAAGCCTAGTGCATTACAAGAATTACTAAAGGACTGGAAGAGTCTGGGTTTTTATTTTTTAGTATTTCTAAAACTGAGTCCCTTGAATGCAAACCCCCCCCAAAAAAAATCGAAGGGATTTTTTTTTTAGAAGGAGTTTTGCTCTTGTTGCCCAGGCTGGAGTCCAATGGCATGATCTTAACTCACTGCAACTTCTGCCTCCCGGGTTCAAGTGATTCTCTTGCCTCAGCCTCCCAAGTAGCTGGGATTACAGGCACCTGCCACCATCCCAGACTAATTTTTTATATTTTTAGTAGAGTATCTGGGATTACAGGCACCTGCCACCACACTCGGCTAATTTTATATATTTTTAGTAGAGATGGGGTTTCATCATGTTGGCCAGGCTGGTCTCAAACTCCTGACCTTCAGGAGATCCACCCATCTCGGCCTCCCAAAGTGCTGAGATTACAGGCATGAGCCACTATCCCCAGCCAGAAGAGATCTTGACAGAAGAGATTTTAACAATGACAACACAAGCAAATGTCAACATTTATAATATGGCCTAGTAATTTGTTTTTCAAATTTAATTTAAAGTGATCATTGTAAAATATGCCTCTTATATCATGACTCAGTATACGTGTTTGTAGTCTAGCTCAGGATTTTCCAAACTATGGTTCTAAAATAAATTTAGTGGGTTGTTATCAGCATTAAAAAATATCAAATAGACAGCTTAGGAGGCTGAGGTGGACAGATCGCTTTGAGTTCAGGAGTTCAAGACCAGCCTGGGCAACATAGCAAAACCCCATCTCTACAAAAAATATAAAAATTATCCAGGCCTAGTGGTTTATGCCTATAGTCCCAGCTACTCAAGAGGCTGAGGCTGGAGGATTGGTTGAGCCCAGGAAGGAGAGGTTGTAGTGAGAGGCTGCACACCTGCCTGGGTAACAGAGTGAGATCCTGTTTCAAAAAAAAAAATCAAATACGATGAATAAGTACTGGAGACTTAATGAATAGCGTAGTGACTATAGTTAATAACAATGTATTGCATACTTGAAATGTGCTAAGTGAGTATATCTCAAGTGTCCTCACCACAAAAAAGAAATGGTAACTGTGTGAGGAGAGGGATATGTTAATCGGCTTGATTGTGGGAGTCATTTCACAATACATACATACATATAACATCACATCATACAGCCTAAATATATGCAATTTTACATTGTCAATCAGACCCTTCCAGTTCATAAAGCTGAAAAAAAAAATCAAGTCAGAAAGAACTGAAGAGAAAATTGAGAGCCAGGCAGTCATGGTGGCTCAAGCCAGCATTTGAGGACGCTGAGTTGGGAGGATCGCTTGAGCCCAGGAGTTTGAGACCACCCTGGGCAACAAAATGAGACCTCCTCTCTATAAAAAAGTAAATAAAACAAAATTAGCTGGGTGTGGTGGTGCACACCTGTAGTCCCAGCTACTCAGGAGGCTGAGGTGGGAGGATCACCTGAGTCCAAGGAGGTCGAGTCTGCAGTGAGCCAAGAATGCACCACTGCATTCCAGTCTGGGCAACAGAGCAAGACCCTGTTTCAAAAAATAAAAAATAATCATGCCTGTAGTTCCAGCTACTAGGGAGGCTGAGGTGGGAGGATTGCTTGAGCCCAAGAGGTCAAGGCTGCAGTGAGCCGTGTTTGCACCGTTGCACTCCAACCTGGGCAAGATTGAAACCCTGTCTCAAAAAATAAAAATAAACATAAAAATATGGGGGGAGGAGCCAAGATGGCCGAATAGGAACAGCTCCGGTCTACAGCTCCCAGCGTGAGCGACGCAGAAGACGGGTGATTTCTGCATTTCCATCTGAGGTACCGTGTTCATCTCACTAGGGAGTGGCAGACAGTGGGTGCAGGTCAGTGGGTGAGTGCACCGTGTGCCAGCCCAAGCAGGGGCTAGGCATTGCCTCACTCGGGAAGCGCAAGGGGTCAGGGAGTTCCCCTTCCAGGGGTGACAGACGGCACCTGGAAAATCGGGCCACTCCCACCCGAATACTGTGCTTTTCCGACGGGCTTAGGAAACGGTGCCCCAGGAGCGTATAGCCCGCACCTGGCTCAGAGGGTCCTACGCCCACGGAGTCTCGCTGATTGCTAGCACAGCAGTCAGAGACCAAACAGCAAGTCGGCAGCCAGGCTGGGGGAGGGGCGCCCGCCATTGCCCAGGCTCGCTTAGGTAAACAAAGCAGCCTGGAAGCTTGAACTGGGTGGAGCCCACCACAGCTCAAGGAGGCCTGCCTGCCTCTGTAGGCTCCACCTCTGGCGGCAGGGCACAGACAAACAAAAAGACAGCAGTAACCTCTGCAGACTTAAATGTCCCTGTCTGACAGCTGTGAGGAGAGCAGTGGTTCTCCCAGCACGCAGCTGGAGATCTGAGAACTGGCTGACTGCCTCCTCAAGTGGGTTCCTGACCCCTGACCCCCGAGCAGCCTAACTGGGAGGCATCCCCCAGCAGGGGCAGACTGACACCTTACACGGCCGGCCAGGTACTCCAACAGACCTGCAGCTGAGGGTTCTGTCTGTTAGAAGGAAAACTAACAGAAAGGACATCCACACCAAAAACCCATCTGTACATCACCATCATCAAAGACCAAAAGTAGATAAAACCATAAAGATGGGGAAAAAACAGAGCAGAAAAACTGGAAACTCTAAAAACCAGAGTACGTCTCCTCCTCCAAAGGAACGCAGTTCCTCACCAGCAACGGAACAAAGCTGGACGGAGAATGACTTTGACGAGCTGAGAGAAGAAGGCTTCAGACGATCAAATTACTCCGAGCTACAGAAGGATATTCAAACCAAAGGCAAAGAAGTTGAAAACTTTGAAAAAAATTTAGAAGAATGTATAACTAGAATAACCAATACAGAGAAGTGCTTAAAGGAGCTGATGGAGCTGAAAACCAAGGCTCGAGAACTACGTGAAGAATGCAGAAGCCTCAGGAGCCGATGCGATCAAATGGAAGAAAGGGTATCAGCCCTGGAAGAGGAAATGAATGAAATGAAGCGAGAAGGGAAGTTTAGAGAAAAAAGAATAAAAAGAAACGAGCAAAGCCTCCAAGACATGTGGGACTATGTGAAAAGACCAAATCTACGTCTGATTGGTGTACCTGAAAGTGACGGGGAGAATGGAAACAAGTTGGAAAACACTCTGCAGGATATTATCCAGGAGAACTTCCCCAATCTAGCAAGGCAGGCCAACATTCAGATTCAGGAAATACAGAGAACGCCACAAAGATACTCCTCGAGAAGAGCAACTCCAAGACACATAATTGTCAGATTCACCAAAGTTGAAATGAAGGAAAAAATGTTAAGGGCAGCCAGAGAGAAAGGTTGGGTTACCATCAAAGGGAAGCCCATCAGACTAACAGCGGATCTCTCGGCAGAAACCCTACAAGCCAGAAGAGAGTGGGGGCCAATATTCAACATTCTTAAAGAAAAGAATTTTCAACCCAGAATTTCATATCCTGCCAAACTAAGCTTCATAAGTGAAGGAGAAATAAAATCCTTTACAGACAAGCAAATGCTGAGAGATTTTGTCACCACCAGGCCTGCCCTAAAAGAGCTCCTGAAGGAAGCGCTAAACATGGAAAGGCACAACCGGTACCAGCCACTGCAAAATCATACCGAAATGTAAAGACCATCGAGACTAGGAAGAGACTGCATCAACTAACGAGCAAAATATCCAGCTAACATCATAATGACAGGATCAAATTCACACATAACAATATTAACTTTAAATGTAAATGGACTAAATGCTCCAATTAAAAGACACAGACTGGCAAATTGGATAAAGACTCAAGACCCATCAGTGTGCTGTATTCAGGAAACCCATCTCACGTGCAGAGACACACATAGGCTCAAAATAAAAGGATGGAGGAAGATCTACCAAGCAAATGGAAAACAAAAAAAGGCAGGGGTTGCAATCCTAGTCTCTGATAAAACAGACTTTAAACCAACAAAGATCAAAAGAGACAAAGAAGGCCATTACATAATGGTAAAGGGATTAATTCAACAAGAAGAGCTAACTATCCTAAATATATATGCACCCAATACAGGAGCACCCAGATTCATAAAGCAAGTCCTGAGTGACCTACAAAGAGACTTAGACTCCCACACATTAATAATGGGAGACTTTAACACCCCACTGTCAACATTAGACAGATCAACGAGACAGAAAGTCAACAAGGATACCCAGGAATTGAACTCAGCTCTGCACCAAGCAGACCTAATAGACATCTACAGAACTCTCCACCCCAAATCAACAGAATATACATTTTTTTCAGCACCACACCACACCTATTCCAAAATTGACCATATACTTGGAAGTAAAGCTCTCCTCAATAAATGTAAAAGAACAGAAATTATAACAAACTATCTCTCAGATCACAGTGCAATCAAGCTAGAACTCAGGATTAAGAATCTCACTCAAAACTGCTCAACTACGTGGAAACTGAACAACCTGCTCCTGAATGACTACTGGGTACATAACGAAATGAAGGCAGAAATAAAGATGTTCTTTGAAACCAACGAGAACCAAGACACAACATACCAGAATCTCTGGGATGCATTCAAAGCAGTGTGTAGAGGGAAATTTATAGCACTAAATGCCCACAAGAGAAAGCAGGAAAGATCCAAAATTGACACCCTAACATCACAATTAAAAGAACTAGAAAAGCAAGAGCAAACACATTCAAAAGCTAGCAGAAGGCAAGAAATAACTAAAATCAGAGCAGAACTGAAGGAAATAGAGACACAAAAAACCCTTCAAAAAATAAATGAATCCAGGAGCTGGTTTTTTGAAAGGATCAACAAAATTGATAGACCGCTAGCAAGATTGATAAAGAAAAAAAGAGAGAAGAATCAAATAGATGCAATAAAAAATGATAAAGGGGATATCACCACCAATCCCACAGAAATACAAACTACGATCAGAGAATATTACAAACACCTCTATGCAAATAAACTAGAAAATCTAGAAGAAATGGATAAATTCCTCAACACATACACCCTCCCAAGACTAAACCAGGAAGAAGTTGAATCTCTGAATAGACCAATAAAAGGAGCTGAAATTGTGGCAATAATCAATAGCTTACCAACCAAAAAAAGTCCAGGACCAGATGGGTTCACAGCCGAATTCTACCAGAGGTACAAGGAGGAGCTGGTACCATTCCTTCTGAAACTATTCCAATCAATAGAAAAAGAGGGAATCCTCCCTAACTCATTTTATGAGGCCAGCATCATCCTGATACCAAAGCCTGGCAGAGACACAACCAAAAAAGAGAATTTTAGACCAATATCCTTGATGAACATTGATGCAAAAATCCTCAATAAGATACTGGCAAACAGAATCCAGCAGCACATCAAAAAGCTTACCCACCATGATCAAGTGGGCTTCATCCCTGGGATGCAAGGCTGGTTCAATATACGCAAATCAATAAATGTAATCCAGCATATAAACAGAACCAAAGACAAAAACCACACGATTATCTCAATAGATGCAGAAAAGGCCTTTGACAAAATTCAACAACCCTTCATGCTAAAAACTCTCAATAAATTAGGAATTGATGGGATGTATCTCAAAATAATAAGAGCTATTTATGACAAACCCACAGCCAATATCGTACTGAATGGGCAAAAACTGGAAGCATTCCCTTTGAAAACTGGCACAAGACAGGGATGCCCTCTCTCGCCACTTCTATTCAACATAGTGTTGGAAGTTCTGGCCAGGGCAATTAGGCAGGAGAAGGAAATCAAGGGTATTCAATTAGGAAAAGAGGAAGTCAAATTGTCCTTGTTTGCAGATGACATGATAGTATATCTAGAAAACCCCATTGTCTCAGCCCAAAATCTCCTTAAGCTGATAAGCAACTTCAGCAAAGTCTCAGGATACAAAATCAATGTGCAAAAATCACAAGCATTCTTATACATCAATAACAGACAAACAGAGAGCCAAATCATGAGTGAACTCCCATTCACAATTGCTTCAAAGAGAATAAAATACCTAGGAATCCAACTTACAAGGGATGTGAAAGACCTCTTCAAGGAGAACTATAAACCACTGCTCAAGGAAATAAAAGAGGATACAAACAAATGGAAGAACATTCCATGCTCATGGGTAGGAAGAATCAATATCATGAAAATGGCCATCCTTCCCAAGGTAATTTACAGATTCAATGCCATCCCCATCAAGCTACCAATGACTTTCTTCACAGAATTGGAAAAAACTACTTTAAAGTTCATATGGAACCAAAAAAGAGCCCGCATCGCCAAGTCAATCCTAAGCCAAAAGAACAAAGCTGGAGGCATCATGCTACCTGACTTCAAACTATACTACAAGGCTACAGTAACCAAAACAGCATGGTACTGGTACCAAAACAGAGATAGAGATCAATGGAACAGAACAGAACCGTCAGAAATAATGCCACATATCTACAAGTATCTGATCTTTGACAAACCTGACAAAAACAAGAAATGGGGAAAGGATTCCCTATTTAATAAATGGTGCTGGGAAAACTGGCTAGCCATATGTAGAAAGCTGAAACTGGATCCCTTCCTTACACCTTATACAAAAATCAATTCAAGATGGATTAAAGACTTAAATGTTAGACCTAAAACCATAAAAACCCTAGAAGAAAACCTAGGCAATACCGTTCAGGACATAGGCATGGGCAAGGACTTCATGTCTAAAACACCAAAAGCAATGGCAACAAAAGCCAAAATTGACAAATGGGATCTAATTAAACTAAAGAGCTTCTGCACAGCAAAGGAAACTACCATCAGAGTGAACAGGCAACCTACAAAATGGGAGAACATTTTCGCAACCTACTCATCTGACAAAGGGCTAATATCCAGAATCTACAATGAACTCCAACAAATTTACAAGAAAAAAACAAACAACCCCATCAAAAAGTGGGCGAAGGACATGAACAGACACTTCTCAAAAGAAGACATTTATGCAGCCAAAAAACACATGAAAAAATGCTCACCATCACTGGCCATCAGAGAAATGCAAATCAAAACCACAATGAGATACCATCTCACACCAGTTAGAATGGCAATCATTAAAAAGTCAGGAAACAACAGGTGCTGGAGAGGATGTGGAGAAATAGGAACACTTTTACACTGTTGGTGGGACTGTAAACTAGTTCAACCCTTGTGGAAGTCAGTGTGGCGATTCCTCAGGGATCTAGAACTAGAAATTCCATTCGACCCAGCCATCCCATTACTGGGTATATACCCAAAGGACTATAAATCATGCTGCTATAAAGACACATGCACACGTATGTTTATTGCGGCATTATTCACAATAGCAAAGACTTGGAACCAACCCAAATGTCCAACAATGATAGACCGGATTAAGAAAATGTGGCACATATACACCATGGAATACTATGCAGCCATAAAAAATGATGAGTTCACGTCCTTTGTAGGGACATGGATGAAACTGGAAATCATCATTCTCAGTAAACTATCGCAAGAACAAAAAACCAAACACCGCATATTCTCACTCATAGGTGGGAATTGAACAATGAGAACACATGGACACAGGAAGGGGAACATCACACTTCGGGGACTGTTGTGGGGTGGGGGGAGGGGGGAGGGATAGCATTGGGAGATATACCTAATGCTAGATGACAAGTTGGTGGGTGCAGCGCACCAGCATGGCACATGTATACATATGTAACTTACCTGCACATTGCGCACATGTACCATAAAACCTAAAGTATAATAATGATAATAATAATAATAATAAAAGAAAAAAAAAAAAGAAAAAAAATATATATATATATATAAAAATATGGCCAGGTTTATGCCTGTAATCCCAGCACTTTGGGAGGCCGAGACAGGCAGATCCCTGGCACCCAGAAGTTTGAGACCCCATATCTACAAAAAAATACAAAAATTAGCAAGGCGTGATGGTGCCTTTCTGTAGTCCCAGCTATTTGGGAAGCTGAGGTGGGAGGATTCCTTGATCCTGGGAGGTCGAGGTTGCAGTGAACCAAGATCACACCACTGCATTCCAGCCTGGGTGATGGCATGAGACCCTGTCTCAAAAAAAAAAAAGAAAAAGAAAAATATATATATTTATAATAACAGTAAAAAATAAAGAAAATTGAGTCCATCTCATGTGATTAAAGGAGGTATTTTTTTATGGAAATAATGGAAGTATTATTATTTAAAGTATTATTTAAAGGAAGTATTATTTATTTCCAATGTATATATGAATGTGTGAATTTTTATGAATGTATATACTGGCTTGCAACGTGAAATCAATTTCTTACTGTGATACAATGCCCGCCCCCCAATTGGAAAACATACCCCTCACTGATTTCACGAATTGAGCTTCGTTAGTCTTGATTACATATATGACTGTGAAGTTGGGACCTGGAGCAAGAAACAGCCTAGATTGCCTTCAGAGCAGGGTGGACCTGCCACACTGCAAACCGCTCTTCTTGAAACACAGCCAGTTGTACCTTTCCCAGCTTGTCTACATTGCAACCTCTGGTGTAAAAAATGTTAGTTATGAAAACTAGATACTGTTGCTGGGTGAGAAGAATTTCAAGTTTTAAAGTCTGTTCTCAGAAGGGGCGTCCCGTGGACCTTCAATATACACGTGAAAATAGCGTGAGCACCTTTCATCTAGCTGGCTTTTCACCTCAGGACGTGTTTGTACCGGAAGATGCGTGTTTTCCTCGGGAGTCTTGCAAGGCACCCAGACTCTCTTTTAATTCAGCTGTCCCTTGGTGCTCTCTTTCTGAAGTCCTCAAACTGACACATCAGAAAATGTTTTTGGTAATTCTTGGCTATGTTTTTAAATTTATACTTATGGCAGGTAATAGAGGCTTAGAATTCAAGACATACAAAAGTGGGAAGCTTCCTCTTTCACTCCTGTCTTTGCACCACTCAGTTTCCTCTCCAGAGACAATAAACATTACTAGTTTTTTGTTTGGTTGGTTTTTGTTTTGTTTTATTCAAGTCACAAATTCTAATTGCCAACCACCACCATAATTTGAAGCAGAGCCTGGAAACAAGGTTCCTGAAAACTGTTTTTGCAACCTTTGCACTTTCACCACCTGAAGGATGAAAATTTTAGAGAGTTGGAGATGCATAGATTTGGAGGGAGCTGCTAGAGTGCTTGGAGTCCCACTGCACTCTAAAAGCATCTTTATAGAGCATTTAATACTTGTATTGTCCTTATTTGTTTTGTGTGTGTGGTTTTCTTGGTTTGCTTGTTTTTTGTTTTTGAGACAGGGTCTTGCTCTGTTGCCCAGGCTAGAGTGTAGTGGTCCAGTCTTGGCTCATTTCATCCTCGACCTTCTGGGCTCAGATGATTCTCCTGCCTCAGCCTCCCTCCCAGGTAACTGGGACTATGCCCGTCATGCCACCCAACTAATTTTTTTATTTTATTTTTTTTATTATTATTATTCTTTTTTTTTTGTAGAGAGGGGGTTTCACCATGTTACTCAGGCTGGTCTCAAACTCCTGGGCTCAAACAATCCTCCCACCTCAGCCTCCCAAAGTGCTGGGACTACAGGCATGAGCCATGGCACCCAGCCTGTTATTTGTTTACATGTCTTTCTCCTCTCCTGAACTGTAAGCCCCTTGAAGGCAGTGTGGGTGCTACCTCTGGCCCTATGACAGCATCACCTTCTTCTGACCCTCATAACTGAACAAATCTTTGGAGCATTAACTGTGTTCTTAGAACAGAGAACAGATGTTATTAACCTTGATAATGTAAAAGTAAAAACATAGTTGAAAAATGTAGAGAAATGGAAAGGAGAAGGAAGGGGAGAATAAGCTGTAAGCACAAAGGACAAAAATGGGAGAGTCAAGGGATGGTGCCTTGAGCCCATGGAAAAAGCAATAGAGGGCCGGGCGCAGTGGCTCTACCCTGTAATCTCAGCACTTTGGGAGGCAGAGGCGGGTGGATCACCTGAGGTCAGGAGTTCAAGACCAGCCTGGTCAATATGGCGAAACCTTGTTTCTACTAAAAATACAAAAAATTAGCCAGGCATGGTGGCAGGCACCTGTAATCCCAGCTGTTCAGGAGGCTGAGGCAGGAGAATCGCTTGAACCCTGGAGGCAGAGGTTGCAGTGAGCCGAGATCATGCCATTGCACTCCAGCCTGGGCAACAAGAGTGAAACCCCATTTCAAAAAAAAAAAAAAGAAAAGAAAAGAAAAAAGAAAAAGCAATAGAGGCATGCATAATTGACGTGCATGGGCAATCATGAAAGAATAGAGGAAGGTGATGTAACTGCATAGGCTGGGGTAGGTGTGGGTACAGGGCAGCAAACACCAAGTATCATAGCATACAGGCAAAATAGAATGTCTAAAGATGACATATCAAGAAGTAGTATGCAGAGGACATATAGAAGTAAGGAGGAAACCACCAGAAAAATCAAATATAGAAAGATAAAATGTAGTTGCTCCAGTATACCAGGAGTATGTAAGACTGAGGAGTGTTGCGTTTCTGTGCTACCTGATTTATTCACAACTGTGCCTGATCTATATTAACGAAAATTTTAGAAATATGAGAGGGATGGTTGTGATGCATCTGAGAAACTTATTCATTCAAAATAGTAAATATAAAGTATATTGTATTATTTAAAGGCCTTTGTCTTTTTAGAAAACTGAGCCATTTCTTGGGGATATAAGACAGCCAGAAATTTACTATACCAGTTCTCCTTCCTATCTGAAGTAGGCCACTTTTCATCTCCTGTCTATAGCCACTAAACACCAGCTTGATTGCACTGTAACTCCTTAAATAAAGAACTAGTTACTTAAATAATTAACTAGTTACTAGGTACACTACTATTTTGAATGAAACTAGAATTTGCCCCAAGATATTGGCCCTAATATATATTGCTTGCCTAACTTTCCATTGCTATGTTTATACAGATCATTTCTTCCCATCAGGAATCCACAAGAATATTATACCTATGTACCCCTGGCCCCAACAACCCATTATTGTGTGTACCAGATGGCCACACATTAATCCATCTCCCACAGCCCCTTGCTAAAGTGTGCTTCCAGTGCTTGCATTCTTTGTGCCTATGTGCGGCTTTGACTTTATGATTAAGGAAAAAAGATGTTTTTGCTTTTTTAAGTCCAAGCAGTGAGCAAAATGTAAAACAGTTCCTATAGAAAAAATAGACATCAGTAAAACAAAGTGGAGAGTCCAAAATTAAACCAAATGCCTAGAGCATTTTAGTTCATGGTAAAGGCTACATTTTAAACAAAGAGGATAAACATGAATTCATTGACAAATTGTAAAGGGGAAAGGCTAGATTCCTCCTGCATTCTGTCCTTTTGGTGCCTCGAAAACTAAACATATGCCAGGTGTGGGAGCTCACGCTTTGTAATCCCAGTACTTTGGGAGGCTAAGGATTGCTTGAGCCCAGGAGCAACATAGAAAGACCCCATCTCTAAAAAAATTGCTTTTAATTAGTCAAGTGTGGTGGTGTGCACCTGTAGTCCCAGCTACTCTGGAGGCTAAGGCAAGAGGATCACTTGAGCCCAGGAATTTGAGGCTGAAGTGAGTGAGCTATAATACCATCACTGCATTCCAGCTTGAGCAACAGAGTGAGACCCTGTCTCTAAAAAGACCCAAAGATTTAACATATATTAAGGAGTTGAACATAAAATAAACCATAAAATTTCAAAAAGAAAGCATGAGTGAAGATGAAAAGCCTTACTAAGAAGGATGTAAAATCTAAAGATCATAAAGTAAAAAACTGGTAAATGTGAATACACAAAATTTTTTAAGTATGAAATAAAAGTAGCCTAAACAAAGTCTAAAAACCAGTGTCAAATTAAAAAAAGATATTTGCAATATATATGATAGCAAAAGCCTAATTTCTTTAATTTATAAAAAGTCTATATAAGTTAATAAGAAAAAATGACAACCCAATATAAAAATGGAGAAAAGATAAGAACTGGCAGTTTTCAAAAAAAGTTACAGTCATGAAAATCAAATAAATAAACTTAGATAAGTACAAATCAAGACAAAAAGTGAAATATCTATGAGATTAGCAAACATTTTAAAGTTTGATGATAGCCAATGTTATTGATGAAATGAGGAAGCAGGCTTTTGGGAAATAAACTGATAGAATCTTGGGGAAGAATATTTGGCAGTGGCTATCATATTTACAGCCCCTTTGGTCCAGCTTTCCCACTAAAAGGGAGATATACTATGGATAGATTCACAGAAGTTTGCCAAGCATCCATAAAAAAGAACAAGTTTATGTCCTATGCAGCAACATGGATGGAGCTGAAGGCCATTATCCTAAGTGAACTAATAATGCAGGAATAGAAAATAAAATACTACATGTTCTCACTTGTAAGCAGGAACTAAACAATGGGTACACATGGACATAAAGATGGAAATAATAGACACTGAGGATTCCAAAAGGGGGAAGGGGGAGCGGGGGAGAGGGTTGAGAAATTTCCTATTGGATACGATGTTCCGTATTTGGGTCATGGGTACACTAGAAGCCCACCAGTATGCAGTATATTCATGTAACAAACATGCACATGTACTCCACGAATCTAAAATAAAATTTTTAAAAAATTTAAGTTTGCCAAGATAATCTATGAGGTCAGTTTCATTACAGTTTTTGTAATTGCAAAAAAATTTTAAGAAAGACAGAAAAAACTCTAAACTGACCGTTAGCAGTAAACTTATAAAATATATATTTTTTATTTCAATAGGTTTTGGGAGAACAGGTGGTGTTTGGTTACATGAATATGTACTTCAGTGGTGATTTCTGAGATTTTAGCGCACCCATCACCTGAGCAGTGTACACTGTACCCAATGTGTAATCTTTTATCCCTCACCCCCCTCCTATGCTTCCCCTCAAGTCCCCAAAGTCCATTGTATTACATTATTCTTATGCCTTTTTGGCCTCCTAGCTTAGTTCCCACTTATAAGTGAGAATATATGATGTTTGGTTTTCCATTTCTGAGTTACTTCACTTAGAATAACAGTCTGCAGCTCCATCCAGGTTGCTGTGAATGCCATTATTTTTTTCCTTTTTATGGCTGAGTAGTATTCCATGGTATATATATACCACATTTTCTTTATTCACTTGTTGATTGATGGGCATTTGGGCTGGTTTCATATTTTTGCAATTGTGACTTGTGCTGCTATAAACATGCATGTTCAAGTGTCTTTTTCATAATATGACTTCTATTCCTCTTGGTGGATACCCAGTAGTGGGATTGCTAGATCAAATAATAGATCTACTTTTAATTCTTTAAAAAAATCTCCACACTGTTTTCCACAGTGGTTGTACTAGTTTACATTCCCTCCAGTAGCGTAAAAGTGTTGCCTTTTCACTACATTCACACTAACATCTATTTTTTTTTATTTTTTAAATTATGGCCATTCTTGCAGGAGTGAGATAATATTGCATTGTGGCTTTGATTTGCATTTTTCTGATAATTAGCGATGGTGAGCATTTTTTCATGTTTTTGGCCATTTGTATATAAAATAAATTTGTATATAATTATTTTGAGAACTGTCTGTTCATGTCCTTTAGCCCACTTTTGGAAGAAATTGGGTTTTTTTCTTGCTAATTTGTTTGAATTTCTTGCAGATTCTGGATATTAGTCCTCTGTCAGATGAATAAATCGTGAAGATTTTCTCCTACTCTGTGGGTTGTCTGTTTACTCTGCTGATTTTTTTTTCTATGCAGAAGCTTTTTAGTTTAATTAAGTTCTATCTATTCATCTTTGTTTTAGTTGCATTGCTTTGGGGTTCTTGGTCATGAAGTCTTTGCCTAAGCCAATGTCTAGACGGGTTTTTCTGATGTTATCTTCTAGAATCTTTATGGTTTCAGGTCTTAGATTTTAAGTCTTTGATCCATCTTGAGTTGGTTTTTGTATAAGGTTAGAGGTGAGGATCCAGGCTAAAGCACAAGAATCACTTGAACCCAGGAGTCAGAGGTTGCAGTGAGCCAAGATTGTGCCACTGCACTCCAGCCTGGGGGACCGAGTGATACTCTGTCTAAAAAAAAAAAAAGGTGAAAAGATATATCTCTTAAATTAGAATATAAATAAAGCACAGCCATACTTGACTTAAAAAAATAATAGAGCACAGGCAGTCATTGTTCTCTTTTAATTTACAACTTTTAACCTGAAGTGCTTAAACAGGAAGGTCCTAGAGAGCTTTTTATCTGAAAAGCTGTGTGAAGTGTTTGGCCCTGCCATACTATTCCCTTGCCCTCCATGTCTTTTGCTCAGGGACCAGGGAATTTGACCAGAGAATGTCAGTGAATGGGCAGGGTCAGAGCTGAGGCGAGCAGATCTTTGCTGAGGAGACATTGGACATAAGGTGTGCTCATAACACTACCTGAGCAAACAGCTCAGCTGTTGCAAAACAGCTCAGCATCAGAGGAGGCAGAAGTGAGCTAAGACTCCACTCATTCACAAAGGTGAAGCCAAATCAAACAGCTTGGCAAATCACAGCAGCTTGCTCAGATACTTGTTCTTTCCTTCATTAAACAAATATTTATTGGACACTTACCAGATGTTAAATTTGCCATAGGCCCTGGGAAAATAAAGGTGAAGTTTTTTTTCCTGGAGGGATATTACTTTATAATGGAGGAGTGACACAGTAAGTGAATACATTATAACAAAAGATTAGATAGTAAGTGGTCTGAAGAGAAACAAAGCAAGGGAAGGAGATAGTGACCAACTGCTTGCCTATTTTAGAAGGACTGATCAGGAAAGGCCTTTCTGAGATGGTGGCATTTGGGCAGAGACTTGCATGGAGAGAGGCAACAGAGATGCAAGGTAGAAAAAGCAAGCATGAAGGCCCTGAGGTCGGAGCAAGTTTGGTGTGCTCAAGGATCAGCCTGAGATCCACTGTGGCCAGAGCAAAATAATAAAGGGAAGATGAAGTTAGAGAGGCCAGCAGTGGTCAAATCCAGTAGGATCTTGTGAGCTATGGATTTTATTCTCTGTGTGCCACTGGAGTGTCAGCCAGGCTCTAACTTACTTGATTATGTTGAGAACTGTTGTCAGCTCTCTGGGCTTTCCAGGTGTTTGATGCAGACTCATTCTCTCCAGAAGTACTTCGGGAAGTTCTTTGGAGGCACCCCCCTATGCACCACACCTTCCCCCAACTGGAGATACCTTGCCTGTATCTCCCTTGGTGTAGGTTAGTACTCCTGACTGCTCCCTTCTGCCAGAGTTTCCCTCCAGTCTCTTTCACCTGAGCTCACCTCTCCATGCAGTCCTCCCTCAATCTCTCTGTTCTTTCTCTTTCTCGCTCTTTCTCACGCGTGCGCGCGTCTGCACACACACACACACACACACACTCTCTCTCACTCACCATCCTTATCTGGGCCACAACAATTGTTCAGCATCCTCTATCAGGAGATGGAGATGACTCCCCATTCAGCACTTTTGCCTCTCCCCTCCACTAGCACAGAGAGCCAGTCCCAGCCTCTAAACATGGGTCCCCTGCATCCACCAACTGCAAAAGACATTTAACCAGTTCACAAAGGGACTAAAGAAGCCGCTTTCCTTAGGCCAATGTTTCTCAGCCTCAATGATATTGACATTTGAGGCATGTATTTTGTTATTGCAGGGGACTATCATATGCATTTGAGGATGTTTAGCAGCACTGTGGTCTGAATGTTGGTGTCCTCCCAAAATTCATATGTTGGAACATAATACCCAAGGTATAATACTAAGAGGTGGGGTTTTTGAGAAGTGATTAGGTCATGAGGGCTCTACTCTTGTGAATGGGATTCATGCCCTTATAAAAGAGGCTTGAGGGAGCATGCTTGTCCCTTCCACCACATAAGGATGCAGCAGCAAGGCACCAATTCTGAAGCACAGAGGAGTCCTCAACAGACAGCAAACCTGCCAGTACCTTGATTTTGGACTTTCCAGCCTCCAGAACTGTGAGCAGTAAATTTCTGGTTTTTAGAAATTACCCATTTCAAGATATTTTGTTGCAGCAGCCCAAACAGACTAAGACAAGCAGGATTTCTGGCCACTAGCCAATAGATGCCAGCAGCAGCCCCCGAGCTGGGACAACCCAAAATGTCTCCAGACATTGCCAAATGTCCCCTGTGAGGCAAAATCACCTTAATGGACAAGCCACATCAGCCTTGGGCTGAAAGTGAGGGAAATCTTGCTTCCCTGTGGGTATGGGGTATGGAGCTCAAAGTTCAAGGCAACAGCTTCCTCCCCATCAATCTCTAGTTCCACCTTGGGCTTTCCAACCTCTTTTATACCCTCACGTGGCAAAGGCTCAAGGGTTGCAATACCCATTTTCAAAAACCCTTTTTCCAAGTATTACAACACACCCCTGCCATCTCCTTGGGAAACATGAGAGTATTTGGAACCTGGAGTTCTGGCACCTCAGTCAAAACTGAGACATAAATCTTCCCGTTCTCACATCCTATTATGCTATCATTTTTTATGAAAGAAAAACAGGGGCATACATACACATCACACATGTATTTGCTAGTACAGTCTCTGCATAGAGCATCTTTGGGAAGACTCACAAGAGTCTTGAACGATAATATTTGTTTTTTTCCAAGGTATTTTTTTCTAGGTGGCTGGACAAGCAAAGATAGAGACTTTTCACTTTTATAACTTTTGAATTTGAAACCATTTCACCTATAAAATTACCTTTAAAAGATAAAAAGTTACAAGAAAAAAACAAACAACCCCATCAAAAAGTGGGCAAAGGATATGAACAGACACTTCTCAAAAGAAGACATTTATGCAGCCAAAAGACACACGAAAAAATGCTTATCATCACTGGCCATCAGAGAAATGCAAATCAAAACCACAATGAGATACCATCTCACACCAGTTAGAATGGCGATCATTAAAAAGTCAGGAAACAACAGGTGCTGGAGAGGATGTGGAGAAATAGGAACACTTTGACACTGTTGGTGGGACTGTAAACTAGTTCAACCATTGTGGAAGTCAGTGTGGTGATTCCTCAGGGATCTAGAACTAGAAATACCATTTGACCCAGCCATCTCATTACTGGGTATATACCCAAAGGATTATAAAGCATGCTGCTATAAAGACACATGCACACGTATGTTTATTGCGGCACTATTCACAATAGCAAAGACTTGGAACCAACCCAAATGCCCAACACTGATGGACTGGATTAAGAAAATGTGGCACATATACACCATGGAATACTATGCAGCCATAAAAAATGATGAGTTCATGTCCTTTGTAGGGACATGGATGAAGCTGGAAACCATCATTCTCAGCAAACTATCGCAAGGACAAAAAACCAAACACCGCATGTGCTCACTCATAGGTGGGAATTGAACAATGAGAACACATGGACACCGGAAGGGGAACATCACACACAGGGGCCTGTTGTGGGGTGGGGGGAGGGGGCAGGGATAGCATTAGGAGATATACCTAATGTTAAATGATGAGTTAATGGGTGCAGCACACCAGCATGGCACATGTATACATATGTAACAAACCTGCACGTTGTGCACATGTACCCTAAAACTTAAAGTATAATAAAAAAAGATAAAAAGAGCCAATAATTCAAAAAAATAAAAGAAAGAAAGAAACCCCCAGTTTTGGGACCTTATAAGGAGAGGCAGGATTGCATAAGAAAAAAGCCCATATGGAGAGACTGTATTTATTATTAGAAAGCAAGAAGGTCCAGCTGCTCTGTGGCCCAAGTGTGTCCTGGGGTAAAAACTAAAGCAGATAAAACAATTCGTGTAATTTTTATACAGATACTTCAGGTCTGTGAGACTCTGCCTCTGAAGAATGGATTTAAAAATTGATTATTCCTACCTGACAGCTACAAAATCAATGTATTCTCTTTCCTTCCTTTCTTCCTTCCTTCCTTCCCTTCCTCCCTCCTTCCCTCTCTCCCTGCCTCTGTCTCTCTCTTTCCCTCTCTCCCTGCCTCTGTCTCTCTCTCTCCCTCCCTCCTTCCCTCCCTTCATTCCTTCCTTCCTTTCTCTCTCTCTCTGTCTGTCTGTCTCTCTCTCTCTTTCTTTCTTCAAGTATTCAAGTGCTCACTATGTGTCAAGCACTGTTCCAGGAGCTGAAGATACAGCAGTGACCAAACCAAAACTCCTGGCCTTCATATATCCTAATGCAGGGAGAGGACAAAAAATGCAGAATAAGTAAATCAAACAGTGAGTTAGAGAGTGAGAAATGCTAAATAGAAAAAGAAAATAAGAAGAAGAATAAAAAATAAGAAGGTGACTGTTGAACAAACTCCTGAAGGTGCTGAGGACTTTCGGACTTGCACACAGGGCCTCATACTCAGAAGAGACCTACACTTGGTTTGATTCTCTCCTGTCACCACCTTGACATTCCTAATGGTTTTTTTAACAAGAAGCTCCACATTTTCACTATACACTGGGCCCCACATATTCTGTAGCTGGTCCTGATTTCAGATAACTCGGGGATGAGCGTTTCAGACAAAAGGAACAGCAATGAACATACCTGGAGTTTTCAAGGAGCAAGGAGGTCAGAGGGACTGTTGGAGGGGTTAGGGCAGTAAGGGGGATGATGTGCACACAGCATGAGGCCATCCTCAGGCTGGGCTTCCCTGGGGGAGATGGAAAACAAGCTGTGAAAACAGGAGTGACCCTACATGTTTTAAAAGGACCACTCTGGATTTTTCTTGAGAATAGGCTCTAGGTGGGGAAGAATGAAATCAAGGAAATCAATTAAGAGGCTGATGAAATAATCCAAATGAGACCTGGCTCAGCCCCAGGTGTTGTTTGAGTGAAGGCAATGAGAGGGGGGTCAAATTCTGGATGCAATCCGAAGGCATAGTTGACAGGATTTGCCAGATTTTTCTATAGGCTAAGAGAGTAAAAGAAGAGTCAAGGATGGCTCTAATGTTGGCCTGAGCAACTGATAGGATGGAGTTGCTATTTTGAAATGCAGAAGACTGCGAGAGAAGGAAGTTTTTCAGGGAAGATGAGAAATTTATTTTTGAACATTTTAAGTTTAAGATAAACTATTTCACCTATAAGAGGAGATATCCAACAAGTAATTGAGTATCTGAGTCATGAGTTTGTGGGGGAAGTCTGTATTGACAATATGTATTTAGGGGTCATTAGCTCACACAGATGATATCTAAAGTCATGGCAGTAAATGAATCATCATGCAAGTATGCAGACAGAAAAGAAGTTCAAGGTCTGAGTTCTGAGATACACCATAGTAGAGGATGAACATGGGGGGGACCAGCAAGGGAAGGCTCCAAAGGTATGCTTTGTATATAAAAGTTACCATCCTAATACAGACTAATTGAGAAGAACATTTTTTGATATATTGAAAAATAAGAGACATACAGCACTACAAACGCGTACAGTTTTGACATCAGCCCAGGATTTGATTTGAGCTCCCAATTCAAACAATTCATTAGCAAATCTTTTAACTGGCTAGCAGAAGAGCAATGAAGCCCAAGCCATGAAAATTGTGATGATGATGATGATGATGATGATGATGATTAATTTTTTTTAAACAGAGAGAAAGGCTAGACTTACAGGGTGACCAATAATGCTGGTTTATCCAAGAATGGGATTCCCAAGACACAGGGCTGTCAGTGCTAAACCAGGTAAGTCACAGGCAAACTGAAATGAGTTGGTCAATCCAACTTAGTGTCAGTCCTTCACTCAAATCTAGCCTTCAGTTAATTAACTTGTATTTTCTCATCTGTAAAAGTAGGAGTGACAAAGGGTTGTTATTAAAATAAAATAAAATAAAATAAAATAAGAAAATTGCCCATCAGAATGCCTGACACTTACTTAGTAGGTGCTCAATAAATTATGGCTATTATTAGTAGAAGAAAAGCACTCCGTGTACCCCAGTACACCCTATTGACACCACTGGATTATGGCAAGCAAAATATTGGCCTGGCACAGTGGCTCACGCCCGTAATCCCAGCATAGGCTAGGAGGCCAAGGCAGGCAGATCACTGGAGGTCAGGAGTTCAAGACCAGCCTGGCCAACATGGTGAAACCCCATCTCTACTAAAAATACAAAAATTAGCCAGGCATGGTAGCACACGCCTGTAGTTCCAGCTACTCAGGAGCCTGAGGCAGGAGAATCGCTTGAACCCAGGAGGCAGAGGTTGCAGTGAGCCTAGATGATGGCACCACTGCACTCCAGTTTGGGCAACAGAGTGAGACTCCATCTCAAAAAAAAAAATTAGCATTCACAATTATGATCCTGAGTTACTAAAGAACATTAAACTATGATCGTTATATTCCTGTATAGCAATATTATCCATTAAGATGTGTGGGGGTCATGATATGAGGCACGAAATAAGGAAAGGAAGCTCAACACAATATTTGGTCCTACTGTAGACAGTATTTACACTGCTGTAATAATATCTACACTAGTTATTGAATTACAACTTATAGAATTGAATTATAGACAAATTATGGAGAAATTAACAATAGTTTCAGAACATAGTGTAAATATTATTAATCTGTGTATTGTCAAAGTACAGCTATAGTTGACAGAGGTAGCAAAGTGGTAATGGGCTAAAGATGGACAAAAACAGCAGGAGCATCAGGAGCCAACATGGGGATTAAGAAATGCAGTCTCTTGTTTGTGGAATAAGAAGTTGAAGTTGAATTGTGTTGCTTAAAGATGCCCTAATTCCAAGTGGAGAAACTGAGAAGGATAATAGAACCATTTTGGAGGGTGGGAAAATCAGATGAGAGAGACAGAGACAGAGAGACAGGGAGAGAGAGAGAAAGGGGAGAAAGGGAGGGAGTGGGAGGGATGGAGAGACATCATATCTTCTCCCTCCCTTTCTCCCTCCTTCTCTCTCTCTCATCTGATTTTAAACATATGCATTAATTCTATTTATGAAATTTTAAAAATAAAAACAGAAAGGATGTGAAAATGACTTCCAATTCAAAATAATTTAAAGAAAGAATATTTGGATGCATAAAGGCATTTGGCTTTTCAGAAAACGGAGCTATTACATACCCATTCCTTGAGTATGTAAGAATACCAAGATCTTAATCCACTCAGTTCCCCTTTCACTCTGAAGCTGAACCACTCCTTATAGACACTGAAAATCGGATTCCTGTACCTCAGTTGCACTTTATTTAGATAAAGAGTAGGTACTCAATCAACCCCAAAGTACACCACCATTTTTTATGAAATCAGGCTTCCACCTTGGATAATAGCTCTAAAATATTCATTGCCTAACTTTCAAAGCTGTGCATTATTCTATATACAGGGTGTTCCTGTCCAACTTGGCTTCCATAAGAACTTCAATCAAATTCACAGACCACATTCAAATTTGTCAATTGTCCTAATAATAGCTATTATAGGTTCAGGATCATACATAATGTGTAGTTGTCATCTCTCTTTAGTTTTCTTCAACCTGGACCAGTTCCTGAGTCTTACCTTATTTTTATGATCTTGACATTTTTAAAAAGAGCAGGTTACTCACTTTGTAGAAAGTCCACCAATTTGGGTTTGTTTAGTATCTCTTCATAATTACATGTAAGTTATACAATTTTTGGCCAAATTGTATAAAAAGTGATGCTATGTCCTAATGGCATCCTATCAGGACATATACAATATCCATTTATGCTGTGATGTTTTAACTTTTATAAGATAATGTCTGACTCCTCTATTGTAAAATTAACTATTAAATATTTGGTATTAATATGTAGTCTGTGGAGATAACTTTGGAATTATGTAAATATTCTATTCCTTATCAAATGTTCACCTGCTAGTTTTAGGATCCAGTGATGAGTCTTCCTTGAATCAGTTTTTATGATAATGATTGCACAGTGATCCTAACTCTATCATTTCTTCTATGCTTATTAGTTGGCATCTCACTACAAGGTAGAGTTTTCCATTCTGCCCCAGTTATTTATTTATTCATGCATTTATTCATATCAGCATGGACTTGTGAATTTCTATTTTATTCAGTGGATTATATATGTTATTAGCACTATTTGTTTTGATGCTTAAATTATCCCAGATTTGGTCAGTGGAAACTTTATTAAGTTGGTTTCTGTGTTCTTATGAATAAAAGGAATAATAATACTGCTTATTATTCTTCAAGCAATTTTTACTTTCTGGCACTAAAAATATCCTTCAGGCTCATCTTGTACTTGTTTGTTCCATATCTGGAATCAGCAATTTATTCAAGGATCCTTGACTCCTTTTAGTGGAAAATAGTATTTAGAAACCAAGATCTGGGCACTACACATGCTCATTGCTACTGAGATATTATTGTTTCCAGGCCTTCACAAGAGACAGAGCTAGAAATATATGAACACACACACACACACACACACACACACACACACACACAGAGCCTAGATTTTTTTTATGTCAGTCTGTCAAAGCCATATTCAAAACCATGAGTTCACACCGATATTTCCAATCCTTAACTAACACTCCAGGGTTTTTTCCAACCTTTGCTTTTCCATGTTTGTAATTCCTTTCCCAGACAGTGAGAAACCTGGATTCCATTTACTCTCAATATATCTACTTTTTCAGTCAATCCTCTAGTATGTAACTAACCTCTTGGCCTCTCAGCGTGTCCCCTTGGCCAACCCCAGTTATACTGGCTGAACCATCAGCCCCAATTCCACCAAACACGCTAACTCAGCAGTTCAATCCTCAGCCCAGCCGTCCTGGCCACACTGGCTGATTCTGTGGCACTGGAGCCACCAATCATGCCAGCTGAAGCCTCAGCCCCAACTCTGCTGACCATGTTGACTGCACCAATCCAAAAACTAAGTTTTTAAAACCCAAATAGTCTTGCCATAATTAAAATAGTCTATTACAGAAGAAGAAAAAGACATCAGTGGAACAGAATAGAGAATCCAGAAATAGACCTAAATATGCATGGCATTTTAGTTCATAATAAAGGCACCATTTCCAACCAGTGGATTTATATGTAATCTAGATGGTGGGGTAAATAAAATAGTGTGGAGTTAACTGAAAGATTGTTAGGGAAAGAAAAGATGAATTTGTAGCACTATTTACACTGAAATTAATTATAATTGTATCAAAGATTTTGCATTAAATAAATCCATACAATTTCTGAATAAAGCATGAATTAATTTAGTTAAGATTCTGGAAAGAAAAAGGCCTTTCGAAGGAGAACACCAAGACAGAAATGTGATAAATTGAATCACACAAAATTTATTTTCTCTTTGACCAAAAATAAATCAATAAAGCCAAAAAAATAATTGAAAAATTGGAGAAAGACATTTTCAGTACAGGAAAGCAAACAACTAATGTCCTTAATTTACACAAAGTTTTATACAGGTAAACAAAGTAACAAATGATAAACTCAAATAACAAATGCAAAATGCCAATAAACTTCTGTTCCTTATAAATTACACAGTCTGGTTGGGCACGGTGGCTCATGCCTGTAATCCCAGCACTTTGGGAGTCCGAGGCAGGCAGATCACTTGAGGCCACGAGTTTGAGACCAGCCTGGCCAACATAGCGAAATCCCATCTCTACTAAAAACACAAAAATTAGCCAGGTGTGGTGGTTCACGCCTGTAGTCCCAGCTACTCAGGAGGCTGAGGCAGGAGACTCGCTTAAGCCCAGGAGGTGGAGGTTGCAGTAAGCCAAGATTGCACCACTGAACTCCAGCCTGGGTGATGGAGTGAGACTGTCTCAACAACAACAAAAATAAATAAAATTAAAAAATAAACAGTCTAAGGTATTCCATTATAGCAGCACAAAACAGGCTGAAAGAGTCATAATCTGTGATAATCTTATTGTTTTTATTGACAGGCTCTCTTATGAAAATATAAGTTATATTAGTACCTGGCACCCAACAGGCATTAACAAATGTTTATTAAATTAAGTTAAATGAGAGGATTCTAGAAAAGTAGTTTGAGGCTAAACTAGTAAGGATCTTGAAATGCCATATTTGAGAGTTTGGACTTCATTCTAAAGGCAATGGTCACAGTCATCGAACAAGATATCTGCTCTAGAAAAATAACTGTAATGGTGGTTGGTGATGAATTTTTAGGGGAGGGCCAGTTAAAAGGTTACTGTGGCCAGGCATGGTGGCTCATGTCTGTTGTCCCAGCACTTTGGGAGGCTGAGGCAGGCGGATTGCTTGAGCCCTGCAGTTAAGAGACCAGCCTGCCCAGCATGGTAAGACCCAATCTCTACAAAAATTAAAATTTAAAAAATTAGCCAAATGTGGTGGCACACAACTATAGTCCCAGCTACTCAGGAAGCTGATGCAGGAGGATCGCTTCAGCCTGGGAGGTCAAAGCTTCAGTGAGCCATGATCACATCACTGCACTCCAACCTGGGCAACAGAGCAAGACCCTGTCTCAAAAAAAAAAGTTCTGGTAATTGCTCAGGTCAGAGGAGTCTGAAGCCTGAACTAGTACAAAGGGACTAGAAGAGAAACTGTTTAGAGGTGCCATCAACACAAATCGGTAATAACTAAAACCTCTATTTATTAAGTGCCTATAGTAGGCCCAAACTCTGTACTATCTTCACAACAGCCAAGCAAGATTGGTGTTAGTATACCAATTTTGCAAATAAAAAGGCAAAACAAGTTGCAGAGAACTTAGATAATTTCCCCCAAAGTCACACAGCTAAATAAGGGGCTCTTCTGGATTTCACTGCAGGGATATCTCATTCCCACCTCCAAGGAATGAAGGAAAAGGAGCGATGCTAAGTGTCCAGCTAATGTAATTACGCAGATTATTTCCTTTGCTGAAATATGTAAAGGTTTTATTGGAACGGTAATGAATGTGGCTTTGGACATGCTGTGTATGAGAATCCAGTAATACAGTAGGTGTTTCTGCATGAAACAGAAACTGACTCTGGCTACCTTGCTGAATAGGATAATTCTTGGAAGGCTATCAGGGCTCACACAGTCACAGTTAGGCTGGAGGTACAGGCTTCATAAAAAGGCCAAGAAGTCAGAGAGTTCCAGATGGCTAGGCAACGGAAAGAAGTCACATATGTATTCATTTCACAAATAGCTACCGAGTGTCTGTGATGGTTAATACTGAGTGTCAACTTGACTGGATTGAAGGATGCAATATTGATCCTGGGTGTGCCTGTGAGGGTGTTGCCAAAGGAGATTAACATTTGTGTCAGTGGGCTGGGGAAGGCAGACCCACCCTTAATTGGGTGGGCACCATCTAACCAGCTGCCAGTGAATACGAAGCAGGCAGAAAAACGTGAAGAGATGAGACAGGCCTAGCCTCCCAGTCTACGTCTTTCTCCCCTGCTGGAGGCTTCCTGCCCTTGAACATCAGACTCCAAGTTCTTCAGTTTTGGGACTCAGACTGGCTCTCCTCTCCTTGCTCCTCAGCTTGCAGCCGGCCTATTGTGGGACCTTGTGATCGTGTAAGTTAATACTTAATAAACTCCCCTAGTTCTGTCCCTCTAAGAGAAACCTGACTAATACAGTGTCTACTGTATGCCAGGCATTTAAGAGCAATAGGGATTCAGCAATAAACAGACTATATCTCCATTTTCATGTAACTTACTATTGAGTAGGAAAGCCAGATAATAAAACAAATACGTTAATTAAATCAAAAATACAAAATGGTAGTAAATTTTACTTATTACCAAAAACGGTAGTAAATAAAACAAGGAAGGGGAATAAGGAGTGCCTTGAGAAGAGGGAGGCTGTAATTTTTAATGGAGTAATCAGAAAAGACTCTGAGAGAGATCTGGTCTTCCCACTGCTGCCACCATAATGAATGGAGATCTCCAAATGTCCCCATGTTGCCATTCCTCAAGAATCCGAGTCCTGGGAACAAGCGTCTGATTGGCAAAGCTGAAGGCACAAGCCCACCCCCGTAGTTCCTCTGAAGTGAGGGAGAGGGAGAATTGGCCCTTTAACTTTTTTACAGTAGGTACCTACTTTCAAACAACATATTTTAAAATAAGGGATTTTCCTAAAAAAGAAAGGCATTTCGACTCTAGACAACCAAAATAGTCACAGAAACCGGGGAAATTGTTAAGGGAGAGTCAAAGAAAAGACTCATAGAAGAATGAGGGGGAAAAATAGAGGCTAGCACTGTGGAGAGCCTTGAACACATTTTAAGAGGCAGGGAGACAAAAACGGACCAGGAAAGGCGGCAACAAAGAAAACAATCAGGACATAGCAATGTCTGAGAATCCAAGGATAGAGAGCGTTTACAAGGCAAATGGTGACCTTTGAGAGAGCAGTGTGAGATGACGTTTGGAAGCAGAAGCCAGATTGTAAATGGAGAAGGAATTAATGCTGACTGAAGTTAAGTACAGAGTAACTTCTGAGCAAGTGTTACATATCCATAATTTATATTGTTGTCAATAGTGTTGTGGAATCAGGTGGACCAGAGAGAGACCTTGGGGTATATACATGAGGATATCTTTACTGAGAGCACTCAGACCCAGCAGACTTAACATCCAAAGACCGGGCCCAGAACAAAGACAGCACTTGACTTTTATACACACTTCAAAAAGGGGTGTGGGCCAGCCTGAAGCAGGCTTACAGTAGCATGAAAGCAGGGATACAGACGCAGGACAAAGACAGTTAATCAAATTGTAACAGGTTCATAACTCAGGATTACACATGACCGTTGCTATGCAACCCAGATGTCCATTATCTAGGTTTGCCTAGTGCCTAGCACGGCTTATTCCACGGCCTTCACTATGGCGTCCAGGTGGCCTGCTCAGAGAGTTTATGACCTTCGCTCCACTGCTTAGATAAAACAGAATACTTGAAGTCACCAGTTACAGAGAACAGGAATTTTCATAAACTCATACCATGAAACAAAGGAAAATTTGTTTTTCTTCTCCCTATGTGGAGGGAGTGCAGGGAGAGTCTCCAGAGCACATTCCTTTGTGTCCTGGCTCCTTAGATAGCATTATCAAGACTTTCCCTGGGTCTGGGCTGTGCCCATTGCTGCCTCTGGAACAAGTCAGCCTAATACAGGAAAACTTATTTCTCTTTTTAATTTTTTCTTTAATTTCCCGCCTCAATAGGACTTGCAAAATATATTATCCTGAGACAAAAGGGCAGGACTTTGGTGTAGCACTTTGTCCTCACTTCACTTGAACTTCACAATAACTTTGTGAGAAAGGTCTTATTCCCCTTTAGAGAGATGGAAGAAAATGATATCCAATATCCAGTGTGGGAGAGGACTGTAACTCTCTTCCTGGAGTGCATCTTGTTGACAGAGATCAAAATCTAGAAATTCCTCTGCAAAGGAATTCAGTGAAAAAAAATCATAAGCACGTACACAGATTTATCTACAAGGTTGTACACTGCAACAGGAAAGAAGTGAAAGCAAGCTAACTCCAACAAGAGGATTGGTACATCCATGCTATGAAAAGACATGCACTGATTGCCAAATAATGTTGCAGCATGAACTGTTCAAGAAATGAAAAGCGTCCTACGTGAAAAAAAATACACTGAGTGCATGACAGGAGCTTTCTAGTCCACCACATACTTAGGTTCCCAGTTGCAAATCAATAAAGTGACATTCTGGTTTATGTATCAAAAAAAAAAAAGAAAAAGAAATGAAAAGCAAAAAAAAATGGTTTACATTTTATGAAATGAACAGAGCAGACCACAAAACAGAATATACAGTATGATTCCATTGTGTGCGTATGTAATTTTTTTGTGGGCTTTTCTGTATTTCCGAATATTCTAATATAAAGGAATACTGCTTTTGTAATAAGATTTTTAAAAGAAGTTCCTGAGTGATTAAGTACTTGTCTGTGGTCAGAGATAACTGGCAAAGGAGAGGCCACATTTTTTTTTGAGATTGCAGTCTCCAGTGTAAAATGAGGGTGCAAGGTGCATCCCCGCTCCTGATTTTTGAATCATCCCTTCCACCACCTTGGAATGACTTCTTACGTAGAACAGCTAGCAAGCGGAGAAACTTACCTCAGTAATGCAAAACTGTCTCCCTAACTTACTTCCTTTCAATGTTCAAGCAAATACAAAGCCCTCTCTACATCCAACATGACAGAAACCCTTCCTCTTGTATTTAAGAAGAAAGTATGAGAATGGTTGGAAATTGCTGAAACAGCAACAGTAAAGATTTAATGAGCTCTCAAAGTACTTCTAGATGTGCAAATATGACAACCCAATAAAAGGAAACACATACACAACCTAGAGCCTTCAAAAATCTAGATTTCTGCCTTTCCACACCTTAACTTGGAATCACTAGGGTGGGTTCCTAAGCACTCTCTCTTGAAGGTGAGGAATCCTCCAAAGAGGAGACGCTAGGAGAGCCCCAGGTGTGGCAATCTTCACAAGGATGAGGGATGTCCAGAGGAGAGGTGGCGGGAGGGCGCACTTAAGACGCGCGGAAACTGGAAACGTGCCTTCTGCAGTCAGCTCCTTCGGATTTTCCGGCATTTAGAAGCAAGTTCTACTCCTTCAGCCCGACTGTATCTGCAAGTCTCACCCAAGACCAAGACCCCCACCCTCACCCCTCCTCCACCTGGCCTCGAGCCCCGGCCCGGACGCTGGACCCGAGGGCGTAACGGGAGCACGTGTTCACATTAAAGGTCTGGGTCGCGAAGGCAGACTCCATGTGCCGCAGAAAAAACTCCACGGACAATCGGGAGACTCCTTTTAAAAAAACAAAACTCCAGAACCACGCGACTCAGCACGCAGGGGGCGTGGGTACGGCCCACTACGCGGGCAGGGCTCGGTGCCAGCTCTCGGCAAAACTAACAATATTTGCTAAGCCCTAAACAAAAAGGCCCTAACAGCGCTAAATCCATTCACTTCCGGAGTGTTGCAACCTGAGACACCGAGCTCCGCCCACACCCCAGCTACGCGCCTCAGCGACACATCGATTGGGGCGCGGCTACTTTCGCGCACGCGCCGTGCATGCCCGTGCTTCGCCCTTACAGCAGTGCCCCTAAAACCACTACGGTGGCTCTGCTGGGGACAAATTACTCACGTCCCAATGTTCTGCAAACCCAATCTGGGAGGTATGACCTGCCTGGGATAGTTTAGGAAGATGGCCACGAAGGCACCTGGGGGAGTAGATATATGTATTTGAGAATGGGAGGAGTAAATCGCTGGACGACCATGAGCAGGAAGAAAATTGAGCCTCCACCTCCCAACCAGTGGCGCGGAGTTGGCAACTTAGAGAGCGCGCGCCAGCGCCGGGAGCCCCGCCTTGGGGGCGTGGCCGCGCGCTGGTCGGCTGGGGCGGGGCCTGCTTCTGGTCCCACCTCGCCCCGCCCCAGGCGAGGGCGCCGCACCCACAAGGCGCTGCGCAGTTTTGTTCAGCACCAGCCGTTCGAAGGTGATCCAGGTGAGTGCTAGCACCTGCGGGCAGCCACGAGCACCGGGCCGCCCGGGGCCCTTCAGCCTTTGCGCAGGGCACACCCATATTTCAGCCTCTCCGAGCTGAATAGAGACCCGCTGTCTTAACCTCCCCCCACCCTTATCAGTAAATTAGAGATCTGAATTTCCACCCTCTCTGCTCTCCCCTTGCTTTGCATCTTCTCCCTAGTGGAGTGGGTTGGGAGCGTCTAAGCGAGGCCCGACCTATTTATGTGTAACTCAGGAAAATTCTCAAGGTCAACCCTTCCTCAATTCCTTCCTTTTCTCTCCTCCTCTCCCCGGGCTCTGCAGTCTGGGGGCCCCTTCTTTCTGCCTTCCGGAGACCACCCGACCTTGCCCTCTGCTGCTCCGGCGCAGAGGATGAGCGAGCGGGACACTGCAGGGGGAGTGGTTGTGCAGGCCTGATCAGTAACGCTGGTTTCAGAAGTGGCCTGTGAGCAATGCACCCGCTGCGGTGGGGATGTGTTGCTAGGGACGGTCGGGAGAGCCTCTGAGGGAATTGTGTTTGTTTTCCTCCTGCCTCTTAGAATCGTTTGTCCATTTGTACTGGGAAGGGGTTCATTTCCTACCGCTGACTTAGAGCAAGAGACGCCTCTGGGTGGGTGGGGGACTCTTCAGGTTCTTCCTTGGATTTCAGAAAATGCCCCCTCCTTATCTGGGGTGGCAGCACGCAGCCGCAGGGCTACAGTAGTGGGGCAGTTGCAGGGCGGTGGAAGGCGCTGGAGACTCCTTAGTGAGTCATTCCCTGAAGTTGTGGCTTCTGCTGATACTTTCCTTGAGAGTCACGAGTTTACAAGCTACATTGTAGCGTCGAAGGCAAGTGAGTGTGGAAGAGGAGGTAAAGGAAAAGCAGATATTAGGATGGGTAGAATTAGAGGCAGGGATTAGAACTTTAATTCCTTCACTGGGGACAGGAGGTGCCCTGGAGGGGAAGGCGCTTCCGGCTCTGCAGATATGTGCTATTGGGCCTAGGTGTGGTCCTGCGGAATTGCTGCAGATTTTAGATTGCTCGTGGGTAGGAGCTGCAGCCAGGGCTTCTCTTGGGAAATCTGTAGATCACCTGGAGCCTGCAGTTCTGGGAGGCACCCAAGGTTATTGGTCAGAGTTACAAGCTATATTTTATTTCAGTGAATTCAGAGAGCACACTGAGTCAGATCAAGAATGTTTATTCTCATAGGAGACGAATTTAAGGAGTTAAAACAAACATATAAAATAGAAACAAATACTTTCATCCCTGGGAAGACTTTCCGTTAAGCTTCCCTCCTGACACAATGTTACGGAAATAGAAAACTTTGTCAAGTGATTTTTTTTAACCAATGTTACTATATATGAATCGGCAGGGAGACTGTCGCCAACCATAGAAACTGCGCTACAGGGGCCTCCTTAGATTAAGGAACAAAACTGGAGAAGGGCAGCCTTCCCCTTTATTTAGATTTCTTCCCGTTGGCTTAGAGTTCTGAAAGGACACAATCCTGGAAGAGAACCTCCTCGCCTGGAGATTAGCACCGAGAAGGAACATACAGGAAAGAAAGGCTTTACCCACTATTCAGAGAAATACTAAAAAGCCCCGAAGCAGTCTGGAATGAGGTGGATGTCAAATCAATCTGTCAAAAGCAATTTAGTGCCTACTGCACATCTATCTGTATTTAAACATATTGTGCCCTATGTTTATACTTAAATCTTCTGAATCTATATTTAGAACACCATTACCGACCACAATTGACCATGAACCATTTAGCATTTTAAAGCAATATTTGTTTCGAAGAATATACTGCTACTGTTTTTGCAACTCAATTTATTAATGCTACTGTAAGCTTACCATCTTCCTGAACAAAAAATTTAGCAGTTAGCAGCAAGTAGATTATCGCTATGTAAAATAAAATTCCTGAGTTTCTTTCACTCGCTCTTACAGTACCTACCTACCTACCTGTCTCTGAGGAGAAACGCTGTAATTAGGCAACAGGAAAATTGTACTATCTTTCAAATGCATTTGCGAATGCCTTTAAGAATTTTATCCTTTAGAATCATAGATCTTGCTGTTACCTTCTGAGTTATTTCTAGAGTTGATCTGTTCATTAACTGGAACTTGCGTTCTACGATTTAGTTGCCTTATTCCACCCTTCTTTTTTTTTATTTTTTTAAAGCAAAAATTAATTTATTTTTTTATTCCACCCTTTAAAAATAAGTGATATTTTATTTTATAAATAAATAAGCAAGCAATGTGAGCGGTTGTACCACAGCTTCATTCTAAGTGTAGACAGGCATGAAAAGGTCGAACCCCTGTTTCAGGCAAAAGCCAGCAGCCTAGGTGGTTCCTTCCTTTGGGGTGGTTGGTACCCTAACGGGCATTCAGCAGCTGCTACAAATTAACTACAGTCTGCCTGCATTTCTTGTAATAGAAAATTACCAAGTGGTGTCAATGTGACTCATTCGAGATTTTTTTTTTCCCTTCTGGAAGTCATAGCTTAGTTTCTCAATGACTCTTGGTTCCTATGTAATGCCAGTTAAAGGACAGCTATATGACATGATATATAAATGAAGTGCCAGTTTCTGTGTTACTTTGCTCGTTGCAAACCTATATGCCTGAAAGATGGGAGGAAGTTTTTTCCTTCTCATAATCTCTACTTCTTTTGTCATACTGCAGTGCTGACACTCATTAAAAAGAAAATGTTCCTTGTTTGGACCTTTCCCAAAGTTTTTTTTTTTCTTCTTCTTCCAATTTGAAACATCTCAGGCTTTAGTCACTGGCAAAATTGAAGCTAATTGTTTGCTCTCTCTTCTTGTTAATGTGTTTTGTACTCAGGAGAGGGTCTGGGGACATAGAAATGTTTCAAAAGATGTCAGGTGTGGTCAAACTTGCTTTTCAACCTCATTGAGAGACAATATAGCAAAAGGCTGAGAGCACAAACTGACGCCAGACTGCTTGGGGGTGTGGGGATCTGGCTGTGCTATGTGATCACTGTGTGACCTTGGGCAGGTCACTTAACCTTTCTGGTACTGAGTTTCTTCATCTGCAAAATGGGAGTAATATCATAGGGGTGCTGTGAGGATCTAAATGAGTTAATACTGATGAACTAACTGCTTAGAACAAGGTTTGCCCCGTACTAAATACTGTGCATGGTGGTAATAAGTAATAATAATTGATTTCTCCTACTTTTCTTCCTCTAGTCTATATCACTACCCTTCAGATACACTGGACTCTTTTCTCTCCTTCATACAAGTCAAGCCTTTTTCTGTCTCCAAGTCTCTGCTCTTGCTGTTTTCTTTACCTGTGTTCTCTCTCACATATCACTTTATGCTCTTCAGATCCTTTATCACAATGTTACCCTCATGTTTTATGGTATGGCCCTCCCGTGTTTTTATCTTCCCTGACTACATGCTCACTCGTGCTCTCTCTGGATCGTGCGCTCTCTCTCTCTCCCTCCCTCGGTCCCTCCCATTCTCAACTATGTATTCTAGAGAGTCAGGACCTTCCTTCTCAGTCTTGATCATTCTCATAGTAGCCCTGCCCCTTGAGTGGTACATGGCATTTAATAAAGGATGAATAAGGGAAGGAATCATTCTGAGAAAATACTGAAGATGATAGCTATGGACTTGAGGCAAGCATCCCATTTAGGTAAAATGCTTTGTCCTACATTGAATTTATCATATCAGCTTCATTTAATGCATTATGAGATGTTGTCTTTATTTTTCCTTCTGTATCCCATGGCTTCTCTCCATTCCCTTCCCCCTCCGCCCCGCCCTCTGAGGTTGTTGCCTGCAGACCATGGGAAATATCCAGTGGGCTGTCCCTGGGATCACATCTCTTGGGAAGCTCAGCTCCAAAGGGTCTAGCAAAGCCCAGGGCTTCTAGGTTAGGTATCTCCCATAGAACCTTCTGTGTCAAGAATTTGGGAAAGTTTGTCCTCACACCTGCAGGGGAACCTGGGATTTATTCTGTCTTGTTATAAATCTAGTATTCTTAGATTCCTGAAGAACTGAATTACCAGTTTTTTCTCAGAGGAGATTTCAGTTCCATCAAGCATGTGTGTTTAGTGCCTTATTACCCAGAAGGCACACTCCAGAGAAGAAGAAAGCAGGTAATTTGCTTATTTGGCTTTAACAGAGTTTCAACAGAGTTCGTGTGAGTGCAAGCTTGTGCTCTATAACCAAGAACCATTCACTGGAACTTGAGCATCCTGCTGATCTTCCCTCCCCCACTCCCAGCCAGTGCAGCCATGTATTAAGCAATTGTTTTCAGTACCAACAGTTTACCAAAGTGTTGGAATAAAAACATCTGAAACTTGAATATTTTATATGGCCAAACTATGGCTATTTAACTATACAGTTGAATATATTTGGATTATAACATATTTATCTCTTAAAGGGACAGATCTTCCATCCTCCTAACATATAGTTAGCTTCCACTCTCCAAATATTCCACCAGCAACATTGATGAATATTGAAGACTATGGACTATGAGGTACTGTGAAAGACCCACTCTAGGACCTGCTTGCTGCTATTTGCCTTACTTGAACCAGTAATCAAGTGCTGGATAAATAATATGATTTCTATTCAACTTTTTGTTTTTAGCCCTTAGGGAACAATCTACTGAATATGCAATGCAATTGTAGGGGAATAGTTACTTTTCATCACCTAGGTTTCTATTCCTTCTTTTAAGTGCAATTTAAATCTGGCTGTCATGTGAAGGTTTGGCACTCAAACAGACTTTAGCATCTGTTTAATGTAGAAGTGGACTGGAACTAGCATTCTGAAAATATAGTCTGAACCCAAAGAAATCCCGTGACTCCCCTTTTCTGTCCTATCATAGAAACAGATAATTACATTTTTAAAGTTTTTGTGTGTGGGTGTGTGTGTTGTCATTTTGAGGTGGGGTTTCGCCATGTTGCCCAGGCTAGTCTCAAACTCCTAGGCTAAAGCAGTCGTCCCACCTCAGCCTCCCAAGTAGCTGGGATTACAGGCGTGCACTACTGCACCCAGCTTAAGTTTTACTTTGTTTCTAATAGATATGTAATATTGGACATATTTATGAGATACAGTGTGATGTTTTAGTACGTATATACATTGTGTAATGAGCAAGAGGATTGCGTTTATGGGCCAGGCACGGTGGCTCATGCCTGTAATCCCAGCACTTTGGGAAGCAAAGGTGGGTGGATCACCTGAGGTCAGGAGTTCGAGACCAGTCTGATCAACATGGTAAAAACCCATCTCTACTAAAAATACAAAAATTAACCAGGGTGTGGTAGCACACACCTGTAGTCCCAGCTACTTAGGAGGCTGAGGCAGAAGAATCACTTGAACCTGGGAGGCAGAGGTTGCAGTGAGCTGAGATGGCACCACTGCACTCCACCCTGGCAACAGAGTGAGACTCCGTCTCAAAAAAAAAAAAGAATTGTTTTTATGTTCTTTCCCTCTAGGCTCTTTAATTTCTCCATTGAGCATTGTGTGAGCTCCACTGAGCATTGTATGGAGGGTCAGCTGCCCTGGCTGGAGATGGTTTTGAGGCTTGTTCCTTCGTGGAAACATCTGGATGCAGAAGTTAGGCTGGACAACTATCCAGGGGAGCTTTAAGTGAGCCAAGTGGACCCTCAGCACCACCTCAGAGTGTTCCAAGCTACCGTCTGGTGTTTGGAACTCAGGGAAGTCCATTTGGTATGATCAGACTAGCCCTTTATGTGACTGTCCTTGTGTGTTACTCTCATTAAAATGTTGATTTTTGCCATGTAAGGAAGATTGGAATAGCACAGGCAGCCAAATAAGGATTTTAATGAAACATTGGAGAATGGCTTCAAGTTAATCTGTGAATGCTTTGTCATTGTCCCATCCCTGGATACATTAAAAAGAAAAAAAAGAGCAGTTGAGAAATTGCAGTACAATTTGAGGAGAGCAATATCATACACAGAAGTAGGGACTACTATTGTCAAAGCTGGATTTTATTTATTTGGGAGCAAAGAGAGAGAGCTGAAAGACATAATCTTCTCTCCCTTAAGAATCTCATTGTCATTTAGTAAAATAAAAGGTAGTGTCACTTCATGGCTCAGAAGTGGTAAATTATTTGAGGCAAGTACCCAAATCCATAAAGCCTGCCTTTTGCTCTGTTTGTGGAATGCTGATTGTGTGCTGGGGAATTTCTGATGCGCAGCCAAGAGGAACTTGGAAAGTAGTGAAGGAGAACTACCCCAGGAGTGTTCTACTGGATGTAGTTCAGGAAGCTTTCTGGGTAAGCCTTGTAACCAAAGGAGCCTTGCCCCAGTAAGATACGGCAAATGGTGGCAGAAGCAAGAATTAGAGGAAGGGTTGAGCAATGTTTTGGTATTAGAATAGCTGTGTTCCCGGGAAACTCTCGATAAAATTTCTAGAGGTAAGTACCTTAGCCAGATGTCATAATGAACCCCTGTGTTGCTAACTCAAATGCTGGAATGGAGCATGTGTTTTAGGAGTTAGACCAACACTGCCTCATCTTAAGCCCAAGTCTGATCACTCCTAAACTGAAACTTTGAAAATGTGTGTGTTGTAGCTTACTTAAAACCCACTGGGTGTCTGCTGACTCTGGCTACACTGAAAAGTTTTTGCTATTCTACCACCATTGGACGTCGGAGCCCTGCTGCTTACCAGGGCATATTAGTTTCCTAATCTACCCCTGAAAACCTACCACGGCCCGGGGCTTTTCTGCTACCCCCGACGTCCTATACCCTGCTTGCTTCAAAATACTATTCCTAGTTTTCTTCCCCTAACTTGATAATGTCCTCCAAAACAATCATGTTTGGCGAGTAATATACTGATAAATGTAAAAGTTACAAATAGAAGTGCTGCTGTGTTTTTAAAACATGATAGGGCCAGGAGCAGTGGTTCATGCCTCTTATCCCAGCACTTTGGGAGGCTGAGAGAGGCAAATTGCTTGAGCTCAGGAGTTCGAGACCAGCCTGGCCAACATAGTGAAACCCCGTCTGTACTAAAGATACAAAAAAATTATCTGGGCATGGTGGCACACACCTGTAATCTCAGCTACTTTGAGGCAGGAGGATTGCTTGAGTCCAGAGGTCAAGCCTGCAGTGAGCCCTGATTGTGCCACTTCCACTCCAGCCTGGAGGACAGAGGGGGACCCTGTCTCAAAACAAAAACAAAACAAAAACCCAGCCAGGTACAGTGGCTCACACCTGTAATCCCAGCACTTTGGGAGGCCAAGGAGGGTGGATCACTTGAGGTCAGGGGTTCAAGACCAGCCTGGCCAGCATGGCGAAACCCCATCTCTACTAAAATACAAAAATTAGCTCGGCGTGGTGGTGCATGTCTGTAATCTCAGCTACTTAGGAGGCTGAGGCAGGAGAATCACTTGAACCCGGGAGGTGGAGGTTGCAGTGAGCCAAGATCGTGCCACTGCACTCTAGCCTGTGGGACAAAGAGAGACTCCGTCTCAAAAAAAAAAAAAAAAAAACCCACATTCTAGAAATAATTAGGTTTCTAAAGTATTCTTAAAAGGGGCATCCGTGGAAACCAGCCACTAATAACATATTTAAAGGAGAGAGACTGAATGCCTCCCCCCTAAGATGAGGAACGAGGCAAGGATGTCGGCACTTGCCACTGGTATTCAACATTGCATTGCCCCTAACCAGGACAATCAATCAAGAAAAAAAAAATAAAAGACATCCACATTGGAAAGGAAGAAGTAAAACTGTCTCTCTTTGCAGATGGTATGATCGTATATGTAAAGTATTCCAACGATCGTGGATCTGTCTCTCCCTCCCCTACGCTCTTGGGCCCTGTCTCTGTTTCTGTCCTGGAGTAGAAGCCTATGGTGCAGCAGGATTCAATTGCCTTCAATTGAACGTTGCAGAGGGCTTTCCCCTCAGTGCTTCCCGTACTGGGGGAAGAGGTGATTTAACTTCTGAGTAAGGGACAAACCCAGCAGTGTGTTAGTAGCAAAAAGCATGGACACTGGCATCAGTCTGCCTGCCTGCATTCAGACCCCAGCTGTGCACTCACCAGCTGTGGGACCTTAGGCAAATTGTTGAATTTCTCTTTGCTTCTGTTTCCTCATCCATAGAATGGGAATAATAATAATAACTATCATATGGGATTGTTGTAAGGATGGAAAGTGCTAAAATATCTAAACTCTATTACAGTGCCTGCCGTAAAAGAAGCACTCTAGGCCTGGCGCGGTGGCCCATGCTTGTAATCCCAGCACTTTGGGAGGCTGAGGCAGGTGGACTGCTTGAGGTCAGGAGTTCGAGACCAGCCTGGCCAACATGACGAAACCCCATCTCTACTAAAAATACAAAAATTAGCTGGGTGTAGTGACATGTACCTGTGATCCCAGCTACTCCTGAGGTTGAGGCATGAGAATTGCTTGAACCCAGGAGGCAGAGGCTGCAGTGAGCTGAGATAGCACCCCTACACTCCAGCCTTGGTGACAGAGCAAGACCCTGTCTCAAAACAAAACAAAACAAAAGAAGCACTCTATGGGTACCAGGTCTTATAGTTAGATATTATATATGTAGTAGTGATATTTTCAGTTTTGCTGTTTCTGCCAGATGGGATGAAAAATTCCATGAGAAGTTGGTTGGAAGTCCTACTGATTCATTAAATAGGCCTTTCATTTGAAGTCATGTTTCTAATCGTTCAGAAGTTGAGGTATGCCTGATCCATGGTATTAGAAGGGATGATCCCAGAGAGGTCATTCTGTAGCATAAAGAGCTACTTTTGAAGGATGGAGAACCTAGAACTCTGACTCATTCGACTATGGGAAAATCTGATCTGGTGAGTGACCATAACCATGAAGTGAGATCTGGGCACCCAATGGTGGTCACAGGGTAGAGACTCTGAAGATACTGAGCTGGCTTACACACTTGTTTTGTTGTCTCAAACCTCCGTCAAAGCTGAAGGAAGAAGTCAGTCTTCTGCTGGGCATGCTGTTAGTGTGTAATTGTGCAAAGCTTAGCTGGAGCTTGCTCTTCACAACAGCCTCTGATCTCATCAGCCCCATTCTGTTCTCAGGGGTGGTACAGAAGGAGCACCTCAGGAGCCTCCAAAGATGGTAGTAGAATATAGACCACCAAGACAAGACTGTGACTGTGGTTTTGAATCAGATAGAATCACCACCTCCTGCAAATTTTGTTTTTGCTCAGAACAGTGGTTCTTAAAATGTGGTCCTTGACCAACATCATCAGCATCACCTAGGAACTAGTGAGGTATGAAAATACTCAGGCCCCACCTAACATGACTGAACCAGAAACTCTGGGACTGAGGTATGTTTTAACAAACTCTCCAGGTGATTTTAATGCCACCAAAGTTTGAGAACCACTGATCTAGGGTATAGAGCAGCAGCACTCTATTGAGTTTCTGTCTTCATGCAAGTTGCTGTAAAAAATATAAGCAAGGAGACATGCTCTCTGTCCTCAAAGAGCACATAGTCCATCTAGAGAGGTATACTATATTCATTGTCACACAGAGTAGGCCTTCCCAGCCGGGATCCTGATGCAACAGCCCTGCCCAGTCTCTATGCCATTGCCGTGTGTCTTCCCCAGAAGAGTTCCCATTCTTGGCCAGGTGCCTGTAATCCTAACACTCTGGGAGGCTGAGGCAGGTGGATCACCTGAGGTCAGGAGTTCGAGACCAGCCTGGCCTATGTGGCGAAACCCCGTCTCTACTAAAAATACAAAAATTAGTCTGGCGTGGTAGTGGGCACCTATAATCCCTGCTACTCGGGAGGCTGAGGAAGGAGAATCACTTGAACCCAGGGGGCGGAGGTTGCAGTGAGCCTAGATCGTGCCACTTCACTCCAGCCTGGGGGTAAGAGCAAAACTTTGTCTCAAAACAAAAAAAGAGTTCCCACTCTCTGAAGCTGTTTTTTGTTTGCATGTTTGTTGTCAGTCTCCTGTCATCATTCGAAGGTCAGGGCGTTGAGGGCAGGACTCTTTCTTGTTCACTGCTGCATCCCCACCCCTCAGCAGTTCCTGGCATAGACAGCAAGTGCTTTATATGTTCTGGTTGAATAAATGAATTAAGTGTTCTTTGATTCATTATGCTGTCTATGGTAGGAAACTCTATTTTGCAATCTAATTAGACCAGCCTTTTGCCAAATTTGAATTATTTTAAACAAAATCAGAACTAATGTGTAAGAGCATACAACTGATTTGTAGAAAAACCAGTATTTCCTCATTTAGGAACTGTTACATATGTGGACAGACGTGTACACTTACCAGTATTTATTT
This sequence comes from Pongo abelii, assembly GCF_028885655.2. Taxonomy (NCBI): domain Eukaryota; kingdom Metazoa; phylum Chordata; class Mammalia; order Primates; family Hominidae; genus Pongo; species Pongo abelii. The sequence continues at coordinate 84,533,413 of NC_071985.2, read as the reverse complement.
CTTCATATTTGGACCAACATTTATTGTTTATACCAGGTACATATCTAGTTTATCTAATTTAATTCTTCAAACCACACTGTGATATAAGTGGGTAGTATTTTCCCTGTTTTGTAGAGAAATTAGAAACATCCTAAAGCTTGCAGAGGCGATGTATGAATACAGGTCTGTCTGACTCCTCGATTCCTGCTATCTCTACTCTTGTAGATTTCCCACAGGAAAAGATGAATCATAAAACAGTATTGAAGTCCACTAGGAGTAAAAACATTTAGGATCTCTACCCTTAAATAAGTGACAAAAACTTTCTAATTAAAAAAATAGATAATTCAAATTTCTTTTAAACCTTTAATGTTCTCTTGACTGATCTATTTTGACTTAAGACTGCCAACAAACAGTTAACTAGGAGCGGCTACCTCTGCAATTGCTAATAAGGAAAGTAAGAATAGAAACTCTTTCATCCTATTTCTGTCTTTCCCTACCCATTTATTTTGTTTTTGTTTTATTGTGTTATACCTAGTTTGTGATTATTGCTAGGAAGAGAAAAATCTGGAATTGGGTACTTGTTTACTTATTTGCCTGTGTCCCCTGCTAGAAAATGAGTGTCATAAAGAACCAACCTCTGGCTGTTCCCTGTTCGTCTCCAGCACTAGCCCAGTGAGTGGCACATAGTGGGCACTCAGTAAGCCTGAATAAGTAAATGAATGCACGGTCACCCCCATGCAGTGCTGAGCAGTGTCTGGCTGCAGCAAGGGTTTGAATGACTGCAGCTTCCGGATGTCCATAGTCAGTGCTAAAATCCTGCTTCCTTCTGGCTGCTTCTGCCTTTCACATGATAGTATATATTTTAACATGGCTGGCTGCTGAGAGTTCAGAAAAGGAAGAGGATATATGTGGTTCTAAGCTTTGCTATTTTAAAATGGCAGTTATAAATTCTAAAATGTATATTCATTATCATTTAGCCAAACATCCCCGTTGAGTCAGGTCAAGGACAGTTAACCAAACATTAACATATGTAACGTAACATAATATATAACATTTACTGAGTCCTTCCTATGTCAGGCATCATGATGAATGTTTATAGACAGTATGTCCATCTAATCCTCTCAACAACCTTTCAAGGTTATATTATTATCTCCATTTAACAAGTGAGGAAACTGAGGCTGCTGAAAGGTGTTGAGTAATATTCCCAAGGACACTGAACTAGGAAATATGAGAACCAGGTTCTGAATGCAGACAATTTGATTCCAAAACTGTATTCTACTGCAAAGCTGTCTCGTGAACTGCACTTAGCAGATAAGTGGTGGAACTCAAGCCAGAAGTCAGGTCTGATCTTTCGGTTCCATGATTCCATACTGCCTGTTCCTCTGTCTTCTCAATGAATAATTATTGTCAAGCCACTCTTACATAATTTTTTTAAATATTTATTTGCTCATTTTGGAAATTACAGAAAATTACAAAGAAAAATCTATAATCTAGCCATCTAGAAATAACTATGCTTATGATTTTAATACTTTCTTAATTTTTTTCTATTATTAAGAAAACCAAGATTATTCTACATATACTTTTATTTTCTTTTTTCCCCACTTAACCTGCTGTATATTGAGCCTGTTTTAACCTCTTTAATATTTGTACACACCATTTTTAACAGTTGTATAATGTTCTATTTAACAGGTATATTATTTATTTAACTGGCCCTCTATTATTGGACATATGTAGTATTTCTGGTTTTGCCATCATAAATATTGCTGAAGTAAATATCTTTGAACCAAATTTGTTTGCATTTCTGATTGTTACCTCAGGATAGATTTCTAGTAGGATTAATGAGCCAAAGAATATTAATATTAAAAAGAATATTACTGGCCAGGTGCTGTGGCTCATGCCTGTATTCCCAGCATTTTGGGAGGCTGAGATGGGAGGACCACTAGAGCCCAGGAGTTCGAGACCAGCCTAAGAAACATAGGAAGATCCTATCTCTTAAAAAAAAAAAAGAAAAAATATATATAGGCTGGGTGTGATGGCTCACACCTGTAATCCCAGCACTTTGAGAGGCTGAGGCAGCCGTATCACTTGAGGCCAGCAGTTTGAGACCAGCCTGGCCAACATGGCAGAACCCCTATCTCTACTAAAAAATAAAAAAATTAGCCAGGTGTGGTGGTGGGTGCCTGTGATCCCAGCTATTTGGGAGGATGAGGCATAAGAATTGATTGAATCTGGGAGGCAGAGGTTGCAGTTAGCTGAGATTGCGCCACTACAGTCCAGCCTGGGCGACAGAGCGAGACTGTCTCAAAATAAATAAAATTAAAAAATTTTAAAAATACAGAAATTAGCTGGGCATGTCAGTGTGTGCCTGCAGCCCCAACTACTTGGGAGGCTGAGTTGGGAGGATCACCTGAGCCCAGAAGATCAAGGCTGCAGTGAGCTGTGATAGCACCACCATACTCCAGCCTTGGCAACAGAGACCCTGTCTTAAAAAAAAAAATTACCTATTGCCAGGCTGTCCTCTAGATGGTTCTATCTTATACTTCCCTCAACAATGTAGAAGAGGGAAAACTAGGTACTTTTAACTACAGTTATGTGTTCACTCATGATGGAGATATGTTCTGAGAAATGCGTTAGGTGATTTTGTCATTGTGGGAATATCGTACAGTGTACTTACACAAACCTAGACAGTATAACCTACTACACACCCAGGCTATATAGTCTAGCCTATTGCTTCTAGGCTGCAAACATGTACAGCATGTTACTGTACTGAATATCATAGGTAATTGTAACATAGTGGTATGTATTTGTGTGTCTAAACATATCTAAAAACTTAGAAAAGATCCAGTAACAATATGGTATAAAAGACGAAAAATGGTACACCTGTAGAAGGCACTTACCATGAATGGAGCCTGCAGGACTGGAAGTTGCTCTGGATGAGTCAGTGAGTGAGTGGTGAGTGTGAAGGCCTAGGGCATTTCTGTACACTGCTGCAGACCTTATGTACACTGTATACTTAGGCTACACTACATTCATTTTTTAATATTTTTTTCTTCAATAATAAGTTAAACCTTAGCTTACTGAAGCTTTTTTACTATAATTTTTAAACTTTTGAATCTTTTGTGACAATACTTAGCTTAAAACACAAATACATTGTAACTGCATAAAAATTGTTTCTTTGTTTTTTGTTTTGTTTTGTTTTTTTCTTGAGACAGAGTCTCACTGGGTCTCCCATACTGGAGTGCAGTGGTGCAATCTCGGCTCACTGCAACCTCCACCTCCTGGATTCAAGCAGTTCTCCTGCCTCAGCCTCCCAAGTAGCTGGGATTACAGGCACTCACCACCTCGCCCAGCTAATTTTTTTATGTTTTTAGTAGAGACGGGGTTTCACTGTGTTGGCCAGGCTGGTTTTAAACTCCTGACCTCAAGTGATCTGCTCGCCCTGGCCTCCCAAAGTGCTAGGATTACAGGTGTGAGCCACCATGCCCGGCCAAAAATTGTTTCTTCATATCTTTATTCTATAAGATTTTTTTCTATGTTTTAAATACTTTTTTTATTTTTAAAGAAGTAACACCATTCAGTTCGGAACACCTGTACTGACTTTGAGCTGATGGCCTTTGTCTGTAGGTTTCTAACTGGAAGTGAAATGTTTTCTATTTTTAAAACTTTCTTTTTATTTCATAGTTACTTTTTAAGCTTTTTTGTTAAAAATTAAGATACAAACACACACCTTAGCCTAGGCCTATACAGGGTCAGGATCATCAGTATCCGTCTTCTGCCTCCACATCTTGCCCCAGTGGAAGGTCACATAGACACACCTGCCATGTGTGGAGCTGTCCTCTCCTATGGTAACAAGGCCTTCTGGAATACCTCAGGGAGGACCTGTTTGCACCTGTTTCACAGTTAACATTTTTTTTTTTTAAAGTAGAAGGAATACACTATAATGCTAAAAAGTATAGTGTAGTAACTACATAAACCAGTAACTGTCATTTATGATCATTATCAAGTGTTATGTGCTGTACATAATTATACATGCTATAGTTTTATATGACTGGCAGCGCAGTAGGTTTGTTTACACCAGCATCACCGCAAACACGTGGATGATACAGTGTACTACGATGTTACAATGGCACAGTGGCTGTGATGTCACTAAGCAATAGGAATGTTTCAGCTCCATTACAGTCTTATGGGGCCATTGTTAAATATGCAGTCCATCACTGAAACGCATGGCTGCATGTGGTAGAAGGTTTCAATTCATAAATATTAATTTATACTGCTGGTTTATGACTAATCCAGGAAACTGCATAATGATTAACAAATACTACGATATAACCAAGTGAATTGCAAAGTCATCTACACCTGTATTGAAGTTCAGCTCAGAAAGGACTGTTGGACTGTGTATCTAGCACTATGTAGAAGAGAAAGTCAAGGGCAAAGTTCCCACTCTCAAGAACTTTATCTTGTCGGGTCCATGAAAGGGTTTCTGGTGACACAGAGCAGGTATATAATCAGCAAAATGTGGTGTGCAGTTCAAATGAGTGCTCATGCCAGAGACTGGTTGGGTGCCAGCTATCAGTTCTTCCACCCTGTCCCTGGAAGCTATCTGCCACCTCTGGGGCTGGCACAACCCAGGGTGTGGCTGTGGCTGCCTAGGGTGTGGCCACTGTGAACTGAGCTGCATCCCCTTCCTGGTGCACACCCACACACACAAAAGCCACTCTCTAAGGAGTGGGAATATCTATCTCTTCGCCTTGGAATCTTCAGAAAATAATGATTTAGCAAATGATAGTTTTTTTGAATGTTGATTTAATTAAGCGGATTCTTTCTTTGAAAGAGAAGATTTAACGATTTTTCACTCCATATTGCATTTATGTTTTCAGCAACTATGACAAGAGTTTTTCTCTGTGTTCTGAATTCCTCTTTCTTAAGATTTCTCTTTCTGGATTAGTCATAAACCAGTCTTTCTTAAATACATTCAGTTTCTTCCCTGGTCTCAATAGATATTGAGGTAAGAAACGGAAACTTGAATTGATTAGATGCATACTTTATACTAGACACTGTGCCAGATGATAGAGATTATCTCAGGTGTGTGTTCAGGGGAGGGGGTGCGTGGTGGTGGTCATTCTGAAAGACACCTAGAGTTGCAGCTCAAATCATTTATTCCTTAAATATCTATGAGCGTGCACACTGTGCTTGACATGGAAGATGCCAGACAAACGTGGTCCTGCTCTGTTTTGAGTGAAGGTTGTTATGGTGTATAAAGCAGGACACTTCACTTGGTAGGAGTGCAAGGAGGTGTCAGGGAGGGCTGTTCTGCTGCCCTTCTCGCAGGCAGCTTTACAGGCATTGCTCCTGCACCTATGCAGATGTGTCCATGGCTCGTGCGGGGGACCCTCAGGGAGAACAGTCACGCTGCTGCCCCAGGCACTTGCACTGTCCCTATGACTGAGTATGCATCCTCTGCAAACCATTGCTGTAGTGTCAGATTCTGGGTACCCTTACTGTGAATTCACTGCCTTTCCAAGGTCCTAACTGTTCCTGGCTCTGCTTGTCCTCATCCAGATTCATAACGCCCTACATACCTTAACAAAGTGTGAGGAGAGTAACTTTCACTATAGGGTGCAAATGCCCATCAGGTTTAACCTCACAGATTGCATTTATACTTTAAAGAGGAGCTCAGTAGTAAATATTAATTTGTAATTATAGATTCTAACTGTAGATTGTAGAGCAGTTGCTTTGCTGTGACAGAGACATCTATGCAAGAGGCACTTCTCTATCTTGCCACCTACCTACCCTAGCCTCTTAAAATTAAGAAAAATAGAAGTCAGTGACTAAGCCACCAAATTTGAATGTGTTGCCTGGGCTAGCTGGAGTGTTTTGGGGGAGAATTCTAAAACCTGCTCTGGTCTTAGCTCTGCCCTCATTTACTGAGCCTCTATTTCCTTTTCTATAAAGTAGAGCTAATAGGAGTTTTGTGAAGAGTAAAAGTGAGCTGAAAAGTGCTGGGCTGACACAAGGTAGCCCTGCACGTAGCCAGGGAGCCCAGCATCCTGTCCAAAGATTAGAGTCTGAAAGCTGACTCTATTGATTTGCAAACTTTAACCTAAAGCAAATATGCTTAATTTTATTGTCCTTACATTTATTGCTTCTGAGAGACACCTTTTTTTTTTTTTTAAGGCAAGGTCTTGCTCTGTTGCCCCAGGCTGCAGTGAGGTGGTGCAATCATAGCTCACTGCAGCCTCAGCCTCCGGGGCTCGGGTGATCCTCCCACCTCAGCCTCCTGAGTAGACATGAGAGTCTCCCTGTGTGGCCCAGGTTGCCTGGCCTCAAGTGTTCCTTCCACCTTGGCCTCCCAAATTGTTGGGATTATAGGTGTGAGCCACCATGCCCAGGTGGCAGCTTTATTTTAAATGACCTGTTTGCCCCAAATGTGTTGAATTTAAGGATAGGCTGGAGGTTCAGTCATTTTTATTTATTTTCAAAGAGGTGTTCTGAATTCACACTGTTTTTCTTTTGATAACTACTGTGGCTTCCTCCTCATGCTGACTTTCTACACTTGGGAAGAGAATGTGGGCAAGGAAGCTTGGAGGGAAGCCAGAGACTCCTTGCTCTCTGCAGCTGCACAGACAGGCCAGGATCTGCTGACCTGTGGAGCCAGCCTGCTGCAGTGTGTGCCCCTCAGCCCTTGGAGGAGCAGTGGGCATGCCTCAGAGAGCAGCTCAGAGTGAAGACTGTAGAAGGGGAAAACTGATGAGAATTATTGTGAACCATGGTGGGGAGGAGGAGTTTTAAGAAGTTAGGCCTGTTAGGCTGGGTGCGGTGGCTCACACCTGTAATCCCAGCACTTTGGGAGGCCGAGGTGGATGGATCATCTGAGCTCAGGAGTTTGAGAATAGCCCGGCCAACATGGCAAAACCTCGTTTCTACTAAAAATGCAAAAATTAGCTGGGTGTGGTGGTGCGCATCTGTAATCCCAGCTACTCAGGACGCTGAGGCAGGAGAATCACTTGAACCTGGGAGATGGAGGTTGCAGTGAGCTGAGATCGTGCCACTGCACTCCAGCCCGGGCGACAAGAGTGAAACTCCATCTCAAAAAAAAAAAAGGAGTTAGGCCTATTTTGCTGTGCTAAGAGAAACTTACTTTCAATGAACTGAGCTGCGTGCCTACCCCAAATTCTGTTTTAAGGAAGATGCTCTGACCACAGTGTCAGTTTGGCTCTAAATTTTCAAGTGATACTGAAAGGGAATATTGGAACCAGATGAATCTGAATGGGAATCCCAGGTCTGTCACTGTCTGTTTTAGACCTTGGAAACATTACTTAACCTCTTTTGAAAATAAGGATTTACCATTTTGTTGGTTGGTTTGTTAGGATGATTAGATACATTCCAGAGCAGGGTAACCCTCCTAGGTTAAAAGCAGGGATTGAAGCCAGGCAGTTACCAGGGATGGAAATTTTAAAGCTGACGGCAGAACACACACTGGAGCTGCTGGCTAGTGGAAGCCTTTGAAGTGATGATTTGATGGGCAATCTGAGTTCCTCAGGAGCTGCCCAAAGCCTCATAGGCTCAGGAGCCATGCTCTGCTTTCAGAGTACTCAACCTGGGCCTTCCCCTACCTGTGTGAGATGTCTGCTGCTGCACCTGCACGTGCCCCAGGATCGAAGGGAGGCCTTAGGGTCCTGCCCTCACAGTGTCCCCCATGCCTGAAGGCAAAAAACTTGGAATCACTATGCATATACTATTTTGGATGCTCACTTTCTTGCTTTCTCACTTTCTTGCTTTCTCTCTCTCTCTCTCCCCTCCCTCCCCACTCCCTCTCTCTCCCTCTCCATCCCTCTCCCCACCATGCCCTGCTCCTCTCACTCCCTCCCTCTCCCTCCCTATGTAATGTATACTTTAGCATTTTACCATGTTAAATATTTTTTCAATAATGTGATTTTTGTTGGCTGTATTATTCTACAGCAATGACTACTGCAGTGGTGTAGGTAAATCTCATAATGTTGATCAGAATCTCCCAGGCACAAAAGGGAAAAAAAGATACATGATTGTATACTTTTCTGTGTATAGACTGCATAGTTGAGTAATTTTTAAATTATATGGTACTGTCTTTGATGACTTCTCAGAAACATCAGATTGATTCATACTTTTTTTGGTCTCTATTTACGCATTTGCCAGTAATAAAGCATCTTGCTCCCTAAGGCTTCACACCATGAAATAGCCACAGTGCTGGGGGCTGTCCCAACGTGTTCTTTCTTCCACAGACTCAAGATGGCTGTCCTCTCTAAGGAATATGGTTTTGTGCTTCTAACTGGTGCTGCCAGCTTTATAATGGTGGCCCACCTAGCCATCAATGTTTCCAAGGCCCGTAAGAAGTACAAAGTGGAGGTAAGTGGGAACACAAGCTGGTGCCCTTGTAGGCTTGTCTGGGGGCCACAGGCTTAGCCAAGAACTTGTTTTCAGCCATGGAGGGAGAGGCAAGGAGCTAGTTGTGAAAAGTGGAAGTTTCAGGACTGTATTAGCGATTCTGCTTCTTCCTGGTGGGAAAGAGGCAAGAAATACGGGGCACTGCTAGGGAGTAGTTTCCATCTTGTTTGACTTTGTCTCTTCTGTAGAAAGACCACATATGCTGGGATTCCAATAGTATACTTTTGGCTGGAGCTATTTGCTAGGAAGAGAGTTACTGTATTTTCCACAGAGGGTTAAATAGCAACATTGTTTCATGGTGTGCCACTTTAAAAATGATGTCTTATGGTGATTTTCCTGTTTTCCAAGTAGAAAAGAGGTATGTGGTGTTGAGATTAGCCTGGACTTAGACATAGGAAGGTGGTCTATTAAACACTTCCTTTAGTTTTAGGTGATCTAGAAGGGATAATTACTAAAGTTGTCCCTGGTGAGCAGTTTTAAATGTCTGTTACTGTTTAGCAACTTAATAATTAAACTCCCTTACTAGAGCTTCTTTTAAGTTTTTGTATTTAGTTTCTTCTTTTTTTTCCCTTCCAATGGACACTTCCATTAAGATTCTCACACACTCAATTTCTGTTCTTCTATTAAGGGAAATCTTAAAAGGATGTGGTATTTGATGACTCTTAGGAAGGCTCTATTTCCCTATGGTATCTTTGTAATGCATCTGAAATCCACCATTGATGCTTAACATCAATGAAAAGCACTGAGTTTGGCACAAAGCTGCCTCTTTCCCTTGTGCAACTACAGCGCAGACATACATTCTCATTCCTGGATGTTTAATAGTAGCATTCAGTGTTGAAACATTGTCTCAATTGAGAACCTTGTCACCATAAATATTTAAGCAGAAATTGAATGGTCATCTATCAAGGGTGTGAAAGAAGATACTTTGGAATATATTGTTTTTAAGGTTCATTTTAACTTTCAACACTGAATGCTACTCTTGACCATCTGATCAGTATGTGCTTTGTTGTGATCTGATCAGTATGTGCTTTGTTGTGACAGTATCCTACCATGTACAGCACGGACCCTGAAAATGGGCACATCTTCAACTGCATTCAGCGAGCCCACCAGAACACGTGAGTGTCGGCCCTGCCGGGCACCAAAGACATCTGCAGAGTGGGTGTTTTCTGTCTAACACCTCAGCCCTTAGTGCGCTGTATTTGCTGAGTCACAGTGATGGTGACCATCATGGGCACCTCATTAAAAGTATTCAAAAATTATGTATGTGAACACATGGACTATTAAGCAAACTTGAGAGTGGCTGGAATGGTGGGATTTCGGGATATTCTTTTCAAAAATGTCTTCATGGTTGCATTACCTACTACAGTTTTGCAGCATGACCCATCTAAACTGATGTTGACCCTCCCAGGCCTAGGGAGTGAAGAGGTTTTGAATGCTCTAAGGAAACCCACTCTGACTCACCAGGACCTTCCACTTCCATTTGTTAGATGCGAGGTCCTTTTACTCTTCATGTTCCAAGTGACCTCTAATCCCATGCAGAGCAAAGGAGGGTGGATGTTAGTGACCAGGTCTTCTCCCTGCAGTCAATGTTTATTTTTACCCCCAAGCTTCTAACTTGGCAAGGAAGATGTAAAGATTCATAGTGCTGGCCGGGTGAGGTGGGCTCACACCTGTAATCTCAGCACTTTGGGAGGCCGAGGTGGGTGGATCACTTGAGGTCAGGAGTTGGAGACCAGCTTGGCCAACATGGCGAAACCCCGTCTCTACAAAACTTAGCCAGGCATGGTGGCACGCACCTGTAATCCCGGCTACTCAGGAAGCTGAGGCACGAGAATCACTTGAATCCAGGAGGCAGAGGTTGCAGTGAGCCGAGATCGCACCACTGCACTCCAGCCTGGGTGACAGAGACACTCTGTCTCAAAAAAAAAAAAAAAACAAAGATTCATAATACTACACAGACATACTTAAAAAGGGCACTTTTTAAAAGTTTCTTTCTGTCAATTCCAGGTTGGAAGTGTATCCTCCCTTCTTATTTTTTCTAGCTGTTGGAGGTGTTTACCACCCGGTAAGTTTTCCAGGAGGTGTTCATCTATTTGGATGTAGTTCACTGAGCTATTGTCAGGGACAGAAGAAGGAAATAAACATTTAATGAATATCTTCAGTGTCTAGGCACTTCTATTTAAAAGGATTTTATTCAATTATTTCTTACAGAGTTCTTTAAAGTAGATGGGATTTTCCTCATATTCTACAGATAAGGAATAAGGTCAAATAGCTACAGAGTAGAAGGATTAGAATTTGAACCCAGGTGTGTCTGGTTCTAAGTTTCATGTCTATAAGAGTTCGTTTGTTGTATTAATTCATTCACACAACAAACTTTCACTCACTGCCTGGGGTAAAGCAGTGATCAAAGCAAACAAAGAGCCCTGGTTTCATAGAGCTTTTGCCTTTTTGTTGTGGGGGGTGGGGTGGCCACAGAGAAGAAGCAACCTAAGTAAATTACATCATGTATTAGGAGGTGGTGAGTGCAGAGAAGAAAACAAAGCGGGGAAGGTGGAAAGGGGATGTGGAGTGGGATAATTTTGAATAGGGTGGTCAGGGAGGGGGGCTTTGCTGAGATGATAGTTAAGCAAGTATAAAAGGAGGTGAGGGAGCAGGTGCTGCACAAGTCTCCCCAACCTCCAGCCAGAAGACAAGCAAGGCCTGAGGCAGGCACCTGTCTGGTTTGTTTGGTGAGCAGTGAGAAACCAGTGCAGCCAGGAGAGGGGCAGCAACAGAGGGCAGAGGGGTGATGAGGCAGGTCACCAGGGCCTTGCAGGCCTTTGCAGTGTAGCTAGCCCTGTGGGATGGAGATTTAGTCTGCACTTAAACATATCTAAATAAAGCAAGTTTATCGGCCTCTAATTAATTGCCATTTGGGTCTTGTCTTAGACAAAAGTGTTCCCCTTTTCTGAGGACAGATTATCTCCTGAAATCGAGTTCTGACCAGAGTGGTGTCCCTTCAGACTTCTGGTTCTAAGCCTTTCCTAACCATCTGGTCCATACCCGAATGCCTTGTACTTTTGTTAAAAAGCTGCCAGAATGGCATATCTACTGCTCATGACCTTGAAGGCCTGCATTTTTTCCAAAGAAACATCTACTGCTCTTGTATCTCTTAGAAAAGGTATCTTTCTGGTGCGTCTAAAGATCCCCATTCCTAGCAAGTGACTAGACTAGCTGATCTGAATAGCCCAGTTCTCTAGATTAGGCCTCATTTGGTGTCCCCACTCCATCCCCATTCCTATCCCACATCCCTGGATCCCATTCCTTATGGGTAGTTCTGAAAAATAAGAGCTAGTTTGGGGACAAGCACCTAACAATTGTTCCTAGGTTGCCAGTCATTAGGCAACATTATAGTAAAGAAGGGCCTGGCAGAGACTAGAGCTGCTATATGGTGACTTGAGGGACTGGCGTTATTTTCATTTGTTTCACCCTCCTGTTGATATTTAATGTTACCCAAAATCAAACAAACAAAAACCCTGATGCAGTAACCTTATCCCTACCAGTAGCACTGCTGAGTGGGAAAGACACTGGGGAAGGCGGCCTTCTCACACACTCTCTTCTGTGTTCTCTCCTTGCTTATTTTAACCAAGGAAGTCACCCCAGCATGACAGCCAAAGGGATGGATTTTTCATCTGTTTTTATTCTCTCTTCTCAAGGGCATTGGGAACAGGGAGACTTTTCCCTTGAAGACCATGTATTCTGGGAGAAGCTCTCCCCCTCTTTCTAGTGGAGCTACACCCCTAGTGTAGCCTGCAGAACCACCTGAGCCCAGCCCTGCCAGTGACTGACTTTACATAGAACAGCAGCTGAGTCTTCAGTCAATCTCATGCTCAGAGGCCCATTTGAGAAAACGGCATTTCCCCTAGTCCTGACTTTGGGGCAGTTCTCTTTTCTGGCCTGCCCTGAGACTGCCTGGCCCACAGGTCCTTCTCTTGCTCTAACACAAGTTCCCCAAGATGCCCAGGGCAAGTGGGGGGATTCCTTCTATCCCACCTGTCTAGGAGAAGGCCAATACTCATCTCCCAGGTCCACAAGCCAAGCCATTCATAGAAGAATCACAGATATTTTATTTTCCTGACTGAAACTAACTTAATTCTACCTAATTTGGGTGGGGAGTAGTTGGCCAAATCATAAAATGATTAACTTTTTGCTAACATATTGTGTAATCAACCCTAGGTGTTAAAAAAGGTTTGCTTGTTTCTTTCATGCAAATACTAATGTTTCCCTTTTTTCTTAGCGTATAGCTTCTGGCCTGGGCTTGGCCTGGATTGTTGGACGAGTTCTTTATGCTTATGGCTATTACACGGGAGGTTAGTATATATTGACATTTGCCAAGGAAACAACTTTAAAATTTTAAATCCTATGCTGGCCAGGCACAGTGGCTTACACCTGTAATCCCAGCACTTTGGGATTCCAAGGCAGGCAGATTGCTTGAGCTCAGGAGTTGGATACCAGCCTGGGCAACATGGTGAAACCCTGTCTCTACAAAAAAATACAAAAATTAGCCGGATGTGGTGGTGCACACCTGTAGTCCCAGCTACTTGGGAGGCTGAGGCGGGAGGATTGCTTCAGCTCAGAAGTTTCAGGCTGCTGTGAGCCATGATTACACTACTACACTCCAGCCTGGGAGACAGAGCAAGATCCTATCTCAAAAAAAAAAAAAATCTTATGCTACTATATTTTTCTTCTTGGGAATTTGAGAAAAGGGGAAGTCACTTGATATTTAGGTGAAAGGTCTGTTTTCTTTTTATTAATCTTTCAATTGTAACGAAACTTATTTTTATTGAGCATTTTCTATGTGCCAACCACTACTCTAAGAACTTTGCATATGTTATTTAACCTTACAACAATTGTGTAATACAGATATTATTGCATTTTACAAATTAGGAAACTGGGACTCAGCATGATTAAAGCTGTAGGTCACAGAGCTACTAAGCATAAACTAGTAAACTAGGAATCAAACCCATGCAGTCCGACTCCAGAGCCTCACCATTACTATACTTGCTCTATCTGAGTAAGGAGGAGGAAAAGCCATTTTTGGCTGTACTTCTTTGAAACAGAGGGAACTCCTTCCAAAGGTCCTAGAGCAAAGTTGCTGTAATTATTATCCCATAATTTTCTAAGATCCAGGCAATACTACTGTGGCACATTACTTGGCATGTGGTATCTGACTTACCAATAGCTTCAGGCTAAAGAGTTAGTTAACCTCCTAAGGCCAGTTTGTCTAATGTACAACCTCAGATGCCATGATAGAATGGCTTGCAAATGTTGAAAGCATCATAATTCTTGAGCACTCCTGGTAACTTCTGTTCTTTCTTCTTTTTCAGAACCCAGCAAACGTAGTCGAGGAGCCCTGGGGTCCATCGCCCTCCTGGGCTTGGTGGGCACAACTGTGTGCTCTGCTTTCCAGCATCTTGGTTGGGTTAAAAGTGGCTTGGGCAGTGGATCCAAATGCTGCCATTAAAGAATTATAGGGGTTTAAAAACTCTCATTCATTTTAAATGATTTACCTTTATTTCCAGTTACATTTTTTTTCTAAATATAATAAAAACTTACCTGGCATCAGCCTCATACCTAAAACTCCTGACTCTTACCCCTCATTTCCGTTTGAGTCTGTATCTGAAATCAGTAGCCTAGTCCTACTAGATGAGAAAGGAGCCACAAGTGTTGCGCCCTCTCCTCACCCTTCCAGCAGATGCTTCTCTAGTATGTGAGGTTGAGAAAAAGTCTGATTGTGGTGATGTATGTATAGTCATGCCACAGTGATGAAAAATTAAAGAAAAACCTTTTAGCTCTCAGGATATGCTATTATCACTTGCTACAGATACTTAGGATAACAGTAAAGATCTTTTTTAAAAAATCTCAGCTGCGCACAGTGGCTCACTCCTGTAATCCCAGCACTTTGAAAGGGGGCCAAGGCCAAAGGAACGCTTGAGCCCAAAAGTTCAAGACCAGCCTAGGCAACACAGCAAAACCCCATCTCTACAAAAAAAAAAAATACAACAGTTAGCCAGGCATGATGGCACGTGTCTGTAGTCCCAGCTACTTGGGAGGCTAAGGTGGGAGGATCACTTGAGCCCAGGTTGTCAAGGCTGCAGTGAGTTATGATCACACTGCTGCACTCCAGAGTGGGTGACAGGGCAAGACCCTGTCTCAAATAAATAAAAATTGTTTCTATTAAAGATTGTTTTTGTTGCTTAAAAACTGAAGCAATAGACTAAATGTAAGATGAAACTTAACAGAGATGAATGTAACTTTCTACGTTTAGAAACAAAGATCTGACTGCCTAGGTACAAATGAGGAAGACTTAGAAGTTTTCAGTTGGTTTAGAGAACACTGCCAAGTTGGCAGAATAAGATAGTTACTCCAAAACACTGATGTGGCCATAAACTACCTTAATAGGAAATATAGTGTCTAGACCTGCGCTGCCCGATTGGCCACATGTGGCCATCTAAATTAAAATTAATTTAAATAAAAAAGCACTTCTTAAGTTGCACTACCCATTTTTCAAATGCTCAGTAGCCTGTGAGGATGAGAGAGAGTATTTGAACCCAGTCCTGACTCTCAAATCCATGCATTTTCCATTGTACCAGTTTATTGCTTAAGCTCCGAAGATGAAGCATTTAAGGATAGAATGCCATGGCCAGCCATTGAAGATGGTCAGCCTTGGCCAAATGGCCACCTGGAGCCCTTGGGGCATTTGATGAGGAGGCTGGACCAGATCAGCACACACTCCAGTGTTCATGAGAAAGTTTCATTTCACCAGTGGAGAGTAAAATAAGGAAAATTAGTACTGTTTTTCATAAAGCTTTGACTTATACTTTTTACATTAAAATGTTCTTTATGAAATGACGGTGATGATGAATGGTAGGGATTTTTGGTCCTGGCTTGAAAAAATGATATAATTGAGAATTTACAATAAGACAGGGTTTTGGTTTTTGCTTCATAAGAAACACATCTAGAGAAGCCAGAGAACTTGCCGAGGTTTCCTTTCTCACTGCACAGAGAACAGCAGGCATCCGTGAAGCAGGGCAGGGAAGACCTGGAGATGAAGCTGGCTTTTCACCTTTAAAAGTCTTAACAGGGTATACTTTTCAAACTACAGATGGTCCCCAACTTACTTATGACAGTTCAACTTAACAGTTTTTCAACATTACAATGGTGCAAAAGCAAGACTCAGGCTGGGCATGGTGGCTCATGGCTGTAATCCCAGCTCTTTGGGAGGCTGAGGCGGGCGGCTCACCTGAGGTCAGGAGTTCGAGACTAACCTGGCCAAAATGATGAAACCTCATCTCTACTAAAGACACGAAAATTAGCTTGGTATGGTGGTGCACTCCTGTAATCCCAGCTACTTGGAAGGCTGAGACAGGAGAATCGCTTGAACCCAGGAGGTGAAATGTGCAGTGAGCCAAGATCACACCACTGCACTCCAGTGTGAGTGACAGAGCAAGACTGTCTCAGAAAAAAAAAGCAATACTCATTCAGTAGAAATCGTATTTTGAGTACCAATACAATCATTCTGTTCTTGACTTTCAGTATTCAATAAGTTATACGAGATATTCAACACTTCATTATAAAAGAGGCTTTGTGTCAGATGGTTTTGCTCAGCTGTCGGCTAATGTAAGTGTTCGGGGCATGTTTAAGGTCACTAGGCTAAGCTATGATGTTCAGTAGGTTAGGTGTATTAAATGCAATTTCAACTTACAATATTTTCAACGTGTGCTGGGTTTCTCAGGATGTAGCCCCATCATAAGTCGAGGAGCGTCTGTAATGTGATTCCAGTTTGTCATTTTGCTGTTGCACACTGGGCTCAGATGGAGTTTTGTAAGGAAGCTCGGTACATAAAGGGTGCTGTGGTTGAAGTGCAGAACCGAGAGCTCTGCCTTTCAGTGCCCTACTTCCCCACTCACTGCACTTCCAGGGAACCCTAGGGCTTGGCAGAATCCAGTTGGTAAAGACTGCTTAGAGAATAACTCTTACAAGCTAGTCCCTTGTCTTGTGGAGAAAAACTTGGCGTAAGTATTTCTACCATTAACTATTTAATACTAATCTGTTGGCAGTGTACATTCCAAAGAGTCCATTTATTTGTACAAGGGAAACACATTCTGAATTTTGCTAGATGAAAATCAGACAGCCATACCAGCCTATAAATGCCTAATTGATCCATAGTGAACCTTAAGTATTCCCACCTTCAGGTGCCTGTGTGCCGTTGGGCAAGCTTATTAGCCTCCCTGAGCCTCAGCTTACACGGCTGTAAGTTGGGGATAATGAAAATACTTATCATATAAAGTTCACGAGGATCAAACAATAATGCATGCACAGTGCCTACCAGGGGTCTTGTAGCCACGAAATTGTGGTAGGAAGCACGAGAGCCACCTGCTGGTGTAGCTCGTTCAGCAAAAGTCAGCAACTGGGTTATCTTCTCTATGTTCTAAGGACCCACAGAGTTTGCCCAGCTTTCTATTTCATCCCTAATAGCACTCGCCTCCAAAGGTGCTCTCCTAACTTAATAAAAAACTGAGTAGTCTCTCAGTTCCTTCCCTCTTAAGCAGCACTATCCAACAGAACCTTCTGACATGATGGAAATATTCTGTCTGCACTGTCCAATAAAGTATAACCCCTACCCATGTGTGGCTGAGCTGAATGTGGCTACAGCAACTGATGAGTTGAATTTTTAATTAATTTAAATGTAAGTAGATACATATGGCTAAGGCTACTATACTCGGATAGCACAGCTCTTAAAGCAGCAGTTTTCAACCTTGGCTGGCTGTTAAGCTCATCTGGGTGCCTTTTAGGAGTCCAGGCCAGGTACAGTGGCTCATGCCTATAATCTCAGCACTTTGGGAGGCTGAGGCAGGTGGATCACCTGAGGTCGGGAGTTCAAGACCAGCCTGACCAACATAGAAAAACCTTGTCTCTACTAAAAATACAAAATATACAAAATTAGCTGGGTGTGGGGGTGCATGCCTGTAATCCCAGCTACTCGGGAGGCTGAGACAGGAAAATCGCTTGAATCCAGGAGGCGGAGGTTGCAGTGAGCCGTGATTGTGCCATTGCACTCCAGCCTGGGCAACAAGAGGGAAAAGAGAGAAACTCCATCTCAAAAAAAAAAAAAAGTCCAGATGCCCAGATCAATTAAATGAGAATCTTGGTATTTTTAAAGCTCTCACTGGGCAATTCTAACGTATAGTGAAAGTGGAGAACCATTGCTCTAAAAGCAGTGCTTGAGAGACTCTTGTGCTTATGAGTCACCTGAGGATCTTGTTAAAATGCAGATTCAGATTCATAGGTCTGAGGAGGGAAATGAGAGTCTTCATTTCTGTTTTTGGAGACAAGGTCTCACCCTGTTGCCCAAGCTGAGTGCAGTGGCATGATCCTAGCTCACTGCAACTCAAACTCCTGGGCTCAAGTGTTCCTCCTGCCTCAGCCTCCCGAGTAGCTGGGACTACACATGTGGGCCGCCACACTCCTTTTTATTTTTTATTTGTAGAGATGGGGTCTTACTATGTTGCCCAGGCTGGTCTCAAACTCCTAGCCTCAAGCAATTCTCCCACCTTGGCCTCCCAAACTGCTGAGATTATAGGCGTGGGCCCTAAATGTCCTTTAAGTGTTCTTCCAAGAGGGAGGCAAAGGGAAGTTTGACTACACAGAGAAGAAGGCAGCAGGGGCAGGGAGAGATTCTGAGGATGCTAAGCTGCTGGCATCTAAGAGGAGGGGGACACGAGCCAAGGTATGCCAGGAATGCCGCTCTGGAAGCTGGAAAAGGATTCTCTCCTACAGCCTCTTCAAGGAGTGTGGCCCTGACAACTTCTTGGTTTTGGCCAAGTGAAACCATTTTGGGACTTCTGACTTCCAGAACTGTAAGATAATAAGTTTGTGTTGTTTTAAGCTGCTAAGTTGGTGGTAATTTGTTACAGCAAGCGTAGGAAACTAATCTACTGGGTTCAGTTCTAGGAAACAGAGAGGGTAGCAGAAAGCACAGGAATTGGAGACTCACACCTGGCTTGAGGTTGCCAGTCAACTTATAGACTTGCTGATGTGGAAGACAAACTGTTTTTCCTCTGCTCTCATACAACCATCAACACAGAAGACTTCTGTGACCAAAGGTTGGAGTTTTCTGTTCACACACCAAGCAGGCAAATCAGTTCTGCAGTGGACACCAGCTGGGCATCCTCCAATTCAATTCTGACACTATCTACCTGGAGATAGCATCAGATCTCACAAGTTGAGGGCTCAGTCCCACAAGACTGCCCGTGACCCCAACCAACTGCAAGTCCAGACTTCTGAAACTCGATCAACTGGCTTCAAGTTGAGGTTCAGTTAATTTGCTACAGTGACTCACAGAACTCAGACATGCATTTACTAGTTTATTACAAAGAATATCCTAGGCCAGGTGCAGTGGCTCACGCCTGTAATCCCAGCGCTTTGGGAGGTCGAGGTTGGAGGATCACTTGAGCCCAGGAGTTCAAGACCAGCCTGGGCAAAATGGTGAAACCCTTTCTTTACAGAAAATATAAAAATTAGCTAGGCCTGGTGGCACACGCCTGTAGTCCCAGCTTCTGGGAAGGCTGAGAGGTGGGAGGTTCACTTGAACCCAGGAAGGTCGAGGCTGCAGTGAGCTATGATCACACCACTCTACTTTAGTTCAGTGACGTGACAGAGCGAAACCTTGGATGATGGAGTGAGACCCTGTTTCTGGGAAAAAAAAAAAAAAAAGAGTATTTTAAAGGACACAAATAAACAACTAAATGAAGGGATACATACGGCCAGGTCTGGAAGGGTCCCAAGCACAGAAGCCTCTGTTCCCGTGGAGTTAGGGTGCACCACCTTCCTGGCACATGCACATGTTCTTATTCACCCTCCTGTAAACCTCTACATGTTCAGCTCTCCAGCAGCTCTCTGAAGCCCGTCCTCTTGGGCCTCTTAGACTTCATTAGAGAGGCCTGACTGAAGCACGGACACCACGTCGAAATGTGACTGGACTAAAGGGGTATGATCTAATACAAAGGAGGCTGAGCGGGGAAACCCAGCAAGGCCTGTCTTCAGATTCCTGGCTTCTTTGTGCAGCATTTTTTCCTGCAGGGCAGCAGGCAGGACCCCTTCCGAAATGAGAGTCTTATGACCCATAATCAGAAAAGTGGTGGAAGATTAGAGCCCTGCCTTGAGCAGGTGAAAAGGAGGGCAGAAGGTCAGAGAGGGACATTCTGTTTTCTGAGGCCTAAAGTGCCCCAACATTATAACAAAAAACCGTACCAAGGGAGTTATGAGCCAGGAACCATGGATGAAAAGATATATAATTTTATATATAGGCATAAAATATCACACTTGCCTGGGACCAAGATGTCTCCAAATCTGTTTCTTCATTTGAAAATCAGAGATAATCCCTTTCTTAGGCTTAGTGTATTACATGAGAAGGAATGTAGCAGTAGGAACACAGTGAGTACTTAAATGTTGCTTCCCTTTCCCCTGCTGTTTTCTCTTGCAGAGGTGTCCAATCGTTTGACTTCCCTGGGCCACACTGGAAGAAGAATAATTGTCTTGGGCCACACATAAAATACACTAACATTAACGATAGTTGATGAGCTAAAAGAAAAAAAAATTGCAAAAAAAAGCACCTCTCGTTTTAAGAAAGTTTACAAATTTGTGTTTGGCTGCATTCAAAGCTGTCCTGGGCTGCATATGGACCGTGGGCTGCAGATTGGACAAGCTTGCTTTAGAGGGACTATCAGAAACTTATCTTCTCCCAGGCAGCTCCTACTGCTTAAGGTGCACAGGATCCCCTCGGACACAGGGTAAGATAACGCTATTGGCTTTGTCCAGTATCACATATGTGTCCTCTGTGCAAAGAAACACCAAGGCTGATTCGGTTGTTCTTATGCTCTAAAACTACAGTACTTGCTCATCATAATACATAATTAGATCCAGGCCCAGTGACAACAAGCATCCCTTATCTCTGACTACTAAATTAGCTATGATTTATAAACTCTTCTCCTGAAAGGAAGAGAAGGAGGCAGAGTGAGGCATGACTGCAATAGTCTGAAAAGCCACAGTGACCTGACAACTCTTCAGGGACAGGCACTGCTTATCAGGGTGAGAATGAACATGGAGCCTAAATGCTTACCTGGACCATAAAGTTCATCACTGCAACCAAACCTGTCCTTTTGTTCTTACTGCAAGATCAAATCCCCCTGCTTTGTGCTTTTAACATCAGCCCTATCCTCTGTCCTCCTATAACCTCAAGATACGTTTAGTTTCAAAACACAAAAGGAAAAGAATTAACAGTGTGATTTATTTTAATTTCACCATATTACATTAGCATACAAATAATTTGTACATTTAAAGGGTAGCTCCACTGGTGTAAGACAGCAGGCTGTAGTTCAAGGACCCAAGATAGGGAGATAGGATTTCCTCTATCGCAGTAGTGAACAGAGACAAAGTGCTTACTAGGCAAGTTAACATTCACACAGAATTTGACCCCATCTATTATCTAATCCCCTCCCTATCCCGGCTGTCAGCTTTCTCAATGGAATGACAAAGGGATATAGCTTAAAAAAATGTCAATGAGCTGAAATCATCTCTACTGATTCTACCACGAACCTATAAAGGAACAAGGGTTTTTTTTGTTTTGTTTTTTGTTTTTTTTCTTCAACACTAGGCAAGTGAAGCAGTGGGAATGGAGAAGGAACAAAGAAATCTACAAACTGGTTGTGATCAATTAGTTGTAAATACCACTGCACTTGGATCAGCCAGGAACAAATTCTTTGAAATACGCCAGAGAATCAACATTATCAGTGGGCCAAATGTGTGGAAGATGTATTATCCTAGTCTCTTTTCCTGTTCTCTAGAAGTATGTTACTGGCTCTTAAAAGATTTCACAAAAATATACTTTGAGGAGAATCACAACTTTCTTGATTAGTATCTACAAGGCACTTAATGCACATTTTCAGTGAGGAAGCTGATGGGGAGAGAAAGAGTAACATGAACCATTCTCTTATCCTGAATGCCAAAATTCTGGATTTAAAATAACATTCAGTTGTACTGCCTCTGTAAACAGGGCCGATTCGCATCATTCCACAGCGTGGCCATGTCAATAGGTTTCACTGCAGGTTTTCAAAAAGCAGATTCCACATCACCCATCTCCACACACACAGTCTTCAGCTGTGAATAATATTCGATTGTCACACGGCCGTTCTCTCTGCCAAATCCTGAAAGGAGGAGAAGGGGTCAGGTTGAGCCATCACTACAATAGTCTGGAAAGTCACAATGATCTTCAAAGATGAGCACTGCTAATCAGGGCTAGGGAAGAATATAGAACCTAAATGTTTTGGAATAAAGTCCTCAATCCACATATTAGCTGTGAATGGAGCTAGGCATGGGGAAAATGACCCACTGGCATTTGGGGATAGGGATAGGGAAATATACAGGTCTTGTTTCTTACCAATATGAATCTTAATTTCAGGTATCTACTATTCTGGGTTGAGGTCTGAAAAATGCTTGGATTTTATATCAAGTGTTAAAGGCAATCTCTACAGTAAACAGCCTGACACCCTTGAAAGCTGATGCTAATTTAAAACTTTACACAACAGGCTTATTCACCATTTCTTATACACCTATAAGAGCAACCTACTAACTTAACCTACCCACTCATGTTGGTGAGGGGTCACTGAAGGTCCCTCTGATTACTCAGTCCAAGACACTGCCCAATTACTACTGGGTGAGGTTACTGTGCTAAAAGGGTAGTATCCCACCCTTGGCCCTGCCTGTACACCCTGCGCTAGACTTAGGTAGGCTCTGCCTTCCAAGGGCAAGGCCAAGGTCCCAAATATGTGCATTTCCAGGGAGCACCACTCAAATGGTATCATACACAAAGGTCCTGGGAAGACCTCACTCTGTCTTTTGTTCCTTTCCAAATCCCCTAAGCACACAGCTGGTCAGGCCTGTTAGGCCAGGTGTTGCTCTGCACGTCTGGCCATCTTTCTTGCTCTCTCATTCCACATAGCATGGTCTGGTCCAAAGGAAACGGAAAGTTAGGAGGCCCTCCAAAGGCCTAAGCTGCTGATTCCAAACAAATAATTCCCTGCACTGAGGGACTATCAGAAACTTAACATGTAATGTTATATGTTACATGTTAATAAGATGGCACCTTGGTTCCCACCTGCACTTGTGCCCGTGTGTATGACTCCTCTGAGTACCCCACCGGGACAAATAAGACTGTCAAATTAACACCCACCATCTCATCAGTGTTCATCAGAGTTTATATATTTGCCAACACTGTGATGGCTGTAAATATTTGCCACAGAAACTAGAGGTCAGACTCTTAGAATGGTGCCTCGACAAAGTCCAAACCAATTTTCACTCTAGAAGAACAGCAGGAGAAATATGTAAATGAATATTTACTGGCAACAAACTCCAAAGAAAGAACCTCAAGGTTCTGGCTATACTCCTGATGCCTCAAACCTTCTCCTGATATACCAGACTTACAAATTTATATGTTGTGGTAATATGTCTGACTATAGAATAAACGAAATGAATGAGCAGTGGCTAAGGAAACACACTCCTATATGCCATCAAGGGTAATGAAAACGATTATAACTGATTGCTTAATGATAAATTTAAAGATTTTGTTAATCTGACATAACAGAGGAAACAAAGTTACTGAGCTATTACTTTAAAGACACTTTACCTAAATGGAATCTAAAAACTCCACAGTGGATGATGATGGACATCCCTGATACAGAACCCCTAAGGGAGTGATGTTATGCTTACAGCAATCACAGGCTGTGAAGAAAAAGTATTCTACCCACAAGATAAACCTTTTTGAGATATCTATCAGCAGTTCACAAGCCAGGCTATACATCAGAACCCTCCAGAAAGATTTAGGGAGTGTTGGGTAGGGGAAGATGCTTGACTTCCATTCCCAGAGACTGCTACAGTGGATCTGGGGAAGGACCAGGAACCTGTATTTCCCAGGTGATTCTGATATGCAGACAGGTTTAGGAATACTGGTTTATAAGGTCTGAATTACAACCTAACTCTAGAGACCTGGTTTGCATTCACATCTCCCAGCTCCTCACCTGACTTCTTATATCCACCAAAGGGCAACTCCACTGGGCTGACGTTATAGTTATTAATGAAGCACGTCCCAGCCTGAAGCTCAGCTACCACTCTATGAGCCCGCTGGATGTCCCTATGAAGAAAAAAAAAAAATGTGTGCATTATTCAGAGTTTCTTAGGCTACTACTTTAACAGGAAAAGTTACACTGCCAGTTCTAGGGTTCTCAAATCTTACTAAATTCTCATTTCTTCAAAATGTTTTAAAATCTTTTATCATCCAGGCAAAACAGACATGGATTGGGTTTTATAGTCCCATGCACAAGGCATCTTTAAAATAAGTAGCAGCAACAAGGGTGCCAAAATTCAATGGAGGAAAAACAGTCTTTTTAACAAATGGTGCTGAAACAAGTGGATATCTACATGCAAAAAATAAAGGTGGAGCCCTTTCTTACACCATACACAAAAATTAACTTAAACGCATCACAAACTTAAAAATGTCAGACTGAGAACTATAAAACTCTTTGAAGAAAACAGAGGAATAAATCTTCATGACCGTGGGTCAGGGAAAGATTTCTTAGATTATGACACCAAAAGTAACAGACAAAAAAAAACAGAATTGGAATTGGTCAAAATTTAAAATTTTGTGCTACAAATAAGACTATCAAGAAAGTGAAAAGAAAACCCACAGAAATGCAAATAAAAACCACAATGAGATACTACTTCACACCCACAAGGATGGCTAAAACCAGAAGGACAGACAATAACAAGGGCTGGTGAGGATGTGGACAAATTAGAACCTTCATACGTTGTTGGGAGGAATGTAAAATGGTGCTGCCAATTTGGAAGAGTTTAGCAGTTCCTCAAAAAGTTAAACATAAAGTTACCATGTTACCCAGCAATTCACTACTAGATATAAACCCAACAGAAATGAAAATATATGTCCACACAAAGGCCTGTACACATATGTTCATAGCATCATTATTCATAATAGCCAAAAATGAAAACAACCCAAATGCCTGTAACAGATGAATGGATGAACAAAAAGTGGTACATATCCATACCACGGAATATTATTTGGGAATAAAGTACTGATAAATGCCACAACACAAATGAACCTTGAAAACATTATGCTAAGTGAAAGAAGCCAGTCACAAAAGAATACATACTGTATGATTCCATTTATATAAAATGTTCAGAATGGGCAAATCCATGGAGATAGAAAGTAGTTTAGTGGAAGCCAAGGGCTGGGGGTGGGGGGTGGGAATGAAGAGCAACTGTTAATGGGCACAAGGTTTCTTCTTGAGATGATGAAAGTGTCCTAAAAATAGATTACGGTGATGGTTGCACAACTCCATGAATAAACTAAAAACCACTGAATTGTACACTTTAAGTGGGTGAATTGTACAGTATGTGCATTATCCCAGTAAAGCTGATAAGAAAAAAAGAATAGCACATTGGAGTTACCCGCCTTTGTAACTGGACTTTGTCTGTACGAGGGTGGCAAAGTAAAGTAAGAGCACTTAACCTGCTCACTCCCCAAATCAAAAGAGCAGCTCCTCAATCTTTTCTTCGGAGCTCAAAGAGAAGCAATTACATCAGGTTCTCAAGTGAGACTTAGGCTTTCTTCCCAAGTTCCTGACCATGAAGTTATAAAAAAAAATGTGAATTTTATGTATCACCAAAGAAACAGCATAATCCCAAGTGTAAAGCCGCTTTAGCAAACTGCTTTCTACTGCCAAAGACTAATCGAAGTTTGTATAAAACCAAGCAATCTGCAATTGGTTTCAAAGAAATTGTACTCCCAAATCATTTTTACTTGTAATAGTAGAGATTAAGTTTATGCACAAAGATACTAATCACATTACTATAATATTTAAAATAGAAACAATATCCCAAATATCCAACCACAGAAAAAACAGCTACACGAGTTATAATGCATTCCAATTAGGAACTACTATAATGCCACTAAAAATCATGTTTTTGAAGAATACTGCCCACAATTTATATACTTACAGGTTTCTAAATTTCTTGACATGTGTGTTTTCAAAAGACATCTAACCCAATGCTTTACATAGATCAGAATCTTAAATGTTTATTAAACGAGCTCAATTTAAAACTCAATGCAGGGTTATCTAGCCATTTACAGCAAACTACAAAATGCTGCTTTGGTGTCTTCTGACTTAACCTGAAGCAAACAGAAAGTGCTGATGGCTCCTATGAGGGCAAACTAAAAGTGAAAGAATAGGATCAATTACATATCTAAGCAGATACTACAGCCCCGCTCCTTCAAAACTGCTCTCAGTGTCCCACTCCACATACCTGGTAAAGACGCCAGCTGCTAGTCCAAAAGTGGTATCGTTGGCTCTTTCTAGAACCTCAGCTTCAGTGTCAAATGATAAAATGGACATAACAGGCCCAAAGATCTCTTCCTTCACACAGGTCATGTCATCTCTGCAATTAGCTGCAAACATTAAAATAAAACCTCCTGAGTAGCTAGGACCACAGTGTGCACGACCACCCCCGGCTAATTTTTTGAAGATGGGGTTTCACTATGTTGCCCAGTCTGGTCTCAAACTCCTGGGCTCAAGCGATCCTCCTGCCTCAGCCTCCCAAAGTGCTGGGAGTGTTCCACTGCACCTAGCCCCAATATTTTCAATTTAACAATGTATTGTAAGCTTTTCCTATTTATTAAATATTCATGTAATAACTGCAACCTAATTCATGGGGGATGGACATTAGGTTTTCAGCTTTTAAATGTCAGTGGTTCTCTTTAGTGAGGATTAAAGGTTATATACTGCATCAAATATGAAGTTGTTAAAAACTGACACCACTATCAACCTTAGGGGCAAAAACCAGCTTAATTTATCTCCAAATAAGATGTAAGGAATTATACAACACGGTTCAACCTATATATAATTGTTTAAAGCCTACAAAACTATCAACATTTTTGTAGGGGATACTAACGTACACTATAAAATGATAGAGAAAAGCCTAAGAATGATAAAAACAACACTGAGAATAGTAGTTACCTCTGAAGTAGGAGGGAAGTAGATGGGTGGAAGTAGGATGACCATATACACCTTGACTGTCAAAACTAGATTTTTAAGATTGAATGGAGGTGCTAAAAATTATTAGATTATGTAATTTCTAAAAAGATTAGTATATTATCTGACAAACTGGTTTTATTATATTGATGACTGATACAGTCTGGATGCTTTTCTCCTCCAACTCTCATGCTGAAGTATGACCCCCATTGCTGGAGGTAGGGCCTAGTGGGAGGTGTTTGGGTCACAGGGCAAATCCCTCATGAACAGCTTGATGTGCTCCCCATGGTAAGGAGTGCATTCTCGCTCTGTCAGTTCCCACAGAGCTGGCCGTTTAAAAGAGCCGGGCGCCTCTCTTGCTCTCTCTTTCACCATGTGACTCGTCTGCTCCCCTTTCACCTTCCACCATGACTGAAATCTTCCTGAGGCCTCACCAGGAGGAGATGATGGCGCCATGCTTCCTGTACAGTCTGCAGAACCATGAGCCAAATAAACACCTTTTCTACTTGCCCAGTCTTAGATATTCCTTCATAGCAATGCAAAATGTCTAATACAATGATCTACAGGTCACATGAAAAACATTCTTTATTTTCTTAAGGAATTAAATTTATTACTTAATTTTTTTAATCAAATATGCACTTTCATATTTTTGAGCTCCTTGCTTCCAGAACAATAGTTGTGGTCCTGGATAAACTAATACATATGGGTGCCCTAAAGGAGGGGCACACAGAAGGCTTCGAAGATAATGAGGCAGTTCTACTTCTTAAACTTGGGTAGCAGGACCACATAATTTGCCAGCCCTTGCTTTATACCATGTACATATTTTATAAATATTCATCTCTATCTATTCAGTATTTAATTCAAATCATCTAAAAGCAAACAAAAAGAGGACATACTTAATACACAAGGTCTCATGTAATATCCATCCTTTAATTTGGGATCTTCAGGTACATATATATCTCCACCACATAACACTTTAGCACCCTGCCGAAAAGGAAAAAAGATATTTTGTATTAAAAATATAACCCCAAAATGCATTCCTGAAATGTTAATTGTATCCCGAACAAACACATACTTAGTCTTCCCAGTGCAGGTACAAAGCAGAACACAGCCAGGGATGCTAAGAGTCAAATGAATATTAACATGAAAAGGGCACAAAGCAAGTGATTTAGGAGTAGTGTAATCTTCCCCAACCCCACCCTACTGCCAATTATTTCTTACCTGCTCCTTTGCCACTTTAACAAACCCAAGGACTCGCTCCAGGTGTGGTCGGTTGATGAGTGGACCCATCCTTGTATCTTCCAGAAGGGGATCTCCAATTTTAATCCTTTGGGTCTGTTTCACCACTTCCTCTGTAAATTTATCAAGAATTTCTTTCTGCACAAACACTCTTGTGCCATTACAGCACACCTAAACGACAAACACAAGACATCAATCTCTATGTGTGTAAGGAGAAAAAAGGGAAAAGGAAAAAGGAACGCAATCTAAAAACTTTAAACTGAAAAGAGGCACTATACATTTTTTAAAAGGGTATTTCCATTTCTAAAAATTGTCTCCATACTGAATAAGAAGGATCACACACGTAATTGTGGACATACCACTCCACAAGCAAAATCTGCCCTTTGAGGTAAAAGTTAGTTCTTATTTTGCTTGTTTAAATTTTTTTAGGGCCATTACTAGATCCATATAACTCACAGCACCTCTCCTACTTCTTCATATCAGGGCTCAATATGGCTGTGTATTTTAAGAATGGAAGGGAACTGAAGAGTAAACCTGTATCAAGAACTGTGGTCTTAAATCTAATTGTTAAAAAATTTGTCTCTGAAATCACTAATAATCACTATTTAGACCCTCCTATAGAAAGGAACATAAAAACTATTCAAATGCTGTAAGAACACAGAACAGAAAAGTCCAAAAACAGAGCCAAGTGCTCATAGAAATCTAGTCTATGATAATAGTGAAAGCTAAACTATTAGGACAGAGATGGACTAAATAAATGGTGCTAGAACAAATCATCAGTAATGTGGAAAACATAAAATAAGATACATATCTTACATCATACATAAAAATAAACTCCAAATGTATCAGGAATCAAAACAGAAAATAAGAAATCAGGGCGCAGTGGCTCACACCTGTAATCCCAGCACTTTGGGAGGACAAGGTGGGCGGATCACTTGAGCTCAAGAGTCCAAAATCATCTGGGGCAACATGGCGAAACCCCATCTCTACAAAAAATATAAAAATTAGTCGGGTGTCGTGACACGCACCTATAGTCCCAGCTACGTGGGAGGGTCACTTGAGCCTAAGAGGTCAAGGATACATACAGTGAACCCTGACTGCGTCACTGCACTCCAGCCTGGGTGAGAGAGCGAGACTTCTTTTTTAAAAAAAGAGACAATACTGGTAATTCCTCTAAAACCTAGGTGTAGAAAACGGTTTTCTATTACCCAAAATCTAGACACAATTAAAGAAAAAAAATTGATAAATTTGACTACAGAAAAATAAAAATTTTATGCATGGCAAATACCTTAAACTAAGCCAAGACCATTAAAAAATTGGAATAAAATTATTTGCAACATTTATCTCAGATAAAGGCTATTATCACTAATTTTAAAAAACTCTTAAAAATTAATGGAAAATCATATCTCATAATATAACACACCAAAAAGGTGAATTTTATTATACGTGAATTTTGAAAAAGATGTTCAATGTCATTCATAATTGTAAAACTAGGTTGGGCATAGTGGCTCAGGCTTGTAATCCCAGCACCTTGGGAGGCTCAGGCAGGTGGATCACTAGACGTCAGTAGTTCAAAACCAGCCTGGCCAATATGGCAAGACCTCACCTCTACTAAAAATACAAAAAATTGGCCGGGTGTGGTGCCGCACACCTGTAGTCCCAGCTACTTGGGAGGCTAAGGTGGGAGAACTACTTGAACCTGGGAGATGGAGGTCGCAGTGAGCCGAGATTGTCCCACTGCACCCCAGCCTGGGCGACAGAGCGAGACTCCGTCTCAAAAATAATAAATAAATAAACAAACAAACAAACTGAAATTAAAACTATACTGAAATACCATTTCTCATCTATCTGATAAAAATTTAAAATTGTGACTATATATGCTGTTAAGAAAAGCTATGAGGAAATAGGTACTCATGTATCGTTAGTAAGAATGTTCCTTTTGCTTCCTGACAGCTGCCATCATGGGTCACATGCACACTTCCGGGAAGGGCCTGTCCCAGTCAGCTTTGCTCTATCGCCGCAGCGTCCCCACTTGGCTGAAGCTGACATCTGATGACATGAAGGAGCAGATTTAAAAACTGGCCAAGAAGGGCCTGACTCCTTCACAAATCGGTGGGATCCTGAGAGATTCACATGGTGCTGCACAAGTACGATTTGTGACAGGCAATAAAATCTTAAGAATTCTTAAGTCTAAGGGACTTGCTCCTAATCTTCCTGAAGATCTCTACCATTTAATTAAGGCAGCAGTTGCTGTTCAAAAGCTTCTTGAGAGGAAGAGAAAGGATAAAGATGCTAAATTCCGTCTGATTCTGATAGAGAGCCGGATTCACTGTTTGGCTCGATATTATAAGACCAAGTGAGTTCTCTCTCCCAACTGGAAATATGAATCATATACAGCCTCTGCCCTGGTTGCATAAATTTGTCTATGTACTTGAGCAATAAAATAATTGCTTAACAAAAACAAAAAAAAAAAAAAAGAACGCAACATTTCCTTTTAGAGAGGGATTTGGCAATATCTTATAAATAATTCGGGAAATGCAAATCAAAACCACAATGACATACCACTTCATACCCAATAGGATGACTATTATCAAAAACAGAGAAAGCAAGAAAATAAGAAAATAACATGTGTTGGCAAGGATGTAGAGAAATTGGAAACTTTGTGCATTGCTTGTAGAAATGTAAAATGGTGCTGCCATTGTAGGGCACAGTACAGTGGTTCCTCAAAAAATTAAACACTGAATTATCATATGATCCACTTATTCCACTTCTGGATATATACCCAAAAGAACTGAAAGCAGATACTTCTACTATAGATATCTGTACATCAATGTTCATAGCAACATTATTCACAACAGCCAAAAGGTGGAAACCACCTAAGTGTTCACAAATAAAAAAATGGATAAACAAAATGTGGTATGTGTGTGCTCTGTGTGTGTGTGTGTGTGTGCTGTGTGTGTATACATACATACAATGGAATATTATTTAGCCTTAAAAAGGAAAGAAATTTTGACACATGCTACAACATGGATGAACCTGAAAATATTATACTAAGTGAAACGAGCCAGACATAAAATAATAAATATTGTATTATTCCATTTATAAGAGGTATGCAGATTAGTCAAATTCATAGAGACAGGAATTAGACTAGTGGTTACCAGAGGCTGAGGGAAGACAGAAACAGAGTTATTATTTAATGGGGTACACAGTTTTCAATGTGGGGTGATGAAAAAGTTCTAGAGATGAATAATGATAGTTGTACACAGTGTGAATGTATTAAATGTCACTGAACTCTACACTTAAAAATGGTTCAAAAAGTCCAGGTGTGGTGGCTCACGCCTATAGTCCCAGCACCTTGGGAGGCTGAGGCAGGAGAACTGCTTGAGCTCAGGAGTTCAAGACCAGCATGGGCAACATGGTGAAATCTCATCTCTACAAAAAATACAAAAATTAGCCAGGCATGGTGCTACATGCCTATAGTCCCAGCTACCCAGGAGGCTGAAGTGGGAATATCACTTGAGCTTGGGAGGTCGAGGCTGCAGTGAGCTGGGATGATGTCACTGTACTCCAGCCTGAGCAACAGAGTAAGATCCTGTCTCCAAAAAATAAAAAAAACAAAATAAAAAATACACACACACACACACACACACACACGGTTAAATTGGTAAATTTTACGTTATGCTTTATCATACACACAAAAAAATCATCACAATATATAAGGAACTCATACTATTCAATTGCAAAAAAAAAAAAAACCTCTGATTACAAATGGGCAAAAGACCTGGATAGACATATTTCCAGAAACATACAAATGGCCAACAAGTTTATGAAAATATGCTCCACATCACTAATCATCAGGAAAATGCAAATCAAAATCACAATGAGGTATCACTTCACATCTGTTAGCATGGTTATTATCAAAAAGATAAAAGATAACAAGTGTTGGTGAGGATGTGGAGAAAAGGAAATCTTGGTATACTGCTGGTGAGAATATAAATTAGTATAGGCTGCTCTGCCTATGGAGTAGCCATTCTTTATTCCTTTACTTTCTTAATAAACTTACTTTCACTTTATGGACTTGTCCTGAATTCTTTCTTGCACAAGATCCAAGAACCCTGTCTTGGGGTCTGGATCAGGGCCCCTTTCCAGTAACATCTTTCTGGCAAACCATGGAAGGGACAATACTGAGGAGACCCTCCCGACCCAAAAGAAATAGACTGCAGCACTGATTGGCCAACTCTGGATATCACCTTTCGTTGGAACTCGGAGTTATAAGCGACCCTCACCCTGACGCTTTCTGACTGAGTTCCTCTCTACCCTGAATACAAGAGACCCTAATAATTAGACAGGAATATTATCGCCCCTATTCAGCAAGAAGAAGTTTACAGAAGATGGATCTTTGTCCCTCTGCAACCCTTAGGATTAACGGTTCTTTTATAAAAGGGAGTGGGGAAATGTCAGAGGTGTTTGAACTAGAGCAACTTCATCTTAAGTAGGGGCTGGGTAAAATACGGCTGAGACCTACTGGGCTGCATTCCCAGGAAGTTAGACATTCAAAGTCACAGGATGAGATAGGAGATCAGCACAAGATACAGGTCATGAAGACCTTGCTGATAAAACAAGCTGTGGTAAAGAAGCCAGCTAAGACCCACCAAAACCAAGATGGTGATGAGTGACCGCTGGTCGTCATTGCTGCTCATTATATGCTAATTATAATGCATCAACATGCTAAAAGACATACCCATCAGCACCACGACAGTTTACAAATGCCATGGCAACGTCATTTTACCCTATATGGTCTAAAATGAGGAGGCATGAATAACCCACCCCTTGTTTAGCATATGATCAAGAAATAACCACAAAAAGGGGCAACCAGCAGCCCCTGGGGCAGCTCTGCCTATGGAGTAGCCATTCTTCATTCCTTTACTTTCTTAATAAACTTCCTTTCACTTAAAAAAAAAAAAAAAAAAAAGAATGTAAGTTAGTATAGCCATGAAGGAAAACAGGATAGAGGCTCCTTAAAAAATTAAAAATTGGCGGGGCACAGTGGCTCATGCCTGCGATCCCAGCACTTTGGGAGGCCGAGGTGGGCAGATCATCTGAGGTCAGGAGTTCGAGACCAGCCTGGCCAACATGGAGAAACCCCGTCTCTACTAAAAATACAAAATTAGTCAGGTGTGGTGGCACATGCCTGTAATCCCAGCTACTCAGGAGGCTGAGGCAGGAAAATCACTTTAACTCAGGAGGCAGAAGTTGTAGTGAGCTGAGATGGTGCCATTGCACTCCAGCCTGGGCAACTGAGACTCCGAATCAAAAAAAAAAAAAAAAAAATTAAAAATAGAACCATCCTATGATTCAGCAATTCCTCTTCTGGGTATATACCAAAGGAAATGAAATCAGTACCTTAAAGACGTATCTGCACTCCCATGCTCAGTGCAGCATTATTCACAATAACCAAGATAAGGAAATAACCCCATTGCCAGATGAATGGATAAATTGTGATACATATTTAAAATCACACTGGGCATGGTGGCTCATGCCGGGCGCGGTGGCTCACGCCTATAATCCCACACTTTGGGAGGCCGAGGCGGGTGGATCGCCTGAGCTCAGGAGTTCAAGACCAGCCTGGCCAACATGGTGAAACCCTGTCTCTACTAAAAATACAAAAAAATTAACCGGATGTAGTAGCGCATGCCTCTAGTCCCAGCTACTTGGGAGGGTGAGGCAGGAGAATCGCTTGAGCTCCAGGGGCGAAGGTTGCAGTGAGCCAAGATCGTGTCACTGCACTCCAACTTGGGCTACAGAGTGAGACTCCGTCTCAAAAAAATAATAATAATAAAATAAAATCACATTACGTCACAATCACTTTTAGTGCTCTCTCTCTATATATATAAAGAATATATACATAGTACAGATTATATAGAATATTCTATATATTTATTCTATATATTCTATACTATATGTATTCT
Source organism: Pongo abelii (assembly GCF_028885655.2). Taxonomy (NCBI): domain Eukaryota; kingdom Metazoa; phylum Chordata; class Mammalia; order Primates; family Hominidae; genus Pongo; species Pongo abelii. The sequence goes on along the minus strand of NC_071985.2, from coordinate 84,499,668 downwards.
TTGTGTGTGTATATTCATCCACACACACACAGCAAAGAAAGCAAAGTACAAAAGAGTACCTCTAATGTGCTACCTTTTGTGTATGAAAGAAGAATAAGAAATATACAAGTACCTATTCATTTGTGCAAAAAGAAACACAGGAAGCAAAAACCAGAAACAAATTAGACTGGCTACCCACAGGAGATGGATAAAACTGTGTGGGAAGGAGGTACTGGAAACAGAGTACACAGGATGGGGAGCAGTAACACTTCTGAATATCTGTTTTTGTAAAATTCTGATGTTTAGAACCATGTTTGTGTTTCGCCTAATCAAAATAAAATTTTAAAATCAGCAAGGATGGGGAAAATAAAACCCAAATGAATACAAACACAAACAAATGAATCTGTTATTTTAAATGAGTATCATAACCACACTGAAGGAGGGTGAAGGAAGGGTAGAACTGACCCAGGTAACTTCTAAACACAGTATTCTGACTATACCCTCAGGCTAAATATAAAAAGAACTGTAAAAAAATTCTGAGCTCTAATTAGAAGGTTTACTTTCCACAGAGGTATGGATTTACAAATCTGAAACTACTATTATTAGAATACTAAGTGTATTCTATGATGAGCAATTTGATAAACATATTGTGGATAATGGGAGTCAAATTTCTTACTGTCAGAGAAGAAATACAAATATGGAAAGGGAGAAAGCAGAAATGAACCCTGTGGTATTAGACTATAATTAAAAGTATCTGGATGAACTTATTATCCTGTAGATAGACAGATACAGAAATAGATATGTGCACAGACATATATACAAACATGTATTTCCCAGCACTGGCCTCTGAGAGGGCCTAGAAGCAATGATACTCCAGTAGCAATAAGCACACCTGGCACTCAGATCTTGGTTTCTAAATACCATTTACCACTAAATGGAACCAGGGCTTTTGGTCGGTACTGCCGTCTTCCAGTAATTCACCAAAACGACAAACACAGGGAAAGAGAAGAAGTACCCAATATATGTTATCTAGGCCTTTTAGAAAACATGGAGTTGTTCCTTGGGCCACATGCATGCAAATCTGTAAGAAAGGCAATACTGTAGACATCAAGGGAATGGGTACTGTTCAAAACGGAATGCCCCAAAAGCATTACCCGGGCAAAACTGGAAGAGTCTACATTACCCAGCATGTTGTCAGCACTGTTGTAAACAAATTAAGGGCAAAATTCTTGCCAAGAGAATTAATGTGCACACTGAGCACATTAAGCACTCTAAGACCCAAGATAGCTTCTGAAACGCAGGAAAGATGATCAGAAAAAGAAGGAAACCAAAGAGAAAAGGTACCTGGGTTCAGCTGAAGCACCAGCCTACTCCACCCAGGGAATCCTACTGTGTGAGAACCAATGGGAAGGAGCCTGAGCTGTTGGAACCTATTCCCTATGAATTCATGGCATGATAGGTGTAAAAAAATAAAAGACTTCTGGACTGCAAAATTGTTTCTCTTTATTGAGTAGAGAAGTGTGGTGTCCTCTCCCCCCAAAAAATATTTAAAGCAGATTTTAATTGTGTCCTAACTCATTGTGTAATGTCTTTACTGTTCAGACTTAGTGTTTTTCTTGCCGAAAGACGTGAGGTGGCTTATCGTGCAACAAATTACTCAACTGGTTAGAAAACAACCAGATATTATTTATGAAATACTTGTACTGGTTTGAAGATAGTCCTTCTAAATCATAAAAGAAATAATTTACAAAAAATAAAAAACAAGCTGGGCACGGTGGCACATTCCTGCAATCCCAGCACTTTGGGAGGCCGAGGCATGTGGATCACTTGAGCCCAGGAGTTCAACACCAGCCTATCCAACACAGTGAAACCCCATCTCTACAAAAAATACAAAAATTAGCTGAATGTGGTGGCATGCTACACCGGAGACTGAGGTAGGAGGATTGTTTGACCTTGGGGGGGGCCGAGGTTGCAGTGAGCCAAGAAAGCACCACAGCACTCCAGCCTGGGCAACAGAGCAGGACCCTGTCTCAAAAATTAATAATAAACAGATAAACAATAATGGAACCAGGGCTCCTTCAGAGAAATGGCTGGTTCCAGAGCACAGCCAGGGGAAGTATGAGATGAGTTGGAACACTTTGCTATGCCAGAAAGTAATGAAGTATTCAAAGAATAACGAGGGCATATCAAAAGGTCACAGAAAGGGATTCCCACCAGCCATCTGCAATTATTTTAGCATCAAAATAAATAATGAGGCTGGGTACAATGGCTCATGCCTGTAATCCCAGCACTTTGGGAGGCCAAGGCAGGCGTATCATGAGATCACGAGATCGAGACCATCCTGGCTAACATGGTAAAACCTCATCTCTACTAAAAACACAAAAAATTAGCCGGGCGTGGTGGCGGGTGCCTGTAGTCTCAGCTACTCGGGAGGCTGAGGCAGGAGAATGGCATGAACCCAGGAGACGGAGCTTGCAGTGAGCCAAGATCACACCACTGTACTCCAGCCTGGGCGACAGAGCAAGACTGTCTCAAAAAAAAAAAAAAAAAAAAAAAAATTAGCCAGCCGTGGTGGCACACACCTGTAGTCCCAGCTATTTGGGAGACTGAAACAGGAGAATCACTTGAACCCAGGCGGCGGAGGTTGCAGTGAGCTGAAATTGTGCCACTGCACTCCAGCCTGGGTGACAGAGTGAGACTCCATCTCAATAAAAAAATAAAATAAAGGCCAGGTACAGTGGCTCACGCTTGTAATCCCAGCACTTTGGGAGGCCAACGTGGGTGGATCGCGAAGTCAGGAGTTTGAGACCAGCCTGGCCAACACAATGAAACTCTGTCTCTACTAAAAATACAAAAATTAGCTGGGCATGGTGGCAGGCGCCTGTAATCCTAGCTACTCAGGAGGCTGAGGCAGGAGAATCGCTTAAACCTGGGAGGCAGAGGTTGCAGTGAGCCGAGATCGTGCCACTGCACTACAGTCTTGGGGACAGAGCTAGACTCCATCTCAAAAAATAAGTAAGTAAATAAATAAATAAAAATAAAAAATAAATAAATAATGATAGTACCAGATTATAACCCATAGAATGAAATAAGAATCCATGGGTTCATACTGATATAAATAAAAGAATGGAAAACAAACAGGGGTGAAGGGCAAGTTCTTTCTTATAGTAGAAGGTGAACAAATATAGAAGAAATGATGGAACTGGAAAATCACCATTTGCAACCACCATAATAAAAACTGTTTTCAGCAAGAATCGTCAGTGGTGATAGAAGTATTTACTGCATGAAAGTTTGATGACGAACAGGATAGTCTCAAAATACCTCCTACAAGATCTTATTAACCACAAAGTAAAAAACAGTAACTTTACAGTGAAGACTTACCTTAAAACAAGTGATCAAAGTTAAATCACCACTGAGTAGGATATGACATCATGTTTGTAGTATTTTTGCCAAAAATTCATAATATGAATCTAACAGGAAACATCAGACAGACCCAAACTAAGGAACATTCTACAAAATGAATGGCCTGTTCTCCTAAAATGTCAATGTCCTGAAAGACAAGAATAACTGAAGAACTGTTCTCAACTAAAGGAGATTAAAGACAAGACAACTAAAGGCAATGCATCATCCTTGACTGGATCCTGGACCAGAAAAAAAAACAGTTTTGTTCTATTTGACTAAGAGGACATTAGTCAAACAAGTGGCAAAATTTGAATAAGGGCTATAGATTAAGTGCTACAGATTCAGTAACCGTACTATATCAATGTTAATTTTTAAATTTTACTAAGTGTACCGTGCTTATGTAAAAGAATGCACTTGTTTTTAGGAACTTTATATTTAGAGGTTAGGGTCCTTATGTCTACAATTTACTCTCAAGGTTCAGAAAAACTTAATATGCCTACGTATGTACAGGCAGATAAAGATGATAAAGTAAATGTGTTAAAATGTTAATATTTGAGAAATCTGGTTCAAAGGTACATGGGAATTCTTTGTACTGTTTGTGCAACTTTTCTGTAAGTCTGAAAGTATTGCAAAACAAAAAGCTTTAAAACACGCTGTTGGATGAGGGGGTACAGATTCCTTTTACACCTCCTCCAGGGACAGGTACGTACCTGGCCTTGTGTGAGGAAGTTGGCCATCAGCGCCCCCTTCACAGCATTGTTCATATCACAGTCTGAGAAGATGATGAGTGGAGATTTGCCTCCAAGTTCCAAGGTAACAGGTTTGATTCCTTTAGCTGACATCTCCATGATCTTACAGAACAAGGACAAGGTATTCAGAACTTTAACACAAATTATATTGCATGCTAAGTCAACTAGACCCTGAACCTACAAAATCATCTTGAACTGTTTGTGACCTGTAGCCTTACTCTTGTCAATATCCTTTGCCTTTTGTCTATTAAAATATTCTATTCCAGAAAACTGAAGAGAATCCACAGAGTTGCACTGACATTAGAAGAGGGAGTTCATTTAAAAAATATTGTCCCAGCCTGGGCAACATAGCAAGACCCTATCTCTACAGAAAAATAAGAAACTTAGCCAGGCACAGTGGCACATGACTGTAGTCTCAGCTTCTTAGGAGGCTGAAGCAGGAGGACTGCCTGAGCCCAGGAGTTCAAGGCTGCAGTAAGCTATGACTACACCACTATAATCCAGCCTGGGCAACAGGGTGAGACCCTGTCTCAAAAAAATAAAAATAAAAAATATTGTCAATTCACAGGATTGTCATAGCCAGAAATTCTTTTGTGTTATTGTTACTGTGTTTAAGACTGGCAGAGTTCAGAACACAAATTAATGTCAAAATAATGAATCTGAAATAGCCTGAGTAAAAATCCTTCCTTCTATACAAGAAATTAAGTCACTAAACAATACAAGTGGCAGCCCAGGTCCCTGTCCACTAAGACACATCCTCTCCTTAGGCTGGGGCTGTTAATTTCCACCCCTACCTGGCCTAACACAAATCACCCCATGTGTACTCCCTTTCCCCCTTCACACTTTTACAGGAAACTTCACACCTCTGCCTAATAAAATCTCCTTCCCATTCCCAATTCAGGCTAGGTAAAATCAAAAGAGAAGCCTCCAAAATATACTCTGGGTAGGACCGGCTTTGCCGTATCCAAATGCCATGTGTGTTGACCAATACTGGTTTCATCCTCACCTTCATGCCAGTGGGCACACTTCCAGTGAAGGAGACTTTGGCCACATCGGGATGCTGACACAGAAACTGGCCTGTGGCAGCCCCTCCCTGCACCACATTGAAGAGCCCAGGAGGTACACCAGCCTCAGTGTAGATTTCAGCCAGTAGCAATGCAGAAACAGGTGTAAAGGGAGAAGGTTTAAAGACCATGGCATTACCTGCATAAACCCAAGACACAAACATAAAAAGACTTTCAAAGACCAGTGATCCCCTGAAAACAGGACTAGAGGAAAATTCAAAAATGATTCCAATTGTTTCCTCTTCCCCAACCAAATCCTACATCAAAAATGTTATTAATAACTATATTAGTTTGTTTTCATGCTGCTGATAAAGACATACCCGAAACTGGGAACAGAAAGAGGTTTAATTGGATTTACAGTTCCACATGGCTAGGGAGGCCTCAGAATCATGGCAGGAGGTGAAAGTCACTTCTTACATTGGCGGCAGGAGAAAAATGAAGCAGCAGCAAAAGCAGAAACCCCTGATAAACCCATCAGATCTCATGAGACTTATTCACTATCAGGAGAATAGCATGAGAAAGACCAGCCCCCATGATTCAACTACCTCCCCCTGGGTCCCTCCCACAACACATGGGAATTCTGGGAAATACAATTCAAGTTGAGATTTGGCTGGGGACACAGCCAAACCATATCAATAAGTAAACAACTCTTGTCCTTTTCATCTTGGTTTCTCTCATTAAACAGATCCCAAACCCTACAGTTGCCCAGTCTCACATTTGCATATCTAGGCCTTTTCACATATATTATCTCATTTAACACTTTCAACAGCAGTATGAAGTAGGTATCATTAGCTCCATTTTATAAAAGTTGACATTGAAGACCAGAAAGGTTCACTTGATGAGAGTCCCCAAAGCTAATGACTTAATTCTGGGCCTATTTTTCCTCTTTCACAGCTGTCTCTCAAAGAGAAATAGGCTAAAACAAGAACATGCAATGGCAACAGAACAAAAGCTGCATTTCAATATGACGTCCTAACAGTGATGCTTTTTTTAACATTACAATTTTTTTCTAAGATAAAATTAGTCTTCTTTCCTCAAAGATTCTTCTCTTTAAATACTGTAAGAAAACTATTTTATGTCAATCAGCCAAAGCTCCTCTTTGATAAGGAGCTTATCAAAGCCTTGCTTATCATTTCTCTTAAGACCCAAATGAAGAAAGGAGTTTATCTTCTGCTTCGTAAATGAAGTCAAACTCCTAAGTGCTAACTCCTACATTAAAATTCTTGTCCAGAAAGGAACTTATAAGTAGCACAAATCTAATTCAATTTAATAAGAAAAAATTAAATTTCTTTTCATATACAAAATTAAATAAATAAAACCTGGGAATATCTAGACATGATTGTGTACAACCTAAACTATAAGCTCCTTGAGGGGCAAGACAGGGCCGGAACGAGTCATGTCTTCTGAGGCTTTGAATATCCCAGAGCAGGCCCCTTCCGATTTAAAGTGTGTGTTTATAGAGAGGTGAAGGGTAGAGAATAGGGAGAGAACGAACGAGAGAATCAATAAATGGCTCTCAAATGGAGGGATAATTCATTCTTACCACAGGCTAATGCTGGAGCTGACTTCCAAGAGGCGATCTGAAAGGGGTAGTTCCATGCTCCTATTCCCACACATACCCCAAGTGGTTCTCTTCTGGTATAACCAAAGGATCCACCTGGGAGCTGGATGTGTTCACCTATAGGGAAAACAGAAGTAAAGCAGGATGCAGGTCTGTGCTCCCCAAGATTTCACCAACATCTGTACCAGTCTGACTTGTACTCCAGTCAACGCAGCCTCCCCACTTCTCCCAACACACCAGGCTCACCTTGTCTCCATTCTTCTATTTGTTCCAGGCATTCTTCCACTGGCTTCCACATATTCTCTCCACGTGGAGAACCCTGCCTATCCTTCAAACACATGTTCATCCAACTTGATTTAACAATTCTCTAAGAATTTACTGAGCCTCTATTAGATAGCTTAGATGAAACAAAATGGAAATGAGAGGAACAGCAGGGGAAGCATGTGAGTTCCCTGCAACCTTCCTAGGCTCTACCAACCTTCCAATATCAATTGTTGAAAACTACACACTGTCAAAAAAAAGTTTGCTAAATAGATAAAATTGGTAAATATGACAAACTGATTCTTGTGAAAACTGGTTTTTCAGCAATTTGGTCTAAAGCTCAGGTATCATGCTAGGTGCTTTACATGCACTATCTCATTTAATCCTTAACCCAAGAAGGTAGGAATTATTATCTCCAGTTTAGATTAGGAAAGATAAAGTAATTCCCAGGCCACCCAGGTAGAAAGTGACAAACCCAAGACTTTCACCCAGGTTTGTCTTAATTCCAAAATCTTTGCCCTTCACCACTAGGCCCTGCTCTTCTGCCTCATTATCAGCTGGTCACAGACACCAGGTGAGGACTTACCAGCCATGGATGCAGCCAAGCCCGCATAATACTCCAGGCACTGCCAGGAAATGTTGATGTCCAAGCGGGCCTCAAAGATGGACTTGCCATTGTTGATACACTCCATAGTAGCAATTTCACCCTCCCGTTCCTTTGGGTAAAGCAGGAGACTAGATTTAAGACATATTCCAATATGTCTTGATGTAATTAATGCTTAAATAGAATACACTGCTCAATTTTTAAAACTAGAAATAGCTTTCACTTTAAATGAAAAGAAATGGCAGTGTTACATTTAGAAGAGAGATAAAAGCTTATAGCTGAACAGCAGCCCTGTTCTTCTCTCGTTAATTAATCGACAAAGATTTAAGACCACTACTTTATTTCAAGATCAGTTAGTAAAAAAAGGGGCAAGACCAGGCAGGAATGAACCCATGCCCTCTGAGGCTCTGAAAGTCACAGGGCAGGCCTATTCTGATTTGAAGTGTATATTTACTGAAGAAGTAAGTGGTAGAGAATGGAGAGAAAATGGATGGCTCACAAGTGGAGGAATAATTCATTTTGGAAAATGAACGTAATACATACATGTACATAAATATGTACGTTTGCTCATATATGGTAAGAGAAAACAGTTCTTAGGGAAATTATACAAAATATTCTAACATACAATTGCATTTAAGAGGTTGTAATATGCACCACTTTAAGTCACCCAAAGAATTGCAGTATATTCTCTTCTAATATTTTCTAATACTTAACATTCAATCAATACTATTTTCAAATACTGTTTCTAGTTCTGGGCTCCACAACTTACTAAGGATAAAGAAATTCAACAGATGGTCCAGGGATGAGCTTAAAGGTTTAGGAAATTAGACCTAAAAAAAAAAGCTAAATAATGCCTTTCTTTGGTCTAAAGAAGATAAAAGAATTGAATATGTAAGTAGGCAGTTGCTATTATGGGTCCAATTTAAAATAAATAATAGGGTGAATATCAGAACATACATAAAAGATTAATCAAGCAACTGACAAGAAGGAACATTCTCTTTATAAAACTGATAAGCAGTAAGGCTGGCCAGAAGCAAAATGGAGTGCAACAGAAACTAAAGCATCTATCCACAGTACAAAGCTCAGAAAAGATGAAAGTAGGAATATGAAAACCAATATGAAATACAAGAAAGGACAGTTGGATAGTCAGATTTGGACATGCTGTATTTCCATAAAGGCCAGAGGTATAAAGTGCTTTGACTCATTCATTCTACATTCATTACTAGGGAAAAGAGTATCAGTCCTGTCTATCCCTTTAAGAGCTTACTTCTCAAAGGGCAAGTCAGCACATTTTAAATAAATATTGCAATTTTTGAATAGACATGTTCCTTCAGAAAGGATAATCTGTTCACATTCAAACCTGGTCTAAATTAAACTCTCTTTTAAACCAACAATTTACCTTCTCCCTTCCTGATTCTATACTCAACAAAACAACCTTTTGACAATTAACTTGTTTCCCAGTATGCTGACACTAGAAAGAGGGTACCCTAGGAGGACAACATACATCAATTCTTACACCAAGCACAAATTATTCCCCATTCTTAAGTTTGTTGAGTATAATTAACACGAAATAGTTTTCCAAAGGTATAATCAACCATAAGTAGCTTAAATTTTGTTTCTTGAATTCAAGAGGAAACTAGGCCCTAGAGAGGCTAGTGCATTAATTGGTTGAATAAAGTGATGAATCAGTACAGAACATTTTAAATACAGGGAAGATACATTATACTGGCAATAGTGAAACACAGTTCTGCTTACACTTTAGTGTAAGAGTGAACAAATAGGAAGTAATCTGTGATTCTATCGCTGCTAAGCCCTGGAACACTTACTAAGAGAATAGAAACTTTTACTCTGGAGATTTTTTTCTCTTTTAAAATAATGGATAGGCAAGTGGTTTTGGGGACTGTTTTGGGGTTTCAACTCTTAGAGAAAATTCAGTTTACTAGATGGCCTTGGGAAATTTTTTCTGTGTTATTCTATTATTCTCCATCCTTACAAAAAAAGTTATCTACTAAAGAGCATTAGGAGATCTTCTGATATAGTATGTAAGGATCATCAAAGCTGTCTCTGACAAAAATTTCTGCCTGCTACTATTGCAAGAACAACCATAAGATAAAATTGTTCACCATAACAACATACTGCTACACGTATTTCTTAGGAACCCTGTTCCTCCTCTATATCACCCTGCTTTACAATATGACTTGACCAAGTGTCCACTGGGATGAAAGATTAGAAGCCAAGGGTAGGTCCCTCACTTCTCCCTTTCACTTCGAACCCCTCAGTAGGCCTTAATGTCTAGCTTTGACGCCCAATAGACTAGCTCTTACACTTACTAGTTATATGATCTAAGACAAGCTATTTAACCTTTTTGAGCATTTTCTCATTTCTCAAATAGGTAAAATAGCTATATACATCTCAAGATGCTTTTGATAATATAATTATGTATAAAAATCACCTTGCCCAGAAGGAAAAAATGGAGGGAGAGAGGGATAAATTACAGTACAGCCCACTAAATGCTAAACATGTAAGCACAAGAGGCAAGAAAAACAAAAGAATAGCACCAAACTCAGCGTCATGGCATTGTAAAAGCATGAGGTGTGAGAGTATACACATGGTAAAGGAGGAAGGACCAGTAGTGCAGGAGAGCTGGGTCTTACGGTGTGTGAAGAGAAAAGACGAGGCTGGAGAAACAGGGCCTGAGGGCCATGTTAAGGAGGGGGACCATGGCCAGTTTTACCCAGGGATGTACCATGATCAAATGTGCTTCTGTAGGAGGACCACTCTGGTGGCACTATACAAGACAAACCAACCTGGGCCAGGACTGGAGGCAAGAAGATAACCTACATACACAATCTCTTCTTTATTTAGATAGTTTTGTCATCGTTTTAAGTAACATTCTCCCTCTCCTTTTAATCCAAATGATAGCTACTTCACAAGGGGTCTCCAACTGAAAAATGACTGGGTTTCACAGACAAGATCTGTACAATCTGGTAAAAGTACCAAAGGATTCAAAGTAAAAATGAGAAAATATGGAAAAAAAATGTTGATTTCCACTAGGAATCAATGAGCTTCCAGCCAAGATGGAGTAACAGGGACCAGATTCACTCTCCCACCTTAAACAACTAAAAACACCAGATAAAATACATGAACCATTTTCAGACATCAAACATTAGGCAACTCAAGGCAGTGGTCCCTGGAGGAGGGAACCAGTAAGGTGAGCCCTACAATTGCTGCAGTCTACTGCCTAGAGAAAGTTTTCAGGCCACAGAGCAGGGAGGAGGAAGTTAGGTGGCACCTGGCAGACACATGAGTTGAGAAGAGAGGTTGGGAATTTAGCGAACATTGAGTGGCTACAGTTCTTCAAGACTGAGTGTGGAAAGAGCTGCACAGACAGAGAACCCCAGAAATCTGCAGATTCCCCTTTGAGTACCAGTGTGAGAAAACTACCCAAGACTGGGAAAAGGACTACCCAAGAAGAAAAGGTTTAAAAAAAAAAAAAAAAAAGCCCCAGAACTTACACAGGGCCAGGTATAGTTCATGTTCCCACCAGCCATGGTGAGAAAACCTCATTAACACCCAGATCACAGGGTTAAGCAGTCAGAAGGGTATGGAATAACAGCAAAATTTGCTGATCTAAAAGCAAAACTTCCAAGGATCAAACTGATTCCAAGTAACTTCACTGTGCCCCAGAAAAAAGCTCAAGAATATTTTTTGAAGTACAAGACTATCCAGCACCCAGCAATATAATATGCACTAGTGATTCACTAGAGATCATATGTCTAGTGATCAAAAACTACCAGGCATGCAAAAAGAAGAAAACCACAACATTTAACCAGGAAGCGAAACTAACCAACAGAAACACATTCAGAAATAACACAACAGAACTAGTAGACAAGAACATTAAGTTACAATAGATATACTCCATATGTTCAAGAAGGCACAGAAAAACATAAGCATGTTAAGGAGAGCCATAGAACACATATATAAAAGACCCAAATTAATCTAGAGATGAAAATACACTGGATGAGATTAACAGCAGATAAAATACTATAGAAGACCAATGAACTTGAGTCGTAACAATAGAAATTACCTGAAAACAAAACACACACACGCAGGGGGTGGGAGGGAAGGCTCAGAAGGAGAAAAAAACCCATAAACACACCCAAAAACTGGAAAAGGAACTGAGCATCAGTGACGTGGGATAGCTTCAGGCAGCCCAATATATTTGTAATTGGAGGCCCTGAAGGAGAAGAGATGGAAGAGGGGGCAAAAAAAATCTAAAGAAATGATGGCCAAATTTTTCTTCCAAATGAAACAAATTTACAGATCCAAGAAGATCAATAAACCTCAGGGAAAATACATATGAAGAAAACTGCACCAAAAGACATCATAATCAAATTGCTTAAAACCAGTGATAAGGAGAAAAATCTTAAAACAGCCAGGGGTGGGGGGAGAGGGAGTACATTACATACAAAGATACAAAAATAAAAATGACAGTAAATTTCTCTTCTGAAATAATACAAATCAGAAGACAGTGGAGCAACATCTTTAAAGTACTGAAAGAAAAAACTATATACCTACAATTCATTCAAAAATTAATGCAAAAAAAAGACTTTTTTAGACATACAGAATCTGAAAGAGTACCAACAGACCTGCACTATAAGAAATGCTGGGCTGGCGGGGCGCAGTGGCTCACACCTGTAATCCCAGCACTTTGGGAAGCTGAGGTGGGCAGATCACTGGAGGTCAGCAGTTTGAGATCAGCCTGGCCAACATGGTAAAACCCCATCTCTACTAAAAATACAAAAATTAGCCAGGCATGGTGGCACTCATCTGTAATCCCAGCTACTCGGGAGGCTGAGGCAGGAGAATCACTTGAACCCAGGAGGCGGACGTTGCAGTGAGCTGAGATCATGCTACTGCACTCCAGCCTGGGCGACAGAGAAAGACTCCATCACAAAAAAAATAATAATAAATAAACAGAAACTAGTGCTAAGGTACTGCTATGGCTGCTGCATTTTGCTGTAATAAACCATCCTTCTCTGTGATCCAAAAAGCCTCATGTCTCTTGCCAGAATATATATATGTATATAATATACATATATTACACATAATTGTATAATTTACAAATATAATATAGATTATATGTATATTATATAGATCATAATTATATGTGTATAACATAGCTTATATGTGTATAATTATACGTACATGTATATTATATGTGTTTTATATGTATATGTATGTAATATATACACATATACACACACACTCTTGAAAGTAGGGAAACTCTCAGACCCGTCACAGTTTCTGACTTAACACACTTATGACAAAAAGTCACCATAGACCTACCACTCAGCTATCCATGATTCTTATTTTGATGTATTTTCTTCTGAATTTTCTTTCTATAATGAACATCTGGTACTTCTGATCTTTAAGACTATAAAAAGTTTAACTATCAGAGTCCAGAATCAAGATGGCCGAACAGTAACAGCTCCGATCTGCATCTCCCAGCGTGATCAATGCAGAAGACGGGTGATTTCTGCATTTCCAACTGAGGTACCGGGTTCATCTCATTGGGACTGGTTCACTCGGGAAGCACAAGGGGTCAGGGAATTCCCTTTCCTAGCCAAGGGAAGCCGTGACAGACGGTACCTGGAAAATCGGGACACTCCCACCCTAATACTACGCTTTTCCAACAGTCTTAGCAAACGGCACACCAGGAGATTACATCCCACGGCTGGCTCGGCGGGTCCCACACCCACGGAGCCTTGCTCACTGCTATCACAGCAGTCCAAGATGGAACTGCGAAGGTGGCAGCGAAGCTAGGGGAAGGGTGTCTGCCATTCCTGAGGCTTGACTAGGTAAACAAAGCAGCCAGGAAGCTCGAACTGGGTAGAGCCCACCACAGCTCAAGGAGGCCTGCCGGCCTTTGTAAACTGCACCTCCGGGGGCAGGGCATAGCTGAACAAAAGGCAGCAGAAACTTATGTAGACTTAAACGTCCCTGTCTGACAGCTTTGAAGAGAGTAGTGGTTCTCCCAGCATGGAGTTTGAGATCTGAGAATGGACAGACTGCCTCCTCAAGTGGGTCCCTGACCCCCAAGTAGCCTAACTGGGAGACACCTCCCAGTAGAGGCCGACTGACACCTCATACAGGCGGGTGCCCTTCTGGGACAAAGCTTCCAGAGGAAGGATCAGGCAGCAACATTTGCTGTTCTGCAATATTTGCTGTTCTGCAGCCTCCGCTGGTGATACCCAGGCAAACAGGGTCTGCAGCCTCCGCTGGTGATACCCAGGCAAACAGGGTCTCCAGCAAACTCCAACAGACCTGCAGCTGAGGGTCCTGACTACTGGAAAACTAACAAACAGAAAGGAATAGCATCATCAACAAAAAGGACATCCACACCAAAACCCCATATGTAGGTCACCATCATCAAAAACCAAAGGTAGATAAAACCACAAAGATGGGGAAAAACCAGAACAGAAAAGCTGAAAATTCTAAAAACCAGAGCGTCTCTTCTCCTCCAAAGGATCGCAGCTCCTCACCAGCAATGGAACAAAGCTGGACGGAGAATGACTTTGACAAGTGACAGAAGTAGGCTTCAGAAGATCGGTAATAACAAACTTCTCTGAGCTAAAGGATGATGTTTGAACCCATCGCAAAGAAGCTAAAAACCTTGAATTCTACCAGAGGTACAAATATGAGCTGGTACTATTCCTTCTGAAACTATTCCAATCATCAGAAAAAGAGGGAATCCTCCCTAACTCATTTTATGAGGCCAGCATCATCCTGATACCAAAGCCTAGCAGAGACATAACAAAAAAAGAGAATTTTAGACCAATATCCCTGATGAACAACAATGCAAAAATCCTCAATAAAATACTGGCAAACCAAATCCGGTAGCACGTCAAAAAGCTTATCCACCATCATCGAGTTGGCTTCATCCCTGGGATGCAAGGCTGGTTCAACATACACAAATCAATAAACATAATCCACCATATAAACAGAACCAAAGACAAAAACCACGATTATCTCAACAGATGCAGAAAAGGCCTTTGACAAAATTCAACAGCCTTCATGCTAAAAACTCTCAATATACTAGGTATTGATGAGACGTATCTCAAAATAATAAGAGCTATTTATGACAAATCCACAGCCAATATCATACTGAATGGGCAAAAACTGGAAGCATTGCCTTTGAAAACTGGCACAAGACAGGGATGCCCTCTCTCACCACTCCTATTCAACATAGTGTTGGAAGTTCTGGCCAGGGCAATCAGGCAGGAGAAAGAAATAAAGGGTATTCAATTAGAAGAAAGTCAAATTGTCCCTGTTTGCAGATGACATGATTGTATATTTAGAAAACCCCATGTCTCAGCCCAAAATCTCCTTAAGCTGATAAGCTACTTCAGCAAAGTCTCAGGATATAAAATCAATGTGCAAAAATCACCTATACATTCCTATACACCAATAACAGACAAACAGAGAGCCAAATCATGAGTGAACACCCATTTACAATTGCTTCAAAGAGAATAAAATACTTAGGAATCCAACTTACAAGGGATGTGAAGGACCTCTTCAAGGAGAACCACAAACTACTGCTCAATGAAATAAAAGAGGACACAAACAAACAGAAGAACATTCCATGCTCATGGGTAGGAAGAATCAATATAGCAAAAATGGCCATACTGCCCAAGGTAATTTATAGATTTAATGCCATCCCCATCAAGCTACCAATGACTTTCTTCACAGAATTAGAAAAAACTACTTTAAAGTTCATATGCAACCAAAAAAGAGTCTGCATTGCCAAGACAATCCTAAGCCAAAAGAACAAAGCTGGAGGCATCACGCTACCTGACTTAAAACTATACTACAAGGCTACAGTAACCAAAACAGCATGGTACTGCTACCAAAACAGAGATATAGAACAATGGAACAGAATGGAGCCCTCAGAAATAATACCACACATCTACAACCATCTGATCTTTGACAAACCTGACAAAAACAAGAAATGAGGAAAGGATTCCCTATTTAATAAATGGTGCTGGGAAAACTGGCTAGCCATAGGTAGAAAGCCAAAACTGGATCCCTTCCTTACACCTTATACAAAAATTAATTCAAGATGCATTAAGACTTAAATGTTAGACCTAAAACCATAAAAACCCTAGAAGAAAACCTAAGCAATACCATTCAGGACATAGGCATGGGCAAGGACTTCATGACTAAAACACCAAAAGCAATGGCAACAAAAGCCAAAATAGACAAATGGGATCTAATTAAACTAAAGAGTTTCTGCACAGCAAAAGAAACTACCATCAGAGTGAACAGGCAACCTACAGAATGGGAGAAAATTTTTGTAATCTACCCATCTGACAAAGGGCTAATATCCAGAATCTACAATGAACTTAAACAAATTTACAAGAAAACATCAAACAACCCCATCAACAAGTGGGCAAAGGATATGAACAGACACTTCTCAAAAGAACACATGTATGCAGCCAAAAGACACATGAAAAAATGCTCATCATCACTGGCTATCAGAGAAATGCAAATCAAAACCACAATGAGATACCATCTCACACCAGTTAGAATGGCTATCATTAAAGTCAGGAAACAACAGGTGCTGGAGAGGATGTGGAGAAATAGGAACACTTTTACACTGTTGGTGGGAGTGTAAACTAGTTCAACCATTGTGAAAGATAGTGTGGCGATTCCTCAGATATCTAGAACTAGAAATACCATTTGACCCAGTGATCCCATTACTGGGTATACACCCAAAGGATTATAAATCATGCTACTATAAAGACACATGCACACATATGTTTATTGCAGCACTATTCACAATAGCAAAGACTTGGAACCAACCCAAATGCCCATCAATGATAGACTGGATTAAGAAAATGTAGCACATATACACCATGGAATACTATGCATCCATAAAAAAGGATGAGTTCATGTCCTTTGTAGGGACATGGATGAAGCTGGAAACCATCATTCTGAACAAACTATCACAAGGACAGAAAACCAAACACTGCATGTTCTCACTCATAGGTGGGAGCCGAACAGCGAGAACACTTGGACACAGGGTGGGGAGCATCACACACCAGGGCCTGTTGTGGGGTGGGGGAAGAGGGGAGAAAAAGCACTGGGAGAAATACGTAATGTAAATGATGAGTTGATGGGTGCAGCAACCCAACAGGGCACATGTATACATACGTAACAAACCTGCACATTGTCCACATGTACCCTAGAACTTAAAGTATAATTAAAAAAAAAAAGACATATGCACACGTATGTTTATTGCAGCACTATTCACAATAGCAAAGACTTGGAACCAACCCAAATGCCCATCAATGATAGACTGGATTAAGAAAATGTGGCACATATATACCATGGAACACTATGCAGCCATAAAAAATGATGAGTTCATGTCCTTTGCAGGGACATGGATGAAGCTGGAAACCATCATTCTGAGCAAACTATCACAAGGACAGAAAACCAAACACTGCATGTTCTCATTCATAGGTGGGAATTAAACAATGAGATCACTTGGACACAGGGTGGGGAACATCACACACTGGGGCGGTAGGGGGTGGGGGGCTGGGGGAGGGATAGCATTAGGAGAAATACCTAATGTAAATGATGAGTTGATGGGTGCAGCAAACCAACATGGCACCTGTATACCTATGTATCAAACCTGCATGTTGTGTACATGTACCCTAGAACTTAAAGTATTAAAAAAAAAAGAGGCAGGATTATCACTTGTTCCTTGCAGCTCTGGACTCCCAGGAAGAGGCAGCCTGGTCAGATTCTGGGAGACAAAAGAAACCTTTGTTTCCGTCGAGTTTCAAATAGAGGACCTTCCATGTGTTAGGCCAGCGTGGTAACTACTACACCACAGAAACCCTTTGCATTGCAGGCTTTTTATGTTTTGCGATGAGCATTAAATACTTGTTTTTAAAATTTTTTTTTAGTTGACAAATAAAAATTGTATGTATTTATGATGTAAAAAAAAAAGTTTAACTCTCATTTTTAAAGAGAACATCTACAAATCTAAGAAATCTTCCCAATTAAAGTAACAATACTTAAAACCCTATCTGAAAACAAATCTGAAAAAGAAAGGTAGACTTGAGAATCATCAAAATAAAGAACAAAAAGGAAACAAGTAAACAACATGGTTTAAAAAGAAAGGAAGGCTGGGCACGGTGGCTCACACCTGTAATCCCAGCACTTTGTAAGGCTGACATGGGTGGATCACTTGAGGTCAGGAGTTCAAGACCAGCCTGGCCAACATGGTGAAATCCATCTCTACAAAAAATACAAAAATTAGCCAGGCATGGTGGCATGCACCTGCAGTCCCAGCTACTTGGGAAGCTGAGGCAGAATTGCTTGAGCCCGGGAGGCGAAGGTTGCAGTGAGCTGAGATCACTCCACTGCACTCCAGCCTGGGCAACAGAGCAAGACTCCTTCTCAAAAAATAAAAATAAATAATAAAAAAGAAAAGGAAGATGAGCTATAAAGAGTGCATTATAATTCAAAACAAAGCTTTACAAACATGAAAACCTGCCAAAGGAGATGTCCAAGAGCCAAGATCCAGATGCGAAGTACTGAATAAAAACTTGTTTTCTATACTAAGGTGAGCATGTGGAAATGTTTTTCCATTTTATAAAAACGTTATAGCCTAATGTTGCATCAAAGTCGAACTGCAAACATCACAAAGAACCCTCAGAGCAATGTCTGAGTTTTCTGGAAGGGAATAAATTGGAACATACCCTTATTATCCTGGCAGCCTCCAAAAGGATTCGGCAACGCTCCATGCCAGATTTTTGACTCCATATTTTAAAAGCAGCCTTTGCATTTTGAACAGCCAAATTTACTTCCTTTTCTCCTGAACATGTGAAAGTAGCTATCACTCGGCCTATAAAGAGAGGAAACATCAGTTTTAACTCAAATTGTTGCCACATATTTAAATAAAATATTATCTATCAATATTCTCTTAGTAGTATTCCTGTCTTTTTTTTTTTTTTTTTGAGATGGAGTCTTGCTCTGTCACCCAGGCTGGAGTGCAGTGGCGCGATCTCGGCTCACTGCAACCACCGCCTCCTGAGTTCAAGTGATTCCCCTGCCTCAGCCTCCTGAGTAGCTGGGACTACCAGTGCACGCCACTACGCCCAGCTAATTTTTTGTATTTTTTAGTAGAGACCGGGTTTCACCATGTTGACCAGGATGGTCTCGATCTCCTGACCTCGTGATCCGCCCGCCTTGGCCTCCCGAAGTGCCGGAATTACAGGCGTGAGCTACCGTAACTTCTTGTTTTTAAGTATGGTTTGATTTAGTGACCACCTCTATACTAGCAGGTTTTTTTGTTTTGTTTTGTTTTTTGTTTTTTAAGACAGAGTCTCCCTCTTGTTGCCCAGGCTGGAGTGCAATGGCACGATCTTGGCTCACTGCAACTTTCGCCTCCCGGGTTCCAGCAATTCTCCTGCCTCAGCCTCTTGAGTAACTGGGATTACAGGCGCCTGCCACCACACACAGCTAATTTTTGTATTTTTAGTAGAGACAGGGTTTCATCATGTTGGCCAGGCTGGTCTTGCACTCCTGACCTCAAGTATTTCACCCACCTCTGCCTCCCAAAGTGCTAGGATTACAGGCATGAGCCCCCGCACCCGGCCTAGCAGTTCTTAACTATATTTTGCGGTCATTGACACCTTTTAGGAGTCTGATAAAAGTTGCAGACCACTCTCCAGAAAAATGTACTTAAACATATAACAGAATTACAGGAATGTCATGTCCCCTGCCCTAAACTCATCATGGATTTAGGGTTAAGAACCCCTGCCCTCTACTATTTTACAGTTGAGTTGACTAACATTAACTTCTGATTAAGTTTTGCAACACTCTTAAACATTATCTCAGAATCTCAGGGGTCTTGTAAAATGAAAGTCAAAAGTAATCAGTCTACTGGGTTATAAACTCTGACTGTAAATCCCTTGTCTATATTCTATGTAGGTTATATCATACTACTTGATACTTGATAAATATAGTTAATAAGCAGTAATATCAGGATAAGGCATCCCTAAAAAACATTTTTTTTCTCAGAAAATCCAAGATTTCCTTTTCTTATTCCACCTTTATTCCCTCTCCCTATTCTGGTGCAAATTATGAAACAATCCGTTTTTCCAGGCCCGTATCCCAAGGACTGTACTGCCTCTACCAACAAGAATTCTTTAAGTTTGCCAACTCAGCAAATCCTCTTCACAAGAACTCCTGGGACTCTTTCCAGGGAGATTTCACAAATCTGCAATTTCTGTTACAAACTTGAATAGCCAGCTGGTAAATGTGGTGGCTGGGGATCACACACACCGTAGGCAATTAAAACAAAGAGCAATTTTTCTTTCTTTTGTATCAGGATTAGGTCAGGCGTAGAGAAGCTGTTTCCTCCTATATAAAGAAGAGATGTGGGAGTGGGGAGGGATAGCTTTAGGAGATATACCTAATGCTAAATGACGAGTTAATGGGTGCAGCACACCAGCATGGCACATGTATATATATGTAACTAACCTGCACATTGTGCACATGTACCCTAAAACTTAAAGTATAATAATAATACAATAAAATAAAAGAAGAGATGTGATAATGCCTTCTGGTTCTGCCAAGTCACTGCTCTGCGGTTTAGTGTGGATGGTCAAATACTAAATTCTCCAGTCCCCCGTAAATCAGTTTTATTGTTCTGGCTGCATTTTACACAAAATATTTACATTTTTCTCCCCACATTTATTCCATAAAACCCAGCAAAATAAACACAACACAAAACCAAAACAAAAAGCTTCTTCTTCCTTATCTCTGTGACCTTCAGAGTTCCCAGAGTAAATCCAGTGCCTAGCACAGTGCTTAGCACACATTAAGCACTGGATTAAAAAGTTTTATTTCAGCAAGATGAATAAATTGTGGAGAGCTCATGTAGACCATGGTGACTATGGTTACCAATACTGCATCATATACTTGAAATTTGCTAAAAGAATAGATCTTAAATATTTCACTATCCAAAAAAAGCCATTAACTATGTAGAAGCAATGGATAATTAGATTGACCGTGGTAATCATTTTGCAAGGTATACATACATTACAACACGTTTTACACCTTAAGTATATACAATTTTTATTTGTTAATTATACTTCAATAAAGCTGGGGAAGAAAGTACTGAATAAAGGTGGGGTTTTTTCCTTTCCCAATTCTGATTAGTGTGCAGAAATATTTTAATATTAGAATGTGGAGACAAAGTCCTCATTCGTAGTCATTAGAAACTATCTGTGAGCGCTCATTCATTCCCAGCACAAATGATTATCTTCCCCACAACCCCGCCCCGTTCTTTTAGAATTCCTCTCCTATGCACACATTTGAAGACAATAATACATCAGTCCTAATTTTAAAAGGGGGAACAGCTGGCTGGGCGCGGTGGCTCACGGCTGTAATCCCAGCACTTTGGGAGGCTGAGGCGGGAGGATCACCTAAGCTCAGGAGTTCGAGACCAGCCTGAGTAACATGCTGAAACCCCGTCTCTACTAAAAATACAAAAATTAGCCGGACGTGGTGGTGGGAGCCTGTAATCCCAGCTACTAGGGAGGCTGAGGCGGGAGAAGCACTTGAGCCCGTAAGGTCGAGGGCGCAGTGAGCTCTGAGATCGTGCCCCTGCACTCCAGCCTGGGCGACAGAGTGAGACCCTGTCTCAAAACAAACAAAAAACAACAACAACAAACAAAAACAAAACAACAAAAAAGGAAGTTAACAGAGGCACGACTTCCCCCACCAGGACTTTGCGAACTCTGTTCTGGCCTCACGATCCTACCACGCAACTCATCAGCTTTTCTTTACCTCCCTTCCCATCCCTGCCCAGAGGCACTCGCGTTGCCCCAGAATCGCTAGCTTCCTACACACACAACCTTAGACCCTCCACTGTCACTGTCTGTGCTCAAGTCAACCCTGCAGAACACAGGAAACACGGGCTGGCCGGGAAATCCGCGCACCCGGCCCCAGGGCGCCCCAGCCTCCCCGGCTCGGTGCAGTTACCGGTTGCTGGCTCCAAAGCTTTCTCGGTGCCGGAGGCGTCCGCCGGCTCCACGCGGGCCCCGCCGCGGTAATTGAGCGGCTGCGACACGACGAAGGTGCCAGTGCTCATGGCGGCGACAGGAGAGGGCCGAAGACTGCGAAGAAGCGGGGAGAGCGCGGCCAGGCCTGCTCGGAGAAACATGAGCGGCGGACGCGGCTCAGCGGCAGAGGCTGATGGGCCGCGGGCGGGGCGGGGCGGGGCCGGGCCGGGCCGCGGGAGGGGCGGGGCCGCGGAAATCGGTTCTAGGAGATTTTAGGGGCAGTCACTCGATTCCTCCGCGGTCCAGGTCAGGCACTCCCCTCGCCAGGAGGGTGGAGCAAGACACCAGATTCTCGCCACCACCCCGCCCTACCCCACACAGTCTCCAGGCGGGAAGAGGACTTCCTTCTTTGTGATCAATATTTGCGTAGCACTTTGCAAGCGTTTTCGGGTTCATCATTGCATGTAAGCATCCTAGGATCCCATTCTTAATCCTATCGCCTGACGAAGGCAGAGGATTGGAGGCCAAGAGTTTTTGGTGGTTACTTCACTGCTAAACCACTGTTTCTGTAACTGTATAATGCTTTTTAAAGGGTTACAGTAAAAAGCGAGGGGACTGTGAACGGGATAGATGATATTGT
Source organism: Pongo abelii (assembly GCF_028885655.2). Classification (NCBI taxonomy): domain Eukaryota; kingdom Metazoa; phylum Chordata; class Mammalia; order Primates; family Hominidae; genus Pongo; species Pongo abelii. Next base: position 84,477,324 of record NC_071985.2, on the reverse strand, counting down.
GATCTGAAACTGCTTTTTAAATTCTTAAAGAGAGACTGGGCGCTGTGGCTCTCACCAAGGCTGGAGGATCGCTTGAGCCCAGGAGTTTGAGGGCAACATAGAGAGATCCCGTGTCTACAAAAATAAAAATAAAAATAAAGATTGGGCTGGGCGCGGTGGCTCACGCCTGTAATCCCAGCACTTTGGGAGGCCAAGGCGGGCAGATCACCTGAGGTCAGGAGTTCAAGACCAGCCTGGCCAACATGGTAAAACCCCGTCTCTACTAAAAATACAAAAATTAGCTGGGTGTGGTGGCGGGCACCTGTAATCCCAGCTACTTGGGAGGCTGAGGTGGGAAAATCGCTTGAACCCGGGAGACGGGTTGCAGTGAGCCGAGACTATGCCATTGCACTCCAGTCTGGGTGACAAGAGTGAAACTCAAAAAAAAAAAAAAAATTATCCAGGTGTGGTGGCACACGCCTGTGGTCCCAGGTACTTGGGAGGCTAAGGTGGGAGGATCCCCTGAGCCCCAGGGGTCCAAGCTGCAGTGAGCTATAATCGTGCCACTGCACTCAGGCCTGGGCAACAGAGCAAGACCCTGTCTCAAAATAAATAAATTAACGACAAATATTGATAGAAACAGAAGCCTAACATACAGAATACGAAGAGCAAAGACCACACTCACATATTATTTTATTATTGTCCATTGCAAACAGAACTGAAACATATCAGGAGTTGGTGACGAGCAGCACTATAGATTTCCAAGATCACTGAATGGTCATTTAGGTACAGAAACTATATGTCTCAAATTTTATGGGACAATTTCTATTTAAAAGATTCTGTCTCCAACCAATGCATTTTGACTTGTCACATCATAATTCCTGATGTTTGTTTTGGAAATGTGGTTGTGATGTCTATTGAATTAATTCATAGATGATAAGACTAACAAACCTCTGGCCAGGCACAGGACTCACACCTGTAATCTCAACACTTTGGGAGACCGTGGCAGGAGGATCGCTTGAGGCCAGAAGTTCAAGACCAGCCTGGGCAACATAGTGAGACCTTGTCTCTACAAAATATTTTAAAAATTAGCCGAGCATGGTGGCACAAGCATGTAGTCCTGACTACTCGAGAGACTGAGGTGGAGGATTGCTTGAGGCCAGGAGTTCAAGACTGGAGTGAGCTATCATGGCACCACTGCCCCAGCCTGGGCAACAGAGTAAGACCCTTCCCCAAAGAAAACAGATCTCCTCCAAAATATCTAGCTGTTAAATATCTAGCTGTTCCTCTTACCTATCTGTGCTTTTATTATTAAATTATTATTTTTAACTTTTAGATTCAGGGGTACATGTAAAGATTTGTTACATAGGTAAACTTGTGTCATGGGGGTTTGTTGTATAGATTATTTCATTACCCAGGTATTAAGCCTAGTACCCATTAGTTATTTTTGCTGATCCTCTCCCTCCTTCCACCCTTATTATTAGATTATTAATGTATTATTTTTCATTAGCAAAATCCAACATGTAGAAGGAGCTTTATAGGTTACAGAGCCCTTTCACATTTAATTTCTCACATGATGCTCATAATAACCCTACAGAAGAAAAGGAAGCTAACACAGATTGAGCTAGGAGGTAGTATGTGGCACTTTGTCAAATATCTCAGTGACAATCATGCAAGATAGGCTTTATCATCCCCATTGCACAGATGAGGAAACTAATAGAAAGGTCGTAGAGCTTCCCCATAGAGGAGCTAAGGCTGGAGTCCAGCTCTGTGCAAGTCCAAAGTAAATTTCTTCTTACTACACCAGGTCGAGATGTTGACCCCATTGAAGGTTGCTATCAAAATTCACTCTTATGTTGGTGGATATTTATCAGAAACCCAGAAATCTGGTTCTAGGGAGATTTAAAGGACATGTAAACTTCTTAGGATGTTTGTCAGCACTACCCAGTAGGCAGCCCAGAAGCCACAGAGGATGCTGGCCAGTTTACAAGTTCAGGGTGAAATTCAAAGGGACAAAGATGCCACAAGGAGCAGAAGGAATGCCAAAAGAGAAACACCTCTTAGATGGGTGTGTGCTGGAGGGCAGATTTGGGGATAAAAAGAGATAGAAAAGGAGTGGAATCATTGCTAAAGGGGTAGAAGATCCAAGGAGAAACTGCCTGCCTCACAACTTGCTTAAAGCCAAACTTGGGTGCCACTAAAGCCCCCTCCTTTTCCACATTTCCTTCCCCAGACAACCAGAGGAGGAAAAGAAAAGCAACTGGATCCCCTTCCGCCATCTCCAGGTCTCCTAAAGGAAGAAGTCCTTGGGAACCCATACTGCGTGATCCACGGTCCTTCACTGGCCTCTCCCTCAGGTCATCCAGTTGTCAATTTGTTGCTTTGGCTTAGTTTCACCATTAGCAGTACTCTTCTTGGACTGCTAATGCCGGATGTAAAAGCAAATGCCGGATGCGGTGGCTCACACCTGTAATCCCAGCACTTTGGGAGGCGGAGGCGGGTGGATTGACCAGCCTGGGAAACATGGTGAGACCCCCGTCTCTACTAAAAATACAAAAAAAAAAAAAAAAAAAAAGCCAAGTGTGCAAGTGTGGTGGCGCACACCTCTAGTCCCAGCTGCTGGGGGGCTGAAGCGCGAGGATTGCTTGAACCCGGAGGCAGAGGCTGCAGTGAGCCAAGATTGCAACATTGCACTCCAGCCTGGGCGACAGAGCAAGACTCTGTCTCCAAAAACAAAAAAAAAAAAGAAAGAAAAGAAAGAAAAGATCTTTAGGGAGTACCAGCTCTTAGTCTGTCCTCTAGAACTATTAATACATCAAACACATACACACCACATTTATTTTTATTTCCTGAACAATAGTATGTTTACTACTCTTATAACTCCTTCAGTGGGGAGCCAGAAAACCATCCACACAAAAAGAAAGGAAAAAATTACTCAGAATCCTGTTCCTGCCCATTTTAACAGGGCCTTTCACTTAACAATAATTTACAGATTGAATTTTATTTTAAGCCTGAGTGTCCTCACATTCTTCATATACAGAATGTAATTTTCTCACTGAAGACCTAACAGGTTTCCTAATCTAGGCAGCCTGACACTAGGATTAGGTCCTTAATGAATATTTGTTGAATGAACACATCAGTCAGATGTTACAAACCAGGACTTTGAAATCACTGCGCTGATGAGGATGTCCCCTTATGCTACTTAGGCATCTCTGCTTGGATAATCTATAGTCTTTTTCATTTTTAACAGATTTTTAGGCTATAATACTCATATTTTCAAAAATAGGTTTAATTTGTAAACCTGAGGTAATATGAAACAGAGTATGTGAAAGTGGTCTAAAAATTAGACAGCACTATGCAATTGCTATTATAATAACAATGTTCATAGTTTGCAGTGCCTTCGTGTTTTTCTCAAATGAAATTCAGGGTCATTGACTTTGGAATTCGTTCTTGGAGTTGATAATCAGCTAGAGGCTAAAGGCTACTGACCTTACAGAAAAATTTAGAATCTGTCTGTTATCTAAGACAGTAGCATTATATAGAAATTATTCCAACTCTTCCAAATGTATAAGATATAAAAATGAGAGATTCAGATGGTTTTTTTTAAAAAAGGATATGATTTTTGTTTTCTGGGAAAGGATCTCACTCTGTCTTCCAGGCTGGAGTGCAGTGGTGTGATCACTGCTCACTGCAGCCTCAAGCTCCTGGGATCAATCAATCCTACCGCTTCAGCCTCCTGAGTACCTGGGAAGACAGTTATGTACCAGGATGCCTAATTTTTCTTATTTTTTTTATTTTTTATTTTTTTTAGAGACAGGGTCTCACCATCTTGCCCAGGTTGGTTTCGAACTTCTGAGCTTAAGCAATCCTCCTGCTTCAGCCTCCCAAAGTGTTGAGATTACAGGTGTGAGCCATCACCTGTATATACTGATATGTATATCAGTGGTTGTGTCGGTGTTTTTTCTGGGCACACACCTGTAGTCCCAGCTACTCAGGAGGCTGAGGTGAGAGGATCTGAGGGAGAAGGATCGCTTGAGCCTAGGAATTTGAGACCAGCTTGGGCAACACAATGAGACCCCAATTCTAAAAAAAACCCAAAACTTTAAAAACTCAAACAAAGAGGCCAGGTGCAGTGGCTTACACCTGTAATCCCAGCACTTTGGGAGGCCAAGGCGGGAGGATCACTTGAGGCCAGGAGTTCGAAACCAGCCTGGCAAAATAACAAAACCCTGTCTCTACATAAAGTAAACAATAAAAAATTACCCAGGTGTGGTGGTGCATAACTGTGGTCCCAGCTACTCAGGAGGCTGAGGTGGAAGGATGGTTTGAGCCTGGGAGGTCGAGGCTGCAGTGAGTCATGATCACACCACTGTACTCCAGCTTGGATGACAGAGCAAGACACTGGCTCAAAAACAAACAAACAAAAAACCAAGCCATTCTAGCATACCATTTAAGTTAAAGGCATTTGAAAAATAGCAGGGATGCTGAGGTGAGAGTATCACTTGAGCTCAGGAGGTTGAGGCTACAGTGAGCCATGATCGTGCCACTGCACTCCAGCCTGAGCAATAGAGTGAGACCCTGACTCAAAAAAAAAAAAAAAAAAAAAAGAAAAAGAAAAAAAGAAAAACAGCAGGTGCAAAAAGATCACTCTAACCTTTATGCTGTTTCTTCTTCTTTTTTTTTTTTTTCTTTTTTGAGACAGGGTCTTACTCTTTTGCCCAGGCTGGAGTGCAGTGGCACTATCATAGCTCACTGCAGCCTCAACCTTCTGGACTCAAGCGATCCTCCCACCTCAGCCTCCCAAGTAGCTGGGACTACAGGCATGTGCCATCACACCCAGCTAATTTTTGTATTTTTTGTAGAGACAGGATCTTGCCATGTTGCCTAGGCTGGTCTTGAACACCTGGGCTCAAGTCATCTGCCCACATCGGCCTCCCAAAGTGCTGGGATTACAGGCATGAGCCACTGTGCCCGGCCTTGTGCTGTTCCTTTAAAGCAAAAGATGAAATTCCCATGTGAAAGAAGCAACATCCTTATCTTTAAGGACAAGAAATCAAGACCAAGAGAATTCTGTACAGACCTTGTTAAAATAACTCTTACCTTTTAAGTCCTTCCCCATAATTTAGTTGCTTCATCATAACTTACCACTCTTTGTCCAATTCAGTATATAAGGAACTGACTCAAACTGCTTCTTTTCTTGTGTGCTACCTAAAACCTGCATTAAATATATTTGTGCCAGGCGCGGTGGCTCATGCCTGTAATCCCAGAACTTTGGGAGGCCCAGGCGGGTGGATCACCTGAGGTCAGGAGTTCAAGACCAGCCTGGTCAACATGGTGAAATCCCGTCTCTACTAAAAATACAAAAATTAGCCAGGTGTGGTGGTATGCGCCTTTAATTGCCGCTACTTGGGAGGCTGAGGCAGGAGAATCGCTTGAACCCAGGAGGCAGAGGTTGCAGTGAGCTGAGATCGAGCCACTGCACTCCAGCCTGGGTGACAGAGTAAGACTCTGTACCAAAAAAAAGAAAAAAGAAAAGAAAAGAAACAGCACACACACAAAAAAAAAATTCGGATGCTTTCTCCTGTTAATCTGTTTTATGTCATTTTAATTCTCCAGCCCAATCAGGAGTCTAAGAGAACAGAGGTGGAGTTTTGCCGCCCCTACAAGCTGAATTTGCCCATATGGTTTATTTTCTTAGGACAGAATCCTAGAAGTGGAATTGCTAGGTCTAAAGATATAATTGTTTTTAAACTTTTTGATACCAATTTGCAAGTAGCCTTAAAAAAAAAAATAGGCCAGGTGCGGTGGCTCATGCCTGTAATCCCAGCACACTGGGAAGCCGAAGCGAGTGGATCACCTGAGGTTGGGAGTTGGAGACAAGCCTGGCCAATATGGTAAAACCCCGTCTCTACTAAAAATACAATAAATTAGCCAAGCATGGTGGTGGGTGCCTGTAATCCCAGCTACTTGGGAGGCTGAGGCAGGAGAATCACTTGAACCCGGGAGGTGGAGTTTGCAGTGAGCTGAAGTTGCGCCACTGCACTCCAGCCCGGGCACGATAGAGTGAGAGACTCTATCTCTAGAAAAAAAAAAAAAAAATAGTCTTGTCCAACAGAGCAGGCAGACTTTTTTTGGCTAGAGGTCTTGAGGTATAGTTTACAATTAATAAAATGCACTCATATTAAGGGGACAGTACAACAAATTTTGACAAAGGTATGTAATTACTTCATTCATGATATGCAGGGAGTTTTTTTATTATATGACTGTAAATATTAATCACCATTAAGCCAAGTAGTCTATTTTAATTATATTTTCTTTTTTGCACAATTTTTTATGTTTCCAGTTCACAATTGCTTCTAATTTTCTTATGAATACTTGACTAAGTCCTTCCACACCCTCTGACAGCTCGGTAAAACAAAGTCAATATATAATTTCTATATGGTCAAACCTATGAGATAATTTATGTGGCTTTTTGTTTTGTTTTCCTTGGAGATACCTGTACTCAAGTTTTCCAACCTGGTCATCTACTCTGGATTGCTTGTTCTCTCTACCTGCTCCCCCACTCTTGCCCTGGGACTTGTCTTTGCTGTCATCCTAAGCATTCCCTTTGCCTCTGCCCTGCCAATATCCTCTGTTTCCATGTCTTCCTCGTTCTTGGTATACTCCCTTATTTTAACAGAGACGTCTTCTAGTAGTAGCTTCCTGAGAAAGGGCACAAGGAAGGTAAATCATTTGAGACTGCCCAGATGAAAAATATTCATTCTCTCACATATGATTGATGATCTAGGTGTGCATAGATAAGTATAGTATTCAAGTTGAAAACAACATTCTTTTAGAATTTTGAATATAATATTCCATTATCTTCTAGTTTATAATTGCTATTAAGAAATCTAATTTGTAGGCAGTTTTTCATCTGCCTTTCCAATGTTTTTTGAGAATCCATTCTGCACCAGGCACTGAATTAGATGTTAGGAGTATACAAACCTGAATACACAGGCATATGGTAAGAACTTAATAAGTAGCTGTTGTTTTATGTAGCCAGTTTCCTTATTTTTTCTTTACCTTGAGTCACAGAAAAACACAATAGAGAAATCAGAAGTTTAATGAAAGTGCTTTGGACAATTTCTAACATAAATTACAATTCAGAACGTTTAAAAAATCCCAACCTATCCAATCTCTAAATGCCGCATATCCAATCCATTATCAAGTGTTAACATTTTTACCTTTAAAATATATCTTGATTCAGCTAAGCTATGAGGATACAAAGACATACAGAGTGATACAATGGACTTTGGGGACCCTGAGGGAAGGTTGGGAGAGGGGTGAGGGATAAAAGACTACATATTGGGTACAGTGTACACTGCTTGGGTAATGGGTACACTAAAATCTCAGAATTCACCGCTATAGACCTCATCCATGTAACCAAAAACCACTGGTACCTCAAAAGATATTGAAATTTAAAAAAAGAAAAAAAGAAGGAAGACCTTATCTTTTTACCTTAAATAGGAAGAAATCACAACAGAGAAATCCATGCTTTATTATAAAGAACAGAACAGAGACTACTCACCATGATTAGTCAGAACATACATTCTCTTTTTATCTCTAAATTAATTAGTTTTCAGATCAGCTGCATTATCGAAGGCAAAAATAGCAACGGCATATACAGGAAATAAATTTATTTCTCTATTATATAATGGTCCATGCTAAGTAGTCCAGGGATAATATGGTGGCCCCCAAAGTATTAGGGACGAAGGCACCCTCTGTGTTCTTGTTCTGACATCCTCACATGTTAACTTCTCCATATTCCTTGAAAGGCTGTTCTCTTTCAGCTTCTGGTAGAAGAGCTTCTGATATAGCAAGACGTGGTGATGATTTTTTATATCAATAATCAGCATCCAAAGTGATTCTGATGCAAGCGTCCTTGGACCACATTCCAAACAATTAAGCATTGTTTCCCATGTTATGACTCTCAGAACACTAATTTTGCAAGATGCTCCATATAAAAAGGATTCTGTTGATAAATGAGTTTGGAAAACTGTACTTAAAATATCCCCATTTTGGAAATCACAATGATTATTAGCATATTTTGAACTTAAATAAGTGCTGCAGTAAAGAAATCTGCTCAATGTTATACAAGCTGATGTTTCTCAATCTTATTTGAGCTCAGCATTGTTTTTTCAGGTGACTTATTAAACTCTGTAGGAAATGCTGTTTAAGAATCAGATTGGGTAAAATGGGGAAGAGATCATTAAAGTTGGCAAGTAGGGGATCTTTAGTATCTTTAAATAGAGCAATTTCAGTTGAAGGGTGAGAAGAAGCCAGGCTATAATAAGTTATGGAATGAACCAGAGGTGCAATGCATACATTGAACGTACAACTATATTTTCCAAAAGGATAGTCAAAGAAAGAAAGGTGCAATACAGTTTCCAAAAGAAAAAAGGAGCCAGGAAGAGGGAGAACTTGCAAATCCAAGAGGAATAAGAAATAACTGGGTCATCAAGTGGAATGGAGACTGCAGAGGGAGATGAAGAGAGAGGGCTGAGAGAAGCAGCAAGAGATTTGTTCTGGGGACCCAGAAACCCATGGTACCCTACTGAAAATCAAATCCCTTGGAAACCCACAGAGACACAGAGACAGCAACAAAAAAAGGGATAAAGACACTCAACACCAGGAACTCACCTCTCTCTCTGCCTCTCTCCCCGTCTCTCTCTCTCTCTGCCTGCCCTAGTCATCTAGTCTCCAAACTCCCAGTCCCCTGTGCCCCTTCCTGGGATACCATGTTGTTCTTCATCCTCCTGCTAGAGGTGATTTGGATCCTGGCTGCAGACGAGGGTCAACACTGGACACATGAGTGCCCACATAGTCAGGACCACTGTGGCCAGCCTTTTACCCTGAGTGTGGAAACAATACAGAGTCCCCCTTCGATATCCGGACAGACAGTGTGACAATTGACCCTTAGATGACTGCTCTACAGCCCCATGGATATGACCGGCCTGGCACTGAGCCTTTAGACCTGCACAAGAATAGCTACACAGTGCAACTGTCTCTGCCCTCTACCCTGTATCTAGGTGGACTTTCCAGAAAATATGTAGCTACCCAGCTACACCTGCACTGGGGTCAGGATGATCCCCAGGGGGCTCAGAACACCAGATCAACAGTGAAGCCACAGTTGCCGAGCTCCACATCATACATTATGACTCTGATTCCTGTGATAGTTTGAGTGAGGCCGCTCACAGGCCTCAGGGCCTGACTGTCCTGGGCATCCTAATTGAGGTGAGTGAGACTAAGAATATAGCTTATGCCAGCCTGGCCAATATGGTGAAACCCCATCTCTGTTAAAAATACAAAAATTAGCCGAGTGTGGTAGTGGGCGCCTGTAATCCCAGCTTACCCGGGAGGCTGAGGTAGGAGGAGAATCGCTTGACCCTGGGAGGTGGAAGTTGCAGTGAGCTGAGATTGCACCACTGTACTCCAGCCTGGGCAACAGAGCGAGACTTAAAAAAAAAAAAAAAAAAAGAATGTAGCTTATGAACGCATTCTGGGTCACTTGCATGAAATCAAGCATAAAGATCAGAAGACCTCGGTGAGAGAGCTGCTCCCCCGACAGCTAGGGCAGTTCTTCCTTTACAATAGCTCGCTCACAACTTCCCCTTGCTAGTAGAGGGTGCCCTGGACAGTTTTCAGTCCAAGGGCCCAGATTTCAGTGGAACAGCTTGAAAAGCTTCAGGAGACATTGTTCTCCACAGAAGAGGGGCCCTCCAAGTCCTGGTACAGAACTACTGAGCCCCTCAGCCTCTCAACCAGCAATGACCTTTGCTTTTTTCATCCAGGTGGGATCCTTGTATCCTACAGGTGAAATGCTGAGCCTCGGTGTAGGAATCTTGGTTGGCTCTCTCTGACTTCTGCTGGCCATTTTCTTCATGGCTAGAAGGCTTCAGAAGAAGAGCGTGGTCATCACCTCAGCATGAGCCACTACTGAGGCATAAACTCCCTCTTAGATACCTTGGATATGGATGCCTTCCCCTCGTGCCTCCAGAGGTGCTTTCCCCTCATGTCTCACCACCCCTCAGGGAACCTCTAAAATGGGGTGCAGGGACTGGCCAGGATTACTGTAGGAGTAGTAGGCGCTTCTTCCTCTGGACATCCCCTACAGAGAGGTGTGGACCCAGGCTCTCATTCAAGGAAGAACAGCAGAGCCTTCAGCCCCTCAGAACATGTAGAAGGAGATCAGGGGATCCCTGTGTTGTTAATGCAGAGAACAAACTGTGTTTAGTTTTAGGGGAAGTTTGGGATGTACCCCAAAGTCCTCCACCCTCTCACCTTTATGTCCCTTTCCCTAGATATATTGCAGGATCTCCCCTTAGGAGAAAGAGTTGCTGTTGGGGTTATATATTTTTGCTCAACGTATTTGGAAACTAAATTTTCTGGAGGAAAAAAAAAGAAATAAGAAATAACTGATGCAAAGTCCCAAAGGCAGCAAGAAAGAGTGGGGTCAAGAGGACAAGTAAAAATGTAAAGAGAAGAAATACTGTTTTTCTTTCCTCAAAAAAGAGAAAAGGTGAAAAGATGAGTACAGATATATGTTTGGAAGTGAAGGAGCATGGCTGGAAGAGAGCTGGTTTTCTCTGTGAAGTAGGAAGAAAAATCACCTGCTGAAAATAAGGAGAAAAGAAAAAGGAAGATAAAGTTTTGGAACAGCACTTCTGGGAGATAACAAACTTTGCTAACTAAGAATTAGTAAAAAGGTTGTTGAGCAGTACTCAGTGCTGAGTTGAATATTGAATAGATTTTTTTCCATCCTCACTCAGTGGTCCAGGAGGAGAACACGCAGGTGCTCGGATTCATCTAGGGTTGAAGATTAATGGGGTAATGGGGCAGAAAAAGAGGAACAAAGGACCTGAAGGCCCTTGAGACACTGAATGATAACTTTGTTTTCAATAAAAGAAAAAAAGGCCGGGGGCGGTGCCTCACGCATGTACTCCCAGCACTTTGGGAGGCCCAGGTGGGTGGATCACCTGAGGTCAGGAGTTCGAGACCAGTGTGACCAACATGGTGAAATCCTGTCTCTACGAAATACAAAAAATTAGACAGATGTGGTGGCACATGCCTGTAATCCCAGCTACTTGGGAGGCTGAGGCAGGAGAATCACTTGAACCCGGGAGGTGGAGGTTGCAGTGAGCCGAGATTGTGCCACTGCACTCCAGCCTGGGCAACAAGAGCGAAACTCAATCTCAAAAAGAAAGCAAAAGAGAAGAATGGGGAAAAGTTAAGGTTGTGGAATCATCTAAGATATGTGTGTTCAAAGAGATTTCTCTGTTCAATATTTCAGAGCTTTAGGTGGTGATTACATTAATTCATGGGAATGAATTGTTGGAGTGAAGTGGAGGGGAAGTCTGCTGCAGTAAAGGATGTCTAGGAATTGCAAAGCTAGTTAACAAGGTATATGATGAGCAATGGCTACTTTTAAATCTTGGCTCTGTCCCTTAACAACAAATGAATTTGAACACGTTGCTTAACCTTCTCAGTGTCTGTTTTCTTATTTTTTTTTTTAAAGAGAAAATTATAACTAATGGTAGGAGCAATGTAAGAAGACAACATATGTAGGCCGGGCATGGTGGCTCACACTTGTTATCCGAGCACTTTGGGAGGCTGAGGCAGATGGATCACTTGAGGTCAGGAGTTCGAGACCAGCCTGGCCAACATGGTGAAACCCTGACTCTACTAAAAATACAAAAATTAGCTGGGGGTGGTGGCGGGTGCCTGTAATCCCAGCTACCCCAGAGGCTGAGGCAGGAGAATTGATTGAACCTGGAAGGCGGTGGTTACAGTGAGCCAAGATTGCCTCACTGTACTCCAGCCCAGGTGACAGAGCAAGACTCCATCTCAAAAAAAAAAAAAAAAAAAAAAAAGACAACATACGTAAAATATCTGCCACAGTGGGCTCAATAAGTAGGAGCTGCTATTACTGGATTGGTCGACTATAAGGATGTCCATAGACACCTGGAATTGTGGCAGAAAAGAGAATAGAAAGGAGCTGGGCATGGTTACATGCACCAGTAATCCCAGCTGCTCAGGGGGCTAAGGCAGGAGGATCACCAGAGCCCAGGAGTTTGATGCCAGCCTTGGCAACATAGTGATGCCCTGTCTCAAAAAAAATAAATAATTTTTTTAAAAGAAAAAAGGATATAAAGGAAAAGATTAAGCTGTGTGTTTAAGTCCTCAACAAATCTGAGGGCCTGACTTGTAAGTTGCTAAAGGAGAGTATCGAGATTTGAGAAAACCCAGATGATGTTAAGTCCCTGGCAGTGCTTTCTGGGAGGTATTCTCTTCTCCTCTGTCCTCCATATTCTCATCTTAAGTGGGTATTGAAGCTTCTGCTTCCAACCATGATGAAATAACTGGAACCAGACTTTCCTTCCTGCCTTAAACAACTAGAAAACTGGACAAAATATAGGAAACAATGATTTACAAACATTGGACAACAGGTAGCATAGGCGGTCATCTCTGAGAGAAGGGAAACAAAGTAAGCTCTTCTAAGTTTCCCAGCTCTCTACCTAAAAGCAGGAAAAACAAAAAGAACACAGGTGTTTCCCTAAACTGAGAATTCAGAGTTTAGGAAGATCAAAGCAGCTAGAATTTGTGGGGCAGTGCCAGAAAGAAGGTAACTATTAAAAAGAGAATTATGGATATTTGAAGAGATTCCTCCCTCTATTTCCCCCCAGCTTTATTGCAGTATAACTGACAAGTAAAAACTGTATGTATGTAAGGTGTACATTGTGATGTTTTGATATACATATATATAATGTAAAATGATTACCATGATCAAGCTAATTAACATATCGATTACCTCACATGGCTACCATTTTCTTGTGTGTGTGGTAAGAACATTTAAGATCTCCTCTCCTAGCAAATGTCAAGTATGCAATACTGTATTATTAACTATGGGAGCCATACTATACAATTAGATCTCCAGAATGTATTCATCCTGCATAACTGGAACTTTGTACTTTATGACCAACATCTCCCCATTTCTCTCCCTCTCAGCTCCTGGAGAAACATCATTCTACTTGCAGAATCCCCTTGATTTGAAGGCTGAGTACTGATCTGCAGTATTCAGCAATGAGGAAACTACCCAGGGCCAGGGGAAAAACCACCAGAAAGGAGTAGTCAGGAAAAATCCCTTGACCTCATATAAGACTGGAAATAGTTTCGGTTCCCAGCAGCCAGCGTGGAAAGATCTTATAATATAGGGCATTGTGTAGGGTCCTCAGAAGGCTATTTCCTCAATAATGGGGTCAAATTAGCCCTAGGCTAGTGGCTGCTCTGGGCCTGCCATAACAAAGCTTAAAAGCAAGCCTCTCACGCCTCTGCACTCCAGCCTGGGCGACAGAGGGGAACTCCGTCTCAAAATAAATAAATAAATAAATAAAATAAATAAATAAAAGCCTCAGAAGAATCAAACCAATTCCAAATAACTTATCTTGTCCCAGAACAAAACTCTTGAAATATTCAAAGTAATACAACAAAGTCTATCACCTAATAAAGTAAAATCCACAATGTCCAGGAGCCAATAAAAAATTATCAGGCATGCAAAGAAGCAGGAAGAGATAACTCATGATCAGGAGGAAAACCAGTCAAAAGAAACAGACCCAGAAAACACATAGATGATGGAATTATTAGACAAAGATGTTAAAACAGTTATTACACATATACTTCCTATGCTTAAAAGGTAAAGTATAAACATGATGAATAGGAAAATGGAAGATATATAAAAGACCCATATCGAGATGGGTCTAGAGATGAAAAATTCAGTATTGGAAATTAAAAATAAACTGAATGACATGAACAGGTAGATACTACAGAAGAAAATATCAGTGGATTTGAAGACATAGCAATCATTTTATAGAAACTACAGATGAAACAGGGAAAAAGAGACTGAGAAAAAGTGAATTAGTGAGCTGTGGGGTAATATCTAGTGACTGAACATATATGTAATTAGAGTCTCAGAAGATACAGCAATTGGGAGGTAGAAAGAAAAAATGCTGGAAGAAATAATGATCAAAAATTTTTCCACATTCGGCCAGGCATGGTAGCTCATGACTATAATTCCAGCACTTTGTGAGGCCGAGGCAAGATCACTTGAACCCAGGAGTTTGTTACCAGCCTGGGTAACACAGTGAGAACTCCTGTCTCTAAAAATAAAAACAAATTTAAAAATTTAAAATAATTTTTCCAAATTTGATTGAAACTACAAGCTTACTGGCCCAAGAAGTTCAATGAACTTCAAGCAAAAGAAACATTAAGGAAATGACACTGGGCCGGGCACAATGGCTCACGCCTGTAATCCCAGCACTTTGAGAAGCCGAGGCAGGCTGATCACCTGAGGTCAGGGGTTCGAGACCAGCCTGGCCAACATGGTGAAACCCCATCTCTACCAAAAAGACAAAAATTAGTCAAATGTGATGGCACATGCTTGTAATCCCAGATACTACTCGGGAGCCTGAGACAGGAGAATTGCTTGAACCTGGGAGGCGGAGGTTGCAGTGAGCCAAAACTGTGCCACTGCACTCCAGCTTGGGTGGCAGAGCGAGACTCCATCTAAAAAAAAAAAAAAGAACACAACACATCCTAATCAAAAGACCCAAAAGCTGTGAAAATAAAAAATTCTAAAGGAGGTGGTGAGGAATATGCCTTCTTCAAAGATTATTCAACTTTTGCAGCCTGATTTCTGTAAGTTTGGGGGCACAAGATTTGCTTTATTTTAACAAAAACTTTTTAGGCCAGGCTTCCTGAGGTTTCTTCAGCAATACTTATGCTTCAAAAGCTTACAAGACGGCCAGGCGCCATGGCTCATTCCTGTAATCCCAGCACTTTGGGAGGCCGAGGCGGGTGGATCACAAGGTCAGGAGTTTGAGACCAGCTTGGCCAATATGGTGAAACCCCGTCTCTACTAAAAATACAAAAAGTAGCCGAGCCTGATGGCGGGCGCCTGTAATTCCAGCTACTCGGGAGGCTGAGGCAGGAGAATTGCTTGAACCCAGGAGGCGGAGATTGCAGTGAGCTGAGACTGTGCCACTGCACTCCAGCCTGGGCAACAGAGCGAGATTCTGTCTCCAAAAAAAAAAAAAGCTTACAAGACAGGCTGGGTGCGGTGGCTCACGCCTATAATCCCAGCACTTTGGGAGGCTGAGGTGGGTGAATCACCTGAGGTCAGGAGTTTGAGACCAGCCTGGCCAAAATGGTGAAACCCTGTCTCTACTAAAAATGCGAAAAAACAGCTGGGTGTGGTGGTGGGCACCCGTAGTCCCAGTCACTTGGGAGGCTGAGGCTGGAGAATGGCTTGAACCTGGGAGGCGGAGGTTGCAGTGAGCTGAGATAGCCCCACTGCACTCCAGCTTGGGTGACAGAGCAAGACTAAGTCTTAAAAAAAAAGCTTACAAGACATTTAATCTGTTTGCTTCTTCTATTCAGTACCATGTGCCAATAGCCACAGCCAGGATTCTTTTCTAGACAGAGTCCTTAAGCCTATTTTCTCTCTTTTCTTTCCTGCCCCAAACCCTCTTTTCTCAATTTAGTGTCAGTTGTCTTGAAACTATCTGAAACAATTGGGCAAGATTGAAAGAAGATCTTTGTCTGACTGAAATGTCTCAATGACAGTCCTCTGAGCTACAAGTCTTGTCTCAGCTATTACGGTATTGAAGCAGTTGGCTTTTAGAAATCTTTAAGTCCTCAAGCTTCTGGACTCTATTCCCTTCTTTCACTTGCAAACCAGTAGATTCTAGTCTGAGCTCATCTCTTTTTTGAACATACCTAGCCAAAAACAGCCAGCAGCAGCCAACTCACAGTTACATTCTGGCTCATTCCATCTACCTTCCCTAGAAGTACCAGTACCATAAGAATTGTGTCTGCCTGTCAAGTTACCACAGCAACAGTTTTACCAAATATTTTGCCATGGCATAGGAAGAGGCTCCGTCTTTCAGTCAGTGATATCAGTTCCTAACCTCCTGCTGTGCATCTACTAAGCCAATCCCTATGTTTTAGGTGTTGGATTTCTAAATTAGGGTATGTTAAGCTAGTTTATTAAACAGATCCAAAATGTAATAGTTTACACACAATATAAATTTTTTTGCAATTTACCTAACAGTCCAGAGGCATCTAAGTAAAATGTTCAAAATCTGTAGGAGCAGGGTTGGAGAAGAGGGGACTCAGCTCCACATGGTTACTGAAGGTCCCGGGATGCCATCTTCAACACATGGTTTCCAAGGACACCCTCAGCATGACCCTCCCAGTCACCCAGAGAAGAAAAACAGCAAGAAGTCTTCATTGGTAAGGCATGAAGTGGTTCACATCACTTCTCTTCCCATACCAGTGGCGAGAACTTAGTTGAATGACCACAATAAACTGCAAGGGAAACTAACTATGAGAGTGAAGAATGGAGTTGGCGAGACAGAGGTCCATCTCCATCATTAATACAGGCACTATATCAGTCAGAGTTCTCCAGAGAAAAAGAAATAATAGGATAAAAAGACAGGGAGAGAGATTTTAAGGATCTGGCTCATGTGACTGTGGGGGCTGGCAAGTCTGAAATTAGTAGGGCAGGCTAGCAGGCTGGAGATTCAGGATAAGAGCTAAGTTGCAGTCTTGAGTCAAATTCCACAGGGCAGCAATTTGGAAACTAAGTTAAGGTTTCTACATTGCAATCTTGAGAATTTCTTCTTCTTTAGGAGACCTCAGTCTTTGCTTGTGAGGCATTCAGTTGATTGGATGAGGCCTATACATGGTATGGAATGTAATATGTGTTACTCAAAGTCTACTGATTGTGTTTATCACATCTAAAAAATAACAGCACAGCAACATCTGGGCTGGTGTTTGATGAAATAACTAGGTCCCATAGCCTAGCCAAGTTGACACAAAGTTGACCATCACAGATAACCAAATATTGACAATGGTTACCTTTTGGAATCCAAAGTAAGGGAAGGTGCATGAGGACAGCATAGGGAAGAGAGGCACAGATTTTTGCTTTTCATTTTATACCTTCACAGATATTTGTATTTGTACCAAATGTGTATATTGCTTTCTTTTTTAAAATTGTTATTTTTAATAAGAAAGACAGAACTTTGTGGATTGAACATGTGAGCCTGAAAAGAAAAAAGGCCTTTTTTTTTTGCTTTTTTCTTTTTTTTGCGACAGAGTCTCACTCTGTTGCTCAGGCTGGAGTGCAGTGGTGCAATCTCAGCTCACTGCAACCTCCGCCTCCTGGGTTCAAGCGATTCTCCTGTCTCAGCCTCCCAAGTAGCTGGGATTACAGGCACACGCCACCACACCCAGCTGATTTTTATATTTTTAGTAGAGATAGGGTTTCGCCATGTTGGCCAGGCTAGTCTCGAACTCCTGACCTCAGGTGATCCACCCACCTTGGCTTCTCAGAGTGCTGAGATTATAGGCATGAGCCACCGCACCCAGCCAAAAAAAGGCTTTTTGAAAAAGAGGATGAGGCAATGGGTAGCTAGGAGCACATTGACCCCGCCTCTTGGTCCTCAGACAAGAAGAGAAACAGCAGCGTCTGCTCAAAAGGGTTGTGAATTATCATGGATTATCAGATATATTTGTGTAATTACATTGACATTTTCCTCATAAGAAAGTTAGGTTTTTAGTTCAAGTGGTAGGAGTTTTCTATGATAAAATGGAGAATCTAGCAAAGTCTCAGCAAAGAACAGGGGCTGCAGAGGACACATTGAAAATTAAACACAGAGCAAAGGTGAGCCAGGATGGAGGAAGACCTGGGCAGACTGGAGACATGTAATAAGAAAGACAATGGTCCCAGGAGAAGAGGGACAAGGGGGTCAAAAGTCATGCCAGAGAGACCCTCCCAGATCTACCTGCTCTCTTTCTCTCCTATTTTTAAGATTTCTCACCTTGTCGAGGGGGAAACAAAGCCTTTTATTGTTTTTTGTTGTTTTGTTTTTACATGGAAGTATATTGAGAAGCTTGAGGAGTGGCAGGAGAGTCTAGGAATAAAAAAAATGTAATAATACTTGCTATGCATTTACCAGCTCTGTGTCTTCATGTTCAACCACAGGGAGCCTCCCGTTGGCCCCATTAGAGGACCCATTCTTATTTATTTTTGAGACAGGTTCTTATTCTGTCTACCAGGCTGGAGTGCAGTTGCATGGTCTCGGCTCACTGCAGCCTCGACCTCCCTGGGCTCAGGTGATCCTCCCACCTCAGCCTCCTGAGTAGGTGGAACTATAGGCACCTACCACCATACCCGGCTAATTGTTGTATTTTTTTTATAGAGATGGGGTTTCACCATATTGCCCACGCTGGTCTCTAACTCCCGGGCTCAAGCAATCTGCCCACCTCGGCCTCCCAAAGTTCTAGGATTATAGGTGTGAGCTACCGCACTCAGCCCAGGGGACCCATTCTAAAGTTTCCTCAGTGTGTAATCTACTCTACCTGTCTCCCTTCCCCTGAACAGTGGATATAAAACACTTCATGTCCCTAAAAAGCAGGCAGGGCCAATTTTTGTCACTAGGTGGCATGCGCATATAAGCAGTGAGTTGAGTTGCAGAAAAGATGAAGGAAAACTAGAAAAAGCAAACCCATTCAACAACAAAGAAGGAACTTCAAGAATGAGGTAAACATATTTAAATTGCCTTTTTGAAATCGTTATCAACAACTTGCTTTTTTTGGTGCCCCACAACTTCAGGCTGAGTACTCGGTAGTGACAGAAAGAACTATCCCTGAACCAGGTGGCAGCAAAAAGCAAAACATGGACTAAGAGAAGCCAACAAGCCAAAGGAACTAAGGGCTTAATCACCCTTTCGGGCAGCCCACTTCTATCTTGAATGGCCTCTCTAAATCATTGTGCATATTCTTTAGTATTTTTATATTATCCAAAAGTCATTCCCCCCCACATTTTTCTTTTTGAGACAGAGTTTTGCTCTGTCACCCAGGCTGGAGTGCCGGGATCACCTTAAATTATCCAGTGGGATCACCTTAAATTATCCAGTGAACATGAAGCACAGCCAAGATGAGAGGAAAATGAAATGTGTTCATCCACAAGTCTAGTGCTTAATCAGCAAGATTTTACTTGATAAAGTTAAAGCTTTCAGACAAATGAAAATAATCTTAAGAAAAATAATCTAACTCCAATCTAGAGTCATTATAAATTAATGATTACAGGGGAAAAGAGAAAAACAAATTGTCAAATGATTTCTTAGTGTATGTAGAAACGATATGAATCTAAATTTTTTGAACACTTCACTATTCAACTGCTTTTAGTAATGTTCCCTTATAATTTACAAAGGATCTTTACATATATTATTCTCATTTCATTTTTGTAACAATTTTATGAGTATGGAGGCCATTGCAGGAATTATTGTCCTCTTTTGTTAGATAAGGAAACTGACGCTCACAGTAGCTACCAGTTGTAAGATTTCTGAGCAGATTTCTACTCAACTCACCTTTGTGTCCACAATGCCCGTAGCACAGGGTCTTGCACAGAGGTCGTGCTTTAAATGTGCTTGGTGAATGGGTGAACGAATGTATGCAATTATAGCATGATACAAATGTCAGGTTCTTGCACTTTCTGGTCTTCCAGAAAGTATATCTGAGAAAAGAAGTCACACTATTGGCTAATGTCTTTCTGGAAAATTGGTTGTTCTTGATTATTTTCACCGAGTTATTCATTACTATAATATAGTCAAAATCTTAGATAAGTCCACCACATCTAATTTAAAGTGGTCTTTAGTGTTCCAAACTTGACTTCACCCAAATTTCCTTATTCTCCAAGTTCCAGAGAGAACTTTATTTATTTTTTTCCAATGGGTTGCTGCCTGGTGCAACCCATTAGTGAGTGGTAAAATTAATGGATTATGATATTTTTGGAAGAATGAAATAAAATACCAAAGTGCATATAAGAGGTAAGTATTGTTTCATGGGACTTCTATATCTGGGATGCAATAATAAAAATGTATTTCTTACTGTGGGGTTGTGGTCAAAAAAGTTTGAAGACCACTGCACTAAAGTATTACCCCATTTTGATTAAAAATGTAAAATTTTCTCTAGAATGGAACAGTTTGTCACCAGATCAAGCTTTCAGACTTTTTCTACTTTCTTGATATGTATGACCTCTGTTTAAGATCCAATTGACTGTTCAGCAAATGGCTGAAATAGCTATAAACCCCAAAATCACTTTTGTATTAACAAAAATTATACTGGCCGGGCGCGGTGGCTCACGCCTGTAATCTCAGCACATTGGGAGGCCAAGGCGGGCGGATCACGAGGTCAGGAGATCGAGACCATCCTGGCTAACACGGTGAAACCCCATCTCTACTAAAAATACAAAAAATTAGCTGGGTGTTGTGGCAGGCGCCTGTAGTCCCAGCTACTCAGGAGGCTGAGGCAGGAGAATGGCGTGAACCTAGGAGGCGAAGCTTGCAGTGAGCCGACATCGCGCCACTGCACTCCAGCCTGGGTGACAGAGCGAGACTCCGTCTCAAAAAAAAAAAAGAAAAAAAATTATATTGAAGGATTCCTGAGCAGCCAGATGAATTCTGGAGCCAAATATAAGTTTCTGGGTTTTAAAATGTGCTTAGCCTCCATCTGCAGAAGGCCATTTGAAACTTGAAATATCATCTTAGTAGGCTTAAGTAGACTTAGGTTTATCCTCTTCCTCACTCATCTGGTGATGGTGGAATAATTTTTAAATTTCTTCTAATATTCAAAAGGTCTTGTTAAAATATACTATTTAGACAATGAATGTGGGAAAGCTTTGTAAAAAAATGGAATAGAGACAGTGATAATCATCTAAATGATACTCTGAAGACCCCAACTTGTCTTATGTAAAGACATTTTGAAGATCTTTTGCATGTAGGGTAACAGGTCCAGCTGGGATTCAAGTTAAGCAGTTTTATATTGTAGCCCCAGTGGAGACAGCCCTACTGGGTGCTGCAGCGGAAAGAGCGTGGACCCTGAAAACTAAGGATCTGAGTTCTTCCTGGTTCTGTTACTTACTGGTGTAGGATCTTGGATAAATCATGATTTGTCACCTGTAAAATGGAAATAATAAAAAGATATCTTGTCTCCCTCATAGGATTCCTGTGTTTGAAAAACAAATGCCTTTAATATGCCAGGCATAGTATCAATTGATTTACAGAATCCATCAAGAACACTATGAGGTAAAAACCTATTTATCTGATATGACTAGAACCAGTAATTTGTAGGTTAATCTAAAAATTTAATTACAGTTATGAAAAAATACATATATACATACTTTAGACATGTTTAACTTAAAACATACAAATATATACTTGTTCACTTTTCATGTAGGGCCAAGGCCTTTTCCTTGAGTATGAGTCTACTGATTGAAATACCGTTTTTTTTCTGCATAAACCAAACCCATCACCTCTGATTTCCAGTTTTGGTTTCTTTAAAGTGGAGCATGAATTAAAACACTAAGAAATAATGCTGAATCTTTCTAAATTTTTTGTTACTTTTTTAGTCTTTGTTATTTCACCAACAGCAATTATTTTTAGCAACTTTTTTTATTGTTATTCCAAGTCATTCAGTTTAATTTTCACAGAAGTAATCCTTCTTTTGTATTCATATTTCATAATTTAACATATTTAGTCCATGTATTTAATTACAATAACAAGTAAGATAAATTACATTACACAATTGACTGGCAGGAGTTGTGCACAAGCATGGTTGAGAGCATTCAGCGTGATGTGGATGCTGGTCATCAAGCTTTTCACAGGCAACTGGGAGGATCCATCTGAAGACTCAGGTAAGTGGAAATCAGATAAGGGAGCTTTGACTGAGTTATTAACTCCATTTTCCAGACGAGGCTATTGAAGCTTAGAAAGTTAATTGTCCATTTTTAAATGAATGACTCATATATGAAAGGCTCTAACAGAAATACAGGAAAGAGAAATCTAACTCAACCATGTAAAAGGTGATGCTAAGTAGGAAAAGTAAGAGAAGAAAAATCAGGCAAATAAGACAAAGAACATTCTAGGCTGAGAAAACAAAGGTAGTAAAGTCCAAAAACAACATGAAAGGCTGAGCACTGTGGCTCATGCCTGTAATCCTAGCACTTTGGGAGGCTGAGGTGGGAGGATCACTTGAGCCCAGGAGTTCAAGACCAGCCTGGGCAACATAGTGAGACCTCATCTCTAGCTTAATAAAAATAAAAAAGAACATGAAAAATGCAGAATTTGTTTAAGAAATCTGCTTAGCTAGAGGACAAGATATAGTGGGGTAGGTGGGCGTGGTGGCTTACACCTGTAATCCGAGAACTTTGGGAGACTGAGGCAGGCAGATCATGAGGTCAGGAGATCGAGACCATCCTGGCCATCATGATGAAACCCCGTCTCTACTAAAAATACAAAAATTAGCTGCGCATGGTGGTGGGCACCTGTAGTCTCAGCTACTTGGGAGGCTGAGGCAGGAGAATCACTTGAATCAAGGAGGCGGAGGTTGCAGTGACCTGAAATCGCACCACTGTACTCCAGCCTGGGCGACAGAGCAAGACTCTGTCTCAAAAAAAAAAAAAAAAGATATGGTGGGATATAGAGATAAGAAAAGGCTGGAGATCCAGGTTGGGATGGTTTTGTGTGCTAACTAGTTTAAATTTACTTAAAAGCTACTGGGAGCCATCGAACAACTTTCCTTTGAGGAGCAACAAAATCAGATTTATTATTATTATTTTTTTAATTTTTGAGATGGAGTTTCGCTCTTGTTGCCCAGGCTGGAGTGTAATGGCATGATTTCGGCTCACTGCAACCTCCGCCGCCCGGGTTCAGGTGATTCTCCTGCCTCAGCCTCTCTAGTAGCTGGGATTACAGGCATGTACCACCACGCCGAGCTTATTTTTTGTATTTTTGGTAGAGATGGGGTTTCACTATGTTGGCCAGGCTTGTCTTGAACCCCTGACCTCCGGTGATCCACCCGCCTCAGCCTCCCAAAGTGCTGGGATTACAGGCGTGAGCCACTGCGCCTGGCTTCAGATTTATATTATATTTTACAAAGATCATTGCCAGGCTGGGCACAGTGGCTCACGCCTGTAATCCCAGCAATTTGGAAGGCCGAGGCAGGTGGATCACCTGTGGTCAGGAGTTTGAGACCAGCCTGGCCAACATGGTGAAACCCTGTATGTACTAAAAACACAAAAATTAGCCAGGCGTGGTGGTGCACGCCTGTAATCCCAGCTACTTGGGAGGCTGAGGCAGGAGAATCACTTGAACCTGGGAGGCAGAGGTTGCACTGAGTCGAGATAACGCCACTGCACTCCAGCCTGGGCGACAGGGTAAGACTCCGTCTCGAAAAAAAAAAAAATCATCCCACAGCAAGATGGAGGGTGAACTGGAGTTACGGAAACTAGAATAAAGGAGACTACCTGGTAGGCTATTGCAGAAAAATTAAGGGGACAGTGATAAGGATCTGAGTCAGTGTTGGTGACATCCCCACATAGTATTCTCTTCACAATAGGTCTCCTCCCTTTAGTCAACAAGTGTGAAGTGTTAAGGGGGCAATGTCACTGCAAAGAGTGTCCCTGCCAGCCCCACTATTAGGTAAAAATTAAATTGTTTCTGGTAAGAATTTTACCTGCCCATGTTTTCACACATTATGGGGCTTATGAGTGGGCTTAAACCCATAAGAGAAGTGTGATAATGGGTACCCATCTCTATGTAGCTTAAATATGCTTTTTTGTGCAAACCCATCAAAACACTATATAAAGTAAAGAGAAATCTCTAAAAGTTGGAAACAAAATCAAACAAATGTAAATTATATTCTGTTGGCAATAACCTTGAAGAAATAATTCCAGATAACTTGAAATCTCAGTATTTGGACTGTGAACTCATAGTGTGATATACCTTACACAATCCTCCCTGTCCTTTACTCCACAAAAAAACAAAACTTACACTATTTTCATTAACTATATCGTTGGTAATGTTTATGTTAATATCTGAGGCTTCTGAGTGTTTATTCTTAGCTTATACTAATGAATAATTATGTAATATTCTAATTATATCAGCTGGCTGCTGCAAATTGGAATTCTTAGTATGGTTTGATAAACGAGACACAGACCAAAGAAATTAAGTAAAAATTCTGTAGCCCTGAGTATCAGTATAACTTCATGCTGTATTTTATATTAAAACAACAACAAATAATACCAATGTTAGTCCACAGAAACGCCTAGAAACCCAAAAACCCGGTCTCACCATTCCTAGTGCTCTGATCACAATCTCCAAATGCCATTTTCCAGTAAAGAGGAAACAAGCCTCTTTGGAGAAATTGTTGTTTTCAAGTCATGCAGGAAATACACAAGATGAGCCTTAGAACATCTTGTTATATCACTTAGCAAGGATGCTACCAATGACAATGAGGGTCATGCAAGTAGACTCAGGAGCCAAATGAAAGAGGCTCTCACTGGCCAAAAATGGGACAATTTGAGCATTCATAAGAGAAATAGCTTCAGTGGACTGAAGTACATCAAATGTGTTTAAATGCATGAATTGCTAATGACATACACATTAATTATTCACTATTGGAGGATGTTAATAAACAGCTCATTTCAAAGACCAAGGAGTTAGGCATTTATTCTTAACTTTCCCCCAAAAAGTAGATGAGAGGAAGTTCCTATTTAGAGGTATTTTAGATCATAAATGAAGGAATACTAGAATTAGAATACCATCACTTTTAATATCTCATTAATTAATAGATCAAAAGCTGCTCACATTACAGAGACAACCAATAGTATGAAAAAACCAGCATGCTATCACCAAAATCCAAACTAAGAAAAACTCTACAAGGTAAACAACACAACTTCTTCAACAAATATATTGTAAGAGGGCAGAGGGATGCTGATGAACCAATAGGCGAGTGAACCCCAAACCTGCAGCTTCGGCATCATCTGGGAATTTGTTAAAAGATGCAAATTCCCAGACTCCGCAGCAGACTTACAGATCACCAACTCTGGGGTGGGGCCCAGCAGTTTGTGTTTTAACAAGGCTCTAGTGATTCTGATACACTCTAGTTTGAGGACCACAACAATTGAAGAAATTTAGGATGTGTATCAGCTAACTGCAATATTCAGTACCTTATTCGGTTCCTGATTCCAAAAAACTGCAAAAATTTTTGACATCTGTAGACAACACGTTATATTAAGGAATTGTCCATTTTCTTAGGTGTAAAAATGGTATTCAGATTATACATATTTTTTAAAGCCCTGAAATATTTACAGATAAATGATAAGATTTGCTTCAAAATAATACAGAAAGGGCAGAAGCAGGTGGGGTTACAGATGACACAAATTAGCTAGGAGCTGATAATTGTCAAAGGTGGAGGATGGGTTACCTAGGTGTTCTTTATTCATTCTCTCTCTTTCTCTCTCTCTCTCTCTCTCTATATATATATATAAAATAGTGTATATACATAATAGTATATTTTTGAGATTTTTTTCATTCTAAAATTTTTTTAAAAATCAAACTAGAATAAATTAAAACAAAAGACTGTGACTTAAGCAGAATTAATCTAAAAAAAGAGAAAGTATATAGTACTTTTACTTAAAGGGCAGTATTGAAATACATAAAATAAGTATAAATAGTCTGAAAAAAACCTACTCCATCCCAGTTTGTGGCAAAATGCTTTTGTTTTAGAAGGGGGATCTAGAAGCTCTATCAATTGTCTGATGTCATTTTAAGTAACTGGCCCCATTGGAGAGACCGACTTACTTGGGAAGAGAGAGGCCCAGTCTAGTCAAGGGCATATGAATACCTACACACATTTGCTTTCCAATTTCCAAACTAGCTTAGCTTTTAGAATGTAACCTGTTAATAAACTCAGGTTTACTGTCATTTTTAAAAGTTTACTACTTTAGCATATTATGATTGCAACCTGAGTAGACTAATGCAGATATTAGTAATGGCTGTTTTTCTTCCCTAGACAGGAGACAATCCATCTTACATAGGGAAAATAACCAAATTACGTGTTATGAGAGATGTTCAGAGGCCTGTCTTGAAATGTCATCTCCAATGATCTGGTGATGCTGTGGACCTAGAGTGTCATCCAAATAACTAGTCTTGAAATTTCTTCAGGACAAGAAATTTTAAAAAACTAATTGTGAGGCTGCAGTAGCCCTTAATAACTCCTTGAATTTAATTCTTGTGATAGTTTTATTTCCTCTGTAATATATCTTTATTATTGTGCTTTTAAGAACAGAGTGAATATACATAAGCAGAACATGTTCGGAAAAAAATTTAAAAAAATTTTAATGAATAGGGTGAATAGATGTAATCTCTCCTTTTTAACTTCTCCCTCTTATTTATTACTTACCATGGAGACATAATTTGTATATGAAAACCTGGTCCATAAGAAGTCTGATTAGAAAGCACCAACTTCAAAGCCTCAGGGTATGAGCGATAGAGTGTGCTATACATTCTCACTTTAAAAAGGTGATGGCAGAATTTTGAGGATGGTTTCATGTTTTATTTTAGCCATTTCATATTTGTCATTATTGTTATTATGAGCATCATTTTCTTCATTATCATTCAAATTATTATTTTGCTTAGAGTGGTCAATGATATGGAGAAAAGACCATTAAAAGTCATTACCATCCATTATCAGACATCCTTCTGATAAAAGAAGTCTCAAAATAGGGACTTCTGTTCCCTTTCATCTGCTTTTATTGAGCTCCTGCTGTGTTTCCACCCACGTTGACTACTTTGTAATAAAGAGAACAAAAAAAAGACAAAGTCCAACTTTAGAGAGCTCACACACTCTAGTTGAGGAGATGTGATGAGAAGAGAATCACCACATACCCATGAGGAGGCTGTAATATAGAGCTTGACAGCCTGGACTATTAGGCTTTACACTGGTTGAATTCAAATCCTGACTGCCACTCAATAGCTCTGTGATGTGGAGCAAGTTACTAACCTCCCCTGCCCCAGCTTCCTCATCTGTTAAATGAAGGTAAGAACAGTAATTACCTTGCAGGGTTGTCTTGGGATAATCCTTAAATTAGATAATCCATAAAACACTCAAATTTATCCATATATTCATCCATATATTTTATTTCTCTGTTGACCATTGTTTCCTGTATGCCATACCTTCACCTTGGGCAGATCTTCTTTTTTGTCCTTGGAATATAACCTTTAATAATTCAGTTCTCTTAGTTTTATACGTGTAAACATGTCTTTATTTTGCCTCCAATATTGTACATAAAATTCTAAGTTGATACTTATTTTCCTCAGCACTGAAGATATTTTTCCACTGTCTTCTGGACTTTATGGTGCTGATAAGAAAGAAGTTTGCTGTTGGTTTAACAATGATTACTTTGAAAATTATGTGTTTTTTCTCACTGGTAGAATGCTCACATTTAAGTAGACATTTGATGAATGTGCATATTTATTGATAAGACTCCACACAGGACTCCTAATTCCATAGATTATGTGGGGAGGATCATGGTACAAACATCCTTCTCCCTTATGAAGGGGCATGGCAGAAAATGAAGGCTATTGTGACTAAAAGGAAGCTCTGCAAGATTAACAAAATATAACTATAACCTTGTCTCCAAGGGAGATCTAAGAGTGCCCCCACAAGAATCTGAGAGACTGTAATAGGATATGAAGAGAACAGCTGAGGACCCTCATTTTTATTTATTTATTTATTTATATTTAATTTTTTTTCAGACATCAGTGTTACTTGCCAAGACCCTCATTTTTAAACTCTAACGAGTTATTACGTTCCTTTCCACTCTTGCTTTCCAATTCCTACACAAGGACAACTCTGTATTTTGAGTATATGCGTCAAGTATGGCAAAAAGTACAGTACCTTAAAAACTTTTATTTTAGTCCTTCCTGGCCCATGCTAAAACTTATATCTAGAAATACGGCAAAACAAAATGAAACAGATCTCTCCTTGTACATAAAACAGCTAAAAATTTGGCCTCTTTATTGATCTTATGTCATATATTTGGCTTGAAAAAAACAACAACAACAACAAAACAAACAGTTACAAGGGTTATACAAACTAAATTTTTCTTCTAAATCTCTAAATGCTCACAGAGAGCCAACTTGCAGGGCATACACAGGGCCTTGAGAGTCGGTCCCACAGAAAATACTTATGTAAATGAAACAAGAAGGATGCTATTTGTTTTTCATTACATAAACATCACCTGAACTTAACTAATCAATCCACTTATTTGATAAAAATCATCTAGGACCAAAAGCACTATCAAGTTTGCTGGCTGCCATTTTCACTCTAATCATACCCAAAAGGCCTAGAAATAATTCAAAACTAGAAAGAGGCCCAAGTAGTAAGGCTACCTATGGCTCTTGCTACAAAACAGTTGCCAGTCTGATGTGTGTGTGTCTAGAAAGAATGATAGAAAATAAAGAGTTCTGCTTGAGTTCAAGAGAACTTCCCAGAAGGAGGTGGTGGGCCAAGAAATCCACCTGCCTGCTTGGTGGCGGCTCGTGAAGGGGCAAGGCCGAGAATCTTCTGAATGTTCTGTGAAGAAAGCATAGTAAGGATTGGGTTTTAATATCAAATATACAGAAGATGTGTTTTATGTAGCTCTCAGGCAAAGGGAACTCATATAGATTAAAGGAACCATTATGACCTGCAATAGGATGATTATCACTTTTTTTTTTTTTTTTTTGAGATGGAGTCTCGCTCTGTCACCCAGGCTGGAGTGCAGTGGAGCAATCTTGGCTCACTGCAAGCTCTGCCTCCCGGGTTCATGCCATTCTCCTGCCTCAGCCTCCCGAGTAGCTGGGCCTACAGGCGCCCGCCACCACACCTGGCTAATTTTTTGTATATTTAGTAGAGACGGGGTTTCACCGTGTTAGCCAGGATGGTCTCGATCTCCTGACCTCGTGATCTGCCCACCTCGGCCTCCCAAAGTGCTGGGATTACAGGAGTGAGTCACCACGCCCGGCAATCACTATGTTATTTTTAAAAAGGCCTACAATGTAATGAAAATCATAGAACAGTAAAAGCCTTCCTTACCTGATGAGACCTTGGTCTACTAATGAAAGTGGTTGATTTTTTTCGAGTAGAGAAACATAAAAGGAGATAATTTTTTTAACAAGAAGCATATGAAGAATATTCATTAGCTATTTCTTATGGGTGTTTTCTTTGAGTACGGGTCTGCTGGCTGGATTTGTCATTACTGCACTGTCTATAATTTTCAGTTTTGGCCGGGTGTGGTGGCTCACGCCTGTAATCCCAGCACTTTGGGAGGCTGAGGTGGGTAGATCACTTGAGGCTAGGAGTTCAAGACGAGCTTGGACAACATGGTAAAACCCCATCTCTACTAAAAATACAAAAATTAGCTGGGCATCGTGGCATACGCCTGTAGTCCCAGCTACTCGGGAGGGTGAGGCATGAGAGTCCCTTGAACCTAGGAGGCAGAGGCTGCAAGAGCCAAGACTGCACCACTGCATTCCAGCCTGAGCAACAGAGTGAGATCGTCTAAAAAAAAAAAAAAAAAAAAAAAAAAAAACAGTTTCAATTTCTTTACAGTGTTGAAAGTACTCAGAAACCTGCAAACCACTCTGAGTTCAGAATTCTCCTAAATGTTCAGCACCCTGTCATCTTTTTCCATTGTTTCACCTACATCTAATGCAATTTTTTAAGAAACTCACTTTTATACTTTTATTCAGTTTTTAAAAATGTATTTTGTTCTCATAATTCTTTTTTTTTTTGAGATGGAGTCTCACTCTGTCATCCAAGCTAGATGACAGTGGCACAATGTCGGCTCACAGTAACCTCCGCCTCCTGGGTCAAGCGATTCTCCCTGCCTCAGCCTCCTGAGTAGCTGAGATTACAGGTGCCTGCTACCACAACCAGCTAATTTTTGTATTTTTTTTTGTAGAGAAGGGGTTTCACCATGTTGGCCAGGCTGGTCTTGAACTCCTGACCTCAGGTGATCCGCCCACCTCAGCCTCCCAAAGTGCTGGGATTACAGGCATGAGCCACTGCACCCAGCCAATGTAGCATTTTATAAGAGGAAAAAAACCTTAGAGATCCTGATTATTCTTGCCCAATTCCTTCATTTTATATTTGAAGAAACTAAAACTCAGAAAGGTATGATGGATGGCTTATCCAGAATTACAAAGCTAAATTAAGAGCACAGTTAGAATTTAAACCTGTTGTGTTTTGACCCTTAATCTAATGGATTCTCTTACACAGTAGTTTCTATATTCAAATTCTGCTCTTCAGAACAAACTCCATTCTGTGGCAGGCAGGTTTGCATGCATTAAACTATTCATCCAGTAGTTACTGAGTACCTACTGGATATAAGATACTGTGAGAATATCCATAACCAGGCTTCTCTACAAGCATACACACCCTCAATCCTTCATCATGAAGAATGATGACTACTATGGATAAGAGTGTGTATTGAGGTAACACTGTTAGAATACAACAGAATGTTTAAATATGGAGGACATAACTTTAAGGACTCATCTAAATTATATTTACCATAAAATATTTCAGTACATACATTCCACAACACTATAGCTCATTAAGAAGACATCTGAAACAAGTGAAGAAAAAATCAATTGTTAGTACATTAGGATACTTATCCTTAGCAAAGATGGAGAATGATTGGACTTTGTATTTCTTTTTCTGAGACATGGTCTTGCTCTGTCACCGAGGCTGGAGTGCAGTGGTGTGATCACAGCTCACTGCAACCTCCACTTGCCAGGCTCAGGCATTCTTCCCACCTCAGCCTCCCGAGGAGCTGGGACTACAGGCATGCCACCATGCCCAGCTAATTTTTGTATTTTTAATAGAGTTGGGGTTTTGCCATGTTGGCCACGCTGGTCTCAAACTCTTGGGTTCCAGTGATCCGCTCACCTCAGCCTCCCAAAGTGCTGGGATTATAGGGGTGAGCCACTATGCCCGGCCTACTTTGCAATACCTTTTTTTTTTTTTTTTTTGAGACAGAGTCTTGCTCTGTCGCCAGGCTGGAATGCAGTGGTGCGATCCTGGCTCACTGCAACCTCCGCCTCCTGGGTTCAAGCGATCCTCCTGCCTCAGCCTCCCGAGCAGCAGGGAATACAGGGGCGCATCATCATGCCCAGCTAATTTTTTGTATTTTTAGTAGAGACGGGGTTTCACCATGTTGGCCAGGATGGTCTCGATCTCTTGACTTCGTGATCCGCCTGTCTCGGCCTCCCAAAGTGCTGGGATTACAGGCGTGAGCCACCGTACCCGGCCTGCATTACTTTTATAATAAAAATAGCTCCTTAAAGCTCGCCTCTAAAAAACCCATTACACAAAGCAGTAAAAAGACCAAATGATGTCACTAGTTTGCAATTTCTTTATTTAATTAATATTTCCTGAGCACCTACAATGTATTTAGCACTAAGCTAGGCATTAAGGGAAATTGCTTTAAAGATAAAATTTGAAACAGTAAGACATACAGAATTAGCTGCTGATAAACATATTTGTCTAGTTAACAAATACAGTAATATAGCCTAGACAAAATACACAAGGGATTCTTGCTCAGTTATTCTGAAGGGTCAAATAGATGAGTCCTTATCATTTTAGAGATTAAAAACCAATGTAAAAATGTTGGATGCCCTTTATAGGTTTACCGTGATTTAAAGAACATGATTGAAAAAATAAAAAATAATATTTTGAAGAAACGAGAAACTGAACTTGTAGCCTGTTGAATTTCATTTACTAACTCAAAATATTTAAATGACTACTGAGGGTAAGCCACTGCTCTAGACGGGAATATCTCAAATAGCAATAGCAGCAACAAAAAAGTGTTAAAAATGAGACGCTTCAGTAGCCACAGCCAAAGTACATGGAAATCCAGGCAACTCTATACTTTCCTTTACTCTATACTTTCCTTTCCTTGTGGCTCTTGCCACAGACCCGTTTTGGGAACACTAAATTAAATGTATCGGTGTTACATTACACAAGTATTTGTATTTTAACACAAACACTCTGCATTTACTGCATGTAATTTTATCCTTTAGTGAAATTCTAAACTAATCTGTTTAAATTCCTATAGTCTCACAGGTGAAATCTAGGTATTCCATTTTTCTCAGATTTCCCCTGCTTTTCCATCAGTGAAATCTTTTCCCCTAAAACCCATGTAGGAACTAAGTGATGGTCTCAAGATTCAAGAGCCACAGGTAAAAGGACCAGACATCACTAATATCTCTACAGTAGTAACATCCTACATTTCTACACACTTTAAAGTTTGCAAACAGTTAGTTCTAAGGACTAGATAGTAGTCCTTAGTTATCCCTGCTGTTGAGATGAGAAAGTTGATGTAGGGAGAGGTTACAAGTCAGAAAGTGAACTGATATAACTCAAAGTGCAGTTTTCCTTTATTAAGCCACCTCGCCACCTCTCTGTAACAGACTGTTATCTTAGGAATAAAAAAATCACATAAAGAAGTAAAAAAAAAAAAAAAAAAAGGAATAAAAAATTGTGTAACAGGCCTATTTTTTAAAAAAATCACAATTATGCTGTTAAATGAGCAAATATGGTTTCTCTCTCTCTCTCTCTCTATATATATAAACATACACATATAAAATATAGTTGCTATGCAAAAAACCCATAGAATGTACAATGCAAAGAATGGACCCTAACATAAACTATGGATTTGGGGGTAATAATTATATGTCAGTGTAGATTAATCAATTGTAACATATGTACCACTCTGGTGGAGAAAGTTGACAGAGGGGTGTGCTATGCATATGTGGGGGCAAGGCATATATATGAAATCTCTGTACCTTCCGCTCAATTTTGCTGTGAACCTAAAACTGTTCTAAAAAATAAGGTCTATAAAAGGGAATATAAAATATTTAAGAATATATAGTAAGATAACAGTTGTATTAATAATAGTTGTATACTTTTTCTCATATCTTGCCTTCCCCAACTTTTTGAAATACTGCTAAATGGAATACTTTTAAAATAAAGAAAAATATTCCTGTGGGTGCTATTTTAAAGTGAAGGTCATAGTATGAAGCTAAAAAAAAGAATAACAACAATAATAATGGTTAACAGTTACTGAGTACTTACACTCTGCAAGGCATTGTTCTAAGAACTTTATATGTATGTCCTCATTTAAATCCTCACAACTTAATAAAATGGACATTATTATCCTTGCATGTAGATAAGAAAAATAAGATACCAATGGTCAGGCTGTAATTCAATAAATACTCACTGAATACCACACTGTACAGCAGGCACTTTTGTATATATTATCTCATTACATCTTTCAACAATCTCATCCATTAAACTTAACCTGACTGCTTTCCTATAATCTCTCAATTTTTCCTTCTTTCTTGAGGTCAAGTTTTCAGGCCTTGTTAATTAGCAAGATTTAGTTTAGAAATATGCATTTAGGCCAGGAGTGGTGGCTCACACCTGTAATCCCAGCACTTTGGGAGGCCGAGGTGGGTGGATCATCTGAGGTCAGGAGTTCGAGACCAGCCTGGCCAACATGGTGAAACCCGTCTCTACACGTGCCTGTAATCCTAGCTACTTGGGAGGCTGAGGCAGGAGAATCATTTGAAACCCGGGAGGCAGAGGTTGTAGGAGATTGCGCAGCTGCACTCCAACCTGGGTGACAGAGCAAGACTCCATCTCAAAAAAACAAACAAACAAAAGAGAAATATGCATTTAGCTAAAAGATAGGAGTTTTAATATATAATAAAGATGCTATGAAAGAAAATACAAATGCAAAATATAGTAAGATGCAATCAAGTTTTGGAAAAATGTAAAACAATTATTTTGAATTCCTGTCCAGTCCTGTGTAACAGGGTAACAAATGAAGAGTGTATACCCAGAAGAGAAAAAGGAAAAACATTTTCCCATAATTGTGTCTTCTATTGGCAGGAAAACCAGAAAAATACAAACACAGGATTTGTGTTCTTTCCTCTTTACCATGATTAAGAACCAGTGATCAAGAAAAGGAAGTTGTTGGTTGCTAACTGGATATTTTCGGAAGACCCAGGTCAATGGCGATAAACACAGTCTGCTGAATTTTATTCCTTAGTCATTTAGCTAAAATAACACACCTATGGCAATCCTCAGTTCACTCTGTTAGTTTCTCTGACATCTGGCAACCAGTCTTCACTTCCAATTAATTGAAATATCTCATTAATTCCCACAATGTAATCTTTACTCTATCAACAAAGCTGTATATAAAATCTAATCACTTCAAAACGACCCTTTCCAATATTACCAAGGCTCTCACATTATATCTGACTAGACTATTTGGGAAAAATAATGTAGAGATTAAATATTTACTAAAAAAACCTGACGGTACAAGCTTGGTATCGCTGAAATATTATTGGGTTAGCAATCAGAAAACTTGGGTTACAGTGCTGACAAACTAGACAATAAAACAATAGGAGTATCTTTTCATTTTACCAAATCTCAATTTCCTTACTGTTAGAAAAAGAGGGTTGACTAGATCAATCATTTTCAGACCCTTAAAGCCTTTAATAACTCTTATTTTTAATTTTTAAAATAAATTTCTATTCTTTTTTTTTTGAGATGGAGTCTTACTCTGTCGTCCAGGCTGGAGTGCAGTGGTGTGATCTCAGCTCACTGCAACCTCCACCACTCCCGAGTTCAAGCAATTCTCTTCCTTAGCCTCCCAAGTAGCTGGGATTACAGGCGCCTGCCACCATGCCTGGCTAATTTTGTATTTTTAGTAGAGACAGGGTTTCACCATCCTGGCCAGGCTGGTCTTGAACTTCTGACCTCGTGATCCACCTGCCTTGGCCTCCCAAAGTGCTGGGATTACAGGTGTGAGCCACCGTGCTCGGCCCATCATTTTTTTTTTTTTTTTTTTTTTTTTGCACACAATTCACAGAGATTAACAGAAGCCTTTTGAAAAATAAAATGTGATGTATAAAAGCCCAATACAGAAAACAAATAAAATAGGGTAGAAAACTGAAGCTCCTTCTGGGTCCTTCTTAACACATATCTTATAAAGTGGAAATAAAAATTCTGAAAGATAAGCACATCAAATCTGCACTAGAGTAATGTCACTACCTTTGTAATGATGAATGAATATTTTCTGTCTTAGGTTGATCAGAGGCCCTCTTTGTAATAAAGGTCTTTTCTGCTGGGGTCAGGAGTTAAGTGACAATCTCTTTCTCTCCCTCTCACTTCCTCCTTCCTTTCCTCTTTCTCCCGTATCTTTCCAATGAAAATGTCCCTAGATCTCTTTTAGCTCCTTCTTTGAGGATCAATCAAGGAGAATATTCTGAATTTTAGCTTAGTGCAGAAAGACAAAATGTTTTATTTTTTGAAAATCTCATAATGGAGGGCATAACCCCAGTCGGCACTGTGAAGTGTCTAAAACTCAGAATAAACTACAATCTTACTGGTTTGAAGAACCAAAAAGCAAGGTTCAGGAAAACCACAGCTACTGAAAATAGAAAAAGAATCCTGGAAAACAGAGAGACAACAAAAAAGGAGCCTCAAATTTTGCATATAAACTCTGCCCTCAAATCTCTGCTTAATTTTTTTTTTTTTTTTTGAGACAGAATCTTGCCCTGTCACCCAGGCTGGAGTGCGGTGGTGCAGTCTCAGCTCACTGCAACCTCCACCTCCCAGGTTCAAGCGATTCTCATGCCTCAGCCTCCTGAGTAGCGGGGATTACAGATGTGCACCACCATGCCTGGCTAATTTTTGTATTTTTAGTAGAGACAGGGTTTCACCATGCTGGCAAGGTTGGTCTTGAGCTCCTGACCTCAAGTGATCTACCCGCCTTGGCCTCCCAAAATGCTGGGATTACATGCATTAGCTACCATGCCTGGGTCTGCTTAATTCTTAAACTATGTGCAAGGCAGCCTATAAGCAGCCCAGTTAAGACTAAAATAACTGACCTGAGACTTCAGCTGCCATCTACCACAAAGGAGAGCTTGGAGTTTGAGTGCTGCGATGGTCTGAATGTTTGTGTCCCTTACAAATTCATATGTTGAATCCAAACTACCAAGGTGTTAGAAGGTGGGAACTTTGGGAGGTGACTGGGTCATGAGGGCTCTGCCCTCTTTAATGGGATTGTCCTTTTAAAAAAAGGTCCCAAAGAGCTGCCCTGTGCCTTCCACCATGTGAGGATGCAGACAGAAGGCACTCTCTATGAACCAGGCATGAAACAGGACCTCACCAGACACTGAATTTGCCTTGATTTTGGACTTCTCAGCCTCTGGAAGAGTAAGAAATAAATTTCTATTGTATATGGTATTTTGGTATTTTGTTGTAGTAGCCCTAATGGACTAAGACAAATGCCAGGTTAACTGCCTGCCTAAACAAAAATATCAACACTTCTTCCAAAGAATGAAAGAATCCAGAATATCTTCAACCTATCATTTACATTATCCAGGATATGATCCAAAATTACTAGATATATCAAGAAACTGGAAAATATACTGTTACTTAAGAGAACAGGCCGGGCGCAGGGGCTCACGCCAGTAATCCCAACACTGGGAGGCCGAGGCAGGTGGATCACCTGAGATCAGGTGTTTGAGACCAGCCAGCCTGACCAACATGGTGAAACTCGGTCTCTACTAAAAATATAAAATTATCCAGGCATGGTAGCGGGCACCTGTAATCTCAGCTACTCAGGAGGCCGAGACAGGAGAATCACTTGAACTGGGAGGTGGAGGTTGCAGTGAACCAAGATCATGCCACTGCACTACAGCCTGGGCGATAAGAGCAAGACTCCATCTCAAAAACAAAAAACAAAAAACAAAAAAAGAGAACAGGCAATTGCAGTCCAAATTCCAAATGTTAGAATTAGCACACAAGGTTTTTTTGTTTTGTTTTTGAGACAGAGTCTCACTCTGCCGCCCAGGCATGAATGCAAAGGCGCGATCACAGCTTACCTCAAACCTGACCTCCAGGGCTCAAGCAATCCTCCCACTTAAGCCCCCATAACCCAGCAGCTGGGACTACAGGTACATGCCACTGTGCCCGGCTAATTTTTGTATTTTTTGTAGAGACGAGATTTTGCCCTGTTATCCAGGCTGGTCTTGAACTCTTGGGTTCTTGGTCTTGAACTCCTGCCTTAGCTTCCTAAATGCTGAACAGGCATGAGCCAGCACACCAGCCCAGCAGACAAAGTTTTTAAAGCAGCGAAATAATTATGGACATAAAATACGGCTCATAATATATTAACAAACAAGAAATCTCAGGAAGGATGCCAAATAAAGCAAAAATTCTGAAACTGAAAAATATAATACCTAAAATTCAAAAATCATTGGGTAGGCTTAGGGTTAACACAGATTAAAGGAGTCTGTGAACTTGAAGACAGATCAACAGAAATTATCCCATCTGAAGAACAGAAAAAAAAAAAAGATTTAAAAAAATTCAACATAGCTTCAGTGTCCTGTTGGACAATACCCAAAACGACTAATGTATAAGCAACTGGTGTTCCAGAAGAAGAGAGAGAGAATGAGGCAGAAAACAGTTAAAGAAATAATGATTGAAATTTCCCTACATTTAATGAAAACCATAAGTCCTAGCAGGAAAAACTTTAAAAAAAAATACTCTAGGCACATCATAGTCAAATTTCTGAGAACCAATCTCAAAGAGAAAATCTGAAAGTAGCTAGAGGAAAGTGACATTGCTTACGAGGACACAAAGACATGAAGCACGTTTCAGAAACAATGGAGGCCAGAAAATAGTGGAAAGGCATTTAAAATGCTTAAAGATTAAAACAAACAAAAAAGCCAAACCAGAATTCTATGTCCAATGAAAATATCCTTCAAGAATGAAGATAAAATAAAGATATTTTCAGATAAATGAAGATTAAGAGAATTTGTCACCAGCAGACTTGCACCATAAGAAGCACAA
The DNA here is from genome assembly GCF_028885655.2 of Pongo abelii. Taxonomy (NCBI): domain Eukaryota; kingdom Metazoa; phylum Chordata; class Mammalia; order Primates; family Hominidae; genus Pongo; species Pongo abelii. The sequence continues at coordinate 84,439,494 of NC_071985.2, read as the reverse complement.
GAAAGAAAAATGAAATTCCTTAATGCTATACCGTGAGGTAAAGATTCAGGCAATCCTTCTCAGTGACAAGCTTCACTTCCTGTTACAGCCCACCAACAGCTCTAGATTCAGTAGTCCCTATATCCATTACAAACGTTCGTGCCTCCATGTTTCTTATGCCAAGAACACTTAAGATTGGAAAGCTGCCAGGGGTTCAGCACTTTGGGAGGCCACGGCGGGCAGATCACTTGAGGCCAGGAGTTTGAGACAAGCCTGGCCAACATGGTGAAACCCTGTCTCTACCAAAAATACAAAAATTAGCTGGGTGTGGTGGCATGCACCTGTAATTCCAGTTACTCAGGAAACTCAGGTGGGAGAATTGCTTGAACCTGGGAGGTGAAGGTTGCAGTGAGCCGTGATTGCGTCACTGCACTCCAGCCGGAGCAACAGAATGAGACTCTGTCTCCAAAACAAACAAACAAACAACAACAAAACAACCGAAAAACCAGGCCTATTTCTTTGCCAATGGCATTCATGAGAAAATCATGGTACATGAGTTTCTGAAAGCCTCATATTCTGACTATTCATTTCACAGGCAAGCATAGAGTCAATTCTTATGTAACCTAAGATCTTAAAAAAGCAAATAAAACAACAACATGTAACCTAAGATCTTAAAAAGCAAATAAAACAACATGTTGAAATAGCAGGCTAATACGGATTTTAGTTCAAAGGAAGAAGTATATATTCCATGGTAACACTTCAAATGCTGTTAAGGCATTTCAGACTGGATATATTAATATGTTCATAATTCTCTTGTGCATAAGCTAACAGTGAGTAATAGGTAGAGAAACAATTTACAATTAATAAAACAAAAAGTATAAAGGTAGGTGACTTCTGTGATTTTTCTAAGCTTTAAGTATTTCAGACTATTTTTGTTTTTAGAATTTAAGTAATAAAATTATCTTCCCAAGATGACTATCACTCAGGATGCTGCAATAAGTAGTTAGAATTCAACTGGGATCTTGGGGAAGACAACTATATACCAAAAGAACAGATCCTTCAAATACAACAGTTTTACATTAGCTATGCAATACTATAGTCCTTATAGACTTTTTTTCTCATGTGTATCATGCTCATGCAGAGAGAAGGCACACTCTATGAACCAGGCAGGAAACAGGCCCTCACTAGACACTGAATTTGCACAGACCTGGACAAGTGGAAATAAAAAGTGTTAGTATATATCCTCCTTAACTGAAAACAAACATATGAAAATTTTTTGTGTTTTTTGCTGCCCACCTCCCCCTCTTTTTTGTATTCAACAAGCATTTTTCAGTAGGCTGTACCAGTCTAGGATCTGCAGATTTTCTTATTTTAACTTAATAGCATATACCGTACACTTCGGTTCTCCACAAAGTCTAAAATATTTGCTATCTAGACCTTTACAGAAACAGTTTGCTGATCCGCACTGAAAATGAGCTTTGCATTCCTGATAAAATCAACTGATACACAACTCATCACATTTTTAGAAATAATTAAAAGGAGTGTAAAGACCAGCTTGAGTTGAACTTCCTAAATAATTTTTTTTTTTTTTTTTTGAGACAGGGTCTGGCTCTGTTGCTCAGGCTGGAGTGCAGTGATGCAATCTCGGCTCACTGCAACCTCCACCTCCCGGGCTCAAGCAATCTTCCCACCTCAGACTCCCAAGTAGCTGGGACTACAGGCATGCACCACTATACCCAGTTAAATTTTTGCATTTTTTGTAGAGATGGGGTTTCACCATGTTTCCCAGGCTGGTCTTGAACTCCTGGGCTCAAGCTATCTGCTCGCCTTGGCCTCCCAAAGTGCTGGGATTACAGGTGTGAGCCACTGTCCCTGGCTCTAAATGATAATTCTTAACAACATTTATTTCATTTTGAAAACTCTACAGTTTTAGATGGTGACTTTTTGGTGCATCTAAAATTACTATTGATCCATCAAAAGTAAAGTAACAAAATCTGCCTGAAATTAAAACAGAATGGGGCCGGGCATGGTGGCTCACGCCTGTAATTCCAGAAATTTGGGAGGCCCAGATGGGTGGATCACCTAAGGTCAGGAATTCGAGACCAGCCTGGCCAACATGGCGAAACCCTGTCTCTATTAAAAATATAAAAGGTTAGCCAGGCGTGGTGGTGGGTGCCTGTAATCCCAGCTTCTTGGGAGGCTGAGGCAGGAGAATCACTTGAACCCAGGAGGCGGAGGTTGCAGTGAGCCGAGATCGAGCTATTGCACTCCAGCCTGGGTGACAGAGTGAGATTCTGTCGCAAAATAACAACAACAACAACAAACTCAGAATTGCTCTTTGTTGCTTAAACTGAAATATATACATCGTGGTTTTTTTTTTTTTTTACTTATTTATTTTTTTGAGACAGAGTCTCGCTCTGTTGCCCAGGCTGGAGTGCAGTGGCGTGATCTTGGCTCCCTGCAATCTCCGCCTCCAGGTTCACGCCATTCTCCTGCCTCAGTCTCCCGAGTAGCTGGGACTACAGGTGCCCACCACCACGCCCAGCTAATTTTTTTTTGTACTTTTTTAGTAGAGACGGAGTTTCACTGTGTTAGCCAGGATGGTCTCGATCTCCTGACCTCATGATCCGCCCGCCTCGGCCTCCCAAAGTGCTGGGATTACAGGCATGAGCCACCGCGCCTGGCCCGTTATATCGTCTTTTATTAAGATGTCAACCCAAGCCACAATTTTAAAATTTCAGACTTGACAAATTAAAGACCAATATCCCACAGAGATCAAAGGATCTGTGCTAAACCAAAAGAGATCTGTGTTGTCATTACCTTGGCTTTCACTAGGATAAACTCCTGCTATGGTTTGAATGTGTCCCCGAAAAGTTCATGTGGTGGAAATGTAATCCCTCTGCCCTCATGAATAGATTAATGTCATTATCACGGGAGTGGGTTCCTTATCACGAGTGGCTTTGCTATAAAAGTGAGTTCTCTCTGGTTCTCGCTCTTGCCCTCTCACCATGTGATGTCCTCCACCATGTTACAATGTAGCAGGAAGGCCCTCAGTAGATGCCAGCACCATGCTCTTGGCCTTCCTGAAGAACTGTGAGCTAAATTATCTTTATAAATTAGCCAGGCTATGGTATACTGTTACAGCAACAGAAAATGGGCTAAGGTAGCCCTATTACAGAGACCATTTCAAAAATTTAAGTATATGCCTCAGCTAAGCAAGAGTACAACCTATTGGTGGACATAATCATTTAGCTATTCAACAAACACCTCAAACTCAGCGTGTCTTCTAACCAACATACTCTTCTTTCTTCTATTCCCAGCTCTTAGTGAAACTAGTCCCCATTTGGTCACCAAAATCAAAAACCTGAAAGTCATCTTAGTTTTTCCTTTCTCCTTCACATTAAATCAATAACTAAGTTCACCTGGTTTCCCCTTCTATTTATTTCTCAATCTTGTCCCATTCTTTTCATCCCTCTTTTCACTGTTATAGTTTATAACATAATGATTTTTTGCTAGACTATTATAATAGTCTTTTGATATGTCTGAATTTTAGTCATGCTCCTCTTATAGCTAATCTTCACAACGCAGTAAGTGCCAGAAAATATGTGCCAGAAAAGGAAGCCTTGAAACTTGATTGCGTTTAAAAGGAAGAAGAGGGAGGCATTCAGAAATAAGGAAAAACAGAAGCAAAAAGTACATCTGAGTGAGTGTAACATGAAAACTATTAAGCAAGCCAGAATGTGGGGATGTGATAGGATATGAATTGGGAAAAAATATTAAGCAATACAATGACAAAGGTCTTGGTGAGCCATGAACTATAATTTGATTTCCCATTGATTCTCACATTCCAGGGTGATAATGGTTTGAATCTGTGTCCCCGTCCAAATCTCATGTCAAATTGTGTGGTTTAGCACCATCCCCCTTGGTACTGTTCTTGTGCTAGTCAGTGAGTTCTCACGAGATCTGGTTGTTTAAAAGTGTGTAATACCTCCCACCTCTCTCTCTTGTTCCTACTCTGGCCATGTGACATGCCTGCTCCCCTTCTGCATTCCACCATGATTCTAAGTTTCCTGAGGACTCCCCAGGAGTTCAGCAGAGGCTAGCATCATGCTTCCTGTACAACCTACAGAGCCATAAACCAATTAAACCTCTCTTCTTTATAAATTACCCAGTCTCAGGTATTTCTTTATAGCAATGCAAGAACAAACTAATACACAGGGCAACCAAAAATCTTCTGCCACAGACAGTATTCAGAAGGAAGGGAGAAAAAGAGAATCACTTGTGTATCAAATACTGAAAATTTTATGTTCCTATTTACTGCATGTGCAAATCTTTCCACTACAAAGCCTGCCGAACGGCAGTATGTTCAGAAACTGAATAATGCCCTAAAATAAAAATTGTTCAGCCAGAGACCTTAATTATCCCCCCGCCCCTTTTTTTTTTTGAGACAGGGTCTCGCTCTGCTGCCCAGGCTAAAGTCTAGTGATGTAATCAAGTCTCACTGCAAGCTCAAATTCCCAGGCTTTTGTGACCTTCCCACCTTGGCCTCTAGGGTAGCTGGGACTACAGGCACATGCCACCATGCCCAGCTAATTTTTAAATTTTTTGTAGAGATGGAATCTCACAATGTTGCCTAGGCTGGTCTCAAATTCCCAAGCTCAGGTGATCCTCATGACTCAGCCTACCAAATTGCTGGAATTACAGACATGAGCCACGGCACCCAGCCACCTTTTCACTTTCATGGTCCCATCTCGAAAGCCACTTCATTCTCTAAACCTTTCTGCCTGAAACTTTCCCCACTAATCGAATGTTATAGCTCTCTTCCGGGCCTTCATAACCCTTTTACTCCTTAGTTCTCACTCTTTTTCACTATGAATGTCAAATCACCAAGTTGGCCAAATGTAAATTCTATAACCTAAACTTTATCTCAACTGTGAATAACCTAAAATCACCACATTGTTAAACTTACTTGTGCTCCTGAGCTGCTAAATGGTGCTGGTATATAATGAAATGGTACTGGGAAGACCAAACCCACTCTCTACTTTTGTAGCTTTAGGTAGTTGTAATAAAGAAGGAGCCTGAGAGCTCTAAGAATGGGATGTGGAATCCATGTTTGGTTTTATCACTACTTCTCATGCCTAAGGATCAGTCATCTAGACCTACAGCCATTTAAAATGGCTTTTGGAAGATACACTGAAATTCTAAAATGAGCAACTGAAAGAACTCAGGAACAATGGGTAAACATTTCTACTATTATAAAAGTAAAAGCTAATTGGTATGACAGCAAGGAAAAATATACATATTAAATGGTAGATGTGATCACTCACCTGTCGAATTGACATAGTACAGAGAATATACAGGAAAATGAAGGAACAGTCCGTGGTGTCATCTCCCAGCAGATTTCGATGAGACAGTCCTTGGATGTAAGAAAGAGGGGTAAAAGGAAGCTTTGCCACCACTCTACCATCAAATCTAAAAGAAAAAAAAAACAACAAAGAATTGTTATCTTTGGAAGACTGACAACTTTCTTACTTCCAAAGAAGAATCTGGGACAGAAATAGAGCTTTAAGTCTCTGATCTCTGAAAAACAAAGAGAGGGTGACATGCTAAAAATACACATGAACCTGATGTACCGCGATGTAAGGAATAGCCTAGATTATTCTCATCAATCTTTTCCTAAATTAGTGGTTCTCAATTCTTTTGGTATCAAGACCCCTTTATATACTGACAAATTATTTAGGACCCTAAAAACTTTGTGTTTATGTAGCTTATAGTTAATATTTACTATATTAGAAATTAAAAATGAGAAATGTTTAATATTTATTTTTTTTGAAACGGAGTCTTGCTGTGTCACCCAGGCTGGAGTGCAGTGGCACAATCTCAGCTCATTGCAACCTTCGCCTCCCGGGTTCAAGCGATATAAAATCTTTTATATCTTTATATATGTTATTTAATTATATGAGGTTGAACATGCATGAGACCTTAAACCAGCAATACATCTGAAAAAACTTCTGATAATTCTTTTTTTTTTTTTGAGATGGAGTCTCGCTCTGTCACCCAGGCCAGAGTGCAGTGGCGCCATCTCAGCTCCCTGCAACCTCCACCTCCTGGTTCAAGCAATTATCCTGCCTCAGCCTCCTGAGTAGCTGGGATTACAGGTGTGCACCACCACACCCAGCTAATTTTTGTATTTTTAGTAGAGACAGGGTTTCACGATGTTGGCCTTGATAGTCTCGATCTCTGGACCTCGTGATCTGCCCGCATGAGCCTCCCAAAGTGCTACAGGAATAGAAGCATAAGGAACAGAAATTGGTGTCTAGCATAATAAACAAAAAACTTGGGAAGAGAAGAAGGAAGGTACAAAGAGAGAGATGATTTACAATCGGTGGATTATTTCTTTAAGTGCACTTACTCTGTGACTCCAGAGGGCAGGACCACTGCTCACGAGTACAGATATAGGGAGGCATATTTTGGCCCAGTAAAAGCAATTATTTTCAAACTCTAAAAACTACTCAATAAAAGTACTAGTTATCTCAGAAACCACTAAGCTCCTCATTGTTGGAAATAAAGGATGACAAATTATCTGCTGGAGACATTACTGATGAGCTTTCTGTATTAGGAGAGAAGCTATGTGTTAAATGACTTTTAAGATCTCTTTCAGGCTGGGCGTGGTGGCTCACACCTGTAATTCCATAACTTTGGGAGGCCGAGGCAGGTGGATCACCTGAGGTCAGGAGTTCAAGACCAGCTGACCAACATAGAGAAACCCTGTCTCTACTAAAAATACAAAATTAGTCGGGCATGGTGGCACATGCCTGTAATCCCAGCTACTTGGGAGGCTGAGGCAGGAGAATCACTTGAACCCGGGAGGCGGAGGTTGTGCTGAGCCGAGATCGTGCCATTGTACTCTATCCCGGGCAACAAGAGCAAAACTCTATCTCAAAAAAAAAAAAAAAAAAGATCTCTTTCAATTCTAAAATCCTGTTATTTCAACTTTATGTAAATGATTCAGGAAGAGACGCCAAAAAGAACAAAGAGAAATAAGTAGCTATATCTAGTCCTTTTTCTGGCAATCTGGGAGTTCAAGTCCTTCCCTTCTTGGTCTAACCTTAGATTTTTTTCCTTAAAGCATCCGCCAGCTATTAACAAATTTTAAGAGTGTAAGGTATATTATTTTTGTTTGTTTCACACAGGGTCTCGCTCTGTCATTCAGGCTGGAATGCAGTGGTGCAATCATGGCTCACTGCAGCCTTGACCTCCTGGGCTCAAAGAATCCTCCTGCCTCAGCCTCCCAGGAGGGTGAGATTACAGAGGTATATCACCATGCCTGGCTAATGTTTTCTTGTGTTTTGTTTTTGTAGAGCTGTGGTCTTCCTATGTTGCCCAGGCTGGTCTCAAACTCCTGGCTTCAAATGATCCTCCTGCCTCAGCCTCCCAAATTGCTGGGATTATAGGAATGAGCCACCACTCCTGGCTTACACAATCTTTTAGTATCCCATATAGTCTTGGCCAGGCGTGGTGGCTCATGTCTCATAATCCCAGCACTTTGAGAGGCTGAGGTGGGAGGATCACTTGAAGCCATGAGTTCGAGACCAGCCTGGGCAACATGGCGAAACCCTATCTCTACCAAAAAAAAAAAAAATTAGCCAGGTGTCGTGGTGCATGTCTGTAGTCTCAGCTACTCAGGAGGCTGAGGTGGGGGGATCACTTGAGCCCAGCAGGTTGAGGCTGCAGTGAATAGTGATCACACCACTGCACTCCAGCCTGGGTGACAGAGCAAGATCCAGTCTCAAAAACAGATGATCAAACTTAAACTCTGAGAAATTACGTTAAAGACTGAATAACTTTTGCTCAATATAATCAAAACATGTATTAGACTTTCAATTTCATATGCCAGTTTATAAAAATAGATATACAGCCTTTAACTCTAGGTGCTGATAATCTAAGACACAATATTTTTTTAAATGTACAGGGTACAAAGACCAGAACAAAAACATGAATACAGCACTAATATTGGTAAAATATATTATGCAAACCTCCACTAGTTTGGGAAAACAAAACAAGCAAATAAAAAGCTATTGTTTGCCAGTGTTCTGAATAAGATAGTTGCTGAAAATAATATACACAAAAACAAAAAAATAAGGGTGGGTGCAGTGGCTCACGCCTGTAATCCCAGCACTTTGGGAGGCTGAGGCAGGTGGGTCACGAGGTCAGGAGTTCGAGACCAGCCTGGCCAATATGGTGGAACCCCTCTGTACTAAAAATACAAAACAGAGTAGGTAGTAGGCAATGATAAGAAAATTAGCCAGGCATGGTGGTGCGTGCCTGTAGTCCCAGTTACTTGGGAGGCTGAAGCAGAAGAATTGCTTCGACGCGGGAGGCGGAGGTTGCAGTGAGCCAAGATTGTGCCACTGCACTCCAGCCTGGGCGACACAGCTAGTCCATCTCAAAAAAAAGCCTTCTTTCCTGCCAACATATCCTTTTATAAGAAACCTGATTATAATGAAGCTTTCATATAATTTTCCTCCTTGAAGATACTCTACTTGACTTCTTTGACTTCTATAGCTTGGAAGACCTATAACACACACACACACACGCACACACACACACACACACACACACACACACACACACACACACAGCATCTAGTATTTTATATTGATGAACTGCAAAAATAATCTGGCATTTCAATACTGGTCTAAGGTCTAATAACTTAATCACCAAATATTTGACAAGTGCTTATTATTAACTCTATTAAGGATAATGTATCACATATGCTTGCATATAGCTTTGAAAACCTCCATTCTTTAAAAATTTCATAAATATCATAGCAGTGATACGGGCATTCTCTTCATCTTGTTCCCATCTTTACTGCAGTATCATTGGTATTTTACCTTCAAGTATTTAACTCTCTTCTGGTTGTTCTAATTCATTGCACAATAGAACTAGAGAACAGTGACAGAGAGAAAGGAAGGGAGGGAAGGAAAAGAGAATTTGGAAAAGATGACAATATTATTTGTCTGATCATATGATTATCTATCTAGAAAACTAGAGAATCAAATTAAAAGCTATGAGAGTTCAGGAAGATGTCCAGTTAGAAAATAAAATCACAAAAATTGATAACCTGCTGGGCATGGTGGCTCACGCCTGTAATCCCAGCACTTTGGGAGGCTGAGGCAGGTGGATCACTTGAGGTCAGGAGCTCAAGACTAGCCTGGCCAACATGGTGAAACTCCATCTCTACTAAAAATACAAAAATAAGCCAGGCGTAGTGACGCATGCCTGTAATCCCAACTACTCGGGAGGATGAGGCAGGAGAATCACTTGAACCCAGGAGGTAGAGGCTGCAATGAACCAACATCGTGCCACTGCACTCTAGCCTGGGCAACAGAGAACAGAGTGAGACTCAGTCTCAAAAAAAAAAAAAAAAATTGATAACCTACTTATATACAGTAGTAGCAAACTGGAAAATATGAAATATACTTATTTGGAAAGAAACTACAGAAAGTATATAAAATAGACTTGGCAGAAATACCATGTTTCTGGATGGGAATACTAAAAATTATAAAGGTATTTAATACCTCAAAATTAATGTACAAATTTAATAAAATTTCAGACAAAACTCAAAAGGGATTATTTTAGAGGAAGCTGACACTTGATTGATTCTAAAATTCATTTGAAAGAATAAGTGCCCCAGGAACAGTGAACAGTACAGTTAAAACAGAGTAGGTAGTAGGCAATGATAAGAAAATAGTTTGAAAAACAGGCTGGGGCCAAAGCATGGAATGTCATGAGAGCCAGGGTAAGGAGTCTGACTAAAATCAGTAGTCAAGGTTGCATGGTGATAAGTGTGGACTTTAGAGTCTGAGAGACAGGGTTAAACCCCAGCTCAACATTTACTAGCTTGGAGACCTTGAGCAAGTTAAGTAACTTAGAGTCTCATGTCCTCATCTGTAAAATAAAGATTAGAATTCTTATCTTAGAAGACTGTTAAAAGTAAAAGGGAAGGCAGGGCACGGTGGCTCACACCTGTAATACCAGCACTTTGGGAGACCCAGGCAGGCGGATCACCTGAGGTCAGGAATTCAAGACCAGCCTTGCCAACATGGTGAAACCCCATGTCTACTAAAAATACAAAAATTAGCTCGGTGTGGGGGCAAGTCCCTGTAATCTCAGCTACTCGGGAAGCTGAGGCAGGAGAATCGCTTGAACCCAGGAGGTGGAGGTTACAGTGAGCCCAGATCACGCCACTGCACTTCAGCCTGGGTGACACAGCAAGACTCCATTTCAAAAAAAAAAAAAACAGTAAAAGGGTAACATATATAAAGAGTTCAGTACAGTCCCCAACATAGGTTACTATTTAATCAGTAGCAGATAATGTTATTAGGCAATGAGTAACAGGCTTCTGAGGATGGCTAACTTAACAATGTTGGATAGAGAGGAGACACCTGAGGGAGCGAAAGCAGGCTATTGTGATACCAAGCAAAAAGTAATAGCAAAGGAGAAAAAAGGAAATAATCATTGAAACTAGGATGGGAGCTGGTGCTAGGATGAATGAGAAGAGAGGAGGGAGGGATGAATGGATGACTACACAGACAGAAAACAGGGGCTGTTAACTGAGAGGAAGAGAAGGTTGAAAGGGTCAGATTTAATCCAGTACATATCATCAAATTTGGGACAGGACAGATATGGAGTAATGTCTAGTGAAAAGAAGAGGGAGAGGAAGGGAAACAAAAAAGGTTTGAATTCCTGGTGATTAGAATTGAGTACAACTAAAACATATGGATGAGAGTGCTGCTTTCACAGGGAACACGATTGGTTCCAAGTGAGTTTCAAAGTCCATGGTTGACATTAGGGTTCATTCTTGGTGTTGTACATTCTATGGGTTTGGACAAATATATAATAACATGTTATCCACCATTATAGTATCATAAAGAATAATCTCATTGCCCTAAAGAATCCTCTGTGGTCTGCCTAGTCATCCTTCCCTTCTTCCTAACTCCTGGCAACCATTGATCTTTTTACGTCTCTATAGTTTTGCCTTTTTCATACAGCAGGAATCGTACAGTGTATAGCCTTTTTGGAAGAGCTTATTCACTTAAAATTATGCATTTAAGATTTCTCCATGTCTTTTCATGGCTTACTAGCTCACTTCTTTTTAGCACTGAATAATATTTCATTGTCTAGTTGTACCACAGTTTGTTTATCCTTTCACCTACCAAAAGACATCTTGATTCCTTCCAACTTCTGGCAATTATGAATAAAACTGCTACAAACATCTGTGCACAGGTTTTTGTGTGGACCTAAGTTTTCAATCTATTTGGGTTCCCTCTCACTTTTTATTCTATATAAGTGTTTGAATTTTTTAGAAATAAGTTTTATATGTTACTTATATAAGAAAATTATTTTGTAAAACTCCATATATGATTTTTTCCCCCATATATGATTCTGATGCACACTCCTGGTTAAGATCCACTGCCTGAGTTTTAGGAAGCTACTGATACATAATAAACAAGTCATTTAAATCATCAGGGAAAAGATGATTTATTCAACTACGTGATATTGACAATGGTTAAAAACTTAGTAAAGTTGGAAACAAAATACCAAAATAAATTGTAGACGAAACAAATATTTAAATATAACAAGTAGGCTAGGTGCAGTGGCTCATGCCTATAACCCCAACACTCTGGGAGGCCAGAGGTGGGGATCACTGGGGCCCAGGAGTTCAAGGCTGCAGTGGGCAATGACTGCACCACTGCACTCTGGCCTGGGTAACGGAGTGAAAACCTGTCTCTAAATAAATAAATAAGAAAATAGAAAAAAACAGGAAAAAATTTTTTCTATAATCTGATACGAGGAATGCATTACTTACATAATGGAAAAGCATAACAGCTTTAACAACAAAAAATATTTTCCAAAAAAAGAGTTTAATAGCCTCTATATGTAAAAAACTCTTGTAAATAAAAACATGAAAAATAAACGGCAAAAAAAAGAAGGCAGGGAGCAAGTGGAGGGAATGAACTAGGAACTTAAAACTGGAAAAAGATGTTAAATCTCACACAAGTTATCAAAACTGAAAAAATTTGAAAGAAATATTATTTTTCAACTATTTAATTGGCAAATATTAAGCAGATATATCATAATTTCCAGTGATGATAAGGAGAAAGATCCATTCACAAGTACTGATGGCAATAATCTAAAGATATAAATTAATAAAATCTTTCTAAGGAACAATATATACCAAAGTTTAACTCAAGAAATACTAGGATATACCCTAAGGGAATAATAAGTATACATTGGTATACATACTATCTAAAAATTCTATATGATGATTAATTAAAAATTAGTTAAACAGAGTACATCCTGGCCAGGCACAATGGCTCACACCTGTAATCCCAGCACTTGGGGAGGCCGAGGTGGGCAAATCACCTGAGGTCATGAGTTCGAGACCAGCCTGGCCAACATGGTGAAACCCCGTCTCTACTAAAAATACAAAAAATTAGCTGGGCGTGGTGGTGCGCACCTGTAATCCCAGCTACTCGGGAGGCTGAGGCAGGAGAATGGCTTCAACCCAGGAGGCGGAGACAGCAGTGTGTTGAGACCAGGCCATTGCACTCCAGCCTGGGCAAAAAGAGCAAAACTCCATCTCAAAAAAAAAAAAACAAAAAAACAAGTACATCCATTCAATGGAACATTATAAAGACATTTCAAAAAAGAGTAAGTTACATCAATTAATACATATATCATGTTTTAAAAATTGCCCACAGATTTTTGTGTGGACAAAAATCATAGCAGGTTACAAAACAACCATTCTTCTGTATTAAAGTTTATATTCAGCCTGGGCAACATAGTGAGACCTCGTCTCTACAAAAAACTTTTTAAAAATTAGCCTGTGCCAGGCGTGGTGGCTCACGCCTATAATCCCAGCACTTTGGGAGGCCTGGGTGGGAGGATCACTTGAGGTCAGGAATTTGAGACCAGCCTGGCCAACATGGTGAAACCCAGTCTCTACCAAAAATACAAAAAAGTAGCCAGGCATGGTGGCGCACACCTGTAGTCCCAGCTACTCGGGAGGCTGAGGCAGGAGAATCGCTTGAACCCAGGAGGCAGAGGTTTCAGTGAGCTGAGATCGCGCCACTGCACTCCAGCCTGGTGACAGAGCAAGACTCTGTCCCGAACAACAACAACAAAAAGATAATAAATGACTATCATTGTTGGATATTTTCTGTCAAACTCAGTTCCATAATTACTCTGGTCTGCTATACGCTGGTTTAGACAACAGTAATTTACCTTATCATTAAACAAGATTATAGTTATTAAGACTCTATTTTAAGAGGCAAAAGATCTTTTTATGACTACCTTCATTTTGAAGCAGCATGTTAGTAAGCAACTGAAAAACAGAGGGAACATATTAAATTCTCTATAGAGAACCCATAATGCCTAAGCCTTATGTCTTATACATAAAACACCCTCAATATTAAAAGGGTAAAAAAGTTATTGTGTAATTGTATTTTATAAAAATTAAATTCTGGCTGGGCGTGGTGGCTCACGCCTGTAATCCCAGCACTTTGGGAGGCCGAGGCAGGTGAATCACCTGAGGTTAGGAGTTTGAGATCAGCCTGACCAACATGGCAAAACCCCGTCTCTACTAAAAATACAAAAATTAGCTGGGCATGGTGGTGCATGCCTGTAGTACCAGCTACTCGGGAGGCTGAGATAGGAGAATCGCTTGAACGCAGGAAGACAGAGGTTGCAGTAAGCCAAGATTGCGCCACTGCACTCCAGCCTGGGTGACAGAGCAAGACTCCATCTCAAAAAAAAAAGACCCAAAAAACAAAATTTCCCTTGATTTTGATAACTGTTTTGAAGTTATATAAGAAAATGTCCTTAGGAAATATATAGAGAAGTAGCTATGGGAAACGGGGCATACAGCCTACAACATACTCTCAAATGATTAAGAAAAATACATAAATAATGTATGGATGAGCACACATAATAACAGAGAAAGAAAAGAGAGAAAAAGAAAAAAAGAAGCGAAGCAAAACATTAACAATTGTGAATGTAGGTAATGGATATACTATTCTTGCAACTTTTCTTTAAGTTTGAAATTACGTCGAAATTAAAATATTACCCAAAAAGTTCATGCTAACATACATACAAACATAGAGTAATAGTTATTAGTCAAAAGCATATAAAAGGACACTCACATGGAATTGAACATTCCCATTAGGGCAGTAAAACAAAAGCCAATAGCAAACATGGATTTCATTCGAACCTGTAATGAGACGAACAAATTGTCATTTTACACTAAAAAAACACATCTAAAGCATATCTCAAAAGTTTTGGTTTCATGTCTTTTTTTTTTTTTTTTGAGGGCGGAGTCTTGCTCTGTCTCCCAGGCTGGAGTGCGGTGGCGCAATCTCGGCTCACTGCAAGCTCCGTCCCCCGGGTTCACGCCATTCCCTTGCCTCAGCCTCCCGAGTAGCTGGGACTACAGGGGTCCACCACCACGCCTGGCTGATTTTTTGTATTTTTAGTAGAGACGGGGTTTCACCGTGTTAGCCAGGATGGTCTCAATCCCCTGACCTTGTGATCTGCCCACCTTGGCCTCCCAAAGTGCTGGGATTACAGGCGTGAGCCACCGTGCCCAGCCTCATGTCATTTTTAAAAAAAATCTCCTTAGCAGTTCAAGACCAGCCTGGCCAACATGGTGAAACCCCATCTCTACTAAAAATACCAAAAATTAGCCAGGCGTACTGGCAGGTGCCTGTAATCCCAGCTACTCAGGAGGCTGAGGCAGGAGAATCACTTGAACCTGAGAGGCAGAGGTTGCAGTGAGCCGAGATTGTGCCACTGCACTCCTGCCCCAGACGAAAAAGTGAGACTCCGTCTCAAAAAAAAAAAAAAAAAAAAAGTACTCCTTAGCAAAAAGCTATAGCTGTATGTTGGGTAACCCACCCTTCACCTCCAATTCCTCTTCTTGCCACCTGGTGAGGAAGAATATTGGGGTGACTTTGTGGCCCAATTCTGGCCAATGAGTTAGTAAGTACTGGCAAAAGGTCTCTCAGTAAGTAAAAGAGAACTATTACACAGTTCAGGTGTCCTATGTTAAATATATAGAAGTTAAGTGAAAAATTAAGCTATATAATTAGCCTATCTATGCTTTAGGAAGATATGCCCAAATAAAGCCTACTCTTAATAAATAATAAGGAAACTGGTAGTGAAATCACTTTTCCTTATACTTCATGGTATGCCAGATACTGAGAGCAAAAGGTCTCTTAAAGAACAAAAGAGCCAGGCATGGTAGCTCACACCTGTAATCCCAGCACTTTGGGAGGCCAAGGCAGGTAGATGGCTTGAGCTCAGGAGTTCAGGACCAGCCTGGGCAACATAGCAAGACTCCGTCTCCACAAAAAATACAAAAATAAGCCAGGCATGGTGGCACACACCTGTAACCCCAGCTACTTGGGAGGCTGAGGTAGGAGGAGCACATAAGCCCAGGTGGCAGAGGTTGCAGTCAGTCGAGATAGAGCCACTGCACTCCAACCTTGGTAATAGAGCAAGACTCTGTCTCAAAAAAAAAAAAAAAAGACTCGGCAGGATGCAGTGGCTCACTCCTATAATCCCAACACTCTGGGTGGCTGGGGCTGGAGGATCCATCACTTGAGCCCAGGAATTCAAGATCAGTGTGGGCAAGATAGCAAGACCTCATCTCTACAAAAAAAAATTAAAAATTAGCCGGGCGTGGTGTACTCCTGTAGTCCCAGCTACTTGGGAGGCTGAGACAGGAGGGTCCCTAGAGCCCAAGAATTCACAGTGGTAGTGAGCTCTGATCGTGCTACTGCATTCCAGCCTGGGTGACAAAGCAAGATCCTTCTCTAAAAAAGAAAAAAGAAAAAAGAACACAAGACAGTAATAAAAGCCATTTATAAAGTTCCAACTCCTATATTGGGATTACACACATCACCATAAAACCAAAGATTCAGCATTAACATAAGGAAGAAAAAGAAAATAAACTACTTCATTTGAAAACATAAGAGGGAACTAAGAACTGTGTGAAGAGGACAAATTATGACCTCTGAGACAGTCTAAAAAAGCTATTTATAGTATTAAAATGAAGTTTAAGAGCAGGAGCATATTTTCACTTCCATTTGGTCCAGGAACACCCATGATATTATTTATAGCCTTCACAGGTGATAAATTTCTGAAAAGGTGAGTGCAATGCACTTGATGCAAATCAGTCGTTTGCTAAAAACGTTATGTGGTTAACCATGAAGTTATAGTTAGGTCTCTTACCATTGATAGATCTCTGTTGTTATTCTTCAGTTTCTCTTCTTGTCTCTCTGCAAAGAATTAATGAGATGGTTAATACATATAATGCTGAGCACAAAGCAGCTGTTAAATAAACTGTCACTGATTGGTGACTACAAAAGCACTCTATCTCAATATCATTTAATAAGATGATGAAAACACCTGGGATAGTATACATTTTGTACTCAGAAGATTCAAATGCAGCAGAGCACCAAAATATTTCAATTTAAATAAATAAATCTTTGGCGTTTTTTTGAAATTACCTCTGGTATTAAATGTCTTAACTCTGTACATTAATATATATGCTTATGTTACACCAAAGGGAATTGCCAATCAGTTAATTTGTAAGTATAACATAATGATTATACTTAGATGTCTCAAATTAGTTATCCTTCTCTTAAATTTTCTCCCTTTTTTCAATTTCTCTAAAATGGCATATAGTCTAAAATTATAAACCAGTTGATAGGATGAACTTAAAATTCAGGTTCTAGCTGGGCAATCCCAGCACTTTGGGAGGCTGAGGTGAGAAGATCACTTGAGGCCAGGAGTTTAAGACCACCCTGGGCAATATAGCAAGACCCTGTCTCTACAAAAAATTTACAAATTAGCCAACCATGATGGTGTGCCCCTGTAGTCCCAGCTACTTGGGAGGCTACAGTGGGAGGATTACTTGAGCCCAGGAGTTTGAGGCTGCAGTGGGCCATGAATGCGTCACTGTGCTCCAGCCTGGGCGACAGGGTGAGACTCTGTCTGAAAACAAAAACAAAAACAAAAAACTACGCATTCTCTAAGTAGTGAACTTTTAGAATACAACATCTATGAAATTTGACAAAATTTCATGGAGAGAATAATCTGGAAATATGCAGAAGACACATTTATATTTAGAATGATTTCTTTTCCAAGGTGACTAGCAAAAGGGAAAATTAAAATTCAGAAAAGGAATACTCCAAAAATGGAGGCTACATTTCTTGTGGCTATTGGAATAAACTAGTAGCAATGATGACATCCATTCTGACCACAGAGTCAGTAGACCTTCAGCCAATCCAAATAACATAGAAAAAGGCTTAGAATGAGTGTATAAATTCAGGGCCCCAAATATATTAAATTTCAAAAATTTCCTCTCATATTTAAATCCAAGTCATGAAGAAAAGAGGCCAGGTGTGGTAGCCCACACCTGTAATCCCAGCTCTTTGGGAGGCTGAGGTAGGAGGATTGCTTGAGTCCAGGAGTTCAAGGGCAACACAGAGAGACCCCATCTCTACAAAAAACTTAAAATTAGCCAGGCATGGTGGTATATGCCTGTAGTCTGAGCTATTCAAGGAGGCTGAGGCAAGAGGAGTTGGGGTTGTGGTGAGCCATGAACATGCCACTGTACTTCAGCCTGGGCTGACAGAGGGTAACCTTACCTCAAAAACAAAAACAAAAACAAAACAAAACAAAAAAAGAAAAGATACTTATCCCACTCAGACAAGCTTCAGAATGTCTGCTCTCCCTTTCCCATCCACCTTCTGGGGACATCTGCCTGGCACCATACCTTGTTGAAGGGTTAGTCTCATGAAGATTTATAACACCCTCTGTCCTACTACTGCTGACCCAAGAGGCAGCCAAACCATAGGCTCTCCCATGACCTATGACATAAAAAGATCAGCTGGGCCAATTAGATTCCTCTCTTAGGAATTTATGCCAGAAAATTTTGGGAAAATAAATCAATTAACTATGGGAACAGAAATAGAAAAGTTATAATATGGTACTGGCTCTGAAACTTTAATTTGCCTAAGAATTATATGGGCAGCTTGTTAAAAAAAAAAAAAGAAAAAAAAGTAGACTCCTGGGTCCCACATCCAGAGATCCTGATTCAGTAAAGTCTGGGAGTAATACTTGGAACCCTTCATTTTTCACAAGTATCTCAAGCAATATTGATGGAGGTAGTCTATATAGATCACACTATGAAAATACTGAAATAGAACCCCAGGACACAAGCATCTGGAGCAGATATTCCTAAGGGTCTGGGGGTGGGGAAGGACGCAGGGAAGGTTAGGTGAAGGCAATAGCTGAATGCCAAAAAAACTAGTGAAGTCTTACAGTGAAGATCCCTGTCTGGCTTTTTCTCAAGACTTGCTCTGCTTGCAGGACTTGCTTTACCACGGTTCCTGCCTTCTGGTAACCACTTAGTTCAGCTTTACCTGAGTTTCTCATCACATATATCCTTCAAATAAACCCCTTATGACTTCTTTATTTGGAATGCAACAAAACAGACTATATAAAATTCATATACCAAAAGTAAATTCATTTTTCTTCTTATAAGAGGGAAATGCAAAATAGTCAAAACATTTGCTCCTGAAATTAAGAATCGGGAACATCAAATCTTCAGTTAAAAAGCAAAGGACACGTCCACTGCAGATTAATGGTTCTCTCAAGGATTGTTATCAAAGAGCTTCACCTAGTGAAATCAAATGACATTTTGCTTCTCTGGAACACTGAATATTGCTGGCTGCTTCCCTCTTACTGAAAACTCCCTTCTTTCAGTGCAGTGGCTTTACTCTTTATACCCCCTTTTCCCCCAGATACTATATATATATATATATATTTACAAATATATACTATATATACAAATATATACAAATATAGTATATATTTGTAAATAAGCTCAAGTGATGAATCTGGGCTAAGGAAAAAGTAAGGGTTAGATAATAATAAAACTATATAGGATCAGTACATAAAGATACATTTAATTGGTCCTATAAAGTTGCTGGAGATGAACAGCAAATGAGCAAATCTCATGATTTTCTTGCATGAGAATGAGCAAATCTCATTCTAGGCTTATCAGCAGCCGATTCAAAGGAAAACAAAAATCAGTTCGAGCACAGTGTCCATAAGATAAAATAAATCAATTACTTACGAGAACTGCTACTTTTCCTGATATTGAAAACTAATAGAAACAGTTTCCACAATTTCTTATCAAAAGACAATTGTGTAATGTTGTGGATGTTTTTGAATATATTCCATATTAGTACTATAACAAATTGTATTATACCTGGCTGAATTTTTCATAATAAGCCTAACAATGCAAATGCCAAGGTGAAATACAGTAAAAGCATTTTATGAGTCCAAAATAATCCAGTTTAGGTTTACAGATTTCTGATAGTCTCGCTTAATCTAAGATTAAAATGTACAAATCTAGAGAATGGATAGATCATCTTTCAAGCAATTCCTCATAAATATTACATCTCATAATTTCTAATAAGATTTTGATAAGCAACTCTTCATAAATACTACTTCCTTTTTTGCGACAAAGTTTTGCTCTTGTTGCCCAGTCTGGAGTACAATGGCGCGATCTCAGCGCACTGCAACCTCCACCTCCCAAATTCAAGTGGATTCTCCTGCCTCAGCCTCCCAAGTAGCTGGGATTATAGGCATGCACCACCACGCCTGGTTAATTTTTGTATTTTTAGTAGAGATGGGGTTTCGCCATGTTGGTCAGGCTAGTCTTGAACTCCTGACCTCAGGTGACCCACCCGTCTTGGTCTCCCAAAGTGCTGGGATTACAAGCGTGAGCCACCATGCCTGGCAATAAATATTATTTCTTATAACTTCTGATGAGATTTTTTTTGGGGTGAGCAAACAATTCAGGGTTGCACTCCATGTTAAGAACATTTGAATTCAGATACGCTGTGTTGCCAATTTAAGGACAGAAGATAATCTGCCTTCCATTCTTATATCCTTCCTATTCTTTACAGCAAAGGTACTTGAAAGAGTTGTCCATGTTCAACATCTTCATTTTCTCACTGTCTGCATTCTCTCCTTCATCTATACGATCTGGCTTCTGTCCCCCATCATGCCACTGAAACCATTTTTGCTAAAAGCACTAATAACCTCCATTTCTTAGACATTTACCATCATCATCAGGCCCTTCCTCCTCCCTGACACTCTCCTCTCAACTTCTGTGACACTACTACTTTCCAACTTATCTGGCAATAGTTTTTTCAGAACTTTACTTCTTCTGTTGTTCCTTACATTTCTGTTCCTCAAGACTCTTGGCCGGCGTAGTGGCCCATGTCTACAAGCCAGCATTTGGAGAGGTTGAGGCGGGCGGATAACCTGAGGTCAGGAGTTCGAGACCAGCCTGGCTAACATGGCGAAATCCCGTCTCTACTAAAAATACAAAAATTAGCCAGGTGTGGTGGTGCATGCCTATAGTCCCAGCTACTCGTGAGGCTGAGGCAGGAAAATCGCTTGAACCCGGGAGGCAGAGGTTGCGGTGAGCTGAGATCACACCACTGCACTACAGCCTGGGAAACAAGAGTGAAACTCCGTCTCAAAAAAAACAAAAACAAAAACAAAACAAGCAAACAAACAAAAAAGTACTTATCATCCTGCATAGTTATCATTTATTTTCTGGTCTATTTTCCCTCTCTAAACAGAGCTCATAAAAATAGAATCTTTTTCTACTTTGTTTCTCCAATGCCGTTAGGAGTAACTGACACATACAGAGTAAATGTTCAATAGCATTTTCTCATAGAATTAAGTGAAGAGACCACTTAAAAAACATCCAGGATCGCTATACTAACTGAAAAACTTTAATCAGAACGGGAATTGACATAGTCTAATCGCATGGAATTCTCCCCTGGGCTGTAACAGCAGTGACCTAGGTATACAGACACAGTTTCTAAAACAAATACACAATCTCATAATAATTTTTTTCCTAATTTCAGAATCAAGAAATGTCATAATGTATAAAAACAAATCATATACAATCCTTTACAAATTGTCTTTTGGAAACAGAATTACTTAAATTCTAAGTTATACTAAAAAACTAAAAACATATGATATGGTCATTATTTCTCCAAGTATATCAAAATTACTCAGAAAATTTCCTACCCCTTGGTGGATTTCCATCACTAGTCAATACTCAGTAAGGAAGCCATGGAAACAATGAATACAAGTAAGACTTAAGTGGAAATAATCATCTCAGATATAAAAAACAATATGCCTTTACAAACTATGCCAAAAACCCTCAGCCAAGTTCAAAAGCCACAACTGTCATTTTACAAAACTCAAATTCCAAAGCTAAGAGTAAAAATAGAGGAACTGCTTAAATTTGTCCTGTACACCTCGCAAAATGGGTAAGAATCAAGTGAGATAAAGTATGCATGTGCTTTATAAACCATAAAATCATAGAAATGTGTTATCACTATTAATAATTTTATATTTTCATTATCTAAGAATTAATTTTTTTAAGAAAATCCAAATTTCATTTTGACTAATATCTCATCTTACCTATTTTCTTTTTCTGTTGTCGACCAGCTGACTCTGTTATTGTTTCCTTCTTCTTTTCCACTGTAAACAACATAGTAACACAGTAAGAATTAACTGGATTATACTAAAGAAACAAAGGATGCTTTAGCACAGCTGAACCAATGAAAGAAGCTTGCAAGAAAGTTACACACTGACTGATTATGGTCATGATTAAGTTAACTGGTCTGCTCTCACAGCTACTGATGGTAAAAGGTAGATACAATATTCTAAGAATGAAACAATTATAAGCATCATTAATCAAATACCCACAAAGAATTGTATTGATACAATCATAACGAAACAGACCATCAGCTGAGGATAATTACCTTAGCTAGTTTCAAAGCACAATTTTCAAATTTCTGTTCTCTCAGATAACTAGGGTTAATTGTAATTTCATTCTCTTATGACAGAAGGTAGAAATTTATTCACTCAGTTATTGGCTGCCTAAATAACTCTAAGCAGACGAAAAAAAATATGATCCCTACCTTCTAAAGAATAATCTAGTCAGGGGAGATAATCAAATGACAATTACAGTAATGTGACAAGATAGATATACGCACACTGCAGGAAAATCAGGAGAGCCAAAAAAGCTAAGACCAGCCAGACGCAGTGGCTCACACCTATAACCCCAGCACTTTGGGAGGCCTAGGCGGGCAGATCACCTGAGGTCAGGAGTTTGAGACCAGCCTGGCCAACATATACTGAAACCCTGTGTCTACTAAAAAAAAATACAAAAATTAGCTGGGCATAGTGGCATATGCCTATAATTCTATCTACTTGGGAAGCTGAGGCAGGAGAATCACTTGAACCCAGGAGGTGGAGGTTGCAGTGAGTTTAGATCACACCGCTCTACTCCAGTCTGGGCAACAGAGCGAGACTCTGTCTCTCACAAAAAAAAAAAAAAAAAAAGACCAATTTTTCTGATGCATTTCAATTACTATCATGATTACATAACAATAAGCTTTTGAAAAAGAAATAGTGGGCCGGGTGCGGTGGCTCACACCTGTAATTCCAGCACTTTGGAAGGCCGAGGCAGGCGGATCATGAGGTCAAGAGATCGAGACCATCCTGGCCAACATGGTGAAAACCCATCTCTACTAAAAATACAAAATTTAGCCAGGCGTGGTGGCGGGCCCCTGTAGTCCCAGCTACTTGGGAGGCAGTGGCAAGAGAATCACTTGAACCCGGGAGGCAGAAGTTGCAGTGAGCCAAGATCTCGCCACTGTACTCCAGCCTGGCAACAGAGCGAGACCTCATCTCAAAAAAAACAAAAAGAAAGAAAAAGAAATAGTGTAATGTATTTATATTTACCATCTTTAATCACCTGTAAATGGACTAGGGATATGTCAAAAATTACCTTTACTTAGTTTATTTATATTATCTGTTACCCATATTATCTTAGTATACTAATAGTAAACAGTACAGTATAGGTATCATTTCTAAAACCTACATTAAAGAGAATTAGAACTCTTTCCATTAGTACATGAAGTTTGTCCCTGAATTCTAAAAGCAAAATTGGTATCACTGCTTTATCCAAGAATTGTAAAATTCAATTTGACTCCAATATTGCAAATGAAATTTAAAGGGCTGGCCAAAATAAAATATGTGTTTTGTGTACGTCCGTGTGTGTGTGTGTGTGTGTGTGTGTGTGTAGTATATGTATGTTCTGGGAGACTGAGTAACAGATACTGTTCTAGGTAAATAGAAAGGTAAGATATAGGCCAGGCATGGTGGCTCACACCTGTAATCCCAGCACTTGGGGAGGCTGAAGCGGGAAGACTGCTTGAGCCCAGGAGTTTGGGATCGGCCTGGGCAACATGGCAAGACTCTGTCTCTATAAAAAATTTAAAAATTAGCCGAGTGTGGTAGCACGTGCCTGTAGTCCCAGCTACTCAGGAGGCTGAGGCAGGAGGAGTTCCTGAACCCAGGAGCTTGAGGCTGCAGTGAGCTGTGTTCACTTCACTGCACTCCAGCCTATGCAAGAGCGAGACCCTGTTGCCAAAACAAAATAAAACAAAACATCATGTACATGGAAAGAGAAAGATTTTGAATGAACATACTAGTGAGAGATCATAAAAGAAAAATGTCAAATTTCACATTTTAAAATGTTATAAAAATAACATTTTATGTCGGGTGCAGTGGCTCAGGTCTGTAAGCCCAGCACTTTGAGAGGCCAAGATGGGAAGATCGTTTCAGTTCAGGAGTTCGAGATCAGCATGGGCAACATGGCGAAACCTCGCCTCTACCAAAGCTACAAAAATCAGCCGGCCATGGTGGTGCACTCCTGTGGTCCCAGCTACTCAGGAGACTGAGATGAGAGGATCACAGAAGCCCAGGAAGTCAAGACTGCAGTGAGCCATGATTGGGCCACTGCACTCCAACCTGGGTGACAGAGTGAAACCCTGTCTCAAAAAATAAATAAATAAAAAATACACATTTTTATTAAAATGTTATAAGGATAACATTTTAAAAGACAAAATGGACAGAAAACACTTAATGTTTTGTTCTTTATCATTATTATTAAACAAAGAAACAAAAATATTTCTTTCCCACCCCAGAAGGACTATAACACAACTACTTGGCATTTAACCATGACTGCATAGAAAACAGGGCAATAAAAAGACAGAAGGCTAGAGAATAGAAACATAAGACAATTCCATAAACATTAGTCTGATCTTCTAGCAGACCCGATTGAGACTAGATAAATTGTTTTTAGGGATAAATTAATCTAATGTTTTTCAAACTTCATGAGGTTGTGATGAAACCTTGGTGTGGATATTTATTCATCAGAATCTCACCTGACAACAAGAAGTAGAAATGTCAGAGTTGACAAAAATAAAAGATGTCTACTATGAAACACATTTCTGTCCACGATCTGTATTCCTGCATTCTAAATTCCAGAGTTCTGCCAAACAGTTTATAAATTATTCTAAAAGATTTAACCTATTTTACCGTAAACAACAGAAATACCTCATACTTCACAGCAATTTATACTTAGTAAATGCTCTCAAATAAACAACTGTGTTACAAGAATCAAGTTATATATACTGTATTTTAATTTTTCTCATTTATTGAAGTATCCTTTCATTAGTATATATTATAATAGTAACACAATAAAAGAAGACCTACTGATATTTAGAATACATCTATAAGCCCAGTGACCACCTGAGTCAACCAACTCACTACCCTTAAGAAAGCATTTTCTTTTGTTAAAAGCAGCTCAGTAGGACTGCTTTTTGGACACCAGTATTCTTTTAAAAATGCCAAGGACCAGATCAGCACAAGCAAAATAACGTATATCAAATTCTGATTCAAACCTCTTTATATTTTTGACATTCTTCAAAAACCCTACAAACTTCCCTTGCTTAAATTCATACTACGTTCTGAATACAAAGTATCAGAAGGAATTCTGTATTTGCAATTAAGACATTTGTTCAAAGAGGAAATTTACCTTATATTTTTCCTTTTTAATATTCCTCATGCTAAATATAATAGCTGTGCATTTGATTATACATTCCAGAATACAGAATTTGTGGCCGCTGATTTCATATTGTACTTACTATGGTAAACTAAACACATAGCAAGCAATCAAATATGTCGATTGATCATATAAATAAAAATAATACATGCTCACTGAGTTTTGGTAGATTATCCAGAGTAGAGGACCTAAGACCACAAGAAATGCCATGAGTCATTCCAATCATCAACCTACCTCATACTTACCTTCAAAGGAAGCATATGAAGAAATTATAGTAAAATTGCAACTATAGATGTGTAAACTGGCAAATGTATTACTTTGTTTCGTTTTTGTTAGAGACTGGGTCTCACTCTGTCACCTAGGCTGGAATGCAGTGGCCCAATCTCCCCTCTCTGCTCATTGCAAACTCCGCCTCCTGAGCTCAAGCAATCCTCCCACCTCAGCCTCCCAAGTAGTTGGGACCACACGCGCATGCCACCACGTCAGGCTAATTTTTTGTATGTTTTGTAGAGATGGGGTTTTGCCATGTTGCCCAGGCTGGTCTTGAACTCCTGAGCTCAAGCAATCTACCCGCCTCAGCCTCCCAAAGTGTTGGGATTACAGGCGTAAGCCACTGCGCCTGGCCTCAACTGTATTACTTTGAATTGCAGTGTACAGTGAAAGAGACTTTTCATTTATTTCTATAAAGTAAATAATTAAAGACAAGGCAATATTGTAGATACCAGTGAAGCTCAAAATCTATAGGGCAAATCCATATTATATAAATATTTAAGGTATAAGAATATTCAAACAAATTTGAAGCTAAATTTGTTTTGTATTTCATAAAACTACTCAATGATATAAACGACATGAAGAAATGTATACAGGGATGCCATTGCATGCTGCCAACTAGCATAGGATCACAGTAGAACAATTTTTCACAAAGAATATATGTAATGTTATGCTACACAGATAATTTATTCAATACTCATTTATCAAATATCTAATATGTGCCAGGCACTGCATTAGGTACTGTGGATACAATGGCCTTTGTCCTCATAGAAATTACAGTTTTGTTGAGGACAGTGACATTACCCTGATGACCATAATCATATATAGGTAAAACTGCAATTGTGACAACCACTCTAAGGAGAGGTATGTGGATAAATCATAAACTATGATAGGAAGATTTGGCCCTATCTGGGAAACTGGATAAGGCTTTGAGATCTGAAGAATGAGTAGGAGTTTACTAAACAAAATGAGAAGGGAAAATTATTCCAGGTAGGAGGAACAACAGATACAAAGTGCCTGTAGTAGGAAACCATAAGACTAGCCCAGAGGACAGAAAAAAGGCATGAATGAATAGAGAATAGGGAGCAAGAGAGAATATGATACAAGATGTAGCCAGGAGAAGGGAGGGTGGTACTGTACTGTGCTGGACCTTACAGGCCACATGTTTATCCTAAAGCAATGTGAAGAAATTGAAAGGTTTTAAGAAAGACAAGTAACATAATCAGATTTGTGTTTTAAAAAATTACCCTGGATGCATTATAGGGGGCAAATTTGAGTGGCTGCAGGTGGACCAGAGAGGAGGTTACTGCAGCAGATTAAATGAAATATAATAGAAGTTTAGACTAGGTGGTGATGGGAGAAATGGAGAGATGTGAAATGATCTGAAAACTATTCAGGAAAACAACAATAGGGCTTGGTAATGGACTGCATATATGGGGCAAAAGAAGAAAGCATTCAAGTCAACAAATGTTTATTAAACATTTACTATGTGCCAGTCAGTGTTCTAGGTAAACAGGATACATAGGTAAACAACAACAAAGAACCGTGCCCTAGTGGAGTTTTCATTCTAGCAGGTAGAAATACACAATAAACAATAACAAGATAAATAAGTAAATCATATAGTATATTAGAAATAAAAGGAACAGAAAAAAATAGAACAGGGTAAGGAATATTAGGAGTAGGGGAGATGGGCAGGTTGCAGTTTTATTTTATTTTATTTTTATTTTTTTTGAGACAAGAGTCTTGTACTGTTGGCCAAGCTGGAGTGCAGTGATGCAATCTCGGCTCACTGCAACCTCCACCTCTCAGGTTGAAGCAATTCTCCTGCCTCAGCCTCCCAGGTAGCTGGGATTACAGGCATGTGCCACCATGCCCAGTTAATTTTTGTATTTTTAGTAGAGACAGGGTTTCACTATGTTGGTCAGGCTGGTCTCGAAGGCCTAACCTCGTGATCCACCCACCTCAGCCTCCCAAAGTGCTGGGATTACAGGCATGAGCCATCGCGCCCCGCCTTGCAGTTTTAAATAGTCAACTTAAGAGTCAGAGGTGATGTTGGAACAAAGATTTCAAGAAGGTAATAGGATTAGCCCAGCACATATTGTAGGGAAGAACATTTCTAAGCAGAAGGAATCACCACTAGAAAGGTCCCAGCACAAGAGTATGGCTAGTATGTGTAAAGAACAGCAAGCTGGACAGTGTGGGTGAAGCAGGGTAAGTGAGAAGAAGGAATACCAGAGTGGTAAAAAGGAAGCATCTGTAGAATGCTGGCTTTTCTGCTGAGTGAAAGGGACATGATCAAATAGGCTTTTAAAAAGATTATTCTGGCTGTCATCTTGAGAACAGACTTCAGGGAGACAGGAACACTTGTTGGAGACTACTGCAATATTCCATGCAAAAGATCATGGTGCTTAGACCACAGTGGTTAACACTGGAGCTAATGAAAAGTGGTCAGATTCTGGATATTGGAAGCTTTCTGAACCTTTACTGCTTTGGGGTGTTTCTTCAAAAAGGAAATCCAACAGTATCTGCAGACAGACTAGATGTGAGTTGTAAGAAGAGTAAAAGATAACTACACAAGAATTATGGCCTGAGCAAGTGGAAGGACAGAAATGCCATTAACCAAGATAAAGAAGGCTACAAATGACACGGGCTTAGACATGAGGAACAAGTATTCAATTTGGGACGTGTTGGGATTGAGCTGTCCACCAAACATTCTAGCTGAGATAACAAATTGATGCGTGGATATATGAATCTTGCATTAAGAAGAGAGGGCCACAGACATAAATTTGGGAGTCACTGGCCAATACAGCCAAAAGATAAATTCACCAAGGAAGTGAATGTAGAGAAAAAAACTAAATTTTGTGTCACCCCCAACAACAGGAGGTCAAGAAATGAAACTAACAAGTAAACTGCAGAAGAATGATCAGTAAGGGCTGGGCACTGTGGTTCATGCCTGTAATCCCAGCACTTTGGGAGGCCTAGTTGGGAGGATCGCTTGAGCCCAGGAGTTTGAGATCAGCCCTGGCAACAGAGCAAGACCTCATCTCTCCAAAATATTAGCCAGTCATGGTGGTATGCATCTGTAGTCCCAGCTACTCAGAAGTCTGAGGCAGGAGGATTGCTTAAGCCTGGGAGGTCCAGGCTGCAATGAGCTCTGGGGGGTGACAGAGTGAGACCCTGTCTCAATATATACATAAATAAATAAATAAATAAATAAATAAATAAAGTAAGTAAGTAAAAAATAAAAAAAGGATGACTAGTAAGACGGAGAGCAGCAAAACCGGAAGTATGGTGTCCTGGAGCCAAATTAATAAAGCATATCAAGGTTTCTGGCTTACACTACTGGAAGCATGGAGGTGCCCATCACCAAGATAGGGAAATCCTGAAAGAATATCATGTTTGTGAAGGTAAAGATAACGAGTTTGGCCCAGATATGCTGAGGTACATAATCAACACTGAGTAAATTAAGGAACAGTAAGCTGTAATTTTAAAAGCCTAAGTCTGGTCTCTAATTCTTTGTTTGCTCTGTGACGTAAGTTGTCATTATCATCCTGAAGCTCAATTTTCTTTCCTATGACATGGAGGTAATATTTATACGAGTGACCACAAATGGTTGCTGTGTCGATCAAATGTGGTAATTTAAGAAAAACACTTCAAACCCCTATGAAGATATAAGAAAAAGTCACAGAATACAGAAAGCTGTAGGAATTCTAAGAAACAAAAGTTATATTTAATCCTTAATAAGGAAGAAAAGAACAGAGAAAACTAAATCAGGCCTATAAGGAACGATTCACCCTGTATCTTTAGCTGAGTCCTGTGGAATTCCTGCTTTATTTCAAAGGTAACAAACCCTTCTTGTTTCTAATCTTTTCCTTAAACACCTCTTCAACTTCCTAACCCAACTGAAACTTGGCTTATCTCTGAAGACACCACTTACCTTGACACCAGTCATAATGACATATCATCCTCCAAACATGCTTTAAATGTTAAGATTTCCATATTTTTGCTCATATGTTATTTCCTTTACCTGGAATTTCCTTTCCCCATTTCATTCTCTATCCAAATTCTAACTATCCACAAGGAACTGCAAGGCCATCAGCATTATGAAGGCTACCATGGTTCCTCACAACTGAATGAAACCTCTTCTTTTTTTTTAAAGACAAGTCTCACTCTATGGCCCAGGAGGCAGTGTAGTGACACCATCGTGGCCCACTGTAGCCTCAACCTCCTGGGCTCAAGGGATCCTCATGCCTCAGTCTCCCAAATAGCTGGGACTATAGGTGTGTACCACCATACCCAGCTAATTTTTTCTGTAGGGACGAGGTCTCCCTATGTTGCCTAGGCTGGTCTCAAACCCCTAAGTTCAGTCCTACCTCAGCCTTCCAAAGTGCTGGGATTAACAGGAGTAAGCCAAGCCACTGCGCCAGCCTGAACCTTTTCTTTAGAACCACCACAGCAGATAACATGTATCTGCTATGCCCCTCACTTCCCTCTAGTTGGTATTACACATTTTGCATAAAAGTCTTGTATTTCTAAATAGGCTTCAAGTCAGGTTCATCTTTGTATCAGTTGGTGCTCTTAAAATATTTACTGTGAACATGGACTTAATGAGCTTGACGTGTTGAAATTATTTCTAATGTGTTGCCATACTCACATTTTTTACTCTGTTTTTCCACTTCTGCCTTCAGTCTCTTGTACTTGTCTGTCCTGTAAACCAGGACCCAGGTTATGCCTAAAACATTAAAAGCAACATGTTAATAGAGAAATGACTGGAACGATCACAACAAACAAAGTGGTTACTGTTGGAGAAGGAGGGATTCCAACTTTTCGCTTTGTATTTACCCATAGTTAACTTTTTTCAAAGGCTAATACAACTGACTCTTCAGCCAAAACAACAGTAACATGATGTGAAGGTGTCTCCACAAATACGCAAGTGAAATCTACCTGAGACCAAAGAAAACTCGGCAATCGATTGCACACTCCCCTCCTGCTCCTGTTCACGAGTTGCCCAGAGATTCCCTGGAGTAGAGTAGATGAGCCTCTCAAGCAAGTAAGGCTCACGATCTTTCCCCTGGTGGCACAAGGGACCCCGGGGCCCTTCCTCCCGGGGACTTATCAAACGTCTGAGAAATACCCGCTCTCACCCTCTGCAAGCAGAGCCGTGCACACAGAGATAAAAACGATGAGGAGAGTGTCCGCGAACATAGTGCTCATCTCGCACCTTCGTCCCTGCACTCCCACCCGCCAGGGGGAATGCACTCTAGAGCCAGGAAAAGTGAAGCGAATACGGCTTCCGTAGACTCCGCCGCCACCACCGAGTAACAGACCAACTCTGACAGTCCGAAGATCGCACTTCCGCTTCCGGGGCACAGCACCGGAAAGGCTCGTGTCGGAGAAAGGTGTGGCCACGAGAATCTAGAGGAAACCAACTCGCAAGTCGCTGGAGCTGAAGGGCTAGTAGTCAGGCCGAATCTCGCGAGAATTGGAACTATTTCAGACCCAGAGCACGATAGTGGCGGAGGCGAACTTTGCCCGGTAGTTTTTACTGATTGGGGTGCTGGCGCGCGCCTTTTTCTCGGCCAGAATACAATTATTGGGATAGTCTTTTCTTCTACCTCAGCCCCACTTCTGTGGTCGTAATAAGTTTAGCTTGGGTTTGCCGTGAAGTAAGAAGACTGACTTCCGCAAACGTACTGAACGACTGGGTGTAGGTGCTAGGGCATGGACGTGAAGCTGGGGCCGCGAAATGAGTTAGTTGTGGGCCGCTGGCCTCAAGGAGCGAATGTCAGCGCGAAGAGGAGAAGCTTGTGCATACGCTCTGATAAGGGTTTTAATAGAGGTATTACCACAGTGCTGCGTGACACGGTTGAGAGGGTGGTCAGAAGAAGCTAATGAAAGGAATTGAAGCAGTGTCTTAGGGGAGTAGGAGTGCTTTTGGAGAAAGCAAAGGACTTTCTAGGCAAAGTGGAAGTCAAAGCACGGATGCCTGAAAATTCATAGTGTAATATTGCAGTGAGTAATGTATCTACAGAAGGGGTCTTAAACCCAGATGCCTAGACTGGCGAGAGAATATAAATTATCTTATGCAAGCTGAGCCTAAAAAAATGGTGGAAGGTACTACGATGGATAAGTGAGCATTAAGTTTATCTGAAAGGATTTGATACCCAAATCCAACCCATTTCTCTAGGAGAATGAGCACCCAGTTTCTGAGATGTCTTCATTTATCAGGAAAATCCAGAAATCCTGGGTTTTATGTGAAACTTAATTTATAAGTGTTGGTAACTAATTAAAATTCAAAAATGCCTCAGCAGCGTGGTTTCAGCCATTGTAGACGGTTTCAGCTTTTTCACACTGGGGGGTGTGTGTGTGTGTGTGTGTGTGAGAAAACCTGGAAGCTGGCTGAGCTGTATCCTCTTGTACTTCCTATCATTGGTGTTTTTTTTTTTGTTTTTTTGTTTGTTTGTTTGAGATGGAGTTTCACTCTTGTTGCCCAGGTGGAGTTCAATGGCACAATCTCGGCTCACTGCAAACTCTGCCTCTGGGTTCAAGCCATTCTGCTGCCTCAGCCTTCCGAGTAGCTGGGACTACAGGTGCCCGCCCCCAGGCCCAGCTAATTTTTTGTATTTTTAGTAGAGACGGGGTTTTGCCATGTTGGCCAGGCTGGTCTTGAACTCCTGACCTCAGATCCACCCACCTCGGCCTCCCAAAGTGCTGGGAATACAGGCGTGAGCCACCGTGGCCGGCCCTCATTGGTTCTTTTAAACTCTACTGCACTTAAATATATAATTCTCCTAAACACTACTTTTGACCTTTTTTAGCTTTATGTGCATTTCTTGTCTCCTAGACTTAGCAGCAGAGACCCTGTCTCCTTTTTAAGAAACATTATTGAGCTTCTACTATATGTCAAGAACAGTGGTAGGCACTGTAGGGTCAAAAGGATGGTTAAGAGAATATTCCTGACTTCCAAGGGCCCAGGGAGACTATATAATATAATAAGATTATAGGTATTATAGAGGTATTCTTAAAATGTTGAGGGGGTACAGATGAAAACAAGATGTATTCTTCCTGGGGAGTTGGAAAGGTTTCAAAAAGATCATATTTGAGCTAGACCTTGATTTGAGCAGTTGAGACAAGGATAGGTTTTTATTCACCTTTGTGTCACCCAAGGTAAGTGCTGAGATAACAATAAGAGCATGATCTTGGAAATCAGACCTGATTTTAAATTCTTGCTCTGCCACTTACTTGACAGCAGTCCTAGAATCTATTGTTTAGCATCTTTGAGCCTTCAAAATGGTGGTAACATCAGCTATGAAGATTGAATGAGGAAAAGTATATTATAAAGCATTACAAGCAGTACTTGGCACACACAATTCATCAAATGCAACATGCTATTCATTGTAAGATGCATCATTATTTTATCTACTACTAAAAAGGAAAAAATAACTAATTAAACCATGACACACCATTGATTGTAAGATGAATCCCATTCAGAGATGTTAAAATATGAAAAAATAAGAAAATATGAAATATATTAATAAGCAGGTTATTCCTGTGTAAATGTTTACAACCATGGACTGCTAGGATACACTTCCTTTTCTAGGGTAATGATGTCATGACACTATGCCCCTTGTTTAAGAACAGTGCTAGAGGTCAGGCGCGGTGGCTCACGCCTGTAATCCCAGCACTTTGGGAGGCCGAGGCGGGCGGATCACGAGGTCAGGAGATCGAGACCATCCTGGTTAACACGGTGAAACCCCGTCTCTACTAAAAATACAAAAAAATTAGCTGGTCATGGTGGCGGGCGCCTGTAGTCCCAGCTACTCAGGAAGCTGAGGCAGGAGAATGGCGGGAACCTGGGAGGCGGAGCTTGCAGTGAGCCGAGATCGCGCCACTGCACTCCAGCCTGGGCGACAGAGCAAGACTCCGTCTCAAAAAAAAAAAAGGAACAGTGCTAGACACAAGTTCAGATAACATCTTTTCTAGATTCTACTAGTTTTCTTTGTCATATTCCCAAATTCTCTAAGCTCTTAGTTGTACTAATTTTTAGGTTTCAAAGCTTTCCCCATGAGGACTGCTCTCCCAAAGCTCACTGACCTCCTCCAATCTCTAATACAATAGCAAAACTTTTGTCCTGGGACTTAATTTTACTATTCTCTTGAACCCACATTTTTGTTTCTAGTTTATACTTGATGTTGTGGTACATCTTCAAGTAACTTTCTGTGGAAGATGAATGGGAGCTAAGCCTGTTCTTACATTATTAGTAGAATTAGTAATAATAATACTGTTGTTGCTTTGGGGTTGTGTTTTGTTTTGTAGAGACAGGGTCTCACTTTGTTGCCCAGGCTGGGTCTCAAACTCCGGGGCTCAAAGCAGTCCTCCTGCTTCAGACTCCCAAAGTGTTGGGATTACAGGCATGAGCCACCATGCCCAGCCAATACTGTGCTTCATTTTTATTTATTTATTTATTTAATTTATTTTTGAGATGGAATCTCACTCTGTCGCCCATGCTGGAGTGCAGTGGCGCAATTTTAGTTCACTGCAACCTCTGCCTCCAGGGTTCAAGCGATTCTCCTGCCTTGGCCTCCTGAGTACCTGGGTTTACAGGCATGCACCACCATGCCCAGCTAATTTTTGTATTTTTAGTAGAGACAGGATTTCACCTTTTTGGCCAGGCTGGTCTTGATCTCCTGACCTCAAGTGATCCACCCACCTCGGTCTCCCGAAGTGCTGGGATTACAGGCGTGAGCCACCGCACCCAGCCCAATACTGTTCTTTAAATACACATTTAGTACTAAGCTAGGCATTGTAAAAGATTATAAGAGAATTATAAATCCCTGCTTACACTCTGAGGTTTAAAACAATATGAACTTTACATTTCAAGTTTAGCCCCACTACATGTAAGCTACCTTATTTTAGCAAGTTACTTAATTTATCTGAGCCTCATTGTTTTAAATCTGTAAAGTATAAGTAAAAATATCTACCTTCAGGAATTACCGTGAGGTTTGTATAGGGTTGGGAACAAAGTTTTGGAGTCAGACTACTTGTGTTCAAATCCTGGCTTCTCCATTTAACTAGACGTGCAGTTTTAGACAAATTACTTCACTATACCATGCCTTAGTTTTTCTGGAATGTAAAATGTTATAATAGTATGTAAATTTAAAGGATTTTATTTTTTAAAAAATATGTAAGGAAAGTGTTTAGAAGGTACATGGTCTGTCTGTGGATATACCAAAATCAATCCATTGTGTTCTTTTCCCCAAACTCCAATATTCCCTTGTTCTCTTAATGAGTAGCACCACCATCTAACTGGTTTTCAAGCCAAAAATAAGGGAACTATCTTCAGTAACTCCCTCTTTATCTCGTGTTTACTTTGCAAGTTCCATGGATTTCCCCCTTTTCATATCTTTTTACACATCTTTCAGTCCCCTCTACTACACTTCAATTCAGTTCATCATTATCTCCAGTTGTATTACAGCTTTCTAACTGGTCTCCAGTTGTATACCCAATTCTGTCCCCTTCAGGCCATTCTTCTCATTTAGGCAATAGTGATCTTTGTCAAATACAAAGATGACTGGGTGTGGAAGACTGGGAAGAAGAAGGAATTGGGGGGCAGCTCCCAGATTTTTTTCTTAGATACCTGAATAAATTCATATCAGAGAAAACAGGAGAGGAATCAGGTTTTTAGGAGAAGATTTTTTTTTTCCTACTGGGCTAGCAGGACTAGATGAAGACCTTCAGAAACCCTGGGCACTGAGAAGATCATAAGGTCTCTTCCCAAATATAATTAAAAATAAAATACTAAGGTAAAATATATTTTAATTATTATTTTTGAAAACTTATTTTTTCCAAATGTTTTCCCTCTTGAGTCTGTGTATGTGTGCCCTAAATACATGTTTCATCGGCTAGTTGGATAATCCTGTACTGTTGTGTTTTCTTTTAGAGACGGAATCTCGCTGTGTCACCCAGGCTGGAATGCAGTGACTCGATCATAACTCACTATGACCTCGAACTCCCAGGCTAAAACAATCCTCAAGCAATCCTTCCACCTCAGCCTCCTGAGTAGCTGGGAGTAGCTGATTAACTAATGTGTGCCACCACGCCCAGCTAACTTGTGTATGTGTGTGCATGTGTGTGCACGCATGTAGAGCTAGGGGTCTTGCTATGTTGCTCAGGCTAGTCTTGAACTCCTGGCCTCAAGCAGTCTTCTTGCCTTGACCTCTCAAACCAGTGGGACTGTAGGTGTGAGCCACTGCTCCTGGCTGAGCACTGTTTTTTTAGGACAGAGACTGTATTCATTGTTGCAATCTTCAGCTTTTGGAACATCGTCTAGGACAGAGAAGCTGCACAATATGTATTTATCGAATGAGTGAATGATACTTTTGGGAGAGAAGACAGTGGGTTGGAGAAATATCTTGGAAGAATTGGAAATTTTAGGTGGACCTTGAAGAAAAGGTAAAATTCAATTAGGACACAAGCAGTGATCAAAAGCATTGAGTTGGGAACAAAGTGGTAGGATGTGGGAGTTAGTATGCAGTGAAAAAAACTAAAATATAGAAAGAGATTATGTGTTTAATAGAAATAGGATTGACTAAAGTGAATCCACATTGTATCTGTAAGAGGTCCATCGTTGAACTTTATTGTTTTTGTTTTGTTTTTGAGACAGGGTCTCACTCTTATCTAGGCTGGAGTGCAGTGGCACAATCTCAGCTCACTGCAGTCTCAGCCTGCCAGGTTCAAGTGATTCTCCTGCCTCAGCCTCCCATGTAGGGATTACAGGCCTGCACCACCACACCTGGATAATTTTTGTGTTTTTAGTACAGACGGGATTTCACCATGTTGGCCAGGCTTGTCTCGAACTCCTGACTTCAAGTGATCCACCTGCCTCGGCCTTCCAGAGTGCTGGGATTACAGGCCTGAGCCACTGCACCCAGCCACCTGTATTTATTTTTGAGACGGGGTCTTGTTCTGTCTCCTTGGCTGGAGTGCAGTGGTGCAATCATGGCTCACTGCAGCCTTGACTTCCCAGGCTCAATGAATCATCTCACCTCAGTCTCCTGAGTACAGGGACTACAGGTGTGCACCACCATACCTGGCTAATGTTTGTATTTTTTGTAGAGATGGTGTTTCGCCATCTTGCCCAATCTGGTCTCAAACTCCTGGCCTCAAGTGATCCACCCGTCTAGGCCTCCTACAGTGCTGGGATTACAGGGTTGAGCCACCACACCCAGCCTCATGGTTGAACTTTAGGAGAGCCACACATCTCCTGATGATACATGCAAAACTTCATGCGTCCATTTTTTTCTGAGTTGAAGTTTCATAGTTTTCATCCAATTCTCAAAGGTGTTTATAAACCAATAAAGGTTAAAAATCATGTTGTGCATTTGAAAGACTAATAGAAAGGCTTAAGCTTAATGCTGTAGCAAATTAGTCTTCAAAAGTTTTCTACTATAGCATTCATTAGGAACAGAAGAGAGGGAATGAGACCCTAAGATTTAGAGATGAAGTCTGAAACTTAGGACTTTATATTTATCTGAACATCATATGTAAATTTTACTATTATGGGACTGGTATTAATGCTTCCTTATAAAAATATATTTAGCCTCATCAGTGATCAGGGAAGCATATTTGGGACCAGTCTGTTCAGTTGGCACAAATTAAAAAGCCCGTCATATCGGTAAGGAAAAGGTAAAATGATTTGTTTATAGACAACATGATCTTTTATGTACAAAACCCTAAAGATTCCACCCAAAAAACCCTGTTAGAACTAAAAAACAAAGTTGCAGGATGCAAAATCACACAAAATTTATCTGCATTTCGATGTAAAATTTAAAAAGGAAATCTTAAAAATTCCATTTACAATAGCATCAAAACTAAAATACTTGTGAATAAATTTAACCAAAGAGGCAAAAGACTTGTAAACTGAAAACTACAAACATTGCTGAAAGAAATTAAAGAATACACAAATAAGTGGAATGACGCACTGTGTTCATAGATTGAAACAGTTAATATTAAGATGTTGATACTACTCAAAGTGATCTACAGATTCATTATGTAATCCCTGTCAAAATCCCAGTGACTTTTTTTCAGAAATAGAAAAATTCATCCTAAAATGTATATGAAAACTCAGAGTACCCCAAATAGCCAAACAATTTTGCAAGAGAACAAAGTTGAAGGTCTCATGCTTCCCGATTTCAAAATTTAACTATAAAGCTACAGTAATCAAAACACTGTAGTCCTAGCATAAAGACAGACATACAGAATAAAGAACCCAGAAATAAACCCTCACATATATGGTCAATTGATTTTTGACAAAGTTGCCGAGACCAGTCAATCAATGGAGAAAGGATATCCAGTTTTCTCCATTTTTACATGTGGATATCCAGTTTTCCCAACACCATGTATTGAAAAGATAAATAACCTAAATGATAAATCTAAATATCTAAAAAATAAATAATCTAAAAATATCCAGGTTTTTTTTGGTCAGGTGCAGTGGCTTACGCCTGTAATCCCAACACTTTGGGAGGCCGAGGTGGGTGGATCACTTGAGGTCAGGAGTTTGAGACTAGCCTGGCCAACATGGTGAAACCCCATCTCTACTATAAATGCAAAAATTATCTGTGTGTGGTAGCGGGCACCTGTAATGCCAGCTACTCAAGAGCCAGAGGCTCGAGAATCTCTTGAACCCGAGAGGCTGAGGTTGCAGTGAGCCAAGATCGTGCCACTGCACTCCAGTTGGGGTGACAGAGTGAGACTCTGACTCAAAAAAAAAAAAAAAAATCCAGTTTTCCCAACAGCATTTATCTTTTCAATAAATGGTGTATTTTGCATGTGGATAATCCAGTTTTCCCAACACGATTTATCTTTAAGATAGCCACATGCAAAATTAACTCAAAATGGATCAAAGACTTAAATGAAAGTGCTAAAACTCTTAGATGAAAACAGGAAAACCTTCATGACATTGGATTTGGCAATTATATACTGAATATAACACCAAAAGCAAAGGCAACAAAAAATAAATTGGACTTTATCAAAATTAAAAATGTTTATTCATCAAAGGACACAACAGAGTGAAAAGGAAACTCATGGAATGGGAGAAATATTTACAAAGCATATATCTGGTAAGGGATTAAAATCCATTATAAATACATTTTAAAATCCTTCAACTCACCAAATAAAATCCCAATTCAAAAATGGGCAAAGGACTTAAACAAAGGTTTCTCCAAAGAAGATAAACAAATGGCTGTTAAGCCCATGAAAAGATGATCAACATAACTAATTAGGGAATTGCAAATCAAACCACTTCACACTCATTAGGATGACAGTTATTTAAAAAAAACAAAACAGGGCCAGGCGCAGTGGCTCATGCCTGTAATCCCAGCACTTTGGGAGGCCGAGGCAGGCGTATCACGAGGTTGGGAGTTCAAGACTAGCCTGACCAACATGGTGAAACCCCGTCTGTACTAAAAATACAAAAATTAGACAGGTGTGGTGGCGTATGCCTGTAATCTGAGCTTCTCAGGAAGCTGAGGCAGGAGAATCACTTGAACCCAGGAGGTGGAGGTTGCAGTGAGCCGAGATCACGCCACTGCACTTTAGCCTGGGCGACAGACCGAGACTCCATCTCAAAAAAAAACAAAAAAAAAAAACAAGTATTAGTGAGGAAGTGAAGAAAGTCAACCCCTTGTGCATTGCTGGGATGAATGTAAAATGATAGTCAGGATGGGAAATCAGTATGGTTGTTCCTCAAAAAATTAAACCTAAGGTCAGGCACGGTGGCTCACGCTTGTAATCCCCGCACTTTGGGAGGCTGAGGCAGGTGGATCTTGTGAGCCCAAAAGTTTGAGATCATCCTGGGCAACATGGCAAAACCCTGTCTCTACAAAAAGTACAAAAATTAGCCAGGTGTAATAGTACATGCCTGTAGTTCCAGCTACTCAGGAGACTGAGGTGGGAGGATCACCTGTGTCCAGGAGGTTGAGGCTGCAGTGAGCCATGAGCATGCCACTGCACTAAATAAAGAATTACCATAGGATCCAGCAATTCCACTTCTAGTATCTACCAAAAGAATTGAAAGCAGGGACTTCAACAGATATTTATATATCCATGTTCATGGCAGCATTATTCACAGTAGCCAAAAGGTAGAAGTATCCCAAGTGTCCATCAATGGATGAATGGATAAAATAATATGGTATATACATACAATGGGATATCATTCTGCCTTGAGAAATTCTGACATGTGTTATAACATGGATGAACTTTGAAGATACACTAAGTGAGATAAGCTAGCCACAAAAGAACAAATAGTGTATGATTTTTCTAATACCAAGTGTAAACCAAAAGTATCCAAGACAGGTCTCAATCCATTTAGGAAGTTTATTTTGCCAGGGTTAAGGATGTGCCTGTAATGCAGCCTCAAGTGGTCCCAAGGTGGTCGGGGTACAGCTTGCTTTTATACATTTTAGAGAGTCATGAGACATCAATCAATACATGTAAGATGTACATTGGTTTAATCTGGAAAGGCAGGAACACTTGAAACTGGGGCTTCCAGGTCATAGGTATATTTTAAAATTTTCTGGTTTTTTTTTATTATACTTTAAGTTTTAGGGTACACGTGCACAATGTGCAGGTTTGTTACATATGTATACATGTGCCATGTTGGTGTGCTGCACCCATTAACTCGTCATTTAACATTAGTTATATCTCCCAATGCTATCCCTCCCCCTCCCCCCACCCCACAACAGGCCCCAGTGTGTGATGTTCCCCTTCCTGTGTCCATGTGTTCTCATTGTTCAATTCCCACCTATGAGTGAGAACATGCAGTGTTTGGTTTTTTATCCTTGCCATAGTTTACTGAGAATGATGGTTTCCAGCTTCATCCATATCCCTACAAAGGACATGAACTCATCATTTTTTATGGCTGCATAGTATTCCATGGTGTATATGTGCCACATTTTCTTAACCCAGTCTATCATTGTTGGACATTTGGGTTGGTTCCAAGTCTTTGCTATTGTGAATAGTGCTGCAGTAAACATACGTGTGCATGTGTCTTTATAGCAGCATGTTTTATAATCCTTTGGGTATATACCCAGTAATGGGATGGCTGGGTCAAATGGTATTTCTAGTTCTAGATCCCTGAGGAATCGCCACACTGACTTCCACAATGGTTGAACTAGTTAACAGTCCCACCAACGTGTAAAAGTGTTCCTATTTCTCCACATCCTCTCCAGCACCTGTTGTTTCCTGACAACGGGAAACAAATGTATTTTAATGATCGCCATTCTAACTGGTGTGAGATGGTATCTCATTGTGGTTTTGATTTGCATTTCTCTGGTGGCCAGTGATGATGAGCATTTTTTCATGTGTCTGTTGGCTGCATAAATGTCTTCTTTTGAGAAGTGTCTGTTCATATCCTTTGCCCACTTGTTGATAGGGGTGTTTTTTTCTTGTACATTTGTTGGAGTTCATTGTAGATTCTGGATATTAGCCCTTTGTCAGATGAGTAGATTGCAAAAATTTTCTCCCATTCTGTAGGCTGCCTGTTCACCCCAGTGGTAGTTTCTTTTGCTGTGCAGAAGCTCTTTAGTTTAAATAGATCCCATTTGTCTACTTTGGCTTTTGTTGCCATTGCTTTTGGTGTTTTACACATGAAGTCCTTGCCCATGCCTATGTCCTGAATGGTATTGCCTAGGTTTTCTTCTAGGGTTTTTATGGTTTTAGGTCTAACATTTAAGTCTTTAACCCATCTTGAATTAATTTTTGTATAAGGTGTAAGGAAGGGATCCAGTTTCAGCTTTTCTACATAAGGCTAGCCAGTTTTCCCAGCACCATTTATTAAATAGGGAATCCTTTCCCCATTTCTTGTTTTTGTCAGGTTTGTCAAAGATTAGTTGTTGTAGATACGCAGCATTATTTCTGAGGGCTCTGTTCTGTTCCATTGGTCTACATCTCTGTTTTGGTACCAGTACCATGCTGTTTTGGTTACTGTAGCCTTGTAGTATAGTTTGAAGTCAGGTAGCGTGATGCCTCCCCCTTTGTTCTTTTGGCTTAGGATTGACTTGGCAATGCAGGCTCTTTTTTGGTTGCATGTGAACTTTAAAGTAGTTTTTTCCAATTCTGTGAAGAAAGTCATTGGTAGCTTGATGGGGATGGCATTGAATCTATAAATTACCTTGGGCAGTATGGCCATTTTCACAATATTGATTCTTCCTACCCATGAGCATGGAATGTTCTTCATTTGTTTGTATCCTCTTTTATTTCGTTGAGCAGTGGTTTGTAGTTCTCCTTGAAGAGGTCCTTCACATCCCTTGTAAGTTGGATTCCTAAGTATTTTATTCTCTTTGAAGCAATTGTGAATGGGAGTTCACTCATGATTTGGCTCTCTGTTTGTCTGTTATTGGTGTATAAGAATGCTTGTGATTTTTGCACATTGATTTTGTATCGTGAGACTTTGCTGAAGTTGCCTATCAGCTTAAGGAGATTTTGGGCTGAGATGATGGGGTTTTCTAGATATACAATCATGTCATCTGCAAACAGGGACAGTCTGACTTCCTCTTTTCCTAATTGAATACCCTTTATTTCCTTCTCCTGCCTGATTGCCCTGGCCAGAACTTCCAATACTATGTCGAATAGGCATGGTGAGAGAGGGCATCCCTGTCTTGTGCCAGTTTTCAAAGGGAATGCTTCCAGTTTTTGCCCATTCAGTATGATATTGGCTGTAGGTTTGTCATAAATAGCTCTTATTGTTTGAGATACGTTCCATCAATCAATAAATTAGGTAATTTATTGAGAGTTTTTAGCATGAAGGGCTGTTAAATTTTGTCAAAGGCCTTTTCTGCATCTATTGAGATAATCATGTGGTTTTTGTCTTTGGTTCTGTTTATATGCTGGATTACGTTTATTGATTTGCATATGTTGAACCAGCCTTGCATCCCAGGGATGAAGCCCACTTGATCATGGTGGATAAGCTTTTGGATGTGTTGCTGGATTTGGTTTGCCAGTATTTTATTGAGGATTTTTGCATCAATGTTCCTCAGGGATATTGGTCTAAAATTCTCTTTTCTTGTTGTGTCTCTGCCAGGCTTTGGTATCAGGATGATGCTGGCCTCATAAAATGAGTTAGGGAAGATTCCCTCTTTTTCTGTTGACTGGAATAGTTTCAGAAGGAATGGTACCAGCTCGTCCTTGTACCTCTGGTAGAATTCAGCTGTGACTCTGTCTGGACCTGGACTTTTTTTGGTTTGTGAGCTATTAATTATTGCCTCAATTTCAGAGCCTGTGATTGGTCTATTCAGAGATTCAACTTCTTCCTGGTTTAGTCTTGAGAGGGTGTATGTGTCCAGGAATTTATCCATTTCTTCTAGATTTTCTAGTTTATTTGCATAGAGGTGTTTATAGTATTCTGTGATGGTAGTTTGTATTTCTGTGGGATCGGTGGTGATATCCCCCTTATCATTTTTTATTGTGTCTATTTGATTCTTCTCTCTCTTCTTTATTAGTCTTGCTAGTGGTCTATTAATTTTGTTGATCTTTTCAAAAAGCCAGCTCCTGGATTCATCGATTTTTTGAAGGGTTTTTTGTGTCTCTATTTCCTTCAGTTCTGCTCTGATCTTAGT
Organism: Pongo abelii; assembly: GCF_028885655.2. Taxonomy (NCBI): domain Eukaryota; kingdom Metazoa; phylum Chordata; class Mammalia; order Primates; family Hominidae; genus Pongo; species Pongo abelii. The sequence continues at coordinate 84,396,549 of NC_071985.2, read as the reverse complement.
TATTTCTTGCCTTCTGCTAGCTTTTGAATGTGTTTGCCCTTGCTTCTCTAGTTCTTTTAATTGTGATGTTAGGGTGTCAATTTTAGATCTTTCCTGCTTTCTCTTGTGGGCATTTAGTGCTATAAATTTCCCTCTATACACTGCTTTAAATGTGTCCCAGAGATTCTGGTATGTTGTATCTTTGTTCTCATTGGTTTCAAAGAACATCTTTATTTCTGCCTTCGTTTCGTTATGTACCCAGTAGTCATTCAGGAGCAGGTTGTTCAGTGTCCATGTAGCTGAGCAGTTTTGAGTGAGTTTCTTGATCCTGAGTTCTAGTTTGATTGCACTGTGGTCTGAGAGACTGTTATAATTTCTGTTCTTTTACATTTGCTGAAGAGTGCTTTACTTCCAACTATGTGGTCAATTTTGGAATAGGTGTGGTATCGTGCTGAAAAGAATGTATATTCTGTTGATTTGGGGTGGAGAGTTCTGTAGATGTCTATTAGGTCCGCTTGGTGCAGAGCTGAGTTCAATTCCTGGATATCCTTGTTAACTTTCTGTCTCGTTGATCTATCTAATGTTGACAGTGGGGTGTTAATGTCTCCCATTATTATTGTGTGGGAGTCTAAGTCTCTTTGTAGGTCTCTAAGGACTTGCTTTATGAATCTGGGTGCTTCTGTATTTGGTGCATATATATTTAGGATAGTTAGCTCTTCTTGTTGAACTGATCCCTTTAGTATTATGTGATGGCCTTCTTTGTCTCTTTTGATCTTTGTTGGTTTAAAGTCTGTTTTATCAGAGACTAGGATTGCAACCCCTGCCTTTTTGTGTTTTCCATTTGCTTGGTAGATCTTCCTCCATCCCTTTATTTTGGGCCTATGTGTGTCTCTGCACATGAGATGGGTTTCCTGAATACAGCACACTGATGGGTCTTGACTCTTTATCCAATTTGCCAGTCTGTGTCTTTTAATTGGAGCATTTAGCCCATTTACATTTATGTTAATATTGTTATGTGTGAATTTGATCCTGTCATGATGATGTTAGCTGGTTATTTTGCTCGTTAGTTGATGCAGTTTCTTCCTAGCCTCGATGGTGTTTACAATTTGGCATGTTTTTGCAGTGGCTGGTACTGGTTGTTTCTTTCCATGTTTAGTGCTTCCTTCAGGAGCTCTTTTAGGGCAGGCCTGGTGGTGACAAAATCTCTCAGCATTTGCTTGTCTGTAAAGGATTTTATTTCTCCTTCACTTATGAAGCTTAGTTTGGCTGGATATGAAATTCTGGGTTGAAAATTCTTTTCTTTAAGAATGTTGAATATTGGCCCCCACTCCCTTCTGGCTTGTAGAGTTTCTGCCAGGAGATCCGCTGTTAGTCTGATGGGCTTCCCTTTGTGGGTAACCCAACCTTTCTCTCTGGCTGCCCTTAACATTTTTTCCTTCATTTCAACTTTGGTGAATCTGACAATTATGTGTCTGGGAGTTGCTCTTCTCGAGGAGTATCTTTGTGGCGTTCTCTGTATTTCCTGAATTTGAATGTTGGCCTCCCTTGCTAGACTGGGGAAGTTCTCCTGGATAATATCCTTCAGAGTGTTTTCCATCTTGGTTCCATTCTCCCCGTCACTTTCAAGTACACCCATCAGACGTAGATTTGGTCTTTTCACATAGTCCCATATTTCTTGGAGGCTTTGTTTGTTTCTTTTTATTCTTTTTTCTCTAAACTTCTCTTCTTGCTTCATTTCATTCATTTGATCTTCCATCACTGATACCCTTTCTTCCAGTTGATCAAATTGGCTACTGAGGCTTGTGCATTTGTCATATAGTTCTCGTGTCATGGTTTTCAGCTCCATCAGGTCCTTTAAGGACTTCTCTGCATTAGTTATTCTAGTTAGCCATTTGTCTAATTTTTTTTCAAGGTTTTTAACTTCTTTGCCATGGGTTCGAACTTCCTCCTTTAGCTCGGAGTAGTTCAATTGTCTGAAGCCTTCTTCTCTCAGCTCGTCAAAGTCATTCTCCGTCCAGCTTTGTTCCGTTGCTGGTGAGGAGCTGCGTTCCTTTGGAGGAGGAGAGGCGCTCTGATTTTTAGAGTTTCCAGTTTTCCTGCTCTGTTTTTCCCCATCTTTGTGGTTTTATCTACCTTTGGTCTTTGATGATGGTGATGTACAGATGGGGTTTTGGTTTGGATGTCCTTTCTGTTTGTTAGTTTTCCTTCTAAAAGTCAGGACCCTCAGCTGCAGGTCTGTTGGAGTTTGCTGGAGGCCCACTCCAGACCCTGTTTGCCTGGGTATCAGTAGCAGAGGCTGCAGAACAGTGGATATTGGTGAACAGCAAATGTTGCTGCCTGATCATTCCTCTGGAAGTTTTGTCTCAGAGGAGTACCCGGCCGTGTGAGGTGTCAGTCTGCCCCTACTGGGGGGTGCCTCCCAGTTAGGCTACTCGGGGGTCAGGGACTCACTTGAGGAGGCAGTCTGTCTGTTCTGAGATCTCCAGCTGCATGCTGGGAGAACCACTACTCTCTTTAAAGCTGTCAGACAGGGACATTGAAGTCTGCAGAGGATTCTGCTGCTTTTTGTTTGGCTATGCCCTGACCCCAGAGGTGGAGTCTACAGAGGCAGGCAGGCCTCCTTGAGCTGCAGTGGGCTCCACCCAGTTCGAGCTTCCTGGCCGCTTTGTTTACCTACTCAAGCCTGGGCAATGGCGGGTGCCCCTCCCCCAGCCTCGCTGCTGCCTTGCAGTTTGATCTTAGACTGCTGTGCTAGCAATGAGCAAGGCTCCGTGGGCGTAGGACCCTCCGAGCCAGGCACGGGATGTAATCTTCTGGTGTGCCGTTTGCTAAGACCATTGGAAAAGCACAATATTAGGGTGGGAGTGACCTGATTTTCCAGGTGCTGTCTATCACCCCTTTCTTTGACTAGGAAAGGGAATTCCCTGACCCCTTGCACTTCCTGGGTGAGGCGATGCCTTGCCCTGCTTCGGCTCACGCTCGGTGTGCTGCACCCACTGTCCTGCACCCACTGTCCGACACTCCCCAGTGAGATGAACCCAGTACCTCCGTTGGAAATGCAGAAATCACCCATCTTCTGCATCGCTCACGCTGGGAGCTGTAGACTGGAGCTGTTCCTATTCGGCCATCTTGGCTCCTCCCCATTTTAAAATTTTCTGATCAGCAATTGGTTGAAAGAGTTATCAATGAGTGTCTGGGTTACAGTAAGACATTGTAGGGACCAAGGTTTTATCAAGCGTATGAAGCCTCCAAGTGGCAGGCTTCACAGAGAATAGACTGTAAATATTTCTTATCAGACTTTAAGAGTCTGTTCTATCAACAATTCCAAGAGAGGAGGGTATAATTAGGCATATCCAGCCCCCTGCTTCCATAATGACCTGAGCTAGTTTTTCAAGTTCACTTTGGAATGCCCTTGGCCGAGAGAAGGCTTCCATTCTGATAGCGGGGTGGGGTGGGGGGAAGGGAGGATGGTCTTATAATTTTATTTGTGGTTTAAACAGGTATCTAGAGTAGTCATGTCCATCGGGACAAAAAATAGAATGATGGTTTCCTAGGCTGAAGGAGGGAAGAATTGAGAGTTATTTTTAGATACAGATTTATTTTATTTTATTTTATTTTTTTGAGATGGTGTCTCACTCTATTGCCCAGGCTGGAGTGCAGTGGTGTAATCTCGGCTCACTGCAAACTCCACTTCCTAGGTTAAAACTATTGTCCCTCCTCAGCTTCCCGAGTAGCTGGGATTACAGGCATGCGCCACCACATCCAGCTAGTTTTTGTATTTTTCGTAGAGACGGGGTTTCACCATGTTGGCCAGCTGGTCATGAACTGCCGACCTCTGGTGATCTGCCCACCTCGGCCTCCGAAAGTGTTGGGATTACAGGTGTGAGCCACTGCGCCCGGCCTAGATACAGAATTTCAGTTGAAGAAGATAAGTTCTGGAGATGGATGATGGTAATGGTTGTACAGCAGTGTGCATGTACTGAATGTCTCTGAACTATATACTTAAAAATGTTTAAAGTGGTAAACCTGATATATATATATGTTAAAGAAATGTTTAAAGTTGGCCCATATCTGGAGGATACAGATCATCAGAATATCTTAATCATTGCTGGTGGGAGTGTAAATTGGTATAGCCCTTTTGGAACAATTTGGCATTATCTTGTAAAGATAAACATTTCCATGCCCTTTGACCTGCCATTTTGCTCCTAGGGGCATATACATAAAAGAAACTTTGTTTTTTTTTTTTTTTTTTTGAGACAGAGTTTGCTCTGTTGTCCAGGCTCAAGTAAAGTGGCACAATCACAGCTCACTGCATCCTTGATCTTCCGGCCTCCAGCTATCCTCCCACTTCACCCTGCTAGTAGCTGGGACTACAGGTGCATGCCACCATGCCCAGAGAATTTTTTTTTTTTTTTTTTTTTTGGTAGAGGCAGGGTTTCACTATTGTATTAGTTCATTTTTAAGCTGCTGATAAAGACATAACCAAAACTAAAAACAAAAAGAGGTTTAATTGGACTTACAGTTCCACGTGGCTGGGGGGGCCTCAGAATCTTGGCAGGAGGCAAAAAGCACTTCTTTTTTTTTGGTTTTGGTTTTTTTTTTGAGATGGAGTGTCACTCTGTCGCCAGGCTGGAGTGCAGTGGTGCGATCTCGGCTCACTGCAACCTCTGCCTCCTGGGTTCAAGCAATTCTTCTGCCTCAACCTTCCAAGTAGCTGGGACAACAGGCGCATGCCATCATGCCCAGCTAATTTTTGTATTTTCAGTAGAGACGGGGTTTCACCATGATGGCCAGGCTGGTCTCCATCTCCTGACCTTGTGATCTGCCCACCTCAGCCTCCCAAAGTGCTGGGATTACAGGCGTGAGCCACCACGCCTGGTCAAAGGCACTTCTTAATGGCAGTGGCAAGAGATAAATGAGGAAGAAGTAAAAGTAGAAACACCTGATAAAACCATCAGATCTCGTGAGACTTACTCACTGTCACGAGAATAGCACAGAAAAGACCAGCCCCCATGATTCAGTTACCTCCCCTTGGGTCCCTCCCATGACACGGGGGAATTCTGGGAGATAAAATTAAAGTTGAGATTTGGGTGGGGACACAGACAAACCATATCAACTATCTTGTCCAAGCTGGTCTTGAACTCCTGGGCTCAAGCAATCCTCCTGCCTCAGGCTCCCAAAGTGCTGGGATTACAGGAATGAGCCACTGCGCCCAGTTCAAAAAAACTTTTTAACAAGTATCGGGTCATACATACAAGAGTGTTCATGTGAGCACTCTTTTTAATACCAAAACCTGAAAACAACCCAAATGCCCATTAACAGGCAAGGGAATAGACAAATTAATTAGAAGCTCCTGGAGGACAGGGACCACCTCTACAAAAAATAAAAAATCAGTACCTTCCCCATCTCACACAGTGTCCCAGGACCCTGCAGGGCAGTGGAGGTGCACCCATAAATAAATAAGGATATATTTATATCCACTCCAAGTGAATGTACCATAATTATATGCCATAATGTGGATTAATCCTAGCAATATAGTATTAAGTGAAAAGCATATGTCCTTAAAGATTACATATAAAGTTAATAACATCTAAACACTCCCTCCCCCCAAAAAAACCCCACTCTTTTTGAATATACTTACATGTGACGTTAAAAGGGAAAACAGAATGATTTCAGTAGTGTTACCTTGGAATGGGGAAGAGGCTGGGTGATACAACTGAAGATCAAACAGGTGAATGTGAATGGAAATTCATTTCCTAGTTTTCATGTTGGTGGTCATGTCTTGTGTATTTGTTGTATTATTTTAAATGAATGGATAAATGAATGAAGGATTGAGGGTCTTCAGTGCACCAACAATGAGAATGTGTCATGAGCCGAGAATAATGATGTATCTAATTCTATGCATCTATGCATCTGAGGGGGCCTTAGAAAATGCATTCTGTATCTGTTTGATATAAATAAGTGGAAGATGGTGGGGGGAGTGATGTTTTAAATTACTCAGCATCAAATAAAATGGATACTCTGGAAAAATGTGTCACATTTCTCCTGTGGTTTCTAGTACCCTCTGACCAATTGCCACTTTTGCCTGGGCATTTAAGCATCCCAATTTTAGGAGATTGGTGATAGTAGAAAGTCAGTGAAACATCTTAAGCTTGCATAAGAATTTTGCAAAACAAGCAGTGTTTCTTTTTTTAAAAAAAAAAAATTAGTCTGGAAGCCTTATATCAGATAGATTCATTTGGGAGAGAGATCACATTCAGGGAAACCAACTATAAGGCTGTCACTATAACACAATTTTTAGTGAGGAATCCCTTGACCAAGTAAGTAGTATCAGCAGAAATTAAGAAGAAAGAGCAAATCCAAGAGCATTGGTGGTTCACAGAATTAAAGATATTGTGGTTCTTAGAATTAAACAAGATGTGCCAGTTATAAACAAAATAATTAAAAGATGAGGTGAATAAGAGAATACATCAACAATTCTAAGGTTTCTATCGGGGCATTTCAAGATCTTATGTGACCTTATACAATTAAAGAATACATAATTATGACTCAAAATTAGGTACAAAAGTGAATATTTATTTAGAAGGGGCCAATGCAAATGAGCAGCCCACTCATTTGTTTAATTTTAACAAATGTCTGAAGTTTAATATTATTAACTTCATGGTAAATTTGTCTCTGGATTTTAACCTGATACTGTGACAAGCCTGCCATAGAGTGGTTGGGAAGACCTCCTTCATTGGGAAAGGAAAATATAAAAACTTCAGTTTGACTAAACTTTTATGATCTTAGAGTCAGAAGGGGGCCTTAGAAAATGCATAAATACCTAAACAAATCCACATTCCTTTTCTCATGCATGAATTGTGGCAGTCTTAATAGAAGCCTAAAATCTGAGGTGACCTTGCGCATTACAAATACACACTGTCATGCTTACTCAATATTCCCATGATACATTGTTGGCCAATAATCCACTTTTGCTCACTGTTTAAACTCTTACCCTTCACCTTAGTGATTTACTCTGCTGCCAAAAAAGACACTGATTTTATTCACACAGAAACATAAATACCATAAGCAATACTGTTGAATGTCAGAGCTTCAGGTCCCTGACTCTAGGCCTTTTCAGGAGCTCCATCTCAAATTGACTTACACTTCTATCACAGGGCCTGCTCTATAATGGATACTCAAAAATAACTGAAAGAGATGAAATGCATGCTCTGTATACGAAAGCACAGGAGATCAGGAGCGGTGGCTCACACCTGTAATCCCAGGACTTCGGGAGGCTGAGGCAGGTGGATTACTTGAGGCCAGGAGTTTGAAACCAGCCTGAACAACAAGGTGAAACCTTGCCTCTACTAAAAATACAAAAATTAGTGGGCATGGTCGTGGGCAACTGTACTCCCAGCTGCTTGGGAGGCTGAGAAACAAGAATCGCTTGAACCTGGGAGGCAGAGGCTGCAGCGAACCAAGATCACGCCACTGCACTCCAGCCTGGGCAACAGAGCAAGGCTGTCTTGTAAAAAAGAAGAAGAAAAAAAAAGCAAAAGGAATTTTTCACTTTCTCTTAGTGTGGTACAGATAACATGCTTTCCCAGTTAGAGGGAAATGACTCTAAAAGGCTAGCCAGACTTCTTTCATTTACTTCAATATGATTCTGTCATTTTTCTGTGGTCTGTTCTCAGTGTTCTCTCTTGAACCCCATGGGAATCATTTCTTTCATGTGTTCTGAACATGGGAAAGGTCAATTGACTAATTCAGATGAAACCTCCTGAAGTGACTATACCATGATGATCTTACCTCTATGTGAGGCCTGATCTTCAACTTTGAAAGTTTAGAAAATTGATTATATGGGTTCATATGATAGTGATCAGCCTCCAAGAAATTTAATTGAAAGAAAGTGACTTTATCAATGGCATTTAGACTAATGCTTACCACATAGTAGGTGCTCAGTAACTGTTGGTTAAGTTAATGACTGAAAGAAGAGACAATTAAATGAAAGTTGGTTGGAGATAACAGGTACTTTAGTATACATAGAGGACTTTTGAAAAGCTGGAAAAATAGGTCAAACTTTGAATTGCAGATAAACACAAATCCAAACTTGATTCAGAAGACAGTAGGAATGGGGCCTTTGAAGATTTTAGAGCCAAAAGAAGTGACACGATCAAAGTGGTGCCTTAGGAAAATTAATTTGGCAGTACAATTCAGGATGGATGGCAGGTTAGCAGACTATTATTGAAATATAGGCATACAGAAAACAAGAGCCAGAACTGGGGTGTTATTGAAAAAAAAAAAGACAAATACAAGGAACTAGAAAAGTAATTCACAGGACTAATTTGACATGGTTTGGAGGATAGGAAAAGAAGAGAAATGATTAAAATTATTCGGTATTTCTAGAGTAGCAGATGGAAGAATGGATTTGTAACAACAACAAAAAAACATATAAGCTCAGCTTGGTCTTGTATGCTCTTTGTCAATCTTTTTATTTATCCCCTTCGTTAAATCCCTGTCCAATTTCCTTTTTGGAATCTTTCCTACCTCTCTCACATCATTTACCACATTGGAGGTCATCTCATTTTTATTCAATAACCACACTTCTTTCTTCTCAGAAATGTAATTTGTGGTAAATTCTTTCTTGCCCCTGTGTTTCATTTTGGACATTTTCTAGTGTTTTCACTAACATATTGTTACTTTTATCCAGTATATTTTTCACCAAAGAAATTGTAGTTTTCATTTCTAGGAGTTCAGTTTGGGCCTTTTTAATATCTTTCCTGTCTTTACTTAACCATATTTAGTCTTTCCTCTAGCTTTTTCACAATATGGAATGCAGTTATAATACTGTTTTATACTGTTTTTAACTACCTTCCTTTATCTAAAAATCTCAACTAACTCCAAGTAGGATATATATAAGAAGAAAGCCATGTAAAGGCACATTATAATCAGATTGCTGACCACTACTAATGAAGAGAAAATTGAACAGCAGTTAGAAGTAAAGATTAGCTGATTATGGTGGCTCATACTGTAATCCCAGCACTTTGGGAGGCTGAGGCAGGAGAATGGCTTGACCCCAGGAGTTCAAAACCAGCCTGGCAACATAGTGAGACCCTGTCTCTACAAAAAATTTAAAATTTTAATAATTAGGCAGGTGTGGTAGTCTCGGCTATTCAGGAGGCTGTGGCAGGAGGATTGCTTGAGCCCAAGATTTTGAGGCCGCAGTGAGCTATGCACTCCACTGCACTATCCACTGGACTCCAGCCTAGGTGACAGCAAGATACAGACTTTAAAAAAATTAAAATTATAAATAAACAAAACCATGTATATGCATTTGATTCAGAGCTTCAAAATATATTAAGTAAAAACTGACAGATCTGAAGTAAAAAATAGATAAATCCACATTTATACCTAGATTACAAGTAGACAGAAAATCAGTAAGGATATAAAAGACTTGAAAAATGTTATTAGCAAAATAGATTTTAGATCTAAATGTAAAAAAATGAAACCATATAAGCCCTAGGAAAAAACAGGATGAATTCCTTTAGAACCGGGAGAAGGGAAAATCTTTTCTTAATTATTACTCAAAATCAGAAGAAATCATAATAAAGGCTGACAATTTTAAAAACATAAGGATTAAAGTAAAAAACATTTGCATGGGTATAGAAAGACCATAAGCATAGCAAAAGACAAATGAAAAACAGAAGATAATTGCAGTTTGTACCACAGACAAAAGGCTGATTTGCCTTAAAAACTGAGAAGATTACTCTAAAAGTATGAAAGGACAATGGAGAAAATTCACAAATAGTTCACAAAAAAAGATAGCAAATGCTCCTTAAATATGTGAAAAGATAATTGAGCTCACTCGTAGTAAGAGAAAGTTCATTGAAAGCAACACTAATACATTATTCCTTAGCTATCATTTTATCTCAACTACCAAATTGTCAGAAATTCAGAAATGTGACAGCACATTCTGTTAGCATGGCTGTGAATGATCAGACACTCTCATACATTACCAATGGCAATGCAAAATTATACAACCCCATAAAAGAGAATTAGCATTATCTAATTATATATGCCAATCAACTTTCAGGAAACTACCTTGAAGAGACATTTCCATATATAAAAATATATTTCAAAGATGTTTCATTGTAACATAATTTGTAATAGCAACGGATTAGAAACAACCTAAATGTCCATCAGTATGGGATTATTGAATAAGCTCTAGTATTCACTATTTAAATCAGAGCTTGAATTTAGCATCACTAAACCTGACATTATGTGCCTTCTGGTAAGATGTATTATGAAATATATAGCATTACCTATAAATAATTCTTGTCAAGCTCATTTTCATCTGAATTTAATCAAGATTTTAGGCTTAACTCCCAGTTTTCAGGAAATACAGAGGGTACAGGGATTAGATAGTGACATCATGAAGAAATAATTAGACAAATCCAGAATGTGGTGCATTCCACAAGAAAATAGGTCTACTCTCTCCAAAAAAAAAAACAAAAAACCAATGTTATAAAGAAAAAAATGTGAGGATATATTCTAGATTTTACAAGTCTAAGAAGACAAAAAAGTGCTATGAGAGAAACTTCATTAGTTCTTGTTCATATTAAGCAGGTATAAGAGATATTTTGGGGACAGTTGGGGAAATTGGAATACAGATTGAAAGATGATTTTAGGGAATTCATATTGTGGTTATATAGGGGTATGTCCTTATCCTTACAACAGGCATATTATAGCATTTAGGGTGAAGTTTGATGTCTGCTGTTTATTTTAAAATGATTCCAAAAAAGTAAGAAAAAGCAGATATTGCAAAAAATGCTAGTAATTGTTGGATCTACGTGATATACACTTGTTCATTGTATTGCTCTCTCAACTTTTCTGTTTGAATGTTTTTATTAAAATATTGAAATTTTTCACTATAATTAGTCTAAGTGGAGGTTTTTTTCTTCTCTATATTGTGGGCACTTTGTGAAGCCTTTCAATCTGAGGACTTTCACCTTTCTTTAGTTCTAGGATATTCTTGTCATTTCTCCAGATATTCCCTCCCCTCCATTTTTTTCTGTCTTGGATTCATGTTGCATATATTGGTTTCAACATTATCATTTCCTGACTCCATACGGTTTTTCTTTCATATTTTACCTTAAGAATTTTTTTTAAAGATTCTTCTTAGCGTTTCCGACCTTATTTCCTAGCTCACAAGTTTGTTCTTTGGATTTACTCATTTTTCACATTACTCCTTTCATTGAGTGCTTTTCTTTCAGTCATTATATGAGTCCCAGCATAATTTTCTTGTTCTTTTTTCCTTTTCCCAATATCTTCTCTTAACTCTTTAAGGATATTTAATATGTTTGTTTTAAATTCTTGTTCTGTTTGGTCTATTAATTCTCTGTTAGAATGTTTCATTTTGTTTTTCCTGTACAATGCCTGTTCTCCTCAGATATTTGGACTGGACCATCTCCTATTATCTGCCCATCACCCCCACTTAACTTCTGTCGGGGAACTCTGCCCCTCATGGAAGCTTGCTTCTCTGCTCTGCTGTCTCCTAAGAGCTGCCTTCTTGCATTCACTTGAGGTGAGGGGAGGTGGGGAAGGATCCAGAGGAAAAAAAAGGAGCCAACTAGTCTGCCTGCACCTATAATTACCTCCTCCAGTTTCTTCTTCTTTTTTTTCTTTTTTTTTGAGATGGAGTTTTGCTCTTGTTGCCCAGGGTAGAGTGCAATGGCACAATCTCAGCTGACTGCAACCTCTGCCTCCCGGGTTCAAGCGATTCTCCTGCCTCAGCCTCCCGAGTAGCTGGGATTACAGGCATGCATCACCATGCCTGGCTAATTTTTTATTTTTAGTAGAGATGGTGTTTCTCCATGTTGGTCAGGCTGGTCTCGAACGCCTGACCTCAGGTGATCTGCCCACTTTGGCCTCCCAAAGTGCTGGGATTACAGGCATGAGCCACCGTGCCCAGCCCTCCTCCTCCAGGTTCTAACACTGCCCCAATATTGCCCTGACACTAGCCTGATGGTGGTATTACTGATATTTTTCTTCCACACAGTAGAGAAAGAGTAAGCAATGATGTGCCCAGTTCAACGTCGGGGGGAAAGAAAAAGACAAACACAAGTAAATTCTCATCTGGAATACCTATTTTCATGACACTGGTGCTCTTACTTGTTCAGACTGCCATTTCCTTCCATTCAGAAACTGACAGACTCTTTTTACTCCCAAAGGTTTCTTACAGTAAGCATCCTCACAGTTGGGTTGAAGGAGGAAGACATGGTAATTTTCTGTCTTGTTCCCAAAGGGTCATTTTTGAAAGATATTTTACCTTTTTTTTCCTCTCAGAGACAGAGCCTCATTCTGTTGCCCAGGCTGAAGTGCAGTGGTGCAATCATGGCTCACTGCAGCCTTGAATTCCTGAGCTCAAGCTATCCTCCCACCTCAGCCTCCTCAGTAGCTGGGAATACAGGCACACACCACCACCCCTGGCTGATTTTTAAATTTTTTTGTAGACACAAGATCTCGCTATGTTGCCCTAGCTGGTCTCAAACTCCCGGGCTCAAGCAATCCTTCTGCCTTTGCCTCCCAAAGTGCTGGGATTACAGGCGTGAGCCAGAGTGCCCAGCCTGGGAATCATAACAAACTGTACAGCCATTGCACTTGGCCTGATATTTTACTTTTGAATCCTTTTCCTTTCAAATAATTTTCTTGTGAAGTGTCAGTTTATGCCACCACTGTTGTTGCTTTTCTCTTCTACAATTATTGTCTAGTTCCACAACATCTTTATTTTTGTCAGCAGCTTTGCTTGTGATTTGAGCAGCTCTCAATTATTGTTTTCTCTGACTTTCTGAAAATCCTACATCTTTTGCAAGAGATTTTCAATTTGACTTTTCAAAGAGTTTGGAATAAATTTGCAAATAGATGAATGGGGACAGAAAGATATATTATATGAGGAGGGATGCTTAAGAACTAATTTTACAAATGATTGGGTCGTTGGCAAATATATATTAGTTAACTTTTGCTTCTTAGTGCAATCTCTTAACTGTGGGGACTTTTCTAATGAGACCTTGACTATAAAGTACCCCCTACAGGCATTTAATAGGGCAATGGTGAGTCTTATATGAGCTAATGTCCATGAATCACTTAGCATTTGTTCCTGGTACAAGTAGAGTTGGTTACTTAATGCTTTGTGTTGCTGCTGTGTACTGTAATACCACATCACACAGTATTATAATTGCTTAATTATTTATACACCTATATTTCCTAAGAATCTGTAATTCCTAAAAGGTAAAAATGATTTCTAATCAGTCTTTGTACTCCTAATACCCAATAAAGTGCACTTCATATATGGTAAACATTCAAAACATATTGAGTCAGTAAATGAAGGAAGGAATGAATAGATATTTCCCTCATCTACTTACCCTCCCCCACTCAAAAGCTATTTCTTCCCGCCCTAAAACAATTTTATATTTTGCTTTTAATTTAAAAGGTTTTTGTTTGTTTGTTTGATTTGAGGCAGATTTGATTTTTTTGAGACAGGGTCTCACTCTGTCACCCAGGCTGGAGTGCAGTGGCCCAAGCATGGCTTACTACAGTCTTAACCTTCCAGGCTCAAGTGATCCTCTCATCTCAGCCTCCTGAGTAGCTGGGACCACAGGCGTGTGCCATCACTCCTGGCTAGTTTTTATTTATTATTTGTAGAGACACAATCTCCCTGTGTTGCTCAGGCTGGTCTCGAACTCCTGGACTCAAATGGTCCTCCTCTCACCTCAGCCTCCCAAAGTGCTGAGAGAGTATAGGCAGGAGCCGCCATGCCCAGCTTTTTTTTTTTTTTTTTTTAATGAAGCAAATGTCTGTATACTAATATGAAATATCCTCCAAGATATAGTAATTGTTTTTATTTATTTATTTATTTGAGACTAAGTTTCGCTCTATCACCCAGGCTGGAGTGCAGTGGCAGGATCTGCGTTCACTGCAACCTCCGCCTCCCTGGGTCAAGTGATTCTCATGCCTCAGCTGCCCGAGTAGCTGGGATTACAGGCACCCGCCACCATGCCCAGCTAATTTTTGTGTTTTTAGTAGAGACAGGGTTTCGCCATGTTGGCCAGGCTGGTCTTGAACTCCTGACTCAAGTGATCCGCCCACCTCGGCCTCCCAAAGTGCTGTGATTACAGGCATGAGCCACTGTGCCTAGCAGTAATTGTTTTTAAATGCATAATAGTCTTTGGCATATGCTACTATTGTGTGTGTGTGTGTGTGTGTGTGTGTGTGTGTGTGTGTTATGCATAGACTATCTTAAGAAAACATGAGAAACCAGTAAGAGTGACTGCCTTTGGGAAGGAACAATGGAAGCCACATGGGAAAGATTTACTTTTTTCCTTTATACTCTTTAGTATTTTTTTTTAACCTTGTGCACATATTACCTATTCTGTCTATATGTATTTTTTAATTTTACTTTACAATTTTTCTTTACCATTTCTGAGACCTAAAATAACTGGTAAATGGGAGGAGTGGGAAGATGTTGGAAGATGATAAATTTAGGTTAGAGAAGTATTTAAATATGGGTTTGTTACTTGCATATATAGAAACATATAAGAGTTTAAAAATGTTTGTTCTAGTCTTCATTTACCTAAAGGCTTACATGTTGCATATTTAAAATTGGCCTAACAATTACAAAGAACTAAAAATTAGATTGGACCTAACAGTTATGCTTTTTGTGTTTCTAAATGATTTCATACTTTTCATCATATAATCTGCCTTTTCTATGAACTTTCCACCTCTGGCCACACCAGGTTTTGTTTCTGTGACTTTTCATTCCAACCATAGGTGTTGCTGTTACTCTTGCATATATAACCTATAAACATGCTGGAATATCCCAAATTTTAAAAACTTATATAATTTAAGATTTCTTCCTGAAACATGGTAGACCTTGTCAGTCCCCTGCCCACCTTTGGGTCTGACTATTGTATTTATGCCAGCAACTTCCAGGTGCTGAAGATCTTCTGGCAACAGAAGCTTCTGCCCCTTTAGGGAGGCCAATCAGCAAATGAAGAGAATTAAGGTCTCTTGGGAACAGCCCTGAACCAATGACTGGCAGAGTTGGTTTATAAACACCCCAGCACCCTTCCCTGGTGGGATAACTCAGAAATACTTATCTTCACTGACTCCCAGAGTTCCATTTAACCACAGTGACAACTGGCTTCATAACTTGGTGGCCTTCCCTTCTCTTTTTCAGTTTCCCACATTCTTCTACTGGTATTTTCTGGAATCTCCTCCAAAATAAACTATTTACATTCAAATCCTTATCTCAAGGTCTGTTTGTGGGGAATCTGAATTAACACATAAGGGCTGAAATCAGGTGAGATATACTATCCTAGATGCTTTTAGAGCTATCAAATACCAGAAGTGAAGGAGGCCTTAAAGATTATTTATTCTTTTTTTTTCTTTTCGTTTGTAAATGATTTCATTACTTTCAACCCTGAGAAGCTAAGGAAGGGATTGTCTATTCTACTCAAACCACATTGCTCAATATGGGATTTTTAATTTTGTAGCCCTGGCATGGTGGCTTATGCCAGTAATCCCAACACTTTGGGAGGCTGAAGCTTGAGGATCCCTTGAGGCTAAGAGTTTTGAGACCAGCCTGGGCAACATAGGGAGCCCTCTCTTTACAAACATTAATTAATTAATTAAAATAAATAATAGGAGATTTATAAAGTGATTTTCTATAAACAGATGCTTATTTTTAGTGCACTCGCATTGTAGTAGAAGAAGTAATGTTTTGCCTATTAATTCAACAAGTATGTATGGGTATGGGACTACAGGGTGTCCTGTTAGGCTCTAGAATGGATACAAAGATTAAGAAAGTGACCTTGCTAGGCACGGTGGCTCACGCTTGTAATTCCAACACTGGGAGGCCAAGATGGGCAGATCGCTTGAGCCCAGGAGTTCAAGACCAGCCTGGGCAACATGGCAAAACCCTGTCTCTATGAAATATACAAAAAGTAGTTGGGCGTCATGGCGTGGGCTTGTGGTCCCAGCTACTTGGGAGGCTGAGGCAGGAGGATGATTTGAGCCCCAGAGTCAGACGTTGTAGTAAGCCAAGATCATGCCACTACACTTTAGCCTGGGCAACAGAGCCAGACCCTGTTCCCCCCATCCCCCTCACCCACCCCCAAAAATGACCTCTTATCCTAAAGGCATTCATAGGCTAGTGCTAGGGAAAAAATTCTGCAAGGCAGAATATTCAGAGGTGCATGCAAAATGCTGTAGGTGTTTTAAGGAAGAAAAAAATTCTATGCAGCTAGAGAGAATCACGAAGAAGGCGGCATATGCATTTTAATTTCAATAGGTGTGATGAGAAGAAGGCCCTTTTAATGAGGGAAAACACTGGGTGTATTTAGGAAATGGTAAGTGTAGCCTCATTACTGGGGTGTTGGTATGTATAAGGAAAAAGCAAAAAATAAAACTGGAAAGGCTTGAATACCAGATTAAGGAATTTGGTCTTAATTTGCTAGGTTTTGAAGGCCATCAGAGTTTACTTTTAAAACAGGCATTAGAGGCTGGGCATGGCAAGTCACACCTGTAATCCCAGCACTTTGGGAGGCCAAAGTGGGTGGATCAGTTGAGGCCAGGAGCTTGAGACCAGCCTGGCCAACATGGTGAAAACCCATCTCTACTAAAAATACAAAAATTAGCCAGGCATGGTGGTGCATACCTGTAATCCCAGCTACTCAGGAGGCTGAGGCACAAGAATCGCTTGAAATCGGGAGGTGGAGGTTGTAGTGAGCCAAGATTGCGCCACTGCATTCCAGCCTGGTGACAGGGCAAGACTCTGTTTCAAAAAAAAAAAAAAAAAAAAGAAGAAGAAGAAGGAGAAGAGAAGCATTAGAGGGCCTGGCAGAATAGAAGAGAAAATAAACTTGTAGAAACCAGTTAGAAGTTTCAAAAATAATAGAAGAAAAAGTGGGTATCAATGGAAAGCTTGAAATTCTCTATTCTTTCCTTATTGAAGGAACTCAGTCAACCCTCCTTAATTTGAATAGATATCTTCGGATATATTCTTCTGTGTCAATATGGATTTTGGGATCTGTAACGAAGTTTGCTTAAAGTAGAGCACTGAACAATAATCAAGGCAATGATTTAAGAAATAAACTGGGCACAGTGTGTATGCCTATAGTCCTAGCTTCTCAGGAAGCTGCCGCAGGAGGATCACTTAAGCCCAGGGACTCGAGTCCTGCCTGGGCAACATAGAAAGACCCTGTCTCTAAAAATAAATAATAATACATTTTAAAAATAAACAAATAAGTAAGATTTAAAAAACAGTAACACTAACTTCATGGAAAGAAAAAGGACCTTAAACACTTACATACTTCTGGTGAGAGCTGAAATTGGGTTAAACATTTAAAAGCAATTTAGCAGGATGTAGCAGAGGCTTTAAAAACATGTATACCCTTTGGGATGGGTGCAGTGGCTCACACCTGTAATCTCAGCACTTTGGGTGGCTGAGGTGGGAGGGTCACTTCAGTGCAGAACTTAGAGACCAGCTTGAGTAACATAGGGAGACCCTGTCTCCACAAATAATCAAAAATTAGCCAGGCATGTTGGTGCACACCTGTAGTCCCAGCTACTTGGGAGGCTGAGGCAGGAGAACTGCTTGAGCCAGGAAGTTGAGGCTTCAGTGTGCTGTGATCATGCCACAGCACTCAGCTTGAGCAACAGAGACCCTGTCTGAAATAAACATGCATACCCTTTGATTCAATAAAAGAAAACAATCACACAGATGGTCCAAGAAGCATGTTTAAGGGTGTTTTCACATCACATTCTTACCTAATTAAAAAGGAAGAATATCTAAATTTTTTTAAAAAAAGCACTGGCCAGCCGGGTGCGGTGGCTCACGCCTGTAATCCCAGCACTTTAGGAGGCCAAGGCGGGCAGATCATGAGGTCAGGAATTCAAGACCAGCCTGACCAACATGGTGAAATCTCATCTCTACTAAAAATACAAAAATTATTCAGACGTGGTTGCATACGCCTGTAATCCCAGTTACTCAGGAGGCTGAGGCAGGAGACTTGCTTGAACCAGGGAGGTGGAGGTTGCAGTGAGCCGAGATCATGCCGCTGCACTTCAGCCTGGGTGACAGAGTGAGACTCCATCTCAAAAAAAAAAAAAAGCACTGGCTAAATATAGTAAATTTACACAAGGGAATACTTTTCAGTATTAGTAATGATATAAATGCATATTAATTGCATTGAAAGTTCACCATACATTGTATAATCTTGGTTTATTGGTAAATATGTGTTAGGACAGCTTTTGCTTCTTAGTGCAATCTTGTAATTGTGGGGACTAGGTTAATGAAACTTTGGCTTGAAAAGACCTTTTAACTCAAAGTGATCTACATATGAAACAATCCCTACTAAAATTCCAATGGCATCTTTTTTGCAGAAATAAAATAATTTGTATAAAATCTCGAGGAATCTCAAATAGCCAAAACAATTTAAAAAAAAAGAAGAGCAACTTCAAAAGATTCAAACTTCAAAATCTTCAAAAGATTTCAAAGCATGTTTCGAAGCTACAGTAATTAAAACAATGTGGTACTGACATAAGGATGTCAAG
This sequence comes from Pongo abelii, assembly GCF_028885655.2. Classification (NCBI taxonomy): domain Eukaryota; kingdom Metazoa; phylum Chordata; class Mammalia; order Primates; family Hominidae; genus Pongo; species Pongo abelii. The sequence goes on along the minus strand of NC_071985.2, from coordinate 84,377,976 downwards.
TAGGCCAATGGAGTAAGACAACCAAGAAATAAACCCTCCCATATGTGGCCAAATAATCTTAAACAAGGGTGCCCAGAACCCTCAATGGGGCAAAGACTCTCTTCAAATAGTGTTGGGAAAACTGAATCTTCACATGTCAAGGAATTATGTTGGGGTCGGGTGCTGTGTTTCATGCCTGTAATCCTAGCTCTTCGTATGGCCAAGTTAGGAGGATTGCTTGAGGCCAGGAATTCAAGACCAGCTTGAGCAACATAGGGAGACCCCATCTCTCCCAAAATAAAAAAAAATTAGCTGGGCATGGTGGCACAAACCTGTAGTCTCAGCTACTCGAAAGGCTGAAGTGGGAGGATTGCTTGAGACTGGGAGGTCAAAGCGTCAGTAAGTGGTGATCGTGCTACTGCATTCCAGCCTATTGGACAGAGTGAGACCCTGAAAAAAAGGACAGAGAGAGAAGAGAAGAGAAGAGAAGAGAAAAAGGACCTTATATTTAGGTCCTTACATTAAAGGACCTTATATTTAGGTCCTTACATTTAAGGACCTTACATTTAAGGATCTAAATATAAGACCTAAAATTAATAAACTCCTAGAAGAAAATGTGGGGGGAAATCTTCACGACATTGGACTTGGCAATGATTTCTAGGATATAACACCAAAAGCACAGACAACAAAAGCAAAAATAGACAAATGGGACTACATCAAACTTAAAAACTTTTGTGTATCAAAGGACACAATTAACAGAGTGAAAAAGGCAACCTCAGAATGGGAGAAAAAAATTTACAAATCATATATTTGATAACATGTGTTAAAGCAAACTAAATATGGCTTGAGAAGGACTCCGTACTTCTTTATTTGGGTCCTGGTAACCTAACTTAATAGGTGGACAAGATTGAAAACCTAACTTAGGAGTATGCACCTGTAACAATAGCTGAGTCTTGGCCAATCCCAGCAGCCATACTTCAACCACTCATACACTGCTGAATGTTCAAACTGTATTCAAATAAGGCAAATGCTGAGCTGTAACCAATCCAGTTGTTTCTGTACCTCACTTCTGATTTCTGTGTGTCACTTCCCTTTCTTTGTCTATAAATTTGTTCTGACCATGAGGTATCCCTGAAGTCTCTCTGAATCTGCTGTGATTCTGGAGGCTGCCCGATTTGCAAATTGTTAATTGCTCAATTAAACTCCTTTAAATTTAATTTGGCTGAAGTTTTTATTTTAATAGGTGTTAATATCCAAAATATATAAAGTACTCCTATAATTCAACAACAAAAAGTAATATAACCCCATTAGAGAATGGGCAAAGCAGTTTGGAGATTTCCCAAAGAACTGAGAACTACCATTTGACTCAGCAATCTCATTACTGGGTATATACCCAAAGGAATATAAATCATTCTACCGTAAAGACACATGCACGTGTATGTTCATCGTAGCACTATTACAATAGCAAAGACATGGAATCAACCTAAGTGTCCATCAGTGGTGGACTGAATAAAGAAAGGAAAATGTGGTACACATATACCGTGGAATACTATGGAGCCATAAAAAAGAATGAGATTGGTGTGGCTGGCAAGATGGCCAAATAAGAACAGCTCTGGTCTGCAGCTCCCAGTGAGATCAACGCAGAAGGCGGTTGATTTCTGCATTTCCAACTGAGGTACCCAGCTCATCTCATAGGGATTGGTTAGACAGTGGGCACAGCCCACGGACGGCGAGCCAAAGCAGGGTGGGGAATCACCTTACCCAGGAAGCGCAAGGGGTCAGGGAACTCCCTCCCTTAGCCAAGGGAAGCTGTGAGGGACTGTGCCTTAAGGAATGGTGCATTCTGGCCCAGATACTACACTTCCCCGTGGTCTTCACAACCCACAGACCAGGAGATTCCCTTGGGTGCCTAAACCACCAGGGCCCTGGTCTCAAGCAAAAAACTGGGCGGCCATTTGGGCAGACACCAAGCTAGCTACAGGAGTTTTTTTTTTTTTTTTCATACCCCAGTGGCGCCTGGAAAGCCAGTGAGACAGAACCATTCGCTCCCCTGGAAAGGGGGCTGAAGCCTAGCAAGCTAAGATCCGCTGGCTTGAAATTCTGGCTGCCAGCATAGCAATCCGAAGTTGACCTGGGATGCTTAAGCTTGGTAGGGGAAGGGGTGTCTGCCATTACTGAGGCTTGAGTAGGCAGTTTTCCCTTCACAGTGTAAACAAAGCCCCTGGGAAGTTTGAAATGTTCATCGCAGCTAGCCAGACTAATAAAGAACGAATAAAGACTAATAAAGAAGAAAAGAGAGAAGAATCAAATAGACACAATGAAAAATGATAAAGAGGACATCATCACTGATCCCACAGAAATACAAACTACCATCAGAGAATACTATAAACACCTCTATGCAAATAAACTAGAAAATCTAGAAGAAATGGATAAATTCCTGGACACACACACCCTCCCAAGATTAAACCAGGAAGAAGTTGAATCCCTGAAGAGACCAATAACAAGTTCTGAAATTGAGGCAGTAATTAATAGCCTATCAACCAAAAAAAAGCCCAGGACCAGACGGAGTCACAGCCAAATTCTACCAGAGGTACAAAGAGGAGCTGGTACCATTCCTTCTGAAACTATTCCAAACAATAGAAAAAGAGAGACTCCTTCCTAACTCATTTTATGAGGCCAGCATCATCCTCATACCAAAATCTGGCAGAGACACAACAAAAAAAGAAAATTTCAGGCCAATATCCCTGATGAACATCGACACGAAAATCCTCAATAAAATACTGGCAAACCGAATCCAGCAGCACATCAAAAAGCTTATCCACCACGATCAAGTTGGCTTCATCCCTGGGATGCAAGGCTGGTTCAACATACGCAAATCAATAAACATAATCCATCACATAAACAAAACCAAAGACAAAAACCACACAATTATCTCAATAGATGCAGAAAAGGCCTTCAATAAAATTCAACACCCCTTCATACTAAAAACTCTCAATAAACAAGGTATTGATGGAACATATCTCAAAATAATAAGAGCTATTTATGACAAACCCACAGCCAATATCATACTGAATGGGCAAAAGCTGGAAGCATTTCCTTTGAAAATTGGCACAAGACAAGGATGCTCTCTCTCACCACTGCCATTCAACATAGTATTGGAAGTTCTGGCCAGGGTAATCAGGCAAGAGAAAGAAATAAAGGGTATTCAAATAGGAAAAGAGGAAGTCAGATTGTCTCTGTTTGCAGATGACATGATTGTATATTTAGAAAACCCCGTCTCAGCCCCAAATCTCCTTAAGTTGATAAGCAACTGCAGCAAAGTCTCGGGATACAAAATCAATGTGCAAGCATTCCTATACACCAATAATAGACAAACAGAGAGCCAAATCATGAGTGAACTCCCATTCACAATTGCTACAAAGAGAATAAGATACTTAGGAATCCAACTTATAAGGGACGTGAAGGACCTCTTCAAGGAGAACTACAAACCACTGCTTAAGGAAATAAGAGAGGACACAAACAAATGGAAAAACAGTCCATGTTCATGGATAGGAAGAATCAATATCGTGAAAATGGCCATACTGCCCAAAGTAATTTATAGATTCAATGCTATCCCCATCAAGCTACCATTGACTTTCTTCACAGAGTTAGAAAAAACTACTTTAAAGTTCATATGGAACCAAAAAAGAGCCCGCATTGCCAAGACAATTCTAAGCCAAAAGAACAAAGCTGGAGGTATCACACTACCTGACTTCAAACTACACTACAAGGCTACAGTAACCAAAACAGCATGGTACTGGTACCAAAACAGAGAGATAGATCAATGGAACAGAACAGAAGCCTCAGAAATAACACCACACATCTACAACCATCTGATCTTTGACAAACCTGACAAAAATAAGCAATGGGGAAAGTATTCCCTGTTTAATAAATGGTGTTGGGAAAACTGGCTAGCCATGTGCAGAAAACCGAAATTGGACCCCTTCCTTACACCTTATACAAAAATTAATTCAAGATGGATTAAAGACTTAAACGAAAGAGCTAAAACCGTAAAAGCCCTAGAAGAAAACCTAGGCAATACCATTCAGGACATAAGTATTGGCAAAGACTTCATGACTAAAACACCAAAAGCAATGGCAACAAAAGCCAAAATTGACAAATGGGATCTAATTAAACTAAAGAATTTCTGCACAGCAAAAGAAACTATCATCAGAGTGAACAGACGACCTACAGAATGGGAGAAAATTTTTGCAATCTATCCATCTGACAAAGGGCTAATATCCAAAATCTACAAGGAACTTAAACAAATTTACAAGAAAAAAAAAAAACAAAAAAACCCCATCAAAAAGTGGGTGAAGCATACAAACAGACACTTCCCAAAAGAAGACATTTATGCGGCCAACAAACATGAAAAAAAGCTCATTGTCATTGGTCATTAGAGAAATGCAAATCAAAACCACAATGAAATACCATCTCACAGCAGTTAGAATGGTGATCATTAAAAAGTCAGGAAACAGGCCGGGCGCGGTGGCTCATGCCTGTAATCCCAGCACTTTGGGAGGCTGAGGCAGGCAGATTACGAGGTGAGGAGTTTGAGACCAGCCTGATCAACATGGTGAAACTCCGTCTCTACTAAAAATACAAAAATTAACCAGGCGTGGTGATGCGCACCTGTAATTCCAGCTACTCAGGAGGCTGAGGCAGGAGAATCACTTGAACCCGGGAGGTGGAGGTTGCAGTGAGCCGTGAGCCTAGATCGATCGCGCCACTGCACTCCAGCCTGGACGACAGAGCGAGACTCTGTCTCAAAAAAAAAAAAAAAAAAAAAGAAAAGAAAAATAAAGTCAGGAAACAACAGCTGCTGGAAAGGATGTGGAGAAATAGGAATGCTTTTACACTGTTGGTGGGAGTGTAAATTAGTTCAACAATTGTGGAAGACAGTGTGGTGATTCCTTGAGGATCTAGAACTAGAAATACCATTTGACCCAGCAATCCCATTACTGGGTATATACCCAAAGGATTATAAATCATTCTACTATAAAAACACATGCACATGTATGTTTATTGCAGCATTATTCACAATAGCAAAGACTTGGAACCAACCCAAATTCCCATCAGTGATAGACTGGATAAAGAAAATGTGGCACATATAAAACCATGGAATACTATGCAGCCATAAAAAAGAATGAGTTCATGTCCTTTGCAGGGACATGGTTGAAGCTGGAAACCATCATTCTCAGCAAACTAACACTGGAACAGAAAACCAAACACTGCATGTTCTCACTCATAAGTGGGAGTTGAACAATGAGAACACATGGATATAGGGAGGGGAACATCACACACCGGGGCCTGTCTGGCGGTGGGGGACTGGGCAGGGGGATAGCATTAGGAGAAATACCTAATGTAGACGATGGGTTGATGGGTGCAGCAAACCACCATGGCATGTGTATATCTATGTAACAAACCTGCACATTCTGCACATGTATCCCAGAACTTAAAGTATAATAATAATAATAATAAAAGACTGAGATCATTTCTTTTGCTAGAACATGGGTGGAGCTGAAGGCCATTATCCTAGTCAAACTAACATAGAAAACCAAATACCACATGTTCTCACTTATAAGTGGGAGCTAAACATGGAGTACACATGGACACAAGGAAAGGAACAATAAATACGAGGGTCTACTTGAGGGTGAAAGGTGGCAAGAGGGTGAGGGTCTGAAAAACTACCTACTGAGTACTATGCTTATTACCTGGATGAGGAAATAATCTATACACCAAACCCCCGCAACATGCAATTTATCCATGTAACAAACCTGCACATGTACCCCCAAACCTAAAATAAAATTTGGAAAGAAAAAATAATAAATAAATAAAATCAGTCATAGGGAAACAGAAAAAAAAAGAATAGGCAGAAGACTTGAATAGACACTTCTCTGACGATGCTATACAAATGGCCAATAAGTATATGAAAAAATGCACAACATCACTAAATCAACAGAGAAATGCAAAACAACAACAACAAAACAAAACAAAATAAAATACAATGAAGGCCGGGCACAGTGGCTCACGCCTGTAATCCCAGCACTTTGGGAGGCTGAGGAGGGCGGATCACAAGGTCAGGAGATCAAGACCATCCTGGCTAACACGGTGAAACCCTATCTCTACTAAAAATACAAAAAATTAGTCGGGCGTGGTGGCGGGCACCTGTAGTCCCAGCTACTCGGGAGGCTGAGGCAGGAGAATGGTGTGAACCCGGGAGGCAGAGCTTGCAGTGAGTGGAGATCGTGCCACTGCACTCCAGCCTGGGCGACAGAGTAAGACTCTGCCTCAAAAAAAAAAAAAAAAGAAAAACCCACAATGAGATATCACCTTACATCCATTAGTATGGCTATCAAAAAGCAAAAAATAACAAGTGTTAGTGAGGATGTGGAGAATTTGGAACCCTCCTTCACTGTTAGTGGTTTTGTAAAATGGTGCATCTGCTATGTGAAACAGATGGAAGTTCCTTAAAAAATTAAAAATAGATCCAGCAATTGCACTACTGGGTATATATTCAAAAAGATTGAGGGAGAGGTCTTGAAGAGATATTTACACACCCATGTTTATAGCAGCACTCTACACTATTCCAGGAAGTGGAAGCAACCCAAATGTTCATTGATGTTGAGTAGAGGAACAAAATGTGGTACACACACACACACACACACACACACAGAAATATTATTCAGCTTTAAAAAGGAAGACAATCTTACCACATGCTACAACATGGATGAACCTTGAGGACATCATACTAAGTGAAATAAGCCAGTAACAAAAACACAAATACTGCATGATTCCACTTATATATCTAAAGTAGTCAAATTTATAGAAACAGCAGAACGGTGGCTACCAGGGGCTGGGAAAAGGGTGAAAAAGTGAGTTGTTGTTTAATGGGTATAGAGTTTCAGAATTGCAAGATGAAAAAGTTTTGCAGATCTGTTTTTCTGTTTTACAGCAATGTAGAAAAAAACAGAACAGTACTGAATTGTAAAGTTAAAAAATGGTTACACTGGTAGATTTAATGTTTTTTAGATATATAATATAATATATAATATATAATAATATAATATATATAAACATGGTGAAACCCTATCTCTACTAAAAAAATACAAATATATATATATATATATATATATATATATATATATATAAATTTTACCACAATAAAAAAGAAAAAAATCAATTGACCATATACGTGAGGGTCTAATTCTCATCTCTCTCAAAAAGAAGACTTTGTTAAAAACAGTGTATACATGGCCGGGAGTGGTGGCTCACGCCTGTAATCCCAGCACTTTGGGAGGCCGAGGCAGGCGGACCACCTGAAGTCAGGAGTTGGAGACCAGCCAGGCCAACATGGTGAAACCCCGTCTCTACTAAAAAAATACAAAAATTAGCCAGGCATGGTAGCGGGCACCTGTAAGTCCCAGCTACTCAGGAGGCTGATGCAGGAGAATTGCTTGAAGCCAGGAGGTGGAGGTTGCAGTGAGTGGAGAGGAGAGAGCGCCATTGCACTCCAGCCTGGGGGACAAGAGCGATACTCTGTCTCAAAACAAAAACAAAAACAAAACAGTGTATACATTATACGTAGAAAGACATCTAGAATACCGACAGTAACTTGTAATTTATTGCCAATATTCTGGATCTTACATAGAATGGCAGATGTTCATTAATTAAATAAATAATAAGAGGGTCAATGATGACAATGAGTTACAAAATAAGGGTTACGGTTAGTTCAAAATCTGTGCGATTGAAGTCCATTAAAAGACTTTTAAAAAGAGGACTGGGCACAGTGGCTCACACCTGTAATTCTAGCACTTTGGGAGGGTGAGGTGGGAGAATCACTTGAGGTCAGGAGTTCAAGACCAGCCTGGGCAACATAGAAAGACCCTGTCAAGAAAAGAAAAGAAAAGCATAGAAAGAAAAGAAAAGAAAGGAAGGAAATGGAAAAACATACAGGTGGTTATACACTGAAGTGTTAACTGTAGTTATCTCTTACTGGAGCCTTAAGATGATTGTATCTCTTTATTATATTTTAAATCAGATTTTCTAATTTGTCTGCAACTGTATATTATACAATGAGGAAATAATGAAACTCAATATCATAAAATTTAAGATTAAAAAATACTCAACAATAACAACAGGAAAGCCTTACTCTCTTAAATAAACAAAAGACTTGCTGGCCAATTATGTTCCTTTGTAGTGCATTACACTGAGTCCATGTAGAATACAGCCAAAACATTTCTATGAACAATGGATAAATTATATTAGGTTTGACTCATTTCACCTATGCCAGGCCACTTTTGCACAATACTTAGAGAAAATGCCAAGTTGTTTTTCAAATATTTTCAAAAGGAAGGAAGCAGTTCCTCCAACTACTAGGAAATAAGTATTAAGCCATTTGGCAAATCTTTTTCTTGGTTGTAAGGTGTTATTTATATATAGAGGTATTTGAATGTACCTACTTTTTTAGAGAAAGGAGAATTTCTAACTGTTATTACCTTATTTTAAATAAAGGAGAGCTGTGGATATAACTATAATAATTTAAAATTTCCAAATTTTGAATAACCAAGCTGAAAGGTTATTTTAAAACACTGAAATTGCTCTGACGCTTGTCTGTATTATCTTGTATTCCCTAGTATTTTCCCGAGCATTATATTTCCATGTCATTGCTTGCATCAATGGCTGTCCTTCTTTCCAGATTGTAAGCTCAGTAAGAGTAGAGATGATATTCTTCTTACTGGCAAATAATAGGAAATTAATATTTAACATCATAATGTATAAATGGAGCATAGCCAGACTCTGTCTCTACAAACAAATAAAAAAAAATAGATGGAGGCTAGATGTGGTGGCTCATGCCTGTAATCCCAGCACTTTGGGAGGCCAAGGCAGGCGGATCACTTGAGTCCAGGAGTTTGAGATCAGCCTGGGCAACATGGCAAAACACCATCTCAACAAAAAATACAAAAATTAACCAACCATGGTGGCACAGGCCTGTAGTCCCAGCTACTTCCAGAGCTGAGGTGGGAGGATCACTTGAACCCAGGAGGCAGAGGTTGCAGTGAACCAAGATCACACCACTGCATTCCAGTCTGGGCAATAGAGCGAGACCACATCTCTTAAAAAAAAAAAAAAAAGAAGAGTGTATAAATGAATTAATGGATAGAGATCTCATTAAAGCTAGGAAATAAAGGGTAGGAGTTTTACATTTAAGACTGGAGGTTTAGAGTGAAATGTTTAAGTTTGCATTTGACACTAATCAGTTCCAGTAAATGAAATGCCAATCTAAGGATATACTACTAAAAGTTCCTATCAGATGCAAGAATGTCAAGAAAAGTGGCAGATAAGCTACAATGTTATAATCATAAAAATTCAGAACTGGGAAGGATCTTAAAACGTTGAAAAGTCAAATCCTTCATTTTGTAGATGAATAAATTGAAGGCAATACAATTTAAATAACTTATGAGATCACACAGTTGTTGGCAGAACTAGACCTTGAGCCAGATCTCCCAACTTGCTCGTCAAGTTCTCTTTCCTCTAGACTCAAAAAAAAAGATTGGCTATTACTTACATCCATACAAAGAGGATCAGCATATTCTTTGAACATGTTGGTTCAGATTGCTTCCTCAGCCACAAAGACCAACAAAAATTTGGGATTATGAAGGGCATTTTAACACAAAAGGAAATGAGGGCCACATCTGGAACACTGTATATAGTTCTGTGTCCTTACCTGAGAAAAGATACACTATAGCTAGAGGAGGGCTACAGGAGGAAAAGAAACTGATCTGAGAGTTGGAAAGATCCAGAATAGAATGAAAGAATTCTGCTGTTTCAGTCAGAGATGTTCAAAGAAAATGCAGTTGTTGGGTCTGCACCCAAACCTTTTGAAGTTGTCACCTAGAAGAACATCAGACTCTTCCACAAAATAGCCCTGGATGCCATTGTCAGATGTCCTACCATGAACCCATGACTCTTACAACTCACATGGCCTTATTTACAAACATCTTTGTCTTATCATTACAAACTACTATGTCCCCAGAAGTACCACTAAAAGAGAGAGGGAAATGAAGTTGTTTTCACTGGTGACCATTAGTGGTGCTGCAGGTGTCAACAGGATGACAATTGTCTGGAGACACTCTAGTGTTGATCATTTCATTCCAAATCTTGGATTGGTAAGATGAGACACATCTCCCCCTCAATCATAACTATCAACTAATGATGCCTTTTATTCATTTTCTACTTTTGGCAAACATGGCAGTTTTATGCCTATGAATATTTTCCCGTTTAAGTATATCTTGATTTATAATAGCAATAGAGGAAACTTTTTCTTATAATAGTGTTAGAGTATTCAAAGGATGTTTTGTGTATGCCAAAATAAAAAAATGAATTATGCCCTTGTTTCACATCTTTATTACGTCCTAGCTCTTATTTGAAGTTATCAGATTTCAATCTTCAGCTTTCTTTTCCCTAGGTTTATTTCTTCTTTAATCTTCTCTTTTGTGTTTAGCTTTTTATATTCTCTTCCAAGATTTTTTATATGCTAATATTTATTTTCACATTTATTTGCAAGCTTAAGTGTTTTTACATGATTAATATGTACACTTTTTGTTAGATAGTGAAAACTGACTCAACTCTTCTAGTAATGAGCAGTTATTCTAAAACAACTGCAAATATGAAATGTTAAAAGCTAAGCTAACACTAACCTGCTCATAATGATGATCTCTAAGGGAGGGTATTAAAGGGAACTTTCTCATTCAATACAAAATGTTCTGGCCAGGCAGTGGCTCATGCCTGTAATCCCAGCACTTTGGGAGGCCTAGGTGGGAGGATAGCTTGAAGCCAGGAGTTTGAAACCAGGCTGTTCAACACAGTGAGACCCCCATCCCCCACAAAAAAAATTTAGCTGGGCACGACAGTGCGTACCTGTAGTACCAACTACTTGGGAGGCTGAGGCAGGAGAATTGCCTGAGCCCAGGAGTTTGAAGTTGCAGTGAGGTATGATTATGCTGCTGCACTCCAGCCTGGATGATAAAGTGAGACCCTGTCTCAAAACAAGTTCTGCATTATTTAGTTTTTTTTTAAATCCAGAACATCTATAACTTTTTATGCTAAAAAAATTATGATAAATTATTAGGGGTCTGTGTTTAACTTGGACTAGTGTAACTCCTTCATGCAATAAACTGAAAAAAAATTATTAACTTAATATTAAACATGAGATGTTTATCAATAGAAAGCTAACATCAATAAATATGCTTCTCAATGTAAATAGGTCTCTTAGGACCTCTCCCAAGACAGCGGAATACCGTTTGTTTCCCTGTAAGAGATAATTTGCTAGACAAACACTAAGTTACTATAGAGAAGCATTTCTTAGGGTGAGATCCACAGAACATTAATTTTGCTGCTTGATACTGGACATACCAGAAAAAAAGATTTTGTGGTTTGGTAAATTTGGTAAAACAAGGTCTAAACAAAGATAAATATGCTTATTATTACTAGCATTTGTAGTCTATTTAATGCACTAATACACATTGTGATTCTGAGAAGTTAAAGTGGGAATGGAGTGCAGTATGTAGGTTTTTCCAAACTCATTTGTTCCTAGTATCCTAGTATCCCTTTTCCTCCCAGGACCACTGTTCCAAGGAGCACATTTTGGGAAGCATTGCTTTAGGGCGTTCAGGAGAGAATTCTTTGCATATTGAGGGGTATGCTTACTTATTATAGGATACTGTAATACTTATTACAGGATACTGCACACTGAGGGGTATTCTTTATTTAAGACTTTTTTTTTTTTTTTTTTTTTTTTTTGGAGACAGGGTCTCACTCTGTCGCCCAGGCTGGAGTACAGTGGCCAATCTCAAAATCTTGGCCCACTGCAACCTCCACTTCCTGGGCTCAAGTGATTCTCCTGCCTCAGCCTCCCGAGTAGCTGGGATTACAGGCACACGCTACCACGCCCGGCTAATTTTTGTATTTTTAGTAGAGATGGGGTTTCACCATGTTGGCCAGGCTGGTCTGGAACTTCTGACCTCAGGTGATCTGCCCACCTCAGCCTCCCAAAGTGCTGGGATTACAGGTGTAAGCCACCGCACCTGGCTGGGTATTCTTACTTATTACAGGATTTATCCATATCTGGTCATTGCACATAGTTTTTGAGCCAGATCTAAATTAAAGTATGGATTTTTCAAATATTAAACCTTACATTTTTTGAATAAACAAAATTTGATAGTCATGATTTATCCTTTTTATGTATTGTGAGATTTGGTTTGTTAAAACTGTGTTCAGAATTTTTACATTTTGGCTGGGTGCAGTGGCTCACACCGGTAATCTTAGCACTTTGGGAGGCTGAGGTGGGAGGAATGCTTGAGTCCAGGAGTTCGAGATCAGCCTGGGCAACATAATGAGACCCTCGTCTCTGAAAACTAAAATAAAATAAAACAAAAAGGGGCCGGGCACAGTGGCTCACGCCTGTAATCCCACCACTTTGGAAGGACAAGGCGGGTGGGTCACCTGAAGTCAGGAGTTCGAGACCAGCCTGGCCAACATGGTGAAACCCCGTCTCTACTAAAAATACAAAAATTAGCTGGGCATGGTGGCAGGTGCCTGCAATCTCAGCTACTCAGGAGGCTGAGGCAGAAGAACTGTTTGAACCCAGGAGGTGGAGGTTGCAGTGAGCTGAGATGGTACCACTGCACTCCAGCCTGGGTGACAGAGCAAGACTCTGTCTCAAAAAAATAAAAATAAAAATAAATAAATAAAACAAAAATTTTTACATTTTATGCTCATAGGAGAGATTGGCCTTTAATTTTCTATTCTTGTAATATGTTGTCAGGTTTTGGCATTAAAGTTATACTGGTCTCATAACTTGAGTTGTGAAATGTTTCATCTTCTCTCTAGTAGAGTCTGTATAATCTTGGCATTAACTCTTCTTTGAATGTTTGGTCGAATTCACTGGCAAAAGTATTAGGGCCTGGAATTTTATTTTGTTGTATTTTATTTCACTGGAAACTTTTCCATTTTGGAGTTCATTTCTGTGAAAGGAGTAAGACTCCATTCAGCATGAGGGGCAAAACCCCATAGTCTTGCCAGCAATAAATGATGCACTTAGTTGGGTACAAATAGGAAAAATGCATAGCTCTGCCAGCTTGAGAATGAGGTTTTGTTCAAAGCAAGTGGTGGAGCATACCACTGTAGGGACACCAGCGGGTGCACACCAGAGATACAGATTCTGCCATTTAAATCTGGATACGTTATTAGCGGGGGAAAAACCCAACAACCATTAAAAATAGAAAACAGAATTCAGAGTTGCTGCAATATATCACCTAAAATGTTGTTTTTTACCAGAAATTACTAGACATGCAAAAAGCAGGAAAGTATCATCCATATACGGGGGGGAAAAGCACTTAGTAAAACTGACTCTGAGTGGGCCCAGATTTTAGTTTTTACAGGCAAACACTTCAAAGTAGCTATTATAAATATGTTCAAAAAAAATTTTTTTTTTTTTGAGACAGAGTCTCGCTCTGTCACCCAGGCTGGAGTGCAGTGGCGCGATCTCAGCTCACTGCAACATCTGCCTCCTGAGTTCTGGCAATTCTCTTGCCTCAGCCTCCCAAGTAGCTGGATTACAGGCACGTGCCACCATGCCTGGCTAATTTTTGTATTTTTAGTAGAGACGGGGTTTAGCCATGTTAGCCAGGCTGGTCTCGAACTCCTGACCTCAAGTGATTCACCCGCCTTGGCCTCCCAAAGAGCTGGGATTATAGGCATGAACCACGGTACCTGGCTGTTCAAATAATTTTTAAAATGCTAACAATAAATCAACAAAAAGGAAGTCTAAATAGCGACATAGTATTTTTAAAAAAACACCAAAAAATGGAGGCCAGGCGTGGTAGCTCATGCCTGTAATCCCAGCACTTTGGGAGGCTGACGCAGGCAGATCACAAGGTCAGGAGTTCGAGTCCTGGTGCACGCCACCATGCTGGGCTAATTTTTGTATTTTTAGTAGAGACAGGGTTTTGGCATGTTGGCCAGACTGGTCTTGAACTCCTGGCCTCAGATGATCCACCTGCCTCAGCCTCCCAAAGTGCTGGGATTACAGGTGTGAGCCACCGCACCCAGCCAAAGAGAAAAATCTCTTAAAAGCAGCAAGAGAAAAATGACTCATCACATTTAGGGAAATGATACAGTTAACAGCCAACTTCTCATTAGAAGCAATGGAGGCCCGAAAGACAAAGTCAAAGTGCTGGAAAAACAAAACAAAACAAAACAATCTTTCAACCAAGAATTATATATCCAACAAAACCGTTTTTTTAAAAAAAGGAAGTTAAAATAAAGACATTACCAGATAAGCAAAAACTGAGAGAATATGTTGCTAGCAGACCAATATACTGCTAACCGATCAATCACAGATTGTGAAACTATATCAAAAAGCAAGATGGCTGGGCACTGTTCTAAACCATAGCATCAGTAAGATTTTAAGAACCTTCTTTTCAGGCTGGGTAAGGTGGCTTGCGCCTGTAATCCCAGCACTTTGGGAGGCCAAGGCAGGTAGATCACCTGAGGTCAGCAGTTCGAGACCAGCTGGGCCAACATGGTGAAACCCTGTCTCTACTAAAAATACAAAATTAGCTGGGTGTGGTGGCGCATTCCTATATCCCAGCTACTTGGGAGGCTAAGGTGGGAGAATCACTTGAACTTGGGAGGCGGAGGTTACAGTGAGCTGAGATCACGCCACTGCACTCCAGCCTGGGCAACAAGAGCGAAACTCTGTCTTAAAAAAAAAAAAAGCAAGATTCAACTATATACTGTCCACCAAAAGACATACTTTAGAGTTGTAGGCATAAACAGGTTAAAATTAAAAGACAGAAAATAATATACTATGCACACAGTAATCATAAGAGACCTGGAGTGGCTATTTTAATATCAGACAAAACAGGCTTTAGGACATATTAGAGACAAATAAGGACATTTCATTGTTAGAGACAAATAGAGACATTTCATAATGAAAAAGCATCAATATATAAAAATAACAATTATAAATATATATGTACCTAACAAGCCCCAAAATATATGAAGCAAAAAACCTGACATAATTCAAAAGAAAAATAGACAATCCACTTCACCCTCAGTATCTGGTGGCCAGGAGACGTGCCTTAAAGACCTTCACTTACAAGGAACAACATAATTGACCAAGACCCTAACTTGTGTACTCTGAGATCAACTGCTTCATTTGCTTCCTGGCCATGCTTCCCCTAGGCTACTATCAGCCAATGACTGCATGTAGCTGGAATGCTAAGGCAGCCTCATTCCCGGGAGATATGGGGCTCTTCGGATTATCAAGAACTTTGACTCGAGGACAACAGCTTTGCTGAAACTTTCTTATTCTGTATAGTAGTCTAGGGTGCTTCTACCCAACCTTGCTTCTCTCTCTCCTTCATTCAGATTTAGGTTGTATTGTAGTCTGATGACTTCTCCAGTTCCTTCTCTAATTTTTCTCATGGTCACCTCCCCTAATAAAATCTTTGTATACTTAATGCCGTCTTGGTGTCTGCTTCTTAAAAGGTCCAGACTAACACAAATGGTTCCAGGAGTGATCTAAGAAAATAGGCAGTAAGATGGGGACTTGGCTCACTTAGGACTAGTTCACCTACTGCCCAGCAAATGAAAAGGTTGCTGTTGTGGTTGTGAAGTGGGGCATGGCACAAGGTGGAGGCTCGGAGGCTGAAGATGTCACTAGTGGTAATGTGGGAAAATGCATCCCTAGAGGGGAATAGTGATGGATGAGAATGCTGTAGCAGGTGCAATATCTCAGGCCTTTCAAAAATATGGAGAAACAATGCTTTCAAGGACAGTGGAGCTGGAGTTGGCTGGTTGCTGCTAAGTCGTAGTGATACAACTACATAAGGATAATGAG
The DNA here is from genome assembly GCF_028885655.2 of Pongo abelii. Taxonomy (NCBI): domain Eukaryota; kingdom Metazoa; phylum Chordata; class Mammalia; order Primates; family Hominidae; genus Pongo; species Pongo abelii. The sequence continues at coordinate 84,362,051 of NC_071985.2, read as the reverse complement.
AGACTGAGGACACTTAACAGTCAGCCAACATAGTGGCTCACCCCGTAATCTCAGCACTTTGGGAGGCTGAAGCAGGCAGATCACTTGAGATCAGGAGTTTGAGACCAGCCTGGCCAACATGGTGAAACCCTGTCTCTACTGAAAACACACACACACAAAATTAGCCAGGCATCATGGCACGTGCCTGTAATCCCAGCTACTCAGGAGGCTGAGGCAGGAGAATCTCTTGAACCCAGGAGGTGGAGAATGCAGTAAGCTGAGATCATGCCATTGCACTCCAGCCTGGGAGACACAGGGAGACTCCATCTCAAACAAACAAACAAACAATCAGTTAATGGTTAAGTGTGAGATTCAGAACCCGTGTGGTAGCTTACAAAGAGGCCCTTATCTCTTCTAGTAGAAGGACAGGCACATTTAGGCAGCAGGCTGAAGACTTAATATGTAGAGTCTTAAGCTCCATAGTTTTGCATTGCTCAGTCAAAGCAATAGTGAAGATGAGGGCTTGGTGACAAAAACCTGAGATCCTAAGATGTGGGTGAGAAGGCTTTGAAGAGTCTGGCCTCTGCAACCACTATGCCCCTGGACCCTCTGGGTTTACAGAGGTACCTTATCTTTCTTAATAAGAGCTAGCACTTTGGCTGTGCTGGAAATAGGTGCCCTCCTCTGATGCTGCCCTTACCCCCACCTCCTCTCCTGGCTACCAGGCTGATAACTGGGGTTGTGCTGGGCCTGATAAGAGAGAAAAGAGACTATGTACTTAAAAAAATGGCAAGGGCTGGATGTGGTGGCTCAAGCCTGTAATCCCAGCACTTTAGGAGGCCGAGGCGGGCGGATAACAAGGTCAGAAGATCGAGACCATCCTGGCTAACACAGTGAAACCCCGTCTGTAGTAAAAATACAAAAAATTAGCCAGGCGTGGTGGCATGCGCCTGTAGTCCCAGCTACTTGGGAGGCTGAGGCAGGAGAATAGCTTGAATTCGGGAGGTGGAGGTTGCAGTGAGCCAAGATTGCACCACTGCACTCCAGCCTGGGAGACAGAGGAGGACTCCATTTAAAAAAAAGAAAAAAAAAAAAAAAGGCAAGACTTAGCAGGAGTCAGGGGATTATTCCTGGGAATAGCATTTGAGGATGTTTAATCAAGGATGTCAGAATGGAAGACTGGATAAGCAAGAATTCACTGATGTGGGGGTACTTTCTCAGGACAAAAGATTTAATATTCTACTAGGAACTCCAGGAGATGGGACAAAGTTGCTGCAAGGATTTAAGAAGCCTGGAAAAAATAATGGCCAAATCTCAGAGAAGTGGAAATACCTGCCTTGCCCTGACAAACCGCAGAGGAAGGTGGGCATGCCGAAACTGATATGTAAGGCAAGAAGACCAACCAGATAATTATGTTCCATTGGAAGGCCTAGAGGACACACTGCTAAAGCCATCAGGAAGGAGCTGGAAGAGAGGTACCACTGATCCTAAGAAATTTGGTGGTGGCTCTCCTCTGCAGGCCAGGGCTAATCTAAGAGAAGAGGTCACAGTGTTGGGTTTATTAACACCCATTGAAATGACGGGGCCCCAAAGTAGTAGAAGTATGTGTTTTAAGGAATGGAATGGCAAAATAAGGCTTTTTGTTGTTGTTGATGATGATAATTTCATTAAATCAGGTAATTTGTTACACATTCGGAAAGGTGAATTAAAACTGAAATCTGGAGAGAAAAATAGGAATAATCTCTAGAGGAGGTGTTTAACTTTTGACTAGAGCTGATTAAGTTATTTATTATTTATTTAAAAATAAGGGGTTCTTTTATTCTATTGTATTCATATTATAATTTAATGTCATATTGAATTTATATTTTCTTGTATTCAACTTTATAAACTTCCAGCCTGGGGCTAGGAAAAATGCTGCTGAATTATGTCCTAGAGCTTTTATTTAGAAGTTAATCAAGATGATTATGTTCTCTTGGCTAACATTGGTTAATAGCTTAACATTTAAAATGCTATATCCCTTTAAAAATTTTTTATTCCTTTAACCTCTTTTCTATCTTAAGATACAAAATATATGTGTATATTTACAGATATAGATACACATCAATATACACATTTACATGTATACAAAATATGTATGTATGCATATGTGTGTGTATATATATATAGCACATTGGGAGGATACACACACACACACACACAGACACATACACACACAGTACATAGGTCAGGCATGGTGGCTCACACCTGTGATTCCAGAGCTTTGGGAGGATCACTTGAGGCCAGGAGTTCAAAACCAGCCTTGGCAACATAGTGAAACCCTATCTGTCCAAAAAAAAATAAAAAATTACCAAGCATGGTGGTGCATGCCTGTAGTCCTAGCTACTCAGGAGTCTGAGGCAGGAGGATTGCTTGGGGCCAGGAGTTTGAGGTTACCGTGAGCTATGATCACACCACTACACTTCAGTCTGGGTGACACAGCGGCCAAAATGAAGTTCAATCCCTTTGTGACTTCCAACCGAAGAAAAATCACAAAAGGCATTTCAATGCACCTTCCCACATTCACAGGAAGATTATGTCTTCCCCTCTTTCCAAAGAGTTAAGACAGAAGTACAACGTGCAATCCATGCCCATCCGAAAGGATGATGAAGTTCAGGTTGTACGAGGACACTATAAAGGTCAGCAAATTGGTAAAGTAGTCCAGGTTTACAGGAAGAAATATGTCATCTACATTGAATGGATGCAGCGGGAAAAGGCTAATGGCACAACTGTCCACGCAGGCATTCACCCCAGAAAGGTGGTTATCACTAGGCTAAAACTGGACAAAGACTGCAAAAAGATCCTTGAATGGAAAGCCAAATCTCGCCAAGTAGGAAAGGAAAAGGGCAAATACTAGGAAGAAACAATTGAGAAGATGCAGGAATAAACTAATCTTATATACAAGCTTTGATTAAAACTTGAAACAAACAAACAAAAAAGAAAAGATACAGGCTGGGTACAGTGGCTAACATCTGTAATCTCTGCACTCTGGGAGGCTGAGGTGGACAGATTGCTAGAGTCTAGGGGTTCGAGGTCAGCTGGGCAACATGGCAAAACCCTGTCTCTATAAAAAATACAAAAGTCAGCCCCGTGTGGTGACACTCAAATGTAGTCCCAGCCACTTGCGACACTGAGGTGGGAGGATCGCTTGAGCCCAGGAGGCAGAGGTTGCAGTGAGCTGACATTGCACTACTGCACTACTGCACTACTGCACCCCTGCCTGGGTGACATAGCAAGACCCTGTCTCAAAAAAAAATGTATATATATATAATATATACATTATATATATAATGTAGATATATAATATAATGTAGATATATATTATATATATAATGTAGATATATACAATATATTATATATAATGTAGATATATATAATATATTATATATAATGTAGATATATAATATATATAATGTAGATGTATATAATGTATATAATGTAGATATACATTATATATAATGTAGATATATTATATATAATATAAAATGTAGATATATTATATATAATATATAATGTAGATATATAATAAATATTATTTCTAATGTAGATATATATAATATACAATATATAATGTAGATATAATATATAATACATATAATGTAGATATATAATATATATAATATATAATGTAGATATATAATATAATATATATAATGTAGATATATAATGTATATTATATATAATGTAGATATATAATGTATATTATATATAATGTAGATATATAATGTATATTATATATAATGTAGATATATATTATATATTACGTATATAATGTAGATATATATTATATATATTACGTATATAATGTAGATATATATTATATATTACGTATATAATGTAGATATATATTATATACATTACGTATATAATGTAGATATATATTATATATTATATATGATGTAGATATATGATATATTATATATTATATATCATGTAGATATATATTATATATCATATATCATGTAGAGATATGATATATATCATATATCATGTAGAGATATATGATATATATCATATATCATGTAGAGATATATATATCATATATCATGTAGAGATATATATATCATATATCATGTAGAGATATATATATCATATATCATGTAGAGATATATGATATATATATCATATATCATGTAGAGATATATGATATATATCATATATCATGTAGAGATATATGATATATATCATATATCATGTAGAGATATATGATATATATCATATATCATGTAGAGATATATGATATATATCATATATCATGTAGAGATATATGATATATATCATATATCATGTAGAGATATATGATATATATCATATATCATGTAGATATATATGATATATATCATATATCATGTAGATATATATGATATATATCATATATCATGTAGATATATATGATATATATTATATCATATATCATGTAGATATATATGATATATATTATACATATAATGTAGATATATATGATATATATTATACATATAATGTAGATATATATGATATATATTATACATATAATGTAGATATATATGATATATATTATACATATAATGTAGATATATATGATATATATTATACATATAATGTAGATATATATGATATATATTATACATATAATGTAGATATATATTATAGATAATATATAATGTAGATATATATGTATTATATATAATGTAGATATATAATATATATTATATATTATGTAGATATATAATATATGTATTATATATGTAGATATATATAATATATATTATCTATAATGTAGATATATAATATATATTATCTATAATGTAGATATATATAATATATATTATCTATAATGTAGATATATAATATATATTATATATAGTGTAGATATATATAATATATATTATATATATAATGTAGATATATATAATATATATTATATATAATGTAGATATATAATATATATTATATATAGTGTAGATATATATAATATATATTATATATATAATGTAGACATATATAATATATATTATATATAATGTAGATATATATAATATATATTATATATATAACGTAGATATATAATATATTATATATAATGTAGATATATAATATATTATATATAATGTAGATATATATAATTTATATATAATGTAGATATATAATATATATTATATATAATGTAGATATATATAATATATATTATATATAATGTAGATATATATAATATATATTATATATAATGTAGATATATATAATATATATTATATATATAATGTAGATATATATAATATATATTATATATATAATGTAGATATATATAATATATATTATATATATAATGTAGATATATATAATATATATAATGTAGATATATAATATATATTATATATAATGTAGATATATAATATATATTATATATATAATGTAGATATATAATATATATTTATATATAATGTAGATATATTATATATTATATATTCTATATAATGTAGATATATAATATATATTATATATAATGTAGATATATAATATATATTATATATATAACGTAGATATATAATATATATTATATATATAATGTAGATATATAATATGTATTATATATATAATGTAGATACATAGATGTAGATACAGATACACACATAATTTTTAAATCTTATTTTTCTAGTTCTGATGACCTAACCAGCTGAAGATCTTGCAAACTCTCTCAGGAGAGGTATCCAGGGATCAAACCAGTCTCTTCCACCACCCTGAAAGGAGAACTTGCTTAACTGACTCTCTCTCTTCAGTTCAAGGCCTTTTCAGTTACACCAGGGTTTCTTAATCAAGGATCTTTGGAGTTCTTCATGAATGGGTTTCTTGAGCTCTCTGAACCCTGTTGAGTTATCCTCAACATTCTATCTGTGTGTGCATACACAGTGTTTTCCTGGGGAGTCTGTTGCTTTTGTTTGTTTCTCAGTGTCTCTGACTAAAAATATTTCTGAAACACTAGCATTCATCACTTGAAGCTGTAGGCATCCTTGCCACCAAGAACAGCTATAATTTCATTCTGAAGGAAAACCAAACTAATCTTCTCTCCTAATGACCTGGGGAGAGTTCACTTCAAGACACCAAAGTAACTTTTAGTAACATACCATGAACACTGAGCAAGAACTAATCTATCTAACCTCATTTGGCTTCCAACATCACTTGGCACCTCAGCCCATCATCTTGAGGAAAGTCAAACCTGCCATCCTTGGCCACCAGTTCAAATACAAGCCACTAGACTAAATGTAACTACTTCTCTGACATTGATGCCATCAGCAGTACCATCCTCTGCTTCTCCTCTTGACAATCACCAGAGCTCTGAGACTAGGGTGAGGCAAAGTGGGTGCCTAGGGTATGAAGGAGCTGCTCCTTTCCCACCCTGCACTTGCGCTTGCTCAACCCAAAAGTCAGTGCCTCCTCACTTTTTGCACTCAAGGCACATCCCTTGTCTCACCCTAATCCCAGCTCTATATCACCAACTATAATGCATCCATTATGACCTGATGGAAAGAGCATCAGCCACAGGAGGAGGGAAGAGGTAGTAGCAGATTATCTGCAGAGACAGTAACCTAAGAACTAATCAGGGAAAATGAAAGAAGTCATTGCATAAAAGTGGGATAGCAACGATTAAGACATCAAAAAGTGGGCAAAGGATATGAACAGACACTTCTCAAAAGAACACATTTATGCAGCCAAAAGACACATGAAAAAATGCTCATCATCACTGGCCATCAGAGAAATGCAAATTAAAACCACAATGAGATACCATCTCACAAGTTAGAATGGCAATCATTAAAAAGTCAGGAAACAACAGGTACTGGAGAGGATGTGGAGAAACAGGGACACTTTTACACTGTTGGTGGGACTGTTAACTAGTTCAACCATTGTGGAAGTCAGTGTGGCGATTCCTCAGGGATCTAGAACTAGAAATACCATTTGACCCAGCCATCCCATTACTGGGTATATACCCAAAGGACTACAAATCATGCTGCTATAAAGACACATGCACACGTATGTTTATTGCGGCACTATTCACAATAGCAAAGACTTGGAACCAACCCAAATGTCCAACAATGATAGACTGGATTAAGAAAATGTGGCATATAACCCCGTCTGGGAGGAAGTGAGGAGCACCTCTGCCCGGCCGCCCTGTCTGGGAGGTGAGGAGCGCCTCTGCCCAGCCGCCCCGTCTGGGAGGTGAGGAGCGCCTCTGCCCAGCCGCCCCGTCTGGGAGGTGAGGAGCGCCTCTGCCCGGCCGCCCTGCCTGGGAGGTGTACCCAACAGCTCTGAAGAGACAGCGACCATCGGGAGCGGGCCATGAGGACAATGGCGGTTTTGTTGAAGAGAAGGGGGGGAAGTGTGGGGAAAGGAAGGAGAGATCAGATTGTTGCTGTGTCTGTGTAGAAAAAGGTGGGCATAGGAGACTCCATTTTGTTCTGACTAGGAGAAATTCTTCTGCCTTGGGATGCTGTTGATCTATGGCCTTTCCCCCAGCCCCGTGCTCTCTGAAACATGTGCTGTGTCAACTCAGGGTTAAATGGATTAAGGGCGGCGCAAGATGTGCTTTGTTAAACAGATACTTGAAGGCAGCATGCTCTTTAAGAGTCATCACCATTCCCTAATCTCAAGTACCCAGGGACACAAACACTGCAGAAGGCCGCAGGGACCTCTGCCTAGGAAAACCAGAGACCTTTGTTCATGTGTTTATCTCCTGACCTTCTCTCCACTATTATCCTATGAACCTGCCATATCCCCCTCTCCGAGAAACACCCAAGAATGATCAATAAATACTTAATTAAAAAAAAAAAAAAGAAAATGTGGCATATATACACCATGGAATACTATGCAGCCATAAAAAATGATGAGTTCATGTCCTTTGTAGGGACATGGATGAAATTGGAAATCATCATTCTCAGTAAACTATCACAAGGACAAAAAACCAAACACCACATGTTCTCACTCATAGATGGGAATTGAACAATGAGAACACATGGACACAGGAAGGGGACCATCACACTCTGGGGACTGTTGTAGGGTGGGGGGAAGGGGGAGGGATAGCATTAGGAGATATATCTAATGCTAAATGACGAGTTAATGGGTGCAGCACACCAGCATGGCACATGTATACATATGTAACTAACCTGCACATTGTGCACATGTACCCTAAAACTTAAAGTATAATAATTATAATAATAATAATAATAATAAAAAATAGCAAAAAAAAAAAAAAAAAGAGACTGGTGACAAGAAAAGAAGTAAAGGATCAGATATGGGTCTAGGTGAACAGGATGAAGCCAAACAGCTTAGAACATGGTGAATAAAACACGGATTCTGGGGCCTCCTCTTAACAGGTGCTGGTAGCTGGCTGGGCAAGACAATAGAACTCTTGACTTTATCTCAGCCTATTTTCAAAGAATCACATTAGAAAGTGTCCTAGTATGGGGAAGGGAGAGAAAAATCAGAAAATCTCTACAACATACAGAAATCTGTATATTAATTTTTTCAATTCTGTGAAGGCTTCTTCTTATGAGATTTCTGAAGTTGGGCCAACTAAAATTTAAGGGCCGTTGAATGACTATTATCTTTGCTGAGAGAGGGTATATGCTAAATTCAACAAAATTAATAACCTACATTTGCATAATGTCTTACAGGTTATGATGTTCTCTGATGCTGTCTTTTTAAATCTCAGTCATTTCTCTTTGCTTTTGCCCATTTCTGTTCCCATTTCCTAAAACTCTTTCTTCTAGCCTTCTGGTTGACACCAATTTTTTTTTAAACAGCTTTATTAAGATATAATTCACATACCATGCAATTCACCAATTTAAATTGTACAATTCAATGGCTTTTACTATATTCAAAGTTGTGCAACCATCATGACAATTTTAAAACATTTCCTTCACCCCGAAAGAAATCCTGGACCCATTAGCAGTCTCTCTCCATTTCCCACACTAACCTCCCTAGCCATAGGCAGCCACAAATCTACATCGGACGGGACCCATTCTGGACATTAATTTTTAATTTTTATTTGAAAGTGTCCCTGTAATCCCAGCACTCTGGGAGGCCAAGTTGGGAAGATCACTTGAGCCCAGGAGTTCGGGACCAGCCTGGGCAACATGGCAAAACCCCGTCTCTACAAAAAATACAAAAATTAGCCGGGCGTGGTGGTGTGCACCTGTAGTCCCAGCTCCTTGGGAGGCTGAGGTGGGAGGATCACTTGGGCCTGGGGAGGTCAAGGTTGCAAGTGAGCTATGATCATGCCACTGCATTCCAGTCTGGGTAACAGAGTGAGACCCTGTTTCAAAAAGAAAAAAAAAAAATACAGAAAGAAAGAAAGTGCCCTTGGGGATTAGGAATTCTTACTTTTGGAACGCCTGACCCCTAAATGGTGGACATCTGTGATAAATCAGAGAGCTGTGACAGAACTAGGGGGGGAAGGGGAAATAGTATTTAACAACTACTATGTACTAATGTGTATCATTACTTTCATAACCATCCTGTGAGTGAGGTATCATTTAGCAGTTGAAGAAACTGAGGTTTATAGAAATTATGTAACCTGGCCTGGTGTGGTGGCTGATGCCTATAATCCCAGCACTTTGGGAAGCTGAGGTGGGCAGATAGCTTGAGCTCAGGAGTTTGAGACCAGCCAGGGCAACATGGTGAAACCTCACCTCTACCAAAAGTACAAAAATTAGCCGGGCATGGTGGCTGGCGCCTGTAGTCCCAGCTACTTTGGGAGCTGAGGCAGGAGGACTGCTTGAGCCCAGGAGACAGAGGTTGCAGTGAGCCAAAATAGCACCACTGCACTATAGCCTGGGCAACAGACTAAGACTCTGTCTCAAAAAAAAAAAAAGAAAAAAAAAAGAAAAGAAAAATTATGTAACCTGTCAAAGGTTATAAAGTTAGTAACAAAGTAAGATTATAAATCTTTGTTTTCTGACTACGGCTTATTCATCTTCTTTGCACCAGAACAGTGGTTCTCGAACGTTGGTGGGCATGAGAATCACCTGGAAGGCTTATAAAACACAAGACTGTGGAGCTCCACACACAGAGTTTCTGATTTACTAGTTCTGGGGTGGTGCTTAAGCATTTGCATTCCCAGATGCTGCTGCTGCCGGTCTGAGACTGCACTATGTTGTGCTGCCTAACAGTACCTGAGAATGTAATTGATTAAGGTCACAGAGCTAGATGTGACTGATTAAGGTCAGAGAGCTTTAACGTCATCCAGCCATCTTTTCAGAACAGTACTTATGATCTGACAAAGCAACTGCTGATTGATAAAATGTGGAAAGTAATTAGAAAGGTAATACAGAGAACAATAATGCTTCGGATACATGATGAAGTGTGATAACATCTATTTTGCTGGCTGGGGAATGAGATAAACAAATAGAGAATTGATCATGGTGCATGAAGCACCTAGAGCAAGAACATTTCAGTTGGGTGCAAAATGTAATGTTCCTTGTCTAGTTCAGAACTATGGCTACTCAAGGGGAGAAGGCAGGCAGACAAAGGACTGTCAACAGCAATGTCTCTTATTGTTCTTTGGCTACAGCTGCACTTGCATACTCATGCTGACTTCATGCCCAAATGTTAACTAGGCCAGAACTTGATCAGACTGAAATCTGTAAAAGAAAAAAAAAATCATCACAGATACCAAGAAAATGTATTTCCTTGAATCTGTTCTAACTCTGAATTTTGTTAAAAAATTCGATTTTTTTTTTTTTTTTTAAGTGGGAGGGAAAGGAGGACAGCTCAAAATCACTTAATTCAGAATCTGCAGTGTAATTGTTATGGTAGGCTCGTGATTTGAACATCCCTAGCTATGGGATTTGGTGACCAAGCTCCCAAGAGAGAATGACACAGCACAGGGAATAGCACAGGCAGCTTGCCTTGCTTTGTAGGGGGCAGAGATGTGAAAGTGCTTGTTGAGGTCAGTGGAGCTGAGAGTACTCTTTGTAATTTAAATGGACACGGGTAATTTCCTTATATGTAGGCAAGCCAGCCCTAGGGATAGGAAGGAGAAAGAAAAACAGGGAGTACACAGTGCAGATGGCAGCCCTCTGCTAATTAGGCCTTACCTTTATATAGAATGCTTTTGATTTTTTCAGACACTTTCATGTATATTAACTCATGCGCAGAGGTCAAATATTATTATTATTAAACAAAGTGCAGAGAAGTATGGAGAATGAGCTCAGTTAATGAATTAGCTCAACTAGGTAATAGATGCATTAAGATTAGATGGGGACAGTCACTCTGGAATGCCGGGAAAACAAAACATTCAGAAATAAGTGTAGTAACCACATTAATACAATCAAGGGAACAAGCCTTTCCTTCCAAAGTGACGGAAATTAAGTTTACTTGTTGGTGTCTTACTTCCATATTCATTCATTTGTTCATTTGTTTATCATATATTAAATGCTTCCTACTTGCTTGTCATTCTGCTCAGTGGGCCTGGGGGATGTAGAAATGAAACATTATGTCTTTTCATTTGTTGAGGCCCTACAAGGTGCCATAACTGTTCCAGGCGCTGGGGATATAGTAATTAAAAACAAAACAAAACAAAACAAAACAAAACAAACAAGAAATGTATAAGCCAGTGGGGAGTAAGTCAATTAAAATTAACAAAGCAAAAGGAAATAAGTCCTATAATAAAAATGCCTTGATGGATAGAGGGATGGGTAGATGACCAGTTATGTTTTAAAGCAAGTATATATATATATAGTACAATGTTAGTGATAGAGTCTAGGTGGTGGGTATATTGGTGTTTGCTGTAAAATCTTTCAACTGTGCTTGAAAATTTTTATGATAAAATATTATGGAAGAAACACTATAGGAATGACAAGGAAGGTGCAGATTTGAGAAAATTTTCTGAAAGACATGGCATTCTTTTTTTTTTTTTAAGAGACAAGTCGATAGAGGAGTGCAATGGCATGATCACAGCTGCAAACTCGAACTCCTGGGCTCAAGTGATCCTCCCGCCTCAGCCTCTGGTGTAGCTGGGACTACAGATGTGCACCACCATGCCCAGTTAATTTTTGTACTTTTTGTGGAGATGGGGGGGGGTCTCATTATGTTGCCCAGGCTGGTTTCGAACTCGTAGCCTCAAGTGATCCTCACTCTTCTCCCTCCCAAAATGTTGGGATTACAGGCATGAGCCACCCCACTGGCCTTTGGCATTCCTTTATCCTCCTCTTCTTCTCCTTAACTACCTAATATCCCCATGCTAACCCTTAGTTGTAGGTTCAACTTCCAAATTCCAATGGGCTATAAAGAGTTCTACAAAAGTCCATAACGACTAATAAATCTATCTAGTAGAGAAAAGACCTTTTGGAGAAGAGGCTAACTCTAGGACCACCTAAAATTCACCCACTCCATAGCTATTTGGTAAGGCACCCCTTTAGGAAACTTCACCCAAATGCCTGCTTCTGGGTACCAGGTAGTGGCCACTCTCCCCATCTTTGTTTCCTGTCTGAGCTGCTACCGAGTTTGGTGTTACATGGTGACATAAAATACAGTCATCCCTAGATATATGCGGAGGGACTGGTCCCAGGACCAGGACCAAATCCACACATGAAGTCCCACAGTCAGCCCTGAGGAACCTGCACAAATACTGTATTTTCCATCTGCCTTTGGTTAAAAAAAAAAAAACTGCATAAAAATGAACCTCACAGTTTGAACCAGTGTTGTTCAAGTGTCAACTGTAATTTAAAAGTGAAAAAAAGTTTGTGTTTTCTGGTGTCCTTTTGTTTTGTTTTTGTTTTTGTTTTTTGACACGGGCTCTGGCTCTGCTGACCAGGCTGGAGTGCAGTGGGGAGATCATGGCTCACTGCAGCCTTGATTTCCCTGACTTGAGAGAAAATTATTTTTTTCAAAATAATTTTCAATTTTAGGTAATTTACTAAGTTTCAAAAGATAATGCTATTAACGTAAATTCTGTTTTAGATTGTCGGCCCCATCAGCTCATTGATACTAGTCCCAAGTTCACAGGAGAAGAGACTGGAAGTTACTAGGCTAGTCCTGCCTCTCTCAGGTGTGTCCCAGCAAAACTTTTCTTTCCAGTTTCAGCGCTTTAGAGACCTTTTCTCTTCAAACACTAATACAGGGGCTAGACTGTACCAGCACTGTTCTGAGAACTTTACATATACTAATTCATTTAATTCTCACAAAAATCCTGGGATGTAATTGCCATTATTATTCCCATTTAACAGATGAGAACACTGAAGCAAAGAGAGATTAAGTAACTTGCTCAGGGACCTGGAAGTGAATGCAGAAATCTGGCTCCAGAGGTGGAGTCTGAAACTGCCTTTCTAAGTGACTGATTGCCAATCTCTGGAAAACCGGTTCAATTGAAGGTATTACTGGATCAAAATGTCAGTATGTTTTCAGATACCCTAACTCCATCGGAAGCTCAGTGTATGGGATTTGAGATACTGCGGTTTAGAAGGGAATTGCTTTTCCAATGGAGGGCACCCTTCAGATAAGCCCCTCAAATTGCCCTTCTCTAGAGAGTCGCATGAGGACAGGCCTGCTAAAAAGGATGGCGCTGGGGGGTTTCCAAGACAGGAAATATCTAAAGCCAGCGGCTGACATATTATCTTGGCGAAAGGGAGAAGGAAAAAAAACCCTCATTTTTTGGAAACACAAGTTTTTAGCCTGGATAATGGGTAAATGACATTAACTCTTTGTTCCACCCTAATCTTTTTGTTCAAATTTTGCTTCTCAAACCTGGGCCATTCCTTCTTATTTAATCTGCCTATTATTTCTTTCAAGCTTTTTATCCCTTCTGAAATAGGTGGTAGCATACCAAATTAAAATACAGAACAGCCTCTTTCTCCCAGGGTCCGCTAGGGCGCGTCCGGAAAAAGGGTTAACAGGGCGGGTGGGAGGGAAGGTCGGGCTCACACCTTTCGCAGAGACCTCGGGCGGCGGCGGGGCCCGGGAGGGGCGGAGGCTGGGGCCAGACGCCTCGCCGCCTCCGCCTCGGCGAATAGCAGCGCGCTGCCCGCCCGGATTGGAGCAGCAGCATCACGCTGACCTCTGCCTGGGATGTAAACCGGCCCAGCCGCTGCGGGCAAAGGAAGGCTCTTGGCTCCTCCGGGAAACCCAGCCCCATCACCGGGCTCCGAGCGGCTCGCAGGCGAGCGGCAGCGACCTCAGCCCCGGCAGCGCCCAGCGGCGGCTGCGGAAAGCGGAGGGAGTCCGACGCGGGCGCGGGCGGCGAGCGTGCGTCCGTTCGCACAGGCAGCGGGAGGAGGGGCGGCGCGAACCATGGCCGGGGACAGCGAGCAGACCCTGCAGAACCACCAGCAGCCCAACGGCGGCGAGCCCTTCCTTATAGGCGTCAGCGGGGGAACGGCTAGCGGCAAGGTACGGCGGGGCCCGGAGCCGCGCTCCCTTCCCGGCTCCTGTCCCCGAGCGGCGCATGTGGCCGGCGGCCGTGGGCCGTGTCAGTTGCTGCAGCCACCGCGTGGCCCGCGCGCCTCCGCTCTCGGCCGCGCTCCAGCGCCGAGTGCGCCCGGCGCGGCATGGGGGCGCTGCGGCGGGGGCGGGCGAAGACTCGGGCCTTGGAGGTTCTGGGGGTACGCAGCCACGATCGCAGGGCGGGAGTGCTCCCCTCGCTTTTCTCCCCCCGCGTTAATAACTCGTGGCCGGGGTCCTATGGGGGAAGGGCAGGGAAGCGGATGCTTATTGTTTTGCAAGTCCAGTGTCGGGGGAGAGGGCTTTCCGCAGGATCCCCCACGAACCCCCGATGGACCCCCCCCCAAGCCCCGGTCTGGCGCAGACGTGCTCGCCCCGCGGCGCAGCCTGGTGCCGAGGGCGGAGCGAGCCGGGAAGCGCGGCCGGGAGGGCGAGGGTGGCGGGAACGCGCGAGGCGGCATCCCGGGGAAGGGGACCCCCGTGTGGGGCTGCGCGCAAGGGCTGGGGATTACAGGGGTTTCCGGGTAAAAGTCTGAGAGCCAAATAGGTGCCGTGACATCAATGAAACGATAATAGTAGGGGCTTTTGTTTTTTAAGGTTGTAAGAGGAAACGTGGTCGGCTTCAATGAGAAAGTTGTACTGGCTCCATGCTCTTCGGTGTCCGGGACGTACGCGTCTTGGATCCACGGAAGGGGGTCATCGTATGGGTGTCTGACCCTCTTAGGAGCCTGTTTCCTTTGTTTTATCAGCAAGGCAAGGAGAGACAAGGGAAATAACTTCCTAGCTTTACCCGGGGTTTTTTTCTGCAGGTGGAGAAGGGTGGAGTCCTCCCAGATGGTTCTTTCTTTGCTCCCCTAACAGCCTTTAAGATGTGGCTACTTGTTTTTCCCACCGTTTAACACCCTCCAACTTCATTTGGAGCACAGGTTCCTCAAGGGATCCTGAGAGCTGGGTGCTGGGTGCTGGTTTGGAGAGGCAGGATGATGCTTCCCCCGGCTGGGGAGAGCAGAGCAGGAAGGCTGGTTGGCGCCATGAGGAAAGAGCCACGAGGTTTTAGCTCCCGAACCGACTCGTCAGTAGCCCCTCCTCCATTTTGGTTTTACATTTTTCCCTCCTGGTGTGGACTACTTTAGCGCAAGGAGCCCAGCCAGACACGGCGGCTGGAACTGCTGGACTTCTTTATTGATGAAGTTGATCTCGTCCCTAGCTCCCAGGGTTAGGAATCGGCCTGCTTTAGGTCCTGAAGTTTCTGTTCTGTGTGCTCCCTGGTTGAAGGCTTTTAAAAAAAATTTGTAATTTTTGAATGTGTTCTTTACTATGACTTATACTAGTAATTCAAAGCAAAACCAGAATGCTAGCCCTTTCAGGAAGCTTTACCTGTTCTTTTAGAATTATTCTTGCTCTTCTGGCATATTCCTGTTGGATTGGAAGCATTTTTTGTTGTTGTTGTTCATGGCTGTTTTCCCAGCCCTCCTTAGCACAATGCCTGCTTGGCATGTAGTGGGGTCAAAATTTTAAGCTGAAGTCCAGTCCTCCTAAAGTGGGGAGGAGGCTTAAACTTGCATATGAGCTTTTAGAAACAAAATGATCTTGGTAATCATCTAAATAAGTTAGTTACCACGAGGGTGAAAACTGCGACCCTGAAAGGTGAATAACTCTGTTGTTCTTGTGTGTTTCTCAGTCGTCACCTGTTCTAACTTGGTAATCAAGCTTTTGGTGTTACTTGGGTAAAAAGTGTGGGATGGGAATAGTGGTGAGCCAATATGGGAGTAGCTAATTCTCTGCTATTTTTCATCCAGGAGGAAGAGTGTAGAAACTCCCAAGAAAGAAAGGGTCTGTTTTTCTGCAGTTTTCAAAGCATGTTGTACATTTTTATTTAATAATTTAATTTTTGAGACAAGGTCTGGCATTTCCACCTAGCCCAGAGTTAAGTGGCGCTGTCACGGCTCACTGCAGCCTCAGCCTCAACCTGGAGTAACTGGCACTACAGGCTGGCACTATCACGACTGGCTAATTTTTTTGTTTGTTTGTTTTGTTTTGTTTTTGAGACAGGGTCTCAGTCTTGCCCAGGCTGGAGTGCCGTGGTGAGATCTTGGCTTACTGTACCCTTCGCCTCTCGGGCTCAAGTGATCCTCCCACTTCAGCCTCCAGAGTAGCTGAGACTACAGGCTTGCACCATCATGCCCGACTAATTTTTTTTTTTTTTTTTTTTTTGTAGAGAAGGGGTTTTGCCATGTTGCCAGGCTGATCTCAAATGCCTAGACTTAAGTGATCCGCCCGCCTCTGCCTCCCAAAGTGCTGGGATTACAGGTGTGAGCCACTACCTGGGCTGGCTTTTTAATCTTTATTTTTTTTATTATTATTTTTTTGAGACAGAGTCTTGCTCTGTTGCCCAGGCTGGAGTGCAGTGGCACGATCTCGGCTCACTGCAAGCTCCGCCTCCCGGGTTCATGCCATTCTTCTGCCTCAGCCTCCCAAGTAGCTGGGACTACAGGTGCCCGCCACCATGCCTGGCCAATTTTTTTGTATTTTCAGTAAACACGGGGTTTCACCATGTTAACCAGGATGGTCTCAATCTCCTGACCTCGTGATCCGCCCGCCTCGGCCTCCCAAAGTGCTGGGATTACAGGCGTGCGCCACCGCCCCCGGCAATCTTTATTTTTTGTAGAGATAGGTCACCATGTTGCCCAAGCTTGTTTGTACATTTTTGACATACGAATGATTTGATAGTTTGTCATCCTTTAAGATTATTGATATTTTTGTTATTAAAAAAGTCCAAGACTGGGCCTGGTGGCTCACGCCTGTAATCCTAGCGTTTTGGGAGGCAGAGACAGGAGGATTGCTTGAGCGCGGGAGTTTGAGACCAGCCTGAGCAACATAGTGAGACCCCGTCTGTATAAAATGAAAATTGTGGTGGGTTGAGAAAGTTATTTTGACCTATGTTAAAAACCAGATTCTCAGCTTGGGCAACATGGTGAGACTTGTTCTCTACAAAAAATAAAATTATCCAGGTGTGGTGGTGCAGGTCTAGAGGCTGAGGTGGGAGGAATGCTTGAGTATGGGAGGTCGAGGCTGCAGTGAGCTGTGATTGTGCCACTACACTCCAGCCTGGGTGACAGAGCAAGACCTGTCTCGAACAAAAACCAAAAAAGATTATGGCTGAGTACGGTGGCTCACACCTCTAGTCCCAGCACTTTGGGAGGCCAAGGAAGGAGGATGGCTTCAAAACCAGCCTGGGCAACAGAGAGAGACCCCATCTCTACGAAAAAATAAAAATTAGCCATGTATGGTGGTTTGTGCCACCAGCTTCTCAGGAGGCTGAGGCAGGAGGATGGCTTGAGCCTAGGACTTGGAGGCTGCAGTGAGCTTTGATGGTGCCACTGTACTCCAGACTGGGCAACATAGCAAGACCCCATCTCAAAACCAAACCAAACCAGATTCTCATATTTCCCCCTAAAGGACAGGTGTAGTAATAACACTAAAAGGGGGAAAAAACCCAGGCTAAACTTCTTTGCCTGCGTGTATATCTGTGACTTTTAGGTGCCATTCTGTTTCCTTTTCATCTTTGCTTGTTCCTTGTTCTGTGACCTCTTCATTGGACAACTAAAATAGCCTCTGAAACGAGAAAAATCTGCTCCATTACACTGCCATCAGAGTGGTCTTCCTTAGGAATAGCTCTGGTTGTGCCATTTTCCTTTTTGGAAACCTTAGGTAACTCCCCACTGCTCAGTACAGGTCAAACACTTCAGTACAGTACAAATCCCCTTGGCCCCTGAATATGGTCCCAGGCTATTATTTTTATTTTTTATTTTATTTTTTATTGAGATGGAATCTCACTCTGTCACTTAGGCTGGAATGCAGTGGTGCCATCTTGGCTTACTGCAACCTCCACCTCCCGGGTTCAAGCAATTCTCCTGCCTCAGCCTCCTGAGTAGCTGGGATTATAGGCATGTGCCACCAAGCCTGGCTGGTTTTTTTGTATTTTTAATAGAGGTGGGGGTTTCACCATGTTGGCCGGGCTGGTCTCGAACTCCTGACCTCAGGTGATCTGCCTGCCTTGGCCTCCCGAAGCGTTGGGATTACATGCATGAGCCACTGTGCCCGGCCTTATTTTTCTACACAGCCAAATGCACACAGACCATCTTACTGAACTGCCTTCACTTACGTTTTTGCTCTTTTTGTTTTGGTCTTCTTTTTGTAATGGCCTTTAGTCTTTTTAAGGCTCAGCTCTGTTAATACTTTCTTGAGGGAGCTTTGTTACCCATTTCCTTAATGAGAATTATTTTTTCTCTCTTCTGCTTCCGTAGACTTACCATATCTTTCTTGTCTTATGCTTATTTGTTGACTGCTTCTTCCCATAGAGTATGTGTTCTGTGAGAGAATACTTTTTCTTACTTAACCTGTTTAAGTGCTTGGGATTGAGGGGAAATAAGGATTTAAGGAACCATGAGAGAAGGTCTCTGTCCTTAGCAGTTTACTGTTTATAAATTTCTTCCACTGTTTTTATCACCAAGTCACTTTATCATTAAAGCATTTGATTGTCTATTCCCTTTGAAGTCAGGCACGTGTCTTCCCTACTGGTAGATGACAATGAAAGATGAGGTTAGGGGAACTTTTGACTTAGTGGTAGGACTGGGATTAGGATCTAGGGTTTTATTTTTTATTTTTTATTTATTTTTGGGACAGAGCCTTGCTCTGTCACCCAGGCTGGAGTGCAGGGGTGCGAACTTGGCTCACTACAACCCCTGCGATTCTCCTGCCTCAGCCTCCCAAGTAGCTGGGATTACAGGTGCCCACCACAATGTCTGGCTAATTTTTGTATTTTTAGTGGAGACGAGGTTTCACCGTGTTGGCCAGGCTGGTCTCATCTTCTGACCTCATGATCCGCCTCAGCCTCCCAAAGTGTTGAGATTACAGGCATGAGCCTCTGTGCCCGGCCGGTTTTTTTTCTTAAAATCTGTACCTGTTTTGAACTTTCTCCACAAGCAGTGGCCTCTTCGTGTGAGTGTTTTTAGGGAGGTTGGCCTGTGTGTGACCAATATAGGATAAGAGAGGAGATGCCGTCCCCTCTGAGGTGTGGACTGCCACCTCAGTGCAGCTTGGCCGTGAGTCAGCATCTGCTTTTGGAATGCTTCAGAATGTGCTCTGGACCCATGTCAGCGCCCACTGCCCTGTTCTGGAACCTTGGTCGCCATCCCCATCCAGCCAGATCACGTATTCCACACCTTCCTGTCAGGTGTTCCCAGGACTGTGGGGCTGGTTTGGTCCTTTTGCTGTTTTTCTCAGAGATGGCATTGTGTGTTTCCCATCACCTCAAACTGCTGCCATGGCTGGGAAGGCCTGGTGTGATCTGGCCCTTCGGACCCCGTTCCCTTTCCCCCTTACTCTAGCTAGTCCAGCCACACCCACTCTTGGCATGGCAGGCTTTCCCCCAGCCAAGGATGTCTGCATTTGCTGTCTGCTCTGCCTGAGAATCTCCTGCTTGTTCAGTGAGCCATGCCTAGCATGATGTCTGGTAGAATGAAGAAGAAACCCTGGGACCGGCTGCCTCCAGTAGTTCCTATCCTGCTGCCTTTCCTCAGGCTGTATTTCTTCTTTGTTCCTTGAGTGTCTTTGAAGTATGGTTTCTGATGCTCACTCTGTCTGTGGTCACCTACCAGTTCACTACATAGCATTTGCTTTCGTGTCATTTCTTCAAATCTTGCTTTTATGAGGTTCTGTGATGGAGACAGATTGTCTTTGGGAATTTCACTGCTGAAGACCTGACCTTTTTTGCTAGTGGGCTCTGTGATGGTGCTGTTGGAACTACTTATGGTCTCTAAATCTTAGACTTGTATTTCAGTATTTTAAAATCAATAAAAAAGGGTTGAGAGTATACTTTTATATGTGAGTGTGTATGCATATGTCTGTATGCTTTCGTGTCCATTAAACCATTTCAGTCATTAAGCTGATTTGTCATGAAAGCATTTGATCTTTTCATCATATATATAAAATATATAAGCATAACCCATATATAATTATGACATACAAAGTAGGAATAAAAAATGGGAAAAAGGAAACATTTAGAAACATAATTTCTTTAATGGTATAAAATCTTTTGATACTAAAATATTTTTTATTTGTGACTGAAGATTGAAAGGCGTTTTATTTTTAAAAGTCTTGTTTAATACTTGGTGAGTCTTGGATGACCTTGGTGGTGTTAGTTTTGGTAATCATTCAAGACTGAAGGTTTTGTTCTAAGTTTGGTCTTCTGAATTTTTATTTAATGATTATCATATTTGAAAAAGTTACCTCTAAAAAGATCCAAGTAGAGGAAAGTCAGCATTTTGTAGTGCTTACTAAATCATGATATTCCCATCCTCCAGTTATGCTATGGCTTTTCCTTAAAACGAGCTAAAAAATTTTCATCCTGTAGTCCCAGCTACTTGGGAGGCTCAAGTGGGAGGATTGCGTGAGCCCTGGGAGGTTGAGGCTGGAGTGAGCCCTTAGTCCCACCATTGCAATCCAACCTGGGCAACAGAGCAAGACCTTATCTCAGAAAAAACAAAAAAAGTACAATTAGTAGACAATTTAATATAATAACCTGAAAAATACAAAGAACCATATAAAGCCCTCCAGCATTAGGCTTTCAGGCCTCATAAGCGGTAATTTGATTGGATGAGGGGGCAGTGGTTCTAAATGTATGTCTGAGAATTTTGAACAATGAGAGAAAGTAACAACTCTGAAAAATTCAGTTTGCTTTGCCAACTCGCTATTAGCAATACTCTTTCCATAACATGGGTTTTTTTCTTTCTTTTTTTGTTTTTTTTAAAGCAGTTGTTTTTACTTGGTTTCTCCCTGTGAAACTACAGGAAAAGTGTCAGTATTTCTGTGAATGCCCACACTTAACCTTCAGTACTCTATGGGACAGGTGACCAGCAAGCAGTACTTTTTCTTCCTGTCCCATGTAGTGTTTGGTAAGAATTTTGCCTGGTACATACAGGGCAGAAACATAAAAATTTCGTGTGGGTTGTAGAGTTGTGCTTCTTTATTTCTTTATTCAGCCCGTAAGTATGCTATTTGGTCTGACATTTTTACCTTTTTTTTTGGCTGACTAGCAGGGAGCAAGGGCTGTTTTGTCATCTCAGCTAGCGTGCTCTGCTTTCCCTCGCCTGTCCTCTCTATAAGTCCAAAGTTCTATGTCTCTGGGATTGCTTTTCCCTGAGAGTGGAGATGAGCGCTGTCTTTGCCCTTCGCAGGCTTCTAGTCTCCTAGGCTGTCTAGAGAAAGCTTGTGATAGAATGGGCTGATAACAGTGCTGATTTTGGACTATGGTCTAAAAGACATTTTTGCATTCATAACCACTAAGAGAATTTTGGAGAATTCTTCATCCCATTTTGCATATATTATATATATATTTTTATATGTTATAAAATATTATACATTTTATATGTTATAAAATATATATTTTTATATGTTGTAAAAATATGTATTTTTAAAATTAGTTATTATTATTATTATTATTTTAGAGACTGTGTCTCACTATGTTGCCCAGGCTGGCATGAACTCCTGGCCTCAAGCAGTCGTCCTGTCTTGGCCTCCCAAGGTGCTGGGACTACAAGGCAAGAGCCACTGTACTGGGCACCATCACATATTTTTGACATCAGTTTTTTTCATTATAAGTAAAGAGTTGAAAAGGAAGTAATTTCTGATATATTATAAATATACACTTAAAAACAACAATTGTTTCATTTTTCTTTTAAATGTATCTGATGGGCTCTAAATCTGTAATAATTTGACCTGTTGTCATACATTTTAAAACATATAGATGAACAAGCTCTTAATTTGTGTCAGAAGTGTTCATTTTTCTTTTTTCCTCAATCATATTTCAGTTCCACTTCCCCTGCAAAATATTAATTTAATTTCATTTATTTTTATGCTTGAAAATATTTTATTGGTCGTTCTATCACACGTGACAGAAGTATACATTAAAATTTTATTTCTTGTTCTCATGAATCTAAGTATTTATTTCTTTTGGATTGCATTACTACTGTACTTATTAGTATAAAATTCATCAAAACAAATGGATACTGCCGGGTGTGGTGGCTCACGCCTGTAATCCCATCACTTTGAGAGGCCCAGGCAGGCGGATTACCTAAGGTCAGGAGTTCAAGACCAGCCTGGCCAACATGTGGAAACCCCATCTCTACTAAAAATCAAAAAATTAGCTGGGCGTGGTGGCTGGTGCCTGTAATCCCAGCTACTCTGGAGGCTGAGGCAGGAGAATCGCTTGAACCCAGGAGGCAGAGGTTGCAGTGAGCCGAGATTGCGCCACTGCACTCCAGCCTGGGAGATAAGCGCAAGACTCCGTCTCAAAAAAAAAAAAAAAAAAATGGATATATTATACATTTTTTTTGAAGAAAGCATCTTGATGAGATAGAGCCTTCCACCCCCAATTATTTGATGATTCTGTGAATAATTACTGTTTAATACTAGAATAATATTTTTCATTTGTATAGATCTGAGCTTTAAGGAACCCTGTTGACATAAATAAGTAGATGGAAATGGACAGAATATTGTTATATCAAGGTCACTCAGACTCAGTTTTTACCTTTGAAATTATATGTCAAAATACAGTGGATTTTTTGAATCAACTAGCTTGCCATTCATCTCCTCTAATTTTGTAGAAAGCATGAAAACCGGAAACCTCCAGACTTGTAAAACGAATTGTTATTCAGTCATTAAGTCATTCATCTTCCAGTATCAGCTCGAGTATTTTGGATCACCTTTTTGCATGGATTCAGAATGGAGGGGTGACGGGCCTTTATTTTGTAAAGTGGGAGAAGCCTGATTGAGAAAGGGTGTGCTTGCTTTCATGTGGCTCAGGAAGTTTTCATGTACTCTAGTTTGAAGACAACTGATTTAGGTAGCTTGGTGTCTTAGTCTGTCTTGTACTGCTATAGCAGAATACCTGATAATGAACAGAAATTTATTTCTCACAGTTCTGGAGGCTAAGAAGTCCAAGATTGAGCGTCTGACACCTGGCCTTTTTGCTGTGTCATGGTCATCCCATCCTGGAAGGCAGAAGGGCAGGAGGAGAGGAGGGGGAGGGAAGTGTGTGTCCTCGTGCACAAAAGGTTCAAACAAGAGTTTCCTTTTATAAGGAACCCACCCCTGTCATAACGAATCTGCTGCCATGATAATGGCATTAATCCAGTTCATGAGGGTGGTGCCTCCAAGATCCAAACACCTCCCATCAGGCCCCACTTCCCAACACTGCCACATTGGGCATCAAGTTTTCAACATGTGAACTTTGGAGGACACTTTCAAACCACAGCCCTTGTATTCCAGCCCACTGTTGCCACTTACTTATTAAGTATCTGTATATTCATCTACAGAAGAGGGTCCTTACAAGCCTTACATTTTCACAGTTCTGTAACTAGTCTTGAGTATCCTGTAATTGTTACCACTGGTCACACAAAGTACTTCTTGAATCTGAACCTGTGTAAGTGGTAGTCATTTGCAAGCTTTCTTTGGTGGGGTTCTGAAAGACTGACATCCCCTGCCATTTGCTAACGTTCATCTCAACTGGATACCGGTTAGATTTCCTGAAGGTCCCGGGACCCTTCAGTATGCTTACTGTCACTTTCAAGCCTTTGCAGGTGTTGCTCTTTTGCTCTTTTTGGGCCTCCTCTTCTATGTTGCTAAAGCATCCTAAACAGACCTCAGTTGCAGAATTTTTTTCCCTTGCCGTGTGTGGTCCTTGCTTGTTTAGTCTGCCTTCTCTAGACTGAGCTCTCAGGATCAGGGACTTTGTTTTACCTCACTATTGCCTGAAGCTAACACATGTCCAAAAACAGGAAGGATGAGGAGGTTCTCAAATGTTTGTAGAATAACCAAATATTACGTTGTTTTTTTTTTTCAAACTTCGTGTATCATAGGAATCTCAACATTTCCAATGTTGAACTCCTCATCTCACCCCTTAAACATGCTCAATCTTTAACCTTCACCATCTCAGTTGATGACGGCTTCATCTTTCTAGTTGCTCAGGCCTAAAACCTCGGGTTTATCCTTGACTACTCTTTATTTCTTCTGTAGCCTCTTAGGCTGTCTAGAGAGAGCTTATGAAGAATGGGCTGGTAAGAGTGTTGACTTTGGACTATAGTCTTCAAACATGTTTGCATTCATAATCGTTAAGTCACTTGGATCCATTCCCTTAGGAAATCCTGTTGGCCCTGCCTTCACAACATATTTGCAGCCTGAGCACTTTTTCTTCCACTCCTTTGCTTCTACCCTGGTCCAGGTCGTCATCATGTCGGTTGCATCATTGCAGTTGTCTCCTGACCCATCTCCCTCTTCTTTCTTTGTATACACATTCTATTCTCATGACAGCCAGAGTGATCCTGTGAAAATGAAAGCTGGATAGTTCCCTGCTCTGATACAACCCTGCAGTGGCTTCCCATTTTACTCCTAGTAAATTAAGTCTACAACAAGATCGGGAGGGCCCTAGAGATGGGTCCTTTGCACTGGCTGTTCATTCTGCCAGGGCATCTCTTGATATCAGTATCGTTAACCACCTTCCCTCCTTCAAGTGTTGCTCACGTGTCTCCTTCTCATGATCACTCTATTTAAAATTGTAAACATTAGACACTCAAATATCTGTTGAATGGTTGAAGAATGAGTTACTTTGCTTAGTTACTGCTTCTAATACTAGTTTTAACATTAAACGTGTTGCTGGGGGATGTGGATAGCTGTCCCTTTGCTGTTCACATTTGTATTTCCTCTTGGGCTACCATCACCTGGATAAGATTGCTGGCACGTTGTCAGTCACTGAGCTTGGTCTTGTAAGTGTGCATGCTAGATGGCTTAGGTGCCTGTTTAGTGGTGCATTAAAAAAAAAAATCAGACTGGGTGCGGTGGCTCATGCATGTAATCACAGCACTTTGGGAGGCCGGGATGGGCAGGTCATCTGAGGTCAGGAGGTCGAGACCAGCCTGACCAATATGGTGAAATCCCATCTCTACTAAAAATACAAAAATTAGCTGGGCATGGTGGTGGGTGCCTGTAATCTCAGCTACTTGGGAGGCTGAGGCAGGAGAATCACTTGAACCAGGGAGGTGGAGATTGCAGTGAGCCAAGATTGCACCACTGCACTCCAGCCTGGATGACAGAGCGAGACTTCGTCTCAAAAAAAAAAAAAAAAAAAAAGAAAGAAAAAAAAATCAGAGAGTGACTTAAACTTTTAACTTTAAATTCTTATTGTCAAGCTCTTAAAGAACTGTCACCTATTTTGTTTAACTCAATGTTTTTTTTTTAATTGAGGTAAAATATGCTTTTTTGATTAGTCGGTGGCTACATTTTTCTCTACCTCGTTTTGTAGAGAAAGTAAACATTTGAGAGCAGAAGGAATAGAATATTGAGTGATACATAGTGTTTGAACAAGAGAGGTAGTGAATACTCTTCAGGAAGGAAATGCAAGCCGAGTGAGCCCTCCTTGTCTGACTACAGAGGGAGGACACAAGCTGAAGTGGGCATCAGATTGGCCATTTGGTTTCTGGAGGAAGGGGTCAGGAGACATCCATTGTTAAGGTGGAAAAGCTTGTGTTTTGGACCTGTCTTCTGGGAAGAACTCAGTCCTAGCCTGCCATGAGGCTCTGCTTGCTGGGTCTTGGTGGAGTTTAAGGTGTTTTTTTGGTGTGATAGAATTGAAGCTTTATAATGTCTCCACTTCAAGTTAGGATTGAGGATCCCTGGTTTGTTCAGAAAATGCTTCCTTGTTGAGATAAGCCCAGGAAGCTTGATGGAGTGGAGAACATGCGTGGGTTTTGGAGTCAGCCAGGCTTGTGTTAACATCCCTGTTTGGCCACTTTTAATCTGTCTCTTCTGAACCTATTCCTACATCTGTGAAAAGGAGATGATGTCTGGTTTGGAGAGGTGTTAGGATTAAACGATAAAATGTATGCAGAGGTATATACATAGCAATGCTTCTGCAGTGGGCCGGTCACTTGCTGGTACCATGATTCATGTTCTGTGCAGATGTGCTGTCAGAACAGGCTGGTTGGCCAGCCTTCCCCCACCCCGGCCCCCTCCCCAGACAGAGTCCTGCTGTGTTGCCCAGGCTGGAGTGTGGCACGATCTCAGCCCACTGCAGCCTCTGCCGGGTTCAAGCAGTTCTCCTGCCTCAGCCTCCAAGTAGCTGGGACTACAGGCGTGTGCCACCATGCCCGGCTATTTGTTGTATTTTTAGTAGAGACGGGGTTTCACCATGTTGGCCAGGCTGGTCTCGAATTCCTGACCTCAAGTTATCCCCTGGCATTGGCCTCCCAAAGTGCTGGGAATACAGGCATGAACCACCATGCCCGGCCTGGTCAGCCTTTAAAAATGTTTTTAAATAGTTATTCATTGATTTTAATTGACAAATGAAAATATATTTATAGTGTGCACATTAATGTTTTAATGTATGTATACATTGTGGAATGGTTAAATCAGGTTAATTAGCATATCTGTTACCTCACTTAGTCATTATTTTGTGGTGAGAACAATTGAAGTCTACTCTCTTGGCAATTTTCAAGTATACAATACATTGCTATTGACCATAGTCAGCATGTGGTGCAGTCGATCCCTTGAACTTGTCCCTCCAGTATGTCTTTGGTCAGTCTTGCTGTCCAGTTCTAGCCAGCACTGCTCCCTGGCATCTGTGCCTGACAGGGTCCAGGAATGGAGGCATTGATAGTGATAAGGAGCCTTATAGTTTGAGTCCCACTGACTAATGTGAGTTATTACTTCTTTGCTGATAAGACCCATAACTAGTCAGATATTGGGCACCCCTCTTTCTGGGTCGACCTGTCAAATTTGTTATTCTTGTGTTACCAGCTGTCTGTAGGCCTTAGCTATCCTTTCCTGTAGTTAAGTTGTGCCTTTTTCCTGAAGGAGTTAAGGTCTCTTGTTTTGTAGTAGGTAGTTAGGGGGAGAAAAAACAGTTTATTAGCATCTTTTTAAAAAAACCTTTTAATTACTAATAGAACACCTAGCAAAATGTATAAATTCTAAATGCACAGTTCAATGAATTATCATATGGTGAACATAGATTATTCCCAGCACCACGGAAAGCCCTCTCCATACATTGCTACCTCTCCTATCAACTGTTTCTTGATAACCTGCTAGAGTCAAGGTAGTGTTTGACCAATATCTGTGTGACTCTAGTAACAGCCTTGTACAGGAGATATATATTTGTGTGTGCACACGTGTGTGTGTGTGTATATATATATATAAAATGAATATAAAAATCTCCATGAGCCTAGCAAAATCCTACTGCTGCTGCTGCTTTTTTTTTTTTTTTTTTTTGAGATGGAGTTTTGCTCTTGTCACCCAGGCTGGAGTGCAATGGCACCATCTCGGCTCACTGCATCCTCCGCCTCCTAGGTTCAAGCAGTTCTCGTGCCTAAGCCTCCCGAGTAGCTGGGATTACAGGCGCCCACCACCACACCCAGCTAATTTTTGTATTTTTAGAAGAGATGGGGATTTCACCATGTTGGCCAGGCTGTTCTCGAACTCCTGACCTCAGGTGATCCACCCCCAATCAGCCTCCCAAAGTGCTGGGATTACAGGCGTGAGCCACTGCGCCTGGCCCTTACTGCTTCTTTGATCCAGGTCACAAATTGCAGTTTTTGAAGCTACCACCCCTTCCTGCTCCTGAAAGAAAAGGTCCATGTCTTCGTTCATTCAGCCATTCGTTCAGTAAATATGTGTTGATTACTTATAGTGTGTCAGACACTTGTGAGGTGCTGGGAACACAGCAGTGCATTAGAGAAGGGCCCTGACTTTAGGGAGCTTGTATGTTTAGGTCTGACTCATCTGTGTTAACCCAGTGCCCAGTGTCATGGTTGGTGTTTTTAAGCGTCTGCCAAACTGAATTAAGTAATACTCCCTTTACTGGTTTTCTGTAGCAGTCATTCTCTTGTGTCATGCTTAGCTGTTTACACCTCTAGATTCCAGGATCCTGGAGTGTCAGTTATCCCTCTTGTGTCCCCAGTCTCATGCACAGGGAGGGCTTCAGTCTGATTGTTGAAAGTATGCCGAATACCAAGTAAATGCTGCAGTCATTAAGTGCTGTCGCAGGTGGAGAGGAGTCAGAAAGTGTTAGTGACTATGCTAAAGCTTTTCTTGCTAAAGTCACCAGTAATCACCTAGTCTCTAAATCCCATTTGAGCTGTAGATTCTTTACTTTGACTTTTCTGTAACACTTGACAGTGCCCTTGTCCTCTGGGAAAGTTTTCTTGGTTTCACTGCTCTTGGCTGGTTGGCTTTCTTCACTCTCACCATTCTTCTCAGTCATCTTTGGGCCCTTTTCTGCCTATGGCTGTGTCATGCCTCAGAATCCCCTTCTTGGTTCACTGTTTTTTCCCCCTCCGTCTTCTGTATTCTCCATTTGTCAGTGATTCACAGATTGGGTACTTCCTGCCTTGAGTCCTTTTCTGGGCTTCTTTCTCATTTATTCAGCTGTCACTGGGCATTTCCACATCATGTTCTTCACCAATGTTTATCCAGAATGAGACCCCTAACAATACCCTGCCTCCTCCTGTTCCTAGCCACAGACCTGCTGCTCTACCTGTATTTTCTCTCCACACAGATGCACAAGACAGAAACCTTACAGTCATCTCTGTCACTCCTGCACTTCCACATTCTCCCACATCCATCCTGTCTCCTGGTGCAGTGAATCTTGCTTTCTGAATTCTCTTGAAATAATTTCTCCTCCCAATCCGCATCCATATTTCTTGCCTGGGTAACTCTCCACTGACTGATTTCCCAGTTGCCAATCTGGACCACCGCCAAAACATTCTCCACATTGCTGCTGGAGTGATCTTTTAAAAATGCAACTCCGATGCTGCCTGTCCGTCGGGTACATTCTTCAGTAGCTCTTCTTTGCCTTCAGTCTTGCTGTCATCCTTTTCTCCCATCTAAGCCACAGGAGGCTTAGTCCCTCCAGCCTTGCTTCCTGTCACTCCCTCTTTGCCTTATCGGTCCTCCCCGACCCTGAGTTGTCAGCACTTCCAGTTCCCAGCTCTTGAGAGCTCACCTCCACACTAGTGCACGTGTTGATGCTGCTGCTTCTGATGTGCCTCTTTTGTGTGGTCACTTTTACTCATCCTTCAAAGACCTCTTCAGCTGTCACTTCCCCTAGGAAGTGTTTTGTTAGTTCACTGCAATCTGAATTGAGGTTTGCATCATGTGTTTTTCTTTCTCTGACACCCCATACTGCTCTCTTCTCAGTAGACTGAGTTTAAGGTCACTGTCTTTATCTCTGTCCATTGTGCCTAGAATATTGTAGCTGCTCAAACGTACTGGAGTGAATGTATTCAAGTCTTTTTTTTTTTAAACCATGATTGTGAGATTGGATTACCTGGGAGTTCATCTGGGTCTTTTTTGTTTCTCATTCTCATATCAGAATTTAAGATTTGAAAACTTAATTTCACATGTATAGTTTTGGGAAAAGTCATCTTTAAATGAACCCTACATTTATGGCAAAAATTAGGGACATGACTGAGTTTGAAGAAGTTGTTAGGCCACAGGTTTTTTGAGGGATGGCACAGGCTTTTAACTTACTAAAAAGGACAACTTTTGGTTGGGCTTGATGACTCAACGCCTGTAATCCCAGCACTTTGGGAGGTCAAGGCAGGAGGATCACTTGAGGCCAGGAGTTTGATACCAGCCTGGCAACATAGTAGAACCCCCATCTCTACAAAAAATAAGTAATGAGCCAGGTGCAGTGGCATGCACCTGTAGTACGAGCTACTCAAGAGGCTGAGATAGGAGGATCTGTGGAGCCCAGGAGTTTGAGGGTGACAGATGGAGAGACCCTATCTCTAAAAAAGAGGAGAACAACCTTTATCATGTTTTGCCACTTTTTATTCTTAATCAGAAGTAACACATGTTCTTGTAAAATGTTGATTTAATACTAATGGAGTGCCTACTGCAACTCTTGATTCCACTGCCTTATTTTTTTCTTATATCACTAATACCATTTGAAATAATTTTGCATGTGTTTATTGTTTATCTCTTTTCAATGTATTTCTTTTGGTAATAGCTAATACTTCCCGAGCACTAACTATATACTGAGTGCTATTCTAAGTGTTTTATTTGTATTAATGCCTTTATTTCCTCTCACAGCCCGTTCAGGTAAGGTACTATAATTATCCCCAATTTCAGCATGGGAAGACTGCAGCACCAAGGAGTTAAGTACCCACTGTGTATAGAGTGCCAGGTGGGGCTGGCATTTAAACTCTTGGCTTCAGAGTCCAAAAAACCTACTCTGCTCTATTGAGTCTCAGTGCAAGCCTGAAAGGGCACGTATGCCTTCTCCTGCAGTGCCTGCACCTAGAACGACTCCCTCCTCGTAGTTGACATTCAGTGTGGATGAACATGAGGTATTGCAAGTAAGAAGTAAAAATAAAATCCTTCAGCACCTGCGGTACTGTGATATAATAAGAAATATGTGTTTGGTCTCTGTTCTCTCATTCCTGGCACAGAGCTCCTAAAACCCTGTGGATAGGGGCACTAGGAAAACCTCTTGTTCTAATATGTTCCTGACACAGAGCCCCCCAAACCTTTGTAATTTCCTGGGTGATAACAGAGCCCCTAAATCCCTTAGAATTTCCCAGGTGATAGGAGCATCTTTTGTTCTAACAGGATAACTGTGGTGGGCTCCTGGATAGCCAGGATGGTGGCTGGTTGCCAGGGGAACCAACCATGTGATTACAGTGTTAGAACTTTCAGCCCCATGCCCCTGACCTCTGGGGAGGTGAGAGGGAGAGGGGGGCTGAAGGTCGAGCTGATCACTAATGGCAGCATTGTGATCAATGATGCGTATATAATGAAGTTTTCCTAAAAACCCAAAAGAACAGTGTTTGAATGAGCATCCAGATAGCACAACAGGTGGGGGTTCCTGGAGGGTGACTGCCTCAAGAGGGTGTGGAAGCTTTGCACCCTTCCCACATGCCTCGCCCTTTGCGTCTTTTTAATCTGGCTGTTCCTCTGTTTCCTTTATAATCTTCATAATCAATAATAAATTGTTCCCTTTATAATAAATGGGTAAACATAAGTAAGTGTTTCTTTGAGCTCAGTGAGCCAAGCTAGCAAATTAATCGAACCTGAGGAGGGGTCATGAGAACCCTGATTTAAAAGCCTCTGTCAGAAGCACAGGTCACAACCTGGGACCTGCCATTGGCATCTGAAGTATGGGGCAGTCTTGGGGACTGAGCCCTCAGCCTGTGGGATCTGGTGCTCTCTCCTGGTAGATCGTGTCAGAATTGAATTACAGGACATCCAGCTGGTGTCTGCTGGTGAATTGATTGGTTGCTGGTGGGGAGAAATCTCCACACATTTTGGTGACCAGAGGTGAAATATTCTGTGCACAGTAGAGGGTAGGAAAGGCACTTTGGTTTTTTTCCTGCATCTTCTTGGCCCACTCTTCCTCAGAGGTTAGTTGCTATAATTTGTTTTCCTCATAAAGCTTTTCCTTTTCAATTACAAATATATATTTATGCACAGATGTAGTACTTATAAAATGAATGTTACCTCTCTTGGGAAACAGACTTTTTTTCTTCGCAACTCTTTGGAGAGCGTGTCCCTTGAGATGTGACATTATTTTAGCTGTGTAACAATTAACTGGATCTGAGTTGTTTTACATCAGCTAAATATCAGTCTCCTTGAGCTTTGAGAAATATTTAAGTCTCATCAGCAGTATTTTGGGGAAGGGGGTGCTCCTGCAGACGGAAGCTGCTGTTTTCTGTTTGTTTGTTCATTGATTGATCGATTGAGACACAGTCTCGCTCTGTTGCCCAGACTGGAGTGCAGTGGCATGATCACTGCTCACTGCAGCCTCAACTTGCTGGACCCAAACAATCCTCCTGCCTCAGCCTCCTGAATAGCTGGTACTATAGGAGTGTGCCACCATGCCCAGCTGATTTTAAAATTCTTTTTAGAGATGGAGTCTCACTTTTTTGCCCAGGCTGATCTCTAACTGCACTCCAGTGATCCTCCCGCCTTGGCCTCCGAAAGTGTTGGGGTTACAGGTATAAGCCACTGTGCCCAGCATTCTGTGCGTTCTCACTGGATGTCATGCCCTGCAAAGAAAGTTGACCAGGTGCAGTGGCTCATGCTTGTAATTCCAGTGCTTTGGGAGGCCGAGGTGGGATGATCACTTGAGCCCAGGAATTCCAGACCAGCCTGAGCAACACAGTGAGACCTTGTCTCTACAGAAAATTAAAAAAGAAAGTAAAAAAAATTAGCTGAGTGTGGCACCTGTAGCCTAGCTAGCTACTCTAGAGACTGAGGTGGGAGGATCACTTGAGCCCAGTAGTTTGAGGTTACAGTGAGCTATGATTGTGCCACTGTGCTCCAACATTGGCAGTAGAGTGAGACTTTGTCTCTAAAAAACCACAACATTTTAAAATTTATTTAATGTCCCTGGATTCCTACAGGTATTGAATTCCTATGGGTGTGGGATTTTGACTGTGGTCTTTTCCTAGTTTCTATAACTGTGCTGATAAGAAAAAAGAGACTGCCCTTTTTTTTAAAAAACAAAACAAAACAAAACATCTGGAAGTTGGTCAAGTCTTATCTTTCCTTCTGTTTCCCTCTGGTGGTAGCAGACAGTTTACCTGTAGGTCAAGAGTTTTTAGATTAGCCTGGGATCCATGGATAGGCGTCAGAAGGGCTATCTGTCTTCTGAAACTACATGTAGGATTTTAAGTGTGCATTTCACATTTCACTGGGGAGAGTGTTTCATGTCAGATCCCAAGATGAGGATAAGCACGAACCCTTTTTGATATAGGTGTATTCTTTGTCAAGTTGGCAGCAAGGATCCTGGAAGCTGACTTGATTTAGGGATTAGAACATGTTTTTCCTTTTTATTCCTAGTCCCAGAAAATGATTTCAGTGGGAATAAAATGAGAGAGGGTAGTTTGGACTATTCCTCAGTGAAGAACAGGGGTTCGCACTCATCAGGTGGATGTATGGGCTCAGCCTGTATACGGGGGCACCTGTTCATATTAAATCTCATGTTGTGGTATGACAGCAATGTCATGACTGCCTTTGTCCCCTTGTGAGCCTTGTATCATGTAGAGTGGAGATAGCTCACACCCTCATTTAACTGGCCAGTTAATGAGGCTGCTGCTGCTGTGAAGTGTATGTGTGCTTGTGTATTGTTAAAAATTTAACATATAGGTTATTACTTTGGTAAAAGTAAAAAAAAAAAGTATATGGTATAAAAAGACAAATTACACTGTCTCAGTGCTACCACTTCCTAGTGACATGATCTTGGGCAAAGTTACTTGCTGTGTGTCAATTTTCCTCATCAATAAAATGGGTACCAAAGTAGTGCCTGCCTGTATTGTGAGGATTGTAAAGGTTACATAAAATAATAAATAATTCAGAAAAGGCAATTGAAATGTTTTCTGGTATATGGAAAACCGACAATAATTATCTCTTATGATGGTGGTGGTATTGATAACAATAATGACACCTAGAAAGGCCTGTAACCAAAAGTCAGTAATCCTTCTTTCTTTATCCCATCCCATTTTTAGGAAACAACCACTTTTAAATCCTCTAGCTATTTCTTTTATCTCCATATTTCAAAAAATTACATTTTCTTAATTTGCATCACTCCCTCAGCCTCAACTATGTTAAGCCTCTTTATTGACTTTCTCTTTTAGAAGATCAGGTCAGGTTTTTATTTTTTTCTAGAGACAGGATCTCACTATGTTGCCCAGGCTGGAATGCAGTGGCTATTCACAGATACCATCATAGCACATTGCATCCTTGAACTCCTGACCTCAAGCGATCCTCCTGCCTCATCCTTCAGAGTAGCTAGGGCTACAGGCATATGCCACCATTCCCAGCTTGAAGATTAGGGTTTTTTCTTTGTTTGTTTTTTGAGACCGAGTCTTGCTCTGTCACCCAGGCTGGAGTGCAGTGGCGTACTCTTGGCTCACTACCTCTGCCTCCTGGGTTCAGGGTTTCACCATGTTGGCCAGGCTGGTCTCGAACTCCTAACCTCAAGTGATCTGCCCACCTTGGCCTCCCAAAGTGCTAGGATTTACAGCCGTGAGCCACTGCACCCGGCTGAAAATTAGGTTTTAAGTGACACCTCCTGCTTCCCTACACTTTTCTTCATCTTCTGATGCAATTATATGAAGTTTTGGTTAAATTGACATTTAGTGTTAACATAATGATCATATGAACATTTTAACTGCTAACCTGGGTTGAAAAAGTTGGGTGAAATATTGTTTATTGACTTTAGTTATGAGTGAAGTTAAAGGTTGTCGTGTGGTTGTAGTTTATTTAGGTTTATTTTACGACTTGCTCATTTTTCTCCTCAGATGCTCAGTTTTACCTTACTGGTTTGTACAAGCAGTCTGGACTGTTAGAAAATATTGGTGGAGGTTGAACTTCTTGAAGAAACGTTGAGCTTTTGTCAGGCATGGTGGCTCACGCCTGTAATCCCAGCACTTTGGGAGGCCAGTGCAGGAGGACTGCTTGAGGCCAGGAGTTCGAGACCACCCTGGCCAACGTGGTGAAAACCCATCTCTACAAAAAATACAAAAATTAGCCAGGTATGTTGGCGTGTGTCCGTAATCCCAGCTACTCGGGAGGCTGAGGCAGGATAATCACTTGAACCCGCCGAGGTGGAGGTTGTAGTGAGCTGAGATCGTGCCACTGCACTCCAGCCTGGATGACAGAGCAAGACTCTTGTCTCCAGACAACACACACACACACACACACACACACACACACACACACACACACACACACACACACACACACACTCTTGTCTCCAGACAACACACACACACACACACACACACACACTCTTGTCTCCAGACAACACACACACACACACACACACCCACACACCCCCCCCAAAAAACCCCCTGAGCTTTATATCCATAGATGAGGAGTTTGGAATACAAATAGATGACCTGTTATCTGTGTCAGCTTTTGATACTATCTGCCTTTCACGTCTTTATTCTTAGATTGTCATCTGTGAGTGGAAAACCTTAACTTTCTACCCATAGAAATAAGCCCACCATATTTCAGAAAACATGGTGTGTCATAGGAAAGCACTCAGATGGGACAACCTAGTTGGATTTGGTACAAAATGAGCCAGATGTGGGAAAAGGCAAATTAATATGATTATGAAAAGTAAGAATGATGGAGCTGGGTGCGGTGGCTCAGGCCTGTAATTCCAGTTTGGGAGGCTCAGGTGGGAGGGTTGCTTGAGGCCTGGAGTTTGAGATCAGCTTGGGCAACAAAGTGAAACCCCATTTCTTAAAAAATATAGTAGGGAAAAGCAGAGGTTTCTTAAAAGTGCACTCAACAAAAGGATTAGGCTGATCTAATAATTGGAATGTCAGTATTGATTTAGTTTTCCTTGGTACAGTCTACCCAGAGTGGGGGAAGGGGCAGAGCATAAGGAAAAAGGGGGAGTTGTGGTTTTGTGGATCTCAGGTGTTTACCAACGAACTAGATGGAGGTGGTCAGGTAGTGGAGAGCTTCTGTTCTGAGAACCTGACCGAGAGGCAAAACATTGTCTCTGTGTAGTGCTTGGCACAACCGTGGGCTCCGATCTGGGAAAGAGTGGACTTGGGACCAAAGCAGATTTCTCTATGGGGCTGCAGTTAATGAAATTGTCCTGAAGCAAGCCTGGTCTAGGGCGTTCTGGCCTCTGAGATTGAGAGGGTTGGTGGGCAGGGCAGTGGGCCAGAGGTGAAGGGAGATGAGGAAGGCCAAGCCTTTTTCTCCTGAGGAAGCCAGTGCTAGGGCACTAATTATAGTTTTACACAATGCCAGCTTCCAGCCTGCATAGAGAAACATGAAATTTCTGCTTAAAACAGAGTTCCTTTTTCCATTTTTGGCTCTAAACTTTTTGTGTTGGAAGTTAGGAACCAATTTTGGAGAGTGATTGTAGTGAGGGAATCTGGAAAACCTGCGAAAATGGAGAAGCTCATTTTAGACACGAAAAATCTGTCTCTTGGAATGAGTAGCAGAAGGTTTTCTTGCTCAAGGTAGTTTTCTTTTCTTTTCTTGGTGTGGTGCCTGACTCCACATTTTTCACCCAGCTCTTAAACAGGTTTTGCTGAGTAGCTACAGGCAAGTCGTCATCTCTGTAAATTAGGTGTAGTTAATAACACCTGTTACTCAGAGAGTGACTGGATTAACAGGTAAGAGTTTGGACTGGAGTGACCCAGAAATGGTATGAAATAGCGAGAAGAACCTGAGATCGCTACGTGTCCCAGAGAAGACAGCTTCCTTAGATCTAAGTTGAGGAGACTGAATTAAACAGTCTTTGTTCATTTAAAAAACTGTTTTTATTTTTATTTTTATTTATTTATTTTGAGACAGAGTTTTGCTCTTGTTACCCAGGCTGGAGTGCGTGTTGTGATCTTGGCTCACCACAACCTCCACCTCCTGGGTTCAAGCGATTCTCCTGCCTCAGCCTCCCGAGAAGCTGGGATTACAGGCATGCGCCACCACGCTCGGCTAATTTTGTATTTTTAGTAGAGATGGGGTTTCTCCATGTTGGTCAGGCTGCTCTCGAACTCTTGACCTCAGGTGTTCCATCTGCCTCGGCCTCCCAAAGTGCTGGGATTTTAGGTGTGAGCCACCATGCCCAGCCTTATTTTTTAATTTTTAAATTTTTCTTAGAGACAAGGTCTTGCTCTGTTGCCCAGGCTGGAGTGCAGTGGCGTGATCACAGCTGTCTGCAGCCTTGAACTCCGGGGCTGAAACCATCTTCCTGCTTCAACCTCCCAAGTAGCTGGGACTACAGGTGCACATGCCACCACATGCGACTAATTTTTAAATTTTTTTTTTTTTTTTTTTGAGATGGAATCTGGTTCTGTTGCCCAGGCTGGAGTGCAGTGGCGCAATCTTGGCCCACTGCAAGCTCCGCCTCCCGTGTTCATGCCATTCTCCTGACTCAGCCTCCCAAGTAGCTGGGACTACAGGCGCCCGCCACCACACCCAGCTAATTTTTTTTTTTTTTTGTATTTTTAGTAGAGACGGGGTTTCACCGTGTTAGCCAGGGTGGTCTTGATCTCCTGACCTGGTGATCCATCCGCCTCGGCCTCCCAAAGTGCTGGGATTACAGGCGTGAGCCACCGTGCCCGGCCTTTAAATTTTTTTTTTTTTAATAGAGAATGGGTCTCGCTATGTTGCTTGGACTCCTGGGCTCAAGCAATCCTCCCCCTTTGCCCTCCCAGAGTGCTGGGATTACAGGTGTGAGCCAGTGCGCCCAGCTTAATCAGCCTGTGAAGTCCCCTCCAGGTCACACAGGGTGAATCTTGAGAAGGCAGACTGGAGATTCTGCTCCCCCTGTTATCTCTGTCTCGTCTTTAGAGTTGGTCCAGTGCACCTGGGTGTGTCTGAGATCATGTGCCCCCAGGGGCAGCAGTAGTGAGAAAGACGGTTGTGAAAGGCACATTGTCATGATGGTTTTTCTTTCTGTGGTTTATCGTTGTTTCCTGGCTTCGCCCACAAGCACAGATTCTCAGCCTCTTGCCTTTGTCTTACTTTCTTTTGAACATTTATTTGGAAGCCCTCATTTTGTGCCCATGTTTTTTTTTCCTGGATCTGGATGTGGTTAATAGGAGTGACCTCAGCCCAACCTGAGTACCTTGTATAGATAGTCTGGCTAATTTAACATTCTGAAAGAGACCTCCTTGTAGCCTGATGAGAATCAAAGTCAAGCTGGTAAAGCTACTGTTGCTACTCTGTGCATGCCGCTCCCCGACCCCTGCAATATTTATTAAAATGTGACCCTTTCAGGGCTCAAGGCTTGAAGCTGCTTATGGATTTTTTTTTTTTCTTCTAAAACAAAGGAAAAAAACGGGATACATGTGCAGAACGTGCAGGTTTGTTATATAGGTATACGTGTGCCATGGTGGTTTGCTGCACCTATTGACTTGTCCTCTAAGTTCCCTCCCCTCATCCCCAGCCCCAGCAGGCCCTGGTGTGTGATCCCCTCTCTGTGTCCATGGGTTCTCGTTCAACTTGCATTTACGAGTGAGAACATGAGGCATTTGGTTTTCTGTTCCTGTGTTAGTTTGCTGAGGATGATGGCTTCCAGCTTCACCCATGTCCCTGCAAAGGACATGATCTTTATGGCTGCATAGTATTGCATAGTGTATATGTACCACATTTTCTTTGTCCAGTCTATCATTGATGGGCATCTGGGTTGGTTATAAGTCTTTGCTATTGTAAATAGTGCTGCAGTAAACATATGTGTACATGTGTCTTTATAGTAGAATGATTTATATTCCTTTGGGTACATACACAGTAATGGGATTGCTGGGTCAAATGGCATTTCTGGTTCAGCATCCTTGAGGAATCACCATACTGTCTTCCACAATGGTTGAACTAATTACAACAAAAGCCAAAATTGATAAATTGATAAAATTGATCTAATTAAACTAAAGAGCTTTTGCACAGCAAAAGAAACTATCATCAGAATGAACAGGCAACCTATAGAATGGGAGAAAATTTTTGCAATCTACCCATCTGACAAAGGTCTAATATCCAGAATTTACAAGGAACTTAAACAAATTTACAAGAAGAAAGCAACCCCATCAAAAAGTGGAGAAAGGCTATGAACAGACACTTCTCGAAAGAAGACATTTATGTGGCCAACAAACATGAGGAAAAGCTCAACATCACTGATCATCAGAGAAATGCAAATCAAAACCACAATGAGATACCACCACATGCCAGTCAGAATGACGATTATTAAAAAGTCAGGAGACAGTGGATGCTGACGAGACTGTGGAGAAATGGGAATGCTTGTACACTGTTGGTAGGAATGTAAATTAGTGCTTATGGTTTTTAAAAGGCTTCCAGAGCAGGGGACCCATATATTTAGTCCCATACAACACATCCCTTAACCTGCCTCTTAGCATTTCATCTATCCTTCCTTATATAAATTCTTTCTTCTGGAGTTGGGACAGGAGGTAGCTTGTTATTTGGGTAGAAAGGAGAAAGAATGGGTGGGTATGTGGACAAACGGTGCAGGGAAATAGATAGCATGGGAAGTGTTGCCACAGCTCTATGGAAACTACTTGGATATTATGATTAATGGATAGTCAAACATCTCTCAAATAAATATCAAAGAGTGATCTTCCCTTAAAGGTTATTGTTCCCAAGGTTATCCCTCTCTTGGGGCCCTGGCTTTGGTTTCTTTTCTTCTAAGTTGCCCCTTTGATTACTTGTCATATGAATATCAAGGCCTGATCCTTCCTCCATGTGAGTTCCAAGGGGCTGCCTTCCAGTGGAGTTTTGTAGAATCACATGTGTCATAGAGAAGAGATTTTAATGCTGGGCTGCTGTTAGGCTTTAGGGCTAGTGCCGAAAGGCCCCAGAAAGAGCTGAACCTACTGATGAGGCCTCTCCCAAATCTAATCAGAGATGGGGGAAAATTTGGGTGCTGGGAAGAGCAGATCATCTCAGTGATTTTAATGCCCACCTTTATTTGCAAAGTGAAAGGAGAAATATATTTCCCTATTGCATTTCCTACCCTTCACTTGTCAGGCATATTTGATATTTTTTTTGTTTTCATTTAAAAAAAATTCCAAAAAAACCATGTCAAATATGTCAAATATTTATTTTTTAAAAAGTAGGCCAAGTATTATGTCTTTCTGCTAAATCTAGTGGGTTCTCTCTCACCCACCCCCCCTCCAACCAGGTGTTTGCAGAAAGGATCTTTTTTTTTTTTTCTTCCCCCCAGGAAAGGATCTTTATCCAGAAAGGAATTTTAAACCTCAGAGTTAAGTTCTGCTTCACCTCAGTGCTTCCCTTACTGAACGTCATCCTTAGCCAGAATGTATTTCATGGACTGTTCCTCCTCTTTACACCTTCCGTCCTTTGATGCTTTATGACCCATGAAAATAATGAAAAGTATTTGTTTTGGGCCCCTAGTATTACCAGGTTTAGGTACTATTGCTATCCTGCATCTTTTTCATTCTTATCTCTGCGCTATAATTCTGTCTCCCTCCTTGAGTATTCACAACTGGAGACAAGTGAGTTATCTTCCCTAGAACTCTTAACTTACCCTAAGTGTAAGGCTCTGGATAGAAACTCAAGGACTTTTGGAATGTCCACTCATGGGAGCAGCTGTATTTTGTTGCTAGAATATAAAGACCTCATCTTTCAAAATTTCTTTCTTAACAGTTAACAGTTTTAGATTCTTGGATGCTAAATGTTCACCAGTTCTTTCAACTAGATCTGTGTAGTCAGAATTCCATGCTCTTTGGGAAGTCTGAGAAACTTTAGGTGCCATTCCTATCTCCTCTCATTTTGGGGTTCAGATTGTGAGGCAGAATGCCTGTTGAGACTTTCTGAGCGCATAGGAAGCATTGGAGCAGTGGGATCTGGAGTGGCTTCACCAGGCACCTCAGAGCACAGTGGCAGGCTGAGAACGTCCGTGTGATCCCACACAAAAAGACTGTCTGGGAGTTGGAAACTGCTCCTGCCCGTGTGTTACTTCCTGCTGCTGGACATATGTGTGGTATTTGGTGTTGCCACACCAGGTGGGGAATGGAGAACAAATTATGTCTGCTCCTTGGATATTAGTTAACCTCATTCAGATGATTCTTGGGTGTCCCATGGGGAAGTAAACTGATTTCCCTGGTTTTGCTGTAGGACCTGATTAGTCACATACTGCAGAGAACTAACATGTAGCATAAGGCGCCATTGCCAGCCTGACCAGTGTAGTAGGGAACTGGGTCCCACTTCCGCAGCCCCCAGCCCTGTCTTCTAGAGTTAGACTGTACATTGCTAACTAGGCTTCCTTTTTTTAAAATAAATAAATAAATAAGTGAGTGTGTCTTTTGGATCTCTTCAGATTAGAAAAAATTCTGTATTTGACTTTTCCTATGTTTGTTCTGATTTCGTTCAGTCCTTTACTCTGAAGCAGCTCCCCCACTCTCCCCACCTAACTCCTATCCTACTTCACCATATCTTTTCTAGTCCATAAATACTACCTTACATGCTTTATTCTGGTCCTCGAAATATTTCCTTTATACTTCTGTTTTTCCTACCAATCCCCAACTCATACAGAACCCTACTGTAGGAGAACATAACTGAGAAGAATTTGACTGGGTTTGAATAATTAAATAAATTCCCATATGAAGGTATACTAAATAATTTTCTAGATACTTTGTACACATGACACTGAGAAGAGAGGGACATATTCTGTAAAGTAGCTCACTGGGGGAAAATTACCATTGCTACATTTTCAGCCTTAAATTGTAAAGAGTGCAGATGGTTAGCCAGCCTATGTTTCTCCCACCCACTTTCATTTTAAACTATCCTACCCTGGAAAGATGGATGCTTATAAAATAAATGAAAAAGACTTTACCTTTAGAAT
The DNA here is from genome assembly GCF_028885655.2 of Pongo abelii. Taxonomy (NCBI): domain Eukaryota; kingdom Metazoa; phylum Chordata; class Mammalia; order Primates; family Hominidae; genus Pongo; species Pongo abelii. Next base: position 84,320,230 of record NC_071985.2, on the reverse strand, counting down.
GACATAGATTGTGATTGGCAGGTCCAGGTAGCTCTTAGTATGTGAAGGGGAGTTATATAATGTATTAGGCTTTCTTAATTCATTCCACAAACACCTGTTCCTAGTTCTTTTCTGAATCTCCATTTATTTTGCAGCAAAGATGTCCCCAAATAAGGTGCTTATATATAGCAACAGATTCTACTTCCTTACATTTTGTTTCAGGACAGCTCACACAGTTTTTTTAACACATTTCAATGGGCCCAGAATCCATCGTGGTAGGAAGTAAAACTGTTTTTACATGTATATTCGGTCACTTCCCAGTTTTTTCTTTTTTCTTGCAAGCTCCTTCTGTCTAGGCTGACTGAGGAGACCCACATAACATCTCAGCCAGCTGAGTTGGACATTCCCAGGTTTCTGTTAGTGTCTGAATATGTGCAGAGCAGTAGAATATGTGCTACTTGAATCTTGCTGTCCGTGAGCTGCTGGAAGTCGCTGTGTCTGACTGGTGTGTAGAAGCTGGGGCGACCTGTGATGGGGAACATGAATATTCGAGGAGTGCAGGTGAATGTGGGGTGGGGACGAGAGCTTGTGCGTCGTCACAGAGCCAGCCTGGCCCTCTGGAGACTTGGAACCCTGTTTCCTTGTCCTGGCCAATGTGAAACCTTGGGAAAAGTTGCAGAGTAGAGAAATCAAAATACACTGAATCTGTTCTCTGCTTGGCCTTTTTACGCCCTGGTGCAAATTGACTAACCTGTGGTTTTTGATCATCTCTGTCCAGTGGTTGGGAATCTGTCCTGTCTATAGCATCTGAGTGTTGTGAGAATAAAGTGTGAAAATAGGTACGAAAATATATATAAACCATAAAGAATTTCCCCATGATAAAGTGATGTGTGTCTTCCAGTGTAGGTTTTATCTTTTCTATATCTGTATATATAAAAAACATTTATTACATCTTATAAGATACATATGTCTGCACTTAGATGGTAAAACTAAGGCCCGCAAATGAAAGTATCTTCTCAAGCTCACACAGCTAATCAGTGGCCTAGCCAGTACTTGAATCTTCTCTTTGAATTCTGATATCTAGTAAGCTGATTGGGGCCCATTGAAGCAGTAGCCAAATTATGGTACTAAGTACCGTCTGATACATTAATTTATTCAGCAAACATTATGTGCCTGTTGTATCCCCAGCTCCTGGTATTTTGGGTATTAGGTGATTTTTTTTTTGTCATTAAAATTTCCTCCCCCAACGCTCACCCCACAAGTAACTTGTAATGAGCTTCAGAGGCATTTAGCTTTTAAAAAAAATCTCCTCCCTCTTTTTAACCACACTACCCTTGGTTCTTAGTCTAAAAATTTAGTTGACATTCCTGTGTGTTTTTATCTTGCAATTGGCCGGAGGGTTATTTATTAGGAAAAGAGATTTTGAATGATTTCAGTAAGTGAACTAGGAGTTGTGATACATGATTATATTAAATTGCTTATGGTTAGTTTTCCAGGAGGTGATTTAATTGTTCACCTTCCTAAGTCTTCAGTCTTAGGCTTATCCAGTGGGAGCTGGAAAGCTTTAATAGGTAAGTTTATTGGAACACACTTCCAGAGTCAAATGTCACTCTTGGCAGCTGCAGATGTCAACTGCGACAAGTATTCAGAGCCTGAGAATTAAGGATATGCGTTAAATATGGCCCTCATAGGCGGCCCCAGGTTTTTTTTTTTTTTTTTTACTTTTGTGAACATGTTGACACAGATGAGGCTCAGAAGGCAGGTATACATGTGCCTTGTCTTCATTCTCTGCAGAAAGAATGTTTTTAGGGGCTTGGGAAAGTATTTCAACTCCAAGAAAGGACTCATAGTTACTAGAATCTTCACATCTGCTTTCTCGAGTGACCTTGAGTCAACCACAGTCTTGTGGGGTAGATGGTATTATTCACCCCTCTTTTGTTATGTATTAACATGACAAAACTAAGACTCAGAGAGGAAGTGCCTTCCCCAAGCACATGCAGCTAGCCAGTGGCACATCCAGTACTTGAACCCTTTTCTCTCTGAATCATGCTTTATACTAAGCTGATCAGGGTCCACTGTAGCAGTAGGTGACTTATGGTACTAAGTACCATCTGATACATTAATTTATTCTGCAAACACTGAGTGTCTGTTATATCTCTAGTACCTGGCATTGCAAAGATGAGTAAGGCAGTAGACAGATAACTGACATAACCCATGACAGTGCAGTTGCGTAAGTGGCATGATCTGGAGTGCAGAGTACTGTGGGGACACCCATGAGGGAGCCACAATTGCCTGGGGTAGGGAGTTGGAGGAGGCAGATGACAGGAGGTAATGACTGAGCTGGAGCTGGAGGGATGAGCAGGTGTTAGGCAGATTGCAAAGGGGGTGCGGGCATGTGCCGGGTGGCATTTCCAGACAAAATCGGAGGGCTTGGAACAGCAGTGTGTGCTCACACCTGGTACGTAGCAGGAGTGAGAGGCAGGAACAGCAGTTTGAGGCTTGACAGCCCTGTGTGCGAAGCGAAGCGTTTGAATGATGTCCCATTACCACTGTATACCACATGTCCTTCCCCTGCAGCTTTGGCTGACATCTGTCGTTCTACCCTACTCCTGTTGGCCTTACTTTCTCCCTTTTACCCCTCTCAGTGTTTGCTTTAGGCTGTCAGTGTTTACTGCACCCCGTAAAAGGTTAGATCCTCCCACCAGGCCTGATCTGACTACTAGGAGAGACTGTCTGTATCTGCTGGAGGGATTGAGAGAATTGGTACAGAAGGAGTTTTGTGGATCATGACATCTAGAATTAGCACTCTGAGAAAGAGGGAGTAAGCATGGTATTAGGATTGGAAAAAGGTTTTTTTCCTTTCAGACCATTACAAAAACTCATGAGTTCAGGATATATCAGATGTGTGAATAAGGTGGATGTTTGAAGACCCCACTAGCATGTGTTGAGTTTACAGCCACTGTACAAGATGCATCTTAAAGATTGATAGTCCATGCACTTTTATCCCGAGGTGTGAGGTACTGGACCTCTGTCATAGGGGAGAGAGTAGAGGCTCAGAGAGGTTAAATAACCTGCCTGAAGTTCTCAGCCAGTAAGATATGGAACCAAGGATTCACATGTGGGCTGGCCAACCTCTTCATGCCCTGTGCCTCCTATGTGTGTAGGTGGGTCTGTCAGTACTGCCCTGGGTGTCCTGCAGAATGGCTGTGGTTCCCAGTCCACCCCCTTGGGAGCCTTGCCTACATTAGCTCGATTTGCTGACAGGTGAACAAACAAGCAGCCAGCTGCTCTGATAGGCCTGGGAACTTGTCCCCGGAGAGAATGCCCAAGTCCAGGAAGGTTATGCCAGGTCATGAAGCAGAAGTGTCTGGACATGTCACACAGTCTGCTGAGCCAGCAGTGCCCACTTCATAGCCCTTTCTGTAGGGCCCTGTGTTGACTCCCTGCCCTGGTACTCATCCCTTAGCCTAGGAGAGGCCCCATGGAAGGAGGGAGAGTTGCGGCAACTTCTGGACCCTGAGCCATAGAAACTTCCCCTTCCCAGTCTCTGAGAAGATGTTCACAGTGACCTGGCCAGGGTCATTTCAAGAAAGAAGATGGAATGCTGATGGGGCAAGGGTGACAGGGAAGCCAGGCATTCCAGCTGTGTTCAAAGCAGTGACAATGACTGTGGGAGCGGGTCCCGTTTTATATATTCATCATTCTGAGGCCTTCAGGGACTGTTTTGTTAGCTACTTGAGTGTTGAAAGGGCTGCGTAAACCAGAAATCAAATTCTGTAGATTGGCATCTGCTGGATAAATCTTCTGCTGGGATTGCTACAACATGTTGAATAACCGTGTGTTTTGAAGAATGAAAAAGATAAGACAGTTCACTGAGTTGCAACGTTTATGACACAGGGAATGGAGGACTGTAATTAAATCTACATAAAAAGGCCATGTTTTCCAAGTGTACTTTGAACTTCTTGGGGCAGGTGTTCTGAGTGGGTGCATCATCTCATTTTCCCCTGTGGAGGAGGCTGCTGGCAACCTGGGAATGGAGGTTAACACCATTTGTTACCCCTGAAGTTTCTGTATGTCTGGAGGAGGACCCCCTTCCCGTGCCCCACCCCACCACGCCCCAGTCCAGAGCTGTTGTCTCCTTCTTGTGTTGGAGACTCGCTGCTGGTCCTTCGCTGGTGTCTGAGTTGATTAACCTTAACTGAACCCCTTAACTGAACTTTCCTTGTTATATGTATTCCAGCTCTCAGTGAAGTGACATTCTGCCCTCTGGGCCCAGATCCCTGAATCCTTCCCTGCATTTCAGACCTAAATAGCACCCTGTCAGAAAGATCAGTGGGGCCGGGCACCGTGGCTCACGTCTGTAATGCTAGCACTTTGGGAGGCCAAGGTGGGTGGATCACTTGAGCCCAGAAGTTTGAGAACATCCTAGGCAACATGGTAAAACTCTTGTCTCTACAAAAAAACCCACAAAAAATTAGCAGGGTGTGGTGGTGCATGCCTGTGGTCCTAGCTACTGGGTGGGGAGGAGTAGGGGGAAGCTGAGGTAGGAGAGAATCACTTGAGCCCAGGAGTTCAAGGCTGAAGTAAGTCATGAGTGAGACCCTGTCTCAATAAGATCAGTGGGTTGGAAGTGAAAGTCCCTTCCCAAACTCAACTCTGGGGAAGAAGCTCTTGCCTTCTCTGGCCCTCCCCTGTCCACCTTGTCCACCCAGCTTTGCCCATCACAGCAGGCCTCCCGTTCCACTGCAGTACCCCTCCCCACTAGTCTCCTTGTGCGGGACCAGTCTTTACTCTTCTTTGGGTTGCTGTTTGCGTCAGGGCTCACAGCTTCGAAGGAGGCTCAAGCCACCATCATATTTTGCTATAGTCCAGACCGCTGGACATTGATCAGTCCTCTATCCCCACCTTAACCTTGTGCACGCAGTTGCACTGCGGGGCAGATTCAAGATGCTCACCCTGTGTCCCACTGCTTGTTTTCAGGCTGTGTTGATCACACCTGCCTGCTGCCTTTCAGGATCACCTTCTTAGTTCTTTGTATCCACCTTTGTCCCCACCCTCCACAGCCTTGTCTTGAAGGCCACATACCACACCTTTGAAGCTGCCCTCTTCCTGTTGAAGCCTTCCTTGCTTTTCCAATTGCTTTTCTACTGTTGACAGAAGTAGAGGGGACTATGACCTAGGGTTATAATCCATCTCCCTGCAGTCGTGCATGATGTTTGTGCAGAGTGAATTCTTTTTTTTTTGAGACAGGGTCTCACTTTTTGAGATGGGCCTCACTCCAGTAGCCCAGGCGGGAGTGCAGTGGTGCAATTGCAGCTCACTGCAGCTTCGACCTCCCAGGCTCAGGTGATTCTCCCACCTCAGCCTCCCAAGTAGCTGGGACTACAGGTGCACACCACCACACCTGGCTAATTTTTTGTATTTTTAGTAGAGACAGGGTTTCAATATGTTGGTCAGGCTGGTCTGGAACTCGTGAGCTCAAGTGATTCATACGCCTCAGCCTCCCAAAGCTCTGGGATTATAGGTGTGAGCCACAGCGCCCCGCCCCACAGTGAATTCTTAACCTTATCTCATGTCTATTCGCTATTCTTCACTCCCTTGTTTCTATTATAATCCTTAGAGCTGTGGTGGTCAACTCCAAGAGAGTAGGAACCAATTCTGCATGATTTGCCTAAAATACTTGATACTTTACTGGGAGTAAGTATAATACTTGAAACTGCTTTGTTGAGAAAAAGAAAGCATCTGTCCAGTCTACTATAATAAAATAGCTTAGACTGGGTAATTTATAAACAACAGGAATTTATAGCTCACAATTCTGGAGTCTATGAAGCCCAAGTTCAAGGCACCAGTTGATTCAGTGTCTGGTGGGGGGCCCATTCTCTGCTTCATAGTTAGTGCCTTGTATGGTCCTCACTTGGTGGAAAGCGCATAAGGGCTCCCCCAGGTCTCTTTTAAAAGGGCGCTAATTCCATTCATGAGGGCCGAGCCTTCATGACCTAATCACCTCCCAGAGGTCCCACCTCTTAACACTATTGATATGTGGATTAAGTTTCAACACAGGCATTTTAGGGGGACACAGGCATGCCAACCTTAGCAGCAACTTGTCATATAATTTGTATCCTAAAAACAGTAAAACTCAATAGCCCTGGTTTATTGACTGTTTATTACATGCCTACTAAGATAGGCATTCCCTACCTGGCCATTTTATAGATGAAGGAACTCAGGTTAAAGGAGGTTAACAACCTTGTCCAAGGTCAGACAGCACATCTGGATTCAGACATCAGCTTGTGTGACTTAAGCTGATTTTTCTCTTCACCATGCCAATCCTGCCTCTAGCAAAATACACACGGATTTCATGATACCACTTTTAATTTCAGCAAATTATGTTATCATTTTCAATTAACTGATAATTAGCTGGCAGTCCTTGGAAGGTAGAAGGAGTACTGATGGAAGCCCTCATCGTTTTTTATTCTTTCATGACTTCCACTTGAAGGTCCTTGCTTACTGAAATGGAAGCCATAAGTCCTCTCGTCACCCTTGGTAGAAGGGTGCTAAATCATCCTTGCTAAATACTTGACGGAAACCATTAGTCATCTAGTTTGGCTCTCATCAATTTCTTTGTTCATATGCACAGGCTCTTAATCTCTGTTTTCCCTTTCTTTAGAGTACCGTAGTCCCAGATGATAAACTTCTCTGAAGCTAATTTCTTCACTGCTGCCCAAGAGTGTCTCTTCATGCTGCATTCTTAACAAGTGAAGAGCACAGTTGCTCTTGCTAAGGCAGCCAGGTTCAGGACAGTGCTGCTTCCAGATCAGAAAACATCCATAGGGTGTAGTCTGGCCCGTGCTTGATGCGGGCACAAGGCAGAGGCGAAAGGAGATCGTGGGAGGTCCTTTGGTGTAAAAACCCCATCTGCCTGGAGCCTCAGGGTTAGCAGTGTTTCACAGCCCGTCTGAAGTGCTAGCACTTGGGAAAACTTACGAGAGAGATGTTTGGGAAGTATTTCAAGCACTGCTTTCTGTCCTTAAGGAACAGTGAGTGAATGGCCCGCTGCAGGCTGATTCTGATGTCAGTTTTTGACTTCCGCAACCCAGCCTCCACTGACTTTAGAGCCAGCCAAGTGAGTTCTAGTTTCAGCCCACAGGTCTTATGTTGTTGCCGAGGGACCTTTACAAGACACTTAAACCCTTAGTTTCCTCTGTAAATGAGAATTTTAAAAAGTTCCTGACACAGAGAGGCCATCAACAAATGTTGGATACCTTCCCTTTCACTTCCCTTTTTATGATTTTTGAAATTTGGAAAAGAAGCTTCTCAGATTTGTGTGTAGAAATAATAAATAATAGGAATTCCCTGTGTAGAAAAGAAAAACTTTATTTTTTAGGGATTTTGTTAGGCATTTGCCTACTTAGAGATCATTCTGATGGTCTGGTTCTCAACTGTCCCCAGCCAGATGGGGAACATAGGAAACATATTACGTGCGAGCCAGTGGGTCCAGAGAAAAGAGATAGACAGCTATTGTGATGTCCATCAGAGGACACTGTCTTCTCCAGTGCCAGGTGCCAGGTGTGCTAAAGATCTACTTTGCAGATTGACCCCATAAGGATTTATGCACTTGAGGGCTCATCTCTGGAGACACACGGAAAATTAGCAAGGCAGAGGTTTGGAGTAAAGATGTCTGCACAGAGTGGGCAGCTTGTGTGTTGGAGAACAAGCCATGTTGGCCATTTGTTGTGAATAGCGTGAGGAAAAATGCTTCAGAAACGTAGACTTTTCTGGATCTGCAAGCACCAGCATTTTTAGTGTTCTTTTTTACTTCAGTTTTAGATTTGCAGCAGTATTATTGTTTCCTGATTTTGTTAAGCAGATCTTCAGTATTTCATTAGCAGTACGGGTTAAGTTGGCATTAGAAGCTATGCTGGGAACCTAATCCTCACCCGTTTGTCTGGGAAAATGTGTTCCCGTGTTGCACAGTGAGTGAACTTCTTGATGGCAGTGTGTTTGTAAGTTGGGGACTGCCTGTAGGGCATTTTGTAAAGAAGAGAACATTCTTTTCAAACCAAGGGCTTCTGAGAGATAAAGGGAGTTGTCATTGGAACCAGATGCTAAAAAAGCATGCTTGAAATTAGTTTTGATTTTACCTTAGTACAGTTGAGCCAAAATAACCTCTAGCAGGGTGTTCTAGCAATACAGAATATTAGTAGTAGACTCATGGAGGTCATCTAGTGGTTTCTGATTGCGAGTTTACAGACTGATTTGGTTTGTGATGAAAATTACATTCTCTGAAATTTATATAGAAAGCATGTATTATATATCACTTATATAACGTATTTGTTAAATATGGCAATCACCTTATGTGTTTTATAAAAAGTCATGTAGTTTTTTTGTAGTTCCTGCCTTTTTTTTTTTTTTTTTTCCTTTTTTTATTTTAAGACGGAGTTTTGCTTTGCAATCTTGGCTCACTGTAACCTCCACCTCCCAGGTTCCAGGGATTCTTCTGCCTCAGCTTTCCAAGTAGCTGGGATTACAGGCGCCTGCCACCATGCCCGGCTAATTTTTGTATATTTAATGGAGACAGGCTTTCACCATGTTGGTCAGGCTGGTCTCGAACTCTTGACCTCAGGTGATCCACCCACCTTGGCCTCCCAAAGTGCTGGGATTACAGGCATGAGCCACCGCGCCCGGCGGGGTCCTGCCTTATTTTTCAATATCCAGGTACATGACTCCACCAGATCCTAGGTCTGCCACCTCTTCATGCCTTCTTTGGCTTTTGTGATGGTCACACCCAGGGTACCAAGTGAGAACAGTTTTTTTTTTTTAATGATATTTCAGAAACAAATGTTTTATTAATTATTTTTATAGGTATCAGTATATTGTGTATGGGGTTTAGGATTTCACCTCATTATGCTTGAGCCTGATTATTGGGTATATAAAACGTAATTAGAATAGAATAGTATAAAGAAGAAAAAACTTTCATGACCCAAACCTAACCATTAACTAATAGTTAACACTGTTACATTTCTTTCTAAACTTTTAAAAATATATGTATGGAACTTACATATATAAGTAAGGTTTTAGACAAAAAGGTTTTGGATAAAATTGAGATTTTAGTTTTATTTATTTTAATTTGTATTTTTTAGTGACACAGTCTTACTCTTTCACTCAGGCTGGAGTTCATTGGCATGATCATAGCTCACTGCAGCCCCAACCTCCTGGACTTAAGTGATCCTCCCACCTCAGCATCCTGAGTGTCCGGGACTACAGGGGTGAGCCACCATGCCTGGCCAATTTTTATTTTTTCTGCTTTTTGTAGAGATGAGGGTCTCACTATGTTGCCCAGGTTGGTCTTGAACTCCTGGCCTCAATTGATCCTCCCATCCCAGCTCCCAAAGTATTGGGATTACAGGTGTTAGCCACTGTGCCTGGCCAAAATTGAGATTTTACACACACACACACACACACACACACACACACACACTCTTTTGGTAACTTAATGTATACTGAACATCTCCCATATTACCAACTATTCTTTTCAAACATGTCCTTTGGTAGCTGTACACATCACATCATGTGTGTAGTGTACTAAAACTTAACAACCCCCATTATTGGTGACCATGTAGTTTGTTAATCCACTTTTGTACAATGACGGGCATCTTCCTAAGTTAATTTTTTGTTGTTCTTTAAATATTTCCTTAGGATAAATTCCTAGAAGTGGAATTCATTGGTTAAAAGGCTAGACATTTGTTATACTCCTGCCAAACTGGTGTGCAGAATTCTTGGTGCTTGCTGTTGGTAGCACTGTGAGTAGTTTACCAGATGTAGTGTGTTGCAGGGGTGACAGTACTGAAAGGCCCCCCACCCCCTGCAAAGCATGGCAAGTGCAGCAGCAAGATCTGCGGTGGCAAAAACCAGGAAGACAGTCATTCCCATCATCTTTCGACATTGCTTTTTTCCCCATTTTTTTGGGGGGACAGTTGGTGTTCTTTGTCAATTCAATCAATCATATTTCTTTCTTTCTTTTTTTAATGTATGAAGATAGACTTCCTATATTATATTGCCTTTTTAAATGTCTTTCCCACACAAAAAAGAGAGCTACCGACAGACTGTCCATTCCGTTTCACTAGGACGCTCTTCAAACACAGCCGGTACCATGAGGAGGCAGTAAAGGAGGTCTGAAATGAACACGCCCCTGATCACCAGCCAAGCACTCTGATGACAGAGCTTGGAAGTTGGGGTCTGGGGTAAGCTAACTAGGATAACCACAGTCGTAACGACCAGTTACAGAAGAACACTCGCACAATGAGACTTTGCTTTCATCAACAGTGACAGTACTCAGGCCAGTTCTTTTGATTCTAAAAAGATACGAGATCAAACCCAATGCTTACCACCTGCTAAGCAGAAAGCTCTGATCCCCTTTCCCAAACCAGTTATTTGGTGTGTGGCTGGAAACAGAAGAAGGGCTGCCTACAAGTGAGTGGTGGGCTAGCTAGTATGGGGAATAGGGAGAGGAAGAAAGGGAGGAGCAGGGAGCAAAGGTACTTTCAGGGAGCAGTATCTTAAGTCTTCCTGGAAGAGGAAGTTAACTGGGAGATTGGAGTATAGGCTGTGCTCTTAGCATATATACCAGGAAGTAAACACCTCTTAGGAGGCTGGCTTGAAGTTGACAATTAGTAATGCAAGCTATTGATTTTGTTTGAAAGTATTTGTTAAGAGTGAATTGATTTCTATAACTGTGAAAATGGCTGTAGGACAAGGTTTCCCCTGCCCAATTGTGGTTTCAGATGCTACTTTTCACCACTTTGAACCTGGAAGACATCTTGGTTTTAGAGACTCTACCTGAAAAATGTGACTTAGGTTCATTGTACTTTTATTGAGGGCTTGGCACTGGCATAAGTGTACACAGATTGATAACATAAGATCCTTGCCCTTGATATATTCAGTTTAGTGGCAGTGAGAGGAATAATAATATAAATAGATAATTTTATTATTCTGGCAAAATATATGTAACATAAAATTTATTTTCAAGTTTACAGTTCTGTGGCACGCTCATGTTGTTATACAACTGTCACCACCATTTATTTCCAAAGCTGTTTCATCTTCTCTAACTTAAACTCTGTATCTGCTAAATAATAATTCCTCCTCATCCCCAGGCCCTGGCAACCACCATTCTACTTTCTGACTCAGAATTGGACTCTTCTAGGTACTTAAGTGGAATCACACAGCATTTGCCTTTTTGTGATTGGCTGATTTTACTTAATATAATTCCTCAAGACTCATCATACTGTATTGTATGTCAGAATTGTCTTTTTAAGGCTACATATCTTTGTATGTATATATCAATTTATTCATCAGTAGGCACTCGGTTACTTTCACCTTTTGACTGTTGTGAATAATGCTGTTATGAACATGAGTGTACAAATACACACATACCTCGAAGGTATTGTGGGTTGAGTTGCAGACCACGGCAATAAAGTGAATATCATAATAAAGTGTCACAAAATTTTTTTGTTTCTTTTCCAGTGCACATAAAAGTTATGTTTACACTATACTATAGTCAATTGAATATGCAGTAGCATTATGTCTAAAAAAATTGCAGAGACCTTAATTTTAAAATGCTTTATTACTAAAAATCATAGATACCTTAAGTTTAAAATGCTTTATTGCTAATGGTCATCTGAGCCTTCAGCAAGTTGTAATCTTTTTGCTGGTGGAGTGTCTTGCCTCGATAGTGATGCCTGAAGGCTAGGGTGGCTATTGCAATTTCTTAAAATCAACAATGAAGTTTGCCACGTTGATTGACTCTTTCCTTCATGAAAGATTTCTGTGTTTTATGTGATGCTGTTTGATGGCATTTTGCCCATGGTCAAACTTCTTTCAAAGTGGGAGTCAATTTTACCATTCGACCCAGCAATCAAAAAATAAAAAATTAAAAAAAAATTAAAGTCAGTCCTCTTAAACCTTGCCACTGCTTTATCAACTAAGTTTATGGAATATTCTAAATCCTTTGTTAGCATTTCAACAATGCCCACAGCGTCTTCAGCATTAGATTCCATCTCAAGAAACTACTTTCGGAAGAAGAAACTTGTTCATCATAAGAAGAAACTCCTTATTTGTTTACATTTTATTATGAGGTTGCAACAATTCAGTCACATCTTCAGGTTCCACTTCTAATTCTAGTTCTCTCGCTGTTTCCACTACATCTTCAGTGACTTACTCCATTGAAGTCTTGAACCCCTCAACATCATGCATGAGGCTTGGAATCTACTTCTTCCAAACTCTTGTTAATGTTGATATTTTCACCTCCTCCCATGAATCACAAATGTTGTTAATGGCATCTAGAATGGTGAATCCTTTCTAGAAGGTTTTCAGTTTACTTTGCCCAGATCCACCAGAAGCATCACTATGGCAGCTATAGCCTTATGAAATGTATTTCTTAAATAATAACTTGAAAGTCAAAATCACTCTTTGATCCATGGGCTGCAGAAGGGATGTTGTGTAGGCAGGTGTGAGAATAACATTAATCTCCTTGTACATCTCCATCAGAGCTCTTGGGTGACTAGGTGCATTGCTGATGAGCAGTAATATTTTGAAAGGAATCTTTTTTTCCGAGCAATAGGTCTCAACAATGGGATTCAAATATTCAGTAAATCATGCTGTAATGAGATATGCTGCCATACTGGCTTTGTTGTTCCATTTACAGAGCACAGGCAGAGTAGATAGAGCATACAAGGGCCTTAGGATTTTTGGAATGGTAAATGAGCATTGACTTCAATTTGAAGTCACCAGTTGCATTAGCCTCTAACAAGAGAGTCATCCTGTCCTTTGAAGCTTTGAAGCCAGGCATTGACTTCTCTGGCTGTGAAAGTCTTAGGTGGCATATTATTTTAATAGAAGGCTATTTTTTCTACATTGAAAAAATCTTTAGTGTAGCTACCTTCATCAGTTATTTTAGCTAGATCTTCTGGAAAACTTACTACAGCTTCTACATGAGCACTTGCTGCTTCATCTAGCACAATATGTTAGGGATATGGTTTCTTAACTTAAGCCTCATGATCCAGCCTCTGTTAGCTTCAAACTTTTCTTGTGTGGCTTCCTCATCTCTCTCAGCCTTCATAGGATTGAAGAGAGTTAGGGCCTTGCTCTGGATTAGGCTTTGGTTCAAGGGAATGTTATGGCTGGTTTGATCTTCTATCCAGACCAAACTTTCTTCGTATCAGTAATAAGGCTGTTTTGCTTTCTTATCATTCATGTGTTCACTGAAGTGGTACTTTTAATTGCCGTCATGAACTTTTTCTTTGCATTCACATCTTGGCTGACTTCTTGGCATAAGAGGCCTAGCTTTTGACCTATCTTGGCTTTCGACATGCCTTCCTCACTAAGCTTAATTATTTCTAGCCATTGATTTACAGTTAGAGACATGTGGCTCTTTTACTTGAACACTTAAAGGCCATTGTAGGGTATTAATTGGCCTAACTTCAATATTGTTCTGTCGAAGGAAATCATAGCGAGGCCCAAAAAGAGGGAGAGAGACAGTGGAATGCCCCAGTCAGTGGAACAGTCAGAACATGTACATTAATGGATTCAATTTGCCATTTTATATGGGCGTGGTTGGTGGCACCCCAAAATAATTACAATAGTAATGTCAAAGATCACTGATCACAGATTACCATAACATATAATAAAATAATGAAAATGTTTGAGATATTGTGAGAATTACCAACATGTGACACAGAGATACAAAGTGAACACATGCTATTGGAAAAATGGTATTAACAAGACTTGCTTCACACAGTGTTGCCACAGACCTTCAATTTGTAAAAAAAATGTAGTATCTGTGAAGCACAATAAAATGAAGTATGCCTGTATCTACTTGAGTTTCTACTTTAAGTTCTTTTGGGTACATCCCCACAAATGGTGTTGCTGGGTCATATGGTAATTCTATATTTAGTTTTTTGAGGAGTTCCTATACTGTTTTCTACAGTGGCTGTACAAGTTCACATTCCTGCCAGCAGTGCACAAGAATTCCTTTTCCTCGCATGCTTGCTAACATTTGTTCTTTCTAGTTTCTTAAAAAAAAAAATGCCACCCTAATGGGTATGAAAGAGAATCTCATCATGGGCCTTTTTTTTAAAAAAAAAAAAAAAAAAGAGATGGGGTCTTGCTCTGTCACTCAGGCTGGAGTGCAGTGTCATGATCATAGCTCACTGCAGGCTCAAGCGATCCTCTGCTTCAGCCTTCCGTGCTGGGATTATAGGCGTGAGCCACCACCAGCTAATTTTTAAAAACTTTTTTGTGGAGGTCTTGCAGTGTTGCCCAGGCTATTCTTGAGCTCTCAGCCTCAAGCAATCTTCCCAAAGCACAGGAATTATTAATTATATTAATAGGTTGAGCCACTGTGCCTGGCAAAAGTTTTAAATTTTGATGAAGTCCATCTTACCTATTTTTTTCTTTTGTTCCCTGTGCTTTCAGTATTACATGTAAGAAATCATTGCCAAATCCAATGTCAAAGTGCTTTATTTCTATATTTTCTCCTAAGACTTACAGTTTTAGCCCTTAAGTTTAGGTATTTGATCTGTTTTGAGGTGGTGGTTTTTTGTTGTTGTTGCTTGTTTGTTTGTTTTTTTGTATGGTGTAAAGTAAGGAAAGGTCTAACTTCATTTTTTTTTTTTTGGCATATGAATGTCTAGTTTTCCCAATACCATTTGCTGGATGATAATTTTAATATGTGAATGAAGATACTTCTGCTCACAGGAGTTTTTGAGCCTCAGTGTCTGGCTACAGGGTTCTGCTTTAATATGTAGGAGGAAGAGATTCAAGCCTCTTGCTCCATTACGGGTAGACAGCACACTACAGGGAGCTTCCCTGAGGGAACTTTCTGTGTACTGTTTCCTAGAAATCTGTAGGAACCATTTCAAGTGACATGGAAGGAGGTTATCAAGGTAGGATTAGAAACATGTATTTATTATGCTGCTTACTATCCAGTCTTCAGTTATATATGTGTTATTATTTTACAGAAGGCTTCATTGGACAAAAATTCCTTGTTAGTCTTTTTTTTGAGAAGGAGTTTCGCTCTGTTGCCCCGGCTGGGGTGCAGTGGCATGATCTTGGCTCACTGCAACCTCCGCTGTCCAGGTTCAAGCCATTCTCCTGCCTCAGCCTCCCAAGTAGCTGGGATTACAGGCATGTGCCACCATGCTTGGCTAATTTTTGTATTTTTAGTAGAGGAGTTTCACCATGTTGGCCAGGCTGGTCTTGACCTCCTGACCTCAAGTGATCCGCCAGCGTTGGCCTTCCCAAAGTGCTGGGATTATAGGCGTGAGCCACCTCGCCTAGCCCCTGTTAGTCTTTAGTATGGTGTTCTTTTTGTGTAGGGGGAGTGAATTTTTTGTGTGTGCATGCGCGTTTGCTTATTGTACCCATTTCTCATGGTATGGAAAAAAACAGGATTTCATACTCTTAACAGGATACCCTGCACAAGGTGGGAAAATATACCTCCTGTTTTAAAGAAAAATAGTTTCACAAATGGCTTTCATCTGTGATGTACTCCAGACTTGCTGCTGCTTCATGCTCTTCCAATTGTGCCACAGGTCTGATCCCTTAGCATGTGTGCAGCTGTGGGCTAGAAGGTTGAAAGCAGGTCCTGTGTCTCTTTCCTGGTGAACTCCACAGGGACACAGCTGCAGGTCTTTCTGTAACGCTTTGTATATGCACAGGAAGTCCCTTACAACCCACTCTGTTAGATCTCATTTCCTCTTCGGTTATTTGCCCTCTATGCTCTCTGGGTGTCAGCCTGGCCTGCCTTTTCAGGGTTCAAGGAGCTGCTAGATTGGTGCCCTCTTGTGGTCTGCCTTTGATGTGGTTGGGATCTTGGGAGCTGAAGGCAAAGAAAGGACAAGTGAGCTACCGAGGAGTAAGGAAGACATGAAGTTGAGAAGATAACATAGGGAAGTTAAAAAAAAATCTTTGGTTGAGGAAATTGTTTCTGAATATAACATGATAAAATCAGTTTAGGTTAATCAGTTTAACTGCATCAATAAAGAATTTCTTTGCAAAACACTACTTAAAAAGACAGTTAACTAGAAAGAATTTGTGATGCAAATGAGAAATGGCCAGTTTTCTTAATATATAAAGAGCTTTTATAAATCAATAAGAAATAAAAGACCAATAAATCAACAGAGAAGTGAGGACAGGATATCAACAAACCAGTTCCAGAAGAACAGAAGCCTTTTAGGCATATACATAGTCTTTTTTTTTTTTTTTCTCTTTTTGCCAGCTGCTCTAGCCAGTTTACTTATTTTTTATTTTTATTTCTTTGAGACAGGGTCTTGCTCTTGTCACACAGACTGGAGTACAGTGGTGCAATCTCAGCTCACTGCAAACACCACCTCCCAGGTTCAAGTGATTCTCCTGCCTCAGCCTCCAAAGTAGCTGGGATCATAGGTGTGTGCCACTATGCCCAGCTAATTTTTGTATTTTTAGTAGAGATGGGGTTTTGCCATGTTGGCCAGGCTGGTCTTGAACTCCTGATGTCAAGTGATCTGCCCGCCTTGGCCTCTCAAAGTGCTGGGATTACAGGTGTGAGCCACCATGCCTGGCCGTCTTTTAGGCATATGAAAGACGTTTACTCTCACTTAAAATAGGACAGCAAATTAAACAGACCAAAGGTTAGATATCATTAAGAGTAAGGGGGAAATAGTACATTATATATAAATTGTTGATGGTGGGGGCTAGCTGGGCATATATATGAAAAGTTTTAAAAATGCAGATTCTTTGCCCTAGCAAATCCACTACTGGAAATCTATGCCTCAAATGTATATGTATATCCATACCTTAAGTTCATTTTAGAAAAAGTTGAGACATAATTTATGTCTGTCAATGGAGGACTAGCTGCAGTTCCTTCATATAGTGGAATACCTTGAAGCCCTTAAAAAGGAGGCAGTCTTAAAAGCATTGACAGGATAATCTTTGAGATATATAAGTGAATGAAGGTGCAGACAGCATGTATTAGTGTCTGTGTTTGAAAAAAATCGTTCACACATGGTTTTATATGTAGGGACTGCCTCTAAAGGGATGTACACGAAACTGAAAACAGTAGCTGCCAGAGAAGTGATCAGCAATCCGGCTGGGAGATAGAGTAGGAAGGAGACAGGCTTTGTGCCTTATACTATTTTGTACCCTGTGAATTTTGCATCATGTTGGAGATGTAAAAAGCAACTACCTTGAAAAGGGCAGTGGAGAGAAGTAGAGTAAGATATTTATTCAGCACAGTGTTAATTATAAAAAGTAAAGTAAGTAGAAAGACCAGGGTAGGAACTACCGAAAAACAAACCAACAAACAGAAAAGAAAACCAAAAAAACCCCCAGAATTTCATGTCTGGTTTTGGGTTGCCACGATTTAATAATGAAGAAGGGACAGATTACAGAATTCTGAGATAGAGAATAGAGAGATACAAATAAAATGTAGTTATCTTAAAAGAAGTCAGTATGCAATTGATTGAATAGACTTCACCCCTCACTGGAGGAATATCTCACCCACATAGGGAGGGAAGAAACTGATGGCCACTGTCTTGGAGACAAGCTACCACGCGTGCATGTAAACATGGAAAAATGCTTGCCAAAATGGTAGCTACATTTATTTCTAGCAGTAGGACTTAGCCAATCATTTCTGTCTTTGTTTTACCTACTTGTACTTTTTAGAAAAAGATTATTACGTTCGTTTTTTAATAATGAGAAAAAGTGAAGCTTCCCATTTCTGTGTGATTCTTTATATCTTCCTGACCTTCTCTTTTTTCGCTTCTTGCAGTGTGAAAACCCTTTCTCCTGTTGGGCTGTCATAGTTCATCATCAGTAAAACCTCCATATGCCCAAGCCTTTCTTTTGAGTGTCCTTTACCTTTTCTGTCAAAAACTTGCTCTTTCCTGATTTCCCTGTTTTTCCTGCCAGGCCTCAGGAGAAGCTTTTCCCACATGCTGCTTATCTTTGGGCTTTAGTGCCTAGACCTGGGGGGTGGTGCTTCCTTCTTACTTCCTATTTCTTTCAAACCATTCTCCCTCCCTCCCTCCTGCCTAAAACACCAGCTTTGGATCTCACATCACCAGAGCCACTCACTACTCCTGAGCTATTTCTCTGTGATTTTATCTCCTACCTTATTGTCTCTTTCTTTCCAATATCACTACTTCCTTTAGTTCTTGGCAATTTCAGTGTAAACATAGGTAATGACTTTAGCCATTGTCTCTCTCTACCTTAGACCTTATCATTACCAGTAATTGCAGTCCTCCATAACCTTAATTTCATGCATCCCATCCTCTGAGGACAACCTTCTATTTTATAAATTTACTTCTCTACTACTTTTATTTTAAAAACAAAAGAGACAGGGGTAGGTGGGGACTTGATTCTGCCCTTGTAAGCACTGATTCTCTGGGCTCCACAATCACCTGGGCCATTTCCTGGGCCACCCAGCCTGCTTCTTGAGGGAATGCTTTGTGATTTGATTGTTTATAGATGTTATGCTGGACCCCTGTTGACTCCAATAGGGATGACACCATGTTTGAGAGACTGAAGAAAAGACCCGGAGATATCAAATGAGATATAGGGTTTATTTGGGGGACTCACGTACAGAGCCATCCAGTGGCAGCGGGCTTGGCAGGAAGCATGCTGCTACCTTTTGTAAAAAACGTGTAGCTCATATAGCATTTTCATTTAGTATCCTCCCCCTGGCAGCCTCCCAAAACAAAGGGTCTCCATCCCGTGCGTTAAAAGGGATAGGGCAGGGATTTGGATGTCTTTAATAGATAAAGACTGAATCTCCAGGTTGGCCACTCTCAGATTTCTTAGCCTGGAACTCCAAACCAACACTTTTCATTCTTAGGATATGCTTCAGTTATGGCTGTCAGGTGCCTCTGCCATAAAACAGAAAGATTTTTTTTTTACGTAAGAATTCCTTTTCTTCCATCTATAGGTTGTTAAAATGGAAGATTTGTTTTACCAAGGACATGAAAGGCTTTGCAGTTGCTTGGGCATTCTAGGAGAGGGTGCTGTCCTTTGCCCTGGTGTTTTCTTAGGTGGCTATGGCAGGAACACTAACTCTAAGGAAATGGATGCTTTTTCTTTCCTGGTACTTAATGTATAAACACTAGTTGTTTTAATTTAATTGTGTAGTCTGGTTTAATAGTATGATAATGTAGTTTTGTGCGGTTTTATAGATGTGAAGAAAATAAAACTGATGGGCATGAATTGAAGTTTTCAACTGAGTTTCCAAAAAAAAAAAAAAAAAAGCTTCCTAATGGACTTTCCTGGAAAGATTTGTCTAAATGAAAATTTGATGGATCTTAAAGAAGAGAATAATTTTTATTGAACGTATAGTTTGTGCTAGCCACTCTTAGGCATGTAGCTTGTTAACACTTATGGCCCATTTGTGGAACGGATATGGTTACCTGCAGTTTAAAACAAGGATGCCAGTGTTCTAAGAGGTTGAGTTGCCGGAGATATCACTGGTGTGTTAGAGTCAGGAATCAAGCCAGGTCCTGTGTGCCCTGCCCAGCCTGACGCTAAAGGACTATGTAGGGAAACTCTCTGAAACCACATTTTTCCTTTACTCTCACACCGCAACAGTTAACACGGAAGACTTCTGTGACCGATTGTGGTGAGAGAGGGTGGATTTCCTCACACAGCAAGACACAGACACCAGTTGAGTGTCCTCCAATTTACTTGCTACACTATTTACCTGGAGATAGTGTCAAATCCCACAGGTTGGAAACTCAAGTCTCTCAAACTGCCCCTGCCCCCTGCAGACATGCAAACCTGAGCCACTGGAATTTCTGACTGATTGACTTCAAGTCGAGGTTCCCATAACCCCCTCTTTGGGTTTGATTCATTTGCTGGAGTGGCTCACAGAACTCAGGGAAACGTTTACGTTTACTGGTTTATTATAAAGGATATTTTGCAAAGGACACAGATGAAGAGACACACAGGGCAAGGCATGGGGAAAGAGGTACGGAGTTTCCAACCCCTCCCTTGTGTGCCACCCTCCAGGAACCTCCAGGTGTTCAGCTATCCGGAAACTCCCTGTACCCAGCCTTCTTGGGTTTTTTGGAAGCGTTCCTTCCTACAGTGCTTAGCCCTTTCAGGGGAGGGTTTGAGACCCACAATCTGAAAGGTAGGGAAAGATTAGATTCCTGCCGCAGGCCAGGTGAAAGGAAGGCAGGAAAGAGATTCTGTTTCCTGACCCAACATTATCACAAAAGACTGTAACAAGGGCTGTGGGAGCTATGGACCAGGAACCTGGTTGAAAACCATTATAAATCATAACACCACAAGGACCTATATTTTGCTTTTTAGGATATTGTAGTAGGTGGGTAGTTTTCATCCTCTTGCTTTTTAAAATCCATCTTGCCCAGAAGTTTATTGGGCATTTCTATGGAAACACAACACCTCTCTTAAATGGCAGTTTCATACATCTGCAGCCTAGTAATTGCTACTCATGTTGAAGACCCTGAAGCACACCACTGGATCTGGAAGTGACGTCTTAGTCACCAAGGAAACAGTAGATTAAGTCCTGTGCTCAGTATAGTTTTACTTCTAAGTTGAGTATTTAGTAAGTATGATAAATTATTAACCAGGATATTTGATGAGGTAGACACACCTATATTCCAGACAGCAACAGTTTACCATTAGAGCAAACAGAAAACACCAGGAAAAATTCTGCAGGACAAGTTTGTAAAATGCAATGATACATCTTTACGACATATATCCTCTGCAAGGAGATAAAAACAATGTATGTACAGGAGTGTACATAAATAAAAGTTGAAGAAAGTACATCCTCTGTGATTTAAAAAAAGAAATTGAATATACCCATTAAAAAAGTGACAGGTGTATTAGTTTTCTATGGCTATAGTAACAAATTACTACAATCTTGATGACTTAAAATGACCAATTCATTCTCTTATAGTGCTGGAGGCTGTAAGACTGAAATTTAGGTATGGGCAGTGTTGGCCTCTTCTGGAAGGTCTGAAGGAGACCCATGCCTCCATCCTGTCTCCCAGCTTCTGCTGCCATTTCTGGGGCAGTGTTGGCCTCTTCTGGAAGGTCTGAAGGAGACCCATGCCTCCATCCTGTCTCCCAGCTTCTGCTGCCATTTCTGGGATCACCCCAGTCTCTACTTTGACCTTTACATGGCTTTCCCTCATGTCTCTGTGTCTTCACCTTTTCTGTTTCTTAGAAGGACACACGTCATTGGGTTTAGGGCCCACCCTAATTCAGGATGATCTTATCTTAAGATCTTTAACTTAATTACATGTGCAAAGACCTTTTTTTCCAAATAAGGTCACATTTTGAGGTTGGGGGAGTTAGAACATGATCCTATATTTTGGGGGGCAACAATGTAACTCACTTATAACTGGTCCACTGACCCCCCAAAATTTGTCCTGTGTGCAGAATGCATTCACCTCATCCCAATTAATTATTAACACTGCTTTGTGAGGAAAAATTAAGAATTTTGAAAAGTGAGAGGCTATACTTCTGGGATAAATAAAAAGACAAATGGCAGAAGATGGATAGTCGCTAATCTTTTTTTTAGATAAACATTTTGTTTTGAGATAGTTGTAGGTTCACAAACACTTATAAGAAATAATACAGAGGTATCCCGTATTACAAAAGACACCAGGATACAGTGTTGACATTGATACAGTGAAGATACAGAACATTTCCATCACTACTGCTGTTTTGCTGTTTATTACCTGCCCCGGATTTCCTGCCCCTCCACCGCTCCCTGTCCCTAACCCTGGTCCACCACGAATCTGTTCCACAATTTTATACAAATATAACCATACTGTATGTAACCTTTTGGAATTGCCCTTTTTTACTCAGCACAGTTCTCTGGAGATTCGTGCAGTTGTTGTGTGTATCAGCAGTCGTTCGTTTTTATTACTGAGTAATAGTCCATTGTATGGATATAACCACAGTTTAACCATTGGCCTAATGAAGGCCATCTGGGCGGTTTCTAATTTTTGGCTCTAACAAAGCTTCTATGAACATTTGTGTATATATTTTTGTGTGACTATGTTTTCATTTCTGTGGGATCAGTACAATTGCTGGATCATACGGTAGTTTAGTTGCATGTTTATTATCTTTTTTAATATGTTTTTTTTTAAGAACAGTTTTAGGTTCCTAGCAAAATTGAGGAAAAGATAGAGATTTCTCTGATTCCCCTTGGCCCAACACATGCACAACCTCCCCTATTATCGACACCCCCCATCAGAGAGGTACGTTGGTCACAGTCATGGACCTACATTGTCACATCCTTATCAACAAGTTCATAGTTGACGTTAGGGTTCACTCTTGCTGTTGTACATTGAGTGGGTTTGGACAAATGTATGATAACATGTTATCCACCATTATAGCATCATACAGAATAGTTTCACTTCCCTAAAAATTCCTCTGTGCTCTGTCCATTCATCCCTGCCTTTCCCCTACCCCCTGGCAACCACTGATCTTTTTGTTGTCCTCATAGTTTTGCCTTTTTTAGAATGTCATATACTGTAGTTGAAATCATACAGTATGTGACCTTTTCAGATTAGCTTCTTTCACTTAGCAATATGCATTTAAGGTTTCTCAGTGTCTTTTCATGGCTTGCCAGCTCATTTCTTTCTTTCTTTTTTTTTTTTTTTTTTTTTTTGAGACAGAGTCTTGCTCTGTAACCTGGGCTGGAGTGCAGTGGCACAATCTCGGCTCACTGCAGTCTCCACCTTCCGGGTTCAAGTGATTCTCCTGCCTCAGCCTCCTGAGTAACTGGGACTACAGGTGCATGCCACCATGCCCAGCTAATTTTTGTATTTTTAGTGGAGATGGGGTTTCATCATGTTGGCCAGAGTGGTCTCGATCTCCTAACCTCGTGATTCACCCACCTTGGCCTCCCAAAGTGCTGGGATTACAGGCATGAGCCACCGTGCCCGGCTGCCAGCTCATGTCTTTTTAGCACTGAATCACATTCCATTGTCTAGCTGTACCACAGTTTATTCGTTCACCTACTTTAGTACATCTTGGTGGCTTGCTTCCAAGTTTTGGCAATTATGAATAAAGCTTCTGTAAATACCATGTGCAGGTTTTTGTGTGAACATACATTTTAAACTCCTTTGGCTAAATACCAAGGAACATGAGTACTGGATTGTATGGTAAGACTGTTTAGTTTTACAGGAAACTGCCAAATTGTCTTCCAAAGTGACTGTACCATTTTTCAGTCCTACCAGCAATGAGTGAGAGTTCCTGTTGCTCCACATCCTTGTCAGCACTTGGTGTTGTCAGTGTTCTACATTTTGGCCATTTTAATAGGTATGTAGTGGTACCTTGTTTTAATTTGCCTTTCCATGATGACAATAGATGTGGAACATCTTTCCATATGCTTATATGTCATCTATATGTCTTCTTTGGTGAAGTGTCTGTTAAGGTCTTTAGACCATTTTTTGTTAGGTTTGTTTCTTATTGTCAAATTTTAAGAGTTTTGTGTTTTTATTTTTTGTTATATTTTGGATAACAACCTCTTATCAGGCATGCCTTTTGCAAATGTATTCTCCCAGTCTGTATCTTGTTGTCATTCTCTTGGCAGGATCTTTTGCAGAGCAGACCACCATGCTTGGCTTGAGGTTCATTTTTTTGGTTGATGGATATCCATTCAGTTGCTTCAGCACCATTTCTTGAAAAGGCTGTCCTTCCTCTACTGAATTGCATTTGCATCTTTGTCATATCAGTTATTCATATTTGTGTGGGTCTGAAATAAGAGTTGGGCCCATATTTACTGATAGTTGTGCCAGTTTCACAAATTAATAAAAGAAAATCATTATATTCAAAGGATGTTTGCTTTTTATTATTTATTATTATTATTATTATTATTATTATTATTATTATTATTATTTTGTCAGTAGTAGATTAGCCCTGAAAATTTATGATGACTTCCAGTGTGATGAACTTACTCCTCCTTATACAGTAACATGGTCTGTGTGGCTTTGGGAGTTCTTTTCTCTTTTTTGATTCTTGGAGTTTTGAGGCCCTGGAGATGGTGGTGATGAATGACGAATTCAGCAAAACTTAGAAGGGAACAGTCGAGGGAATTGAGACAGCCAATAGAGGACTTGAACCCCTTTCTTCAAATGCTATGAAGAATAAATAATAAGATTAGTTTTCAAAGATGTGAAAGAGACTCTGAAAAAGGAACGGAAGTGGGTGCTTGGCATTGCTTTCTCTTTCCTTCCCCTGTTGCTCTGTATTTGGGCATTAGATGTGGGTGCTGGAGGAGAAATTAAGAAGAAATTTTAAAAAATCTTGATAACTAGACAGTCTGATTTCTGATTTTCCAGTTTAGATAAGGATTACTGGATGGAGGAGTTAACTAAAATATACTTTGTACAACAAAGCACTGTTGTGCTGGTACATCCACACTAAATGTTTACTCATGTGTGGCCTGCAATTTGGAAAGATTCGGCAGAGGATCCAACTGGCACATTGTGCTCCCTTGATCTATTCAGTTTTTTAAAAATGGAGGAAAGTCAGCTTTCATTTTGTGTCTCATACCCAGAAGGACTTCAGTTCTTCCTTTCAGTCTATAATTTCTGTAATAAGCATATTATCTTTGCTCAGTAAACAGGTCCCTAGCAAGTGGGTGGGTTTTGGTGTGTCACCCAGGACAAGGGGCCCAGTTTGTTGTTTTTCACTATCCCAACTTGCCTGTTAACGCTCAAGTAAAAGGGGAAAGAAATAGACCAAGCCTCACTTGCACCCACAAGTCAGTAATAATTAATCTTCCAGCAGGTCTCCTCTTTGTTTCTACTTCTTGGAGAGGGCATCATAAGCAGCAGTTCACCAAAGTTAGCAACAAGCCTAGATCCATTCAGTTTGTGTGTGTGTGTGTGTGTGTGTGATGTCTTTTGTGTTTGTCCTGTGGGGACAAATACAAAGTAGGATCCATAGACTCCATATTCAGGCTTAGAATAAAGACCAAAATTAATCACTATTCTATATGGAATAATCTTAATTCACTTGCGAGGGATACATTGCCCCTTGAATCTTAAGCATAGCCCTGTTTTGTCTTTGCTTGGTGGTAGCTGTTAACCAGGCTCTGGGTGAGCCTAGAACTTAGCCTCACGTGAGCTGTGTACTACCTCTCTGCCTTTTTGTTTAAGATGATGTAGCAGGCTGGGCGTGGTGGCTCATGCCTGTAATCCCAGCACTATGGGAGGCCGAGGCGTGTGGATCACTTTGGGTCAGGAGTTCAAGACCAGCCTGGCCAACATGTTGAAACCCCGTCTCTACTAAAAACACAAACAATTTGCTGAGTGTGGTGTCACACACCTATGGTCCCAGCTACTCGTTAAGTCGAGGCAGACGAATTGTTTGAACCTGGGAGGCAGAGGTTGTAGTGAGCTGAGATCACGCCACTGTACTCCAGCCTGGGCGATAGAGTAAGACTCTGTCTCAATTAAAAAAAAAAAAAAAAAAAAAAAGAGAGATGATGTAGAAAAACTGTAGTTCTCATTTTTGGCCAGTTTACCTTCCAGATTTTCTCCATCATGTTTACCTATATCTTTTACATGGTTATAGTCTCAGAGTATTTGTACTATGTTCTCTCCTGTCCTCATATATACTTACTCAGGGTTTTTTTGTTGTTGTTGTTTGTTTTCTATCTTGATCGATTTCACTGTAAGTTTGTTACTTGACATAAGGGTAGAAATGTTGATTCTTTCTCTACTGCTTTTTAAAATGGGTTTACCAGTTCACAGCACAACAGCTGGCATGACTGTACCAGTTTTGATGTGGTGAGGTTTTAAACAGTTGGTCTGCTCATTTCTGCTCCCAAAAGCACCTACGTGGGCTCATCTGTTTCCCAGAGGATTAATCCCAGCCCTCTTAAGCAGGGACTTAGATACCATTTTCAACCAAAGAATGAGTTGTAGGGAATCACAAGTGACTTACCTTTCTCTTATCAGAAAAATTAACTTCTAAGGAAGCCCAACCAACATGTGCTTTGCGGAGCTCCCCAGGGAGTAAATTACAGAGCCTTGCTGAGAATGTTTTGCTCCTGGTGGTTCCAGTATATTCAGTATACACATGTTGGCACTACACCCCTGCTTGTAGGGTTATTGTGGCTCTTTTCTCATCAGAAGATTTCCATCCCCTTCTGATGAGGTGGCAAGACAAGCCAAAGCAGTTGTGTGGTGGCGAAGAGCATGCATCTTGAAGCCAGCCCACCTGAATTTGAAGACAGGCTCAACTGTTTTTCAGATGTTTGACTTTGGTCCGAGTCACTTAATCGGCTTCTCTGACTCAGTTTCTTATGTAAAATAAGGATAATAAGAATACCCACTTCATAGAGTTGATTTGAGGATTAAATATAACCAAATATATGTAAAGCCTTCAGAATAGTTCCTGGCATATAGCATGTTCTGTGTGTTAGCTATTATTTTCATCACTCAGTTAATTTTGAACCACTTAATTTCCAAGTGCTGGTGAGTCTAAAGAGCAAAGCCAAACATGTAATTACATAAACCCAGAAGTGAATTTTTCAAATGTATTTTCTAGTAATAGAGCTTAATGAGATTGGTACTTCAGGGAAAAGTCCTAGGAACTTGTTTATGTTGGTGACTGTTGATCAACCAGAAGATCTCTCAGACGCAGTCTAACATCTGCGTCTTTCTAGGCTGGACTACCTTTGCGGCACCAACAGATGGATCAGGAATTAAAACTGGGAGCTTCTATTGTGGGGAATCTTTCATCTTCTACTGTTAATAGCCTTTTGGATTTCCCTCTCCTGGGTACTACTTTCTCTACGGAGAGCTTGGTCTGTGGCACAAACAGGTGCCGAAAGGGGGGAAGAAACACCTCTGGGTAAATATCTGGAGGTCGGCAGGTGACAGAGCAGTGCTCAGTGGTCTGGGGACACTGGTTCAGGTGAATGTTCATCACCCTACCCTTTAAAACTCACATGGAAATGACTTGGCTGATAAGTTACTTGTGGTTCCTGTGATAATTAAGGCAGCCTGTTGGACCAGGACAAAGGATTTCCTCAGCTTTCAAGAGAACGTTTCTACCAAGAGCCATATACTAAGGTGTGCTGGTTATGTGAGTGTTGACCTCAGTATTAGTATCACTTCTGTTGAAAGTGACAGAAAACCTCTAAAACAGGGTTTAAAGATAGTGTACCTCATTATTTCAGAATGTTTGTGCTGCTGTAACAAAATACCTGATACTGTGTAATTCACGAAGAACAGAAATTTATTTCTCACAATTCTGGAGGCTAGGAAGTCCAACATCAAGGTACTGGCAGGGTTGGTGTCTGGTGAGGGCCGCTGTCTGCTTCCAAGGATGCACCTGGTTGCTGAATCCTCTGGAGGGGACTAATGCAGTGTCCTCACATGGCAGAAGAGAATGAATCCACCCCCTCAAGCCCTTTCATATGGGCCCTCATCACCTCCTAAAGGCCCACCTTCTAGTACAATCACATCAGCAGTTAAGTTTCAGCATTTCAGCATGTGAATTTTGGGGGGACACATTCAGACCTTAACACTCACTCTTTTTTTTTTTTTTTTTTTTTTTGAGACAAAGTCTCGCTCTGTCACCAGGCTGGAGTGCAGTGGCATGATCTCAGCTTACTGTAACCTCTGCCTCCCGGGTTCAAGCGATCCTCCTGCCTCGGCCTCCCAAGTAGCTGGGACTACAGGCGCGTGCCACCACGCCTAGCTAATTTTTTGTATTTTTAGTAGAGACGGGGTTTCACCATGTTGGCCAGGATGGTCTCGATCTCTTGACCTTGTGATCTGCCTGACTCGGCCTCTCGAAGTTCTGGGATTACAGGTGTGAAGCACTCACTCTTAATGGCTCTCAGCTCTAATTATTTGAATCTTGGGCTTTTATTTAGCTGCTCTCCCATCCTTAGTTAGAATGATAGCAATGCTGCAAGGTGGCTGCTTGAGCTTCAGCTATCAAGTCTTCATTTGAGTCAACAGGAAGGAATGTCAAAAGAGGGGAACAGTTGCATAGTCATAAGGAACTGCAAAGGTGGCTGAAAATGCAGTCTGTGTGCCCAGCTAAAATTCAAGGACTGATGGCTTGAGTCCAGGAGTTTGAGGCTGCAGTGAGCTAAGATGTTACGACTTCAAAAAACACTTCTGATAAATTTGGACATTTCTATTTAACAGACATTTGGGAGACACACCTCCACCCCCCAGCCCAGGTGCCTGAGAATAAAAACTTAAGTCACACTATTGGTCCTTGTGCTCCAAAAGCTCTTCGGTTATTTGATTGACCCATGGCTGCTTTTTGGTACTGGAGAGCCTTATTAGTAATTTAGTGAGTTTCTAATTTAGATCCTGTATGTGATGGCATTGGTGGGTGGTGGTGATTGTATTGTAGCTAGGAGCTCCTAGTCAGCATTGCATGGGCTCTGGGGCCATCCATGACTTCAAGAATAGATGGCCTAGGGCAACCCACTTGGGTCGCCTTCCATGCTGTGGAAGCTTTGTTCTTTCGTTCTTCATAATAAATCTTGCTGCCGAAAAAAAAAAAAAAAGAATAGATGGCCTTGCAGATATTCCAGGGAAGCATTTGAGTGACACCTCTCTATTGTGCCACTTAATCCACTTAATCAGTTGGATTGGAAGTTGAGCCAGCAGGTTTGAACCTTGTTCTTAGTTTTAAACCAGGGCAAATTACTGGTGCTTTGCTTTTCTAATGCCTGTAAATTAGAGCTTCTGAGCCATGTGGGGAGCAACCCCTACCCGCAAAGGAATGATGTAATGTCTGGGGGCTGCAATGGTTTTTTCCTTTGAGATGGATACCACATAAGCTAGTGGTGATACTTACTTAATGATAGTGACAGGGAAAGCTACTGCCAAGAGTAATTGATGTGACCCACACATAGTCCCAGAGCCAAGGAGCTAGATGGGGTCTTCCTGCCTGAGGAGGCCAAGCGTCTGGCCTTCAGGCATTCTTCTCTGCTGTGATGTTGTTTCCCGTCCTGAAAAGCAGGGAGGAAATGATCAATAAGTGTGCCTCAACCTGGAGCCGATTGGCTGTGGTTGCTAAGTTTTCCTCCCTCTGAGCAGCCCTCCCTGTGATTCTGAAGCGGCTCATCCAGAGTGTTACAACAGACATCTTGATGGGATTCAAAAATCTTGGGCAGCATGGTTATCTGGTCTTCTTCTGTAAGGATGGCTGTGAGATGTGCCAGCCCATTCCCGTAGGGACACACCTAACCCGACGCCCTCCCAAGGGCTGAGTTGTTCTGAGCTGTCCAGGCTTGGGCTATGTCAGGTTCTGAGCACTGAAGTGTAGTGGAGGGTATGTGACAAAGAGGGGACCGAGCTGATTGCCCTGCTTGTTTTCTTTTATTCATTCAGTGGTCTTGGAACTGGGCAAGAGGATTTTATGGATTAGATCCTGGAAGACACACACTAGAACTAACATAGTAAGATTGTGTTTAGGCTGTCAGAGCCACCTCCAGAGTGAGAACGATTTTAGAGAAATATCCTTTGTGTAGCAATACAGGAACCTATGCTGGCTCAACAGCTGCCCTTTTGGAAACTGCCAGCTAAAGGGGCCTGTTGATGAGCTGTTTATTGACACTGGGGCTTCCCAAATGGGAAGTCTCTGCTAAAGGAGTTCATTGTTGAGCACGTCTAGTGGACCCTGGCTCCTAACAGCTGGATTCTTTTGAACATAATAAACATTTCTAGAACAGGTTTTCTTGGTGAGCTTTTAGCTTCCTTTTAATAGGCACATCACTTGCCTGCCTTTAGTTCTATGAAGTTCAACATAAATGTTGACTTTAGTGATGCAGTGGGACAAAACAGTATTATGTTTCTCATCAGTTCCCTCCCTGTCTCCCTTCCCCTGTCATTGTTTTCCAGAGGTAAAGTACATTTATGGAGAACATCGGGCTGAATGCCAAAGAGGCTTATGTTCTAAAATAGTGAAAAGAATTGTGCAGCTGGAGTTAGACCTATGGTTTGAGACTCAGCTTTGGGACTGAGCAAATCATTTCATGTGATCAATTTTTTAAGCTTCAATTTCCTCATTAGGAAAAAAGAAGACAAAGTAATACTTGTTGTAATGGAATTAAATAAGATAATGTCTTCAGAATGCCATGTAAGTAAAGAAATTGTGAATCACCTTCACTGATTTCTTCCATAGATTTTGTTTTTTCCTTTCTTAAAATACCTTGTATTGACCTTCGCCTAACTTTGTATTTGGACAACAGCCCACAGTCCTAGCAGACCTTTAACCCTCCGGACTCCAATTTCAGTAATGTGTTAGAAGTGGCAGGGACAGAATATATTCTGGATTCATTCACTAAATATAGAGATATTATACAAAATGAAGCTGAACTCACGCTCCAATGGGCAGTGTCAGTTTGCTTGTGAGACAGCGCTATGCAGCTGCAGCCACTAAGTGTCTAGGCACTGGAGATGGACTGCTAGAGTGGGAATCCTGGCTCCATTCAACCTCTCTTTGCCTCTGTGCCATCAGTGGTGTGGATATGATAATAATTCCCATCACATAAGCTTGTGGTATGCAAATGAGATCATTTTAAAGTGCTGAGCCCAGTACCTAGCATATAGAAAGAAATAGGGCTTTTATTATAGTAATAATAATTTTTAATTCTGGTAAAATACACATAACATAAAATTTACCATCGTAACCGTCTTTAAGTGTACATCTCAGTGGTGTTGAGTATATTCACATTATTGGATGACAAATTCCAGAACCCTTTCGTTGTGTAAAATCCATTCAACAACTCTTCATTTTCCCCTCCTCTCAGCTCCTGGCAACACCATTTAACTTTCTGTTTCTATGAATTTGACTACTTTGCATAGTGAAATCCTATGGCATTTGTCTTTTTGTGACTATTAATATAATTGTTAAGTCTTAGCCCACTGTAGCAGTTGTGCCCTTTCCCATTTTAGATTTCTATAGGCTCAGGATTGCCTGCCTGCCTTCTCAAACCCTGGTTATTGGTGGATTATTTCTCTTTCTTTTCTTTTTTTTCTCTTATTTTTTAGAGATAGAGTCTTGCTCTGTTGCCCAGGCTGGAGTGCAGTGGCATGATCATGGCTCACTGCAGCCTTGATCTCCTGAGCTCAAGCAGTCCTCCTGCCTTAGCCTGCCACACGTAGCTGGGACTGCAGGCACAAACACCGTGCCTAGATAATTTCTGAATTTGTGTAGAGGTGGGGTCTCACAATGTTGCCCACCCTGGGCTTAAACTCCTGGGCTCAAGTGATCCTCTTGCCCTAGCCTCTCAAGTCACTGGGATTATAGGTGCACGCCACTGTGCCCAGCTGAATTATTCTTAAGGAACAAGGTGACACCTCAGAGCTCCATTTCATCCTTTTGAAGAGAGGGGCAGGATTAGGCAAAAGGAGAACACAGAGATGATAGTGAAAGAGATACAGAGGTGAGCGTTAAGTAAGCAAAAGAGCATTTATTCAGGGCAGAGTAGAGTCTCTTTTGGGACTCCTCCTTCCCTCCCTGCCTTCTTCCCTACCAGGTAAAAATTCAAAACTACATAACAATAGAGAGGATGATATAACCAAACCCTATGTACCTGTCAGCCAGATTCAACAGTTATCCGGATTTTTTAGGGCCCATTTGTAACATGTCCCAGGAGGAAGAAAATACCTGAACAATCTAGATTAACCTAGAGGCACGTGTTTCTTTGCTTATTTGTGCAATTTTATTTATCTCCTTCCTGATAAAGTGCTTCTTCTGCCTTGGGACTTCTTATTATCTAAGGTTGAGGTGAAGAGCCAGGACTCTATGAAACCATGTTACTTAACTTGGTTTCCTCATCCATGCAGGAGAGCACATGTGGCTTCTAAGGGTGGTCATAATGGAGTGTTTGGCACAGGGCCTGCTGCCTAATAAGTAATCATTTACACTATTAGCAGTGGTAGTGTGTTTGTGGAAGGGAAGGGTCACCAGCCAGGTCCTTGAAAACACGGGACTGAGACATGCAGCGGGGGATCAACACAATTAGTCGTACTGTATCATTGGTCAAGGGTTGGGATGAGTGCTGATTTTCTAGAATTGCACCTACTGTATGTTCATTATCCCATTTTACTGGCCATTGTACAGGTTCTGTCCTAGATTGTGCTGGGTTAAGGGAAACAGTAGTTTATCTGCAAAATTAGGTAGTGTATCTTTTTAGTATGCTTTTTTCATGGTGATGGGATTGCTATTTACATTAAAAACGTTTTATGGGTTTTAAATATAAATAAAAATATCGCAATTTGAATAACTAGATAATATACATTTGGCTTCGTGAATCACTTTTTTGTTTTTGTTCTTTGGAATTCCAGGAGGAATTCTATCTACTAATATAGGCTGTAGACTTTACCTTCCTACAACCTTAGGACGTAAGAAACGTCCTAAGATAGATGCCTGGGAGGAAAAGGAAATTGAGGGCCTACAGATGTTTAAAAACCTTATAGTTTATAATTGCATAGAGCCTTTGATTTTCCCCCCCAACCATCCATCTGTAGCACCCAGAGAGCCTTGGTTTTGTTGTAACATTTTCACTTTTGAATCTAGTTTATCATATGAAAGTTTTACCGTTCTGTGATATTTTGGGGCATGGGAGGATCTGTGGTCCCAAAGTCCAGAGTAGTTTTAAAGTTTTTCTGTGTTAATATGCAAAAGTATGAAAGTGAAATAAATTGTTTGCAAATAATTGAGTCAAAATATTATTGTTCCTCCAAAGATCCTTACTTAGTCGTGTATCACAGCTTGTATAACAGGACGTATTTTGCAGAACTGTTTAGTTTGCACTGACTTGTGCAACAGGAATGGCCAGTTTTCCTTATGCTCAGGGCAATCAAACACAACTTTATAAGAATTGTAACTTTAAAATATTTCATGTTGTTGTTATTGTTAAAATCAGTTGGTGAAATAAATTCAATAGTAAAACTTCTAAGATTTGAGTCATCAAACCTCTAAATATGCTGTTTTTCTTTTCTGTTCTGTTCTGTTCTTTTCTCTTTTCTCTTTTTTCTGATGCGGTCTCACTCTGTTGCCCAGGCTGGAGTACATGGCACGATCTCAGCTGACTGCAACCTCTGTGTCTTGGGTTCAGGCGATTTTCCTGGCTCAGCCTCCCGAGCAGCTGGGACTACAGGCATGTGCCACCATGCCTGGCTAATTTTTGTATTTTTAGTAGAGGCAGGGTTTCACCATGTTGGCCAGGCTAGTCTCAAACTGACTTCAGGTGATCCACCCACCTTGGCCTCTTAAACTGTGGGATTATAGGTGTGAGCTACCCTGCCTGGCCTAAATATGCTGTTTTTCCTTTCTATTTATTAGGTCGACCAGTTTCTTTCCTCTTTTTTTTTTTTTTTTTTTTTTGAGACGGGGTCTCACTGTGTTGCCCAGGCTGGTCTCAAATTCCTGACCTCAAGCAATCCACCCCCGCTCAGCCTCCCAAAGTTATGGGATTACAGGCATGAGCCACCGTGCCCGGCAGGTCAATTAGTTTCATTAGAAGACTCGGGTTATGTCTCTTACAGCTTATGTAATACAGACATTTTTATTTTTACGTTAGTCTTTGTATAAGAAATGAAAAAAGAAATAAGTTATTTGATAAATATAATCCCTCACTATCTCATTCTGTTGAATGCACTTGTTTCATAATGTTCCTTTTACGAAGAGTATATGTTATTGAAGGGAAAAAGGGGCAGATACATGTATTACTATCTGTTTTTCTTTTTTTTTAAATTTTAGGATATATGTATTACTAACAACACACACAAAGCATGTAGGTTTGAGTTCATTTGGAATTGGCTTCTCCACTCTTGTTTGGGATACCCCTAAGTTGTTTTAGATGTTGGTGGTGTTTGTGTTCCTTGTCACCCTGTCTGTGGTGACACACATTTGTGAAAAGGCCACCTGGTTTACTGTAGATGTGAAGTCGTGGCTGTAGACTGGAGCAAAAGTAACCAACAGAAGTAGGACTAACGCTGTGAGCATAGCCTTCTTGCTAACTAGCCAAGCTTTCTGGCCATGGTTTTTGGTTCCGTTGATGTAAAGAGATGTGCAGGGGCTGAGTGGCATTCCATGGATATGCAGTCACCTTGTGATTCCAAGGCCCTGTAGCCCCTCAGCACATCATCACCATGCCCTCATTCTACTTTCTGCTGCCTTTTTTGTCCGTCTATACCAGGGCACAAGCAGACAGGATCAGTTAGCCCTACCTTTATCAGTGGCTCTGGGAAAGGCTCTTCTGGAGGAGGAGGTGGTGTGTGCTGCCCTCCTTCCCCCACCATCACTGCAAGTACCTGAGGGTAGTAAGCTGTGTTAAGGGAAGGGAGGAAGGAACTTTGGGGATCCTAAGACTTCTCTGTCACAGGCGTGTAAGGCGGACTCTTCTCCATTAGCCTTTTTTTTTTTTTTTTAAATTTAACTTTTAAGTTCAGGGGTTTGTTACATAGGTAAACTTGTGTCACTGGGGTTTGTTATACAGATTATTTTGTCACCCAGGTATTATAAGCCTAGTACCCATTAGTTATTTTTCCTTATCCTCTGCTTCCTTCCACCCGCCACCTCCAGCGGGCCCCAGTGTGTGTTGTTCCCCTCCCTGTGTCCATGCATTCTCATCATTTAGCTCCCACTTACAAGTGAGAACGTGCAGTATTTGGTTTTCTGTTCCTGCGTTAGTTTGCTAAGGATAGTGTCCTCTAGCTCCATCCATGTTCCCTCATAAGACATGATCTTATTCTTTTTATGGCTGCATCCCTTAGCCCTTTAACTCATCATGCACGATAGCTGCCTTTGGATTCTTCCTTCCAGAGCCCCTTCTTGGAAGGTGCGCATCAGCTTGGTTACTCCCGGGACTTCCTCTGTACCACACATGCCCTTTCTCTTATTCCTGGGTGCTCTCTTCTCTCCTCACAGTCTTCCGTGTGTGCTAAGATCGTGCAGCTCCTGGGGCAGAATGAGGTGGACTATCGCCAGAAGCAGGTGGTCATGCTGAGCCAGGATAGCTTCTACCGTGTCCTCACCTCGGAGCAGAAGGCCAAAGCCCTGAAGGGCCAGTTCAACTTTGACCACCCTGGTGAGTCGGGCATTGAAGGGGGTATGTATGTGTATTGGTGTGTGGGGGGGAATATTTTTATTTTGCTCATGAGGAAGTTGCTTAACCTCTCGGAATCTTGTTTCTATCTAGAACGTAGGGACTTGATAACTACCTTGCAGTGTTATTGCGGGGCTTATGTGAAAGAAGGAATTTTCAAATGCTTCATGTAGTGCTTGGCTCATTAAATACTGATTGAATCTGTATCTGAACAAAGGTGATTTTGTATGAGCCTGGGACTCAAGATGGGCCAGACATGAGGTCGAACATACAGAGCTATTCCTGCTGCCTCTGATCTGAGGCAGCCATCGTCAGACCCTCCTCCTCATGTGTACATGTGTGTTCAACCCACTGTCTGGCAGAGAGGGAGATGGAGGGGCAGGGTGGCTGCCAGAGTGGTTTTTGCCCTGCAGCCCTAGATCAGCACACTGCTCCTTTAGCTGGCTTGGGTTTCTTATAATTGTTAGAAGCAAACCCGGGCATGGTGCCTATTGTGTGTACTCCCCCAGTCATGGGTTTGCTTTCCAGGTTAGTTTAGCCTGTGCCAATCCTAGGATGATAACAGCTAAACTTGGAGAGGGGAAAGACCTATCTGAAGTCAGGGATGGAATGTCAAAGGAGAAAAAAAAGAAATCTATTTGTCAGAACTCATTTATACATCCTATTTTGAGACACAGGGAGCTTCCATTCTGCTTTGGGTAAAAATCCAGCTTTTTAGGGAGCAGTATGATTACCTTTAAAGTGTGATGTGCCCATATACATGTTTATGAGGATGCCTTGTGTATGATTATAGGAGATACTATTTTAAAATTAAGAAACATTTTAACAATTTGGTATTTTTCAGATGCCTTTGACAATGAACTCATTCTCAAAACACTCAAAGAAATCACTGAAGGGAAAACAGTCCAGATCCCCGTGTATGACTTTGTTTCCCATTCCCGGTAAGTGAGCTGTTCTGGGCCAGGGATGGCACCCACTGCTCCTCAGAGCATCCCTGGTCTGCACTGAGACCTCCTTCCTTACCTCTCGCACTTCAGACCTCTGTCCTACCCCTGCCTAATGCCATTCCAGCCGGTCAGTGATGTGGGTGGTGGCAGCAGTGTGTGCTGTGGGATTGCAGAGGTTGGGGAGTTCATCTGGGCGCTTCCTGGAACAGTCCTGATGTCACGATTCCTTAACTCTGAAGGATGGGATTGTGATTTCAGCTTGAGGGACTGCATGTGTGTTCTGATCCACATTCCAGTGCTGTTGTTCCTGGAACAAGATGTAAGGGGAGGGGTAGAGGAAGGGCAGGAAGAAGAGCAAAGAAAACTGTTTTTTCTGCTGTCCTGGTTTACTTGGGATTGGACAATGTGGAGAGGCATGAGGTCACCAGACCGTGATCTCAGAATTAACCAAGCCCTCTAGAAAGCTTCTCAGTGGAATCAAAGCAGTCCTTTCCAGTGAAGCCTCAATTTTAGTGCTCCTGATTAGGAATAGAGGAGTGGCCACACTTCCACCTCATCCTCCTTCCCTCTGAGTGATGGGAATGGGCTCCTAGAGGATTGCACTGCTGGCCAGACCCCAAGCTCCTTCAGAGCATCTCAGACCTGAATGTAGAACACATACATCTTCCCGTGAGTCTGAACTAGAGAGCATGGTGAGGATTTGGTTGCAGGAGGAAGATGAGAGAGAGAGAGAATGAGCATGCCTGTGTGTGCGTTGAGGTGTAGAGGGGGCTGTTTTGGTGCTTACCTCCATGCCTCACCAGAATCTTCTGAAACACTTCCTTCTATGGGCCAGGTTCTTCTGTGTAGGAGAGAGGAGAGTGAAAGATCAGGATACCATCCTCATGCCTCCCGTGTCACTCTGTTTTCCTAACCCAACCACTGCAGATCATGGAGGAATGAATGAAGGCATTTAGTATAGGATTTGGAGCTTACATGAACATCAAGGCTGGGAGAGTGAAGACCTAGAAGTTTATAGCCAGAGAATCAGACAAAATAGTCCCCACTGACTCTAGCCTGAGGCACTGGAGCAGAAGCTGGGGTTCATGGAAAAGTCCAAGAAACCACCATGTCTGGGTTTGCAGCCTCAGTCTGGGAGCTTGTGGACCGTTTGCAAAGTTTCCCTGTCTCAGTATTATGATCTCCTGAATATCGTAGATTTTGCTTCACTCTCACCTTCTAAGTCTCTTGTTGGCGCAGTAACCTGGAAGCATGTGGGGCAAGGGATTCTGAGAATTGTAGTTCTCCCTTAAGGGGAAGTGGTGGTGGTGTCACGTTGACAAGAGACATTCCAGCCCACCACTTCCCAAGTAAAGATTTAAAATGCAGCATGATGGCTAAGGCAAGGGCCTGCAGAAGAATGTAAAGGAGGGAGGAAGAGCAGGGGATTCAGAGCAGGTTGTATGGAGGAGGTGATATTTAAGCTTTAGATAGGAAAGGATAAGAAGTTGTTTGGGAAAGGGATTTCCAAGGTGCTGGCTAGGGAAGCATTTCAGAGCTAGGCATGAATCAGCTTGGTTGGGGCACGGCAGTGGAGAGGTGTGGAGGAATGGGAGTGGGTGTGTGGGAAGGCAGGCAGGCCTCAGGTCATGAAGGGCCATAGGCAGCAGGGCCAGGAGCACAGACATTTTGGCAATAGGGAGCTACAGACAGCTCTACTGTTGTAGTGGAAAGGTCATTGTGGTGGCAGGAGGAGAGGATCTGCAATGCCATTTGTGAAGAAGCCTTTGGAACAGCCCCAGTGAGAGTCTGATAAGGGCCTGAAAGAAGGCAGTGGAACTGAGCGTGGTTGACAGGAGCAAGGGCCTGACCAGTGCAGTCTAGGAGTGGAAGAGGGAAGTTGAAGACCTCGTGCATCATGAGTTCCATCAAGTTGGTATGCCAACAAAAGAAAATCCTGGTAGAATTCCCAGTGCAGACATGTTTCACGTTTCCTCCTGATTTATCTCATACCTTATATTTTAAAACCTTATTCTTTAGTGGCTCAAAGCTCATGTCCTAGAAACTTTCACTGATCACCCTAGACCCATATCCACCCCTTTCCCACCTCCTTGCAAATCTTAAGGGCCACTTAATTGGACATCGAGCCATTCAGGGTTAACTGATTCCATCCCACCCATGGGCATTTGGTACAAATAAAAATTTGTTGGGCTAAAATGAAGAAGACACTTACTTGTTGCAATTACATTTCTCTGATCATCCTTTTCCCCATAAGCCAAATGAGATAGTTAGACTGGGTTATCTCAAATGATCTAATTGGCTAGTTTCTTTTTGGGACTTCCCAGCCAGACTCTAAATTCCTAAGTGGTATATTATGCCAGGTATGACTCCGTGCACATTCTGGGCTAGTAGTTGCTCAATAAATTTGTTGTTGTTTTTTAAAAACTCTGAGCTGTTATGACAGTTTTTAGACCTGCATGTAGACTTGCATGTGGACTGCAAATGATTAATTCTAACTTAAGGCACCAACAACAAATTAGGCAGTTAATTTTCTCCTTCCGAAGGAAAACCACTTTTCCTTTTTAGTATTTATCAATTAGGCATCCTAGAATACTCTTAATATCTAGTGTCAGTACAGATTGAACATCCCTAATCTAAAAACCCAAAATGTGAAATGCTACAAAATCTGAAACTTTTTGAGTGCCAATGTGACGTTCAAAGGAAATGCTCATTGGAGCATTTCAGATTTTGGATTTTCATATTAGGGAGGCTCATTGTAGATCCTCTCTCCCCCTGCCATATTAGGGATGCCCTAAATATAATGCAAATATTCCAAAATCTGAAAAAAATCCAAAATTCAAAAATCCTAAACACCTAAGCATTTCATATAAGGGATACTCAACCTGGATATGTAAACTTAGTGCAGCCATTGTGTTCTCTGTTAGTGTGTTCAAGTGGGCTCTCGCACATACATTCACTTTATTTTTGGACAAAGCCTTCCCACCCTCTCCTTGGTGTAGGGCAGTTGCCTAGAGAGTGGCTATTTCACTTACCCATTGGTTCTGTTTTCTGAACTTCTCTAGGTTGCCTTCTTATGCACAATGGGCACACCATTTTCTGGCAGCTGACATTCCTCTAGACTGGCTGCATGTTAGAAATATCTTGGGAGCTTCTAAATAGTATTGAAGTTCTAGCTCCACTTCAGACTCATTAAATCAGAGCTCCTTGGGGGTAGGATCCAGGTAGGGATATTTTTATAAGCTTCCCAGATGGTTCTGCTATGCATCTCAGATACACCACAATTCTAGGGCATTTCCTAATCCTAGTCCTTTTCTCCCATCTTCCCTGCCCTGTTCTGCCACTTGCTAGCTACCCCAATAGTGCCTGCCTTAAAACTCAGACACAAGCCTGTTGGTCCAAGCTGAGAAGGCATCAGGGAGTGTTTATGGGAAGGAGTTCCAACGGCACCCTCTTGAGCTGGCCGTTGATACTGACCTCCTTATGTTTGCACAGATGGAACTACTGTTTTAAGAGACTTTGTTTTATTTGGTTTGCCAATGTGCTAGTCAGGGTGAGTGAAAACCTTGCAATGATGATTATTTCTCTATTTTCAGTGAATTTTGAGCAAGAGGCAGTTGGTGACATGTAAGGTGGGCATAGGACAGAATCAAAAGACAAAACACAGTGAAAGCTGCAGCAAGGCAAAGCTGAGCACAAGCAAGGCCATCTGTGAAAGCCCATCGCCTAACCGTTTAGCAATGTTTCACCCTTCTTGCTTTTTGAAAAGTCATGTTGGTTGGGCTTGGTAGCTCATGCCTGTAATCCTAGCACTTTAGGAGGCTGAGGTGGGTGGGTTGCATGAGTCCAGGAGTTATAGACCAGCCTGGGCAACATGGTGAAACCCCGTTTCTACCAAAAATACAAAAATTAGCCTGGGGTGGTGGTGTGCATCTGTAGTCCTAGACACTTAGAGGGCTGAGGCGGGAGGATCGCCTGAGCCTGGGAAGTTGAGGTTGTAGTGAGTCCAAGATTGCGCCACTGCACTCCAGCCTCCTGGGTGACAAAGTGAGACCCTGTCTCCAAAAACAAAAAAAAGAAAGAAAAGTCATGTTGACAATTAGTGCCTTCCCTAGGCTTCCCAAACATGTGGGTTGGGTGGATGAGGTCGTGCATATTTCTGCTTTATTGATAAGGAAGATCAGCTCTAGGGAGCTCAGGATTGACCTGTGGCCACTTTATTGGTTTGGGGTAGAGCCAGACCAGACAGACATCGGAATTCTGTACTTCCTCACAAATGCTTTCTCGTCTGTATCCTCTTTCCCAAAACTTTTCTTTATTTTCCCTCCTTCCCTTCCCCTTCTGTCCTTTCCTCCCTCCTTTCAGTTGCCTCAGGACTGGCGGGGAGGGGGTGGGGTTGTTGAGAGAAAACTGTGAGTTTCTGTTTTTAAAGTTCAGAGTGTTAGGTTCCATAAATGCCAAGCCATGAGAGCATTCCTGGAGACGCCTTCAGAGAAAAAAAGAAATCACATCTGTTTTTGTCTGCATTTATTCTTCATTCAACAGCAGGTTTTTTTAATTCCAAGGAGAAGGATGTCTGCCGTGTATTTCTGTTTCATGGTGAAAGCTCAGAAGTGGTCAAAGGAGACCTTTGTCCCAGCCGTGATCACCCTTGGCTCTTTGGTGGTGGTCCAAGGACTCTGTAAGACCATATTAGCCAAGTCTTTAGCCCTTGCTTGAAGTCTGTGGGGGCAAGGAACCCAGAACCCAGCCCAGCCAGATGTTCTGGCCCTTGTTCTCTGTCCCTTGCTATAGCCCCTGCCTGGCTTGGCCCATTATCTGCTCTGTGCTTTGCAGGAAGGAGGAGACAGTTACTGTCTATCCCGCAGACGTGGTGCTCTTTGAAGGGATCCTGGCCTTCTACTCCCAGGAGGTACGAGACCTGTTCCAGATGAAGCTTTTTGTGGATACAGATGCGGACACCCGGCTCTCACGCAGAGGTGCGTTCTAAAAGCCTCAGGTGGCCCTGTTGGCAGCCACCTTGAGGGCTGGGGAGCTGGGAGCCTGTGACAGGACCCCACCCACCTGAGTCTGAAGCCCATGCCTTCCCTGAGGCAGCTGTGTGTCGCATGGTCCAGCCCGGCTGTGCCAGTCCAGCCCCAGGATATCCTGCTGCCCAGACACTTGGTAACATTTGAGAAGGGATTAGTCACTTACTGTTTGGGATA
This sequence comes from Pongo abelii, assembly GCF_028885655.2. NCBI lineage: Eukaryota > Metazoa > Chordata > Mammalia > Primates > Hominidae > Pongo > Pongo abelii. Next base: position 84,278,996 of record NC_071985.2, on the reverse strand, counting down.
ACGAAAGGCTTGTGAGGTCACAGAGATTAAATAAGACATTGACGTCTGGTTTTGCTGGGAAAAGTTTGATTAAATGCTTAGTTCCTTGCAATTTGTTTATAAGACATCAAAATGAAGATGCTTTGATTTGGGGAACTAACTGTAGGACCCCTGAGGATAGGATCCCCTGTGCCTGAAGCGCTGGGCAGCTCATCCTGTTAGCCTGCTTCTCTAGCCCTTTATTTTCCAGCAGGCTTTATGGAGGCATTACCACTCTTTCCAGTCAGCTCAGGAGGGAAGTCAGCTGTGCCCTCCGCAGGCCCTACTGAGTGTGGACCTGCCTGTGCTAAGTCCCTGTGCCTGTGTGCTGAAGGCACAGCAGTGCCCCTTGGTAGAGGAGCCCAGCCTGTGAACTGAGCTCTATAGGGTATTGAGCAGAGAGTTTGCTTCCACCAGGAGAGATTGGGAGGCTTCATGGAGGAAGAAGGGTTGGGACTTGGATGTGGTGGGGTAGGGTGACGATATAGGCAACCCATGAAGGTGCACAGCACAGATGTACAGACAGTGGCTTGTTCCGAGAGTGGCAGGAACCTGGAGTGTACAGAGGGTTGTACGAAGAGACACTAGAAAGTAGGTTGGGGTCTGGTTTTAGAGACTGAGATCTCTAGTCTGGTTCTCGGTGGGCAAGGGAGAGCTACTGTGAGGTTCTGAGCAAGGCAAGTGAAGTGGCCACTGTTCTGTGTTGGACGCTGGTTCTGACAGAGGAAATGCAAGTGAAGCCTGTAGCTGGAGCAGCTCTTTGGAGACCGCTCTGCTGATCTAGACAAGAGGCAGGGCTGTGGTCCTTAGGTGGGTGGGAGAGGGAGCAGAGTTGAGATGAGAAGAGTATTAGCAGAGTTAGAGTCGACCAGGACCCAGCAAGGACAGTGGGTGGAGGCAACTGAATAGAGGAATGAAAGGTGAGAAGGTTTGAGTCTCCGTTGTGTGAAAGAGGCAGGGAGACACAGGAAATGATGAGGTTAGCTCCTAGTCACAGGAAACACTATTGACAGTTTCAGATTTTATAAGCTCTATCCCAGAGCCCTCTGACTTCAAAGTCTGGGTAATTTTCTCTTTTCGGTTCATGAAACAGATCTGTAGTTTATCCCATTTAGCACTGTAATTGTAAGAACTATTCATGAGACCAGTAGAACCTACAGAAACAAGTCCTGAGCCTTGCCCTTCTAAAGTAGTAATAGATAAACATGCTATTAAGTCAGTGGGAGCTACATCTTGCTCCCAGGTGGGATGGGGGACGGTTAGTTTTGTGTGACGGAATAAAGAATGGAATGAGAGACTTTTAGTTCTAGCAGAGCCCTTCCCAGCTAGCTTTGTGACTAGGCTCTCTTGTGACACTCCGGCTTGGGTTTCTTTATGGATAATACAGGGGAGACAGGCCTGCTCTTAGTGTCACGACTCTGGCTGGGTAAGAGTTGCATGGTCACTTTGGATAGATATTTGAACCCTGAGCCTGACAACCCTGCCCCAGGGCCTGGCTTGTCACCTTAATCCACAAACTCTGGCCCTGCTTTAGTTGATCTGCTCAGTGTCCGTGTCAGCTTGTCAAATTAGAGAGGCAGCATGATACACAGGGACAGATAAATTTTGGAGTCTGGTGAGCTGGGCTGAGATCCTGGTTTTACGACTTACTAGATGTGTGACCTTGGGCAAATTGTGTTTTAACTTTTTTGTATCTCATTTTCCTGTTAGAATGTGGTCTTATGATTGGTACTCCTGCGATAGTTGTGAAGATGAGAGGTAATGCAGGTAAAATGCCTGGTGGTGCATTAGTCAATACATATCTATGTGGCAAATCAGAAATCTGCTTCTGCCGAAGGGGTCAGTGCTGTTCGTTTTCTGAATTTTCTGACAAGACTAGTTAGGTCCTCCAAGGGGATCTCTCCGGTCACATCTTCAGGAGCTAGTGATGCCCGGACTGATGCCATCACTAGTCCAGCAGTGGTACTCAGTCTCAGGGATGCAGTGCTGCCGAGGGAGGCCTCGCAGCAGGGAGTGCAAGAACCAGCACAGGAGATTAGAACCAAGTTTTGAGCAGCAGCAGGACGCTGGAAATAAAGTGCATCCTAGTGTCTAATTCAAACAGATCATCGCGATGTGGGTTCAACAGAACATTTTCCCTTCCTTTCTTGCACGGGATTCTTGTGTGAAATAGCAGCAATTCCTACAATAGTGCTGGCCCTCTGGGGGTTTCTCAGGGCCAGCTCTGCCTCTCCGCCTTCTCTGAACAGGCTGCCTGGGCAGGGCTCTGCTTTCTCATTTCAGATCTGCTGACTTCACATGTCACCTACTGCCGAGTCACTTTCCTGATGGACTCATGGGACTTTTCTGCATGCTATTTCTACAAATTCATTCTCTCTCCACGTAGGACAAAAAACATGCTTGGCATGTGCTTTGTGGAGTGCGGGGGTGCTGGGGTAGGGAGGCTGGTTAGTCAGAAGCAGCTGTTGAGTGAGCTTGAACATTCCTGGAGACTTGAGTTAGCTCCATGATTTTACCCATCTGTCACACCCTTCTGGGCATGTGACCTCCAGATTCTGAGTTGACCCTCATGTGGGAGAGATCTGTGTTTGAGTGAAGCAGCCCTGGAAGCTACCTTCTTCCTGATGGAAACCCTTGACCTTCTAAGGATTGGTTTCTAGCCTCGTTTGCCTTCATATTCCCTCTGTGCTCTTTACCGCCACCCAGCCCTGAATACAGGGACAGGGAGGAAGCAGGGCAGGGAGATTCAGGATGGTTGACCCCTCATCTTCCTCATCCATCATTCTCTGGTTCTCATAGAATTAGGGCTGCACTGGGCCTTGGGGGATTCAGCCTGTTCTTTTACTATAGAGTAGCACATTTCCTCATCAGATTTTTAAAGTGATTGACTTCACCATTGAGGAATTATCTTTATTTTGGGTCCCTCTAAGTTTCTTTCTTGGCTTTTGGCTAACCAGAAAGAGCAAGTCTGGGTTTGGAAAGGCTGACGTGGAAGCCCAGCAGGGAATGTGGGCAGACTTGTAGCTTCCTGCCCTGTACCCTGTCCTCTGAAAGGGCCTGTCCTGGCCCAGCAAATGTGCTGGGGACAGAGCAGTGATGGAGGGGCTGGTTTTGAGCCCCTGGGGTTTCCAGGTTGTGCCAAGACCTTGTTTTGACTCAGTCCTTGGCGTGGCCCTGTTTCCTGACTCTGCCTGAGGAGCAGGGCCTTTCAGTGCAGGGAACTGGCTGGCCTTCTGTTGTCCTTGGCTCAGGGAGGCCCAGTCTGCCTGAGGTGATAGTTCTATCGGAGGTTCTTGGGGAGCAGAGGTGGGCAAGGCCTTTTGATGTTGCGTGTTCCCAGTGTCTGGGCAACATTCTGACCCATTCCCCATTTGCTTTTCCAGCATGGAAGCCGTAGTGAGACTCTTCCCTGTCTTCCTTGCTTTTTTTCCCTCCTCACGTATGTTGTCCCACGTGCTTGTGTCCTGCTCTCCCTTCCCACGTGGCACCCCGCCTTTCCAGCTGCCCTGCAGGACTCCTTTTTCCCTTTGCTGCCCCCGCTCAGCTGGGTCTGACCTGCTTACCTGAATTCGAGGTTCCCGCGCTCCCACGGTGTTGAGCTGCTCTGTCGGGGAGGCACTGCCCTCCCAACGCGTCCTCAAGTTCTGTTGTGGTCGTAATCATCATAGAACACATGCTTATTGAACATGTGCTAAGGCGCCAGCTACGGTGCTGAAGAATTTTATGCACATCTCTGTATTCCTGAATAGTAACTTTATGAGGAAGGTACCATTATTGTCCCTGTTTTATAGTTAAGGAACTTAAGATTCAAAGAGGTTAAAGTCACTTGTCCAAGGTCACAGAGGTAAGAGTTATTGGGGACAGGATTCAGGTCCAGGGCAGTTTTCCCCCCAGAGCCCATAGAGGTAGAACAAGAAGCAGCTTTTGGGCTACAGAGCAGCTTCACTGTGATTTACCTCCTCCTTCTACTTTCTGCACGACCAGTTTCCTCTCTCCAGTGACAAAACAGCTGAAGCCACGAGGTCTACAGAAGGAAGGGGGCTGAAGGCCCAGGCTGAGGGCAGTAGGAGGACTACGTGACAGGGTGTGGACGTGCACTGTGTGTGCGTGTGTGTGTGTGCATGTGTGTTTGTGTGTGTGCACGTGTGTGTGTGCGTGTGCTGGGAGAAGGACAAAGCTTCCTCCAGTGCTAAAGCCTTCAGCAATTGTATGAAAAGCATGTGTTGCTAAACAATCCAGCATCAGGCTTTTGTAGGGCTTTAAGTAAAAGCTGCCCAAGCACGGGTGTGTTTGTTTTTTCCCTAGCTCTGATACCCTTTTGATCTGGTTTCCTTTTTTCTTTGGGCTTTATCTGGAGACGTGTGAAGAATTGGAGGCCGCGCTGGCTGTGTGTTTTGGCGGTGCTACTCTGGTTAGCCACGTGTGTTGGAGCTCTGGGGACTTCTGGGGGGTGAGCCACGTGGCAGCTCTTCAGGGCTTCTTCTTGGTGAGTCTCCCAGCAGATCTGCCAGAGCAGCAGGTCGGCAGCGGGAGCCCAGGTCCAGCGTTGCAGGGATGGGGAAAACCATTTCCTAGCTGGAGAAGGCTGCTGCTGGGCTGGGTAGGCAAGTCCTGACACATTAGCGACCAACCAACTGTTTTATTACCAGGTCTCCCATGGAGAAAACACTTCATAAATTGAGGAGCTGTTACAAAAGTCGAATGGCAGCATCATTAGTGCCCGGCTTTCTGGAAATGTGGATTTCCTGACAGTTTTCTAGCCTTCTCATCTTATAGATTTCCTGTCAGCCTGGATCATAGCCGTGACAGCCTCCCCGTTCCCTGTCCTCTCTGTGCATGCACCTGTGCATGTGTGTATAAAGACAGAATTATTTAGACAAATGGCTTTCAGAAGTTCCGTCACAGATATACCCCATGTTCTTTTACAGTGAGTTTCACCCAACATTTGAGTCTATTCACTGAGAAACGGTTGGGAAGGAGCTGAAGAGCCACTGCAAATGATTGTAGATGGATGTGGTAACTTTTTGGGGTGAAAGATTTAGCAGCTCAGATGATAAGGTTAGATTAAGATAACATTTAAAATGACATCTGCAAAGAGAGGCAGTTTTAAGTAAGAGAATCTCCTTCCAAACTCCCTACTCATGGGGAAACTAAGGCTCATGTACAGCGGCAGAACCAGGGTGATCAGTCTTCTTTCTATTTATTGACAGAAGACTCTATTTAATAAAGAGTGTATAGGCTGCCTATAATTCCAGCACTTTGGGAGGCCGAGGCAGAAGGATCACTTGAGCCCAAGAATCCAAGACTAGGCTGGGCAACAAAGCAAGACCCTGTGTCTACCAAAAAAAAAAAAAAAAAAAAAAAAAAAGCTCACACCTGTAATTCCCAGCACTTTGGGAGGCTGAGGCGGGTGGATCATGAGGTCAGGAGATCGAGACCATCCTGGCTAACACGGTGAAACCCCATCTCTGCTAAAAATACAAAAAATTAGCCAGGCGTGGTGGCAGGTGCCTGTAGTCCCAGCTACTTGGGAGGCTGAGGCAGGAGAATCGCTTGAACCCCAGAGGCAGAGGTTGCAGTGAGCTGAGATCGCGCCACTGCACTCCAGCCTGGGTGACAGAGTGACGAGACTGTCTCAAAAACAAACAAAAAATTAGTCCATTGAGGTGGTGTGTGCCTGTAGTCCCAGCTACTTGGGAAGTTGAGGTGGGAGGATCACTTGCTTGAGCCCAGGAGGTTGAGGCTGTAGTGAGCTATGACTGCGCTACTGCACTATAGCCTGTGTGACAGAGTAAGATACCTTGTCTTAAAAGAAAAAAAAAATTTTTAAAGAAAAAAAAAAAAAAGAATGGTAAAAGCCCCTGGATAAAACTGACCAGGGGAAGAAGGTAGAAGACAAGATGGTGAGTTTGTTGTCAATTTGGGCTTCAGCTCAGCCCCAGCCCACCATTCTCTAGACCATGGTTTTCTTATCTTTCACTGAGTGATTTTTTTTTTTTTTTTTTTTTTTTTTTGGCAAACCTCTGTGCATGAGGTAGGTAGAAATGGTTAACCATGGCTGGGTCCTCGGCCTGGCCTGGGCTCCATGCTGCAGAGGGGGCATGGGTGGGAGCTGGGAGCAGTGAGCTGATGCCTGAGCAGTGGGTCACTGGACTTCTGAACACAGGTAAGTGCATGCAAGGAGGCAGCGTGTAGCCCAGCCCTCTCAGGGCCCAGATTGCTTCTTGTTAACAGTGAACTCTCCAGGGCTGCCCTGCTTTTTAAAAAAATTCACACTGAAATTTTGTTTGGAGCAAATGTTTCTTGAAACAAGAAGGCTGTTGGCCTCCATGGACAGCCTTTTGTTTCAAAGAGCATTGTATCATCGCCACGTTTGACCATTGTAAGATGTCAGAATGTAACTTGTCTTTTCCGAAGCTGCTGCTGATCTGCTCTTGGTCAAGCCTCTCAGGATTCCAGCTTGAGAATCATCTAGAGTAACTGTGGAACCTGTGGGAGCTAGGTCCACCCCATGAAGGGTGGGTGTGTGCTGGCCGTTACACCGTTTTTTGATTCTTATTTTCCCTTCTCTTACAGTATTAAGGGACATCAGCGAGAGAGGCAGGGATCTTGAGCAGATTTTATCTCAGTACATTACGTTCGTCAAGCCTGCCTTTGAGGAATTCTGCTTGCCGGTGAGTTGTGTTCTTGGTTTGTTTTTGTTGAATGTAGAATTTAAAATTTGATGATATAAACGAAGGTATGCAAGTTGGTGGAGCTCCCCTGCCTGAATCTCATTCCTCTCTCTGAGTGATCCTCTGTCCTGAAGTCCTAAGAGAGGGCAGCCCTTGGTCCTTGTGTCCCCTGTGTTCTCCAGGAGCCCTGTCCTGCTGTTCTTTCTTTGGGTAGCCCTGTAGGGTCCTGCCAGTCCTTAGGCAGGTCATTTAATTCCCAGCTAGTTCTAGGCTTCTTGCTTGGTGGGATCATGGTGTGAGACCCTTTACTGAGGGTGTATCATATCCAAGGAGAGTCCTCAGCCATTTGGATCTCTGAAGGGTCTGCAGTGGGTGAAGTATGGATGCACTGGGTGCTGTGCCCCAAGATGTTCCCCTCTGAGCCTCTCCTGCCATCATCAGTGAGCCCTGCTTTGAGCTTGTCTTTAGCTCCCATTTGGAGATTGTCATGCCTTACTGGAATAAGCTTCCTTCCCTTCACCCTTGCAGACTCACCAGTCCTTCCTGTGGCAGCTAGGAATTCTCTAGTGAGGTGGCTTTCAGAGAAGGAAGAACACAGAGAGTTGGCCCTCAGCCCAGGAAAGACAGGAAGGGGCATGTTGAGGGAAGGCTACCAGAGACAAGAGGTGTGGTGTGCTGGGGCTGCAGAATGAGAAGTATTTAACTCAGGAGAATCCTACTGAGTCACTGAGTCTTCTCCAGCTTGGCCAAACCATGGTCTGGCTCCTTAATTATTTATAGTTAAGCTCTGAGACTGGGCGGAAGGGAAGGAAGAGGTTGGGACTTAACCTGGTCTTGGTTGAGATATACTGGGAAGGCTGGAATCTCTGAAGACATTGAAGATTTAGAGTAAGGCTGGGTATTGGAATTTCCCTATTTATTCTAATAATAAACTTCATTCTTTTTCTTCTGGGAAAATATCTCAAACTGTCTTTGTTTCTTTAAGGATGTTAGTAGCTTTTACAGCAACCCATACTTGACTTTGGTTTTAGATGCGGGACAGGTGGACTTTTTGAGCCAACTGAGTAACATTGATGCCCTATCCATTGCCCTGGAGACTATAAGAGTAGGTTTCTGGGAAGAGACCAGAGGGGGCTGAGGAGCTGTGAACTTATTTCCACCCATTTATCTATCTGAGGACCTCTCCTGTTATTTTTGACTTAATAAGAACACAAAATGAATTTATTATTGGATATCAGTTATAGTTAGCTGTCAGTTTTCTGCTGTTTAACTTAGTTGTAACAAAGCTAAAAATTCTGCAGACATTTTCTGGGTTATTTCTGCTTGCTCCCACTGTCCAGCCACATTTGCTCAGGGAAGATCAGCTCATTCCCCTGTAAGCCAGGAACTTGGACCTGATAAATGTCTGCTCAGTTCAAGTTGGGTTTGGGGCTGACACCGTTGCCTTTCAGCAATCCTAGGGCAGAAGCTGCACAGAGTAAGATGCCCACACGCTTGAGGTGTGGTTTATGTGTTCTTATGCTAGACTTAGTTTATATGCCAGGATGCAGTTACTTGTAGAATGGTCTACAAAATCTCAGTAAATTAGGACCAACAAAAAAGAAAAAGAAAAAAGAAATATGCCTCTTTGTGGCCTGACTTTCTTTTTTTCAAAATTGGGTAATAACAGAACCTATGAACTAGTCATCAATGAAGAACAGTTTTTCTGGTTTTACCCTGCGCTAGGAGTGAACAGTGTCATGTTTCAGACTATGCATAAAAGTCCGAGGTGAACCAGTCCCCTGGAAAGTTTGGGTTTTTCTAGTTCATATTGTCCTAGTGGAATAGAGGCAATTAAGTGTTTGGCTTCAAAGACCATGTTCTCTGCGTAGATCATAAGCTGAAACAGTGTTAAGCGTTAGAAATGAGAACTCGGTTGGGTGTGGTGGCTCACGCCTGTAATCCTGGGACTTTGGGAGGCCCAGGTGGGTGGATCGCTTGAGCCCAGGAGTTTGAGACTAGCCTGGACAACATGGCGATACCCCCTCTCTATAAAAAATAACAAAAATTAGCTGGGTGTAGTGGCGGGTGCCTGTAGTCCCAGCTACTCAGGAGACTGAGGTGGGATGATCTCCCCAACTCAGGAAGTCAAAGCTGCAGTGAGCTGTGATGATGCCACTGCACTCCAGCCTGGGTGACAGAGTGAGACACTGTCTTAAAAAAATAAAAAAAGAGAGAGTGAGAGAGAACTTGAATAAAAGCTAAATTCTTGTAATGTAGATAAAGTGGATAAAAATCCATGGTAGATAGTTATAAATTGAATTATGAATTGGTTTTGGATTAACCACTCAGTCTGGACCATTTTCCCTCACTGATACATGAAAGTCTTCAATCCTTTCTCATTTTCCTCATTCCCTGCTTATCTTCTTTCATTCACATTTCAGCTAAACAAGGCACTTCCTTAGGTTTCCCCAAATTTCTATTAATAGATGCATTCACTGTGAAGTTGTAAACAATATTATATTTGAAGCCTTAAAAGGTGCTCCTCTGGGCTTGCTAGTATGAATGCTGCCCTTTCCCCATATTCCTTTGGAGAAGGTCTCGGGCCAGTTGTCTCTTAACTGTGTTAATGCATTTTAACTGTCTTTCTCCACAGACAAAGAAGTATGCTGATGTGATCATCCCTAGAGGTGCAGATAATCTAGGTGAGTCCCTGCAGAGTGTCATCCTGGAGTATAATGTCTGCCCTTTGTCAGTCATAATTTGGGGCAGGATGTGGTGACCCTACAGGGCTCTGCATACATGGCTGCCCTGCTTGTCTGTGATTGTGAGCCAGCAGAACCTTTCTACCTACACGTCTGGCCTCGGGAACAGGTCCCTGGGTGTAGGCACCCATGTGTTATGGGGACAGACATGCACTTGTGCTTCTCTGGCAGAATAGAGGGCTGTAGATTACCTTTTACTATCACTTCCCAATGATGACACTTGGGTACTTTGCTTCTGAGGCCACCTTTTAGCAAAAGCAGATTCCCTCCTTGATCTAATTTAGAATGACCTGCCATCACGGTAGCCCTTTCTAAAAGGAGCTCGTTGATACCGTTATTGTACTTATTTTTCATTTTATTTTATTTTACTTTGGAGACAAGGTCTTGCTCTGTCACCAAGACTGAAGTGCAGTAGCACAGTCACAGCTCATTTGCAGCCTCCAATTCCTGGGCCCAGCCTCCCGGTAGCTGGGACTACAGGCATGCACCACCATGCTTCACTAATTTAAAAAAAGTGTTTTTGTAGAGATGGTTTCATTACGTTGCCTAAGCTGGTCTAAAACTCCTACCTCAAGCGACCCTTCCATCTCAGCCTCCCGAAGTGTTAGATTACAGGCATGAGCCATAGCACCTGGCCTCATTGTTTTATTTATTTTTTTGGCCTGTCTAGGAAGTATGAATGTCTCTGGACTAGGCATAGTGTGGCAGAGTTGATCTGTAAGATAGGACCTGGTTTCTTCATTCTCTTTAGAATTTATTTAATTTTCCCTCCATTTAAAAAGATTATTTGTTGAGCTGTTTGGGAATAAGTTATAGCAATAAATATTTAACCCTGTATTTTTTAAGAACAAAGGCATTCTTATTAATCACCACAATGCAGTCATTAAATTAAAGACACTTACCATTGATATGACCTCTTTTAACCTGGAGATGTTCCCTATCTTTTGTTTTTTAAGACATTTTTGAAGCGTACAGGCCCATTGTTTGGTAGAATGGTCCTCAATTTGGGTTTGTCTTTTGTTTTCTTATGATTGGTTTCGTGAGCTTATACAGTCTGAAGGAATTATCCCAGGAGAGATGTGGCGTGGTCCTCTTTGTGTATCACATCAGAAAGCATTTGATGTGTATTCCATTTTTGGTGATGTTAAATTGACCTCTTGGTTGAGGTGTATAATTTATTTCTAATGCTAATAAAAGATAGCTCTCTGCATTATATTTTTTGGAGGGAAAGAGGGCCTTCCATAGGGATGCTCTGTCTTAGGATGGAAAACTGGAAGGTTCCCTGGTGGAAAGGTCTCATAGCTAATTGATGTGTCAGAACCATGGCTGGTTACCATGTCTGCAGACTTTGGCCCGAGTGCTTCATCCAGTGGTGACTGATCATCTCCTGATAAGAAGCCCATTCATTAAGGGCTTACTCTGTGGTAGGCATTGTCTATCTTACTCCTTAGAGCCCTCCTGTGAAGGAGGAGGATCATATTAGCTCAGGCAGAGCCACTGGGAAGTTGGATGACTTGCCTGCAAGTGGCAGAGCCACTTCCCTGGAAGTCTTTCTACTGTGGTTCCTGCATGCCCTTCCCCCAGACAGACTCCCACACTCACCCCTGCACCCATGCCTGCACCCATGCCTGCACCCGTGCCTGCACCCGTAACGCTCTGCTGGTCTCTGCCCCACAGTGGCCATCAACCTCATCGTGCAGCACATCCAGGACATCCTGAATGGAGGGCCCTCCAAACGGCAGACCAATGGCTGTCTCAACGGCTACACCCCTTCACGCAAGAGGCAGGCATCGGAGTCCAGCAGCAGGCCGCATTGACCCGTCTCCATCGGACCCCAGCCCCTATCTCCAAGAGACAGAGGAGGGGTCAGGAGGCACTGCTCATCTGTACATACTGTTTCCTATGACATTACTGTATTTAAGAAAACACCATGGAGATGAAATGCCTTTGATTTTTTTTTCTTTTTGTACTTTGGAACGACAAAATGAAACAGAACTTGACCCTGAGCTTAAATAACAAAACTGTGCCAACTACTACTGGTGATGCCTAATTATGAATCCAACGTGTAACCAGTTATAAATACATATATATATAAAAAAGGATCTATTTTTGTGTAAATGTACAAATACTGTAAAGCTGTTTGCCATAAGTATTTTGCAGGAGGGTCTGTACTTGAGTGTTTTAGGACTGGAGCTGGAATTTCACCAAGGGGAAATTGCCTGTTGTGTCCCAGGGTGGGGAGGCTCGGGCATCTGTGAGAGACAGGGAGGGTGGCTAAGGTCCCACTGCTTTTGAGTGCCCCGTGGAACTTGATGGGAATGGGGTTGGAAAACCTTGATTGCCTCCTCTGTCACGTGCTGCTCTTGGAGCTGGAGCTTAGTGATATGTCAATGAGAGATACTCTTGTCTTTTTTTTTTTCTTTTCTTTTTTTTTTTTTTTGAGTTGAAATTAGGTAAAATCTCAACTCAAAAATCAAACTCAGGGAAGAGGCCCACTGAGGAGAACAAGTCTTCTGCATTTTCTTCCTGCCCTGCTCCCACCCTCTTGCCTCTGGCTGCTTGGATAGCTTGGTGACTCCTTCCTCACCCTCCAGCTTCTCCGTCTCTCCAAGAAGCCAGAGCTGCCTCTTTCCTTCCCTGGAAGAGATTTTATGGGATCACTTCCTGACAGAAGATGGGAAGGAGAGGGCAGAACTTTGCCTGCTGTCATATCTGAAGAATCACTGGTTCTTTCTGCTTCCCAGGGATGTAACTGATCTGACTCCTTGGGGCTTTTTCCTGTATTGTGGAATATAGAGTGGACCATTGCAGGCTGGGTGTGGGTGAGGGCTTCAGTAACTGACGCCGGCAGCAGCGCCTCATGGAGTGGCAGGGAAGCTCTGTCTGTGGAGGGGTAGTAGTTTCCGTTTCCTGGAGGTTTGCAGTGAGGTGAGGAGAGTAACTTTGGTCAGGGATTCTCACTAGCAGCATCATGGCCAGGATGATTTACTTATTTGCAATACCACCTAGTGGATATGGCAACTGCAGAGCATAAAAGGGGCTCGGAAAAGCAGTTTTTAAAAAGTATTTAAAAGGAGAGTATTTAAATCATAGGTACCTAAGTTGGAGTCTGAGGTTGAAATATTTGGGGTGGAGAGTTCTAGCTTTCCTGAGAGCCGCTGCTTGGTGGCAGTGTTTTCTCTGGAAGTACAGATTCCTGACATTCTGGGTAGAGGGGAGCCCAAGTGAGCCTGAAGGAAGTCTGATTAATAGAGTCCTGAGCCTCAGTTTCTGACTGCGGAAGAGCCAGAGATTTTCATTTCATTGTTGACCACCCTAGTGCTTGGTGGACTGTGCCCTTAGCTATCCCACTGTGGCTGCCTTTGCCAGAAACATTTTGGAGAACCTTTTCTTTCCATTGCTCTCAGAGCCTGTTCGAGCCATTCAGGTAAATTGGTCTCCGTTATTACCTGGTCACACCAGATTTTCCCCTCAGACTCAGCACCATCCAGTCTGATTCCCCTTTTCTGGGCTCAGTTTGACTCTAAATCTGTTTTACTATCTTAAAAAGTCAAACCTGGTCCCCAACAGAGCTTGCCACCTGGAAACTTTCAGGAGACCATGCAGACTCTGAAGGGAGCTCCCAGTCACAGCAGCCGCCTACTCGGAGCAAGGGAAGGCTCCCAGGATGCCTCCTTTGAAAGCCGGTGCTCACCGGGATCAGTTCAGGATCAATCATTATTATCCTTGTAGTCATGCCTTGATCAGTTCTGAGATGAAGCAGGGAATGCAGGCCTGGATTAGCATCCTGAGGACACAGGGCCCCTGGCCTTGATGGCACTGGGCCGTGCTCAGGTGAAGCCCACCCCTGTCTAGGAGAGCCTTGGCTTTTCAGTGGGCAGCATGCTCAACTTTACTTGAAGCTCCCAGGTGCCAAACCATTTAGTGCCTTGGCTGTTTATCCCACTGCCTTGGAAGATGGACTCGTCTCATCTCTGAGCCTTTACCTAGCTGCTTCCTCATCTACCTGTGGTGTTGGGACCAAGCCTCCAATATCTCTGAGTAGCCCACTCGTAGCTTGGAAACAGCTATAAGGGCTGCCCTGCCCCTTGTCAAATGATCACCAATTCTTGGTGGCTTGGCTGGGGACACTGAACAGTGTCTGCTGGCGTCTGTGACACACTGTGTCTGGAACAAGGAGGGGATGGAAGGCTCTACCCCTCTGTGGCAGCCCAGCATGTAGCCAACTCTGTATCTGAACTTGAGCTTTCTGTGGAACAAACAATCGTCTTAGTTTTTTAAGAGCCTCTGGGTCTCTGATTCCATGGAGAGTCAGGAGTAGAATTATTAGACCAGAAACCATGACATTTGCCATCTAGGAACTCTTTGCTGTTCAGGGTGGAGGCACAGATGAGCAGAGTGGGGTGATGTTGGTTGTATGTGCATGGAAGTCCCCTGGCTCCAGAGCCATCCAGTGGTGCTTGGTTTTCTCTTCCTGCCCAGGTACTGTGTGTGGACCAAGTGTTTAGGAAACAAGCATAGAAGCATTATGTCACAGGAAGGCCTGGCCTCACACTCCTTCACACTAATGAGCCTTCTACTGACCCAAGTTTCTTATTCTCAGGCACCCTGGGACCACTGTGAGCAGAGAGATGGGAGTCTATGTAAGAAGGATGCAAGTGTCCTTTGATTTGGAGTGGACAGAGCAGGTCCTTGCAAAGGCAGTGGGTTAAACAACGGGATGTCTGTGGGACAGGCCAGGGGAGGAGGGCAGAGACAGGGTCTCCAGTTCACCTTTCCACAGAACTAGGCTAATCGTCCCTGCTTCTGGTCTTGGCCACTTGGCAATCATGGGGAAGTTGACTCCCCGCCTCACTTGGGCTTGGAGCTGGATACTTGTGGCCACGCCCAGGGTGGGTTGCCAGAGTTTCATTAGGCCGCTGGGTCAGGCTGGAGGCTTGTGTACACCTCGGAGCAGTCGGGCAGCAGGAGGGCCGGAAGCCTGGTTGGTTTGTATTTGACCTCTCTTGCTGCCCTCGTGCACTTTCCTTGATTTAGCAACCTTGACCTGCACTGGCCCCCACGGCTGTTGGAAGGAAGTAGCCTCTTGCAGGGAAATACTCTCCTCTGCCCTGGAATCTCCTATGTGCCTGTTAAAGATTCCAGGGCCAAGAACTGGGCAGGCTGAGGAGCAGCTAGGTAGGTGGGTTATGCGGTTCAGGACTGCTGCTGGAAGGGACCGCCTGTACTCCTGTACCACCGTTGCCCTTTACACTTTGCTCAGGGCGGGGTGGGGGAAGCATTCAAACAAAACAAGGAAGGGAACTGTCTGGCAAAGGCATAAGTGGATGCATCCAGAGCTCAGTCCCCTTTTAATCTTTTGTCTCTGGACGTTCTGCTGCCCTCCTCATACCGGGGACTGGCATTCCAGGTCAGCTTGGCTGTGGTCTTAGAGGCAGGGAGTGCCTACCCAGTCCTGCCTCAGGAGCAGGGTGAGTGGCTAAATACAGACTTGGCTTTTTTTCCCCCCTTTTAAGATGCTTGCTCCTCTCCCTTTTCTTTTTACCACCCTACCTTTATTGTTAGTGGTTACAAAGTGACCACGTATTATGTACTTTGCTGTAAATAAAGACAAACAAAAAGGATCCGGCTCTCGCCTTCTGTGTGATGCTTGGCCCAGAGCAGCGACCGAATCCTGGCTGTGAGGCCCAAGTGGCTCAGGAAGGGCCATGCTGTGCATGTGTGGTGTAGATGTCACTGGGCCTGCTGTCACAAAGCCTCATGATCCTGGGGTGTATGTGGGGCAGACCCCAGGCCTCACCTGGGCTCAGATACCGGTTCAGGTTGGTGGACTTGCAGTTCTTGTCAAGTGAGAAGCCCGGGCCAGGGTTTCTGGGAGCCTTTGGTTCTTAGGACAATCTGGCGCTATGTTCCCCCGATGCCATCCAGTTTACCTGGCCTCTGCCCCATTGCCTTCCTTAGGCTGGTGAACCAGCCCCTTCCTTGCTCAAACCCTTTTAAAGTAAACTTTTTTGAGGGAGGTGGGTGGAAGATGAGGAAAGTTTACATTATAACAACACAAACAGTTGCATGTTGCTCACATGCAATGAATGGACGTATGTGTATGTCCATCCCTGTTTTTCAAAAACCTAGGCCACCCACCAAAGATAGATGATTGGCTTTTGTCAGGTTGTGGTGGCTTATGCCTATAATCCCAGCACTTTGAGAGGCCAGGGAAGGAGGACTGCTTGAGGCCAGGAGTTTGAGGCCAGGAGTTTGAGACCAGCCTGGGCAAGAGGGTGAAACCCCATCTCTACTAAACAAAATTAGCTAGGTGTGGTGGTGCATGCCTGTAATCCTAGCTAGTCGGGAGGCTGAAGCACGAGAATCACTTGAACCCAGGAGGCAGAAATTGCAGTGAGCTGAGATCGCACCACTGCACGCCACTGCAACAGAGCAAGACAGTCTCAAAAAAAAAAGGAAAAAAATACGGCTTTTCTGTTGTTTGTGGTGCCCTATCCCCTATCAGCTTGCCACCTTTCTTAGCTTCTCGTTCAACTCTTCTACCACTGCCTGCCAGGCACCCAATGACTGTCATTGATAAGCAGAGCCATTTTCTTTCTAGCCACTAGCTCCACTCTGACAGGTGCAACCCCATCTGTGAATTTAGCAGGTTTTTAACAGGATCTGCCCTCAGAAGGTGGCTATTTTAAACAACACTTAATGGCCCTGCAAGAGCTAATGTAAGCATTGTCAACTTCTGGCAGGTGAAGACATCGTGAGTCACAGTGAGTGGCTTACCTGGTGTCACACAGGCAGTGGTCGTGCAAGCCGGTGCTTAGCTGTGGTTCAGTTTCCCTCTGCACTGCTCGCAGTCTCGCCTGTCCCAAGCCGACCACCTCTGGACTTTGATGCTTTGCTTGGGATGCCAGTTGGTTCTCACAGTGTGTTTCTGCACCTTTGTTGTAGTTGGAGGGGACCGTGGTGCAGGCCAGTAATGCCCCGGAGTCAATTTTTTATTTTTGTCTCCCCACCCTTGTGTCACAACATCCTCTGAGCCATCCTCCAGCTCCACAGCTAGGAGGAGACGCCTGTTTGACTAGTGCTGCTTTAATCAAACCCTAATTGGGGCAGATTAAAAGAAACTTGTTAGGACCTGCTGAAAGGTTTTAAATAAGGGGTGGAGAAGGAGACTTGGGATGTGGGAAAGTGCTTTGAGAGGATGGAACCAGAGATGGATTTCTGTTATTTGGTGCTGGGGGGATGTTTAGATTTCTATTATTATTATTTTTTTTTTTTTGAGACAGAGTCTTGCTCTGTTGCCCAGGCTGGAGTGCAGTGGCACAATCTCGGCTCACTGCAAGGTCCACCTCCTGGGTTCACGCCATTCTCCTGCCTCAGCCTCCCAAGTAGCTGGGACTACAGGCACCCACCACGACTCCTGGCTAATTTTTTTTTTTTTGTATTTTTAGTAGAGACGGGGTTTCACCATGTTAGCCAGGATGGTCTCAATCTCCTGACCTCGTGATCCACCCGCCTTGGCCTCCTATAATGCGGGATTACAGGCGTGAGCCACCGTGCCCGGCCTTTAGATTTCTATTTTAAAGCAGACTGTAATCAGATCACTTCCTAAACCCAGAATGTAGTAAAGCTACTTGCTAGATTTTACAAAATCTACCAAGTATATATATATATATATATATATATATATATATACACATATATACATATATATATACACATATATACACGTGCACACACACGTGCTTATAATTTTTTCATGAACTAAAATAACAAAATACCAAGTAAAAAAATTTGAGTTAGGACTAAACCAAGATATATATTCTCAATTAAATGAATGGAGGTGAGGGGCAGGAGAATATGAAGTTGTGCCTTATACACACTCCCTTTTCATACAGTCAAATCCACGCTTAGCATTGCCTTTTCATATTAGGGTGTGTTTGGACTAGATCCAATGGTGCCTATGCCATGGTGCCCAGAATGAAAACGGTGCAGGGTTTAATGCAGTGTTCACTGAATTCTGACTGTTCTGGTCCAGGGAAAGTCACCATGGCCTCTGCCTAAATAGCTCACATGTGATGGTGGAATTCTATGCTGAAGAGCCCAGGAGTTTTTCACCCAAGATAATTGTAGTTGTGGATGTTCTCAAGATTTCTCTTTATAATGGCATATGCTTTCTCTTCTGTTTCTGAAATTTCCAGTTTGCATTGTAATGTTCATATTCACCTTTTCCAGCTCTCGTTAACACTTTTCATTTTATCCTTAAAACAGTCCTGCGAAATATATAAGGAGTGGTCGTGCTCCAGTTTTACTGAGAAGGAAACTTGATTTAAACCCAAAGCAACTGCTGGGAAGTAGGACAGGCGGTATAGTCAGGTTGTCTGATGTGTGCCTGCCATCTAATGGTGGGATTCAGATTGCAACAGGAAGGTTGTTTTCGGGTTGCTGAACTTGGCATATGCTTGGCTACCATGGTTTATAAGAGAGTTGTTGGAGTGTCCCTAGAAGTCTCTTTTTTTTCTGGAAAAAAATTTTTTTTAAGCGATGGGGCACGTCTTGCTGTTCCCCAGGTGGGTCTTGAACTCCTGGGCTCAAGGGATGGATCCTCCTGCCTCAGCCTCCTGAGTAGCTGGGACTATAGGCATGCACCACAGCACCTGGCTTTTGGAAAATCTTTATTAAAGTCTTCACTAGGGGAGATAGAAGCTGACCCTCTTAATTGCTACCATCTGTTGTAGTGGTTCCACAAGATGGCCATCATAATCAGTGGGTGGGCTTGTTTAAAAACTTCAGTGGGATCCATTCCTGAGAATTCTAGGGAGGGAGTTTTTTTTTTTTTTAGATAAGGTCTTGCTGTTGCCCAGGCTGGAGTGCAGTGGCATGGTCATGGCTCATTGCAACCTCAGATTCCTGGCCTCAAGCGATCCTCCCACCTCAACCTCCTGAGTAGCTGTGACTACAGGTGTGCACCACCATACCCAACTATTTTTTTTATTTTTGTAGAGATGGGGTTTCGCCATGTTGGGGAGGGAATCTTTCATAACAAACTGTACAGGTGAATCAGATGGACAGGCAGGGTTGGAAATGAGGGGCCTTGTGTATTTAACCATATAGACCATTAAAATCTAGTGTTCATTGCGTTGGGGATCCCATTTCTCCCAGAAATGTCCTATGTGTTGCTTAAGGAGCTCCCCTTCCTGCATGGAGACTGGAAAGAGGGTTTCGAGG
Organism: Pongo abelii; assembly: GCF_028885655.2. NCBI lineage: Eukaryota > Metazoa > Chordata > Mammalia > Primates > Hominidae > Pongo > Pongo abelii. The sequence goes on along the minus strand of NC_071985.2, from coordinate 84,260,332 downwards.
CTGCTCCCAAGCCCATTCAAAGCCAGCACTGTTCTCTAAGGTTGTCAGACCCCAGGAGGTTCTAGGCTGGAATTTTCCTGGGAATGTTCCTTAGGATGTCTGCTAGAGCTGGGGTGCTTTTAGAAGTTAGCGAGCCCAGTGGCCTTCAAACGTGTTTTGGCTATGGATCCCTTCAGGAAATCTTACCTGAAGTTTCAGCGTGGAAATCAGAGGAAAGCAAAGCTGTATGGTTGAAACTGGCAAGGGGGGTCTGGAGCCTCCCCTTAGCCTCTCCCTTGAGCTTGGAAACCATTTAAACCCAGGCTTCTCATTTCACAGATGACAAAATAGACCCAGAAGCAAAGTGACTGGGTCAAGATCCCATTGTTGGGCAGTAGGTCTGCAGTGGATTGGATTAGGGCTTTACAGAGAACTGAACACTGTTTACAAGTTACATTTGGTTAGTTGATATCCACTGAGTTCTGTAAAAGGGATTCCACCTTCTCCTCAAGGACTTCAGTGTTGGCTGGCCTCAACCAAGTGCGGAGGTGGCTTGTTTGGGGAAACAGCTCTGGAGTTAAACAGACCTGGATTAAAAACTTGGCTCCCTCACTTAATAGCTGGTCTTGAGGAGGCTGTTTGGCTTCAGTGTCTATATCCATAACCCAGGGCTAACCTCCTTGCTTTGCCTAGAGTATTGAATGAGACTTTACAGGTAGAGTGGCAGGACAGTGTTGGCACAAGAGCTGCCCAGTGAGTGGTGGCTGATTTTGTGCTTCTAGTCTATCCCTGGTGCTTGGGTTGTGGGTGAGGCTGTGTTGCCCAGAGATCTGGGAGCGGCTGGCTGGCTTGGGAAAGAATACCTAAACTAGACTTCTCAGCAGCCACTGCTAGAGCCCTGCCCCTAGGCTAAACTCAGCTGTTGGCAGAGAAAGGTTTAGTAAAACCAAAGCAGGATATTTTGATCAGACATCAAATGGGTTTTAGAGCTTGGCCTAGCCCTGGAGCTCTGTGCCTCGCAGGCTGAGACACACCCATTTCTGGGCCTTTTGCCAATCCCGATGCCCACTTTGGGGTGAGGTTGTGATACGGAAGTTTGGTTCGGGGATGGCATAAGGAAGGATATCTGTTGCGCATATTATTTAGTAATTTTAAAGGGATCCTACAATTTAATGGTGTGTGTTTCACCATTTCTTCAAAATAGTGAAAATCAAAAAGTCCTGGCATCAAAACGAAAGGGTCTAATATTGTGTCCTCTGATTCTTCAGCTAAAGGGGCTGCCTAGGGGGTCAGACAAGCTGAGGGACACTTGGCATCTTTAGTGGGACAGTCTACATCATGCCTGGAACCCCTTTAGGCCCAGTGTCCGCCTCTACTCAGGGTGTTTCAGTACCCTGGCTGATGAAAATACCCCATCTTTGTCAGTTGGGGTTTATATACATATATTTTGTGGGGGAGTGCCATGAACCCCTCTAGCAGGCTACAGAAGGACCCCTTCTCAGAATGTTTTTACATACATGAAATAACACCCCACAAATATCAAAGGAAATAAATTGCAATACAGTTACCAAAACTTAAAGACAAATCTGGGATATGGTAAGGTATATGTTGCTTTATTAACACATCAAATAACAAGATCCAGGAGCAGGTCTAATATCTACCAAAATTGTGTGGTAGTGATGCACCTGAGTGATATTTTGTAATTCTGTAACAACAATAATGTGTTATGAAAATAACTGATTTCTGTTGCTGACAAACAAATACAGCCAACATTTCTATGATGCCTACAAATTGCCTTCATAATGGAAGGAATTGCTAACTTTCAGTTGGAGGCTAGTGAAAAGATAGATGTCATTTTTCAAGTTCATGGATTACCTGAATTCTGCTCAGTGCTTTATCCTCAGGTTATGAACCCCTGTCCAGATCCAAATCATCCTAGTCACCTGGAGACTAAGGCAGACCGAAGATTTTCCTCTTTACCCTGTGTGTGGAATGAGCTGAGCCTCAGTCAGTGGTGCTAGGCTTCTTGTGAGATAATTGTACTGGCTCTGGCCTGTAGAAACAAAATGAGCATCCCAAATTTAAAATGTTCTTGGAACCACATTTAAAAGAGTAAAAGGCAGGACTGGGTGCAGTGGCTCATGCCTGTAATCAGTGCTTTGGGAGGTCAAGGCGGGAGGATGGTTTAAGGCCAGGAGTTTGAGACCAGCTTGGGCAACATAGTAAGACTCCTGGCATCGTGGTGCGTACCTAGAGTCCTACTTGGGTGGCTGATGTGGGACGATCACTTGAGCTTGAGAGTTCGAGACTGCAGGAGCTGTGATCATGCCACTGCACTCCTGCCTGGGTGACGGAGGGAGACCCTGTCACACACACACAAAAACAAAACAAAAAACCGAAAACAGGTGAAATTTATTATTGCATTATATTTTATTCAGATAAATTATCCAAAATATGATTTTAATATGTAATTAATATAAAATTATTCATGAGATTTTTGCATGCTTTTTTTGTACAGAGTCTTTGGTGTGTCTATTTTGCATTCACGGCACATCTCAATTTGGACTAACCACATAAGGGCTCAATGGCCACGTGCCTAGTGGCCATGTCACTGGGCAGCACCGGTCAATATAGTTAGAATTATATCATGTCAGGGCTGGGCAAGGCTGCAGTTGAATCCTATTGTTTTACCTAAGGGGAAATTGGGGTTCAGAGAAGGTGATTTGTCCAAGGTCATGGTTAGCTAGTTAGAGAGCAAGGCTTTGGTTAGGCCCTGGTCTAGTGGATGTTCTACCATCACGCTGCCTTTTGGTAAAGGTTATGTTTTCCTAGCCCTAAGTCTGATGGAAGGCCTGAGTCTTTCAGGACAAGCCCAGGCTTTGGGGGTTCCGCCTCTGAAAGCCCAGTGATGAGTGATGCCAGGAGGACAGCTAACCAGAGCCGAGGAGAGGAAGGCCTGGAATATGAAGGCTTCAGGGGATATAGTGATGGGAGATGGGGTCACCTCATAGCAGGAAGAGTAAATGCTGGTTAAGGAATGGATGAAGAGAAAGTGAATCTTTCTCAAAGAAATCCAGGGTGGAGAGAAGTAAACACTAAGTTGCCAAAAAGAAATATGATAAACTGGCAAAATATTTGCAATGATATTGAATAGATGGGAACATATTAAAGTCCATTTATTCCACAGAGTTTAAGAGGAGATGATTGGAATGAATGGAAGGTGGAAATGACTGGTGATCAAAGGAAAAGAGGAGGAAATAGCAGAATGCTCTAGTTCTTACCTAAAAACAGATAAGGGAAGACACCAGGGAATTGTCCTTTTCCTTGCACCTCCATCATCTACTCCGAGATGCCACCCTGATGGCTTGCTTGTCCATGGCACTGTGGGTGTGTATGGTGAGTGGCCTCTTCTGCACTGGTGGCTCCTTGAGAGCCCGGAGCATGTCTGGCTCCTCTTAGTGTCCCCAACACGTGGGATGGCAGGTTCCTGCTGCAGAGCAGGTGCTTGGCAAGCATTTGAAAAACAAATGGGAATAAAGGAATGAGTGACTGAAGGAGAGCTGTTCTGCAGCACAGGACAGGCACAGAGTCGGGGCCCTCACTCTACTCTCAATGCCCCACTCTTTCCTGGGGACATTTGTAGATTGCTCGCTTCTGTTAGTCCTCTTCATCTGAGAGATGAGAGTGTCATCTCTGCCCTCCTCAATTTAGTGGGTTAGAAGACCGTGTGAAATAATCAATATAACATGAATTGGAAGCCAAAAAAAAAAAAACTATAACAAACATATACTGTGTTACTTATTTTCAGTACAAAGTGCAACTGGGCCAAAGTGGTATTAAGAATTGATCGAGTTCAGCCTAGACCAATGTATTTGTAAGGAAAATAAGATGTCCACACAAAGCCCGAAAGCAGATTAGAGCAGATGAGAACAGCAAAGTGGATTCAGGGAATCAAAGCCTGTGTCAGCCAGGCTCGCGGCAATGTCTGCGAGCTAGCAGGAAGTATGAAGACAACGTTCACTCAAGGTGTCAGCTTGTCATAAGACCTAAATACCCCAGTATCAGAGAGGTAGCCCCACCATACTGAGCATCACTGAGGGAGGCTCTTTCAGTGAAGGACTAGGTTCAATGGCACATAACAGAAAAACAAAGAACCAAAACAACTGGCTTAGGCAAGGTAGAAGTTGACTTTTCTCACAGAAGTCTAGGGTTTGGAAGTCTGGAGCTAATATGGCGGTTTCATCATATCGTAAGGGACTCGGGCTCCCGTTCCTATCATCAGCACTTGGTTGATGCTTTCAAAGTCACTTTATGGTCTGAAAAGGCTGCTGGAATCACAGTCAGCAGATCTTCATTCTATACAGAAGGAAGAAGAGGTGAAGGGTGTGCCTTATTCCTGTTAAGGAAGACTTTCCAGAAATACCACATAACACTTCTGCTTACATCTCTTTGGCCAGAACTTAGTCTAGGTCTACATCTATCTGCTAGGGAGGTTGAGAAATGTGATCCTTTTAGTTGACTGCATGCCTACCCTGAATAAAATAAGAGATGTGCAAAGATAATATAACCAAAAAGAAACAATCAAGCATGACAAGCACTTAGTCAATGACATCTGTTAATATAATTTTATTTTTAAAAAACAGCTTTATTGAGGTATAAAGGGCATAAAATAAACTACACACGTTTAAAATGTTTAATTTGATAAATTTGAGATACGTATCCACCTCTGAAACCATCACCAAAATCAAGATAGTGAACATTCATCGCCTCCTAAAGTTTCCTCATGCTCCCTCGTAATTCTCCCTCCTACTCCAGGGAACCACTGACCTGCCTTCTTCTCGCTAGAGATTACTTTGTGTTTTATAGAATTTTATATAAGTGGAATCATATCGTATGTACTCCTTTTCTTTTTGTTTGGCTTTTTTTCACTCAGCACAATTTTGTGATTCATCCATGTTTTGTATATCAAAGTTTCGCTCATTGTTTTGGAGGAGGGTTGTTTGTTTTTTTATTGAGTTTTTTTTTTTTTTTTCGTTAAGAGAGATGGGGTCTTGCCATATTGCCCAGGCTGGTTTTGAACTCCTGGCCTCAAGTGATCCTCCTGCTTCAGCCTCCCAAAGTGCTGGGATTACAGATATGAACTACCATACCTGGCCTTCTTTACTGAGTTTTGAGAGTTCTTTACATCTTCTGGATACAAGTCACTTTCAGATTTATACTTTGAAAGTATTTTATCTTATTCTGTGGCTTGTCTTTCTTTTCTTAAATGACATTGTCTTTTAGAAAACTCTTGTTTTAAATTTTGATGAAGTCTGACTTATCAATTTTGCTTTGGTGCCATAGCTAATACATCTTTGCATAATCTAATGTCACTTTTTTTTTTTGTTGAGATGGATTCTCGCTCTGTTGCCCAGGCTGGAGTGCAGTGGCACAATCTCGGCTCACTGCAGCCTCCACCTCCCAGGTTCAAGTGATTCTTCTGCCTCAGCCTCCTGACTAGCTGGGATTACAGGTTCATGTCACCACAGCAGGCTAATTTTTGTATTTTTAGTAGAGACAGGGTTTCACCACGTTGGTCAGGTGGGTCTCGAACTCCTGACCTCGTGATCTGTTCACCTGGGTCTCCCAAAGTGCTGGGATTATAGGCGTGAGCCACCACGCCCAGCCAGTGTTTTCTGTTTTTTTTTTTTTTTTTTTGTGTGTGTGTGTGTGTGTGTGTGTGTGTGTGTTTTGACAGAATCTCGCTCTGTTGCCCCAGCTAGAGTGCGGTGGCATGATCTCGGGTCACTGAAACCTCCACCTCCTAGGTTCAAGCAATTCTGCTGCCTCAGTCTCCTGAGTAGCTGGGATTACAGGCACCCACCACCACTACTAATTTTTGTATTTTTAGTAGAAACGGGTTTCACTATGTTGGCCAGGCTGGTCTTGAACTCCTGACCTCAAGTGATCTCCTTCCCTTTGCCTCCCAAAGTGCTGGGATTACAGGTGTGAGCCACCACTCCCAGCCACAAAAGTTTTTCTCTTGTGTTGTCTTCTAAAAGTTTTATAGTTTTAGGTGGGTTTTTTTTTTTTTTTTGAGTTAATTTTTTTTTTTTTCATTCTGTCAGCCAGGCTGGAGTACAGTGGCGCAATTATGGCTCACTGCAGCCTTGACCTCCTGGGCTCGAGTGATTCTCCTGCCTCAGCCTCCTGAGTAGCTGGGATTGCAGCTGTGCAACACAATGCCTGGCTAAGTTTTTGATTTTTTGAGACAAGGTCTTGCTATGTTGTCTAGTCTGGTCTCAAACTCCTGAGCTAAAGCAATCCTTCTGCCTCAGCCTCCCAAAGTGCTGGGATTACTGGCCTGAAGCACTGCACCTGGTAAGTTAATTTTTTAAGATGGTGTGAGGTAATATCATTATTTTACATGTGATATCCATGTGTTTTAGCACCATAATTGAAGACTGTCCTTTCTCTTTTGAATTGCCTTTGCACCTTTGTGAAAAAGTCATTTGTCCATATATGTGGGTCTGTTTCTAGACTCTGTTCCATGGATTTGTCTATCTTGACATCTATACCACACTGTCTTAATTACTGTAGCTTTATAATAAATCTTGAAATCTAGTAGTGTCAGCTCTCCAAATTTATTTTTGTCAAAATCGTTTTTGGCTGTTCTGAGTTCTTTGCATTTCTATGTAAATTGTAAAGAATCAGCTTGTCAATTTCTACAAAAAATGCTGGGACTTTAATTGGGATGGTGTTGAATCCATAGATCAATTTGGGGACAGCCGACATTTTAACAGTGTTATGTCTTTTGATTTATGAACAAGATATATCTGTCCATTTATTTTGGTCTTTAAAAGTGTCTCTTAGCAGTGTTTTATTGTTTTCAATGTATAAGTCTTATATATCTTTTATCAGATGTATCCCTACATATTTTATATTTTATGATGCTATTGTAAATAGTATTTTTTTAAAAGTCCAACTTACAATTGTTTGTTGCAAGCATATAAAAATACAATTGATTTTTATATATTGGTCTTTTATTCTGCAATCTTGCTAAATTCACTATTTTTAGAGTGGTGTTAGAAGACAGCAGAGAGAAAACAGTGGTTCAACCTATGCTGTTTAACCAAAAGTTGAGATTTTTATGTTCACTTTTATCCTCTTTTTAGGTTTGAAAATTACACGTTATATTTTTCTTACTTTAGTGGCCATCTTTTAAAATTGACATGGATAGTTGACAAAATCTGAATTTAATCAATATTTCTCTCCTCTTCCTAAACAATATGAAAGCTTTGAAAGCTTAATCTCTGACCACTCTGTCTATCTTACATGTTATTGATGTTAAGTATTATAGTTCCACCTTGCTTTTATATTCCTGACGTTAGTTACGTTACTGTTTTATCCTGTCAGTGCTCATTTAGATTTTCCCAGATTATTACTAATGACTTTGTTCACTATTTTATTTTGTATTGTTAATCTTGGTTATGGATTCAGTTTTCTTCAGATCACACATTTTTTCATAATTATTTGGCAGAATTATTAGTGGGACACTCTTTGTTGGAAAATGCCTTTATTTTACCCTCATTCTTGAGTTATAATTTAGCTGTTTCTCTCAACATTTTGAATAGATTGGTCTTCTGTTTTCTGTCTTTTAAAAAGACTTCTCTTTGATGTTTTGCAATTCCTTATGATGTGTTGAAATGTGGATTTATTTTTATTTATCCTACTTAGGGCATGTGCTTCCTGAAGGCAAGTTCTATGTGTTTCATCTATTCTAGAAAATTTATAGCTATTATCTTTTCTAATGTTGCCTTCTCACTTTTCTCTCTGTTTTCTATCTTTTGATCTGTGGTTCCACGTACATATGACCTTTTGTTCTTTCCTCTAAGTCTCTTACTCTCTTATTTTATTTTTAATCTGTTTTTTGTTTGTTTGTTTGAGACAGGGTCTCACTCTATAGCCCAGGCTGAAATGCAGTAGAGTGATCACAGCTTGCTGCAGCCTCAACCTCCTGGGCTCAAGTGATCCTCCCACCTCAGCCTCCTAAGTAGCTGGGACCACAGGCGTGAGCCACCATGACCGGTTAATTTTTGTATTTTTTGTAGAGATGGGGTTTCACTATGTTGCCCAGGCTGGTCTCGAACTCCTGGACTCAAGCGATTTACCCATCTTGTCCTCCCAAAGTGATGGGATTATTGGTATGTACCACTGTGCCCTGCCTTATTTTTAATCTTTTTATCTCTCAAGTTACATTGTAGCTAAGCTCCTTAGATCATTTCCAATTTACTTACTCTCTCTTAGCCATGTTTAGTTTGCTGTTTAAAACTTACCAAGTTTTTAATTTCAATGACCATATTTTTGGCTTTTAGAAAAACCATTTCATTATAGTCCAAATCTGCTTGTTGATTTTTGATTGTGTTTTATACTAATGTTTTCAATTGCTATTCTTGGCCCTTGTCTAATGTCATTTTCTTATATGCTCAGCTATGCATTAAGCAGGATTTCATTATTATTATCTTTTTTGTATTTTACCTAGAACTTGTAGGTATTTTGTAGCAGGAAGGTTTTCTGATTATCTGAACCATGATAATGAAAAAAAAAAAAAAGTGTCTCATTGGTTTTTTCAAACTTTCTCCTCCAGAGAAATTCTGCTTTGTTCATAGCATCAAATGTTGCTTGGAGTTCTAAAACTTCCATTGTTCTATGTATGTGAAGCATGCTGGGATGCCTGGGCGGTGGAGTGTTGTTACTTCGCATTAAATTGTGGGCTCTTTTACGGTCAGGAACTGTGTTTCCTGTATCTCATGTGTCCCGGCAGGGTACTTGCCACGTAGTCAGTGCCTGATAAACAGTTGGCTGATTTCCTTATTTGACTTTTGCTTTAGAGCCAGACACCTCGCTAGCAGAGATGCACACTTTTTTATTATTATTTTTTTCTTTTTTGAGATGCAGTCTTGCTCTGCCGCCAGGCTGGAGTGCAGTGGTGCAATCTCGGCTCGCTGCAAGCTCTGCCTCCCGGGTTCAAGCGATTCTCGTGCCTCAGCCTCCCGAGTAGCTGGGATTACAGGCGCCCACCACCACGCCCAGCTAATTTTTGTATTTTTAGTGGAGACGGGGTTTCACCATGTTGGCCAGGATGGTCTCGATCTCTTGACCTCGTGATCCACTCGCCTCGGCCTCCCAAAGTGCTGGGATTACAGGCGTGAGCCGCCGCGCCTGGCCCGAGATGCACATGTATTTTTAAAGAGTTCCATTGATAACTGAGTTTCTCCTGACCAGAAGGTGGACTGTGGCCTAGGCATGGCAGTGCCTCCTGATTGGCTTTGGAAACTCAGCTCCATCTGTGGTCCGTTATTCTTAAAAGTGGCCACTAGAGGGTGAGAATGAGCCACAGCACAGCAAAGTCCTGTTTTAACCTTCAGAACAGCTGGAGGACGGTCAATTCAAACACACTAGAGAGCACCTATCATGTGCCAGGTACTGTGCCAAGCCCTCCCTGCCTTCCAGGTCCTCATAAATGGCCAGTGGCCCCTCACATACAGGCACAACTCTTGTACAAGGCAGAATGGAATGTGCATGAGGAGGTACAATCCCAACTCCTAGATCTAGGGGGGTCTCAAGAAGGAGGAACTGTGGGTGGCTTTCCTGTAGAACTCAGATTAGTCAGTCTGTGAGAAGGAAACTTACAGGACCTCCACCATCCACTCTCTCAGTCTCAGTCTCACCCTCACCCACCTCTTCAGACACCTGTTTCATGTGCATACGGCTTTACTGTTGCCGCCAGAGACCACCCAGGCTTTGCAGTAGACTATTTGCATAACCCTGGACTAACCACTCTCTAATCTTTAATCTCTTTATTTAGGGATGATAATATCAAGTCCTTTCTACCTCATAGGATTGTGTCAGATTTAAGCAAAGTAATGAAGATCAAAGTACTTTTGAAAATTCGTAAGTGCCATATATTTATGAAGCTTTAAAATAATTGTTAATATAAATTTCCCTAAAATGCCCTCGGAGTCTAGGAAGTTTGGGTCCACCATGGGCATTTACTGAATTAACTAGAATGTACACTCTTCCAGAAGAGGAGACGCACAGTAAGCCGAGGTATACCAGGCAGGTTCAGACAAATCTCAGAGCCAGGAAACAGCAGTGTCATCAAAGTGTTGGGCTGAACATTGTGCTCTGACGCTCTCTGGGGAGGTGTCAGCCTGGCATCCAAGAAGGATGGCCCTGTGGGAGGGTTATGCTCCAGCCTGTGGAGAGGGGAACTTTCCTTTTCCAGGCAGGGACCCTGAGGAAGAGGAGATTAAGAATGGGTGGGGCATGATGCTGCCCTAACCCCTGAGATAAGCTTCCGAGAAGAAAAGCCACTGTCACTTTTCAGGACCAATAAAGGAACTGAATGGTAGAGAGAGCTTTGCCATCCTCTCTCATGCTTGAGGAAAGGAGACTGACCCCTTCTCAAGCTGATGGGAGACTTAAAGTGCCTGTTCATGATCGGTGGGATGAGAGGGGAGGAGGAAAGACTGGAAATGTCAGTCACCATGCTTATCGCCTGCTGCACCAAAGAACACCCCAGCGAGATCCTTAGGGCCGTTTTCTTTCAGAGTCTATTTTGAAAAAGCCTTTATTGATTTGATCAAACTGGTGTTTTTAAAACTTCAGTTAAGGTGAGCTTTCCATGCACACACATTGGTGTGTGTGTGTATGTGCGTGTGTCAGGGGGCTGCTGGGGTGGGAATGGGGACAAAGGAGAGACTGTTTTTAGAATAGCATTTCCTCTGAGAGGGTTTTAACTTGTTCTCTGCTGTTTTATGTTAGAGATTTATTTGATCATGCAGTCAGCAACAGCACCAACAGCACCATCTGGTTTGCTAATAGATATTTTTTTTTCTTTTTCAGCTTTTATTTTAGAATTGGGGGTACCTGTGCAGGTTTGTTACAAAGGTATATTGTGTGATGCTGAGGTTTGGGGTATGACTGAATCCATCATCCAGGTAGAGAGCATAGTACCCAATGTGTAGTTTTTCAGCCCCTGCGCCCCTCCCTCCATCCCTCCTCTAATATTCCTCAGTGTCTGTTGTTGCCATTTTTATGTCCATGTATATGCAATGTTTAGCTCCCACTTATAAGTGAGAATATGTGGTATTTGGTTTTCTGTTTCTGTGTTACTTCACTTAGGATAATGGCCTCTAGCTGCATCTATGTTGATGCAAAGAACATGATTTTTTTTTTTTTTTTTTTTGAGACAGAGTCTCACTCTGTCCCCCAGGCTGGAGTGCAGTGGCGTGATCTCGGCTCACTGCAAGCTCTGCCTCCCGGGTTCACGCCATTCTCCTGCCTCAGCCTCCCGAGTAGGTGGGACTACAGGTGCCTGCCACCACACCTGGCTAATTTTTTGTATTTTTAGTAGAGACGGGGTTTCACTGTGTTAGCCAGGATGGTCTCGATCTCCTGACCTCGTGATCCGCCTGCCTCAGCCTCCTAAAGTGCTGGGATTACAGGCAGGAGCCACCGCACCCAGCCGATTTTGTTCTTTTTTATGGCTATGTAGTATTCCATGGTGCGTATATACCACATTTTCTTTATCCAATCCACTGTTGATGGGCACCTGAGTTGATTCCATGTTTTTGCTATTGTGAATAGTGCTGCAGTGAACATATGGGTGCATGTATCCTTTTGGTAGAATGATTTATTTTCCTTTGGGCATATATCTGGTAATGGGATTGCTGGGACAAATAGTAGTTCAGCCCAGCTTCTTTGAGAAATCTACAAACTGCTCTGTACAGTGGCTAGACTAATTTGCATTCTTGCCAACAGCATATGTGTTCCCTTTTCTCCATAGCCTTGCTAGCATCTGTTATTTTTTGACTTTTTAACAAAGGTCACTCTGACAGGCGAGAGATGGTATCTGATTGTGGTTTTGATTTGCCTTTCTCTGATGATTAGTGTTGTTGAGCATTTTGTCATATGTTTGTTGGCTGGTTGTATGTCTTCTTTTTAGAAGTGTTTGTCCATGTCCTTTGTCAACTTTTAATGAGGTTATTTGCTTTTTGCTTATGGATTTAAGTTTTTATATCGATTTTGGGTCTTAGACCTTTGTTGGATGCATAGTTTGTGAATATTTTCTTCTGTTCTGTAGGTTGTCTGTTTACTTCCTTGATGGTTTCTCTTGCTGTGCAGAAGCTCTTTAGTTTAATTAGGTCCCACTTGTCAATTTTTGTTTTTGTTGCAGTTGCGTTTGAGGACTTAGTCATAAATTCTTTGCCAAGGCCAATATTGAGAGGGGTATTTCCTAGGCTTTCTTTTAGGATTTTTATAGCTTGAGGTCTTAGATTAAAGTCGTTAATCCATCTTGAGTTATTGTTTGTATATGGTGATAGATAGGGGTCCAGTTTTATTCTTTTACATATGTATAGCCAGTCATCCCAGCACCGTTTATTGAATAGGGAGTCTTTTCTCCATCGTTTATTTTTGTTGAGTTTGCTAATAGACGTTTGATAATACAGAACTTGGATACGACTTTTGGACACACTTAGATGTGGAGATTTTTCTCTTGGTTGCATTTGTGTGTGTGTGAGAATAAGGAGAAAGGACTAATACATGGTCACTTCTATTTGCTGCTGTAGCAGCAAGGAGAATCTGGCAGAGGTAGACTGTGTGTGTGTGTGTGTGTGTAGGTACTGGCCGTGACACATTGACACATCCTGTAATGACACTATCTCCCATGTGCTTGTCATTCTCCAATGTGCTAGGCTTCAAAACCTCACCAGGGGGCGCAATCGTAACTTCTCCCATTCATTTCGCTCATCAACCATTTATCTAGTTAGCCTCTACTGTATGCCTGTCACTGAAATGCATTGTTTTGTTTTAAACCTCATTTGAATCCTGTGAGGTAGATTGAATTACCTCTCTTTCCATAAAGGGAATTGAGCTTTAGGAGAGGTTAAGTAAATTATGTCGTCAGCAATACATGGAGAAGCCGCAATTTGGACCCGTGTTTTTCTGCCTGCAGAATGTAAACCCAATACCCTTACACCCTGCTGCCTCCCCCATGTCATGCTATCTCAAAGACTGAGTTCTGTTCTCCAACCCTCTCCCTCCTGGATATCTTTACAGTGCTCAGCTCTCCACGGAGCTACTCCGTGGAAGTCCCTGTTCACCTGACCAGCAGGTGAGCACCTCGGCCCTTAGCCTGGGTTTGTGTTTCCTTATAATATCCCCATTTGGGACCTTGTCATTCATGTCTGCATTTTATTTATTATTATTATTTTTGAGACAGAGTTTCACTCTGTTGCCCACGCTAGAGGGCAGCGGTGAGATCTTGGCTCACTGCAACCTCTGCCTCCCAGGTTCAAGCAATTCTCCTGCCTCAGCCTCCTGAGTAGCTGGGATTACAGGCACTCACCACCATGCCCAGCTAATTTTTGTATTTTTAGTAGAGATGGGGTTTCACCATGTTGGCCAGGTTGGTCTCAAACTCCTGGCCTCAGGTGATCCGCCTGCTTTGGCTTCCCAAAGTGCTGGGATTACAGGTGTGAGCCATCACGCCCAGCTGATATCTGCATTTTAAAGGCACATTTCCAACTTAGATGCTATGGAAACATCCACATTTCATTTTACCTGTCTCCGTGGCTTGGCCTAAGTCTCCCTTAAGGTGGCTGTTCCCTAAACTCAGAGTAGCTTTTGAGAGGAGGGATGCTGCCTCCAAGAGGGACAACCCTTTAAGCTATTTCCAGTTAGCAATACAGCACCCCAGTCAGGACTGTCTGGTGAGGAGAGCAGAATCTTGCTGGAGGCCACTTGAGAAAGTTAGAGGTCCATCTTGACCTGAATGATGGGACAGAGGAAACAGAAGACTTCCTGAGAGGAGAGTGGGCAGCAAAGGCTGGGACCATGGAATTCTGTATGAAGATTTGGCTAAAATATGGGATGAAGGCAAGCGGCAGATGGGCTGAGGCTTATGTGACTTAGGGCTTCAAAGGAGCCCAAGCTAACCATTCTCTCAGCACAATTTGTGCTTATTTTTTGCTTTTGTTTTAGAACACGAGCCAGGGGGTGGGATAGAGGGGTGGGAGTGAGTCTTGAGTATTATTATCCAGTTGACAAACTGAAGTCTTTCTATTTTTTTTTTTTTTTTGGTAATGACTATAGAGTTTTCTTCACATTTCACAGATTGAAACCCTTTACTTTGAGAATATGGCTAAACCTGTCCAAAGATACTGCCCAGAGCTGTTGATTTGCTCTCTCCAAAAGGACGTTCTTGTCATTAAATCATATTTTCCTAAAGATGGAATGTAGCAAACCTCATTGACTGCAGCCTAGTGCATAGCCAGCTCCTTGAGCACAGGAAGCGACTCTCTTCCACACTGGACACAGGTGGCTCCCTCACTTGTTTCCAGAGGTCCTCTTTAGAGCTAGCACCTGTCTCCCACAAGCCACCACCCCCTCCAAGGAGATTGAAGAAGAACAGCACAGAATGGGATGCAGCTGGGGAAAACAATCTTGGCAATCCTGCACAGACCCTATCAGACTGCAGACAGCCATCCACCTATTACTGTGCCTACTACAGATCCTGGCCACAGACCTGGATGCAAACCTCAACTCCAAAAACTAGTCTATGGAGTTAAAAGTCAGGATAGTGCTTACTGTGGGGAGGAGGGAAGGGAATGGGTTGGGGAGGGGCATGAGAGGGGCTTCAGAATGGTAAGATTCTGTTTCTTGATCTGGGTAGTAGTTACTGGGTGTGTTCTGTTTGTGATACTCTCTCGAGCTGTACACTTAGAATTTGCGATCTTTTCTGTAAAATATTTCAATAAAAGACATTTATTTTTTAAAAATCCAAGTTTCACTTCTTACTAATTGTATAATCTTGGACAAGTCACTTAAGCTCTCCAAGCCTCAGTTTCTTCATCCCACCTGATGGGGCCATGATAATGCCTGCCTCACAGTGTGGTGAGGAACACGTGAGCGAATGCCTACAGGCTGTCAGTACAGGGCTTGGCATATTGCTCAGTAAACACTAGTGTCTGCTGTAGCTTCTGTTGCTCAGGATGCACTAGACTACTCCCTGCATGGGTCTACTCTGCTTCCATGCCTTTTCGCATCTCCGGGTCGCTATTCACACACTGCCCTACCTGATCTTCTCCCCCTGGACCCCATCACCAAATCTCACTCGGGGCACACACTGAAGACTCTTTTCCTTACCCTGGGTTTATCCTTTGCTTTAGCCTTTGTTTATCCTGTGTCCCTGCAGCCCCTGGTGAACAGTCTACTGGACCCTTAGTTTATCCGTCTCTTTGTCGCTACCATCAGACTAGGAGCACAGCCCTCTGTAATGTATACCTTGGTATTGCAGCAAGCACCTGGCAAACCCGAGCTCAGGGATATTGTTTGAAATGCAGTGTCACTGGCTTCTCTGTGGGATATATGGTGTGGTTCCGTGAATTTGAGGATTTGAGATGCCTCCCCCCTGAGTTGTTCCTTTGTTCCACCATCTTGCATTAAAGTGCCATGTTGTGTTTTCACTACTGGGAAAATGTCATTTGAAAAATACACAGCAAGTGTTAGATGGTGCATCTGGCCTGCCGTCTTGACAGGAGAAGGGTGAGGAACCAGGGGTGGATCCGTGGCTGGGGCTGGGCCCTGGCTTGGACATTCAGTGTTGTTTGGTGCATCCAATGTAGAGATCCCAGGCCAGGGTCAGGGAGCTGCTTCCAGAGCGGGCTCAGGTCTTGATAACTGGATACCCTACACCTGGTGCATTCATCCTCCCTTCCTACTTCCGGGCTCTGCAAGTCCCTTTTTTTTTTTTTTCTGGGGACAATACCTACCCTGCTGCCTTCACAATACATCCAGAATCCAACCACTTCTCAACATTTCCACTGCTTACCCTTTGGTACAAGCCACCATTGTGTGCCAGATGAAATTCTGTAATAGCTTCATAACTGCATTAGGTTCCCTGTTTCCATTATTGCCCTTTGTAGCCTGTTCTCCCCATAACAGCCATAGCTATATTTTAAAAAATGTAAATTCGATCAAGTCACTCACTGGTTCTATAATCCCCCAGTTTCTGACACAGTGAAGAATAAAACCCAGTCTTTTTTGTGATCAACTAGACTATGTATCACCCCTATCCATGCCCCATAACTCCCTACTAACTCTAAGACCTCACCTCCTACACTTCTCCTTCTTGCTGTTTTTTAGCCACAATGCCTTACTTGAGAGGACTTGGCTGGTACTTGATGACTGCATTGCTTCCTTCTTGAGAACTTTGCACTGGCCGTTCCCTCTGCCTGTAATGTTCTTCCCCTGATAGTCACACTTGCTCACTGTACTGGGTCTCTGCTGGATGTGACACTCACAGCAGCCATCCTTGACTGGTCCATCCCTTAACACTGATTTAGTTTTCCATTGAATTTATCTGTTTTAGTCTCTACCTGTGTACTTGCCTTTCCTCTGCGGATAGTTCTTCTGGGTTTGTCTCCTTGCCAGAATGTAAGCAGGGACTTATGTTGTTTTCTACTGCGTCCTGAGGATCTAGAAGATGGTCTAGCACAGGGCAGTGCTCGGTAGAAGTTTACTGAATGGATAAGTGAATGCAGTGAGATGGTGAAGTGAAGAGTATAAGCATGACCCCTTGGTTGAGATAGTTGCTGTCCCATGCCTCCGCCTCCAACTGCAGCAAAGTCACTTGCTTTAGCTAGGCCCTGGCATTCCCCAGACTAGTGGTGAAAGCCTGGAATCAACTAATTGGCTTCAGATCCCAGCTCTGCAGCTTATTAGGTATGTGGGCTTAGGTAAGTTGCTTCATCTCTTTGGGCCTTAGCTCCCTCTTCTGTAACAATAGCCACAGGTCTTGTACGTGTATATTGGAGATAAAAATGGTATACTCCATTATACCAAGCAGGGCTTGGAGAAGTGATACCCAGAGACCCAGCTGTCCTGCATCAGGGTTTGACCTTCTGACTCGCAGGTAGAGTTGCTACCTGGGTCTGGACTGTGATTTTTTGTCAGGGCACCCCTGAACTATTTTCATTCCTGCATGGACACAGACTGTGCCTTACTGCTTGACCTCTTTCTCCAATTGCCGCAGCTACACTCCATAGGCTTGGGCTTTGCAGGGCCAGAAGGCCTGTGATGCCTTCTGCTTTCACATGTGCATTCAGGAGAGACATACCAGGAAGCCCCCTTGGCCCGAAATCTAATCCATGTTCTTCAGTTTAGCTCTATTAATAAGACTGATTTTTTTTTTAGACGAAGTCTCGCTCTGTCGCCCAGGCCTGAGTGCAGTGGCGTGATGTCTGCTCACTGCAAGCTCCGCCTCCCGGGTTCACGCCATTCTCCTGCCTCAGCCTCCTGAGTAGCTGGGAATACAGTCGCCTGCCACCATGCCCAGCTAATTTTTTTTTTTGTATTTTTAGTAGAGATGGGGTTTCACTGTTTTAGCCAGGATGGTCTCTCGATCTCCTGACCTCGTGATTTGCCCGCCTTGGCCTCCCAAAGTGCTGGGATTACAGGTGTGAGCCACCGTCCCCAGCCAAGACTGATTGATTTTAAAAAATGTACTCTGCCTCAATTTAGTCTTTTTTTTTAAAAAAAAAAATCATGTTTCTCCTCTCAGAACTCAGGAGGAGAAGACAGGAGTATTATTTATTGGGCTCCTAAATGCATAATCTTATTCGACCTTCATAACAACTCTGTGAAGTAGGCAGGTATTGGTTGCCTTGCCATTTTTCAGGTGAGCCAACTGAGACTTAGAGATGACATGTCCTGAATAAGGTCACTTGTACAAGTGGTAGAGCTGGGAGTCGCACCTGAATCACCAAGCACCAAACCCAGAGCCTCTCCAATTTTACCGTGGGTGTGTAAGGGTATGGGGGGCATGATTTGGTCATCACTTAATTCAGGGGAGGGGTCAGTGGAGGCCATGATCAGCAATCAGTCCTGGAGCTGGCAGGGGTGTAGCAGTCAAAGACACTGGATCTGAGATGTGGGAATCCAAGGCCTGCTTGTGGTAGGGCTGGGGTGGAGGAGAGTGGCACAGTGTCAGGGATGCAGCAGAAAGGGCGGGAGGGAGCCCTCCCAGACTGCCCTGAGGGAGAGCTGAGGGAGCCCATTAGCCCGAGCCCTTGCTTAATTGGGAGCCCCAGCTGAGGCTAAGCTGCCTTGCCAGAGAGAAGACAGGCAGGGGGCCCTGAAAGCTGTGAGCCCTTCCTGCTGCAGTAGAAAGGAAGCGAGGAGCAGCCTAGGGGGGAAAAGGCTTGAGTAGGAAATAGAAAAATAGCTCTTGGGAAATCAAAAACGTTTCCAGGTCTAGGAAAGGCCGCCCTTTTCTCTCAAGCACATCTTCCCCACCCTGCCCCCTGCCCTGCAACTGTTGCCCCCCAGTGGGGCAACATGAAGATGGCTGTTAAAATGCAAATGTGACCCAGGAGGGCAGACACATGAAGGCACTACACCTGCTGTTAGGTGGAAACTGGCTTTAGTTGGCCAGCTTAGCTTCAGTGAGCCTTGCTTCCCCAGGCAGGGCTTGGAGAAGTGAGGCCAAGGGCCCGCTGTCCTGCATCAGGGTCTAGCCTTCAGACTCGCAGGTAGAGTTGACCTGGGTCTGGACTGTGATTCCTGTCAGGGGACACCTGAACAGTTTTCATTCCTGCATGGGCACAGGCTGTGCCTTGCTGCTGGACCTCTTTCTCCAATTGCTGTAGCTACAACCACAGGCTGGGGCTTTGGGGGACGAGGAGGGAAAGTGAGGGAGTAGGTTCAGCACAGGTATTAGAGAGGTCTCACTTCTCTGGGCTTCCTAACCCCAAACTTTATCAGGAGGCCATGCACATGGGGCTAAAGAGCTGGCTTCTCATAGATGATGGGGCATGTGATTTTAGGAAAATCCTGGCTGGGTCTTTTCCTAGCTGTGTGACACTTACAGAAGTCCCTTAAAGCTCTCTTATCCACAGATTCCTCATTTGCAAAAATCTGCCTAAATAATATCTACCTCTTATGGTTATTGTGACCTTAGCAGCCTGTAGTGGCAGGAAACAAATGCTTTCCTCCCCGTATCTGACCTTTTCTCCCCTCACGTTGTTCGCTGGTGCTGCAACTTTCTGCATCCATCATTCCCCGGGGTTAAAAAATAGCCTCCAGAAGACCTATATGAAAAATGTGAATATATGTTTACCAAATCAGTGTTTCAGAGGAATAACACTAGCAAGTCAGCATCCTCTGATCCCAGCCCTGGGGAAGAGTTTGTCACATTTAATTAGACATAGGGAGTGGGTCCAGGGAGAAAGTGACAAAGGCAAGGTAATCACTGAAAAGACCACAAACACTGGGGGTTCCCTTGGGAGAAGGGGCAACAGGGAGAGGAAGGCCAGGGGACTGGGGTGCTGGAAGAAAGGAGGCGGACTAGGGCAGGCTGGCTCATGGCTGCTGGCCCCCTGACAGAACCCATGATGTGGCGCCTGTAGAGGCTCAGACTGACCTGCCCTGTTGACCAGCCAGAGCTCACAGCCATTGTCTAAATGGAGCCTTCACCTGAAAGTCCTCTTTTGCCCTTGGGAGTCCTGGGCCTGGGTCTGGCAGTCGGCTGCAGAGCCAACCACTTGACACCTGTGCCCAGAGAGCTGCTGTGTCCCCTCTGCCCTGCACAGTCCCTGGCACAAATGGGGCCTGCTCCATATATCCACTGATGAACGAGATACATCCTGTCCTCCCCACTGCCAGCTGGGAGTTCTCAGCTGACTGCAGTTCACCAGCTCCCAGTTCCCTGTCCACCCAACAGGACTGGGCATCTGACACCAGCCAGCCTCACCTCCTGCTTTGGTCACACTGAGTAACTTTGTCTCCTGCAACGTACTGCTCAGAGTAATGAAATAGTCATAATAAAACCCTTAATATTTAAAGCTCAGGGAGCTGCGGCCCATACCATATTGAGCGAAAAATAATTAATCCTGAAAAAGGCCTCACTGACTCCATTTCCTCTGCTTCGGGCTGCCTGGCTTGTTGGAGCTTTACTTGGTGAGTGGATTGGAGGCTGCAAGTTGACTGATCTCTTAGGGAGAGAAAGCCCTCATTAATTTGTCTAAGGTAAATTCAACAAAAAATGTTGAGGCCAGGCCAGGCACGGTGACTCACACCTATAATCCCAGCACTTTGGGAGGCTGAGGCGGGTGGATCACCGGAGGTCAGGAGTTCGAGACCAGCCTGAGCAACATGGTGAAACCCTGTCTCTATTAAAAATGCCAAATTAGCCAGGAGTGCGGGCACGTGCCTGTAATCTCAGCTACTTGGGAGGCTGAAGCAAGAGAATCGCTTGAACCCAGCAGGTAGAGGTTGCAGTGACCCAAGATCGTGCCATTGCACTCCAGCCTGGACAACAAGAGTGAAACTCCATCTTGAAAAAAAAAAATGTTGAGGTGCTACCATGAACCAGCAGGGCAGGATTTTAGTCTGTTCTGTTCACTGCGATAGCCCCGGTGCTTAACATGGTGCTGGCCCATAGTTGGGGTCAATAACATAGGCTGCCTCATGCATCAAGCCTCACAATAACCCATGAAGTGCTTGTATCATTCTCATTTACAGACTGTAAACCAAGGCTTCCAGAGGTGAAGTGACTTCCCCAGGGTCACTCAGAGAAGTGGGCAAGCTGGGAGGTGAGGGCATATGTATTCACTCCTAGGTCGCCTGGATTAATAGGGACAGTTTTTCTGTGCTGTTTCATGTGAGAAGAATGGAGGGGTTGTGTGGGGAGTCTCACTGTGTGCCATCTCATGGGCCCGCCAACATGTCATCCTAGACAGACAGCTATTTTTCTTTGCCTTTTAGCTGTTTCCTTGTACATGGTTCTGACATTTAATGAGTCATCTGTGGGGAACAAAAATGGAGGGCGGGGGGCAACAAAATTGGGTGTAAACTGTCCTCCCATTGCTTTGTTTTTAGCCTCAGGAGGAGAAGGGCTGTTAGTTTCATTTAAAAGTGGATCCACCTACACACAGGGCCAGGTGTACCAGGAATGTTGTTTAAGATGGAGTTGGTTTCCCCCTTGATTTTGCCTCATCTCGAGATCTAAAGCTGTCACAGGGGAAAGATGCCAGTTCCTACCTTGAAACCAACAAGTTCTGGCTGTGTTAGGTGTTTTAGAATGAGGAGTCATGGCCTCTGGTGTGTGGGCAGTGGGAGAGGCAAGGCATGCTGGAGCTGCAAGGATCTGAGTCATGAAGACCAGCGGTTCTCCAACTGCGTCCTGGGAACATGCTAGCAATGCAAAGGCGCAGGCCCCTTCCAGACTCACTGATTCAGAAACTCTGGGGAAGGGCCTTGCAATCAGTGCTTTAGCAGATCCTCCAGGTGATTCTGATGACAACTGATCTAGACTAAGGTTTCTCAGCAGCAGTGCTATTGATATTTTGGACCAGGTAATTCTTTGTTGTGGTGACTGGCCTGTGCATTGTAGGATGTTAGCAGCTTCCCTGGCCTCTACCCACTAGATGCCAGTAGGTCTGCCTTCCAGTTGTAACAACCAAAACTGTCTACAGACATTGCCTAATGTCCGCCTGTGGGTCAAAATCGTCCCAGTTTTGAGAACCCAGGATCCAGACCCTTGCTTCTTGAAATACAGTCCATGGTCCAGTAAGCATCTGCCTCATCTAGAAATTTGTTAGAAGTGAAGACTCCTGAGGCTCACTCCAAATCTACTGAGTCAGAATCCGCATTTTAACAAGGTCCTCAGGTGATTCGTATGCAGTTAGAATTGACAAGTGCTGATCTAAACCAATTTCTTCAGTTTTCAAGTGAGGAGATGGCTTTCCAGAGGGCAGATGACCTGCTCAAGATCGTGTCTTCTGAATCCTGCACATGTAAGTCTTTGTGTTCGTTTACGGTGGTTATTTCTGAAATTAGGAGAGCTGCCCACATGCATCCTGAGGCTAAGATTTGCAGAGGGCTTTCTGGTAGGGACCAGTGGAGGCAGGAGCCAGAGCTTTTACACAATATGGAAATGGCAATCTCTGTAGTTGCCAATCCATACAGTAGTTTTGAGGAGAACTGGTCAGTTATTTTGTAGGATGCCCTCAATTGGGATTTATCTGATTTTTTCCCTCATGATTAGACTAGGGTATGGGTTTTTGGGAGGAAGACCAGAGGGGGCAAAGTGTTATTTTCATCATATCATAGGTCAATCTTTGTATTTTCCCCAAGTAATTGATTACATTTTCTTGCAAACAAAATGATCAGGTACCTCAGCACCTAACCACCAGCACAGTAACTTTACTTTGCCTTGTTGAATGCAAAGTAAATCTTATATAACATGGTGCTTTTGAACTGTCCCAGAATTTCCTGCTTACAGTCTCTTATGGCCGATAAAAACCAGCCAGACAATATTAGAGCTGAGATTTCATGCAAAGTCCCACCTTTCTTTTATTAATGGGGAGTGATAGGCATAGTCCTTCTCTAATAGGCAGCCAACCGCTCACCAATTTTCCTTTTATGGTTCCCATTCCTGATCATTGCACCCACCTAATTAGTCAGATTGACAGCAGGCTCCTGGAGAACAAAAACTGCAGCCACTGATTCTAGGACAGAGGCAGTGAGAGCAATGTAAAACCATAGTAGGAGGGAGGTCTCTGAGTGGTGCATTCTGACCAGGTTACTTTTTTTGTTTGAGATGGAGTTTTGCTCTTGTCACCCAGGCTGGAGTGCAATGGCGCGATCTCGGCTCACTGCAACCTCTGTGTCTCAGGTTCAAGCAATTCTCCTGCCTCAGTCTCCTGAGTAGCTGGGATTACAGGCAGCTGCCACCATGCCCAGCTAATTTTTGTATTTTTAGGAGGGACAGGGTTTTGCCATGTTGGCCAGGCTGATCTCGAACTCCTGACCTCAGGTGATCCACCTGCCTCGGCCTCCCAAAGTGCTAGGATTACAGATGTGAGCTACTGCACCCAGCCCTGACCAGGTTTCTTTGGGTACTTTGGTTAGAATCTCATTCCAGGTGTGGCATTGACTGCTTGGGGAATTCTCTCCATTAGAACAGATTGTTTGACATTATGATGAATTTTCAAACACTCCAACAGCTACTTCTTACAACACTCTCTCACGCATACTCTGCAAGACAGACAGACACACACAGATGTCTCCCCTACTGGCCTGCCAGATTTTGCAAAATTTCCTTTGTTTGAAGAAACTGCGCTGAGTTAAGGTAGTAAAAGTCTCTGCTAAAGTGCAAGTGTTGTGTAAACCCAGGGTATTATTTTTCTACTGCTGTTGTAATAAATTACCACAAACTTAGGAACTTAAAATTACACAAATTTATTATCCTACAGTCTAGAGGTCAAAAGTCTGAAATGGGTCTTACAGGCTATAATCAAGATGTTTGGCAGAGATGTGCTCCTTCTGGAAGCTCTGGGAAGAATTGAATTCCTTGCCTTTCCTAGCTTCTGGAGGCTGCCTGCATTACTTGGCTTCCACCTTCCTCCATCTTCAGGTGCATGACTCTTAATCGTGTGATTCTGCTTCCATCATCACATTTTCCCTTTGACTTTGATGCTTCTACTTCTCTCTTATAAGGACCCTTGTGACTACATCGACCCACACAGTGAATCTGGGATCATCTCCCATCTCAAGATCCTTAACTTAATCACATCTACAAAGTGCCATTGTCACTTTTTTTTTTTTTTTTTTTTTGAGACGGAGTCTCGTTCTGTTGCCCAGGCTGGAGTGCAGTGGCACAATCTCAGCTCACTGCAAGCTCTGCCTCCCGGGTTCAGGCCATTCTCCTGCCTCAGCCTCCCGAGTAGCTGGGACTACAGGTGCCTGCCACCACGCCTGGCTAATTTTTTTTTGTATTTTTTCAGTAGAGACGGGGTTTCACCATGTTAGCCAGTATGGTCTTGATCTCCTGACCTCATGATCTGCCCACCTTGGCCTCCCAAAGTGCTGGGATTATAGGTGTGAGCCACCGTGCCAGCCTATATATTTTAACATGTAAGATAACATATTCATAGGTTCTAAACATTAGGATGTGGATATTTTTGGGGGGAGGCAGGAGCATTATTTGGCCTACCATACCTAATTCACTCTTCTGTTAAATGCAGATAATAATAACTATTATTAAGTGCTAAACTGTGAGTACCAAAATAGATGTCACATGTCATTTGTTTGGCACAGGCTCTGGCACACAGTAAGGCCTGAGCACTGGTTAACTAATTAGTGGGGAGAGGGACTGAGCAGGTTGAGAATATGGGAGTTGTCTAGGGCAGGAGGGATCCAAGTGGGGTGTTGCTCTGAACAGGTGCTGGGTGATATTGGCGGGAAAGTAAGTGTGCAGTTGTGTAAGTTGCACCAAGAGGAGGGAAGAGGGATAGACCACTGAAAAGCATTGTTTTCTTAGCTGTTTTGACTGTAACATTTTTTTCTCCAGACTCCCTCATCTCTTGATTGAGGATAGCTGGTCTCTAACGTCCCTGAAAATTGCCCCTCTGCCCAACTGCCTTTGCTCCGCACCCCTCTGTGGCCCCATTTAAGTCCTGCTCTTCTTCAAGGTTTGGCTCAAACACTACCTCCTCCAAGAAGCTTTTACTAGTCATTTAGTAATCATGGTCATTTTCAATCCTCCATTGCCAATAGTGCTTAATTCTAAGACCTGGCATGCAGTGCCCTAGTCTAGTTTTTCCAATTAGATCATAAAACACTTTGTTGTACTACTATGTTACTTGCAGTGCCATTTCAAAAACTGAACTGCTCTCCACTCCCCTCTGCAATTCCACCATCAACCTACAAATTCTCTTTTTCTTCTTAAAGGCCCCTCCTTTTACCATCTCCTAAGCATGAAACTTTTTTTTTGTTGTTGGCAAAAAACATTATTTTCCTTTAAAATAAAATGTACAACCAAAAAAGCTCAGGGCCTGGAGCACTAGGGAAGACAGGGGTATACCAGGGAGCCCATTTCAGGGTAGGGACCTGTGGATCTGATTCCTCCACCCCATATTTTTGTAAAGGAGGGGAGGTCCATAAGCCAGAAATTTCAGAAGGGAAGGGAAATACATGCTGTGCTGGTGCTTTTTCTGGAATGGGTCATCCTTTAGGTACAGAACACCACCTTCATCGATGACATCAGAACCACAGACTGGCAGAGCCCTCGGAAATCACATAACACACCCATCCCCCATCACACAACACACCCATCCCCCATCACACACATGGACACATTGAGGCTCAGATAGGGAAGGGTATGCACCCTAGGGCACACCCCAAATCAAAGAGGCGAGGTCAGGACTAGACCACCTGAGCAGCTTTAGCAGGGGACTGTGGCCCCAGGCCTGGATATGCACAGTATATCATGAGATACATCAGACGTGTGAATGACCTTGTGGAGAGAAATGGCTGTGATTGTCAGGGAGCAGCCACTGCCCAGGGGCGCCTGACCTCAGCAAAAGGTGGCTATGTAAAGGCCAAAAACTGGATGGTGGTCACGAGCCTCTGGACTCTTTTCAGCACCAAATGGTGGAGGTCTCTGCTAGCTCAACTTCTTGGGGCCTCTCAGGTAGGGTTGCTGTTGCTTGAGGGCCGGGGAGAGGCCAGCAGCACTGGAGTCAGCCTTGGCCTCTGCCCTTCTGTCTCATCCCACCTCTGTCTTCAGTAGGGACAAGAGAGGACGCGGGGTGGGGAAGACCAGAGTAGAGTAGCATCTTGTTTCTGGCTTCCGGGCAGTGGGCTGCCTCCTCCCAAGCAGGATTGAAGGGTTCAGAATAGCTTTCCCTCAGGTCAAGATGGTATGCTCTTCGCTCCGGAAGTCCCACCATGCTGGACCCTATGTTGATTAGGAGGACAGCATACTCCAGGCAGGCAAAGACGGTGCACACCCCAGCCTAGCAATACACGTGCCCAAAGTAGACAGCCAGTGCTGAGAAGGCGACTTGCCAACCATGCAGAGCCGCTGTTCCAGCCTGGGACTTGCCTCCGTGTGCTTCTCGGTCAGCCGGAGAATGCAGGCGAGGCGCATGCGACCAAGTAGCACAATGAAAGCATTTTCGGGACCGTGAGGTCCTTGGAGGAGATTTGAGCGAGCAAGGGCCAGCACGAGCTCTCCACGCCGCCGAGGCCGAAGTCGAGGGGCAGAGCGGGAGGTGCCAGGAACACTGGGAGGTGCAGCCGGGTCAGTGGCTGCAGGAGGCTCAGGCTACCGAGCAGACGGGTGGAAACGTCACGCGCAGCGCTAGGGCGCCTCCCCGTCCACGGCCCAGCTCCTCGAGGGCAGCAGATGGGCGCCCAGGCAGTGGCAGCCAGGACGTAGGGGGAACCCGGGCCAGGCTGAGGGGCGGGAATGTCTAAGCATGAAACTTGCCACTTATTTAGCCTGTATTCCTTGTCTCTGATAATCCCGCAGAACTAAGTCTTCATGATTCTTTCTTCTTAACAAAAACACCAGCTGATTTGCGTGCTGAGGCGGATTAGGGAAAACACCTGTGTAATTAATGGTAGCGCGGTCTTGGGAATCAGGCCTCCAGAGTTCCAGTTCTAGTTCTACCTTTAAGGAACCACATAACCTTGGGGAAGTGGCCCCCTTCTTCCGTCTGCATTTTCCTAGTGTGTATTACAGCAATTACTTTTGCAGCAACCTAATAAAATGAGAGTATTGGGCTAGATAGTCGCAAAGGGTCCTTTGAGCTCTTGAGCCTTCCTGTCTGTATGTTAAACCCACTTAGTGTTAAGGCCCCATTCTCAGGCCTGCTTACCGCCCTCTTATCCCTGTTGCAGGTGGGAGAGGACAAAGCTGTTTTTCAGACATCTTAAGCCCAGGCTCTGTGCAGAGGATGAAGTTACTGATTACAGAGCAATTCGTTCAGGAGACACTAAAGATAATTAGCAAGAGAAGAGTCAGTGTGTCTTGAATGGAGTTCTTCTAATCCCTTAGGCATTGATCAGTCAATTCCATGAGCACTACACTAGCTGGTCAGGACTTCGACTTGGGGAACTAAATGCAAGAACTTCACAGGCACTAAATAAGCACTTGCAAGAAGGCAAATTAATTTCACTTGGGGGATGCTTGATGCCCAAGAGAAATGACTGCCATGCCATTTAATTCTCTTCTCATTTAACATTCATTCGGGTGAACATTTTTGAATCCCTGGGACATAGGAGATACGGTCAGTAGCAAAAGTGACTATGTCACCTTCCCTCCCCTCAGGAAACTTTTAACACAGTGGAAGAGACAGACTGGTCAAAACTGCAATACAAAGTGGAATGTAAAATGGAGTAAGCGAGGCAGCCGCAAGGTGCTATGGGGGTTGAGAAGAAGGTGAGCTCTGAGTTGGTTGGTGTCGTCCTGACTCCAGAAGTTTGGCTGGGTACACAGTCACCACAACAGGATGAGAGGACGCTTGAGGTGGAGGGGATGGCGTGAGCAAAATTGCAAGAGAGGGACAGTCTGGGGCAAAAGAGAAAGCAGATGATGGTCAATTTACCTAGATTACAGCACTCTACACACTACAAAATAGAATTAGAAAAATATATCAGGTTTAGCTTGTTTGAAACTTGAAAAGATGTTGGGCTTAATTTACTGGCAGTGAGGAGACACTCGGGGTTTCTTTTTGGCATAGGAATAGCATGATGTGCATCATGTATATAGAGTTGCACATTAATAAAATATTAACAGATGAAAGGAATGCATTCCCGTCTTGTTCTTCTGAGATGAAACCAAGAAGCTATACAAAAGGAAAAGAAGGGTTGCAGCGTTTCACACTCCGCATAGTTCTGTGAAAAGTAAGAATTGGCAATGCCTAGTTCCGTGCCACTGTTTCTGGATTCTCCAATGATTCCCTGGGCTGGTGGAATCAGAGAGGTGTGACAAGAAGCTGTTTTCCCCAAATGACTCAGCTGCCAGGTGTTACACGCATCTGGCTCAGGAAAAACAACCACATGGAGATCTGTTTGTTACTCAGAGTTCCCTCTAGGTGGCCAGAAACATTCCCTAAAGTAGTTAAATGAAAGAAAAAGAGAAGGTCAGAAAAAGCATCCACAAATACTGAGCTGCTTAGCTGTGTATGTGGCTGTTTGAAAAGTTTCCTGGACGCGTGTTCAGGGGGAGAAAAGCCTAATCCTTCAGGTCCCTATCTGCTGAGGGTCGAGTGAAGATTCTGGGAAGTGGGAGTAAGTAACATTCACATTGATTAATATAAAAATAAGACAATGACAAAACCAAACATATTTACTAATAAGTAGTCCTTGGTATTGTGGATGTGCTTATTGCATTTCCCTCTGTGTACTGCTTGTCATAAGATAAAAATGATGCAAGGACACAGACGGAAGAGGGGTATGCTTAGAATTGGGCAGGAGAGGCTGGTCGCAGTGGCTCATACCTGTAATCCCAGCACTTTGGAGGCAGAGGAGGGCGGATCACGAGGTGAGGAGATCGAGACCATCCTGGCTAACATGGTGAAATCCCGTCTCTACTTAAAAAAAAAATACAAAAAATTAGCCGGGCGTGATGGCAGGTGCCTATAGTCCCAACTACTTGGGAGGCTGAGGCAGGAGAATGGCATGAACTCGGGAGGTGGAGCTTGCAGTGAGCTGAGATAGCGCCACTGCACTCCAGCCTGGGCGACAGAGTGAGACTCCGTCTCAAAAAAAAAAAAAAAAAAAAAAAAAGGGCAGAAGAAATACCAGCACCCATCCACCGAGTCTTGGTGGGGTCTGTGAAATGCCTCATCATTTCTGGATGCTCCAGAACTGGCTGACACAGGCTGCTCTGATGGACACAGGGATATGAGGTGCCTGGAGGCTTCAGGGACACTTATGAAATGTCATTCTAGGGCTGGTTAAGTCTAAAGACGACAGGGAGTGTAAGTTAAAATTGCTCAAATCAATAGCCAGGCACAGCAAAACATTCCTGTAGTCCTAGCTACTCAGGAGAAGGCTTAAGTCCAGGAGTTCAAGACCAGTCTGGGCAACATAGCAAGACTGGTCTCTTAAAAAAGGTTACTCAAATCACAAAGAGAGCCAGAGTTCATTTAAACTAGTGATCTTAAAAAACTTTGATAAGGGCAAATGATTGTTACCAGAATTACCTGAGGCATTTATAAAACTTTTTACTATGGAAGAATCAAAACACATACAGAATAAACAGGAGTGATGTCACTGAAAATGACTAAGTAGGGAACTTCAAAAATCTGTTTCCATTAAAGCAGTGATTTAACTGGCAAAAACTGTCAATCAAATTTTTCAGAGCTCTGGAATCCAATAAAAAAAAGTTACAACAAGTAGGTGAATGCTGGTTGAATGAATGAAGAAAGAAGCTGCTGAATTTGGGGAAGAGAGCACTGGGTTGTTTTAACTTATTCACCAAGCCCCACTCAGTTCGGCAGCAGCTGTGAAGACAGCGATCTATATTCCTGAAAAAGGTTGCTGGTACTAGCAGGAGCAATGCTCTTATTCTTATTTTCAAAGAATTGTGGTTGTGTGTTTTAAGCTGCCTGGTGGCTCCCTGAAAGATAGGCTCAGGGCTGGCCTTTGTTTTTCTTGACTTGGATCTTTCTCAGGGCCAAAGTGGCTGGTCGAAAGCATTTAAAAGCTGCAGACACCTGTGGCAAGAGATAAAAGTCAGGGCGAGCAGTAGATGGGTAATCCTGGGAAGGAAGAGGCGGCTAGGGGAGGAGATACATGGGGGAGTAAGGGCTTTGAGAAGCTCCTGTGCATACTGGGGAATCTAGAAGGCCACCACATACTCAGGGCTGGATACATGCCCATGGAAGACCTGAGGAAACCCCAAGCTTTCACTTCTGGCTGACCTGTAGGTTTCCTGAAAGCAGGAAGTGAAGGCTAAGGCAGAATCGTAAATGGCTTGTGTTTGTAGAAGTGCCCCATCACAGAACCAATATACAAAGACTGGGAGGATAGTTTTTCATTTTTCTTTGGCTCCAGGTGTTTAAGGACACCTCTGTCATCTCATTAGCTGACCACTAAACATAACAGAGACTTCAGTGGCCATGCATGACAAAGAATACAGTCTTTACACACACACTAAACAATAAACACAATGGTATATGAATCCATCATCCTGCTCCCACAATTATCAATTTGGCTCCCATAAGTCTGGGGCCATTTTCAGGTTGTGGAACTGAGTGCAGCATCTGACATACATTAGGAACTGTGCAAATGAAATGGGCAAGAGGCAAAGTGAGTCTACCTAGGACAAAGCCCTCCACAGCATCTAAGCAGGGTAAATGACTCTGGTGCAGATGGAGATCGGCCTTGCTTTCCAGAGCCATGAAGGGAAGGCTCATCCCAGTGCTGGTGGCTGCCTGTGCGAAGTTGTGATTTAGAGAATTTTATAGCCCTGTTTTCAGATGTTCACTCACCATTTACTGCTGTGCTGCTAATAAACATCTTGTCATAATGATAAATGCGGCAACCCGAGGGGGACTTGGGAGCCATGTTTAAAGAGCCTTGTGTTCTGCAGAATACCAACCCTGCCTGTGGATCAGAGAGCCCCAAATTTATTTTTAAAAATCTGTCTTTATTGTTGATGTGACTGAAATCCAAGAGAGGCAAACTGTAACTTTGTTGGAAACCTCCAAAGGGAGGGGCCCCAGGGGCTGCAGGGAGCTGTCCAGGGTCCTGTGGCTGGAGAGAGGATGGCACAGCGGCCTCTGGACACTGTGGGGCATTCTTCCAGAGTTTGTGGTGAGCTTTGGTCAGGAGGAAAGAGGAAGCCTCCTTGGTGACAGATTTCCCAAGGTTCCCAAACTGAGATGCCACACTCCTCAGTGCCCAAGTATGTGGTAAGAATAGGAGTTGAGACAACTGGGGAAAGCCTGGCCCTCATGGTGCAGTGAAAGATGCTTCAGGCAATGATAAAGATTTCCCCTAGTGCCCATGCTTTTGCGTTGCAGAGATGGTGCCACATGCCACAACCCTGTGGGTTCAGTCTTCTGTTGACACCCTCTTAGCTCTTCTTCAGGTGCCCCTCCTTCCCCTTCCTCCTCTCTTTTCCTCCCCTCATCCTGTCCTTCCCATCCTTCTCCTTTCTACCACACCCACGCTTCACACCCGCTGCACAGTGGAAGGCTGAGATGGGACAAGGGCCAGGATACAGAGGCCACTTGCAGGTGGGCATTGTGTTGTTTATGATGGGAGGAAAGAAAGCACCCACAGGAAAGTGAAAAGCTTCAAAGTGACTGGCAGCTGGGAAGAGGCCAGTTTGGGCTTGCCAACTTTGAATTCAGGCAGCTGGTGAACTGCCTGTTGCCCATGACATTGGCATTTCAAGAGTAATGAGGAAAATGTAGAGAGATGTTGGTCTACTTTATCTTAGAGAAGCAATAGGCCTCAATTCTTTGAATTGAGGGTTTCATTTGAAAATGAGAAGAGATACGTTTTATTCTGATGCTCACATCCAAGATGAAAAGAGAAAGCTCCATGTTCTCAGCAGGAATTCAGTGCTTCAGGTGGCAGAATTCTTTGGTTCAGGAAACCTCTCAGCATCCCTGTGTGTAGGGTTAAGGCTTGTCTAAGTCCAGAGAGACAGTCAGGTTGTATAGTCATAACTCAGGGGCCTGGGTTCTTTCTTCAAGTCTCACACAGCAACAGTAGCTTCTGGGCAGGGTCAGCACACTTCCAGAGGCAGAGGCCAATCTTCTAGCTATCTTCTAGCACTACAATAGTGTGGCTGTGCTGTGCAGGTGAAGCACTACAATGATGTGGCGAAAACTTGGAGGCAAGAGTAACTATCTTCTAGCACTACAAACACAATTCAACTAATAGTAGACTCAGCTGGGTTAAAAAACATCTTTTTTTGATACTTAAATATTCCAAGGAAGGACTAAGACACACTGAAATGCAGAGTTCCTTGACATTTTTTATGCAGAGAAGCTGAGGCTCTGGGGCCTCCTTCCAGTTGGAATGGCACAGGGGACGCAGGGAAGGAGGCAGCTGCTTTCCTCTGGCACCAAGACTTTTGAGATGCTGGCAAACTCTAGGTCCTACCTTGATCCCAGAGGCAGGCTGAAATTTCCATAGCTCTGGAGCCATAGGAAAGAAGAATTGCTAGCAGCCTCTGGCTTTACCTTTTAATGTTTTGGCAATGTGGTGTAAGAACACAGGCTTTTAAATCACAAACTTATGTTCAAATCTCAGCTTCCCTGCTTCATAGGTAGGAAAGTCACTCATTTTTGTCTATCAAATAAGGAGAAAGACGTGACCCCCTAATGTGTCGTAGGATTCAGTGAAGTAGCATATTGTAAACAGCAGGCACACAGTAGCCCCATGTCAAGGTTAGATTCTCAGCAGAGACATAAATCAAACCCTCTATCAATAATGATAATTTTCTTCTCTCCAAACTGATGCTTCTTATTTATGTCTTACATCTTATTGAATTGTCTAGAATTTTATAAACAAAATAAGAAACCATGATAGAAATAATGGGAATCTTTGTTTGAGGCCTCTAGTATTTTACAGCTAAAAATAAAGTCAGTTGGAAAGAGAATCTCTTTATCATATTGAGAAATGACTCATCTCTTCTTGCATTTTAAAATGTTTATTTAGAATGCATTTGAATTTTATTAAATGCCCTGTTGAAATAATCATATGCCTTTTTTTTTTTTTTTAACAGAATCTTGCTCTGTTGCCCAGCTGGAGTGCAGTGGTGCAATCTTGGCTCACTGCAACCTCTGCCCCCTGGGTTCAAGCAATTCTGATGCCTCAGCCTCCCGAGTAGTTGGGATTATAGGCATGCACCACCATGCCCAGCTAATTTTTCTATTTTTCTTAGAGACAGGGTTTCACCATGTTGGCCAGGCTGGTCTCAAATGCCTGACCTCAAATGACCTGCCCACCTCAGCCTCCCAAAGTGCTGGGATTACAGGCATGAGCCACCGTGCCCGGCCAGTCATATACTTTTGTCATAGACAGTTATGTGCTGCAAAATGATGTTTCAGTCAAGGGTGTCATAAGATTATAATATTTTAGCAGTCCTTTATCTGTGTTTAGATATGTTTAAGATACACAAGTACCTACCATTGTGTTACAGTTGCCTACAGTATTCAGTATAGTAATATGCTATACAAGTTTGTAGCCTAGGAGCATCAGGCTATACCATATACCCAAGGTGTGTAGTAGGCTCTATCATCTAAGTGTGTGTAAGTACACTCTATGATGTTCGCATAATGACAAAATCACCTAATGATACATTTCTTATTTGTTCGTTTGTTTGTTTGAGATGGAGTCTCACTCTGTTGCCTA
The DNA here is from genome assembly GCF_028885655.2 of Pongo abelii. Lineage (NCBI taxonomy): Eukaryota > Metazoa > Chordata > Mammalia > Primates > Hominidae > Pongo > Pongo abelii. Next base: position 84,227,137 of record NC_071985.2, on the reverse strand, counting down.
GGCTGGAGAGTAATGGCATGATCTTGGCTCACTGCAACATCTGCCTCCAGGGTTCAAGTGATTCTCCCACCTCAGCCTCCCAAGTAGCTGGGACTAAAGGTGCACATCACCATGCCTAGCTAATTTTTGTATTTTTAGTAGAGACGGGGTTTTGCCATGTTGGCCAGGCTGGCCTTGAACTCCTGACCTCAAGTGATCTGCCCGCCGCAGCCTCCCAAAGTACATTACAGGCATGAACCACTGCGCTTGCCCCCAATGATGCATTTCTCAGAACATATTTCTGTCATTAAGTGATATGTGACCGATAAGTGGTGATAAGGTATATTCATAGATTTCTTAGTGTTGGACTAGCCTTATATTTATGGGATAAACTTTGCTGTATCACTGGAGTTTTTTTTTTTTTTTTTTTGAGATGGAGTTTCGCTCTTGTTGCCCAGGCTGGAGTGCAATGGCACGATCTCGGCTCACAGCAACCTCCGCCTCCCGGGTTCAAGCCATTCTCCTGCCTCAGCCTCCGGAGTAGCTGGGATTACAGGCATGCGCCACCACGCCCGGCTAATTTTGTATTTTTAGTAGAGACGGGGTTTCTCCATGTTGGTCAGGCTGGTCTCGAACTCTGGACCTCAGGTGATCCACCTGCCTCGGCCTCCCAAAGTGCTGGGATTACAGGCCACCTGTAATCCACCACCACCGCCTGGTGCGGTGGCCACCGCCACCGCGCCCAGCCTGGAGATTATTTTTTAATGTACCGAACCCACTCATAATATTTCAACTTGTTCTCCTGTCTCTACTCTTTTAGTCCAAACTCTACACAGCGGCCAGACTTATCTTTCTAAAGTGTAAATCAGATCAATTCACTCCCCTGCTTAAATACCTTCACTGATTTACCATTAATAAAATAGAACTTCCTATCACAACCTGTAAGACCTTTTATTCTCTGACTCCCACCCAGCTCTCTTTCCATACTCCCCCTGGTTCCATCCAATAGCACTGGCTTTGAGCATGCCAGCCTTACTCTGTCACAGAACAATGTTCTTCTCCCAGATTTTTTCTGGACTATTACTTTCTCATTATTCATAACCCAACTCAAACGTCACCTTCTTAGAGAGGCTCTTCCTGAGCTTTCTAGTTAGGCAGCTTTGTAATACCTCTTGATTACATTATCCTATCTTATTTTCTTAGAATTTTCCTATACCTGAACTTAAATTACTCTGTTTATGCCCTGATTGTCTGTCTCCTCCCACTAGGACGTATGTGCCTTGAGAGCATGGATTTCTGGTCTGTCCGGCTCACTGCTCCTCAGAACTGCTGCCTAGTGAATGATGGGTGCTTAATAAATATATTCACAAATAAGAATGACCTATTATATTCCCTTTTTATTTTGGTCATTTGTCTGGTTTTCCAATAACTTCAAAGCCTTAATTGGATGCCTTCTCATCCTTTTCTGTGCCTGTGATCAGCTTACATGGCCCAGGACCCTCAGAGTGGAACGGGACCTTACGGATTAGTTTCCTGACTTATTCAGTGCAGGAAGCCTCCTGTCCCATCCTGGCAGATGACTGTCCAGTCTCTGAAGATTTTTCTTGTTCTTTGAGATGGAGTTTTGCTCTTGTTGCCCAGGCTGGACTGCAATGGTGCGATCTTGGCTCACTGCAACCTCTGCCTCCCATGTTCAAGCGATTCTCCTGCCTCAGCCTCCTGAGTAGCTGGGATTACAGGCGCCCACCACCATGCCTGGCTAATTTTTTGTATGTTTTTAGTAGGGATGGGATTTTACCATGTTGGCTAGGCTGGTCTCAAGCTCCTGACCTCAGGTGATCCACCTGCCTCAGCCTCCCAAACTGCTGGGATCACCCAGCATCTGAAGATTTTTCTAGGAGCTGGTATGTGTATGGAATTGCTCTACTTCCAGTTTTAGCCCTAAGATCTTCTCTTTACTTTTCTGGGGGTAAATTATTGCAATGGGAGGCCTGATGACTTTTTGAGACCAAGGGTATAAAGACATAAAGAGAGCCATAGGGAGATGTCTAACTGGAGTGATCTCTTATCCACCATAAATGTCTTTGGGCCATGGAAGCAAGCCCTGGTCATGGTAGCCAACCTCCCCAAGACCGGATGAAGTCCCTATAGTATGCCCTTTGTTTAGTTTGGAGATTCTTGTTCTAAAAATGTAGATATATACTGTACTTCCCTTTTCTTTTCTGCATTTATTAAGTCTTTCTTCCTTTTTCTCAAAAACATTTTGCTATTTATCCATGGCCTTTGGGGTCCTGGGGACAATAGAAAGGAAGTAAACAACAACAAAAATGATCTTGGTGACTACCCACCTCTGCAAAGGAATTTCCCATTTGGTGGCGTAATTCTTATTGATGTCTCTGTTTTGTTTTTTCTCTTGATTGTGAACCCCTGGGTGAGGGCTGGTGGCTTATTGTCTTTGAATGTCAGTGTCTGTCAGAGAGCAGGGACTGGGTTCATATTGATTAAAGGACCCCTCTTTTGGATCACCAGTGACATCAAGGGTATGTGTGTGCCACACCAGGAAAAATCACAGGCTCCTGAGTCATTTGAACTAAGGTTTGAACCTTGAAGCTGTTACCCACTGCCTGAGTGATCTTGGGTGTGTTGCTTTAATATTTTCTAAGCTTTAGGGTTTTTTTTTTCCATGCAAAATGGAGATCATAAAACCTATACCTTACAGGCTTGTAGGGAGGATTAACCAAAAAATGGTTTGTAAAGTGCCTGCACTTAGTAGGTGTCCTGTGACCCATAGTCACTAATATTAATCTTTCATGTACTCTCAAGACCTCCAAGCAGGGCTCAGTTTATTTATCCTGGCTAATTATCATCAGCAAGGAGGCCTCCCAACCTTCTCATTGGGCGTAATTACCCAAGTGAAGTCATCCACAGGGAGTGGAGCTGCCATCTGCTCTGAGGCCTCACAGGCTGGGCCTCCCCTCCCACTTCTGGAGCCCAGGAACAGATGTGGGAGGCTGAACAGGCAAGACTTCCATTGCTGTGGTTAGCAGCTGAATTTCTGGAATTTCCGCTAACAGCTCAAATCAGAAAGCTAGAATAGCTGTATATTTCCCTGGGGCCTGCCAGGGCTTTATACATGTGTGTAGGAAGCCCCTTTTCTTCTTCCTCCCCTCCTCACCAACTTTTTTTTTTAATTACTGAAATTTTCTGTCAATGGTGATAATATAGGAAAGGTGCAGCAGGTTGGGACCCAGCAAAATGATCTTTGGGGCCTAACATTCTTTGTCTCCAGGAGATCCATGGTGTAGAAAGAGCAGCAGTAAACAGGGAATCAGGAGGTCTGGAGTTAGGAACCAGCATTTTTGTTAATGCGTCCGGGGCTGTGGCAAGTCACTTCACATATCTTGGGCTCAGCATCCTCATACATGTGATAAGGGGTGGATCTAGATGAGTTCCAAGATCTTTTCTGTAAAGATCCAAGTTCTCTTTCTGTATTTCTGGGTCTCTTTCTGTAAAGGTCCATGTTCTCTTTCTGTATTTGTGGGTCTCTTCCCACATTATCCCAACAATGGGACAGTGTCCCTGAGCCTATGCTCCATTCCCTGGATTGGCCTCTGGTTACTGAATCTTCTATGATGTGTTAGATGATGGAAGTTGTCACATAAACTTATCATTGTCCTAGGGGCCTTTCTTGGACAGATATAGTATTTTCAAACATACAAGATAGGTTTTCTAACATTGGAAATTCAAACAGTGTACAGAGCGTTGGGGGAGACTACGTGTGTGTGACAGATTGAGCCAGGGCTGGAGGGGCATGGTGAGAAGAGCAAAGCCCTGCCAGCCATCCCTTGGATCTTCCATGGCCACTATGTTCAGACCTACGTATGCCCTTGTGTGGTCTGACGCTTTGTTCTAACACAATGGCTGTCACTCATTGAATACCTGTTGTGTACCAGGCATTGCTCTGGCTAGTTTCTAATCCTCATAGGAACCCTGCAAGGAGGGAGTTACAGTATTTATCACTTATAGCTTCAGATATTCTCAAGTACCCTAGAGGTCCATGTGGTGCAGCAACCTGCAATGTTGAGTTTGCTCCATTTGCTGAGAGGCTGGGTGCAGAGGGAAGTTACCTGCCTGGTGAGGGAGGCTTGCTCACTGCTCAATGCCTGCACCTCGACCCCCTCAGAAGTCATGACTCTTGAAATAATAGTTTAGTTCTTTGGTGGAAAATGGCCTCTGAAAAAAAGCCAGTTACTAGTGTTGAGGATGTGGGTGAAAAGAAAATAATGAGGGCCAAGAAGGTGGACCAGAAAACAGAAATTTGAGATAAAAACTGGAAGGTTGGATTTAGCAGTGGCTCAGGTTCATAATGCAACTGAGAGAGCTCACCACATTTTCTTTATAGAAATGAGACAAAGTGATTCAAAGGCGCTGTAAGGAATGTTCCAGCCTGTGCAAATGATAACCTTTGAGTACCATGTGGAAGGCACTCAAAATGCAGGTTACATGGAGTGTGGGTCACGAAGGCCAATGAGCCCCAAAGCCCCGTTCTCAAGGAGTTTATGTCTAGCAGAGACACAGACAAATAAATGGCCAAATATTCTAGAAAATTCTATAAGATAAATACCCATGACTGGGATGCTTAAAGGGCTATCAGAATTCACAGGATACATTTCTAACTTAGGTCATTCAGGAAGGCCTCTTGGAGGAGGGATTTATTAAGCTAGATTTTATAAGGTTAGTAGGATTTAGATGGGAGGAGGGCATTTTGGGCAAAGGGACTAGCATGAGACAAGGTCTGCTTGTTAGATGGTCTGGATATGGCTGGCACACAGTAGATAGACCAGTTTGGCTTCAGTGTAGAATTCATGGAAGTATTATTAAAGAAAAGCCTAGAGGAATAGGTGCTCTGCTTTATGGGAAGTCCTCGAGTGCCAGCCTAGGGAGTTTGGGTGAGCTATATTATGCTGTAAAAACAAGTCTAAAACCTCAGAAGCTTAAATCAATAAAGCTCAATTTTTGCTCATGCTACAAGTCCATCCCAGGTCAGCAGGAAGCCTGCTTCCTGTCCTCCTCACTCCAGGGTCATGCTGATGGAGCTTCCACCTTCTGAAATGTTGTACTTTGAGACAGTTGGGGGGAGAAGACATGGAAATTTGCACATCAGTACTTAAAGGCTTCCACTTAAAAATAGCGTGTCAGCTGGGCGCAGTGGCTCACGTCTGTAATCCCAGCACTTTGGGAGGCCAAGGTGGGTGGACCTCTTGAGGTCAAGGGTTCGAGACAAGTCTGGCCAACATGGTGAAACCCCGTCTCTACTAAAAATAAAAAAATTAGCCAGGCATGGTGGCACGTGCCTATAATCTCAGTTACTCAGGAGGCTGAGGCGTGAGAATCACTTGAACCTGGGCGATGGAGGTTGCAGTGAGCAGAAATCACGCCACTGCACTCCAGCCTGGGACACAGAGTGAGACTCCGTCTCAAAAAAAAAAAAAGTCATGTGTGATTGCCACTCACATTTTGTTGGTCAAGGTTAGTCATATGGTCGTGGGAAGAGGAGAGAAAGACATTCCCACCATGGGCCTGGAATGAAGAGGACTGGGATATTGGTGAAAATCATTGATTGCCACAAGTAGAGAGGGTGTGGGTGGGCTTCTAAGCTTTTGTATCTGACAGTGACATGACCCCTTGAACTTCCTGCTTCATAGGTACATTATTGTCCATACTGAATGCACTGAAATGGCCTGCTCCATGTTGGTCTCCTGGGGGATTAGTTCTTATTCTTATTTTTTCTTCAGGGGTCCATGGATTGGGTGCTTAAGCGGGATTTGTAATATAGATAAATGAATTTATTTTTTGAAGGATGGATTTGGAGAGAGGATAGATCGGAGCCTGAAGAAGTCAATTATTATATTTCTCCCAGTTAAGTTTGAAGAAAGAAAGATACTCTCCGCAGAGCTGTTTTGGACTTTTTATTGGGAAACATTTTGTCACTCAAATGCTAATAATTAGAAATAAAGCAAAATACTTGTTTTGCTAATAATTAGAAATAAAGCAATCAGTGCTAATAATTACAAATAAAGCAAAATACTTACTGTCTGGAAACCTGAAAACTGCTTGTGCCTCTTGCCATGCTCTTCCCTAAGGGGCCTATGCCCAATTTCCCCATAGAATGAAACATGTGGGAATTGTTCCAATCTAGTCTGGTGTGTCTGGAGTGCTGGCCTTTTTCCTATCCCTGGTCTAATGGGTACATGAGTCTGGTAGCTTCTGGCTCCAGAAGGATTGATGTGGTCAGCCTTGGCAGTGACAACTCATAAGATCAAAGTGTCTTTTGAAAACAGCATTGCTACTGACAGCCCCAAGCTTGATTAGATTGTGACTGGATTAGAGGGCCCTAGTGCAATTAGCTGCTTCTCTAGCTTCCCCTCCTGCCATGGTGGGCAGAGGCTGCCATGCAGGCAAGATGCAGGCAGGGGTATAAATCCCCTCTGTCTTGCGTGCAGGGTAATTTGATTTCTATCTAGTTAAAGGCATGCTTGGGCTGCCTGTGTCACAGTCTGTGTTACTCTCTGCTTTTTGGCAGCCCCAGCAGTATTCTAATCATTTCGCCTGCCATAGAGAAGCTTTGGTTAAGAGCAAGGGCAGGGGCAGTGCAACCTGGGGTTGGGGTCCAGGCTGGGGGAGAAGACGGATGAGAGGGAAGATGGCAGGGAAAGGATGAAAGGGAAAGTAAGGCTGAAGAGAGCCTAGCTCATTCCAGAGGGGCTGTTAATAACCTCTGCACCTGAGATTCCTGCATCAGGTCTACTAGATGTAAAACTCAAAGATGTTGAACTTGTGTTGGGGAGGAGAAAAGACAATATATATATTTTTTGGTAGAACTGTGAGCGGTAGAAGTCACACACCTCAGGAGTAAGGGACTCATAGTTCTAGTCTTACCTCTGCTTCTTACTAGCTGTCTAGTCCTAGGAGGGCCATTTCACATCCCTGACATTTGTTTTCATCATCTGTAAGACCAGACAGTTGGACTAGATGAGCTCTGAAGTCCTTTTGGGGCTAGTATTCCATGAGTCTGTTTGGTAAGTATTAGTAGGGCCTGTAATGCCCTATTTAAAATTTTATAAGGCCAAGCGTGCTGGCTCACACCTGTAATCCCAGCACTTTGGGAGGCCAAGGCGGGTGGATCACTTGAGGTCAGGAGTTCGAGACCAGCCTGGCCAACATGGTGAAACTCTGTTTCTACTAAAAATACAAAACAAAAACAAAAACAAGCCAGTCATGGTGGCGCATGCCTATAGTTCCAGCTACTCGGGAGGCTGAGGTGGGAGAATTGCTTGAACCTGGGAGGTCAAGGCTGCAGTGAGCCAAGATTGCTCCACTGCACTCCAGCACAGGTGACAGGGTGAGACTCCATCCCCCTCCCCGCAAAAAAAAAAAAAAAAAATTAAAAATGAGTAAATAACATTTTGTAAGTTATAAATACACACACACACATTTGGAATCAGTTTATTGGTTAAAAGTTAACCAATAAATTTGAGTTAAGGCTAAATTTCCCCACCTATAAAGTGGGAATAAATATAGTACCTATTTCATAGAGTTATTGAGAAATTTAAATTAGGTAATACATAGAAAGTACTTACATAGGACTTTTTCTGTAGTAAATGCTTAAATATGATAGCTATTGTTGTTGTTATTATGGGACTGTCCACATATATGCCCATTTGACCAAATGACTAGTAGAAAAATATACATTGAATTATTACTGATTATGTGCAGCGTGCCCCACACTCTGGTGGCTCTAGGGGAATGCAACATCTAAGAGCTTCCCTGTTCTTGCTGGGAAGATAAGATAAAAAAATCTGGAACTCTTAAATAGCACTGAGAGGCTGTGTATACTGAATGACTAGGATCAGTAATGCAGAAGTTCAGAGAAGTGTTGGAGAATTTGGAGAGGGCTTCACAGAAAGAGTGAGACTTGAAGGATAAGCAGATTTTAGGGGAGAGTATGGAGTGGACATTTTGGGCAGGGAGAAAGGCAATGACATGAATGGAGTGAACGTGGTGGGTGAGATGCAGTCCTTTCCACCCTGTATGTGTGGGAAGAGTCTTCTTTCATTCCTGATGTATTAGTCAAGCCTGCTAACTACTAGCTTGCTCATAACCTTGCTGGAGCTGGGGCTTGTGTGTGTGTGAACATATTTGTGTTCTTGTGTGTTGCTGTTTTAGAATCTGTCAAAAATATGGATGACTCCCTTCCTAGGGCCAAGTCTTATTTAATTCTTTGACTTTCAACAAGACAGACATTTCAGGAAGCCAAGAGATTGTTAGAAGGTTCACACTGTTCCTTTATTCCTTTTCCAACCCAGCATCGAGCAATAGTCAGATATTATTTGCACTTCTTCCAGGCTTTCGTTAAAGGTGGAATTTTCTCAAGTGTCTGAGCAGTCCGGGCTCTTGAAGGCAGATCCAGGCAGAACTGCTCACAGTTCACAGTCAAGCTTTGTGGGCACAATTAGCACTGGTGGAGGTGGTGGTGGTGATGGTGACAGTGGGAAGGGGTCACGACACCACTTATTGCCTTCCCTGGGGCAGAAATCATGGGCTTGTCACACATTGAATTATAACTCTCTTACCTCAATTGGGATGCTAATAGAAGCATAAAGATCAAGCCAGCCTGGTTTCTAAATAAAGAGGCTTAGAAGACATTCTGTCATTGTTACATTTTCTTCTTTTTCAGACAGCCTCTCTTCAGGGAAATGGGCACCTGATGCTGGTTAATTTACTTAAGAACAATAGACAGGATCATCTTCAATTCCATCTGTTTCCTAAAAGAAAGGAAAAAAATCACTTTTTGGTAATGTCAGAAATTCTGAGGATCTTCCTTAATGTTCTGTCACTTTTTGGATGCCAGCCAGTCAGAGTAGGAGGCGAGGGTGGTTCAGTGCCAGGTGTCACGCTGTGTGTGGGGCTCTGTGCTAGGTGCTGAAGGTGGGTGGATCTTAAGAGGAACTTGAGTATCCCCGAAGCCCTAGTGGAGTAGGTGTTGAGACTGGGAATGGACTGAGAATGGAGGTGTCTCTGGCAGGTGACTCAACAATGACTTCAAGTAGTGTGACCTCCAATTAGGAGTTTTAAAATTCTCTAATAATTATTGATCACTGAATACACTTGTGTTTATTCATCCAGTTTTCAGCTAATATTTTTTCAGGATGTAATGTGCGCTGGGCACTCCGTTAGGCATTGACCCTAACTGTGAACAAGGCGGGCCTGGTTCCTGTCCCTCATGGAGCCTACATTTTAATAGGGTAGGCAGATAATAAATGAGTAAATGGAAAATAAGCAAAATACTTAAAGATTGTAATAACTGCCACAAAGGAACCAAGTGGAGTGTTGTAATGTAGAGGAAAGGGAATACTACTTCATGCCTTCCCTCCACCCCCAGCTACTTACAGCTCCTTTTTCCCTAACCCTTAGGTTTTCATCAAATTTCTGACTATAATGAGAAATTAGAAGCTTTCAGATGTGAACTCCTTCATCTTCCTGCCACTAAATCAGAAAACATTAATACATTTTCTTCCCCCGTTAACAATGGAGTATGTATTCCTTTTCTACTAAATGCCAATCTTTCCATTATCTTCTGGATCTCATCCCTTCTTATCCTCTCAAGGATTGCACTTATTTGATGATTTGCATCCTCTCCAGCATTATCAACCTCCCTTTCTCTGCTGGGTCATCCCTATACTATAGAAGAACACCCTGATATCTCCAAATATCAAAAACCCCTTTATTGACCTCACTTCTCTATCCAGGTACTGTTACATTTGTCTGTCCCATTTCATACCCAACCGGCATGAACTTATCTCACACACCTTCTCTACTTCCTTCTCTCCCATTTAATTAAACACTCAACTTGCAGCCATAAAAAAGAATGAGATCATGTCCTTTGCAGGGACATGGATGGAGCTGGAGCCCATTATCCTTAGCAAACTTACACAGGCACAGAAAACTAAATACCACATGTCCTCACTTACAAGTGGGAGCTAAATCATGAGAACACATGGACACATAGAGAGGAACAACACATATTACGGCCTTTTGGAGGATGGAGGTTGGGAGGAAGAAGAAGATCAGGAAAAAAAACTAAAGGGGACTAGGCTTAATACCTGTGTAATGAAATAATCTGTATAACAAACCCCCATGACACAAGTTTATCTATGTAACAAACCTGCACCTATACCCATGAACTTAAAAAAAAATTAAAACAAAACAAAAAAATAAGTGATATCTCATTTGGGGTTTGATTTGCATTTCACTAACGATTATTTCTGTTGAGCAGCTTTTCATGTGCTTATTGGCCATTTTACATCTTCTTTAGGGAAATGTCTATTCAAGTTTTTTGCCCATTTTTAAATCAAGTGTTTTTTTTTTGTTGAATTGTTCTTTGTATATTCTGGATATTAATCCCTTAACAAAGATGTGATTTGCAAGTATTTTATCCCATTCTGTGGGTTGCCTTTTGACTTGGTTAATAGTATCCTTTACTGTGCAAAACTTAAAAAAAATTCTTTTCATAAACTCCAAAAAAACCCTAAACACTCACCGTACTTCTTCCAATAAACCTCTGTCAAGGTTGTACTTGTTTCTGGCCCCATCACACCTGACCTCTTAGTGCATGCACTAAAATCCTTTTTGAAAACTCTCCCCTCTTGGACCTAGTGACCCTGATCCTCTTCTCTCTTTCTCTAACCTTCCTTGTTCTCTGCTTGTCTGTTTGATGGTTCTTCCTGCTCTACCTCATCTCTAAAAGCCAGTGTGTTTTAGGACTTGCCTTGAGCCTCCTCCTAATCTTTCTCTAAATTCTTTTCCTAAGTAATTTTATCCAATTCCGTGAATTTAAAAGACATCTCTATGCTGATACTGCCCAAATTGTCCTCTTCAGCTTGGAACTTTATTTAAAACTACAGAATTGCCTGTTGCTTACCTTCTTGATGGACTCACATGCTTCTCAAATTTAGCATATCAAAATGGGACACTTGATTTTTTTTCTCATCCACCCTACTGATCTAAGCTTTTCCATCTCATTTAGCACCACACTCCACCCAGTTACTCAATCCAAAACCTAGAAGTTATTATTGATTCTTCCCATTCTTTCTCTCTCCAAAATACATCTTGAAACTATCTCCTTTCTATTTGTGCTGCCACCTGTTAGTCCAGGGGACCATTATTTCTCCTCTGGACTCGTGCAACAGCCTCTTAATGGAACTCCAAATTTCCTGTCTTGATACAATTCAATCATTAAAAAAATTAAACAGTATCTTCACACTCATTTCCAGATATTCTAAGAATTACTGTATTTTCAATCTATGTTCTATTTATCTACTATTGTCCATTTTTTTCAGTTCTAACTTTTTAATCCCAGAAATAAGACATAATACTATTATATTATTTAGACAGTGTCAGTTTGAATTTTTTTTACCTGCTTTCCATTTTCTTTGCTCTCTGTACCTTTTTTTGTATTTCAGATCATCCTTCTGTGTCTTCCCCATTTTTCCAAAGTATATCTTAAAAATATTTTTTTATTAATTACAGGAACTGCATTTCATTTCAGAAGTATGTCTTTTAGAGCAGTTTCTCGGCGGTAAACTCAGTTTCTGTTTAATCTGCAAATGTTATTATTTTACCCTCTTAAAAAGATCATTTTGCTGGGTATGTAATTTTGTATTATTTTCTCTCAATGCATTTAAGTTGTAACTCTGCTGTTTTCTAGTCTCTGTTGTTGCTAGGGAGAAGATAGCTGTCATTCTAATGGCCATTCCTTTGTAAGTAATTTCTCCTCTTATCAAGCTCCTTTCAAAATCTTCTCTTAATCTTTTGTGTCATCCAGCTTTCTACTGTACTAGGTGTAGATTTCTTTTTATTTATCATATCTGGAATGTTTTACTTCCTGCATTTTGGGATCTATATTTCTTACTAGCACTATAAAACTTGTGAAATCACCATTATCTTAAATATTGTCTCTCCTCCATTCTCTGTTTTTTTCCTCCTGGAATTCCAATCATACATGTATATTAGGCTATCTCATTCTATTTTCAATGCCTCTTAACTTCTCTTTTATATTTTCTTCTTCATTTCCCTTTGCTACCTTCTGCCAAGTCTTTGGATATATCTTCTAGCTAATGAATTCTCTCCTAAATTGAGTCTAAAACTATTGTTTAGCCAGTCCATCAAGCTTTTTTATTTTCATATTTTTCATTACTAATAGTTCCATTTCCTCTAAAACTTGTTTCTTTTCTAATAGTTTCTTGTTGAATGTTTATCTTTGTAATTGAATCATTTATTTATTTATTTTTAATTCATATACATTTTTTATTTTTGTAAAGATGGGGTCTTGCTATGTTGCCCAGGCTGGTCTTGAACTCCTGGGCTCAAGTGATCCTTCTGCCTTGGCCTCCCAAAGTGTCATATAAATTTTATTTTATTTTATTTTTATTATTATACTTTAAGTTCTAGGGCACATGTGCACAACATGCAGGTTTGTTACATATGTATACATGTGCCATGTTGGTGTGCTGCACCCATTAACTCATCATTTACATTAGGTATATCTCCCAATGCTATCCCTCCCCACTCCCCCCCACCCAACAACAGGCCCCAGTGTGTGATGTCCCCCTTCCTGTGTCCAAGTGTTCTCTTTGTTCAATTCCCACCTATGAGTGAGAACATGCTGTGTTTTGTTTTTTGTCCTTGTGATAGTTTGCTGAGAATGATGGTTTCCAGCTTCATCCATGTTCCTACAAAGGACATGAACTCATCATTTTTTATGGCTGCATAGTATTCCATGGTGTATATGTGCCATATTTTCTTAATCCAGTCTATCATTGTTGGACATTTGGGTTGGTTCCAGGTCTTTGCTATTGCGAATAGTGCCACAATAAACATACGTGTGCATGTGTCTTTATAGCAGCATGATTTATAATCCTTTGAGTATATACCCAGTAATGGTATGGCTGGGTCAAATGGTAAAATACCATTTGAATCATTTATTTCTTTAAACACATTATACATAGATTAAAAAAAATATTCTGCATGTAACTGTCTCACATCCTTGGGATCCTTAGGGTTCAAAATCTATTGCTTCGTATTTCAGCTGATTTTCACTCACAGTGGCTTCTCTTGTATTTACTTTTTTATTGTGGTTATATATATATAAATTAACATTTTAACAGTTTTAAGTGTACAATTTAGTACATTAAGTACATTCACTGTTGTGCAATTATTACTACTATCAACCTCCAGAACATTTGCATCATCCTGAACTGAAACTCTCTACCTATGAAATAATAACTCCCAATTTTCCCCTCTCAAAGTTGAATCTGGTAACCACCATCCTACTTTCTGTCTTTAAATTTGACCATTATAGGTACTTTCATATGAGTGTAGTCATAGTCATACAATATTTGTCCTTTTGTGCCTGGCTTACTTCAGTGGAACACAATGGTTTCAGAGTTCATCTATTTTGTAGCATGTGTCAGAATTTCACTCCTTTTTAAGGCGGAATAATTTTAAATTGTATATATATACTGCATTTTGTTCATCCATTCATTCATTGATGGGCATTTGGGTTGCTTCCACGTTTTGGCTATTGTGAACAACACTGCTATGGAGATTGATATACAAATATCTGTTTGAGTCCCTGTTTTCAATTATTTTGTATTTAATTGTATAGCTAGAAGTGGAATTGCTAGTTATATGGTAATCGTGTGTTTAGTTTTTTGAGGAACATACTTGTAAAAAGGTGAACTCACTTCTTGATCTCAGTTTGTGAGAGTCTTCAGACCTAACATGGGGAAGCTCCCTTCAGAGATTATTTGCTTTGGTTTTGCTTCAGCCAATGGGGAAGAGTTGTCCTGAGAGAGAACCACATAAGCCACCTAAAGGGTTCTGGCTCAGAGCAAGAGTCCCAGGCTCAGCCTTTTCACCTAGCTATTCTTTCAAATTTAAAAATCTCCTCAGTAGCCTTGAAATAAGCTAGGAAAACCTTACTTTTCTGACTGTCTGACAGTCCTTACTGCCCAACATTGCCTGTCCCCACTCTAAGTCCTCAGTACTTCAGGCCCCCAAAAGTCCTTTGTTTGTTTTTCAGTGGTGGGAAGGTAGCATCATTCTTGGAGACCTCTTCTTTCTTCTTTGAGGTCACTGATGACTTAAACAATGTGTTCTCCTATTTCTGGTCTAGCTGTTTTAAGAAGGAATTCAGAGCTCCTTGTCCATCATTTTTCTTCAGTCATTATTTGCATGATGCTACAAGAGATTGGCTTGTGATTCTCTTTATCCACAGACCTTCAGTAGCTTCCCACACAGTTGTTACCATTGCTTACAGGTCCCTGTGGGACTTTCTTGCCTGTCTCTCCAACTATATTGCCCATCATTATTCTTTATTTCTACCTCCAGGCACACTGGTCTTTTTTGTTTGTATAACCTCCAAGCTCTTCCCTCCTCTGGGTCTTTGCAGATTGTATTCCTTTTGTTAGAAGAGCCTCTCCCATGTTCTTCACATGGTCCTTTCCTTCTCAGTTTACATGATATTACTACAGAAAGGCCTTTTCCCATTGCCGTATCTAACTTACGATTTCATTCGATACTCTCCATCCGAGCCTCTTGCTACTGGGTAACTTTTGTTACATATACATTTTAAACTACTCCAGTTAAATTCATAGGGTTTTTTTCTCTTATGACCCATGCTTTTGTGTATTATTTAAGAAATCTTTTCTTATCCCAATCTCATAAAGATTTATACGTTTCCTTCCAAAATTTTAAAAGTTTTGCCTTAAAACTTTAATCTTTCTGTACTTTTATATGTGTATGATATAAGGTATAATTCTGACTTGATATTTTTTCCCATGGAAAGGTATTTGTTCCACCAATATTTGTGAATTGCCCATCCTTTTACACTGGGTTGTAATATCTTCTCTGTCATATTCTATGTTTCCACAAGTGCATGCATCTATTATGGCCCTCAGTTTTGTCTCATTGATCTATTTTTAAATTTGTATGTTAACACAATTCTGTCTTTATCAATTTGGATTGTACTCAGTTACATACAAGCTTATTGAAACATCTTAATAAAATAAGAGCTTATTTTCCTTTTGTGACAAAAAATACAGAAGTAGGCAGCCTATGACTAGTGCAGCAGCTTGAGGAAATCTTAAGAATCCAAGATCAGATTCTGTTCCAAGATGGCCAAATAGAAACAGCTCCGGTCTGCAGCTCCCAGCATGATTGACGCAGAAGACAGGTGATTTCTGCATTTCCAACTGAGGTATCTGGTTCATCTCATTGGGACTGATTGGACAGTGGGTACAGCCCACAGAGGGCAAGCCAAAGCAGGGCCTACCAGCCAAAAAAAGTCCAGGACCAGATGGATTCACAGCCAAATTCTACCAGAGGTACAAAAAGGAGCTGGTACCATTCCTTCTTGAAACTATTCCAATCAATAGAAAAAGAGGGAATCCCCCCTAACTCATTTTATGAGGCCAACATCATCCTGATACCAAAGCCTGGCAGAGACACAACAAAAAAAGAGAATTTTAGACCAATATCCCTGATGAACATCGATGCAAAAATCCTCAGTAAAATACTGGCAAACCAAATCCAGCAGCACATCAAAAAGCTTATCCACCACAATCAAGTTGGCTTCATTCCTGGGATGTAAGGCTGGTTCAACATATAAAAATCAATAAACATAATCCATCACATAAACAGAACCAATGACAAAAACCACATGATTATCTCAATAGATGCAGAAAAGGCCTTTGACAAAATTCAACAGAACTTCATGCTAAAAACTCAATAAACTAGGTATTGATGGAATGTATCTCAAAATAATAAGAGCTATTTATGACAAACTCACAGCCAATATCATACTGAATGGGCAAAAACTGGAAGCATTCCCTTTGAAAACTGGCACAAGACAGGGATGCCCTCTCTCAGCACTCCTATTAAACATAGTGTTGGAATTTCTGGCCAGGGCAATCAGGCAAGAGAAAGAAATAAAGGGTATTCAATTAGGAAAAGAGGAAGTCAAATTGTCCCTCTTTGCAGATGACATGATTGTATATTTAGAAAACCCCATCATCTCAGCCAAAAATCTCCTTAAGCTGATAAGCAACTTCAGCAAAGTCTCAGGATACAAAATCAATGTGCAAAAATCACAAGCATTCTTATACACCAATAACAGACAGCCAAAACATGAGTGAACTCCCATTCACAATTGCTTCAAAGAGAATAAAATACCTAGGAATCCAATTTACAAGGGATGTGAAGGACCTCTTCAAGGAGAACTACAAACCACTGCTCAACAAAATAAAAGGGGATACAAACAAATGGAAGAACATTCCATGCTCATGGATAGGAAGAATCAATATCGTGAAAATGGCCATACTGCCTAAGGTAATTTATAGATTCAATGCCATCCCCATCAAGCTACCAATGACTTTCTTCACAGAATTGGAAAAAACTACCTTAAAGTTCATATGGAACCAAAAAAGAGCCCGCATTGCCAAGACAGTCCTAAGCCAAAAGAACAAAGCTGGAGGCATCATGCTACCTGACTTCAAACTATACTACAAGGCTACAGTAACCAAAACAGCATGGTACTGGTACAAAAGCAGAGATATAGACCAATGGAACAGAACAGAGGCCTCAGAAATAATACCACACAGGTACAACCATCTGATCTTTGACAAACCTGACAAAAACAAGAAATGGGGAAGGATTCCCTATTTAACAAATGGTGCTGGGAAAACTTTCTAGCCATATGTAGAAAGCTGAAACTGGGTCCCTTCCTTACACCTTATACAAAAATTAATTCAAGATGGATTAAAGACTTAAATGTTAGACCTAAAACCATAAAAACCCTAGAAGAAAATCTAGGCAATACCATTCAAGACACAGGCATGGGCAAGGACTTTATGACTAAACACCAAAAGCAATGGCAACAAAAGCCAACATAGACAAATGGGATCTAGTTAAACTAAAGAGCTTCTGCACAGCAAAAGAAACTACCATCAGAGTGAACAAGCAGCCTACAGAATGGGAGAAAATTTTTGCAATCTACCCATCTGACAAAAGGCTAACAACCAGAATCTACAAAGAACTTAAACAAATTTACAAGAAAAAAACAACCCCATCAAAAAGTGGGCGAAGGATATGAACAGACCCTTCTCGAAAGACATTTATGCAGCCAACAGACACATGAAAAAATGCTCATCATCACTGGTCCTCAGAGAAAGGCAAATCAAAACCACAATGAGATACCATCTCACACCAGTTACAATGGCGATCATTTAAAAAAGTCAGGAAGCAACGGGTGCTGGAGAGGATGTGGAGAAATAGGAACACTTTTACACTGTTGGTGGGACTGTAAACTAGTTCAATCACTGTGGAAGACAGTGTGGTGATTCCTCAGATCTAGAATTAGAAATACCATTTGACCCAGCCATCCCATTACTGGGTATATACCCAAAGGATTATAAATCATGCTGCTATAAAGACACATGCACACGTGTATTTATTGCGGCACTATTCAGAATAGCAAAGACTTGGAACCAACCCAAATGTCCATCAATGATAGACTAGATTAAGAAAATGTGGCACATATACACCGTGGAATACTATGCAGCCATAAAAAGGGATGAGTTCATGTCCTTTGCAGGGGCATGGATGAAACTGAAAACCATCATTCTGAGCAAAGTATCACAAGGACAGAAAACCAAACACAGCATGTTCTCACTCATAGGTGGGAATTGAACAATGAGAACACTTGGACACAGGGCGGGGAACATCACACACTGGGGCCTGTCATGGCTTAGGGGGCAGGGGGAGGGATAGCATTAGGAGAAATACCTAATATAAATGAAGAGTTACTGGGTGCAGCACACGAACATGGCACATGTATACCTATGTAACAAACCTGCATGTTGTGCACATGTACCCTAGAACTTCAAGTATAATTTAAAAAAAAAAGGATCCAAGATCATTCCTTCTGCTCTATCAGTCTTATGTATTTTTCTTTCTAATGGTCACTAGATGGCTGTTGCACTTTTATGTTCAGCATTTTCATTCTGTTGAGGAAAAAAGGATATAGGCAAAGAAAAAAAGGCAAGTGTCCTCAAGTCTGTCCTTTGCTTTTCAGAGAGGTAACAGCGTTTTTTTTTTTTTTCTTTTTTAAAACTCAGTTAACATATCTCTCTGGTTAGACCTGAGTCATATGGACCCCCACCTGCAAGAGAGTCTGAAAAGTGAGTCCTTTAAACTGTTTACATTGCTAAAATAAAATTAGTTTTATTGGAGATTCATAGGGGAGAATGGATTTTGGGTAGGCAACCTTCATGCCTGCCTCATTATCTTTCATTTTTATTGTGGAATAATAAGTCAACTGATATAGTGCATTCCCTTCTTATTTTTCTTCTTCAAAAGTGTTCTGGTTATTCTTGGCGTTTTACTCCTCTGTATACATATTTGCATCAACTTATCAAGTTTTGCCAAAAACTTTTTTAGGATTTTGATTGTGACTGCACTGACTGCATAGATTAATTTTGGAAACAGTTTTTGATCTTTAAGATATTGAATCTTCATACCCATTATTATGGTATGTTGCTCAATTTATTGAAGTCTGTCTTCTTTATGTCATCAAGTTAGGCTTTATAATTACATACAAAATACTTGCTCAGGCTTTACTCCTAAGTGTCATATAATTTAAAAATTAATTTTATCTAATAAATTATTGCTAATATAGGGCTGCTTTTTGTTTTGTTTTTTAAAAATATAGAAGCCTTGCTAAACTCTTTTTGTTATTCTCTGTTGTTTGGGCTTTATAAGTAGATAAGCATATGATAATCATATCATCCATAAGTAATGAAAATTTCATTTCTTACTTTCTGAATCCTTCTCTTTCTCTTTCCCTTCCTTCTTTCCTTCCTTCTCTCTCTCCTCCCTTTCCTTTCTTCATTTCCTTCCTTCCTTCCTTTCTTTCCTTCCTTCTTCCTTTCTTTTCCTTTCCTTTCCCTTCCCTTGCCTTCCCTTTCCTTCCTTTCCTCCCTTCCCTTCCCTTCCTTTCCTCCCTTCCCTTCCCCTTCCTTTCCCTTTCCCTTCCCATTCCCTTTCTCTTCCCCTTCCCCTTCCTTCCTTCCATCCTTCTTTCCTTTCTCTCTCTTTCTCTCTTTCCCTCCCTCCCTCCCTCTGTTCCTTCCTTCCTTCGCCTCTCTTTCTTTCTTTTCTCTCTTCTTTCTTCTTTCTTCCTTTTTCTCTCTTTCTCTCTCTTTCCCTCCCTCCCTCCCTCCCTCCCTCCCTCCTCCCTTCCTTCCTTCCTTCCTTTCTTCTTTCTCTTTCTCTTTCTTTCTTTCTTTTTTTTCTCTCTCTCTCTTTCTTTCTTTCCCTCTTTCTCTCTTTCTTTTTCTTTCTTTTCTTGTTGCATTGCACTGTTAAAAACCTTGAGTACTGAAGCCAGGCGTGGTGGCTCATGCCTGTAATCCCAGCACTTTGGGAGGCCAACGTAGGTGGATCATGATGAGGTCAGGAGATTGAGAGCATTCTGGCTAACATGGTGAAACCCGTCTCTACTAAAAACACAAAAAATTATCCAGACGTGGTGGCACATGCCTGTAGTCCTAGCTACTTGAGAGGCTGAGGCAGGAGAATCACTTGAACCTAGGAGGCAGATGTTGCAGTGAGTCGAGATTGTTCCACTGCACTTCAGCCTGGGCAAGAGAGTGAGACTCCGTCTCCAAAACAAAAAACAAAAAACAAAAACCAAAACCTTGAGTACATATTGAAAATCTGGCAAAATCAGAGATTTTTATCATGTTCTTGACTTTAATGGAAGTGCTGTAAATATTTCACAACTTAGTGTCATGTTTTGCTATGTTATAAATTTTGGTATATATCCTCTATGCTGCTAAAACATACAGTGTGGCCAGTGCAGTGGCTCATGCCTGTAATCCTAGCACTTTGTGAGACTGAGGCAGGTGGATCACTTGAGGCCAGGAGTTCAAGACCAGCCTGGCCAACATGGTGAAACCCCATCTCTACTAAAAATACAAAAATTAGCTGGGTGTGGTTGCACGTACCTGTAGTCTCAGCTGCTTGGGAGGCTGAGGTAGAAGAATCCCCTGAACCCAGGAAGCAGAGATTGCAGTGATCCGAGATCATGCTACTGCACTCTAGGCAGCAGAGAGAGACTCTGTCTCAAAAAAAAAAAAAAAAAAAAAAAAAAAAAAAAAAAAAAACCCATACAGTGCCTTTTTATTTTTAATTTCTAATTTGCGGAGTTTTTTTTTTAATCGAGAAATATATGAATTTTGTCAAATGTTTTTCTGTTTCAATTGAAAGTATTATATGGATATTGTCTTACTCAATTTTATTTTCTTTCTTACTCCATTTTATGTTGCTATAACAGAATATCACAGACTGGGTAATTTATAATGAACAGAAATTTATTTGGCTCACAGTTCTGGGGGCTGAGAAGTCCAAGAGCATAGCACCAGCATCTGGTGCTGCATCATCCCATGGTGGAAGAAGAACAGTCAAGAGGGCATGAGAGCAAGAGAGCAAGAGGTGGCCAAACTTGCTTTTATAACAGGCCCACACCCCTGATAACCAACCCACTCGTGTGATAATGACACTAATCCATTCATGAGGGCACTCATGACCTAACTGCCTCTTTTTAAAATTTTATTTATTTTTATTTCTTATTTCCATAGGTTTTTGAGGAACAGGTGGTGTTTGGTTACATGAATAAGCTTTTTAGTGGTGATTTCTGAGATTTTGGTGCACGCAACCAGTATACACTATACCCAATTTGTAGTCTTTTATATCTCAACCCCTCCCATCCTTTCCCCCAAGGCCCCAACGTCTATTGTATTATTCTTATGCCTTTGCATCCTCATAGCTCAGCTCCCACTTATGAGTGAGAACATATGATATTTGGTTTTCCATTCCTGAGTTACTTCACTTAGAATAATGGTCTCCAATTCCATGCAGGTTGCTGTAGATGCCATTATTTTGTTCCTTTTTATGGCTGAGTAGTATTCTATGGGATATATATATATTATATATAATATATTTATATTTTATATATAATATATATTTTATATATAATATATCAAATATATATAAATTATATATAAATATATAAAATACATATTTATATATAATATATATTTATATATAAATATTTATATTTATATATAAATATATATATAAAATATATATAAAAATATATTATATATATATATATCTCACAATTTCTTTATCCACTTGTTGATTGAAGGGCATTTGGGCTGGTTCCATATCTTTGTGATTGTGAATTGTGCTACAATAAACATATGTGTGCAAGACTTTTTTGTATAATAACTTCTTCTGGCTAGATACCCAGTAGTGGGATTGCTAGATCAAATAGTAGTTCTACTCTTAATTCTTCAAGGAATCTTCACACTGTTTTCTATAGCGATCATACTACATTCCCACCAGCAGTGTAAAAGTGTTTCCTTTTCAACACTTCCCTGCAGACATCTATTATCTTTTGATTTTTTGATTAAGGCCATTCTTGCAGAAGTAAGGTGGTATTGCATTGTTGTTTTGATTTGCATTTCCCTGATCATTAGTGACATTGAGCACTTTTTCATATATTTGTTGGCCATTTGTATATCTTCTTTTGAGACTTGTCTGTTCATGTCCTTAGCCCACTTTTTGAAGGGATTTTTTTTTCTTGATAATTTGTTTGAGTTCTTTGTAGATTCTGGATATTAGTCCTTTGTCAGATGTATAGATTGCAAAGATTTTCTTCCACTCTGTGGATTGCCTGTTTACTCTGCTGATTGTTTATTTTGCTGTGCAGCAGCTTTTTAGTTTAAGTCCCATCTATTTATCTTTGTTTTTCTTGCATTTGCTTTGGGTTCTTGGTCATGAAGTCTTTGCCTAAGCCAATGTCTAGAATGGTTTTTCTGATGCTATCTTCTAGTTTTCATGGTTTTTGGTCTTAGATTTAAGTTCTTGATCCATCTTGAGTTGATTTTTGAATAAGCTGAGAGATGAGGATCCAGCTTCATTCTTCTACATGTGGCTTGCCAATTATCCCAGCACCATTTGTTGAATAGAGTGTCTTTTCCCACTTTGTTTTTGTTTGCTTTGTTGAAGATCAGTTGGCTGTAAGTATTTGGCTTTAATTCTGGGTTCTCTATTCTGTTTCTGTCTATGTGCCCATTTTTATACCAGTACTGTGCTGTTTTGGTGACTACAGTCTTATAATATAGTTTGAAGTTGGGTAATGTGATGCCTCCAGATCTGCTCTTTTTGCTTAGTTTTGCTTTGGCCTATGTGGGCTCTTTTTTGGTTTCATATAAATCTTATGATTGTTTTTTTCTAGTTCTGTGAAGGATGATGATGGCATTTTGATGGAAATTGCATTAAATTTGTTGATTGCTTTTGGCAGTATGGTCTTTTTCACAATATTGATTCTTCCCATCCATGAGCATGGGATGTGTTTCCATTTGTTTGTGTCATCTATGATTTCTTTTGGCAGTGTTTGGTAGTTTTCCTTGTAGAGGTCTTTCACATCCTTGGTTAGGTATATTTCTAAGTCTTTTTTTTTTTATTTTGCAGCTATTGTAAAAGGAGTTGAGTTCTTGATTTGACTCTCAGCTTGGTCACTGTTGGTGTACAGCAGAGCTACTGATTTGTGTACATTAATTTTGTATCCTGAAACTTTGCTGAATTAATTTATCAGTTCTAGGAACTTTTTGGAGGAGTCTTTAGGGTTTTCTAGGTATATGATCATATCAGCAAGCAGCAAGTGTTTGACTTCCTTTTTACTGATTTGGATGCCCTTTATTTCTTTCTTTTGTCTGATTGCTCTGGCTATGACTTCCAGTAGTATGTTGAATAGAAGTGGTGAGAGTGGGCATCCTTGTCTGTTCCAGTTCCTAGGGGGAATGCTTTCAACTTTTCCCCATTCAGTATTATATTGTCTGTGGATTTGTCGTAGATGGCTTTATCACATTAAGGTATGTCCCTTCTATGCTGATTTTGCTAAGGGGTTTAATCATAAAGGGATGCTGGATTTTTGTCAAATGCTTTTTCTGCATCTACTGAGATGATCGTGTGATTTTTGTTTTTAACTCTAATGTATTTAACATTTAACAATAAATGTATCACATTTATTGGCTTGTGTATGTGAAACCACCCCTGCATCCCTGCATCCCTGGTATGAAACCCACTGGATCATGGTGGATTATCTTTTTGATAATGCTGTTGGATTCAGTTAGCTAGTATTTTGTTAAGGGTTTTTGCATCATTTTCGTCAGGATATTGATCTGTAGTTTTCTTTTTTTGTTATGTTCTTTCCTGGTTTTGGTATTAGGGTGATACTGCCATCATAGAATGATTTAGGGAGGATTCCCTCTTTCTCTATCTTGTGGAATAATGTCAATAAGATTGGTACCAGTTCTTCTTTGAATATTTGATAGAATTTAGCTGTGAATCCATTTATTCCTGGACTTTTTTTATTGGCAACTTTTAAATTACCGTTTCAATCTTGTGTGTTATTGGCCTGTTCACAGTTTCTATTTCTTCCTGGTTTAAACTAGGAGGGTTGTATATTTCCAGAAATTTATCCATCTCCTTTGGGTTTTCTAGTTTATGCACATAAAGATGTTCATAGTAGTTTTGAATAATCTTTTATATTTCTGTGGTATCGGTTGTAACATCTCCTGTTTCATTTCTAATTGATCTAATTTGGATCGTCTCTCTTCTTTTCTTGGTTAATCTTGCTAATGGTCTATCAGTTTTATTTGTCTTTTTGAAGAACCAACTTTTTGTTTATCTTTTGTATTTTTTTTTTTGTTTCAATTTCATTTAGTTCTGCTGGGATCTTTGTTATTTCTTTTCTTCTGCTGGGTTTGGGTTTGGGTTGTTCTTGTTCTCTAGTTCCTTGAGGTATCCTTAGATTATCTGTTTATGCTG
This sequence comes from Pongo abelii, assembly GCF_028885655.2. Classification (NCBI taxonomy): domain Eukaryota; kingdom Metazoa; phylum Chordata; class Mammalia; order Primates; family Hominidae; genus Pongo; species Pongo abelii. The sequence goes on along the minus strand of NC_071985.2, from coordinate 84,203,140 downwards.
GTTCAGACTTTTTGATGAAGACATTTAAGGCTATGAACTTTCCTCTTAGCACTGCCTTTGCTGTATTCCAGAGGTCTTGATAGGTTGTGTCACTATTATCATTCAATTCAAAGAATTTTAAAATTTCCATCTTGATTTCATTGTTGACCCAATGATCATTCAGGAGCAATGTTATTTAATTTCCATGTATTTGCATGGTTTTGAAGGATCCTTTTGGAGTTGATTTCCAATTTTATTCCACCGTGGTCTGAGAGAGAACTTGATATAATTTCAAGTTTATTAAATTTATTGGGACTTGTTTAGTGGCCTATCATTTGGTCTATCTTGGAGAATGTTCCTTGCACTGATGAATATAATGTATATTCTGCAGTTGTTGAGTAGAATGTTCTGTATATATCTGTTAAGTCCATTTGTTCTAGGGTATAGTTTAAGTCCGTTGTTTCTTTGTTGACATTCTGTCTTGATGACCTGTCTAGTGCTGTCAGTGGAGTATTGAAGTCTTCCACTATTATTGTGTTGCTGTCTCTCATTTCTTAAGTCTAGCAGTAATCATTTTATAAACTTGGTAGCTCCAGTGTTAGGTGCATATATATTTAGGATTGTGATGTTTTCCTGTTGGACAAGTCTTTTTATCATTGTATAATGTCCCTTTTTGTCTTTTTAAAAAACTGCAGTTGCTTTAAAGTTTTGTTTTGTCTGATATAAGAATAGCTACTCCTGCTCACTTTTGGACTCCATTTCCATGGAATATCTTTTTCCACACCTTTACCTTATGTTCATGTGAGTCCTAATGTGTTAGGCAAGTCTCCTGAAGACAGCAGATTCTTGGTTGGTGAATTCTTATCCATTCTGCCATTCTATCTCTTTTAAGTGGAGCATTTAGGCGCACTTAATTACGCACAGGTTTCTGTGATGAGAGCCATTTTCAGGTCTCTCAGCTGAGGATAGTAGCACCTGCACTGGTGGAGGTGGTAGAGGAGTGAAATGAACTCTATGAGGGTCCTTAGTTATAGTTTTGTTTATTTCTATTCAATGTTAGTATTGAGATATGAGGTACTATTCTATTCATCATGCTATTTGTTGCCTGAATATCTTGTTGTTTTTTAAAATTTATTTATTGTGTTTTTGTTTTATAGGTCCTGTGAGATTTATGCTTTAAGGAAGTTCTATTTTGGTGTATTCTGATAATTTGTTTCAACATTTAGAGTTCCTTTTAGCAGTTCTTGTAGTGCTGGCTTGGTAGTGGCAAATTCTCTTAGCATTTGTCTGAAAAAGACTGTCTTTCCTTCATTTATGAAGCTTAGTTTTGCTGGATACAAATTCTTGGCTAATAATTGTTTTGTTTAAGGAGGCTGAAGATAGGGCCCCTATCCCTTCTAGCTTATAGGGTTTCTGCTGAAAAATCTGCTGTTAATCTGATAGATTTTCCCTTGTAGATTACCTGGTACTTTTGCCTCATAGCTCTTAAGATTCTTTCATTTGTCTTGACTTTAGATAACCTGATGACTATGTGCCCAGGCAATGATCTTATTGCAATAAATTTCCCAGGTGCTGTTTGAGGTTCTTGTACTTGGAAATCTAGATCTCTAGCAAGGCTGAGTGGGGAAGTTTTCCTTGGTTATTCCCTCAAATATGTTTTCCAAACTTTTAGATTTCTCTTCTTCCTCAGGAACACTAATTATTCTTAGGTTTGGTTGTTCAACATAATCCCAAACTTCTTGGAGGCTTTGTTTATTTTTTGAAATTCTTTTTTCTTTGTCTTTGTTTGATTGAGTTAATTTGAAAACCCCTGTCTCTACTAAAAATACAAATATTAGCCTGGTGTGGTGGCGGGTGCCTGTAGTCCCAGCTACTTGGGAGGCTGACGCAGAAGAATGGCGTGAACCCAGGAGGTGGAGGTTGCAGTGAGCTGAGATTGCACCACTGCACTCCAGCCTGGGTGACAGAGCGAGACTCTGTCTCAAAAAAAAAAAAAAAAAGAAAAGAAAAACTTGTCTTTGAGCTCTGCAGGTCTTTCTTCCGCTTGTTTGATTCTATTGCTGAGACTTTCCACTGCATTTTGCATTTTTCTAAGTGTGTCCTTCATTTCCAGAAGTTGTGGTTGTTTCTTATTTATACTTTCTATTTTACTGAAGATTTTTCCCTTCACATCTTGTATCTTTTTTTTCATTAAATTAGGCTTTAATTTCTCTGATGCCTCCTTGATTAGCTTAATAATCAACCTTCTGAGTTCTTTTTCTGTCAATTCAGGGATTTCTTCTTGGTTTGGATCCATTGCTCATGAGCTACTGTGATCTTTTGGGAGTGTTAAAGAACCTTGTTTTGTCATGTTAGCAGAATTGTTTTTCTGGTTCCTTCTCATTTGGATAGACTATGTCAGAGGGAAGATCTGGGGCTCAAGGCTGCTGTTCAGGTTCTTTTGTCCCACAGGGTGCTCCGTTGATGTAGTACTCTCCCCCTTTTCCTAGGGATGTGGCTTCCTGAGAGCCAAATGGTAGTGATTGTTATTTCTTTTGTATCTAGCCACCCAGAGGAGCTACCAGACTCCACGTTGGTACCCGGGGGTGTCTGCACAGAGTTCTGTGATGTGAGCTGTTTTCAGGTCTCTCAGCTGAGGATAGTAGCACCTGCACTGGTGGAGGTGGTAGGGGAGTGAAATGAACTCTGTGATGGTCCTCAGTTATAGTTTTGTTTATTGTACTAGTTTTGTGCTGGTTGGCATTTTCAAGAGAGCATCAGCTGTGGTAGTATATGAGAGGATCACATGGTGAGCAGGGGGCCCTAGAGTTCCCAAGAGAATATGTGCTTCAGCTACTAGGGCTAGTAGAGAAAGACTATCAGGTGAGGGCAGGGTTAGGTGTGTCTGAGCTTAGACTCTCCTTGAGCAGGGCTCACTGTGTCTGCTGTGGGGGATGGAGGTGTGGCTTTCAGGCCAATGGAGTTATGTTCCTGGGGAGATTATGGCTACCTCTGCTGTGTCACGCAGGTCACCAGGGAAGTGGGAGAAAGCTGGCAGTGACAGGCCTCACCCAGCTACTACACAGGCCAGTCAGTCTCACTCCCACTGTGCCCCAATTTGTTTCCAGGCAGTGGGTGAGCAGAGCTAACTCGCCCCAGCCTACCAGCCTCCCGGCTGTGAAAGCAAGCAGGGCTTTCAGGTTGTGCACCTCTCTGCCTGCCATGGCATCTGTGCTGTGTCTGCTCTCCTGATTCACCCCGTCTGCCAAGTTCTGTCCAGGAAACTTTGTGTTCATTTAAATTGTTATAATGTTCAGCTGGAAGTTCCCTTTTACTTGTGGTCTTTTCCCAGTTCCCCTGGTAGCCCTCCCCAAGGACCTTTGTGAGACAAAGTCAGAAGTGGCTTCCCTGGGGACCGAGAGAGCCCACAGGGCTCTTCCTGATGCTACTTCTGACCCTCTATTTTGCTCTGCTCTCTAGATTTGTCTCTGCTCCAGGTAAGGTCAAATCCTTCTCCTGTGATCTGGACCTTCAGGTTCCCCAATGAGGGTGTGTCTTCATGGGCGATGATCCCCCTTTCACACTTTGTGCACTCACAGCTTTTGGGCTGTCTCCCAGGGCCTGCAGGAGCAATCTGCTTCCTTCAAAGGGTCTGTGGATTCTCTTGAATTTCCTGGTATGTACCTGCAATAGCTCTTGGAGCAAAAGTTCACGATGTGAGTCTCTGCACACTGCTCTGTCTGTCTGAGTGGGAGCTGCCATTTAGTCCTGCCTCCTATTCACCATTTTCCTCCCAGACTCTCATCACTTCTTATTAGGATCCATCTCTCAACACTGTTGCATTGGAAATTAAGTTTCTAATGCATAAACCTTGGAAGACACATTTGAATAACATTCTGCCTCTGCTTCCTCCACCACATTTATGTCCTTCTCACAATGCAAAATATATCAATTCCATCCCAATAGCCATGAAAGTCTTAACTTGTTTTCATATCAACTCAAAAGTTTAAAGTCCAGAGTTTCATCTAAATTGGATACAGGTGAGATTCAAGGCACACTTCATCCTGAGGCAAATTCATGTGAGCCTATGAAATTAACTGTGAGCTGTGAGCCTATGAAATTAATAAGTGATAGGCTTCCAAAATAAGTTATCTGCTTCCAAAACAATGCTGGGGCAGGCATAAAATACATGTTTTCATCCCAAAAGGGAGGAATTCCCAACTAAGTCTAAAACCCAACAGGGAAAACAATGTTAAGTCTTAAAGCACCAGAGTAATCTCCTTTGGCTCTACGTCCTGCATCCTGGACACACTGGGGTGGGGATTGGGCCCCCAAGGTCTCTGGTAACCAGCCTCTGGAACTTTACTAGGCTCAGTCCACCCCGAAGCTCTCACAGGTTGAAGTCTCATGCCTGTAGCTCTTCCAGGCTGATGCTGCAACATGGCAGTTCTGCAGTTCTGGGGTCTCAGGAATGGCCCTACTCCCACAGCTCTACTGGGAATTGCCCTCCTGGGGACTTTTTGTGGTGACTCTGACCCCACATTTCTGCTTGGCATTGCCCTAACAGGGACTTTCTGAGGTGGTTCTGCCCCTGTAACAAATCTCTGCCTGGCCTCCAGGCTGTCCATGACATCCTTTGTAACCTAGGTGAAGAAAGCCATGCCCCTACCACTCTTGTATTCTGTACATTTGTAGAATTAGCTCCATGTGGATGCTGTAAAGATTTACAGCTTTTACCTTCCAGAGCAGTGAACTCTGGGTGACACATTCAAACCATAACAATTATCAACCTTGAATTAGTTAATATGAGTTATGCAGTTAGATTTTCTAAATGTTAAATAAACCTCATGTCCTCAGATAAATTATTTTATATAAGTATACACATACATACATACTGAATTTTACTGTGCATCACTTTATTGTGCTTCATACATGTTGCGCTATTTACAGATTAAGGATTTGTGGCAACCCTGCGTCAAGCAACTCTTTTGGCACCATTTTCCCAACTGTATGTGCTCATTTCATGTCTCTGTGTCACATTTTGGTAATTCTCACACTATTTCAAACTTTTTCATTTTTATTATATCTGTTATGGTCTATGATCTATGATCTATGATCAGAGATCTTCCATGTTACTATTATAATTGTTTTGGGGCATCACAAACCACACCCACAGAAGACAGCACACTTAATAAATGTGTGTATTCTGACTGTTCCATTGACTGGCTGTTTCCATTTTCCACCCTCTCTTTGAGCCTTCATATTGCCTGAGACACAATATTGAAATTAGGCCAATTAACAACCTTAACAATGGCCCCTAAGTGTTCAAGTGAAAGGAAGAGTCACATGTTTCTCACTTTAAATCAAAAGGTAGAAATGATTAAGTTTAGTGAGAAAGGCATATCAAAAGCCAAGATAGGCCAAAAGTGAGGCCTCTTGTGCCAAATAGCAAATTGCAAATGCAAAGGAGAAGTTTATGAACGAAATTAAAAGTGCTATTCCAGTGAACAAACACACAAATGATAAGAAAGCAAAACAGTCTTATTGCTGATATGGAGATAGTTTGAATGGTCTGGATAGAAGATCAAACCAGCCACAACATTCCTTTAGGCCAAAGCCTAATCTAGAGCAAGGCCCTAACTCTCTCCAGTGCTATAAATGCTGAGAGAGGCAATATAGCTGCAGAAGAAAAGTTGGAAGCCAACAGAGACTGGTTCATGAGGTTTAAAGAAAAAAGTCGTCTCTATAACATAAAATGCAAAGTGAAGCAGCAAGTGCTGATGTAGAAACTGTGGCAAGTTATCTCGAAGATTTAGCTAAAATAATCAATGAAGGTGGATACACTAAACAACAGATTTTCAATGTAGATGAAACAGCCTTCTATTGAAAGAAGATGCCATCTAGGACCTTCATAGCTAAAGAGGAGAAGTCAATGCCTAGCTTTGAAACTTCCAAGGGCAGGCAGATCCTCTTGTTAGGGGTTAATACAGCTGATGACTTTAAGTTGAAGTCAATGCTTATTTACCATTCCAAAAATTCTAGGGCCCTTATGAATTATGCTACATCTATCTACTCTGCCTGTGCCCTATAAATATAAAAACAAAGCGTATATGATAGTACCTTTATTTACATAATGGTTTACTGAACATTTTAAACTCACTGTTTAGAAATATTGCTCAGAAAAAAAGATTCCTGCTCATTAATAATGTACCTCATCACCCAAGAGCTCTGATGGAGATGTACAAGGAGATAAATGTTGTTTTTGTGCTTGCTAATATGACATCCATTCTGTAGCCCATGCATCAAGCAGTAACTTTGATTTTCAATCTTATTATTTGAGAAATACATTTCATAATGTTATAGCTGCCATAGATAATGATGCCCTGATGGATTTGAGCAAAGTAAATTGAAAACCTTCTGGAAGCCTTCACCATTCTAGAAGCCATTAAGAACATTTGTGATTCACTTGAAGAGGTCTAAATACCAACATTGATAGGAGTTTGGAAGAAGTGAATTCCAATCTTCATGGATGACTCTGAGGGGTTCAAGATTTCAGTGGAGGAAGTCACTGAAGATATGGCAGAAATAGCAAGAGAACTAGAATTAGAAACGGAGCCTGAAGTTGTGACCGAATTGCTGCAATCTCATGACAAAACTTGTATGGATGAGGAGTTTCTTGCCGCAATCTCATGACAAAACTTGTATGGATGAGCAGAGAAAGTGGTTTCTTGAAATGGAATCTATTCCTGTTGAAGATGCTGTGAACATTGTTAAAATGACAACAAAGAATTTAGGATATTCCGTAAATATAGTTGACAAAGCAGCATTAGGGTTTGAGAGGATTGTAAATTCGAAAGAAGTTCTACTGTGGATAAAATGCTATCAAATAGCATTGCATGGCATACGGAAGTCTTTTGTAAAAGGAAGAGTCCAACAATGGGGCAAACTTCTTCGTTGTCTTATTTAAATAAATGCCCACAGCCACTCCTACCTTCATCACCCATCAACATGGCTGCCATCAACATGGAGGCAAAAAACCATATCAGCCAAAAGATTATGACTTGGTGAAGACTCAGATGTTATTAGCCTGTTTAAAGCAACTAAATATTTTTAAAATTAAATATGTACATGGTTTGTTAAAACATAATGCTATTGCACACTTAATAGACTATACTATAGTGTAAACATAACTTTTATATGCACTGGGAAACTAAAAAATTTGTGTGACTCTCTTTATTGTGAATTTGCTTTATTGTGGTGGTCTGGTACTAAAGCTGAATTATCTCCAATATGTGCCTGTATTTTCCTTACACATTTCTTGACTCAATTTGCTATATTGTATTTAGATTTTTTTTTGTGGATATATATCTGCAATTTTTAAAAATGTATTCTCTATGTCGAGTTTAGGTAGCCTCATACTAATCTCATAACATAAATTGTGGAGCTTTCATTCTTAAATAAATATAACAAAAAAATTGACCAAAATAGAAAAAAGCAAAATTAAATCAAAATAGAACAAAAATCCTGTGGCACATAAAAAATGTAATATACAACTGTAAAAGCAGGCTACATATAGCAATAATTACACTAATATAAAAGAATTAAACTCATTTGTTGAAAGAGATATAAGTTCTTTACAAAATGAACACCTTCAATGTAGTGACACCAAAAGTTTAAAAGCAAAAAGATAGACAAAGATATACTAGGAAAACCAAAACCAAATTAAAGCTGGTATAGCAATTAATATTGATTAAACAAAATGGACATTAAAACAAGTGCTATTGGGGGACCATGAGCATTATTACAGAATAATAAAAGTAATAACAATTTATAAGAAAATATAACAATCCAGAACCTGTATGTGTATAACGATATAGTATCAAACTAGATAAAGTGAAAATTAGGATAATTATAAAAATAAACAATTCAAGCACACACACAATGGTAAGCAAACAAAGCAACTTGATACTACTGAGCTGTTGAGCACAACTGTCTGGAACCTACACTTTCTCTAGAGCTCTAATTAATAGAGATAATACATTTCCTAATTTTAAAGCCCATTTGAATTAAAGTTTTGATACCTGCAGTCAAGTATCTTAACTGTTGCACAGTGCTGTGGGTCCTACAAACTCAAGTAGTTCAGGTTTTAATATCTAGATGACTCTTTGTCCTTGCCATCCAGAGTTTGAGATAAAGACTAAACTTTCTTTTTTTTGCATTTTTATTATTTTATTTGATTTTCTAGAGTTGTAATCTTATCCCTAAATCACAGATGAAAAAAATGAGCTTAAAAAGTTATGAAGGACTAAGGCTTATATATTGGAATGTGATTCTTTGTTGCTATACAATTGTGAGTTACAGCATGAATTATTTAGCCTTTTCTCTGACCATTTTATTTAACAATTTTTTTTTTTTGTTAAAAAAGTAGCATTGCAGTGTAAACCTTGGAATAAATACCACTGAGAGGAGGAAATAACCAAAAATATCCATAGGGAAAATGACTGTTCTTCAGAATACAAAGTCTAAGTTCAACCTTATTAATGATTTTTATTCTCAAGTTGTATATTCTTAGTACTTGTACAGCAGATGTCTGACTCACTTTGCTATACCGTCAGCAGTTGTACTAGTTATCTACCGTCATGTAACAAATTATCTCAACATTTAGCAGTTTAAAACAGCAAACCTTATTTCACAATTTCTTTGGGTGAGGAACCCAGATGCATCTTAGTTGGGTCTGCTGGGTCAGGTTCTCTTGTTGGGCTACAAGGAATGTGTCTGGTGCGACTGCAGTCATCCCAAGACTCCACAAGGGGAAGAGTTGACATGTAAGCTCCCTTACATGGGTATAGACAGACCTCAGATTGATAAAGACCAAACTTTCTAACTACTTCTCTAGACTAGAGGTATGGGAGTGAAATGGGATCTTTCTGGTTCTCTCTACATGGACATAGAAACCCTTAAAGCTTCTTACATTTTGCAGGTCTTGCCTTCATTTCCCCATTTTGGCTGACCCCATCCCTGAGATGGCCTTAGGTTTCCATGTCCCAGCCCCTTGAGCTCACATCTAGGTACAGTGCCCTCGTAGTCCTTCTCTGTGGGCCTATTTGGAGTGTACTGCTTTGGCTCTGAATTTCTTCTTTGCTTTCAGTACTTAAAGACTTCACTTTCTTTCCAGCCTGGCTATGTGTGTAAATGTTTTTCTTGGTTATGTATTTATATGGCATTCCTACGTAGAGGCCTCAGGGAGGCAGGCTTAAGCCCGTCTGCCTTGTTGCCAGATCTGTCTCATGGTTTCCATTTTTATAGACTGGGGAACTGAGGTGTTGAGACCTCAGTCTTGCAGTCTTGCTCTAGGGAGCCAGAAGTCACCGAAGCATTTACTAGTAAGTGAGTCTAGAATACAGTTTTCCCCTTCGTACTCAGTGCATATTCCACTGAGTACAGACTGAGGAGGTAGTATTATTAATAACATTATTAATAATTAATATTATTACTATAATATCACTTATTAATAAGTGATATTATTAATAAGTTAAACACAGGCATGTGCCAGAAACAATGCTGTGAGCAAAATGGTGCTCAACTCCAGGCATGATGAACAATAGCTTGTACATGATGAACATCATAAGTGTATGGGAGAGTAGCTTACATTCATTTGCCTTAAAGCCTCAATGGCAGCTATCATTCTTTATCAAAAGAAACAAAGTGTTGTGCATGACCAAATTGTCTTAGGTCAGTTACCAATAGTCATATGAGGCTTGAGGTGTTAATTGGACATTCAAGGGGAGATGTCTAGTAGTCAGCTGGTTGGTGCATGCAGATAAGAAAGATAAAAGGGCTAAGGACAGATCCCTGGGGCTGTGCAACATGCACAAATTGAGGAGACAAAGCAGAACTAGCAAATGAGATTGAGAAGAAATGACTAGTGAGGTAGAAGGAAAACAGAGAATGGTATCCAAAAAGCAAAGTGAGGAAAGAGGTAGGGAGTAATCAACAATATTAAATGCTGCTGATAGATCAAGTAAGATAAGACTGAGAAGTAGCATTGGTTTTGGACAACATGGAGGTCATTAGTAATTCTGATTAGCACAGTTTTGGTGGAATGTTGGGGATATTGGCCTAATTAGGATGGATTCAAAAGGAAAGGATGAGAGAAAGTGCAGAAAATGAGTGTGCAAAACTCTTCCAAAGTTTTGCTTTGTGATAACCATATAGCTGGAAGGAGACATGGAGTCCAGGGAACATTCTTTTTTGTTAAATATGAAAGATATTACAGTGCTTCAGTATAATGATGGAAATGATCCATTAAAGAGAAAAATATAACGATGCAGGAGAGAATAAGATAAATTGCTAGAATGATGTCCTTCTATAAGTGAGAGGGAATGAGATACTGTGGATAAATGGAGAGGTTGGCCTTAGGTTAGGAGCACAAATGGAATTACTGTTGTCAACCATTGGTTCATGAGCCAACCAGAATCAGGGAAGGCCTATGAGTTTCATTCTGCTTAGGACGATTCAAACACCACTGACCCATGAAAACAGCATTCATGTTCCTCACCACACATATAATAATTGTCCTTTAACTCTCTGAATGCTTCTAAGACTAGCACGATATTAAGCTGTTTACTTTTTATTTATTTATTTTTTTTGAGATAGAGTCTTGCTCTGTTGCCCAGGTGGGAGTGCAGTGGCACAATCTTGGCTCACTGCAACCTCTACCTCCTGGGTTCAAGCAGTTCTTCTGCCTCAGCCTCCCGAGTAACTGGGATTACAGGCGTGCACCACCACTCCTAGCTAATTTTGTATTTTAAGTAGAGACGGGGTTTTATTATGTTAGCCAGGCTGGTTGAGAACTTCTGACCTCAATTGATCCACCCGCCTCGGCCTCCCAAAGTGCTGGGATTACAAGTGTGAGCCACTGTGCCAGGCCAGTTACTTCTGTTTTAAAAAATCCCGAAGAGAAGTTAATCCACATGGGCTGGGGAGAGGATATCAGTCAAATACTAGGACTTGGCTTTAAATTCCAGAAGCTGGACACATAGAGAGTGTTGCATACTTACCTAAAGAGAAAGGCTGGTGAGGGGTCCCTGCGCTTCTGGACAGCAGGACCCCATTCAATTATGTGAGTAGAACAAGAAGCTTAAATATAATTCTTAAGCTTGGTCCTTGCAAATTTCACTCTAGGATGTGACATTATTTATTGGAAATTAATTGGGTACTGGTTCTATGCCAGCTCTTGGGGAAAAATGATGAGTGGGCATTGTCTTTACATCTTCAGAACTCAGAGCCCCGTGGGAAGTCAGACACCTACTTCATGGGGCAGAGTGAGAAAAGCTTCCAGTATAGATGTGAGAAAAGGGCTAAGAAGCTCAGGGGAAGCAACTGTAGGACTTGGAGTTAATGGTGGAGGGGTGACAACCTCTACTGATTAATGAGGAGGAGAATGAAGAAGGCATGGTTTGTGCTGGCTTGGCGGTAAGAATGCCCAAGCCAGCAGCTTCAAGGCTAATTGAGTGAAAAATGATGCGATTGATTTGTTTGCTTCCAGCCAAGTGGAACTTGGTCAGTGTGAAAAACCAATGAGTTTTAAATTTCTCCACTTTGAGCCTACTAGATGATTTCTCTACTTTGAGCCTACTAGATGATTTCAGCCTCTTCCTCCAAACATGCACTCTGATGTTGAAATGTTATATTATTTAAATATTTAAATAATGTAACAACTCTGATGTTGAAATAATATATTATTTAAATATTTAAAATGCATAGCTGCAACTAGGCAAATGAGATTGCACCACCCACAATAAAGTATGACGGTCACCCTTAGGTGTGTGGAAGTAGAGGCGGAGGTGGGGGCATTGAAAGGGTGACAGAAAATAGCACGGTTGAATCTGTTTAGGTAAGTCATACTAGTTGTGCCAAAGGGGATAAATTGCAATGAATAAAACAAGAAGCCAGGGGCCTAAGAGGAGGCCGCAGTGCTTGTTCAGGCAAGAACTGGGAATGGAGGTGGTAAAGTAGAGGAAGAAACATTTCCAGGAAGTAGACAGGACCCGGGATCCTATTTCACTCATGACAAATCTGCAGCACAAAAATTGATGACAGTTGTTTTATAATGAGGTTCAGACCTCAAACTCAAGCAGTTTACTGAGTTTGCTGAATTCAAACAGTTTCCTACGAAATCCTGCATTTTAATTTAATTTTAACAAAAACCTTAAAAATGGCAATAATCTGCTAAGCCCCATGTGTGTTTGGTTTTGGGGTTACAAAGAGGAAGAAGGCATAGATCTACCTCTGAGGATCCTCAGTCTCATCTGGTCTAGTGGGGACAGATACAGGAACCATGATCACAGTAGTGTAGGAGAAATGTGGCTATGTTATGCATAATATGTTGTGCGTGCAAAGAGGACAGCCCAGGCCTAACCTTCCCAGTGGAGTCAAGGAAGGATTTCATAATTTCGAAAGATTAGTAGTAGCTTTCTAAATGATGGGTCGGGGCAAGAAGGGGATTTTAGACAAAGGGAAAAGTATGGGCAAAGGCACAGAGGTGTGGCAGTGTGTATCATGTCCAGAGGCATGTGGCATAATGGTAGACAGTGTGGACTGGAGTTAGCGTGTGTTTAAATTCTGGATCTTTCAATTCTATGACCTTGTGCAAGTTATTTAACTTCCTGTGGCTCAGTTTCCTCTTCTGTTGAATGTTGTTATTAATACATAGGGCTATTATGAGGGTTAATAATACTACCTGTAAATTACTTAGAACAGTTCCTGGTATGTTGTAAATTCTCAATCAATGCTAGCAGTTATTATTTGAAAACATATTTGGGAGTTAAAGAAAGAGGGATGCTGAAGACTGGAGGGTGCAGTTATTTGCTGTTACTGCTTTTTCTTTAGAATATTCATGGGCATCAAATACCACAGAAGAGAGGGCTCCTAGGACCAGGCAATGCTTTAGTAAAAAATAGACATTAAATTTTTTAGGACTTGGAGGAGGAAATTTGAACTCCAAAACAAATGGTGAAACCTGGTCTTTAACCCAGGGTGTTTCAGTCCATCCTCTGGAGCAAATCGACTAATTACACACTGCCACAGTTCAACAGCTGGATTCAAACAACATATTCCTCTGTGGAGCCATTCCTCACTCTCACTGATTTTAAGGACAAGGCTTGTCTAATAAATTGGAAGAAATAATAAAACATGAGCCCCCAGTGTAGCCTCTTCCTGGGTACAGAACAGTGCATTGGGTTTCACTGGACCTCCCTTTCAATCTGTGCAAACTAATGGTTCCCCTTTATTCCCCAAGTTATACTTAACAACGGTTGTGTTGGGGAAATGCTGGTCTAGTTGAGACCCCCAGGCTTCCAGTAAAGGAAAGAACTGAAAAGTGCTGAGATTATTTACTCATTTGACTTGTACAACAGTTTATCTTTGGGGCATCTTGTTAGTCAAGTTTCTGAATCAATAATTTCTGCTTTTGGGGGGATAAGAGGATGACCATTTTGGAACTTCTCTTTGTATTTATATTAAGAGGCATCAATGACTAATGAAAGTGCATTTTTTTCCTCCCATCACCTCTACTTTCCCATTCTAGACCCATCAATGTTGGCCAAATCTCACTAGAGTTTCTTAGTTGGTGAGAAGCATTCACCACACTCTTTCTCTACTGGGTCTCTGGGACTGGAAACACAACAATGAATTGAAGAAGCATAAAATAAATGTGTTAAACACCTTCTTTTTTTTTTTATTAAGTATTTATTGATCATTCTTGGGTGTTTCTCGGAGAGGGGGATATGGCAGGGTCATAGGATAATAGTGGAGAGAAGGTCAGGAGATAAACACATGAACAAAGGTCTCTGGTTTTCCTAGGCAGAGGTCCCTGCGGCCTTCTGCAGTGTTTGTGTCCCTGGGTACTTGGGATTAGGGAGTGGTGATGACTCTTAAAGAGCATGCTGCCTTCAAGCATCTGTTTAACAAAGCATATCTTGCGCCACCCTTAATCCATTTAACCCTGAGTTGACACAGCACATGTTTCAGAGAGCACAGGGCTGGGGGAAAGGCCATAGATCAACAGCATCCCAAGGCAGAACAATTTCTCCGTGTCAGAACAAAATGGAGTCTCCTATGCCCACCTCTTTCTACACAGACACAGCAACAATCTGATCTCTCCTTCCTTTCCCCACACTTCCCCCACTTCTTTTCAACAAAACCGCCATCGTCCTCATGGCCCGCTTCCGATGGTCGCTGTCTCTTCAGAGCTGTTGGGTACACCTCCCAGACAGGGCGGCCGGGCAGAGGCGCTCCTCACCTCCCAGACAAGGGCGGCCGGGCAGAGGCGCTCCTCACTTCCCAGACGGGGCCGCGGGGCAGAGGCGCTCCTCACCTCCCAGACGGGGCGGCCGGGCAGAGGCGCTCCTCACTTCCTCCAAGACAGGGTGGCGGCCGGGCAGAGACGCTCCTCACCTCCCAGACGGGGTGACCGGGCAGAGGCGCTCCTCACTTCCCAGACGGGGCGACCGGGCAGAGGCGCTCCTCACTTCCCAGACGGGGTGACGGGGCAGAGGCGCTCCTCACTTCCCAGACGGGGCGGCCGGGCAGAGGCGCTCCTCACTTCCCAGACGGGGCGACCAGGCAGAGGCGCTCCTCACCTCCCAGACGACGGGCGGCCGGACAGAGACGCTCCTGACGCTCCTCACTTCCTATAGGGGATGGCGGCCGGGCAGAGGCGCTCCTCACTTCCCAGATGGGGCGGCCGGGCAGAGGGGCTTCTCACATCCCAGACGATGGGCGGCCAGGTGGAGACACTCCTCACTTCCTAGACGGGGTGGCGGCGGGGCAGAGGCTGTAATCTTAGCACTTTAGGAGGCCAAGGCAGGCGGCTGGGCGGTGGAGGTTGTAGCGAGCTGAGATCACGCCACTGCACTCCAGCCTGAACAACATTGAGCATTGAGTGGGCCAGACTCCCTCTGCAATCCCAGCACCTCGGGAGGCCGAGGCGGGCAGATCATTGGAGGCCAGGAGCTGGAGACCAGCCTGGTCAACACGGCGAAACCCGTCTCCACCAAAAATACAAAAACCAGTCAGGCGTGGCGGCGCGCGCCTGCAATCCCAAGCACTCGGCAGGCCGAGGCAGGAGAATCACAGGAGCCCGAGGCAGGGAGGTTGCAGTGAGCCGAGATCACGGCAGTACAGTCCAGCTTTGGCAACTGAGGGAGACCAAAGAGAGGGGAGAGGGGGAGGGGGAAGAAGAGGGAGAGGGAGAGGGGTGTTAAACACCTTCTCTGTGCTGTGTTCCCAGCTAGGCACTGTGAGAAATAATAGTAGCTACCAATGTATTGAGTGTTTGCATATGTGTGCTTGTGTGTACATGTCAGCCTCTAAGCACTTTACATTCATATTCTCATTTAATCTTCACAAGTCTGTGAGGTAGGAATTGTTATGTCCAATTTACTGATGAGGAGGCTGAAAGTCAGATTTTAAATAATGTATTCAAGGTCATTATTTAGGCAGATGCAGTATTAGGACTTGAACACAAGTCTTTCATATTCCAAAGGCCTCTTCCTTAACCACTGTGATACCCTGCCACCCTGATGCTAAAGAAGCACAGGCTTGGTCCTTGTCTACCTGGGAGACATTGTGCTAGTTTTTATTGACTCTTATAGGAAAAACCTCCAGGGGTTAACATTGGCCAGAACCTTGATCTTGGACTTTTAGCCTTCAGACTGTGAGAAAGTCAATTTCTGCTGTTTAAATCACCCAGTTTATGGTATTTTGTTATGGCAGCCTGAGCAGACTAACACAGATTTTGGTACTGGGAGTAGGGTTAAATGAGGCTGTCCAGAGCCTTGGGGCAGGACCTCCCTGCAGAGCCATGGGTAGGACCACTGTCTAGGCTTATAGGGATGATGCTGCTACCCCAGTGGGCCTGAAGCACAGAGCATTCAGCCAAAGAGGATTTTCTCAAGCCTCAAGATTAAATGGAATTTGCCCTGCTAGGTTTTGGACTTGTTTGGGACCAGCCACTCCTTCTTTCTTTCCTACTTCTCCCTTTTGGAATGGGAATGTCTATCCTAAGCCTGTCCCATCATTGTATTTTGGAAGCCCATAACTTGTCTAGTTTTACACGTTCACAGCTAGAGAGGAATTTTGCCTCAGGATGAATTGCACCTTCAGTCTCACCCATACCTGACTTAGATTCTGGCTGTATAGATAATGTCAGGGAGTGGGGTGTGGTTTAGAAACATATGCAGTAGAATAAAACAAGAACTGACAGGCCTGCTGCTCAGGGCAGACAGGAGAAAGACAGACGGACTTGTGGGAGCATTTGCATAGACTGATGTAGATTTCTCCTGATTTAATTGTCACAAAACAATAGAAGGCAGGAAGTAGTAGTTACCCATGTTACGGACAGTGAAGCTGATGTCTTTGGAGAGGTGAAGGGACTTTGCAAGGGTTGGGAAGGGACATGGACACCCGATCCAGTGCTCATCCCCTAAGCATCCTGGCTGCTCAACACTTACGTAGCAAGTGAGAATGCTTAGGAGATGGGGAAGAATGTGTGTAGCAAGAGAATTGTTCACCTGATTGAGGTGGCTTTAATCTGGAATTCAGGGATAAGGACAAAAATACTAGACTATTAACTGCAGAGGACAAGGAGTGTGACATTGAAATAAGAATAGTGGAAGTATCATTATTCTAAGGAGGAGGAAACAAAGTGTGATAAAAACAGTACCTATAGCTTCAGACTTGGGTCTAGTATTGTGCAAGATATGGAGGATAAATAAAGAAATGTCAACATTTTAATACAAAGTAATATGACAGAATGATTTCTGAGAATACATCAGCACAAAGAACTTGGATGAGGAAGCAAAATTGTGGGGTGGAGGCAGGAGGATACCTAGGGGATCGAAGTAACCATACGCAGGGGTCCAGATGAGCTCAGATATTTAAAGACCATGTATGAGAGATGGAAAGATGGCCAAATAACCAGGGAAACAAGAGAGGTACAGACATACAAAAATAGTATCAGAATGGGTAAAGCCTAGGATGAGCTGCAGCTTGCAAAATTGTTATGAACGAAAAGAAAATTTTTTTTGAAGTTACTTTTGAAATCAGAAGTGGAAATAAGGGTTGAATGATAGGCCCACTGCTTGGGGCAGATGGGATCATGTTAACAGGTGACAGACTGGGCAGTGTTATTTTGCCTCTGTATTCTCTATCAAGATGAATGACCTTAAAACCAAAAAGAGCAGAACAAACATGATTAAGAGTGAATTGAAATCTAAAACAGGTGAGGCGACAGTACAGAGTGGTTCTGAATGAGCTCAAACCCAGATGAATTACTTCCAAGGGAGCTGGAACTCAGAAACACTGTCCTGAACTCAAGAATGATGGAGAATGCAGAGGCCACACTACTGTGTGCCTCCCATCCTCCTGAAAGGGAAAAGGATTAGGTCTCAAGACCTGATATCAACACTTGACAAGATTCCAGAGCCTATTGTTAAGTAGAAGTTGGCTTAGCAGAGGGAATGGTAATGGTGTTCCCTTGGAACTGGCATGAGTTCATTAAACACAGGTGAGGGAGGTCAGGAGATCGAGACCATCCTGGCTAACATGATGAAACTCCATCTCTACTAAAAATACAAAAAATGAGCTGGGCATGGTGGTACGCGCCTGTAGTCCCAGCTACTCGGGAGGCTGAGGCAGGAGAATCACTTGACCCGGGAAGCAGAGGTTACAGTGAGCTGAGATCACGCCACTGCACTCCAGCCTCAGTGACAGAACAAGACTCTGTCTCAAAACAAACAACAACAACAACAAAAAACCAGGTGAGGCAAGTGGAGGAACCCACACTCTTTTTGTGAGGAGGAACTAGGTTGGCAAATGAGACAAATGACGTAGCCAAGAGGTTGATGTTGTTCCTCAGAATGTACCTGTGGAGGTGAAGAAACGTGGCCTGCATGATATCTCTAGAAGGATGGGAGTTGAGTGCCCATTTCTGATGTGTCTTGGTAAACAACCTGAGAGCTGGGGTCTCTGAGGAGGCTCCATCTTCTCAATCGGCTTTCTGAGCAAGTGGAGATAGAAGATAAAAGAGTAAGCATGTGAGAGCCAAAATATCACCTTTATTACTGATACAGGCTAAGCTGGAGGACTTAGCATAGTGTGAGAGCCAATTAAACCCCTCAACTAGACAGACATATCTGTTCAGCCACAGGCAGCATGGAAGAAGGCAGGCTTCCCAGGGAGAAGAGCAGAACTCATGTTCCCCATAGTTGACCCTTCCAACAGAAATAAAAGAAGTAGCTAAATGAGAATGACCAGATTATTCCTCTCAAATTCACGAATCAGATTAAGCCACTACTTTTCTCCCAGGGAGGAGCAATGGATGGTGGGAGATGCCAGGAGTGACACAACTGCAAATGAAAGGAAAGAACAGGAGCCAACAGAAGTGTCCCCCAGTAGATATCATCCTTCCATGCTGTCCCAGTCGCACCTCAGTGTTACTCTGTTTACTTGACGCCTCCTTCACCAACTACCTCCCTCAGTCACTTTCTGGCACATTGAGGTCCTCCATAAATATGGAATGGTTAATATTATTTGAAATATTTATTTTTAAACTGGCTTATTTTTATTCTTGATAGGTCCTGGTTGCTCCTAGTTCCTAATTGCCTTGAGGGCCCCTGATGATGAAATCAATGGTATTTGTTGCTTCTGGAAGAAGACAGCTTAGCAAAGGGTTCACTGCTCAGTTTTGCTTCAAAGTAGAATTTTGTTTTAAAATACAGTCTAACCCCCAGCAGAGACAGTAATCTGAAAACTATTTTGCAAGAACTAGACTGATAAGCTGCGTTGGCATCCAGAGAAACACACTTGGCCTCTTTTTATTCTTGTTGTAAGTTGGATAACTTGGACTAGAATTGTTTTCATAATTCTGAGTGTCAGGGATCCTAGACTGGCCAGGTTAGCTTGGTTGAGGGGTGCATTTGCTAAGACCAAGGTAAAGGATTATGTTCTCATGTACTGGAGTTGATGGGAAGAAAAGCTAACAGAACAAGCCCTCTGCTCCAATGTCATGTCCAGTTAATGGTAGAAACTTCATGTACCAGATCCAGATTGGAACTCAGGCTCTGTTCGCATGACCTCAGGCAATCTACTTAACCTTTGTGAGTCTTTGTGATAAAATGGTGATAAAAGCCTTACTTTTGTGAATGCTCTCCCATGGCTCCCTTAACTGCTGCCAGCCTACCCACACCAGCAGCTGTGGGTACCATATAAGTCCAACCCTAAACCTTGGCTTAGGGAGCCTCCAACTGTTGACTTCTTTCCATCCCCTTCAATTGTTCTCATGTGGAGAGTTCTCTGGGCGAGTCACCCTCTTGGCTGGATATCTCTCTTGTCTTGGCAGGCCCAGTGGGATTTGGTGACTCTACCTCAGCCTATCACTTTGGTTCTGGCCACATACCCTCATAAGATAGCACATCAACAGGCCCAACCAGCCTCCTGGGTCACTGTGAACCAGGCTTACTGAATGTCCTGGCTTCTGCCTTTCTAGGAGGGAGGTCAGATGATTCACAGGATTGCCACAAAGGGTAAATGAGATTTTATAAAGCACTGTGCTTGATAAACAGTGGATACTTAAAAATGTTGGTTCCCATTCTTTCATAGTTATTGTGAGCAAGATGATGGGTCTTCTTATTTAAAATTCAGCATTTCAAGAGGAATGGAGAGCAGGGAGACCTCTTGTGTGAAAAGAGCCAGAGAAGCAAAATGATTTTCTCTTTATCTTAGTTGAAATTTATCACATAATAGCTACTTGGCCTACTGACTGCTTAGTCACTTAATCTACTGTCACCTCCATTAGTCACTGCTCCTGGCTAATTCTTATCATATTTATGATATCTTTTGTTTATTTTTAAATCTATTCTTATTGCCATTAGAAAAACCAAGTTGGACGCCAGCAAAGCAAAGTGAGAAGAACCTGCAGGAGAGATGACATCTTAGGATCAGATGAACTATCAGCAGAAGATTTCAAAATTAGAAATAGTGCTCTGTTGCACAGGGGATGAATCAGAAGCCAAAGGAAGATGGACGAGATTTGGTCCTGAAGAATCCGTGAGGGCAAATGCCTTAGTTTGACGCAGGCAAGGATGGGATCTGATGGGAGGGCCCCAGGCCAAGCTATTTGTGTCAGTGTAGTTCTTCAGGACAGGCTCACATAGTAGCTTTGCAAAACTGATGCTGAAGAATGTCATAGGGTTTCTGGCCAACCTGAAGAAGAGTGTTAATTCTGATGCCTCTCAGGCAGGGCTGGTTTTATGGCAGTTGAACAGGGCCCTACTCTCAGGAGGAGCCAGGCACTTGGCTTAATGCTCAGCTGTCATCATCTTGAAATTCTAAATAATTTCGTCTTTGAACTTGTGTTTTGTAAGAAAACCTGATGGTACAATGGAACATGCATATGAGCAGAGGAGAGATGCCAGCAGCACACGTGCAGGGTAGGCCTAGGCTCCTCAACACAGTAGGCTGGCCCAGCCACCCCACACACATGGCTGGAGCTGTCTGGGTGCTGCAGAGCCCAGAAGGGTTGGCCAGGCCAGGACCTAGGCCCAGATGATGATGGTGGTGGCAGCAATAGCATAAGCAGCAGCAGTAGTGGTATGGCTATAAGAGAGAGGAGGAACGCTATAGGGAGGTAGTGATGTGGTCCCCAGTGGGAGGTTGGCTTGTCTGTTCATCCCTAGTCTGTCCCTGTGGCATCTGTACAGATATTAACTCTCCAGCCTGAGCACCAGAATAGGAACTGCAGGTTGCACATGCAGTAAACTTTGTCAGCAAATTATACAAATTATACAAAATAAAAGTGTACACATGGACATTGCAATAAGGCATACAGGAGAGTCACTACAATTCTTCAAAAAGTTGAGAACTTTTGGGCTTGAAAACTACTTCAGATTGCAAAGGAAGCTCCACAGGTTTAGAAATAAAAATTGAATTTAAAGATCATATATTCAAGGGAAAAGAACACTATTTTCACATGATACTCAGGCTGAATCAACTATTAGTGAGGGAGACAATTTAAAAATTAAGTTTTCCTTGTATTTGAAGACACAGCAGTTTTGAATGATACACAAATCATATTGCCACTTTCAGTTTCTTGTATATCTTCTACAAGTTACAAAAAAATTTCAAAAAAATTAAAAATTCAGAGGAAACATTAAAATGCTATGATAAAGATTTCCATTGAAAATTAAATTCAGATGTACACAAAAACTTAATTGAATGAAGAATTAAATCTTTTCAGAAACATTGTTTTGCAAAAATCATCAGCTCTAGATGTACTAAAACTTATATTTTGAAATAATTTCGCAGAAATGTATTCTAATGTTGTCATAAACTATAAAACACTCTTAATAGTTCCAGTAACAGTTGCATCAGCATAAATCCTTCTCAGAATTAAAAATTATCAAAAATTATGTGTGATCTTGCACTTGCCAAGAAAGAGATGTTGCTCTCAATTATATCAATTGAAAATGAAGTTTCTATAAATTTCAGGATATGAAGTTGCTACAAACCTAATATATGAATTTCCAGAATAACGAGCCAGAAAAATCTTATGGCCAATCAAGATATCATGCTAGTTGTTATTATTTATTGTGTTATGTAAAATTATTATGCCAACATATTATATTTGTGCTATTTGTAAATTTATGTTGTTATAACAGGTATCACTATCACCCCATTGTGTTTTATAATTAATACAATATTTTTTCCTAAAACAATATTTTTAAAGGAAAAAGCTTGATATCTTAGTATGTTTAGCTGCACACTTGCCACCCCCTGCTTTTTGAATAAGGAGCCTGACATTTTTATTTTGCACTGGCCCCACAAGATATATGGCTAGTCCTGCTCTCAGGGCTATTTCTCAGCTGGCCTTAGGTTTCACTGTAGAAAAAGGATCATTTTTCTGGCCTGCTTTGATAAAAGACTTGAGTGAATTCTTATAGAAGATAGAGCTATGGGGATTTCATAGTGATAAGCAGGTGGCATCTTCTCGGAGGCGAGCACCAGGAGACATGGAGTCAAGAGCCGACTCTTCAACATTGAAAGCGCAGACCTAGCACAGGGTCTGGCACCGGCTCAACGAACATTAGTTGAATGAAAGGGTTATGGATGCCATCATCAGAACAGGGGAGGCTCAGTAAGTGCAAAATATTCAAAGACAGAAAACCAAAGGCAGAGGGGACAGGATGAAAACCGGTATGCTGACTTAGTTTCATATAGGGTTTTCTCAGAACACTCACTCTGAGATACTAATAGGGCTCTTATAAAATCAGGGTGCAATGGCAGAGGAGGTTTGGGAATCTATATTAAACCAAAGTAGACAGGTTTTGTTTGTTTTTAACTGCAGTGTTATCAGCATCGCTAACATTCTGATGTGCACTGCGATTCTCCAAGACAGGGATATACTATGTTGTCTTTTCTCCGGTTGATGACTATGGAATCTTTATTGGGCAGATGCTGCTCCTCAGACACAGTCTGAGAAATGCTATTTGGCTACCTTCCTTTCTGATTTCCTCTGGGTAGGATCTCTAACAAATGACTAAGAAGTGGTGACCAAATCATTCAGGACCAAACTCTTAGATCCAAGCTGGAGTGCAGGACCAGCTTTTGATTATGGAACCAGGCAACATGGTGCAGGGAAATGAGCGTGGATCTGGGGCCTGGGAACTGGATTCCTCTTGTCTTGTTAGCTGTGCGGTATTAGATAAGTCACCTAGCCTCACTGAGTCAGTTTGCCCAGCTACAAAATGGCAATAATAAAACCTGTATTATAATCATTGAAGGAGTTATTAGAGACCTAAATAAGAAAATGTATGTGACACAGCTGAGTACAAGGCCTGATATGTAATAGCTGTTCAGTAAATTTTTGATCTCAAATTTCTGCTGTTAACCTATTTTAACTTGTAGGTGGTTTGCAAATATTTTTAAGGTAGCAGAATCCAGAATCATTAATTCAGATGGCTCTTTCAAGAAAACCAACTTTGAAACTGGGTATTAGCCATGCTATTCTGATTGGAGCAAGAATCAGAGGCTGAGCACAAGGACATTTTCCATAAGCTCTACTTTTAAACTTTTTTTCATTAATTTTTAAAAATTTTATTGTATTAAGAACACTTAACATGAGAGTTACCCTCTTGACATATTTTTAAGTGTACAATAGAATATTGCTAACTATAGGTACAATGTTATATAGCACATCTCTAGAACTTATTCGTCTTGCATAACTGAAGCTTCTATGAGCTCAACTTTTATTTTTAAATTTTATGTATTTTTAACTTTTATTTTAGGTTCGGGGTACATGTGAAGGTTTGTTACACAGGTAAACTTGTGTCATGGGCGTTTGTTGTACAGATTATCACCCAGATATTAAGCCTAGTTCCTGATAGTTATTTTTTCTGATCCTTTCCCTCCTCCCAGCCTCAAGTAGACCCCAGTGTCTGTTGTTCTCTTGTGTTCATGAGTTCTCATCACTTAGCTCCCACTTATAAGTGAGAACATGTGGTATTTGGTTTTCTGTTCCTGTGTTAGTTTGCTAAGGATGATAGCCTCCAGCTTCATTCACGTTCCTGCAAAAGACATGATCTCATTCTTTTTTATGGCTGCATAATATTTCATGGTGTATATGTACCACATTTTCCTTACCCAATCTTTCAATGAAGGGCATTTAGGTTGATTCCATGTCTTTGTTATCACAAATAGCATTGCAATGAACATTCACATGCATGCATGTGTCTTTGTAGTAGGATGATTTATATTCCTCTGGGTATATAGGATTGCTGGGTTAGATGGTAGTTCTGTTTTTAGCTCTTTGAGGAATTGCATACTGCTTTCCACAATGGTTGAACTAATTTACACCCCACCAACAGTGTATAAGTGTTCCCTTTTCTCTGTGTAAGGGAACACTTATACACTGTTGGTGGGAGTGTAAATTAGTTCAAACATTTTTGACTTTTTAATAATGTTTTGACTTTTTAATATTTTTTGACTTCTTAATAATAGCCATTCTGACTGGTGTGAGATGATATCTCATTATGGTTTTGATTTGCATTTCTCTAATGATATTGAGCTTTTTTCATATGCTTGTTGGCTGCATGTATGTCTTTTGAAAAGTGTCTATTCATGTCTTTTGCCTACTTTTTAATGAGGATTGTTTGTTTTTCTTTTATAAATTTATTTAAGTTCCTTATAGATGCTTGATATTAGACTTTTGTCAGATGCATAGTCTACAAATATTTCCTCTCATTCTGTAGGTCATCTGTTTACTCTGTTGATAGTTTCTTGTGCTGTGCAGAAGCTCTTAAGTTTAATTAGATCTCATTGTCAATTTTTCCTTTGGTTGCAATTGCTTTTGGTGTCTTTGTCATGAAATCTTTGCCCATGCCTATATCCAGGATCATATTGCCTAGGATGTCTTCCAGGTTTTTATAGTTCTGGATTTTACATCAAAGTCTTTAATCCATCTTGAGTTGATTTTTGTATTTGGTGTAAGGAAGGGGTCCAGTTTCAATCTTCTGCATATGGCTAGCCAGTTATCCCAGCACCATTTATTGAATAGGGAGTCTTTTCCCCATTGCTTGTTTTTGTCAGCTTCATAGAAGATCAGATGTTGTAGGTGTGTGGCTTTATTTCCAGGCTTTCTATTCTGTTCCACTGGTCTATGTGCCTGTTTTTGTTCCAGTGCCACACTGTTTTGGTTACTGTAGCCCTGCAGTATAGTATAGTTTGAAGTTGGGTAACGTGATGCCTCCAGCTTTGATCTTTTTGCTTAGGATTGTCTTGGCTATTCAGGCTCTTCTTTGGTTCCATATGAATTTTAAAATAGTTTTTTTCTAGTTCTGTGAAGAATGTCATTGGTAGTTTGATAGGAATAGCATTGAATCTGTAAATTGCTTTGGGCAGTATGGTCATTTAAATGACACTGATTCTTTCTATCCATGAGCATGGCATGTTTGTGTCTTCTGATTTCTTTGAGCAGTGTTTTGTAACTCTCATTGTAGAGATCATTCACCTCCCTGGTTAGCTGTATTCCTAGGTATTTTATTCTTTTTGTGGCAATTGTGAATGGGATTGCCTTCCTGATTTGGCTGTCAGCTTGGCTGTTGTTGGTGTAGTGATATTTGTACATTGATTTTGTGTCCTGAAACTTTGCTGAAGTTGTTTATCAGCTGAAGGAGCATTTGGGCTGAAACTATGTTTTCTGGACATAGAATCATGTTGTCTGCAAACAGGAATAATTTGACTTCCTCTCTTTCTATCTGGATGCCCTTTATTTTTTTTCTCTTGCCTGATTCCTTTGGATATGACTTCCAATATTATGTTGAATAGGAGTGGTAAGAGAGGGCATCCTTGTCTTGTGCTGATTTTCAAGAGGAATGCTTCCAGCTTTTGCCCATTCGGTATGCTGTTGGCTGTGGGTTGGTCATAGATGGCTTTTATTATTTTGAGATATGTTCCTTCAATTTCTAGTTTATTGAGCATTTTTAACACAAAAGGATGACGAATTTTTATCAAAAGCCTTTTCTGCATCTATTGAGATAATCATGTGGTTTTTGTCTTTGGTTCTGTTTATGTGATGAATCACACTTATTGATTTACATAGGCTGAACCAACCTTGCATCCCAGGGATGAAGCCTTATTGATCATGGTAGATTAGCTTTTTGATGTGCTACTGGATCCAGTTTACAAGTATTTTGATGAGGATTTTTGCATTGAAGTTCACCAAGAATATTTGCCTGAAGTTTCCTTTTTTTGTTGTGTCTCTGCCAGGTTTTGATATCAGAATGATGCTGGCCTCAGGCTGGGTGTGATGGCTCACACCTGTAATCGCAGCACTTTGGGAGGCTGAGGCGGGTGAATCACGAGGTCAGGAGATCGAGACCATCCTGGCTAACACGGTGAAACCCCGTCTCTACTAAAAACACAAAAAATTAGCCAGGCGTGGTGGTGGGCACCTGTAGTCCTAGCTACTCTGGAGGCTGAGGCAGGAGAAGGTGTGAACCCGGAAGGCAGAGCTTGCATTGAGCCAAGATCGCACCACTGCACCACTGCACTCCAGCCTGGGCGACAGACTCCGTCTCAAAAAAAAAAAAAAAAAAAAAAAAAAAGAATGATGCTGGTCTCACAGAATGAGTTGGAGAGAAGTTCCTCCTCCTCAATTTTTTGATAATAGTTTCAGTAGGAATGGTACCAGCTCTTCTTTGTAGAACTGGTAGAATTTGGCTGTCATTGCATCTGGTCCTGGGCTTTTTTTGGTTGGTAGGCTATTTATTACTGATTCAATTTTGGAGCTCATTATTGGTCTGTTCAGGGAATCAATTTCTTTTTAGTTCAGTGTTGGGAGGATGTATGTATCCAGGAATGTATCCATCTCTTCTAGGTTTTCTAGTTTGTGTGCATAGGGGTGTTCATAGTAGTTTTGGATGATTATTTTTATTTCTGTGGGGTCAGTGTTAACATCCCCTTCATCATTTCCTATGGTGTTTATTTGGATATTTTCTCTTTTTTACTAGCCTACCTAGTGGCCTATCTTATTAATTTAAAAAAAAAAACAACAAAAAAACAAACTCCTGGATTCATTGTTCTTTTGAATGGTTTTTCATGTCTTGATTCTTTCAGTTCAGTTCTGATTTTGGTTATTTCTTGTCTTCTGGTAGCTTTAGGGTTGATTTGTTCTTGCTTTTCTAATTCTTTCAGTTGTGATATTAGGTTGCTGATTTGAGGTCCTTCTAACTTTTTGATGTGGGGATTTAGTGCTACAAATTTCCCTGTCAGCACTACCTGAGCTATGTTCCAAAGATCCTGGTATGTTGTATTTTTGTTCTCGTTAGTTTCAAAGAACTTGATTTCTGTCTTAATTCCATTATTTATGCCAAAGTCATTCAGGAGCATGTTGTTTAGTTTCCATGTGACTACATGGTTTTGAGTGATTTTCTTAGTCTTAACTTATATTTTTATCATGCTGTTGTCCAAGAGTGTGTTTGGTATGATTTCGGATCTTTTGGATTTGCTAAGGATTGTTTTATGTCCAATTATGTGGTCGATTTTAGAGTATGTGCCATATGGCAATGAGAAGAATGTATATTCTGTTGTTTTTAGGTGGAGAGTTATGTAGAGGTCTATCAATCTATTTGTTCCAATGTTGAGTTCAAGTCCTGAATATCTTTGTTAATTTTCTGACTTGATGATCTGGTTTTTTAAATTTTTTTTTGTTTTTTGTTTTTTGTTTTTTTTTAGATGGATTCTTTCTCTGTTACCAGGCTGGAGTGCAGTGGTGCAATCTTGGCTCACTGTAACCTCTGCCTCCTGGGTTCAAGTGATTCCCCTCCCTCAGCCTCCTGAGTAGCTGGGACTACATGCATACACCACCACACCCAGCTAATTTTTTGTATTTTAGTAGAGATGGGGTTTTACCATGTTGGCTAGGAGTGTCTCGATCTCCTGACTTTGTGATCTGCCCACCTTGGCCTTCCAAAGTGTTGGGATTACAGGCATGAGCCACCACGCCCAGACGATGATCTGTTTAATACTGCCAGTGGAGTGTTGAAGTCTCCCAGTATTATTGTGTGGGAGTCTACATCTTTTTGTAGGTCTCTAAGGACTTGCTTTATGGATCTGGGTGTTTCTGTGTTGGGTGCATATATATTTAAGATAGTTAGGTCTCCCTGTTGAATTGAACCCTTTACCATTATGCAATGGCCTTCTTTGTCTTTTTGATCTTTGTTGGTTTAAAGTCTGTTTTTATCTGAAATTAGGATCACACCCCTTTCTGTTCCCCATTTGCTTGGTAGACTTTCCTCCATCCCTTTATTTTGAGCCTATGGTGTTAAGTGTGAGATGGGTCTCTTGAAGACAACATAACATTGGGTCATGCTTTTTTATCCAGCTTGCCACTCTGTGCCTTTTAAGTGGGGGCATTTAGCCCTCAAAATTAAATGTGTGGATTTGATCTGTCATTGTGTTGTTAGTTGGTTATTATGCTGGCTTGTGTGGCTGTTTTATAGTGCCACTTGTTTGTATGTTTAAGTGTGTTTTTGTATTAGCTGGTAGTGGACTTTCCTTTCTATATCTAGTGCTCCTTTCAAGATCTCTTGTAAGGCAGGTCTGGTGGTAACAAACTCCCTCAGCATTTGCTTACCTGAAAAAGATCTTATTTCTCCTTTGCTTAGGAAGCTTAGTTTGACTGGATAGGAAATTCTGGATTGGAGATTTTTTTTTTTCTTTAAGAATGTTGAATATAGGCCCCCAATCTCTTCTGGCTTTAGGGTTTCAGCTGAGAGATCTGCTGTTAGCTTAATGGGGTTCCCTTTGTAGGTGACCTGCCCTTTCTTTCTAGTTGCCTTTAACATTCTTTCTTTCATTTCAACCTTGGAAAATCTGATGATTATGTGTCTTGGGGATGATCTTCTTCTGTAGAGTCTTAAAGGGGTTCTCTGTATTTCCTGAATTTGACTGTTGGCCTCTCTAGCAAGGTTGGAGAAGTTTTCATGGACAATATCTTGAAATATGTTTTCCAAGTTGTTTGCTTTCTCCCCCTCCCTTCAGATATGCAGTGATTCATAGATTTGGCCTCTTTATATAATCCCTTACTTTGCAAAGGTTTTGTTCATTTATTTTCATTCCTTTTTTTTTTTTTTTTATTTGAGACAGAGTTTCACTCTTTCGCTCAGGCTGGAGTGCAATGGCATGATCTTGGCTCACTGCAACCTCTGCCTCTGGGGTTCAAGTGATTCTCCTGCCTCAGCCTCCGGAGTAGCTGGGATTATGGTGCCCACCACCATGTCCGGCTAATTTTTGTATTTTTGGTAGAGATGGAGTTTCTCCATGTTGGCTAGGCTGGTCTTGAACTCCTGACCTCAGGTGATCCATCTGCCTTGGCCTCTCAAAGTGCTAGGATTACAGGTGTGAGCCACTGCATCCGGCCTATTCCTTTTCTTTATTTTTGTCTGTCTGTCTTATTTCAGAGAGCCAATCTTCAAGTTCTGAGATTCTTTCCTCAGCTTTGTCTATTCTGCTGTTAATACTTAGATTGCATTGTGAAATTCTTGTATTGTGTTTTTCAGCTCTGTCAGATCCATTAGGGTCTGTTTTATTGGGCTACTTTGTCCTTCATCTCCTGTATCATTTTATTGTGATTTTTAGTTTCCTTGGATTGGGTTTTGCAGTTCTCCTGAATCTCAAGGATCTCATGCCTATTCATATTCTAAATTCTATTTCTATCATTTCAGCCAGCTTAGCTTGGTTAAGAACTCTTGTTGGAGAACTGGTGCAGTCATCTGGAGGACATACAACACTCTGGCCATTTGAGTTACTGGAATTCTTGCATTGGTTCTTTCTCATCTCTGTGTGTGAGTATTCCTTTAACTACAGTGTAGATTGAGTACAACCAATAAGCTTCTTTTCTGGATGTTTTCACTGGATGTTTCCACTCACTTTGTGGAGGTTCTTTATTTGAAACTGACTTCTTGGCTGTGGTTTTAGAGGGGTTATGTTAGTGAGGTATTTTTGATGTTGAAGCTTAGGGGTGTGATCCAGTAGGTGGTGTTTAGGCATATTGGTCAGTTGATAGTCTCTTGCTTGGTTGTGTGGCTCCCCTATATTTTCTCACAGTTGCAGTTTTGTTCCCTCTTGATGCTCTAAAAGTATGGGCTCCTCTCTCTCTTGAGTGCTGGCTGTAGATCGTGGCTTGCCACTCCTGAGCTCCCCCTTGCATCTCTGGGGCAATCTCAGGGTTTATGTTCCTTCCTTAATTTGGAGGAAGCAGAGGAAGGAACTTTAGTAGTGGTTGTGCCAAGGGTCTTTTGTTTGTCTTCTGGGGACTCCACCCCAGAAAGATGCAGGTCAGCAATTGCTCAGTGCAATCAGTTCAGGACGAAGTGTCTGTGCTGTGGGCCCAAGCTGGGGGGCATTCCTTGTGTGGTGATGAGCAGGGGTGGTTGGGTGGGACCCATGGGAGATAGACTGGCCTCCTCTCCTTGGGTCGACTGCAGCTTGTTGGAGGTGTGCATAAGGCACTTAGGGTCTTTGCTCCTTTATTAGTCTGAGGGTAGCATGGATAGTTCCACTGCAGGGGCAGTGGCACAGAGGCTTTCAGTTGCCCTTGGCAGCTCTGTCCAGAGAGTTGCTGAGCTGCTACTGGCTTGATAGCCTCAGTGGGTGTTGGGTGGAGGCCCAGGCCTGGAGGATCCGCCTGTGAGGAGATATGGGAATGGGCACCCGTGTAACAGTCTGGCCACTTTTATATATAGGGCTGCTGCAGCATGCTGGGGGGTCTATCAAGTCCCTAGTCACCTCAGATTTTCTAGTACGTGGAAGAATAAAAAATGAAGGATGCAAAACAGCAAAGATCATGGCCTGCCCCTCCCTCTGGGAGCTCTGCCCCAGGGAAGTACAGAGCTGTTGCCAGCCTGAAAGCATCAGTAGAAGGCAGCTAGAGACCCTAGTCAGTAGGTCCCACCCAGTGAGGAGAAATGGGATCAGGGACCCACTTAAAAAAAAAAAAACAGCCTGGCCATGTTTTTGTAGAGCAGCTGTGCTGTGTTGGGGGCCTGTTCCAGCCCTAAGTTGCCTTGGACTCTCCAAAGCCCAAAGGGTGGAATGGCTAATTGACCCAAACAGCAAAGATGGTGGCATTCCCTTCACTCTGGGAGCTCCATCCCATGGAAGTTTGAGTTCTATCAGAGGTAGCTGGAGACCCTAGTTGGGAGGTCCCACCTGGTGAGGAGGAATGGAATTAGAGACCTGCTTAAAAAAGCAGTCTGGTCACGTTTTCATGGAATAGCTTTGTTATGCTGGGGTCTGCTTCAGCTCCCGGTCACCTTGGACTCCCCAAAGCCTGAAGGCTAGATGAGCTAAGTAGCCCAAACAGCAAAGATGGCAGCCCACCCCTCCCCCTGGGATCTCTGTCTCAGGGAGGTATAATGCTGCTACTGGTGGCTGGCTGGAGTTCCAAGCCAGTGGGTCTTATCCTGTGATGCGTTGTGGAAGTGGGGCTTGTTGTCTGTCACTGCTCAGCCCCCTTGATTCAGCCTCTTTGTTGGGGGGATAGTCTAACCTCCCAATTCACTGGAGTTGTAATTGTTTTTGCCAGGAAGCCCAGGTATCTAAGCCTACTAGGTCTCTGCATGTGCCTGGGTGGTTGCTCTGCCAAGACTCCACGTAGCTCTGTATGTCAGACTGAAGGCCCTGGTGGAGTGAGTTCATGAGGGGATCTCCTGACCCAAGGGTTGCAAAGATCCTTCTCCTTGGGAGATACATGGGTTCCCTGGGTCACTCATTCACTCACTGCTTCCCTGGGCGAGGGAGGTGCCCCTCATTCCATGTTGCTCCTGGGTGAGCCATTGTCCTGTCTTGCTTTTCTCCATTCTCTGTGGGTCAAGTTGTTTCCTTGATTAGTCCTAATTCATGTACCTGACTATTTCAGTTGAAGGTGCAATACTTACTTGCCCCTTCTGTTCCTCTCCATGAGAGTGGCACACACTAGCTGCTTCTAGACGGCCATCTTTTAATCCAATCATTTACTTGACTCTTCCATTTTGATGTGTTATATGCATCTCAAAGCAAATCTTTTGATTCCTTCCCCCTAAAGCTGATTCTTCCTGTAATCTTTCCCATTTCATAAAATGGTCCCACCATTACCCCATAGTTCAAGCCCCTGTTTAGGATTTGTCTTTGATTCCTCTTTATATCCCTCTGCATCTAGCAATTCTTGTCAGTTCATCCTCAAATCTATCCATTTCTTATCATCTCCACCGCTATCTCCCATTTCAAGCCATCATTACTTGTGGGTGATGTCAGTGCACACTCATGTCCCTCAGACTTTTCCATGTTATTCCAGTCAACTTCCCACTGCCAGCACTTACATGTTAGTGCTTGAGGGCTGCTCTCCTCCAATCTTGAAAGATCACTCTGCCTACCTGCTATTGGTTGGAAGTGCTGGGGAATTAGTACCCTCAGCCCCCTCTAACAGCAACCTCAATCAAAGACTTTTGGAGTTGGTGTATAAATACCCCAGCTGCCTTGCCTTTCAGGTGGAACTAGTCAGAGGTGTATTTGGAACCCTTTTTCCAAATTTCTCTGCAGGACTAAGCTCTGGTCACTCACTATAGTAGATGGGTTAATAATACACTCTTTTTTTTTTTTTTTTGAAATCATGCAATTGTGGTAATATTTTATTTACTGGATTCATGATTTAGTTTTAAAAGGAATAATTATAATTTTATTTTTTATTTTTTTTATTTTTTTATTATATTTTAGGTTTTATGGTACATGTGCGCAATGTGCAGGTAAGTTACATATGTATACATGTGCCATGCTGGTGCGCTGCACCCACCAACTCATCATCTAGCATTAGGTATATCTCCCAATGCTATCCCTCCCCCCTCCCCCCACCCCACAACAGTCCCCGAAGTGTGATGTTCCCCTTCCTGTGTCCATGTGTTCTCATTGTTCAGTTCCCACCTATGAGTGAGAATATGTGGTGTTTGGTTTTTTGTTCTTGCGATAGTTTACTGAGAATGATGATTTCCAATTTCATCCATGTCCCTACAAAGGACATGAACATTATTCACAATAGCAAAGACTTGGAACCAACCCAAATGTCCAACAATGATAGACTGGATTAAGAAAATGTGGCACATATACACCATGGAATACTATGCAGCAATAATACACTCTTTATTGCTTGCCTTCCCTTTCTTATAACACTTCCTCCCACTTCTGTCAAGGTGTTTCCTGCAATTCTTAAATACACTAATTGCACTTGAATCCTCGTCTCAGGGTTTGCTTCTGGGAGAACCCAAACTAAGATGCTAGTTTACTGAAATAGCCTATTATCCCCCTATAAATCTTTTCCTGCACATTAGCCAGACTGAAATTCTAAAAATGTAAAGTGGATCATATCGCCTCTGCTTGGTTCCCACTCAGCTTAAATTAATATCCCAAATTCCTAATATAGCTCAACATAGTACAGACTCTGGCCTCATTTCATATCATTCATTCCCTTTTTCGTTTCACTGCAGTCACACTCAGTTATTTCCTATATCTTGAACTTACCAACTCGCTCCTGTCTAAGGTCATTTGTACTTGTTCCTTCTGCCTGGCACTTTCGAACTCCAGAACCTCAGGGGTGGAGCTCCCTTTTAAAATTTCAATCCTAGATCAGATATCACCTCCTCTGATAAGTCACTCTAAAGTAGCTGAAACCTCCCTCTATTACAACTGTTTGGATTTATCTTGATATCTATGTATTTATTTAATGTTTGCCTTACCTTTCTATAGGACCCCTGCTATATTATAACAGCAACCTTGTGTGTCTTGTCCTCATTTTGTCCTCAGCACCCAGAACAGCAACAGGTCTTTGCACTTAGCAGGAGATTTATATATATATGTTTACTTATTTATTGAATGAATTAATATAAGGTATAATTATCTT
Organism: Pongo abelii; assembly: GCF_028885655.2. Taxonomy (NCBI): domain Eukaryota; kingdom Metazoa; phylum Chordata; class Mammalia; order Primates; family Hominidae; genus Pongo; species Pongo abelii. The sequence continues at coordinate 84,169,695 of NC_071985.2, read as the reverse complement.
TATGTCAAAGGATTGTCTGTATATTAATGCTTATCATTTGCATTATTATAATTATTTTATTTGCAACTTATTTAATTGATAACAAAAACAAAATTAAATGATCACTATTAATGAAGAGATTTATCTACAAAATAATTATTGTGTCAGAGATGTGCCAGGTACCGTACCAGACATTAAAGATACAAGATGAAAAATATATTCTCTGCTCTTTCATGGAGTAACTGGTGATTTAATTGAAAATAGAAAACTGAAAGAGTAGGTTGTCTTATGTGTTATGACAACAACAACAATGACCGCCCTGTGAGGGTGCTTTTCAGTTTTCCCAAGCACATCCACATCACTATGGTAGTTGACCCTCATAGTGGTGCTGTAGGTGGGCCCATTCTTTTTTTTTTTATTATTATACTTTAAGTTTTAGGGTACATGTGCACAACATGCAGGTTAGTTATATATGTATACATGTGCCATGTTGGTGTGCTGCACCCATTAACTCATCATTTAACATTAGGTATATCTCCTAATGCTATCCCTCCCCCCTCCCCCCACCCAAAAGCAGGCCCCACTGTGTGATGTTCCCCTTCCTGTGTCCATGTGTTCTCATCGTTCAATTCCCACCTATGAGTGAGAACATGCGGTGTTTGGTTTTTTGTCCTTGCGATAGTCTGCTGAGAATGATGGTTTCCAGTTTCATCCATGTCCCTACAAAGGACATGAACTCATCCTTTTTTATGGCTGCATAGTATTCCATGGTGTATATGTGCCACATTTTCTTAATCCAGTCTATCATTGTTGGACATTTGGCTTGGTTCTAAGTCTTTGCTATTGTGAATAGTGCCACAATAAACATATGTGTGCATGTGTCTTTATAGCAGCATGATTTATAATCCTTTGGGTATATACCCAGTAATGGGATGGCTGGGTCAAATGGTATTTCTAGTTCTAGATCCCTGAGGAATCGCCACACTGACTTCCACAATGGTTGAACTAGTTTCCAGTCCCACCAACAGTGTCAAAGTGTTCCTATTTCTCCACATCCTCTCCAGCACCTGTTGTTTCCTGACTTTTTAATGATCGCCATTCTAACTGATGTGAGATGGTATCTCATTGTGGTTTTGATTCTCCAAGTAAGGAAACAAAAGCTTAAAGAGGTGAAGGGTTTTGCCAAAGCTCATGCAGCTTGCAAGAGACAGCAGAGGGACTGTAATGAGATTTGGGGTTTCAGAAGCTTGTGTTCTTTCCACTGCCTCCTACAGTGTCTCCTACCCTCCCCCCCCCACAGCCTAGGGACAGAGCAGATGCCCATCACATGCTTGCTGATGGGAGGAAGGATGGTGGGTAACACCATAGGGAACATCCTCCACGTGGGAGATCCCTGGGTGGCTTGACCAACAGACACTGCCAGCCACTGCTGCTGCTGCTGACAGTCCAGAATTAGTTACTCTGGGAGGCAATGGGCTTTTTGTAAAGCAAATTTACTATTGGGAATAAATATTTGATGCAGGTGAACACCTGCTAAATAGATATTATGTTTTAATATATCGTTAGCTGAATCCACCAAAGAAATACATTGGTTAAATAAATAATATGTGTAATCTGCTAATGTGTGTTGGTGCCTAGTGCAGTAAGCCAATCTTAAACTAACATCTATTAAGAGAATCAACCTGTTGAAGGCAGAGATATACTCTATGGCAAATTAAGGACAGGGAATTAATAGTTTTCTTCTTAGTTATAAATAATAGATTAATCATTGTTTTACAAAGTTAAATCCATAATTCTGTATTAGTCTCTCTATCCCCTGCATAGACAAAGTCTTGCCACATGTTTTCCTGGGTTAAGAATGCAGTATTTTTGTGAATCAAGCAATGTGTACTGCAAGGCAGGGATAAAATGAGGGGAGTGTGGAGGAAAAGCACCAGGGAAGAAGTCAGAGTGAGAGTAGAAAGGGAATCTTGCTTGCTAATGTGAGAGTTGGAGGTAAGAATGGGCAAGTGGGTTTCACTCTCTTTTTGAGGGATGTGATGCCACAGTGGAAAGCCAGTGTTCCATCCAGAAAGGAGCCTGGACTGGCAGGTTCCATGCTGCTCTCATGCTTCACCATCACAAACCTTACCTGAAAGAAAGGAAGACCCAGGACTGATCTGGGTGGTATCTTGCTTTCATTTAATGTTATAAAATATTTACTAAGAAATACAGAATCCAAGTGCCATTGAACCCAGAGGACTGAATCTAGTTCTACCCTCTGGAGTCCAGAGAGGTATAGGGATTTTCCTTAAGTCCCACAGAGCCAGGCCTTGAATTGATTTCATCTTCCTGTCACGCTCCTTCTTTCATATCACCTTCTCCCTTGCTTTGCAGCCCTTATCTGTTCTCAGCTGTCTTCGTGTAGAATGTGGTCCCAAGGGGGCCAGGGAAAGTCCCCTCCTCAGGTCTGGCTGTAATTGTATGCACTAAGGCAGAGAAAAGAATTGCAGCCTCTCCCACAGAAAACAGCATAAGATGGACAGAGTGTGTTACCCGGCACGATGTTGGAGCATTCCATTCCTATACTGCCAAGTGTTGAGCTCTTCTGGTTTTTTGTCCATAAGCCTTAATTTCTCAAAAGGGACTCTTTTATCAACACTTGGGGATGTAGTAACTCACTGTCACCAAAACATAGAAATGAGAGAAATAAGAATGCCCTCCAAAAGGCTAACTGGTGGAATCAGCACGCCATGCCACCAGGCACACCATGTTTCCCATGGGAGTACAAAGCCAAGGATCCCTCTGCTGCTCCCTTTCCAGCCTCACCGAAAATCTTTGATTTTGCTCTCCCTGTCTGGGACATGGTCCTTCCTCTGCTAAGAGGAAGGAGAGTGCACACTCCTTCTTGCACCTGCTCCCATTTTGACTTCCTGACCCCTTTTCTTGATTGTGTCCCATGCGGCTCTGCAATGGAAACTGTGGTTCTCTGCTCAGATGTCCTCTTCAGGGTCAGCACACTCATTCCCTGCTGCTGGTAATGTCAACACCTGCTGAAGCTGTCACTGAGATTTGTGCTAGGTCGCTGGGAACTGCCTCCCTAACGTCCTGTCCCTCCACAGAGGGTGGCCCACAACCCATGACTGGTTGACTTGGGGGTCCGAATACTCAGTGACCTTGCCTCAGCAGGGTCTCTGAAGGGCCATCAGCTCCAGAGCTGTCTATAGGCTTTGCAGGAGCCTTGGTTTTAGCCTCATTGTGGACCAGCTTCTCCCTGCCTTGTCCCACCTTCTTCAGTTTCTTACTGGTGTATCTCTTGGAAAAATCTCCAGTCAATTTTCTGTACACAATTCTCCATCTTAGTGTGTTTCCTAGAAAGCCAAGTTAAGGTGATTGTACCAGGAGTGGCCCTGGGAGAAAGACTCTAAAATAGAATCTTGGTGATCCACTTATCAGCCCTCTGTCAGTGAGGTCCTCAACACTGGTGGTAGGTGGAGTAAGAAGAGCTCCTGGTGTGTGTAGCAGTGCAACTGTTAAGACTGAGATAGGATGCTAGTAAAAGTAGATGCACTGGCTCATGCAATACCTTGGGCACTGGAGAAGTTTGAGGCAAATGGTGACTGTGGAATTGGGTGAGAGCCACTGAATGCCATTGATCCATTGAAGACAGATTATGTCAGGATCAGAATGGAATTAATCACCAATTCTAGGAAAAATCTGAAAGCCAGAGGACCTCCTTGGCAGCATTTAAGGAAACTCTAATTCCTTGCAGTAGGGTCACGAAGAATGGAAAACAGTCCTGGCACTAAATTGTAGGGATAGCCGCTTCAGAGAAAGGTGAATTCTGGCCCTGGTAGGAGTCTTATACCAAAGTCAGGGTCTTAATAGAGTACGAGTGGGAACTTCAGACTTGGGATGGGGATGTCTGAATAGATGCAGTTGAGACCCCTAAATGTAGACTTTTCTGAAGTCACTGGGCCTACAGATGTGGCCCACTCCCCCTTGTTACCAGATTCTGATCATATGGAGGCTTCCATTAAGGAGAGTGTCTTATGAAATGATGTTTGCTCCCTCAGAATCTACCTCTGTATACTCTGCTAGCAATCAGACCAATAAGGGCCACATCCCAGCACAGCTTGATCGAATGAGCTGGGCCTGCTGAGAAGGAGAGGGACTGTATGCTGCAGGAGCTGGCTATAATGCACCCAGGAACGTGATGGATCAGAACATAAGTTGGTAAAAGATGTGTTTATTTAGATGTGGGAGCCCTCTGAGGGCTGTCTCAATTTTAGTGCTCCCTGTTGGATTGGCTGAGGCCTCAGCTGCAAGTGCATTGCTGGCCAGCTTCTTCGTTTGCCCAATCTGCCTTTCTCACTTCTTCATAGGCCCTTCAACCCTCTGTAGGCTACTTTCAAAACAACTTTCTAATGTTCCTCTTCCCTGCAGTCTGTTTCCAGATACTCTCCTGTGTGCTTGTTATGAACTGAATTGTGTCCCCTCAAAATTAATGTGTTGAAGCCCTGGTCTCCAGTGTGACTATGTTTGGAGATAGGGTGTTTTTTATGGAGGTAAATATGGTTAAGTGAGGTCATAAAGATGAGGCTCTAATTCTATAGGGATTTGTGTTCTTGGAAGAAGAAGAAGTAACACAGAGCTCCTTTTCCATGAACGCAGAGAAAAGGTTATATGAGGACACAGAGAGAAAGTATCATATGCAAGCCAGAAAGACCAGCCTCACCAGAAACCAACCCTGCTGGTACCTTGATCTTAGATTCCTAGCCTCCAAAATTGTGAGAAATAAATTTCTGTTGTTTAAGCCACCTACTCTGTGGCATTTTGTTATGGCAGCCCCAGCAGACTAATACAGTGCTCCTAGTTCCATTCTGTACTTCATGTGTTGCAGCACTTGCCATCATACTTCCTTACTCTTCTGACTTGAACTTTGGAACATAGTAGCTGCTCAGTTAGTAATTGTTGAGTGAATGGTGAATGAATGTGACTTAAAGACACAGACTGGTTCTCAGGTCAGAGTAAAATATGATGGAAATAATGACTATATCTAAATACAGAAGGGGGCTGGTCAGCCCCAGAATAACAATAAAAAGCCTATCTTAGGCTGGGTGCAGTGGTTCATACCTGTAATCCCAGCACTTTGGGAGGCTGAGGCAGGTGGATCACTGGAAACCAGGGGTTTGAGACCAGCCTGGCCATCATGGCAAAACCCTGTCTCTACCAAAAATACAAAAATTAGCTGGGCGTGGTGGTATATGCCTGTAGTCCCAGCTACTCAGGAGGCTGAGGCACGAAAATTGCTTGAACCTAGGAAGCAGAGGTTGCAGTGAGACAAGGCTACACAACTGCACTTCAGCCTGGGTGACAGAGTGAGACTCTATCTCAAAAAAAAAAAAAAAAAAAGTAAATTTTAGAACAGTGTCCATCCAAGTAACATTCAGAAGAGAGGTGTTTTAGCCATGAAAGTTTGGTTATTTTGGTCCCAAGATCATGGCCATGTTTAAAGTGACAATGTGAGGAAGAGTTGTAGCTAGTAGATTTTCAGCATTTTCTTTTTTTTTTTTTTGAGACGGAGTCTCGCTCTGCTGCCCAGGCTAGAGTGCAGTGGCACGATCTCCGCTCACTGCAAGCTCCGCCCCCCGAGTTCCTGCCATTCTCCTGCCTCAGCCTCCCGAGTAGCTGGGACTACAGGTGCCCGCCACCACACCTGGCTAATTTTTTTGCATTTTTAGTAGAGACGGGGTTTCACAGTGTTCGCCAGGATGGTCTTGATCTCCTGACCTCATGATCCACCAGCCTCGGCCTCCCAAAGTGCTGGGATTACAGGCATGAGCCACTGTGCTTGGCCGATTTTCAGCATTTTCGATCATATGGGTAAGACCCTGCTGTGGAGGCAAGTGCTCCAGAGGCTCCCTTAGCCTGCTGCCATTGTACATTTGATCTACCTGCCATCCTCCCCTTATCCTGCTTGAAGACTCTCCAGATAACACCAGCTGGGGTTTGGTTTCTCACATAGGCTTGTTGACAGGTGATGAGAACTAGAGTATTCAAGTCCATGGAACAGGTATAATTTCCTCTTGTAAATGAATTAATTTTAATTCTGATTTTGTACATCAGTCCTGCTTTATGTGAGCCTGACCCGGAGAGATGCAACTGCTCTCACTGTGCTGACAGGTCACGTTTCTGACCCTATGAGACCCAGGGCCAGAGAGTGGATTGTTAGTGAATTCACTAAAGTAATGATGCATCCTCCCTCTCCTCCCCATGTTGACTACAGGGATCCTGTCAGCTTTTTTTCCAGGGCACACCCTGACCTCATCATGTGCTGAGAATCTATTCTCTACTTTGGGATTTTTGTGAACAGTAGGGCTAGGACTGGGCGGTCAACTTCTTTTTTACTTCTAATATTAAATATTACCTGATGCTGGGCACATAGTCATTATTCAATGAAGAGGAGATGCATTAAATGTCCCTATGGCATATGGAGACCCTTGGGACAAGACAGTTCTTCCCCCAGGGTGATGAATGAGGAGGTCTCTGGGGCCTGTGGACTGCAGTGCGTCCCCTGCAGGATTTCACAGAGAGTCTGGGATGCTTACTGCACTCTCAGGGACCCTTGGAGGGCTCTTCAGGTCTACAGGTGGGATATGAACCACAATTTGAGACATAGTGGTCAGAACCAAATTTGTTTATGACCTGGAATAAAGCTATTTGTATCTTTTAAAAAAATCTATAACCTGGAATAAAGCTATTTGTATCCTTTAAAAAATCCTTTTTATCTGTAATGTATATAGGATTTCTCCCATTTTACTCCAGGAGAAACTGGATGGTTCAGCGTACCATCACCATGAACATTCTCAAAACGTCCTTGATAGCAAGTAACTGTTTTCTACTCTGAGCGTATGGAGAATTCCACATTGTAATCCCCATCCTAGCAGATGGACGGTATTGTGTCACAGTTGCAGCAGACTAGTCATATTGATCCAATCAATGTACGGATGTTATAGTTCCTAGATTTTAAAATATACATTTTTTTCACACTTATCATCTTTGAAACTGGGATACAATTTATCATTGATATGTCATAGTTTAAATCAGAAATACATTTTTTCTTAATATTACACATAGTTATGTTTTATATAATTGATGGAATCTTAGATTAGATAAATAGAATAAAATATTCTATAGCATTCTTGGTTGAAGAGAAGCAATTAGAATGCCTTTTTCTAATTTTTCTCTGTATACATGAAATCTTTTGCACTATCGGGAGGAAGATAATTGTCTGAAAGGAAGAAACATCTCCCAAAATAAAATTAAGAGGAAGACCAGCACTACTCAAGGACATGGGCTGCTGGCCTTGTTGCTGCCCCTCCACTGGCCAAGGAATGCCAACACTGTGCTTACCTGGCTGTTCTTCTCTGGGTATCACCTTGGACCTTTTCCTCCCTTCTCTCAATTATAAAATGTTACCTCTCTTGTCTCCCAGTCCCTCAGAATCAGTCAATCTGAGTGATAATTCTATGAGGATCTTCCATAGCACTGAATCAAAATGACTTCATGCTTTATCCTTTTCTCTTCCTTCTCCTGTATCTTGTGCATTTTAACAGTGAGTAATTGGAGTCATAATGCCTCAGTCCACAAGAGAAACTTTCACGGTAGAAATTATGGTATCTGTGACAAGCTGGTTGAAGTCATGTTTTAAGTTTATAGTTCCCTAAAACTCACACTACTTAGTAGGGCAGCTACAATTTTTATACTACTTTGCAGTTTACAAAACAGACATTGAAAACATTTTCTTATGAGAGCCTCACTAAAAGTCTCTGAAGAAGGTGAGGCAGACTTTATCACCATTGTTTAGATGAAGAAGCAGATGTCCAGAGAAATGAAGCATGTTAGTCAGGAAACCCAGTTGATTTGTGGAGAAAGCAGGACCGCATTCTAGGTATTATGATTCTGGAGGCATTATTCCTCTTTTTTGGAAAGAGACCCCTGTTTACAACTTCTTCCCTTGCCTATAAGTAGATGAGCTTCAAAGAAGGTGAAATTATTCAAGGCCTGGTAGACTATGTCAGAAGTGTTGGTCTTTTCTCTGGGAGTCCTGAGAAGTCATTGAAAGATTTTTAAGCCAGAGAAAAAGATGAACAGATTATTGTTTGTTTACTTGTTAAAGAGCTATCTGGGTGCAGAAGGGAGAATGAATTGTAGGAAGGTAGGAATGGAATCATTTAGGAGGCTATTGCAGTAGTTTAGGGAAGAAATGGTAGTGCATGGTCCAGGAAGATGACAGTGGATGGGAGAGAGATGGAGGAAATTCTGGGATGATGGCAGCTGAAGCATGTGTCCTACAGCCTTTTTACCCTAGCTCAAATCCAACTACCAGCTGAAGGTCTGTGCTCTATAGGATTCTGGGAGTAGTGCTCAGCCTTCTGGCCAAGATAGGAGCCTTGAGATAAGGGAAAGCCCTGGAGCAAAACTTAATTATTACAGGGAGCTTGAGCCATGGAGATCCATGGCCGACGTGGTCCTAGGAATACCTGTTGGCCACCCTGTTCCTGAAGACCTGAGGTAAGACTGCAGCATGGATGGGGTTCTTCTACCCCTGAGAGCTGTTGTCTTTATTCTTGAGGAGATAGCAGAGAGACTTCCTCCAGAGGTTTCATCTTGGGAGAGGTAATCTGCCACCTGGGTTGGTCCCTAGGGTCAGAGGCTGTTGTGCTTTTCAGTGTTCCCAAGTTCATTGCCGCTCTTGACAGCTTAACCTTGGTCCCAAGAAAGAGCAGAATCAAGAGTTCACAAAGGAAAATTCAGTGCACCGAGGGGTTCTCAATAGCCACAGAGAGCAATGACAACACTCAGATGGGTAACTCCTTTGATATGAGACTTGCTGGGCAAAGGGAGGGCAAGAAGAAAAGAGGAGAAAAAAAGAAGAACATAAGGAAGAATAGTGAGAGTGTACCCTAAAATGGGGATGCCGTGGTAAATCTGCCGTCTGATCACCAAGGCAGAGGTGTGATCCATGAGAATGCAGTCTCTCATAGGAGTGTTCTCACAGTGAGGCACCGTAGTTATCTTTCCTGAGACATAAAAGGAAAAGTAGAACTAGCATCTACTGAGCAACTACTATGCTGGACATGCTCTTTAACACTCATTCTCTCATTTAATTTTCTTCAGTAATCTCATTATATAAGGAAAGCAAAACTCAGAAAGGCTGAGAAAGTTCCCCCAAGATCACACAGTTGGAAAGCAACAGGGTTAAACGAATCTGTGCAAATCTGAAGCCCTTGCTTTTCCTGCTGTACCACAGAGCATCTGTACTAGAGGCGGCAGGCAGCAGATTTAGACACTGATCCACATGACTTTATTTGTGTTTTCACTGGGCTTTTGTTATCTCAGGACATTCAAAGATTTACACTCTCTCTTCTATCAGAGTTAAGTACACACTGCCAGCTTGACCTTTCAATCTGGGCTGCTCTTTGCTTCTCCCAAGTTACCAGCCAGCTCAGATAAAGGGAGAAAAATGAACTATTATTCTTTCTGGAAGTTGAATGGCTGCTTCCCTCTAAATATCTAGAATCTCCTGTGAATTAAACCTTTCATCAGCTATTAGCTGGATCCTAAATCATTGATAAGAGGGAAAACCCCTCAATTCATTGATTGACATCTTGAGAGTTTATCAACTCTAAATAATAAAAGCAGCAACATCTGAGAAAATAGTCAGCATTTATTCAATCTAAGAGAAGAAGCAGTTCTTGTTTTCAACTTAGAAAAATACCTCATATTCTCAGAATTCTCATAATTCTCAGAATTAAGTGACATTTCTTCTAACTTTATTTCATATATATATATGAAATATATATGTGTATATATATATATACATAAAAGCAACACCAACAGCATCTCTTGCATATAAAGCACACTGTATTACGTGCTGAAGACTCAGTAAAGTAGTAGGTTAAATTCTAGATTTCTCAGGATCCTCTACATTTTAAATGTTCACTTTGTGGTCCTCTTCAATGCAATTGTTGAAATTTTATCAATTTTTTTTACATTTTGGAGATGTTATTATAGGGATATCCTTATAGGTCTCCTTAAGGACTTGGCAATTATCTTAGAGTGACTGAGCATGCATAATGTGCACTAGGCAATTCATTTTTTTTCTTTTTTTTTCCTTCTTTTTTTTTTGAGAGAGTCTTGCCTTATTGCTCAGGCTGGAGTGCAAACATGATCTCAGCTCACTGCAACCTCTGCCTCCTGAGTTCAAGCGATTCCAAGCAATTCTCCAGCCTAAACCTCTTGAGTAGCTGGGACTACAGGTGTGCACCACCATACTTGGATAAGTTTTGTATTTTTATTAGAAATGGGGTTTCACCATGTTGGTCAGGCTGTTCTCAAACTCCTGACCTCTAGTGATCCTCCACCCGTCTCGGCCTACCAAAGTGGAGATTGCTGGGATTACAGGGATGAGCCACTGCACCCGACCTGCACTAGGCAAATCAATGAAATTCAGCAAACATTTAGGGAATGATGGTTAGCTATGTGTGTATTATGCCCCAAAGTTAAAGAGGAAAAGTTAAAGTTATGCCCCATAACGTGTGTGTGTTATGCCTCAGAGTTAAAGAGGAAAATACTACGTTGCTGCTCTTTGCTTATTGCTCTACAGTGGGCAAACAGGTAAGGAAATAAAAGCTGAGCTTGTAAGCAAAGATGGAAGACTAGGCATATAGATTATATGTAGATGTATCTCCTCTTTCTGCAAGATCCTTTAAAATAATAATAAAAAGTTATCTCTATAATGAAGAGAATGAGAAATTTCAGCAAATTTCTTGAAGAAAGAAAATAGGTGAAATGGTGATACCTGGTGAAGTAGAGGAAAGGAGGGGCTACTACTAAGGAGAAAACTTGTGTTATGTCAAGTTAAATTCAAAGCTAAAAGGAGGCATAGGAACTGAAGACATCAGGCATAATAGAGGGTGAAGTGGTATGTGAGGTTATAAACAGAGGCAATAATTGGAACTATATATGGGACCGTCAACATCTCCCTCACTCCCCACACTAAACAGTAACATCGCGGCATTTCACCCCCTCAACTTATACAAAGAAGTAAAACCACACAAAATGTGAGGATTATCTTTAAGGAAATCAAATGAACTGTATGGCAGACCAATAAAGGAAGTTCAACATCTGACTAATAGGAATCCTACAAAAAGAAAGTAGAGCCATTTTGGCTTTCTGAGCAGCACCATGGTGGTTGGTAAGAACAAGCGTCTTAATAAAGATGGCAAAAAGGGAGCCAAGAAGAAGGTAGTTGATCCATTTTCTAAGAAAGATTGCTATGATGTGAAAGCACCTGCTATGTTTAATGTAAGAAATATTGGAAGGACACTAGTCACCAGGACCCAAGGAACCAAAATTGTATCTGATGGCCTCAAGGGTCATATGAAGTGAGTCATGCTGATTTGCAGAATGATGAAGTTGTATTTAGAAAATTCAAAATGATTAGTGAAGATGTTCAGGGCAAAAACTGCCTGACTAACTTCCATGGCATGGATCTTACCCATGACACAATGTGTTCCATGGTCAAAACACGGCAGACAATGATTGAAGCTCATGTCGATGTCAAGACTAATGATGGCTACTTCTTTAATCTGTTCTGTGTTGGTTTTACTGAAAAATGCAATAATCAGATATGGAAGACCACTTATGTTCAACACCAACAGATCTGATAAATCCAGAAGAAGATTTGGAAATCATGACCTGAGAGGTGCAGACAAATAACTTGAAAGAAGTGGTCAATAAATTGATTCAATAATTGAAGAAATACATTGCTTCATCCAGACAGCTTGGAAGAGACATAGAAAAGCCTTACCAATCTACTTATCCTCCCCATGATGTCTTTGTTAGAGAAGTAAAAATGCTCAAGAAGCCTGAGTTTGAATTGAGAAGACTCGTGGAGTTTCATGGTGAAGGTAGTAGTTCAGGAAAAGCTACTGGGGATGAGACAGTTGATAAAGTTGAATGAGTCGATTGATATGAACCACCAGTCCAAGAATGTGTTTAAAGTTCAGACTTACAATAGTAGCAAATAAAAAGTCCTATTAGTGTAAAAAAAGAAAGTAGAGAAAATAGAGGAGAGAAAATTGTCAAAGAAATAATAGAAGCAAATTCCTAGAGCCCAAGAGCAAAGTTTCCATATTGAAAGAGCCCACCACATTCCCAATGTAACAAATACAAAATGACTCAAACCTTGATGGCTCATCATGAAATGTAACACTCAAAGATGAAATTCCTAAAGGCTTCCAAAAAGAAAACAAAAATAGAGTGTGCACAAAGAAACAATACACAGGCTGGCATTGGACTTAGCAGTAGCAGCATTGGATGTTGGTAGACCATGTAGAAATGTCAACAAGTTTTTGAGGGAAAAAAAATTTAACCTAAAGTTCTACACCTAGACTAATAGTCAAATGTGAGGGTAGAATTATTTTTAGACTGGGACTAGAAAATTTTATCTCCCATGCACCTTTGTCAGGAAGTTGCTTGAGAATGTACTACATCTAAATGAAGAAGTAAACCAAGAGAATGAAATGAGATCCAGGATATGGAGGATTCAACCCAGGAAAGTGACGAAATCCAACAAGTAGTCCTGGAGTCTGGCTCAGGAGATTGGACTGGGACAGGTCTGTTAGGGGAACAGTTGCAACTGTATAGTACGATTGAGAATTTTTTTATTTTTAGCGTCTTTTCCAGTGCATTAGTGGTTTAGCTGGAACCCAGAAGTCAGTATTGACACGTAGAGTTATTTTATTATTTAAATTGCATTCTAATTTATATTGTGATTTCTTTGTTATTCAGATGGTGTATTTCTTAATTTCTAAACTTACGGGGCTTCTAGTAATCTTTTCCTTATTGCTTTCTGGCTTAATTGCATTGTGGTTAAAGACACTTGGTTTGATTTCTATCCTTTGGAATTTGTTGAGATTTGCTTTATGGTGCAGCATATGGTAAATTTTTTAAAAGTGTTCTGAGTGTGCTTGAAAAGAATGTGTAATTCGCAGTTTCTGGGTGCAGTGCTCTAAATATGTCAATTAGGATAGGTTTGTTACACGTTATTCAAATTTTCTGTATCCTTACTGATTTTTGCCTGCTTGTTTTATCAATTTCTGAGGGAGGTGTATTTAAATCTCCCACTGTTTTTATAGATTTGTTTACTTTCTTAGTAGTTCAGTCAGATTTTGCTTCATTTATTTTGAAACTACATTATTAAGTACATAAAAATTTTAAAGTGTTATGTCTTCCTGGTAAATTAAGCCTTTTATCATAATGAAGTATTCTCAATCTCTAGTAAAAGGCTTTTTGCCTTTAGCTCTATGATAGAACTTACCAGCTTTCTTCAAGGTAGCTTTTGTATGGCATATTTTTTCTTTTTCTTTTTCTTTTTTTACTGTCAGCCTCTCTGTTTCCAGTTCTACATGTATCTCTTGTGAAGAGCACATGGTTGTGTTTTGTTTTTATGTCCAGGTGGATAATCTTCACTTTTAATTGGAGCACTGAGTCTACATACATTTAATATAGCCATTGATTCATGTGGGTTTAAATCTCTCATCTTACTCTGTTTCTTTTAGGTTGATTTTTCAAAAAGCATTTCCTTCTTCTATTAGTTTTGAAGTTATATACTTTTATTATTCTTTCATTGATTATCTAAGAGATGACAACTTTGACTTATCGTGGTTCACCATCAGTTGGCACTTTTACCCTCTCCCCAGAAAATGCAAAGATCTAAGGTACTTATACTCCATTTATCCCCTTCTGACTTACATGCCATTGTTGTCATGTATTTTAGCTTATGCATATTTTAAACTCCAATGACATATTTATTACTGGTTTATGTAGCCAACTCTGCACACATATTTCCTTTTTCGTTTCTTTCCACATCTGTGTCATTTCATCTGGAATAATTTTTCTCCCACTTGAAACACTAATGTTAATGTTTTCTTTAAGGCAGATCTGGATGTGACAAACTCTTGGTTTTGTTTGTCTGAAAATGCTTTTATTCTAAATTCACTTTTGTTTGCTGCCTCCAGTGAGAATTTTCATTTGCTTCTTTGAGGCCCTGGGGGCCTGAGCAATCAGGGTCACTTTAATCCTATTTCAGTGGTTGAGTAGATTGGAAGTTGAGCTGGTCACTGCAAAGGCTGGTACACCCCTGGTTCACCCTCACAACATTTCAAGGTTCCAAACAAAAACAGGAGGAGTTTATTACGTTTTCCTCATAATTTTGTCCCTTTACTACCTGGAGGCTTTCAAAAATTCTGAAATTAGAAAATATACCTAAGGGAAAGATGTTGGTCTCACTTCTCTATATTTCCAGTCTTCTAGGTATTGTCTTGGTGATTTTTCACTATCCTGTTAGCTCTCCAATATTTTCAGATGACTTCTTCCCTTCTTTTTCCCTCAACTCCTTTGTCCTTCTCTCTTTCTTCCCTCCCTCTTTTCCTTCTTTCCCTCCTTTCTTTATTCTCCCTTCCTTCCTTCCCTCCCTTTCCTCTTCTTCCTTATTCCTTCCTTTCTCCTTTCCTCCCTTCTTTCCTTTTTCATTCTTTCCCTCCCTCTTTTCATCCTTTCTCTCTTCCTCTTTTTTTGTGAGAAAAGTTTTGGTGCATAAAGGAGTGTTTTTCAAGTTAACTGAAAAATTTTCTCACATGTACAAAACCTAATTTTCCAGGAATGTTCTATAATTGAAGCAACCTAAAACACACTGATGTTTTTGTAGAGATCATTTCAATGCAATGAAGACTGCTTGAGCTCCAAATGTTTGTCAGCACTGTGCTAGGCACAATTGCTGCCTTGAGGAACTTATGGTCTTGTAAGTGTGACAAACCCATAGGAGATAAGTACATATAACAGAATGATTGCTGACAAGACATCTATTTTGTGGTATTGAATTATTCTCTATGGAGAAATATTCGTCCCTGAAACAGAGAAGTCCAGGCACTGAAAACCATTTATAACAGGAAGCAGAGTTTTATTATGCAGAATACAGCAAAGTCCTGATGCTCACATGATGCACATGATGAGACTTTCTAAATTTTCTTTCAGAACGTTCTCATTTATCTTTGCAGGATCGTCATCTTTCTTATGAGAAAAAAGACAATAAATCTCTTATTTTAAAACTGATTTCATCTAAATAGTTTAAGATGGATCTTTTCAAAATACAGAATCAGAGCCATAGGATGACAGATGTGTACCTATCTGTGGGATCAAACACTCGGTATCTTTCCCATAGTCAGAGGGCCTGATCCTGCTGGCCCAGCTTCAAGATCAAAGTCCAACCCAGATTAAGAGGTGGAAGAGCAAGTTTCAAGTCCCAGCCCTGACATTTACTGGATCTATGACCTTGGGCAAGTCATCTGTGTGACACCCCTTCCCCCACTTGACAGGTAGGAGATATTCAATAAATGTTGAACCAAGCATCTTTGTCTCATTTTCTATACCTGAAAAATGTGAGTAGATGCTGTTGTGAGAATATAGTAGATGAGATAACTCAGGTGACAAGCCTTTGTAAATGGTAAAGGACAATACAGATTGGGGAGGATGGACTGGTACACACATGTGGTCATGTCAATGCTGAGTTGATTTTCTTATCCCCAAACTGGATATAAGATTCATGGTTAAAGTACGGCTGTTTTTTTTTTTTTTGTGGGAGGTGGTTAACCTCAACGAGGTTCATGCTGTTTTTTGATGACAGGATATTGGAGGAAATAGGATACTCTTTAGAGTCAAATGAGAGGAGTGGAAAACAAATCATCTCCACTGGCAATGCTAGTGAGGTCTAATGAAAAACAAGGGCTGTCTTTTATCCAATGATCATATTTTCTTCCTGAGCCTAACCTAATTCTATTATTGAATGTTCTGGAGCCCTCCTCACTTATTAAACTATTATAATCCTTTACTTATGGGTTTCAAGATATCATTATGGTCTCCTGCCCCTAATGAAATGAAAGGTTTTAACTGAGTTAGCCCATCAACAGTCCCTGATGAAGCCTGACAGATCTCTTTTTGGACTAAATAGGCTTGATAACAATAATGCCAGGGCCACATTCTTTCTCTAAACTCACTTTCCTGAACTAGGCGAGTGATCAGAAAGCATTTATGATATCTTCAGAATCAGAATGGAATTAGTACAGCTATGGGTCCACCTCCTAGAGACCTGTACAGAATCTAACACTCTTGAAAACTTCCTTGTGTGGACTGAACTGCAAGACTCGGCCTTCTGAGTGGGTAGGTGTTGAGGGTCTGATCTGAAGACAGGCAGGAGGGAGAAGACAGAGCAGCCCCTTCTTGGAGTTCCCCTGGGAGATGTACACAGATGGTTGCTACACTATGCAGTCGGTGGGAATGAAAGTCCCTTTTGAGAAGGGAAGGTCCCGATTTTGGTCACTTGCTGGAGTCCCTGGCTGAAGTGGCCATTAATCAGAGTCAGCTTCTTAATCTGGCTGGTAAAGCTGACAGATTTCTAAATCTTGGGTCAGGAGAGGGCAAACTGGGGTGGGTGGCACTTAAATGCACAAAGTGATGAGGTCACAGATGGATTTTGAGGGTGGACGTGGCAAAAGTGGGGGCTGGAGCAAGAAAGTCCAGCAGGCAGGTGCTGTTAAGGTGCTAGAGGGTGGCAGGAGCGATTGTTGAGTCTACCATCTGGGCTTCTCCTTCCAAAATTCATTCCCCTTCCACAGATGCCAATGCTTCTCAGAGGTTTACAGAACCAAAAAGAACCTGCACTCCAACTGTTGAGGATATCGATGAAGTGTCCTTCATTTTCTGTTGAATGAATATGGTCATTTTTCTTTAACAGAATATAAAGACTTGTTTTATTAAGCGTGTTCTATCTTTCAGACATCCTGCTAAAGTTTTATATGTATTATTGTCTTTTATATTTATTACAGCCCCTTTGAGTTAATTTACTATTTGTGGATAAGGAAACTGAGGCTCAGAATGGTTGAGTAACTTGTCCTCTGTCACACATCTGATTTCTACTCAACACAATAAAAACACCCATTATTCATGTATTCAGTCCATGAATTCTCCTTGAGATGCTTACTATATGCAAGCCAGAAATTACTAGAAGCTCACCACCCTGTTTCTTTTGGACTTGGCTTCATTTCTTTGTAATTTGCTCCGCTAACCTAAAAGCTCCTGGACAAATCCTTAATAATATTATTTTGAAAAGCCTCCAGGGAAGAAAGTTTTTTTGGTTTTCTTGGTAACTTAAGATTCCCATAACTTCTAGGGATTTCTTAAGGACTAACCTATGACCATTTTGCTACAGTTGAAACCAACTCCTCATGATAAGTGGAGAACAGCCAGAGCTGGAGGGAAGTCTTTGAGAACAACCTGTCCTTGGAGGAAGGTAGATGTTGTTAGCAATGAGATGGAGCCACAGGGTCAAAGGATACTAGAGCTAACTGGAACCTCAACAGACAACACGACTCTAACTCCCCCACTTTCCAGGAAAGAAAATGAGCTGGGGGAGAATGAACCTTCCCCCAAATCACTGAGCTATGTCATGGCAGAGCTAGAACCAGTGTTTTGGGCTGCTTATTTCTAGGGAGGCAGAATACGTGGGAGAAATAGCCAGAGCTTTGAAGGCAGGCAGGCCAGGATTCAAATCTTTGTTCTGCATTTCCTAGCTGTGGAATTGGGCAGGCTTTTCAATTGTATATATTTCGTGCCTTGGTTTATTCATCTGTGAAGCAGGCCTGGTAAATGAGATAATGTACATGAGTCCCTGTGGCACAGCAGGGACTCAATATTTCTTTCCCTACCCAGGACCCAATCTTTTTGTTGACTGTATTCGTTAATGTACAAATCACACCAAAACGTAGTGATGTGAAACAACAAGGATCATTTACTTTCTCTAACAATTGCTGTCGATGAGGAATTTGGGAGGGGCTTGGTTGGGTGGTTCTGGCTTGAGAGTCTCTCATGAGGTTTCAGTCAGATGTCAGCTGTGGCTTGACTGAGGAGGGAACATTCAACATTAAGAAGTCTCACTCCTTAATGGCAAATTGGTGCTGGCTGTTGGCAGTGGGCCAGCGGGGTGGAGGGAGGTGTCTCAGCTCTTGTCACATGGGCCTCTCTATAGGACTGCCTGAGTAACCTCACAACATGGTGTCTGAATTCCCCTGGAGTGAGTGATCCAAGAGACCAAGGTGAAATCTGCAATGCCGTTTGTGATTTATCCTTGAAATTCACATACTTCTGCTATATTCTATTGGCCACACAGGGCCAATCCTGATTCACAGGGTGAAGGGACAATACAGGGCACAAATATCAGGAGAAGAGGATCACTGGTGGCCAGCTGACATACTACCCCACAAATGAGGGCCTATTCCTCAACTCACAATCATGCAAGGGTGTTATGTCCCCACTTGGCTTCCTGTGTCTTGAGCGTTGTTAATGTTTTCAAAAGTCACCCATAGATCCTCAAGGAAGACAAGGACTGTACCCTCCTGAGCGTGTTCTGGAGTTCTGGGAACACTGCTTATAATTAGCCAAGCAATAATTCCCACCACTGAGCTGACTCCAAGGCTCATCTGCTTGCTTCTCTGGAGGTTTTTAAATAGACAGGGATGTGTTAGTGACACAGTACATTATCTGTCTGTTACCATTTTGGCAGGCAATGTAGAAACGTGACTTTTTAAAGGAAGAGTTAATCAGTGTTAAGGCAGCTCCTACGGCACAGGCATGCAGCAGTGCTACAGACTGCCTGGGAAGGCTGGGGCTGCAGAACACCAGGGCCCTAACGTCATGCCTTTTAGTGTCCCCTGGGCATGACCTGGAAGCAGAGCTGGATGAGACACTGCTGGAGCTCCTGGTGCCCTGGCTCAGCTGGGCTCATTACTACTGACATCTTCCCACTTCCTCTTCACTTGGAAAGCATTGAATCTGCTCCCAAATTCAGCATCATTCCCAAGGAGGAAGCCTGTGAAGTGCGATTCTTGCTTATTTGCTGATGACTTTCAAATCTGTATGTCTACTCCGCTCCCCCACCAAATCTATCTCTTGAGCTCTAAACTACTCACTGCTCATTTTCATTTGGATGTCCTACAAGCATGTTGAAAGCTGAACTCATAATTTTCTTCTCACCCAAATTTCCAAATCCTCCTGTGTTTTCTACCTCAGTAAATGACACCACCATTCTTTCCATTGCCTAAGCCAGAAACCTAAATGGTATGACATGATGATTAAGAGGGAAGGATAAGAGGATCGGAGCTTTTGTGCCTGTCCTGAATCTCAGCTCTGCCATTTATAAACTGGTGGTCTTTGGAAATTTGCTTCACTTAATGTCTCAGTTTCTTCTTTTGTGGAAATGGAGATAATAATAGAAATAATCAAAGAAAATGGTTAGGAGAATTTAAAAAGGAAGGTGCTTGGCATATAGCAGGAACTCAAAAAGTGCTCTACAAATCGTTAGACTCTTTGGATTCTATCTCCTAAATATTTCCTGAATTCACTCACTTCCTTATATTTGCCATCCCCAGCCTCGGGCACCATCATTGCTCAGCTGTACAATTGCTTCTTGATAAGAAGAATCTGCAGCCAGAGAGATAGTTCAAAAGTACAGACATGGGGGATGTTACATCCCAGCTCAGCTCCCACATCCTCTTGTTCTTAGGATTTGAAATAAATTCTTTACATGGCCCAAAGGGCTCTGTGGGCTTTGACCCTACTTCCTCTCCAGCCTCACACCCTTTCCTTTTACTGACCTTCTTTCATTTCCTCTGATGGAGAATGCTGGCTCTTACCTTCAGGCCTCACACTAGCTCTTTTCTCTTCAAAGAAAAATTCCCCCTGTTAAGCCCTTTCTCAGCATTCACTGTAGATCTTATTGTTGAGAAAGAAAGGGAGAGGCAGGTAGAGGTGAATCAGATAAAGATGTTTATCTCTTCCTTTCACACTACTCCTAGGCCTTCTTAGTTGATTTTTGACTCTTAGGTTTCTCAGTTGTCTGAACGGCTGTGGACGGAGGATTCCTTAGGTCCGATCTTGGGTTTTCCTGGATGTACCCTGTGACACCTCTGACCCTGCCGCCTCTGCCCAGCTCTCATTCCTTTTCATCCTTTAATCTCAGCTAAACATCGCCTTTTGGGAAACAGGTTCAGATCTGCTGGTCTTGGCCAGGCTCCTCTCATCTCCTCCCTCAGTCTTCCTGGTTATTCTTTCCTCACCTCCTCCCTCAGTCTTGATGGTTATCCTCTCCTTACCTCTTCCCTCAGTCTTGCTGGCTATCCTCTCCTCGCCTCCTCCCTCAGTCTTGCTGTTTATTCTCTCCTCAACTCCTCCCTTAGTCTTGTGACTAATCTTCACTCACCTCCTCCCTCAGTCTTGCTGTTTATTCTCCACTCATCTTCTCCTTCAATCAATAAGGCTTTGCTGAAATGACTTGGTCATCCACAGCTCAGGCTTACCTCTATGTCCTCTGTGGCTATGTAGTGACTGGTGCTTAACAAACATGTGTTGAATTAATATATGAATGGGTTGCTACAACTTTTCAAGTCTATATGCTATGAATATCCAAAGAGCTACGAACGCTGCCTCTTTGCTAATATTTTACTGTTATTTAAGAAGTGGGTACACAAATCAAATTCTTAGCTTGAGTGTGTTTGACAATTCCCTGAAAAAAAAATGACATCCAGAATTCCTGTTTTTCACCCAGCAAATATTTTTTGAGCATTTCATATGTACCAGGAGATACTGAAGATGTAAAGTTGAGTATGACATAGTCTCAGGCTTCCTATTGTCACAGAGTTTTCAGTCAATAATTAAATGAGGTATTGGGCAAACATTTGTTGAATGAATGAATAAATGATGAATAAAAGTATTTAATCTTAAAAACAAAACATTTTAAGTTTATAATTGTTTAAAGACAACAGAATGTGTGTTGCTATTGTGCAGTTGGAAACCTATATTCAAATTCATTCATTCATTTATTCATTCATTCAAATTATAGTTATTGAGCATCTGTTACATTTTGAGTACATGAATATCTACTGGTTTTTTGATTTGAGCCATTAACCCTGCCCAAACTGGAAAAATATTATGGGCCCTTCAAGACCAAATGAAATGTCAACAAAAAAGAGCTATTTGCAATGCAAATGTGAAATCACCAGTCTTTGTAATAAACAGGCTGAGGAAAAAAAAACCCTGCAAGCTTCTTGGGAGATCAGGCTTAGTAGTTTTGATGAATTACAAAAGCAGTGAAAATCTGGGAACTCCTAATTTGTTTATCTTCATATCTAAGGTCAACAGCATCAATCTGTACTTGGGCAGGCCTGCCAGATCACTAAGCCTATCTGTAAACCAACCAGTTTCTGCCTGTAGGTCAGTGATTCTTAGCCTTTTATAGGACACACACCCTTTGGAGGATCTGCTGAAAGCAACAAATCCTTTCCCAGGAAAATGTAGGCTCTCATTGTCTCAAGAGCTGGAAATCTCCATTTGCGTCACTTTTAATCACAGCCCTTCTCTCTGCAGGAACCTGGTACAGTTTCCTCAAGGGGCTGAGCTAGAAGTTAATTTGAGGGATTCTCCATTCGCACTGACTCCATCTTACCATAGGTCCTTTCCTCAGTGGTGTTAAGAGACCTTGCAGTATGCATTTCCTCCAGTTCTTTGGTGGGGGAGGACTGTCTTAGAATGACGTGGTTAGATGTCAGCCCACCCTATATGGTCATTGTCTTAATCAAATCAACCAAACCCTAGCTGTCCCACCCTTCATCCTAGACAGATACTGTGGATGTGCCAGGAGTGGGTCAGAGGCACACAGGCATGTCATTGTTTATTAAAAACCCTGATTGCTCTGTGCCTGATTTGTATCTGAGCCCTCCTGATGTCTTCTGTCCCTGAAATCCCTAGGAATTTTCCGGCCTGACTCAAAATGCATGGTAGCTTCGGTGACATGCTGTTCCTGGCAGACACTCTGACACCTCACTCCAGGTGGGAAGACCTCAGGCCAGGGCTGGCAAAGAGCCACTACCAGCTGGAGCTGCCAGGGTCAAAGCCTGTGAACGTGCCCACCCGGACTCTGCCAGCCCTAGGCTTTCACAATTCACCATTTTAGCTTCCCAGGGTTTGACAAAAACCCAGCTTTTACACTGCAAGCATTGCATGAAACTGCCTGTTTGAAATATATTAGCAGCTGCTGTCCTATCCAGCTGGCAGGGCGCCAGAGAAGGAAATTAAACTGCACTTCCCCAGCCTTCCCCACCTCCTGTTAACCAATCGATTCTGTTCAGTGTGCGCCTGAGAATACTGTCTTGCCACTTGCCAGGACCGTGGTGCTTGGAGTTCTCGGTGAATTCAGATGCCCATTGAGCCTCTGCCAACTCACTGATGGGCCCAGAGAGTCTAACATTATCCCATGGAGAAGGATCCTAGCCTGCCCAGTGTCGGACCCTGAAGTGAGAGGGGCCTATGGAGAGACAAAGAAGGGATGTGGTTGCCAACATCCCAATTGGACTTTTCAATGACAGGGAGGAAATAATTTATAAAAGTCAGAGAAGTGATATGTAATATATGCCAACAGCTTAAGAAATCAGCATGTGAGTAAAAAATTATGGTTCTATCTATTCTATAACAATAAAACTAAAATCTTTCATTGAGAGAAAAATAACAAGTATATTAAGTGTCTTCTTAAGGAGACTCCTACCACTACCGTGTGTAAGGAATCTGTCCCTCTTTTCCCAACCATTTTACCCAGGTCGGCTGCAGGCCACAGAGGCATGGAAGGCCCCTCCTGGCCACTAGTTTACCATCCACTAGGGGAGACAGCAGCCATACACATTATGCCTGCAACACAGAATGTGATATACACTTGCTTAAGAGAAGAAGTATCTACACTGAACACAAGGGCACAGCTCACATCCATCCATTCGTCCCGCAGACTTTTACTGAGCTCTTATCATGTTCCCAGAACGATTATTGCATTTGGGATTCAAAGATGAAAACAAACATGCAGTCTCTACCCTCAAGGAGTTTATAGTTAGTATGGAGACAAGAAAACACTACAACTTTTGTAGAGAAAGACTTGGGTTCAAGTCCAAGCTATGCCTTTTAGCAGCTGAATAACCTTGGGCAAGTCACTTTTTTATTCTCAGCCTCCATTTCCTCATTAACAAAATGGAGGAGTATGAGAAAAACCTCAAAGGGATGGTGAGGATGAAATGAGATTAGGCATGTGTGAGGTTTTGTAAGAAAGTGGTAAAGCACTGGATAAATGGGAGTTATCTTGGCCCTCCGGTGGGTTGAGAGCTGGGCAGGCTGATGGAGGTCTCCTGGCTTGGACATCTCTCTCTGTAAGACCTGACTACTTCCTCTGCTGGGATCTGGGGATCCTGTAATCTCAGGGCTGCAGGGATGGAGCCTGGGCACACCACCCAGTTCTCTGCCTGCTGGATATGCCTTTTGGGGAATAGGATCTCCTATCTATACAGCCAACTTAATTCTCCTTGTTAAAACATCTAGAACCCTGGGAGGGTCCTACCAAGATGTGGTGTAAAACCTGCTGAGAATCTGGCCCCTTATTTGTTTATTATTTTTAACTTTTATTCTGGAAAATTTCAAACATATACAAAGGTAGAGAAAATAGTGTAATGAACTCCTATGTACGCATCCTGTAATGCCAACAATTATCAACACATATGAAAAATTGTTTCATCTATAACCCCACTACTCGTCCTGTACCTTGGATTATTTTAAAAGAAAGCATTTTAGAAAACATAATTACATAAGAGTGTTATTGCACCTAAAATTAAAAAAATTCTTTATACTATCAAATATTTTGTCAGAGTTTACTTTTCCCTGATTGTCTTATAAATGGTTTTATGAGGTATATTTTTAAAAATCAGAACATGAATAAGGTCCACACAATGTATTTTGTTGCTATTTTGGCATGTGTGTATGCTGATGGAATGACCTGGTAGGGAGGAGAAAGCTGTAGATGCAGGAAAGTGAGAGGATAATTCAGGATTAAAGTGCTCTTGAGTATGCTGGGTCCAGAGCACAAGTGGAGAAGCTGACTTTAGATAGGAGTGGAGATACTTTTCCAACTAAACAAAGGAGGAGACAGGGTATGTAGCTTTAGAGGCAGGCAGATGGGAAGGTGGGGCAATTCTTATCTGATGGCTTTTATTTTCTCAATAAAGTATGATGAAAATAAGAGAACTGATTTGACCTGACAAGAGTGAAAGGACTACTCAGAACCATCTTCATTTGATAAATAAAGAAAGCAAGGGCCAGAGAAAAGATCTGCCCAAGGTTCCAGAGCTGGTTAAGGACAGGCTGAAGAGCAGAACCTAGGTCTCCTGTTCCCATGGCTGCATTCTTTTTACTAACCCTGTTTTTTTTGTTTTTTGTTTTTTGTTTTTTTAAGATGGAGTCTCACTCTGTTACCCAGGCTGGAGTGCAATGGTGCCATCTTGGCTCACTGCAACCTCCACCTCCTGGCTTCAAGTGATTCTCCTGCCTCAGACTCCCAACTATCTGGGATTACAGGTGTGTGCTTCCACGCCCAGCTAATTTTTGTATTTTTAGTAGAGACAGGGTTTCATCATGATGGCCAGGCTGGTCTTGAACTCCTGACCTTAGATGATTCACCCTGACTGTTAATAAATAGGAAAGCACATGGTTCTCTGGCCTTCCTCTAGCGATGGGTGGCTAGGGTGTGGCAGACCAACGGGGGGGTGGGGGGTGTCCCTGAAGATTGTCATTTATATTCCCAGGATTGGCTTGGGTGAGTCTAGACATTGAGTAGCATAAATGCAAGAGCTTGGTCAAGGATGGGGCTTGGAATTACAGAATTTCAGACTTAAAGAGAAATCTGAGATCCATGCTCGCTGCTAGAATGTCTCCTTCAATCCTCTTAAAGGAAAATAACATCCTTCGATCCTCTGTAAAGGAAAATAAAAAAATCTCAGGATCCCCAAAACTCTTTATGCAAAAGGGAAGGCTAAGCCTGGAGACTGAGTCATGCAACACGCTCTTCCAAATGAATAGCTATTACTAGCATTGTGCATCAGCAGGCGACTCCCGAGACCCATGCTCCTGGCCAGAATGTTCCTTACAACATGCTCCAATCCTCCAATGAGTGGTCGTCCAGCTACTGTTTGAGCATGCACAGTGCCCGGGCACTCACCACCTCTCAAATGGTGTACCCTACTGTGAGACATCTCTAATGGCAAAAAAAATCAGGCTAATGTTGTATTGAAATCGGCTTCCCTATAATTTCTACCCACAGAGCCTAATTCTGCCTCTGAAGCTACACAGCGAGACTCATTTCTCTTCCTCCTGACAGCCCTCCAGTGACTCGAAGCTGCCTCTCAGGTCCTCCTGCTGAGATGTGACACAGCTTCTGAGCCTTGAGAGAGAGGCTGTCCCCAGGACAGAGACTTCTCAGTTTTTGCTACTTGCTCTGTGGATTCCAGGCAATACCCTCTGCTGTCTGTTCCATTTTCTATTTCTTAAAAGTGCTTTCTCATTTCATTTCAGTACCTTGGGACCCAATCAAAGCTCCCTACTACATCCTGCTTCTCTTCCAAGTATCTTACCTGTTTTCCCTCATGTGCCCCAGGCACACCCCAGGGCCTGACTGAAAGAGACATGCTTCTTCCTTCTACGTTAGAGCCCCACAAGGAGCTCCAGAGTGCCAGTCAGGAGGCTCCTCTTCCCCTGACTCATGACAATCAGGAGTCCTTGGCTTGGGAAATGCCCCTCAATGCAGCAGACACAGAAGTGCAATCTTGACTGGAATCCTTACACTTACCTCTCGCAATTCAAACCCTCCCCACACGCCAAGGCTTAACCTCTGGTCCTCTGCATCTGAGAACCTTCCCAACTACACTGATCTATGCTAACTTCCTCTTCTTTGGCAATCTTAATCTTAACATGAGAGGTATATGAGGAAAGAGAGGGTGCCGCAGGGCCTCTGTTCCTGTGAGGAGGAATATTTTATCACAGATAATAAGAGTTGTAAAAATGGTGATAAGAAAAAGCAGACCTCCATTAAGTCACCCTATTGTTTCTAAATCCTCAGTGCACACTGTACCCCCTTATTGTGTGCACTGGGAGGGATGGGTGCTCCAGTGCACCCACCTGCTTGGCACGCCATGGCTTCACAGTGACTCACAGCTTGCCATGTGGTTTCTGCAACTGTTTCATGTGCCTTAGTTTTCTTCCCCTAGTGAGGGATAAGTCACTGATGGTTGGGATGAGTCTTATAGTTTTTACCCACTCCTTCTGAGCCTGGCCCAATCCTGGGTTCGCAATCGCCACTTAACAGAGAATTGCCTGATTTCATGAGTTAATAATTAGAGTGGTCCTCCTTTCCCAGCAATTCCACAGCAGTGCTCTTCCCTTGAAGTCATCCCTCCTGATCAGCTTTGAGGAGGAGAGGGATTGGAGTGCGTGTGTGTGTGTGTGTGTGTCTGTGTATAGTGAAGGAAGAGGGGTCATGTGCGTGAGTCGCACATGCACACCCACTGCTCCTGACTGTAGGAGGAGACAGAAATGGGCTGTTATCTGGCAGGCCGGGTCTGCACCTACCCAGAATTCCACAATCTAATAAGGGCAGGAATTTGATTTTGTTGTTCCTCTTCTCTCATCCTTTCCCCTTCTCACCTCAACCTTCCTTTCCTAATTACTTTGATGGGATTTCAAAGACCAGAGCATCCCTTGCCTGACCTCAGCAGTCCCTTTGATTTCATTTTGATTTTGCTTTGACGGGGCTTTTAACCTGTTGTAATTATTTTCCCAAAATGCCTGCAGTCCCCAGTGCTCACAAGCTAATTATCTGCAGAGCATGTACGGAGTGATCTGTCAGCTGCTGATGGAACTGGGACTCTACAGGCCCTTGTCTATTGGTTAGGTACTAGGGGCTCTGGCTGAACAGCTCTGCATCACTCATTCAGGGTTTTGGCCTGTGGGAGGTTTGGTAAGGGCCTCATCCCTTACTAAGGCTGGTTGTCTATGAGCAACACCAAATAATCAAGAGTAAGCTCTTCTTGGATATTCATTCCAACCGCATGGTGGTTAGTCTGCTTCCTGGGAATGAGGCCATGATGGGAAATAATTTAATTCAAGTATTTACTCAATTCATTCCTTCATCTATTCAACATCTTTTGAACCCCTACTATGTGCTAGGCATTAGGCCAGATGCTATGTGTCTGACATAAAAATGAATGACAAACAGCTTCTGCCCTCAGGAACCTTGGTCTGGTTGAGGAAATGATAAGCACACAAGAAAATTATATATATTATAAGGGAGGCATAGATAAAATGCTATAGGAGTTCATAGATAAGAGGGGAAATTTACTTTTAAATAGGGGAGCAGGAAAGTCTTCTTGAGACAGGACATGTTTAAGCTGGGCCTGAAGAATGGGTTTAATCTGGACACAGGGAGGCAGGGGCAGAAGAAGCCTTTTGCACACACGAGTCTTAGGACTCTCCTGAAGGCCAATCAGTGGATCTGGCTTCTTCAAGCCCAGCTGCAGGGTCTCTCCAGAAAACTTTGCTAACTTCCTGTCTGCCACCCAAGTCCTCACTCCCTCCCTACTGGAGCAATGCTCTTCCAAAAGCTGATGCTCAAGGTCAAGGCCATGGTGTGTCATAGGCCCATGGTTCCACATTCTTCTCTTTTCTAGCCCAGCTTAACTGAGGAAGTGCCTCATTTCCAAATCCCACCCACTTACTTCCCACCATGCCCTCCACAGGGACTGGATGGGTTGCTCTGACATTTCAGTGATGTTGCCATCACAGACTGAGGGCCTGCAGCACACCAACCCGTGCCCCGCCCCTGCTCCTGGGCCCGGCCCCGACCAGTGCTACTTCTCAGCTTTGTTCCTTTGCTTAGCCTCTCACTCCTTTTGACAGCTGACTCCTTACATCCTTCAACACTCAGCTCCAGTGCTGCTCTGCTTAGGGATCCTTTGCCCTCAACCCAGGCTGGTTTACGTGGCCCTCTTAGTGTTCCCATAGACACCATCATTGCCCAGAGCTGCAACATGTTCAGATGATCAGCTTGTGCTGGTCCCTCTGTACGGTCAGGTCTCTGAGGGCAGGAACTCTGTATGTTTGCATTCCTGGTGGATACACAGTAAGTGCTTAATCGGTGTACGTTGGATGAAGAAATGCAGATAGGAACCTCTAAAGCAGGTGCCTCTATAATATATGCACAACATTCTGGGATTAGGGATTGAAGAGAAGGACTTTGCAAATTTTTCTTCAAGTTTTCATGATATTCAACAGATGTCACTGCTCCGCCCATATTCTGGCAGGTCAGAGGGCCCTGGGAACAAGCTCAAAAGTGAGAAAGGCTTCCTGAATGTGATGAGAGGCAGTGGTGAATAGCGGCCTATAGGCCTGGGGGCTGGGAGACCTGCATTCTCATTGAACTCATCTCTTACCCAGATGTGTGGACCTGGGTCTCAAGAGTCTTCAGGCAGTGATAAACTAGTTCAGCGGTTCTCAAAGTGCAGTCTCCATATCTCAAAGTGCTGTCTCCAGACCAGCAGCATCAGCACTGATTCAGAACTTGTTGGAAATGCAGATTCTCAGACCCCACCCTAGACCTTCTGGATCCGAAACTCTACAGGTGGGGCCTGGCAATCTGTTTTAACAAGTTGTCTAGGTAACGCTGATACACACATATTAAAGTCTGAAAACCATGGGACTAGCTCAGTGCTCCTGAAACTGCAGTGTGTATAAGAATTATTCAGGGAACCTATTTAAATGAAGATCCTTGGACCCCACCCCAGAAATTCTAGTTTGGAAAGTCAACAGAAGCCCAGGAATCTGCACCTTGAACAGATTTGCCCTGGGAGATTCAGAAGCAGGTCTACAGATGGTATTTTCATCAGTGATGTAGGAGATGACCTCTGGGCCACTATGACCCCTGTCACAGTGATGGTCTCTGGTACTGACTGGCCAGGAGCTGTGGGTACAATGAGCAGCAGAAAGGCAGGCCTGGGGGCAGATGCTCAACCTGCCTTCCAATTGCTTGGGAGAGGCCCTCGGTCATAACAATGGGGACTGCGTGCTATGAGACAGGACTACCTGAAATGAGGCAGTCTTTCCCAAAAATAGCAGAGTGGTACCAAAGGGAAGTGTGTAGGACTTCCGCCCCTTTAAACACCCTTGTAATTTACATTTAAAAATAGAAAAAGCTCATGAATAATTTGTGAGTCATGAGCAAGCCCCTTCAAAATACAGTCATGAATAAAATATCCCGCTTTGCCTCCTCTAATGGCACTGGCCTTTGATGTTTTATTGATGGATTCCTTGCCCTGAGTGCTAGAAGGCTCTTGGATTTATTCAAGGCACTGGGGCCCTCCCACCTGGAAGGTCCATGGGCTTGCCCTTCCTGGCTTTCTGGCTTGCTTACACATAAATACACCACCTTGTTTCAGGCAATTCAAAGGAGTGGCCTCAGATTCCTTTGGAACAGAAAGCATAATTACAGGGATGTGGGAACCCCCAACCTGGGCCCACCGAGAGGGTGGGAACCAAGTTACCAGAAGCCTTTGTTTAAAGCCAGGTGAGTTTTTAGAGCAGCTGCAAGTGTATCTCCCATTTGATTGCTTCTTGAGAGGCTAGGAATGGAAAGCAGATATTAAAAAGCTGTAAATAACAATCTCCTATAGGCAGAGCAATGCCCCAGAGACACAGGCCCCATCTAAACAGAGGCTTCTGCCTGCCCTGAGAGGCTTTTGTGTGAAACAAAGGCAGAAACCCCAAGAAAGAGCTATTAAAGAGAGTCCCTAATGAAGGAGGGTGTAGAGGGAGGTGTGGCTCTGTATCCATGTAGGGAGTCTGTAGACGCAGGCTGCTGCCAGAGCCCGTTTATAGGCAAAGCCCGAAGGCTAGAGTAAATGTGGTCTGCACAGGTGTAGGAAAGAGTGTGGGAGAGGAGGAGGGGACAACCTCATGCCTTTCTTTATTAAAAACACATAAAATAAACCTTATAAAATGAAAAAGTTCCATGGATAAAAAAGGATAGTGAGAATGAAAGACTCAAAGGCACTGGATGTAGGTGTCTTGACTGAGATGTGACCCTACCTTCCCAGAAGATGACCTCAATGCACTGGGAATTCATCTGAGGCAACAGGGGGCTGAGGTGCCTTGGGTCTGTCCTGGGACTCTGAGTGATTATTGGAGGGTTGGATAGTTTTGGAGTGGGCACCCTACAAATGCCTATGACATAGGATCTTGGGTCATGTCTTGAGTTTGTTAAGAAAGGAAGCTATAAGAATCAAGGAAGTGGGGAGTGGGGAGAGAGAAAAGAGAGAGAGAGAGAGAAAGCAAGTGCACAAAGCCACCATTCTGGGAACCCTACAATGGGAGCTGTAACAGATGGAGACAGCCCTTCAGAAGCTTGGCCATGTCAGTGTTGATAACTCTGGTCATCACTGTGGTTCTGAAGGGGACACCACCAAATCTAGTGGTGATGAGAAGAGCCAAGGGACCCCAAGTGCATGGCAGAAGCCACTAAAGGCAATCAGGCTGGGGCATGAGATCACCTGGACCTCCAGAGGACTGTGGTGGTCAAAAGGAGACTGTGTTGGTCAAAAGCTCCCTTGGACCTGCTGAGAAGAGAGGAGGTTTGGAGGTCTTGCATTACTGGGGATTCACCTGGTGGGACCTAGAGCCAGTGCTTTTTCTGCTACCATTTATGTGGCAGGGGGAGGGTTAGCCACAGCCCTCGGTTGTTTGTGGGAAGGCTTGTCTAGCCTGGTGAATTGAGGGTCAGGCAGGGTGTACAGTCCCTGGACACATATAGGCATCTTCACTCTCTCAGGTTAAGCTTTTTGCCCACTGGGCATTCAGGGATATGCAGGGGGCACTCTCCATTTAACACCTTAATCCCAATGCCCTGAGGGCACCATCAAGTCGAATGCCCCTGTTATCTGCAGGTTTGTAGGCACTGTTCCTGGGCCAGGCTTCCTTAATGGGTGTCAGTTCAAGGTAAGGAGAAGAGGCCCTTAGCACCAGAAGGCGTTGAATAGTAGTTGCATTGCTCCATAGTTTGATCCAGGGTCTTTCAAAGGTCGCTGGAAGGGAAAAGGGGTTCTGGAGAGAGATGAGGACTATTTTACACCTGTTTCTCACTTTAGCATCTGAACTCTGTTAACACACCTGGAATCTTTGCTCCTTCTAGGATTCTTTAAAAGTCATCAGGGCCCTCA
The DNA here is from genome assembly GCF_028885655.2 of Pongo abelii. Classification (NCBI taxonomy): domain Eukaryota; kingdom Metazoa; phylum Chordata; class Mammalia; order Primates; family Hominidae; genus Pongo; species Pongo abelii. Next base: position 84,138,493 of record NC_071985.2, on the reverse strand, counting down.
GTCTACAGCCCTACCTCCCTGAATGCTCCTGATCTCAGAAGCTAAGCAGTCAGGTGTGGTTAGTACACAGATGGGAGGCCACCTGGGAATACCTGGTGTTTTAGGCTGAAAAAAAGAAGTCATTAGAATCTAGGTGGTCAAAGAAAGACAAACTGTGAGTATTAGAACAAGCCTAGCTTAAGGTAAAACTGTAAAGGTGTCAAATATGTTTTTACTCCTCTGTTCTTCTTTTTTCTTTTTTTGAGACAAAGTCTCGCTTTGTCACCCAGGCTACAGTGTAGTGGCATGATTTTGGCTCACTGCAGCCTTGACCTCCTGGGCTCAAGCCATCCCCCAACCTCAGATCCTCAAGCAGCTGAGACTATAGGTGTGCACCACCATGCCTGGCTAATTTTTTTTTTTTTTTGTATTTTGTGTAGAGATGGTGTTTTGCCATGCTGCCCAGCCTTGTCTCAAACTCCTGAGCTAAAGTGATCCACCCGCCTTGGCCTCCCGAAGTGCTAGGATTACAGGCATGAGCCACTGTTCCCAGACCCCTCCATTCTTCTTTAGAACCTGCTTTGCCCACTTTCCTGGCCATCAGAACTGCTGGGTACCCCAGTTCCTGAAGCTGCCCACAAGTCTGCAAACCTCACATGCAGTGCCCAGACCTCTCACCAACCCTCCTTCTCCATCAAAACTGATATGTCCCTTTGCCTCCTGACCTTTATCTCTGTTAGAGAGAATCCAGTAAATAGTTGTAGTGAACAAGTTATTGATTGAGTCACACCTGCAGCCCCTGCTTATTGCCTGTGCTTTGTGCTCTGAGACACCAGTTTCCTGACTTCTCTGGTGGTGAGGGGGTTCACCTGATCCAAGGGCAGCCACTATTGGCTAGCCTACCATCACTGACATGCATCAGCCAATCAGACAGGCTTCTCCCAGCAAATCAACAGGGAAATACAGAGAGCAGGTGGCAATCAGGAGTGGGAACTGAAGCAGAAAGGTCATGAGGGAACCAAAGGAGAGGGACCAGAGAGGCCACGTAGTCAATGGGCAGATTGAAACTAAAGGAGCAGACACACTCAGCAGGAGAAAGAACAGAGTACACCCTTGAGAAGAAGAGAGAGGCCATGAAAAAGAAATATTAAGTGGCCCATGAAAGAGGTAAAGTAGGCAGTTCCCAGAGCTTCTGCACAGCAAAAGAAATAATCAACCGGGTGAACAGGCAACCTACATAATGGGAGGAAATATTTGCAAATGATGCATTTGACATGGGACTAATATCCATAATCTACAAGGAATTCAAACAACTCAACAAGAAAAAGCAAATAATCCCATTAAAAAGTGGGCAAAGGACACGAACAGTCATTTTTCAAATGAAAACATACAAATGGCTAGCAAGCATAAGAAAAAATGCTCAATATCACTAATCATCAGAGAAATGCAAATTAAAACCATAATGTTACCATCTCACACCAGTCAGAATGGCCATTATGAAAAAAAAAAAAAAAACAAAACAGATAATGGCAAAGATGTGGAGAAAAAGAAACTCATACACTGTTGGTGGGAATGCAAATTAATATAACCTCTATGGAAAACAGTATGGAGATTTCTCAAAGAACTAAAAATAGAACTACCATTTGATCCAGCAATCCCACTATGGAGTATTTATCCAAAGGAAAATAACTCATTATATCAAAAAGATACCTGCACTCATATGTTTATTGCAGCACTGTTCACAATAGCAAAGACATGGAATCAACCTAAGTGTCTGTCAATGAATGACTGAATAAAGAGAGTGTGATTATATATACCATGGAATACTACTTGGCCACAAAAAAGAATGAAATCACGTCTTTTGCAGCAACATAGATAGAATTGGAGGCTATTATCTTTTATCTTTTTTTTTTTGCGGGGGGATGGAGTCTCACTCTGTCACCCAGGCTGGTGCAGTGGTGCGATCTCAGCTCACTGCAACCTCTGCCTCCCAAGTTTAAGCAGTTCTCCTGCCTCGGCCTCCTGAGTAGCTGTGATTACAGGCGCGAACCACCATGCCCAGCTAATTTTTGTATTTTTAGTAGAGACAGAGTTTCACCATGTTGGTCAGGCTGGTCTTGAACTCCTGACCTTGTGATCTGCCTGCCTCGGCCTCCCAAAGTGCTGCAATTACAGGTGTGAGCCATGGCGTCCGGCTTGGAGGCTATTATCTTAATTGAAATAACTCAGAAAGTCAAATACCACATGTTCTCACTTATAAGTGGAAGCTAAATAATGCAGACACATGGACGTAGAGTGTAGAATAATAGACATCAAAGACTCAGAAAGGTAGTTGGGTGGGAGTGGGGTGAGGGATGAGAAATTACCTAATGAGAATAATGTATAATATTAGGGTAACTGCTACACTAAAAGTCCAGATTTCACCACTCTATAATATATCCATGTAACAAAACTTCACTTGTATCCCCTAAGTCTATAAAATAATTTAAAAAAATAAACGTAGGCAGCCCCCATGCATGGCTAACTTGGTCCCTGAGATGTTTCTAGTTCTAATTTTGGTTCCCATTCATATGGCTCCTTATTGTAAACTCTTCCTTATTTGAGGCTACTTGAGCAAATCTCTGCTGTAACTGAGGGAGGGAGGTCTCAACAAAATAGTGGCATAGGGTGGATAAGGGCTCCAGTCTGTCATTTGTCCTCTGCTCACAGCTGGAACACCCTGAGGAAATGCTTATCCTCTTTCTCATTCATTCAACTATCATTTTTTGAGTACCCACCCTCAGGCATTGCTCTAGGTGCTTGGAATACTGAGTGAATAAAATAGAAAAAGACTTTCTTACAGAACTCCCCTGCTACTGGGATGGGGATGGAGATGGAGATACAGGACTATAACAATGAACAAATTATCTGTAAGTTAGAGGTGATGGGGGCCATGGGGGAAAGTGGAGCAACATGCTGAGGATGAAGAGTGGTGATTATACTTTTAGTGAGACTGGCTAGGGCCAGTCCCATTGAGAAGGTAACATTTGACCAAAGACTTGAAGGGGAGGAAGTGAGCCATGCTGGGATTTGGGCTGTCCAATCAGAAGGAACAGTAGGGGCAATGGGAGAAATGATTGTTATGTCTTCCTTTCTGTAGGAGGGGATAAAGATAGCATGTGCCATGAAGACTGAATGAGGTCACCTATCAAAACCTTCTGCTTAGAGCTGGGTGAATGTTAACAACAATTAGATTAAAAGCCAGTTAACACTAGTGTCCCTGTTTCCAACATAACATTTAGATTTGATGCCTTAACCCAAAGGTGTGAGCAGGGGGAGAATTCTGGGCCTTCTGGTGAGGCAGGAGTGAGATACTTTGGTGCCTTGAAGCCTTTCAGGCCTGTGTCTACTCTGCCTCCACACAGTCCAGAGAGACGCTTTCCAATAGAAGTGGGGCTGAGGGCTATGGGGAGCTTTTCAAAATGCATGGGCCTGGTTCCTCTCCTCGTAAGTGTTGGTGGGAAATTTAAGTGAGGGGTCCCAGCTTTGAGTATTTTGAAATACTCCTCTTCCTCCTCCTCCCCCTCCATGATTCTGATACATTCCCATGTTCTTCTCCAATCCCTGCTCACTCTGAGTGAGAAGTCCTGGGCTAGAGTCCCCAGGCAAGGTCTCCTAGAGAGAGTTCAACCCTGGCTCCAGTTATAATGCAGAAAGAGGACATCACACCCAAAGCCATCACACCCAAAGCCATATTTCTGTGCTCGTAGACCTAATGACACACTCATGGTCTCATTTTAGGAGCCCCATGACTTAGAGAGGAAATGCAGGCTCCATGAACCTTGTCTGCCCCGTTCTCTTCAGAAACCCCTGAAGAAAGAAGACAATGGGGCAGACAAGGTTCACGGTGCCTGCATTCTCTGTATAAGTCAAGGCAGCAAAGGGTCAGGATAAAGTGGATTCTGTCCTGTTGGGGGTGAGCAACACCAGTGCTAGACCTTTGCCATCTGTGATAAAATTGTCACAAAATATACAAATCAATAATAATTACAATGTAAGTGACACCTTTAGAGTTGTGTGGTATACAGACTGCAGAACCAGGCACACAGCTTGAGTGGAGGTGGGAAAGGGGCTCTCTTGTTATGGCATTAGGCTGTCCTTCCAGGGAGGAAGTGCATTGTAACAGGATCAAATCCTCAAGCAAAAGGAAATCCTGGCATTGCCCACTGAGAGTAGTTTTCTTGGGGGATAGTTGTGCTGGAAGTGGCATTTTCTGGGGCTCCTAAGATGAGACCATGAGTGTATCATTAGGTCCATGAACACAGGAATATGGCCTTGGGTATGCAAGGCTTCACTATGACTCCAACTCACTCATTCTGCCCCTACCTATACTTGGGCAAATGGTTCATTCCAGTCTCTAGGCCTTAGTGCAGAGCCAATATTCTGGTGTAAGAGTGTTGGTTTGACAGATTTGAAAGTTGATGCAGAACTTGTGTGTGTGTGCGTGTGTGTGTGTGTGTGAGAGAGAGAGAGAGAGAGAGAGGGGAAGGATCATGGATATAGGCTTGAATTATGAAACAGTTAACACTCACAGGAGAGAAGAGCTCATTGCTGTCTTGACCAGGGTCTGAGAGACAATGCAGCATTAGGTATTGCTGAGATGTGGGAGGAAACAAACATCAGAAGGGAAATGGCAGATGGGGAAAAGGGAAATGTTATTTCCAAGCCAGAGGAGGGAGGAGAGGGTTCGATTTCATCTTCATGCCTCTCAGTCAGTATAAACAGAGCATCCTTTCTCTGGAACCTTCTCCCTAATCGAATCCAGATCTCCTTGGTTCAGGATATAAACAGAAGTCAAGAACAAGGTCCAATATGGGCTTTGCAGTGAGATGGCCTGGATTTTAAGTACAATACTGCCACTTACCTAGTGCACTGGAGTGAGTTAATGTCAGTGAGCCTCAGTTTCTTCACCTATAAAACCTATGGTCATTCCATTCCCTTGCAGGGTTGTCATGAAGATAAACTGAGGAAGGTTGAAGCAGTTGGCACTTAGTAAGCTCAGTAAGTGTAGTGTTTGCTGCTTCTTGAACGGGAAATACACAGGAGCAGTATAAATACCCATATCAAATGTGGGAAAGGGTGTATATAGTCATAAGATGAGTTAAAACTTTTTGAAAAGTTATTACACATACACAGAAACAATTCAAATACAAAAAAAAGGCATCTATAAAAAATGGATCTCCTTCTTACTCATCCTCCTAGCTCCCAAGCCCCCTCTCTCAAAAGATAATAAGGTTAGTCCCTCCTGTTTGAAGACCTACATTGCAGAATCTCCTTTATTTCATTCTTGTGCTTTACTCATCTCAACCTCCAAAATTTTTTATGCTGCTTCTCTTGCCTGAGAGCCAGTTTTACAGAAAACATGATTTGAAACAAATAAAGAAGCATTTTCCACATTTGTTCTACAAAGGATTTGTTTTCTCACACCCTGATGCCCCAGACAATTACATCTGCCTTGCTGGCACTTTGAGTGGCTGCTGGGATGCTTCTGTGTGATACTGAGAGGCAGAAGCCAGCGCTGTGAGTTATGAGGTGTGAAAGGTGCCATGTTGAGGTGGGCTTCCGTGGGCATTTTAGGAGGCTGTCACTCCACCTGCCTTGCTGCCTTTTCTCACTAAAGTGTGACTTACCCTGGTAATTGGCTCCTGCAAAACAGCCTTTAGTGACATGGGCATTTGAGAGCAAGCCTCTGGACCCTTGGGGTAGCAAATGCCACAGCTGAAATCTCTGGCAAAAGATAAGCAGCCAAAGCCAAGGAACATTTCCTCTGGGTCCCTAAAAATGCCATTGATGTAGATTTCTGCTTGGGTTCATCTTACGGGAACTTAGTACCAGTGATGGGACCTTTTCCTCCTTCCCCAGGAGAGGCTCAGCCACATGACTCCTGCAAGGTCCTCATGAAGACAAGGAGTTTGGTTGTGTCCAGTTGATTCCAGCCCTGGGAAGGTGCTGCTCCACTGCAAGCGTTTCAAGTCCCAACCTATGGGGAACGGGACTGACTGACTGTTTCAAGGGCCCTATGCCAGGCTTGTCTGTCAACTCACAGAGCCAATGAGAAGGAAAAGTAACTCCAAAAAGGAACTATTTTGCCTTGTGTAGATGCTTCCTCCATGCGACTGCAACAATTGCCCTGACAGCACAGGTTCTAGGCTCTTGATCCTAGAATCTCATTTCCATTTGCTCAATGGACATCTCTTCTGAAGTCCAGGGGATATAGTATTGCTCCTGACCTCAGGAACTCACAATAAACAAACTGCAGAACAGTTACATAAGTGCAGAGGTATGAGTGAGTAGATGGAATGGCTGAGCCCTGCAGCATGAGCTGGGGCAAGGGAAGGAAGGGGCATTCACAGAGGGCACAGCTTGTGCAAAGGCCTGACGAGAACAGCACAGCATGTGCACAGAACTTAGTTCTGTCTCCACATCCACAGTCTTTCCAATATTCTGAGTGTCCTATAATTACTTTTCCTTATTTTTTCCCTTTCTTCCTTTCTCGAATAAGTGTTCTGAACTCATTACCTCCATTGAAGACCTAGGAACTACTAGTTTGAAGGATCTTCATGGGGAAATTGGCTATTCAGCCAGAACATCCCCGCTTCTGAAGAAAACCTGTGAGATGTGTCAGTTCAAACTCAGAAGGGCACTCAAATGAGCCCCTGGCAAGCTGAACCTTAAGGATAAGGCCTATTCCACTCCAGCCACACTGAGCCTCTACAGGTCTTGATGAGATCAGGCTTGATCCAGCCTCAGGTCCTTTGCAGGGCTCATTTCCTCTTCCTGGTAAGTGCCTTCTCTAGGTATCTGCATGACTCTTCATCTAAGTCTGTGTTTCATCTGCTACCTTCTCTTACTACCCTATTTTAAGCTCCTCAGCAAACTACATTCTTATTTCCTGCCTTATTTTCCTTCACAGCACTTACACTAACATGACATATAGTTTATGTACTAATATTCTTTATCACTCCCCAACTCCCAATTAGAATGCTAGCTCCTGAAGGTTTTGTTTGCTTTGTTCACTCCTGTGTCCTCTGCACCTAGAACAGTGCCTGTCACATAAGTGTTATGTAGGTGTGCCCTACATAGGTCTATGTGTATATGTAGGTGTGCCCTATATATTTGTTGAATAAATAATAAATGAATATTTATGAGGGCTGATGAGGGCTGAATAATGGGAGTGAAGAGAGGCAATTGGGCCCATTCTTCGCATCTACTTGGTTGTGGACCACAAGAGAAATTACTGGGAAACTCCTCAGCTTGGTTTTCAAGCCCCTGCTCCGTCGACTCTAAGACCCACTCTCCTCTTTCCTAGAGGCCGCATGTCCCTCTACCAGACTTAGGTCACAGGCATCTTCACAGAGTCATTCGGGAGCCTTGGGGCTGGGAAGGCAATGCCGTGTTCCTCTTTGCATCCCCTGTATAGTAGATGATATAGTTTGAATGTGTCGCCATCCAACCTTATGTTGAAATGTAATCTCCAGTGTTGGAGGTGGGGCCTGGTGGGAGGTGTTTGGATCCTGGGGGAGGATCCCTCATGTACTGGTGCTGTTCTTCCACAGTGACAGAGTTCTCACGAGATCTGGTCGTAGTAAAGAGTGGCACAAACCCCACTTCTTGCTGCCGTTCTGCCATGTAAGATGCCTGCTCCTGCTTCACTTTCTGTCGTGAGTAAAAGTTCCTTGTGGCCTCCCCCGAAGCCGAGCAGATGCCAGTACCATGCTTCCTGTACAGTCTGCAGAACTATGAGCCAATTAAACCTCTTTTCTTTATAAATTACCTAGTCTCAGGGATTTCTTTATAGCAATGCAACAACAGCCTAACACAGTAGACGTTTGTTATACTGAACCTCTGAGGGGCTGCCTTCCTTTCCAAGTTCCTGCCTCCTAGTGTAACTTGGTAACAAAGGAGCTAAACAGAGATACAAGAATTTCCCTGTTCATAGCTTCTGGTTTCTGCCTAAGTGAGCTCACCAGCAGAAAAATCTTTCATTCAGGAGGGAAGGAGGCAATACTGAGCTGGAGCCCTCTGTCAGCTTTCGTGCTATTTTTCCTGCAACTTTTGTAGGAGACTCCCTGCCTCTAAGATCCCAGGATGAGTGGTCACTAAGTAACTCAGCACTCGGACTCACTGTGCATGCACACACAATCACTTTGCAATGAGCTTCAGCCCATCCATCCTGAGACCTCCTGGTGTCTTTTCCATCTTTAGGGGAGATGGGACTGTGTGATAGAATAACACAGTAAGTAGCAAACTGTGAGGGGAAAGCCTGGGAAAGAAAAGAACACAGGGCCAGCTGGGATTAGGTCTGGGATTGGACCTCTTTTCCAAAATGTGTTTCTTCATAGAGCGCATTAATCAGCCTAGAATTCTCTTGAAATCAACCTTCCTAGAATTGGCCCAGGTGAGGGGGATTTCCTCAGGGCCGGGGATGGGAGGTGCCCCTCAGTCTTTTCCAGACCTTACCAGGGCTTCTGGACACTCTGAAGGATCCCTGACACAGCTACCTCAGCACCTACTTCCCAAGGCAGCAGGAGGCTTCAGCTAGAGAGGCGTGTGGTGAGGGGCCCAGTTTTTGACTGAGCTGGTAGGTGGATGAATTGGTGAATCAGTGGACTATCACTGATACTCCCTGGGGCTTCAATGGTACTTAGAAAGAGGGAAACATAGGGGTCTCACATCCTAAAGGGAAGTGGTTTTCTGGGGCACTCCCATTTCTGTGGTAGCTTTTGGCATGGAATTGAGGCCACACATGAAATAGGTGACTTACTGTTACTCCCCAGGAGCCCCTCAGCCCTTCCATGCCCCTGGAATGGGTTCAGAGCTAGGATTGTAGCTAGGATTCAGAGCTAGGATTGTAGCTGTGTGGTGGGTTCTTATGTTGGAGGCTCACACTGCCTGGAGGGCTTATCTCTGCTGGAAGCAGAACAGATGGAGGCACAAAACCCAGTGGAATAAGTTGGAGGATTTCCTGCCCCTCTCCCACCTCACAGGGGAGGGAGAAGCTTGGGCTGAAACTCACCCCACCCTCAGTCCTCTCTCAAGGGCCTTTCCTTGGGGTGGCAGCCTCTCCATCCCTGAGTCGGCAAGAGCCCAGCTAGCTAACAGCAGGGGCAGAGGATGTCTCTCTTTGCTGAGCTCAGGACAAGCTATGTGGCTAAGCTAATGGACTTATTTGTTGGACCTCAGTGTTCTTCTCTGAAAAATGGCATGGCTGCAAAATATGCAGGCTTCTTTCTCAGGCTTCTTCCACACCAGAGCCATGCAAAGCACACTGGATAGACAAGATTGGGAAACTTCAACTCAAGCCCCAGCTCTGACATTTATGAGACTGTTTTTTTCATATGTAAATCAGGGCTAGTAACACCCACAGGGTTGTTGATAGGATGAAGTGAAGTACCACTATATGTGTCAAAACTTGGTAAGCCATGAGGCTTTATACAATTGAGAGGGCTTAGGAATCTCTGAATCTGAGAAAGAGAGATGCATGGAAGTCAGGGAACATATTGGATCTTAACTCTTGGGAAGCTAGGCCTGTTCACTTTTCTTTTAAACTAAATTGCTGAGCTCTACAAGTGGATGGCAGCCTCATGGCTGCTATTTATTTGACATTGAGGAGATATTTGTGTATCATTAAACACCCAAGAGAATCAGACTGCAGGCCACCTCTTGATAACCTTGAAATGTAGCCTGGTCATGGGCGCCCTAAGTTCTCCTACTTCCCACTGAGGGGCACTGAGGGGTTGGGATCTCTGGAAGAAGTATGATTTGGGGGATCATTTCTGCCATCAGTTTAATATTTTGGAATTCAGAAGTGGAGAGTCAACTCAGAATTGCCCAGGGATGAACTCTTCACCCTGCTGCATTTGCCACTGACTTAATGGACTCCTCTGTTCCGAGTGGGAAAGAGATGTCAGGAACAGAAAAAACTCAAAATTCTCCACCAGGTACCATTTTTTTTCATCCTCTCAGAATCTTAACAAAGGGTCCCTAGGGCTTCAGTTGGAGCCCATTTCTCTTTCCTCAGTGATGGGAAATAACTGGTTCCCCTCATCTTCAATGTAGTTAGTCTTACAAGGGTGAAAAATTGCCATGGACTAGCTGTTGAGCTGAAACAAAGACACATTCTAGAATTTGGGGGATAGATTTGATTTAAACTATTTTATGTCTTGATCAGGCTAGGGACAGAAATTTTTGGTTTGGAAACTATGATCATCATGATTTTAGCATCCTCATATCTTTTTTTTTTTTCCTTCAGAGATGGGATCTTGCTCTGTTGTCCAGGCTGGAGTGCAGTGGCAAGATCATAGCTCACTGCAGCCTTAAACTCCTGGGCTTGAGCAATCCCCCCATTTCAGCCTCCTAAATAGCTAGAACTAGAGGCATGTGTCGCCACACCTGGTTAATTTTTAATTTTTTTTTGTAGAGATTTCCATATGTTACCCAGGCTGGTCTCAAACTCCTGGGCTCAGGTTATCTTTCCACCTCAGCTGCCTACAGTGTTGAGATTATGGGCGTGAGCCACCACGCCTGACCTTCATCTCCTTTTTATTTACTCCTGAAGTTATTGCATTTCTATCTTGGCTCATTCTCTATCTTTCCTCCTGAAAATGAGACTTCCCCACTCCCTTCATTTTGAACCTAGGCTCATCAAGATATCTTTGTTTTGGGGGTGGTTTAATCCAATTTCTCTTGGAATCTTGGTGAGGAGCCTCAGAGGCAGGGATAGGACAGTTTTCCACATCCCCAGGCTGGGTGGATGGCTGAGGAGCTACCAGTCTTTCCTTGTTCTAAAGTCTCCCACTCTGACCATGGGTTCAGAGTTAGGATTGTAGCTAGGATTCAGAGCCAGGATTGTAGCTGTGTGGCAGGGTTGAGAAGACAGAAGGCGACATTTGCAGCTCTCTGAAGGTATACTTTTATTTTTGTAGTTTTTTTTTTTTTTTTTTTTTTTTTTTGAGGGCAAGAACATTCCCTTTGTAGAAGCACAGGGATTGGGCAGCTAAGCTTCAGAAGCTTTTCAGAAAGTAGAGTATGCCTCTCCTCTTATAGTTTGTATCTCCTAAGATCTCCCTTCTAAGATCTGCTAAGCAGAATTCAATTTTATTTACTGGCTTAGACTGATGGACTCGGTACCAGCTGCCTTGCAGGCCAATGTGACACTTTTTTCTGTTCACTGGTGGGCATTCTCCAATGACTAGGATAACAAAGAGGGAGAGGCTGGAACAGGAATAAATCCAACTGGTTGTTCACAGCCACCTCTACACCCCTGGGAACCATCACATGCTTGGCCATTTCTCCACACTTGCACTGTGTACAGTGAGTGCTCAGAGGCTGGTCACAAAGGCCACGTGTTGCTGCTTCTTCAATACACTTACTGTAATTATGCACATGCTTTTAGAGAACACCTTAGAAGTGGGCTTGCTTTGAATCCATTTGAATCAGATAATTAGTTTACAGACAGAAAATATATACTGTTTTAATTTTTCCAACTTGAGTAAGGATCGCTTTGGGAGTTGTGTGCAGTGTGTTATAAAAATAACTTTTAATTATATTTATTTACTTAATGAATCACACAGATGATAGGTGAGTAGAGTTTTGAGACAGCCTGCAGAGTTGCCCCAAAGCCTCACATTTGTACTGTGCCTTATGATTTATAATGTAATTTCACATCCAGTCTTTTTGTTTTTTTTGAGATGAGTCTCACTCTGTCACCCAGGCTGGAGTGCAGTGGTGATATCTTGGCTCACTGCAGCCTCCGCCTCCTGGGTTCAAGAGATTCTCCTGCCTCAGCCTCCTGAGTAGCTGGGATTACAGGCATATGCCACTATGCCCAGCTATTTTTTTGTATTTTTAGTAGAGATGGGGCTTCACTATGTTGGCCAGGCTGGTATCGAACTCCTGACCTCAAGTGATCTGCCTGTCTTGACCTCCCAAAGTGCTCAGATTACAGGCGTGAGCCACCACACCCAGTCACATCCAGTCTTATGTTTGCAGGGAACATTTCAAGGTTTTGTATACCTAGTAAGAGGCAATGCTGGGTCTCTATTTTAGATGTTCCAGCTTCATGTTTTGTGCTTTTTACAAGTGCATTGAGGAAATCATATGATGAAGTCAAAAGAGCCATATTGGGATCCTCACTCTAATATTTAACAGCTGTGTGAACTTGTGAAAGTCATTTTATTTTTCAAAGCTGCAGTAAATGGACTCTCCATGGATTATGGTAAAAACAGTAGACGATAAACCTGATTCTCCTCTGAAATGTATAAAGCATAGACGTGAAGCCTCTAATGGAATAGGATGCCTGTTAATGCATAAAGGAGGTGCCTGGAGAAGGCCAAAAATTATCTTTATTAAATGTAATAATTGATAGTTGCTTCTTGGTATAGCCCAGACATAAAGGAAACAACTCTGTCCTCTTGGTTCCCCTCATCTGTTCTTGTTTTTTTCTTCTCCCATAATATTTCTCACTGCCTAACATACAAATTTCTTTATTTATTATGTCTACGGTCTATCTTTCCTCTCACTAGAATGGAAGTTCTAGGAGGGATGGATTTTTGTCTGTCTGGTTTGCTGAGGAGTTCCTAGCATCTAAAAGTCTGGCACATGGCAGTCACATAATAAGTGCTTGCTGAAATAGTACATCCTTTTGCTCTGCAGATCACTCCAGTGATCTTTAGCTATGAAAAAGTAGGGTTTCAGGGAGAAGAAGGGCATGGAGGAGGTGGAAAAGTTCATTAGAAGCTGGAACTTTCTGCAAGGCAAGGAACTGACAGCTCAGCTCCTCTTCGTCAAGGTTTGAAACAGGGATTCCCATGGGAGCTCCAAGGGAGCCCACACCTGGGCTGGGAGCCCAAGAAAATTGGCAGGTCACCAACTTGGGGAGGACAGAGGTTTAGGTTGTTGACTTGGGTGTAATGAACAAACTTAGAGATTTGTGAGGGAGTCTGTTTCAGCACAACTTAGGAATGATTCTGGACAGGCCTCCAGTACTGGCCCCTTGGCGTCATTCTGCTTTGAGAATAATGACTTGGTATGCCAGAAGCTATACCAAGGTGACAACTTGTGTCCTGGGCTTCCTGGCTGCAATGAACTGCCATCTTCCGCAGTGGGCAGGGAAGGCAGGAACAGGTTAATATGCCCGCCTTCTGCTTGGGGTTTTGAATCTCTTGGGACTGAGTTCATGACCCAGGGTTTTTGAGAAACTGGAAGTAGATGGGCTGGGAAAACCTTAAAAAGGGATTACTGTGTTCTCTGTTAACAAAACATAAGATGGTTCAGGTAATTAATTTCAAAAATAAAAGAAATGTGACCATATATGTAACATGGCAGACTATACCATTTCTTCATGTAGATAACAATAAATATATAGTTTTGTTTGAATATTGTTTTTTCTCCCCCAAGTGACTTTGTTAAATATATGACAATTTGGTTTTCAAAAAATCAGACACATCCTTGTTCCCTTTTCCAAGTTAACATGGAACTTACATTTTTTTTAAGTGAGAAAGAAATACCACCTGTATTTTCAGTTTGCCTCAACTGTCACTATATTCTACCAATCCTCACTCATACATTTGTGCTGTATATATACACACATACATACTGCAGTGTGTTCAGCAATTGCCAGTTCCTTATTTATTTCTTGAAATGAATGAACTAAGAAAAAAGTGCCAATTGTTCTTTCCAGAGATCATGCATTCTGATAGAGAAGATGCAGGAATCCCTTTTCTAAAATGTGTCTGCAAAGCTGCTTGCTCCAGAGTTGAGCATGTGCTGCTCAGGCCACCTGGTGAGGGTAGAGGGGTCTTAGGTTAGACATATGTATATTTAAAAATACTCCCTCACCCCATGACATGCATGACAGAGGCCCTTTTCTTAAATTTTTTTTCCAGGAGTGATAACCACTATTTACCACTTTTTCTTTCAATATCTGGGTCTCCTTGCTCTCCCTCTTTTGACTGGTGTGTGTGTGTGTAGAGAGAGAGAGAGAATATGAATGAATGAATGAATGAATGTGAATTAGTGACTTTCAGCCCTCTTAAAACTGTGGACCCCACAGAAGGGTCATATATCTCGTGGAAAGATCAGAGTGCAGGTGGTGGGGAGGGGCAGGAGGAGGGCTCTGATAGGCTAGGTCTTCAGTCCTGTCAACCTCCATAGTTTTCAGAATCCCAGTACACCTCAAGACCTCTCTTCCAACCCTGCAGTTCCCACTCTTGCCTGGACGAGTCTGACCATTTACATATACCAACACTCAGGGAGAGAAGGTAACATTCCAGAAACCTAGCTGCCTCGGGAACTCAAACTTTAAGATGACCTGTTTTGATCAGATCCTAGGTGGCAAACACATTAAGCTAAAGTAAAATAATTTAGCAAAAGCAAAGCAGAATCTGGTCAAGGGTGTTCCAAGAAGAAATGGTTGTACGAAAGAGATGGAAGGGCAAACTTTATCCTCTGATTCTAGAATGTTCTCTTTCTCCCAATTTCACAGCACCGAATCATAGATGAAGAGAGTGCTATGTTCCAATATTTGTATCCCCCACAAATTCATGTTGAAATCCTAACCCCCGTGGTGATAGTATTAGAGGGTGGGGCTTTTGGGAGGTGATTAGGTCATGAAGACAGACTTCTTGTAAGAGAGGCCCAAGGAAGCTCATTTGTCCTTTGTACCATGTGAGGGCACAGCTGGAAGGTGTCAAATACGAACTAGAAAGCAGGGCCTCCCCAGTCATGGAATCTGCCAGAGCCTTGATCATGGACTTCCCAGCTTCCAGAACAGTGAGAAATACATTTCTGTTGTTTATAGGCCACCCAACTTAGGATATTTGGTTATAGCAGCCCCAAAAGACTAAGCCCAAAGCGTGTCATTAGGGAGAAGGGTGAGGATCCCTTTCTTCCCCTTACAGTTGTCCATGCTTTTTCTCATCTTAGAATTGTCTTTTGGACCAAATTCGATGGCAATATTGTGCCTTAGCCTGCCAGAGCTTTCCTAGCTGGGCAGGATTCCTGCATCTGCCCTCTGTATGTTCCAGAGCTTGCTTGTTCCTGGGGACATCCCCAGGTTTTGTAGAAAACCAGGCACTGCATCTTTGAGGACCAAATTAAAGAGAAAACATATTTTGTTGTTGTTGTTGAATACACACTGTATTTAACTTTTTTTAATCCCAGAGAAGTGAAATGCAACATCTGTTTGAGTTTATGTAACATCTGAAGACCGACAACTCAGAATTTCCTAATTAAAGTCATTTTTAAGGCACTCTGCAGAGCCAGCTTTCATTTCTTCCTTCATTGGGTTTTTCTCCAAACTGTAGCAGAATACCTGGTTTCTCTTTCTTCAAAGTGATACACACATGCTCATGCCTTAACCTGCTCTTCTGTCCTCCAGGACAATGAAACACAGCACAATTCCAAGGAGGAAACGGTAAAGGAAGGAAATACATGGTGTAGGGGAGCAGGGTAAGGAGACAGCAGAGAGGACACGTACAAGTAAATTAACTGATACAGTCGGTCGTAGCTGAAAAGAGAAAGAGCAGAAGGGAAATTGAACAGGGTGGGGTGGGCCAGATGGCTGGCAGCCGGTGAAAAAATAGGCTACATTTCCCAGTGAGATCTAAATTAATTTAGCTAGTTCCCTGTTTTGTTTTTGTTTTGTTTTTTTTTTTTTTCATTTTTAAAGATAGGGCCAATGCAAGGGAGGTATCTCAAAATTATGGAGGGTATAATGTAGGTAAGTGTGCTTGCTTGTGCTCATGCACTTATGAAGGGCTGCGCTTACAGACAGGTATGACTTGGGGGCTCTAAAATGCCCTCCTGATATAAAAGAATCTCCCTTACTGGCCCACTTCTGTGCCTGAAATTCCCACCACTACAGCCACTCTTTCTGATTAAGGCATTATCTGTAGCCCCTATTAAAACGTAAATGTCACCTGGGAAGGGTAACACTCGACTCTTTAGCACCCACTGACTGAACTGTCACCTATCAGAGAGTAGGACCCTGAGAGATGGGACATAGGGCAGGGACATTTGGACTGATGGGGAAAGAAGGCTTGGTGGTATGGGACACTGGAGAGGGAATGGCTGGGCAGCTGAGGGGAGTGTGTGAAACAATGCTTGCCCTGGGAAATTACTTAGATGGAGGAGACGGGATGGCAAAATGAACTTACCCACATCACAGGTTTCCCTAGGCTGTGTGTGTGTGTGTGTGTGTGTGTGTGTGTGTGTGTGTGTGTGTGTGTGTGTGTGTGTGTGTGTGTGTGTAGTGTGTCTAACAGTTTGTATATATTATACATTCTATGTATATACCTGATATGGAATTCACTGGGGCCCATCATGAACATAATACAGTGAAACTCCATCAAGCGAAAGATAACGAAAGCCCTCAACTGTTTTCATGTAAAATGTAATCACATGTAAAGTGAAGCCTGGCATCTCTATAGATCTAGATGGTTTGTAT
This sequence comes from Pongo abelii, assembly GCF_028885655.2. NCBI lineage: Eukaryota > Metazoa > Chordata > Mammalia > Primates > Hominidae > Pongo > Pongo abelii. The sequence goes on along the minus strand of NC_071985.2, from coordinate 84,122,028 downwards.
GTAGACAGTGTGTGCACATGTATGTGTACACACACTCACACACACATTTACTCATACCCAGCAGTGGAGATCTTGTAGATGTGAAGGGTGAGATGCCTCTTCTCAGCCATCTAGGATTTGAATGCACAGTAGCTGCTGCATTGAGCCATCAGCTCCTAGATGGCTGAGGAGGTTGGTTGTTGGAAAAAGGACTTGCTGGGGGAGCACTGTGACCCCTTTCTCTGTTAACAGTAGATCCTCATTCAACTCAGGTGGCTTTGCAGAAATGGCCAAGGCTTGGGTTATAAGACTTACATGGGCCATACCATCAAGATTGGGGCTTGGAGACAGAAATGTCACCAAAGTGCCCTTTAAACTTTTGGAGTTTGGGAACCTGGAGAAGGTGCAGGTGAACAGAGAATCTTGCAGAGGATAGGTTTCTGCTCCTAGAAAAGCTGGAAATTGTTTGGGAGCAGCCCCCAGGCTGGATGCAGAAACCAGCCTCAGAGTACCACTCATGGGACCTGCCCCCTCTCCAGGGATCTGCTATGGTTGGCTGAGCTGATGGGGAAGGTGCAGAGAGAAGAAGGGGCTGGAGGAACGGGAAGAGGACTCCAGGGAAAGCTTGGGAAGTAAAGATGAAAGAATCTGGGTGGGGAGGGGCAAGGGAGAGGTGATACTAGAACTTTCCAACCCTATTTTCACATTAGAGTCATCTGGGTAACTTAAAACACTCCGATGCCCAGGATCTACCCTTTGATGCTGTAATTGGTTTGGGCAAGGGACCAGGCATGGATATTTTTTAAGCTCCTCAGATGATTCTAATGTGCATCTGATGTTAGAATACTACATCAGAGCAGAATGAGAAGTTTTGTTCTGCACTGTTAGGCTGAAGGTGGCTGGTCAATCCCCACCTGAGTAAAGGAGAATGAGAGGACCGGTGCAAGGTGGTCGGGGTGGAGGCCGGATTCTGAGAGCTATCTAGACAGTCAAGCCTCTGCTGATTTGTGTGACTTAACAGCCTTGTTAGCTGGTGATTTCTAATCCCATGTCTGGTTGAAAATGTGGCTGAGGTGGAGGTGTTTGGGCGTAAGGAGAAAAATTTCCCTCTCTATTCTGAAGCTTCAAAGAGAAATAATTCACTGTGCTCTATGGGCCCAGGAAGACAAATTCTGGGGCTGATGCTTAAAAAATGGAAATGGATTTTGTGTTGTATAATAAATATAAATAAATACATCAGTAAGCAAGCCAATAAATAAACCAATAAATAAACCAATGCACACCATTTTTACCCTCTTAAGGTGGTTTTCCCCTCACCCCATTGATCCTGGTGACTTATACTCTGCCCCTGGTCACCTGAAGGCACCCAGCCTGGCCGTGGAAGGGGGAACAAGATGACTGCCTTGGCCCTGGCTCTCCAAGGATCAGAGAATGCAGAGAAACCTAGAGAGGCCACCCACATGGAGAAGGAGGAGGAAGGGAGATACGTTTCCCACCCAAAAGCATAGGGAGGGAAGGCAGGGTTTGGGAACCAAGGCTGGGCCATGTTAGGTATTTAAAGTCCAGGCTGACCAGCTCTTCATCCCTGGGACGCTTCACTTTGAGGGTTGGGGAAAGGACTTGGGATCTGAATGAATTCCATCTTTCCATACACAAAAAGATACAGCAGGCACAACTCTCACTTCAACACAGCTCCAAATGGGCCAATCAGGCAGCCCAGTCAGCCCAGGGCAAGTGCCACATGGCTCGTGGAGGGTGGGTAGGAGGGGCTGGTCATGGGACGGGAGGAAGGCGAGGAGGTAGGCAGGATGGCACACATTTTAATGGGAAACCAGCTGTCCAGGGATTCAGCTTCTGGAGCCGCCAGCCATTGCTCACTTCCTCCTTCTCAGTCTCTGCCATGTGGTTGTGCTTGCTGGGCTTTCCTTGTCCTACTAGGAGACCTGTATGTGGACATGGAAACATGTAAATAAAGCGGGCATTAAGACAGTGATCAAAGAAATGTCATTCCCTAAAAGCAGATGGTCATGATCTGGGCTCCATTAATAGATTTCAAGGGGAGATGACCCTGAAATTCTATGCAAAATTTTTGGTATTTATTTTCATATGCACTTCTCTATAAAGAGAATATATAACTTTCATATGGTTATTTTAAAAAGATTAAAAACTAAAGTAATATTAAAGGATTACAGGTCATTTATATGTGTAACCCATTAGCAAGGCACCAGGCAATCCTCAGAAATGGGGGGGAAGTTGAGACCCCCAATGGCATTGTTTTTTTGGCATCCAAAGCACAAAGGGACTTGCAGGAATCACTGAGTGACCAGAGCTCTGTAGCTCACCCAACATTCCTGTGCAAGGGGGTCACACCATGACTGAGCTAAAACTTACTGTTTTATTCCAGAGTCCAAATCACATGAGATAAAACTTACTTCTTGAATATGCAACATTGGAGAAAACTGAAGTTATTTAGTTATTCAACCTGAAGTTCTCATGTAATAGTTGTGGCCATAGCAAAGTGGGTGAACTAAAGTTTTAAAATTAGAAAAAAGCAGTCTTGAACATATGAAGAGAGTTGCTCTAGGGTAAAGCCAAGCATCAGGCATCCTTCTCTTTTTTTTCTTGATCATTCTTCTGTTTGGTATCTTTGAATTTTTGATATGCTCTGTTTGCTTACAGGGATGTACTACTATAATGACACAAATTTTATGATGATAAATTAATTACCATGTTGCCTTTTCAGATTGTATGCATGGTTGCAATTTTAGGAGAAAACCAAATTTCAAATTCTTAGGTAGATGGTAAAAAAAACTTGTTCCAATTGTTTGAAGTCAGTAGACAATGCCATTACATATATAACTGGGGACGTAACAGCCTAGAAGCCATTCTAGAAAGTGTTCCTCTGCATTCCCTGTGCTGTGAAATAGCTGCCATGCTCTTTGGTGCCACTTCCCCTTCCTGCAATAATGAGATTGGTTAGAATCAGTCAGAGGCACTGACTGTGTTAGGCTTTGCCAGCCCTCAATAACTTGTGTGACATAGAATAACAGACACAGCAGGGATAGAGGGGAATGAGTAGGGCACAATGTGGCTGCAGGTGTGCAGAGGCCTTGAGACACCCTGAGTCTGCCTGCTGCTCCTGGACCATACTGGAGAGATGCCTGTGTGCCAGTCACATCACCACAATGACTGCTTTATGTCATCATTATTTCACTATATTATTTCTGTTATATTTATTATACAATAAGGGTGTCTCTGGGTTAGGATAATTTTTCTGCAGAAAATATTTTAAATGCATGTTTGGATTCTATCAGTTTTCTCTAAAGCAAGGCACAGAGGCTCAGAGCTCTCCGTCAAATGTGCTCTCACAAGCCTAAAAACTTTGAGGGTGAATATGGCACTGAGATTGGCCTTCTTCCCATTTCACAGATGGAAAAGTGAAGATCCCAAAGATGGCCTGCATCAGACCACCATCAAGCCAAAATCAGGCCTCAGGGGTCTCAGGTCTTCTGGTCCATGAGACCACCCTGTGCCAATGAACATTGCATTTGATATAGAAAGCAGGCTTGGAAAGATCTAACTCTACTGAAGAGAAAAAGACAGGATCATGTCAAGCTGCAGAAGGTTTGGAATCCAACTGAGTTTAAAGCTGCTTATTCTTTCACAGCAAATGCCATATTTCCCTTCTGATGAATGTGCCTGAAGAAGGCGTTTTCCTTTGTTTGATTTTGTGAGTGGCTCCTGGGAACAGATGCTTTCTTGCTATTTCAGAAGACTTAGGAAATTTTTTAGGTGAGACAGATGAGTCTTTAGTTCCCTGATGCGTGTGCATGTGTGTGTACAAAGAGGTGGGTGGCGTAGCCTCTCAGTCCCTGCTCATCTGATATGCATGTGCAGAGTCTTTCTTTCTTTCCTAATTAGAAGTAATAGCTTTCCATAGTTTCTGGTACGTGAGGGAGTGAAGTGGGAAATAATTTAATTGGCTGTCTTGCTTTCAAAGCCCAGTTTAATGAAATAGTTCTCAACCTGAAGTGCATGTATTATCTTTCCTGTTATTTTTCCAATTAACATTTCATTGGATCATGTCTGTGTGGAATATTCTAATTGGTTTGAAGGGCGGGGTGAAGGGACAAGAGCAGATGGAGAGATAACCAGCTGTTTCTTTCATCCCTAGTGTCTGTGCACGTACTGACGTGGCTGTAGGTTTTTCCTAGCGCCTTTCCTTCAAAGAGCTCAAAGTGCTCGACAGAAGTCCTTCCCTGTCAACCTCACACATCCTCATGAAGCCCCTGGGCCAGGAAGGCAACATCTCCTTACAGACACACTGGCTGATGCACTGGATAGAGAGAACTAAACAGGCATTTCCCCAGGTTCTGGGCTCCCTTCTGATCGGTAAGCCCAAGGGGGAAAATGGGCAGCTCCCAAAACTTCCTGTTGGCATTGTCTCCCTGAGGGCAGGACTCTGTTTAGCCCGACACATAGGAGACACTCACTACAGACTTGTTAACAGAACAAGTATTCAGATACCGCAACATCCTCCCTGCTCGATCTTCTTGTGAAGAGAGGAGTGAGCTGGAGGTGGGCATGAAGCAGGGCTGGGACTAGGGGAGGCAAGCCAGGTGCCTAGGATAAACACTGGAGGCTCGCTTGCACAGGGGCAGGTGAGTACAGGATCCAGTATTTAAGAAAGGACTTACTCCCAGGCCTGTGCATGGCCTGACAGTGAGTGCCTTCTTAAACACTGGATCTTATGAGACCAGCCTGGACAATATAGCAAGACTCCAGCTCTGTGAAAAAATAATAATAAAATAAAAATATTCTGGATCCTAGTGCCTGCTTGGCTCACCCAGTCCCAGGACTGGCATGAAGCAAACAATCTCTCCTCCTTTATATTTCCTCTCTGTTCCTAGTAATGCTGGCCCTAGGCTCAGCGATCTCACTATCCAAATACTTCATGGCACTGGCTGTATTCCTCATAGTCCCCAGTAAGGTCTATGTGGCGCTGGGTGGTGCTCTGTGTCTCTGGCCTCTCCCATCATTGCTGTAATTCTAATGTGTTTTCCCTTCTCCCGGGCATTTCTGACCCAGCACTCAGCTGTTTTGAGGATCAACCTGTTTTCTGGGTTAGCCAAGGACAAATGTGGGCCTGGAGGCAGAGGATGGGCTCCTAAGCTTGGCCACATGGCTTGCTGCCCAGAAGCCTGGCTTCACATTTGTCCTGGTGAGAAGAGCTGGTTAGGTTCTCTCAGGGGCCATTCCCAGGCCCAGCTGGGAGAGGCACAGTTTGGGGTATGGGGACAGGGAGCCCTTGGGAAGCAGCCCTGAGGTGAACTGTGTGGCTGGTCCATGTGGGACCATGGGGAGTGGGGCTGCCTCAGGCAGGTGCAGAGAGAGGCCATCATCATATATGCCTCCAGTGTGGTGAGACAGCCTGGGGGCTATAGGGTGCAAAGAAGTATTTCTTCATTTTATTTGCACCCACACGGCCAAATCTGAAATAACACTGTTAAACTGTGGGGTCCCAGCCAAGATCTGGGACATCAAAAACTGTGTAGAGACCCACATAAAACTTTGAATATATATTTATTTTCCTCTGAATCTCTTGTCTGAGCCCGTAACAGGAAAAATGCAGCTGTTCCTGGCTGGCTTCTCTAGGTTTAAACTAGGCAAATTGGGCTGGGATTTCAAGTCTGGCCTAGACTTGACATTCCAGCCTCCTTTCCTTTCCAAAAGGCCGCTTGGAGTTCCAGCTACACATTCTTTCTAGAGCTGCTTCCTGGAGTGCTATGCAAAAATCTTTCTTTCCTTGACCACCAGGGTTCAGGCCTCCCTGAACAAACAAGGTGGCTGGGGGAAATGGGACCCACTCTCCGCAGGGGCCAGGCCTCACTTGGCAGGAAGAGTGAGTTCTCCTGAGATGGTTTTGGGCTTCCAAGTAGATGAGGCCAGAGGGCCTGCCATCAGCTTCAGGCCCTGTGATTCTACTCGTCACAATATCTTACATGAGGCAGCACATTAGGCAATTTGGACTATTTTCAGACATTGTCCTACTTTGTCTTTCTGATAGTGATGTTGGCTGGGCTGTATTAACATCTCAGGTAACAGAGAAGGAAACCAAGGCTCAGAAAAGTTAAATGATTTGTTCAAGTCCAGCTACCAGCAGGACCTCCAAGATCTCACGTCATGCTGATGTCCCAGGTTCTGGCCTCCTACCTCAGAGCACCCAAGTGGGCCTCCCTTCTAATGTGGGATAGGAGAGAAACCACTTGAAGGCACAGCCTGGGCCACCTGAACCCTGACTCCTCAGTGGAGCTTATTCTGTCTGGTTAAAGTGCATCCAGAGATCAATTAGGGCACTCTTTCCTAGTCAGCCCTGCCTGAGAAACAGTAGTGGCTGGACAAGCAGAGGAGGGTGCCTGCATTTAACCAGGGAGACAATGTTCTGTGAGAATGGAGTAAAGGTCTGGGGTAAAAATATCTGTGTGCAGAGGGCTCAAGTTCTTAGTGCACCACTAACTTACTGTGACCTTGGACAAGTCACTTGAACTTTCTGCTTCAAATTCCTCCTTATAAAGTGGTGATATAATGCCAAAATATTACAGGATTGTTGAGGATAAAATGGCAAAATATTTGTGTCTGTACTATGTAAACTGTAACATACTAATCAGATGGGTGTTGTTACTATTAATAACAACAATGACAGATCAGGCCAATACTAAGACTTTCCATCTTGAACAGAGATGCCTCCCGTTCTACACAAAGGAAATGAAAAACTCTTTATAAACTGTAAAGCACTTAAACATAAAGGGAATTTTAGGACCCTAAGGTTGGTGATGGGCTCTGTCATGGGCAGGTGCACCGCTGACCTGGGTGGGGATGACACTCCATTTCCCCAGATGTGTTCCTGTGAGTGTTTGGAATGACTAAATAACCTTGACTGTCCTCTGGCCACTGAACTGGCAACTCTTCTGATGGCCTTCCATAGGCAGATGTCCTACCAGGGAAACTGGAACCAGATGTACTCAAGATCTCAAAAGAAATTAATGGCAATAAGACTCTGGGGTAAAAATATCTGTGTGCACAGAGCTTGCTCACTCAGCTCCCTTTCTATCTAAGGATCATTTAGGCTTAATTATAGAGTTCAGGCATTCATTGAGTTTTTGATTAATTTTCTTTTCAGTTTGAAGAGTATGTGAGTGTGGTGGGTCTGTGTGTGTGTGTGTTTACATCTTTCTTCGCGACTCAGTTGGGAGCCGGCTCTTGCAATGTTTAATTGTGCCCTCAGTTCTAACAAGCACGTTCAATGTGCTAACCAGGGCTTGGAAAGCCATTGTTTCCACTGCTCACACCCCAAAGGCTGCTGCTGCCGTGTTGAGGGATGGCGGGTGGCAGGGCCTTGTTCAGCTGGGACCTCAGTTGCAGAATGCATGCTTTCCTTCCCCTTTTTGGCCTTGTGGTGCTTAAGGGATTCTGAGGCCAGGAGAGCAGATTTCCTACTCCAATTACCAAGTACTCTGCTAAGAGCTGCTGAGTGACAGCTAGCTCACCCACACTGCAGCCCCTGTCAGGCATTATATTCTGGGATAACCTCCCAAAGGGTTTCTTTGCATAAGAAAGCAGTGTTTGTTCTTGTATGTTTAGTATGTCCATTTAATAGATTGGGAGAGACTACATGACAGTGTAGATGAAAGGGACTAGCTTTCTCCTTTCCTTCCTTTTCTTTTGTGCCCTCTAGGCAGGGATGAACAGGAGAGGCAGAACAGGATAGTGGAAGGGCATGGAAGTTGGAGACAAAAGACCCCATTTCAATCCTGGCTCCTGACATTTTGTTTGTGTACTCATGGATATGCCACTTAACCTCTTTGGTCTCAATTTATTATCTGAAAATGGGGATAATAATACTCCTTATGAGTATTACACTCATAAGACTGGGGATGAGAAAATGCATGTGGAAGGCTTTTGTAAAAATACTCTATAAATCGTAGTTCTTTTATTTTACTGATCAGAATTGCTGCTTAGTACATGCTTTTGACCTATGAAATATCATTCCAGCACCAGGAAACAGGAAGTTGTAAAAAGGTCCACGGAATGGGAGGTGGGTAGGGGACTAGCCTCCAACCTTCTCATGTGCCCCCATCTCATGTGAGATGAGATTCGGGAGATGTGCTTGGCTCTTCAGTTGGCTAGGTATGTGAGCTACAGCAACGACCCAGGAATGTAAACTGCATGCAGCAAAGGGCCCAGATTAAGGGTTCAACCTCAAAACAGCTGTCACAGATAAAGGGAATCTGGAACATTCAAATTTTCTTTTACATAATAGTAACAAGGATTTCCTCTTGTTCTTTAAAGGATGGATCCAATTGTCTCTTGTTTTAGACTCATTTGTTTGTGGGTGAATGGATTAGGGATGACGATAATGTTTTGGTTGGAGACAAGAGGCTGTGGGTCCTAGCTAAGTGTGACCATGTTGTGAGATGAAATTTGGGAGATGGGGCCTTCTCTTGGCTCTTCGGCTGGCTAGGTATACCATTCTGAATAGATGACCTAATTTAATGAGGCCTCAATTTCCTTTGAGATCATGGACTAAAAGATCTCAAAGGATTTGATTAAGAAAACTTAAGACCTGATGAAATGCTTTTTCCTATGGAATTCAAAACTCTAGTGGCACCAAGAAGCCATGTGTTCTGTGTGTGTCTAAGTCCTGAGACCACCCAACTAAAACTTAATCAAGGCACTAAATGAGCCCCTTTAAACTGATGGCATCTGGCGTCAGGCTCAGGCACTTTGAGGGGAAGGAGGGCTGGATGGGAGGGCAGAGATGACCTCAACAGAGATTTCAAGGTTAATTCTCTCTTGTACAAGAGACTTTCATTTGGCAATATCCTGACTAAGCTGAAAGATAATGATCCACAAATCACAGGAAGAAAAGGGGTCATTTCCTTGTAAAACACAGTAACTTGAAAATAATTGGCTAAAGGGCAATAGAGCGTTCTGCCAGGCTGACTTCAGAGCTGAGAGACCCAACTGTAGAGTTCACAATGGTATCAACAACAATAATCACAATGTATACAGTGCTTTTAACTTTCATAAGCACTTTCCCATTTTTTTCATTTTGTAATTACACAACTTCCCAGAAAACTGCTGTGGGGGTAATTTCTTTTAAAACTCTGAAAAACTGTGATTTTTCATGGGAAACAAGTCTAGCTAAGTATGCTACACCTTGCTTTAGAAATACAGATATGCTTCTGAAAAAGTTATTTGTAAATATAGTTGTGTAAGTCGTATCTTATTTTAATGCACTAGGGGAATTTGCAAACATAAATCTTGGATAGCATTTTGTAACGTAAAGTCTAATCAATCTGTTGTTTGTTACAACTTTGGAGTTTAAAATACCAGGTTTTCTTAAAGTGGGGCCACATGGATTAGATTCTAGGATCAGTATCCACTCCCCAGAATCCCATAGGGGTGGAGTCTAATTCAGTCTGGGGGAGAGAGTGCTGCCTGTGGTGTCAGCATGGAAAATAAGCTGCTTTGTATTTTAGCCATGGAGCTCTCTGGGGCTGCCTTTCCCAAATAAAACAAGGAAACATGGGAAGGGACAGAGAATTCCAAACGTAACAGCTGTATTGTTTCTAAATGAATGTCTCCAGGTCCTCTGTGAGCCACTGATGTATTATTAATGTGTTGTTATAAATAACTTGCCATCAATAACTAATCTATAACAGAGTAGTTGATGGTTGGGGTGTGAGGTTAACACTACATAATTTGGAGTAGATCTGTTAGCACTCTTACGTAAGTAAGTACCATCCCCTGGGACTAGAATCTGAAATAAATTAGACTAAATTGAATTTTTAATAAAAGTAATAAACCCTCCTGCTTTTTATTCTCTATCCACAAACTCTAGTATAAGACAGCTCTTTGGAGCCAACCATGAGGTTGTAAACTGCCTTGAACTTCAACTTTCTCCCTCTGAAATTAAGCTAGCAGTGTCTACTTATTAAATCCACAGTGACAATGTGAAAGTTTTATAATTAGTTTGCATGGAAGGGGGTGGTGAACAAGCAAATATATATATACAACCATATATATGGTTGAATTATGGAGAATAAAGGGAAAAGCTCTTTTTGTGAGGTGGGGGAGGAAGGGTGATTCAAGCTAGAACTGCAAAAATCCTCACTGTAAAGACTGGAAACCCTCAAAAAGAAGTTTTATATTGGCCTGACTAAAGGAAACCTGGCCTCTCATCTTTACTGGTTAAATCTTAGCAATACAGGCTTACTTAACATGAGTAGCTTAGATTTTCTTTAAAGAGCTCTAAAGTTAAGCCTTAGGAAGTAGTTTCTCACAAATGTTCAAGTTTGAACTTCTGTGAAATAGAGCTAAAATAAATATATATAAAAATATACAGCGTATGTACATACAAAGGCTACAGGTAGATATGTAGGCACTGGTGGCAAATATGCTAGTAATTATGCTATATGCCTTGCATGCATGCGTGCATGTGTGTATGTGTGTCTATGCATATATGTGTCCATTCTATATGTTCAGATCATTCAGAAACTCAAAAGAAATAGAATGAAAATGCTGTTCTTATTTGCTGAAATGTTCTTGAAATCTTACATGGATTCATGGCTTATAACTTTTGTGTGTGTGTGTGTGTGTGTGTGTGTGTGTGTGTTTATCTTTTTATTGTAACCTCATCAATTCAGGTTAGCATTTATAAAAACCAAAATACAAACACTTTGCCACCAGAATCACAGAAAAAAATCTTATTTCATTTAACTTCTGTATCTTTAATTACTTTTCATACCTATTGAGCATTTGTTCTTTCAGTTTTGAATTGTCAGTTCAAACTTACTATTTTTTCTATTAGGGTTTTCATCTTCTTAATGATTGTCTATTTTTCATAATATTTTTCTTACTATTATTGATTCAGAGTTTGTCATCTGCTTATTACCTTCATTTAGTGAGCAATGCTATAACTTTTTAAATATAAATTTAGGGCTAATCATGGGAACAGAATAAGCAGCTGTAAACAAAATCACAGTTAGGATTTCACTAAAACATGGACAGGTCCCCAAATATCATAACTACTGCAGAATACGGGAATTACAAAGCCAAATACTGTGATTAAAAATACTCTGAATAAGCAATCTTTTTGGAAAGAGGTGGGTAGATGGAACTAATGAAGTGTTTCCGTTAGTTCACATCAGCACCTTGGACAGTTCCAAGGAGGCTTTCTCCCTCAGAAAGGAGCAAATACCATTATTTGTCTAGTTTTCTAAGCATTCATTCCAGTGAGTGTGTCGATCTGATTATCAACTAATAAATGCAGAAGTATTAATGTGTCATAAAACCTTATTCTTTCCTCTCCCCATCACCCATTCTTTCACCACCCATTTCCCCAGCACCCTCCAGTCAGACAGCAGGAGTCTGTCTTACGACCACCTGGTGTGGATGTTTTCACTCCTACTTCTAATTGGTTGGGAAGCAGCATTTGCCACAGGCACTGTTTAATTTCGTTTCCATCCCCTGCATCTCACAGGAAAGAAATGGTCAATAGTTCAGATAAAAGAATCATCCTGGTCAGCTCCAAAATATGGCTACTTGCATGGTAATCACAGCAAGTCTGTCAAATCAGTGATTTCTTTATTCCTAAGAGGAAGGAATTTTTCCTAAGGATTATGGTTCTACCACCCAAGGAGCAGCCCGACTCTTCAAAAGTGGCTGCAAAGGCTGGCAAACCGAGAGGTCTGCTTTGGCTCAGAAACTCTGTTTGGCTCCTGCCACCCCTGGCACCCTCACTGCATGTCTCAGAGGCGTGTGATCCACACACAGTCAGGCCAGTCTGCTTCTACTTAGGAGGGATCACAACCAGAGGTGGCCCCCGCTTGGGCCTCCACATGAGGACCTGGGCATCATTGGCATTGGGTTTCACTAGTGCATTAGGGGGGATGGGTTCCATCCGGCTCAGGATCCGGGGCTGCTCCTGCTGAGTCCTGCCCACCAGCCGGGCCCGCTGCCCCAAGAGCTGAAGAGGGTCCACCTCAATGTCCACCCTCATCCTCCACTTGATGGTCTGCAGAATGATCTTCTCTTTTGTGGTGGTGTTCATGGCCACCAGCCAGGTCGTGAAACTTTGGTCTCTCTTGATTCTTGTGAGCAGTGGCACATTGCTGTCGCTCACAGGCACTGCCCATGTCACACTGGGGTAGAAGTTGTCATTCATGCTGACGGAGAACCTGGAGATCTTGTTGGTGGGGCCAACCAGGGTCACAGTTTCTGTGGTGTTCCCGTACCAAGGGTAGCTCACCCCATCTGAGTCACTGATGGCTTTTACTCTCCCTTCCCTCAAGTCAGGCAGTTCCCAGCTTGACCTGGCAAAGCAGAAGACATGCACAAGAAAAGAAGAGGCTGAATGAATTTTTCAAAAGCTGGAGAGGTGCTCACTGCTTACTAACATAGTCAACTTGGGCAAAATGGGAAGTTCACAGGGGGAATTCAGGTCAAAAAGTTCTATGCTGTGCTGTTTCAGGATTAAATGAGAACAAACCAAAGTAAAAATAACAAAGCCATGCCAAAACAAGTTAAATACAACCATGGCTGACCCAATTGAGAACAGGAAGCTCAAAAAGGCAGTTGTGAGACCACAAAGAGACATCAACTAGTTAGATGATGGTAATCAGCAGTTTAGAGGAATTCCATTACAAGAACCACTTTCTTGGAAATATGAGTGTGAATAAGGTTTGCTTTTTGGGAAGAAATAATGGTTGAAATTCGATGTACTTGGAAGGCAGTATCTGGTGGAAAGAAGGGCAAAAGGAGGCAAAGTTAAAGGTTATATTAATTTCTTAGGAAATCATAGTAATAGAATTTCTACTTAACAAAGAGGGTTGTTTAAATTCTAGGCATCAGCCAATTCATCACTTAGGCATAGAAAATGGTAACATGAGGAAATCATGGTCATCTTCTGGAAACCAACTGAAAGTGAAAGTTGTTCTACAGGCTGGCATACACTCTAATGCACTGCTCTCCAATTGCCTTCCAGTCCAGCCTGGAAGCCTCACAGCTTAGTTTGGCAAACTTCCCATTCTGGCACCTACCTACTCCTCCTGGCTGTCTCTGACCTTGTACAGGAGGAGGAGGAACCAATGTCTCTACCCCCTGCCGTAGACTGTTGCTAATAATAATTGCTGATACTTATTGAGTGTTACTCTATTACAACCATTGTGATAAGTACATTATCTCAGTCAATATTCAAAATACTCCACAAGATAAATAAATTTTTATTTCCATTTTACACACGAGGGAATGAAGGCTTAAAGATGTTAAGGTACATGACAAAGGTCCTAAAGATTGCAAGAAGTGAAGCTGAGAGTTGTCTGACTTCAAAGTCCCCGGTTTTGGCCACTGTATCACACGGCCTCCCAAAGTACCCTTACACAGCACTGGAGGGAGTTAGAGTGGAGACGACTCAGGCTGTCTAATGAGTTAGCAGCTCCAAGACCAGTCATGGAGAACTGGACTGGACCACAATAAGGGCAGAAGTCTAGTCAGCAGAGTCTGTTGATGCATTCTCCATATTTTCACTCCGGGTACCAGGGATGGTGCTTGGTAATAATGCACTAGAATTTAATAATTAAAGAAATGAGATTGCTTTATTCATCAGCTAAGAGGTAGTGGTCTTGTTTGACATAAAGTTCTTCCTCCTATGAAGTGACAGAAGATCCTGCAGGGTTTTATACAAGTGGTCTTAAAGGGAATTGCATTGTCAAGCTAGTGCTGATTAACATCTCAGCACCCTTACTGTCACATGGGGACATGGAGACACTAACCAATGCCTCCTACTGACCCCCCACAGTACCTCCTAGGCCAGTCAGCCCCAGCCTGAAGTGAAAGGAGGGCTTGGCTGCCTGGGGAGGAGGAGACCCCACAGCTGCAAGAGCCTTTTCTCTTGTCATACCCTTGGTAACTGCTGGGAATAACTGCAGTGTATCATGGTTGGCAGACACTAAGTAAGGAATTGACCTGATGCAGAAAGTCAGAGAGAGCTCATTTTACTACATATGCTTTTGCAGCTGGGGGTAGTAGCTCCCAGGTAATTCTATGCCATTTCTTACTGTACAAAAGGGAGTACATGTTCTTTGAGTGGGTCAGAGGTTGGGCAGAGACCCAATCTGCTCATTGGGTTCATGAAATAACCATACTGGAGTCAGTTTCATGCCCCCAAGCAAAGGGCTAAGACAATTCTTCAGTCACAATACATCTATTTTCTGTGTTGCCTAAATCTTGTTTTTCATTTTGGTTGTGACCAGTCCCTGCTGGCCTTTGAGTTCCTTCTTAGAATTGGAGGGCAGGTATTCCCAGCAGTGGCAGACTGTTCTTGCTCTCCCCTCCTACACACTGGGCTTACTGTGGCATATTGCCTGGGGAATTTGGTTTTGAGTGGATGTACATTTTATTCTGTTACAACATTGTCCTTTTCAGGCTATCTTGCTGGTAGATTCAGTGACTTTGTCTATAGAGTCTTTACAGTTCTCATATTTTTGCCTCCCGTCTTCCTGCCCAGAGCTGTGTGAGCAGAGACTTGGGCCAGGTCACTGGGCAAGTCAGCCTTGTAAGACAAATCATAAAACTTAGTTTTGTCTCAGGTTTTTTGAAAAACAACAACAACAACAACAGAGATAATACAATAAAGACACACTCTTGTGGCTATCTCAGGAGGGAAGGAAAATACCCTTTTCTTGGAGGAGTTTCTGGAACAGAGAAATACAACAGGCTTCTTAATCATCACATCAGAACAAACACATCTGGCCACATGTAGTCAGTCATTGGGAATAGTGACATTGGAGGCTACACTTCAGTTCCATCCATACTGTTGTTACTTCTGCAACTGTGCTTTTGGGAATTCCTCAGGTCAGAGGCATGTTCTCTTCCATAGCCCTAGGGAATTAGGACTACATCATTAAGGGATGGTTTGATTTTGGAAACAGCCAAAATTCATTATGATTTAAGTCTAGTGAATAGGGAGTTGCTTTCTATTTGAAAAATATCAAATTTTTCCTTTATGAAAAATAGATACTAATGTACACCCCAAGGCAGTGACCTTCCCTTCTTCCCTCTCTCTCTCGCTCCCTTCCTTTCTCTTTCTCTTTTTTTTTTTTCCAAAAAGAGAGTTATGTCTATAAAATGCATGACTGGTTTATGTAGCTGATAAAATGTCTTTGGTAATGGTTTTTTGAGAAGTCTCTGAAAAGTTCCAAGAACAGTAGCACTATTTGAGTCACTCAATGACCATTTAAGGGGATTACTTTGAATGGAATGCCAGAGGCATTTCAAACTCCATATGGCTCAAACTGAACTCATCATTTCCACCATAAACCAAGCCGTCTTCCCCTGTCTCTGCTGCAAGGGGTGGCCCACTGCTCACCCAATCTTCAAGGTCAGAAGTAAGGGCCATCTTTGGCTCTTTACACACCCTCCCCTAGGCTGCCACAGTGACTGTATCACTGCATCCTGTGAATTTTGCCCCATAAGTGATGCTTGAATTTATCTCCTTTTCCCCACCCAACTCTTACTGCCTTCACTTAATCCAAGCCCTCAGCATCTCTTACCTGGTCTACTGGAATGGCACATAATTTGTCTCTCTGCATCCAACTCTGGTCTCTCTCAAATCCATCTTTTAGGTTGTCCAAGTGTTCAAACATGCAAATCTGATCATGCTCTTTCTATACATAAAATCCTCCCAAGGCTTTTCTATATGGACATTGTTGGCATCACCCACAGGGTAAAATTCAAGTTCCTTAACAGGACATACATGGCTCTCCATCATCTGGCCTACCCATCTCCACACACCATGCCTTTCTCACCTCCACCGCTGGGCCCTCTGCCTATGCTGTTCCTCCTCCTATTCAATTTCCGCTGTATCGAACTACTCATCCTCTGAGAATCACCACATGTATCACCTCCTCTAGGAAGCCTTCTCTTCCATGCACCCATAGATATATCTACAACTACAGGTGTCAGATTATATTATAACGATCTATGTGTCTTTCTCATTAGATTACAGGTTTCTTGAGGCTTGGAATTACGACTTATTTTTGAATCATTAGTGTCTTGCACATTGCTGGCACATAAAACTTAATAACTATTTATTAAAAGAATAAATACTTTATTTGAATTATTTTCAGGACTATATTCCTGGAGCTTGGTAGAACTTGTATACAACAAAGTGTTTTATTACAGTTTTATACTTTATATATTTACTCACCTTTAAAAAAAATCTAACATCTATTCATTTAGAATCTATTATTAGAATAGTATCATGCTTTGCACAGAAAGTTGCTTATCCTTAAAAGGAGGAGGCACATTTAAACGAAACTGAATGAAGTAGTGAATATGAATGTATTTTAGTGACTACTCGTGCCATCATATACCTACATACAAAAATGAGTGTCAGAGACTCCAAGTGATACAGCAATTCGGAGACATGGACAACCATGCAGGCTACAGCAGGGGAAAAGCTTTGTGAAGGAAATGGCATATGAACACTTTGGAATGGAGACAGGCATTCCAGGTGGGAGTCTGTGTCACAGGCTAAAGTGTGATACCAAGCATGGATGTGGAGTGTCCAGGAAACAGAGAACACTGGGAAGAGTGAAGACACTGCTGGTGGGGCAGGGTAGTATCGGTTTGTGGAGCACCTTCAATAATGGGTTTAGGCACCTGAGCTGCATCCTAGAGGTGGTGAGACTTTTGCTCAGGAAAGTTAACTGCGAGGAAGAAAAGTAATGAAAAAAGTAGGATTAGAGGGTTAAAGGGAGGGAACGAGGATGTTTAGGAGCTTCTGCAACACTGCAGGTGATCTTTAATGAGGGCTTCATCTAGAGTGGTGGCTGAGAAAATGGACAGGAAGTGTCACATATAAGAGATATTACCAAGGTAGATTCTCCAAGGCTTGGTAACCAATTGCCTGTTAGAAACAAAAGAATAAATAAAAAGATCACTCAGAAGAGGCAAGTATGGCTGACTGTGTGTGTGTGTGTAATCATTCACAGAAGTAACAAGCTTGTGGTCTCACTGTCCCTGACATTTTACACCTAACCCTGAACCAATCACAATGGTATTTCAAGGTGTAGTACCTGACTGCTGCATTACAGCATGAGGATGGTGAGGATGGGGTTGTGTTTGTCTTTGCATCCTTTGTCTGGAGCATGGTGTCTGGCACATGATGCATACTTACTAATCTTGTTTCTCTTTATATCTCATTATTTCTTTCTCAGTGTCCTTTGCTAGTTCTGCCTCATCTTTCAACCTTTTAACATTGGAGGGCCCCAGGGCTTAGGCTTTGGTCTTCTTCTCTTTTCTATCTATTTGCATTTCCTTGGTGATCTCATCTGGTCTCATGATTTTAAGTACCATCTGCACTGTGACAACTTCCAAATTTGTATCTCTAGGCTGGATTGCTCCCTTGAGCTCCAAATCCATATATTCACCTGCCCACTTGCCAAAAACTTTGGAGTCACTCTTGGACACTCTCTCACATTCCACATGCTACCTATCAACAAATCCTGTGGATGCGATCAAAATATATCTAGAATTCAACTCCTTTCCACTACCCCCGTCACCATGACACGGGTCCAAGCTAGAGTTGTTTCTCTTAGATTAATGCAGTGGCCTTCTAACTGGTCTCCTTGCTAATTATTCAACTTTGTGTCCCTGTTCTATTGTCAACATGGCAGCCACAGTGATCTTGTTAAATATTTGTAAAATCGTGTCACTTTCTTGCTCAAAATGTTTCCATGCCTCCTAAAGCACTCAGGAAAAGCTCAGCTACTTAAAATGGCTTATGTGGCCCTACATGATCCGGTTCCCTATTTCCTCTCTGATTGTATCTCCTTTTCTCTCCCTCTTGCCCATTCTGGCCTCTGTGCTGTTCATTGAACATGCCAAATAAACTCCCACCTGAGGGTCTTTGCACTTACTGTTCATTTCGCCTAGAACAATATTCCTTTGGATATCTGAAAGGCTTGCTCCCTTGCCTCCCTTATTCTTGGCCCAAATACTACGTTCTCACTGCAATCTTTCCTAACAACCATATTTAAAATTGCAACCTCCTGCCCCAGTGCTGCCCATCCCACATCTCTGCTTTATTTTTTCTCCACAGCACCTTCTAATACACTATAACTTACTTATTTTGCTAACGGTCTGTCTCCCCTCATCCCACTCTCCAAATATAATCCCTAAGAAGGCAAGGATTTTTATATATTTTATTCACTGCTATATCTCCAGTACCTAGAACAGTGCTGGGAAAATAGGAGTTCAAAATCATTTGTTGAATAAATATCAAATTGATCTGAAGTGAAAGATGAGTGGAGACCATGAATTTCAATTTGGACACTGCTGCATTTGTGGAATTGACTAAATAGGCGGACACTGTGTCTGAGTTAATTGCAAAGTTGGGTCCAGAGCTTAGAAGACAGTCAGGGCTAAGGATGTAAATTTGGCAACCATCTGCATGGAAAGGATCAGGTGCTGGGTGAGCTCTTTGAGGATGACAGACCTGTCACATGGCCAGAGACAAAGAAGAGTATAAAAAGCAAAGGAATAGCCAGCAAAAAAGGAGAACTAATTTCCACAGTTGAGAATTTCAGTGAGTCAGCAGTGTCAAAAGCCACAGAAATTGACGAGAAAAAGCCATTCAACTTGTTAATTCTCAAGACAGCAGTAAAGATATGCTGGTGGAAGCCATTCTGCAAGGGAATTAACAAGCACAAGAAAAAAACGAGAAGAAGTTGGGCAACGAAGGGGAGAAGAGAGATGAAGTAGAGAGCTGGTCCAGCATCATGGCTGAAAGCAGCATTCTGGAGCCAGACTGCTTAGGCCTGTAAACCTAGTGCTACTACTTACTAGAGTGTGAACTTTCTGTACCTGTTTCCTCATCTAAGAAATAAGGAATAAAGATAATAACGGTACTTACTTGATGTATTTGGTGTGAGAATTAAATGAGATAATGAATGGGAAGTACTTAGCACAGCTAAATACTTTCATGTGTAAAACAGGAAGAAAAATAACTCCAGGTCTCCCTACATCGCAGAACTATTACAGAAATGAAATGAAGTGATGATGTAGGAGCAAATGCTTTGTAAACTACAATACACAATGTCTCTCTCTCTCTATATATAATTTATATATATATTACATATAATTATATATTTATATATAATTATATATAATACATATAATTATATATTATATATAAAAATATGTAAATATATAATATATATTTATATATTATATATTATATATAAATATGTAAATATATTATATATTTATATATAATATATATTATATATAGATATGTAAATATATAATATATATTTATATATAAATATATATTTATAATTTATATATTATATATTTATATAATATATAAAATATATTTATATATTATAAAATATATAAATATATTTTATGTTATATAAATATATAATATATAAATATATATAACTATATTTATATATATTATATATAATTATATAATATATATAAATAATAAAATATATCTACATATATTTTTGAGATGGAGTCTCGCTCCGTTTCCAGGCTGGAGTGCAGCGGTGTGATCTTGGCACACTGCAACCTCCGCCTCTTGGGTTCAAGCAATTCTTCTGCCTCAGACTCCCGAGTAGCTGGGACTACAGGCGTGTGCCACCACACCCAACTAATTTTTGTATTTTTAGTAGAGACAGGGTTTCACCATGTTAGCCAGGATGGTCTCATCTCCTGAGCTGGTGATCCGCCTGCCTCAGCCTCCCGAAGTGCTGGGATTACAGGTGTGAGCCACCGCACCTGGCCGTCAATATTAGTTATTATCTAATTCCCTTCCTTCTCCTACAACCCTCCTCCTCACTGTGATAAACAGTGTTTTTGCTTTAGACAATCAGCCATTGACCCAAAGCTCACAGCTAATGGACTTGCCAGTGGGCCTAATAATGAAAACATCGATTACGGCAACCTTCATGCTTTCTGCATCCCATTTTTAGAAGAAAGAGGCAAATCTCAATCAAACATCATATTAAGCATTTCATTCAAATAAGCAGTCCATGGGTTAAGGTCAAGACTCCACTCAGACCCAACAAATTCTCCCACTGCCTTTGAGGGGCAGAGCAACTTCTCTGAAAAGAACTCCACTTTGCTCCCCCTGAAGCCCTGCAGTCATTGGGGAGTCTGGGGAGAGGCTGGCAGCAACATTCTTGGAGGCAGGGAGTGGGCAGTTGTGCAGGGACTCTACTGATACTAATGTCCCCCGATGCGGTGTGGGTTAGGAGTCAGGGGGAACCACACATGGAGGACTGATGGTTTCAAGCCTGGAGAGCTTCTAGGGCAGGCTTTGAAATCTGGGGCAGTACTACCCTTAGATCCAGGTGAGAGGAGCCCTGGCCTGGCCTTACATGTTTTTTTTTTTTTCTTTAGAGATGGGGTCTCACTCTGTCACCCAGGCTAAAGCACAGTGGCACAATCATAGCTCACTGCAGCCTTGAACTCCTGGGCTCAAGTGATGCTCCCACCTCAGACTCTGGAGTAGCTGGGACTACAGGCATGCTCCACCATGCCCAGCTAATTTTAAAACATTTTAAAAGAGATGGAGTCTTGCTATGTTACCCAGGTTGGTCTCGACTTCCTGGCCTCCAGGGATTCTCCTGCCTCCGCCCCCCAAGTTGCTGGGATTACAGGCAGGAACCACTGTGTCTGGCTGGCCTTACCCTTTTAAGAGACCCACTCTGGTATCTTCTGGGCATGCTCTTTCACACTGGGTAAGAAGTCTGTGGGGCTGAAAGGATGTGCCCCTCCTTCGAGAACACTCTCTGGGTACCTAGGATCTCAGTATTTCCAGCCCAAATGTCCCTAAACATACCTCCAGAGTCTATTCAGGCCTTTTCCCTGTCCTGTCTTTCCAAGGGCAGTCCACTCCACTGTGTATGCACTTTTGGGCCCAAGGGGTGGGCCAGAGGGTGGCTGTTTGTTGGGGGTATGCATGGAGTTTGGGACCATGTGTTGGGTACCCACATGCATATGTGTGTTGGACCATCTTTTTCAATGTGGTACAGAGCCAGGGGTGGGAGGGGAAGTAGGTGGAGCTAGGGGCTGAGGGTCACTTGTTCCTATGCTGCTAGGTTCTGGCACAAAACTTTGAGGAGTCCAAGAATCCTAAATTTGAACATAGCCTTCAGGTTTTTACAAAGGTATACTTGTCTAGGTAGGAGGACAGAACTTACTTGATTCAGCCCTCTGTTAGTCTGACCTATAACTTATAAATATTGAGAAACATGGCACCCAGGCCTTTGTATTCGTACTCTGAAGCCTCAAATGTTAGGGATGGACAGAGCTGGGAGATCTAGATGCACAGTTCGGAACCCAGGACAGTTCCAATCCGGAATATTTTCCTTTTGTTATGTGTGGTTTCACTGCTGCTTGTTTAGTCTTAACATGCACAAAGCACCCTTACAACCAGTATCACATCTACTCTGTACATCAATTGCATGAGGTGGGCATCTTTCTATTTTCCATTATGCAGTAGGGAACTTGTTCAAGATCTTTCCGCCAGTGAGGGGTGGAATCAAGCTGTGAACCCAAGGACTGATTCAAAACACATGCTTTCTCATGATGCCTCCCTAGTACAAAATTAAGAGTCCAAAAGCTCTGAAAAATAATAAAAGTCATGAATGAGATTAGCTGATACACACTGCTATGACCATGCCAGTTGTTAAAATATTCAAACATTTTTGGAACAATTGCTAAACGACCCCTCTTCCTCCCCGCAATGCCTTCTCTTTGGCCACCCAGGTTCCTCCTCAGCTACCCACCACCACATCTCGAAAAATTAATCAACTAAAGTGTTTACGTAGGCACAGCAGGGGATCTCCAAGACAGGCTCTGGCTCTAAAGCTGAGGATATTAATAGTTCTGATAACATCATCTTGATCATAGCTCACACTTAACCTGAATGCCAGGCACTGTCCTGAGAGTTTGTGGTCTAACCGCTATGTTCAGCCTACTCTTTAAAGGAATCCTGACTGCTGCGTTAACTTTACTGCACTTACAGGGTGGGAAAAGAGGCTTCTGCCTTTTCTCTTCATCTTCATGGCTGGAACCTAAGGTTCTACTATTTGGGTATGTGGAAAGTTTAGTTAAAGAGAACACCACGCCCTGAGCATTGAGGCTTCCCTCCATCTAACGTGAAGGAGAGCAATGTGCTTCCAGTCACGTGAGTCTCATGTTCCGTGTCATTGCTGACTTTGCAGCAACTTTCTCCTCCCAACCCCTCCTCAGGAGGAGCTGGAAATAACAGTGCATGGTGGGACAGTGAAGAGAGAGGAGGCACGGAGGTGGAGCTGGCACAGGGCTGGGGCCAGAGGGGAGCCAGGCCAGGCGCCTGTCACCTGGGCAGCTACCTGGCCCCTGAGACCACTTTCCAGCCCTGGCTCTGGCAGAGGTCCTGATTCTCAGATGCTTTGCAACCATGATTACAGAGTAAGTGTTAAAATTAGGATTTTCCTCATTCTGCACTGTTTATATCAGACTCCAAGCAGCCTGTAAATACTCCCCTCCCACTTTCCCCTCCGCCCACTTCCTTTCTGACCACATCCTTTTCTTTTTGGCGCACAGGGAGGCATTTTTCCTATTGCAGAAAATATCATTTGCAGTGTTTTTCAAGAGTCATCAGTGCGGAGACAAGCTTCATGTTTGTTACCACTCTTGTGTTCTGTTTAGAGTGAGTTCTTCTAGCATTGGAGACATCTTCTCACTGTGTATTTAACCTTCACCACGTGGAGGTCAGGTCACCTTGTGTCCTCTAAGTTGCCCCAGCTGGGTTCTCAGAGTCCTCTGCTGACTTGTTTCAATTTGACAGCCCTGAGGTCTGGGGTCGTTGGCCAGTTTTCTAGGTCACATCTGAAAATGTTTGACTTCCGACTCCAATTCTGAGTTTCTTGGAGCAAAGCGCCTCATCCCACACAGAGAAGCAGTGTTCTCTAACGCCTGCAGAGCGCCGTGCAGGCCCAGGCTGTGTCCCTTACAAGGGTCGTGTCCTCTGGCCACACAGCAAGCCCTTTTGGCTCCCTACCAGTCACTGGGACTTGTGCCAGGCCCAGTGGCGTTTGTTCTCCATCCTGAAGGAGGTCACAGCCCACCCAAGGTGATAGGTCAGATGCCTTCCCTCAGGAGTAAGGCCCTGCTTACGCCAGGCTCTGGGGGTGCCAAGAGGAAGCAGAGGAAACTGGGGCTGGAGGTAGAGGTCAGCAGCCCTCTTAGGGGAAATGGGGCTGCAGTGGGACCCCAGAAGATGAGGGGGAATCGATGTGAGCGGCATTCCAGGTGGCGAGCACGGAGACCTGCCTGTCCCTCACCATGCCCCAATCCTCACCTGCTCTTAGACCAACATGTTTCTCCACTATGCCTCTACAATATGCCCAGAATTTGTCTCTTCTCTCTAACCCCATGGCCACCACCCTGCTCCAAGCCATTTCTCCTCTATCCGGGACCATGCAGGTCCTCTCCTCACTGGGACGCTGCTTCCAAGCTTGTGCTGCCCCTGCAAGCCACGAATGTGATTTTTATAAAATGTACATCAGGCCATGTCTCATCTCTGAAAAACCCTACGATGGTTTTCTACTGCACTCAAATGTCCATGTTTCCTTATTTGCCCCACCAGTTCTCCAGCCTCATTCATCCTCACCCCCTCCCTCTCCTGGCTCTCTAGACTTCAGCAACTTCAACTTTTCTCATTTTTCAACAAGATAAGCTTCCTCCCACTGGACTTGCTGGGCCTTTGGATTTGCTGTTCCCTTTGCCCAGGACCATTTTCTTTCAGTTCTTTACATCCTGGACTCCTTTTCTTTTTCTGAAAATAGAGATGGGGTCTCACTACCTTTCCCAGGCTGGTCTTGAACTCCTAGGCTCAAATGATCTTCCTCCCTCAACCCCCCCAAAGTGTTGGGATTATGGGCATAAGCCACCACCCTTGGTTCCCTTTCATCCTCAACTTCCAGCTCCAGGTCACCTTCTGAGAGTGGCTTCCAATTGCATATGCATTTCAGTGTGCTGATTTGCTTGTATCTCTGCCAGTTTTCCACTAGACTGCGTGCGTCCTGAGGACAGGCTTTGCTGCATCTTCAGTACCTCCAGAAGAGCCCAGAACAGGTGCTTCCTTCAAGCAGCGCAATGAATGGGGCAAGTGTTTCTGGAAGAGCAGGCAGGGCTGGCTGTGAGGTGAGTTCAAGGGAGCTGCAGAGGGAGTAAGATGGGGAAGGCTCTTCTGGAGTCTAGGGGAGAGTCCCACGTGACAGCCGAAGGGATGGGAAGGGACTGAATGCAGATACATTGGAACGAGTGTCCCTAGGGCTCCTGGCAAGGTACTGAGTGCCCTTCCTTTGACAGCTTGCATTAAATAGGCACCCAGCTAAGCTGGGAGAGGATGTAGGGGCTGGGTGGTGGCATTGAGGGGCATGGGGATGCAACACACATTCAATCCAGCCCATGGCAGTAGACTGTATCCTCTACTCCCAGCCCTTGAAGCCAGACAAATGGCAGGTAGAGGAGATGGGGAGTGGATGTGTGTTTTTTCCTTCTTATTTTGGAATTCTGCTATTATAGGCAAACCTTAGTTAACCTGAGAAAAGACATTATTGGGTGGATACACCAAAATGTGAAAAGTGCTTATCTATAGTTCTGGGACGATAGGAGTTTTCTCTTTATTTTGTGAATATTCTCATTAAAAAAATTAATTTGTCTTTATTCTGTAATAAAAAGGAATGAGTTACCTCACAGAATTACATAGAATGAATATGAAGCATTTCGGGGAAAGAGAGAGAAGGGGTAGGGGAAGAGTGCGGGGTGGGACTCCCAAGACCTGCATGCAAATCTGGATGTTACCACCCGCTACCATGTGGCCTTGGACAAATCACTAAGCCTCTTTGGGCTTTCATTTCTTATGTGAATGGGGTTAATAACAAAACCTACCCTGTAGGTTTTTCCTTTTTTTTTTTTTGAAATGGAGTTTCGCTCTGTCACCCAGGCTGGAGTGCGGTGGCGCGATCTGAGCTCACTGCAACCTCGGCCTCTTGGGTTCAAGTGCTTCTCCTGCCTCAGCCTCCCAAGTAGCTAGGAGTACACGCGTGTGCCACCACGCCCAGCTGATTTTTGTAGTTTTAGTAGAGACGGGTTTCACCATGTTGGCCAGGATGGTCTTGATCTCTTGACCTCATGATCCGTCCGCCTTGGCCTCCCAAAGTGCTGGGATTACAGGCGTGAGCCACGCACCCAGCCTATTTTTTTTTTTTTTTTTAATGAGAACCCTATGAAAACTAATCTATATCATGCCTGCCTGGCACATAACAGGTCACAAATGAGAACTATTATTATGGGTATTGCTCATTCAAAAAGGATGTTGGCTGGCTGGGACCTGAGCTTCCTTAAAGGGTAGGACTCATTTCCTCCCTTTATGCAAGTAGGAACTGAGTATTTGCCTTCCATCCTGACAAGGTAACAGGAAGGTAGACGACCACACTTTATTGACATAATAAGGACACTGAAGTAGAGAAATGACTCATTCATGGCATGCACCAAGAAAGACGCACATCCACAGACAGTATTCTTTTCACAAAGAGCACCTACTTTGTTCTTAACATTGTGTTAGACTTTGTGGATAACACAGAGGATGTAGAAACCACACACACACACACACACACACACTCCCTCTCTTTCTCTCTCTCTCTCTGCATATAATTTCATCTGGTGAGGGTCTCAAGTCTAAAAACATCTGCTCTGGAAGCTACCATCCTAGATGCCCTTTCTGGGATGACTTTTGGGCTCCAATGTGAGCCCTTTCACCTTCAATTTCCTCATCTATAAAACAGAGTAGAATAAACAACCTCATGGATAAGGATATGTCCAGCTCCTATAATCTCTGACCAAAGACCTCAGTCCTTGTGCTGATGGCGAGTGGGATTTTCAGGGCCACAAGGGAAGAGTTATGGGTTCAGAAGAGAGAAATATAGTGGTTATTCCCAAGGGATGAGTTGCTCCTCCCAGAATACAGGGCACCACACTGTAAGGCTCTAAGGCTCCCAGGGATTCAGAGTGGCTTTCCTGCACCTGGGTCCACATCTACTCTCCTATCAGGGTTCTAGCTCCTCCTGATTGAGTCTCCTGTGACACCTGCAGCTGGGGAAGGACTACAGCTCTTGAGCCCTGCTGGATGTCTCTGACTTGCTGCTTGTCAGGCTTGCCACCTGCGCATCAGGTTGTGGAAGTGGGGCACCACTCCTGCCTGCACATGGCCTGGATCCCAGCCCCAAAGCCTGGCTTACCTTGGTGCCTGTACCTGGAGTCTACAATCGGGCAGGTCCTGTGGCTATAAAAGGCCTTAACACCATGAACACCTAATGCCTTTCTTTTTATTTTTTTCCCTTTGTGCCTGGGCATTGACAGAGAAGGTGTGGTGCACTTATTTCTTTTCACCTTATTTGTCAAATAAGATTCCTAGTATGGAATCTTCTGGTGGATCCCTGGAAGAGAAGCTCTTGGGGCCCTCCGCCATTTACCCTGTCTCGGTTAACTGGCACAGTTTGGCAATGCATCCTCATCTCATGGACTGTTTTAGCATCTCATGGACTGTTTTAGCACAGAACATCTGCAGTTTTAACTGTTACTTGTAAAGACACGACTAGTTTTTTTGTGGCTGAATCTAATGGCAGCATATGCATCTGATGGAGATAATGAACACTGAGCATAGTTGGCTGGGGACCCTGGGCAGCTCAGGGGAAGGAGGGCCACTGTACCATCCCTTCCCATCTGGACCTAAAGCTGATGTGCTAGCTTCGGAGGCTGGGGTCAGAACTCAAGATCTCTTCAGATCTTTTGGCCTAGACAGCACTTCCTGCAATTTATTCCCATCTGATTTGGGAATAATTAAGGAGAACAAATTTTCAAGGTCAAGGAGACACTGATAAAGACATGGTTGTCAAATCTTCTCCAAGATCAATCAGGAATTACTAGATACTTATCAGCTGAATGAATGAATGAACCAGGGCAGGTCTGCTGGGCACGGTGTGTAGCAGGAGTGCAGGGCACTATCAGCCCTTCTATCAGCATTCTTGCCTTTCTCCTGCCTCCCTGGTTAGAGGCCTCAGTGACCCCATGACAAATGACCATGACCAGAAAGAACATAACCCACAGGGTCTGGGTACCTGGGAGTCAATGCCAAGTCTGGGCTGGGGGCTCCTTGGCCTCAGTGGTCTGGAAACCAGGAAATCCAAAGTCTAGAAACCAGGAAATAAAGAGATGTGTTTACTGGGGCAAGAACAAGGCCAGGAGAGTAACACAGCAAAACAGCTGTGGTGACAAAGTTGAGATGATCAAGACAGGCTGGGGGGAGGAATCTCAAATGTCAGGTATTATTAATACTGCTACTACAGGTAAGAGGAGCTAATATTTACTGAAGGCTTCCAGGCAGTCTACTAAATTCTTGCTATAGTAACCTTCTAAGTAGGTACTATGTTACTTTTTTTTTTTTTTTTTTTTTTGCGCATAAAGGAGCTGAGGCTCAGGCTAAATCACTCACCATTGTCACAAAGCAAATAAGTGGCAGAGATGGGACAAACTTAACTCTGGCCTCTGGCTCTCCAGTACCTTTGACCCCTCTCCCTGGTCAAAACCAAAGGCTTTTGCAGCCAGTACTGACCCAGGTCCTCTAACCTGATTCTCGCTCCCCCACCATCCCCACAGCACAGGGTTTCCTCATAGGTGATACTAGAGCAGAGGAATGTCCCCAGAGAAAGCACAGTGGCAGAAGGGCAGGACTCTGCTGCTGGAGCAGTCATTTCTCTCATTTCTCTCACTGGCGCTGGGCAGAGTAAGGGTGGGAAGATGGAAGGGGCTTCCCAGTTTCCACCAAATAATGCTCAAGGTGTAGGGGGAAGGGTCAAGGTCATGAAAGCTGGGCAGAGGGAGGCAGACACAGGAAAACAGAAGGGGAGAGTCTGAGGATGGAGTGCTCTAGCAGCACAGACTTTAAAATCAGAGTTTATTGTTTTCATTAACTTTCCACTTTGTGTTCTTTGCATGCCACATTTCACTGCATGCTGAGTAGGGCAGCAGATGTGGTGAGTTTCTGGCAGCAGCTGAGCTGGGGCAGGAGATATAAGGATGCTGGCAGCTGAGTGTGTACCCTGGTGACAGTACCATGGAAATGTCTTACTAGGCAGATGCCAGCTTAGCACACACAAGGGGTGCCTGTCTGCAGCTGGCAGAGGTGGGGCCACACTGTCCACACGTGTGGACAGAGGAATTCATATGGGTATTATCAAACTACAGGGGCAGAGAGACTGCAAAATTCCTAGGGATGCCTAAATGTTCCCCCAGTGTGGCTACATGCAGTCTGGCCCAGGTGAGATGTCTGTCTCAGCGATTGTGGATGAAAGTGGTACACACACTTGCTTTCATTTAATCTGCAACAACACTACTGGGTGGCTACTATGATTACCATCTCCATTTTTTTTTTTTTAGACGGAGTTTCACTCTTTCACCCAGGCTGGAGTGCAATGGCATGATCTCGGCTCACTGCAGCCTCTGCCTTCCAGTTTCAAGCGATTCTCCTGCCTCAGCCTCCCAAGTAGCTGGGATTACAGGCACCCACCACCACGCTGGCTAATTTTTGTATTTTTAGTAGAGACGGAGTTTCACCATGTTGTCCAGGCTGGTCTCGAACTCCTGACCTTGTGATCCACCTGCCTCGGCCCCCCAAAATGCTAGGATTACAAGCAAGAGCCACCGTGCCCAGCCCACCATCTCCATTTTGCAAAGGAGGAAACTGAGACACAGTGACACTCAGGATGACAGCTGGAGTAAACCATGGAGGCAGGATTCTCACCCTAACAGATACCTCAACAGGCCAAATTTAAGTACTTGTGGAAGGAAAACTACCATGTCTTGAGCACCTAGTGTACTTCAGGCACCATGCTAGGTACTTTGCATGGGTTAACTAATTTGGTCATCATAAGTCCTTGTGAAGGGGGCATTGTAAGTCCTGTGTTACAAATGCAACAACTTAGATGGAGAGAAATAAAGTAATGTGTCTCTCTTTGCCCAGCTTGTAAGTGGCAGAGCTGGGACTTAAACCCAGAGGAAACATCCACATGACTGTGTTGTGTTGTCAATTTTTAAAAGTTACATTACTTGATTGGTTAATTCTTTTAACAGGTAATGTTTGAAATGTGTAGGCATCTAAGGCAGTATGTGGGCGGGGGGTGGGTGGGGAGACACACAAAGATGACTCTGACCTGGCTACTAGCAGGCATAAGCCGTAAGTAAATGACTGCAGTGCAATGAGGAATGGGAGGAGGGCCGCTCAGGCCGGAGAGCATTCTGGGGTGCTGGGGATGGCAGAGGGTACTTGTGTCTGCTGCTTTTACCTTCTGCACCCTGGGGAGGGTGGTTCAGAAGTCAGCCTGCCCCAACGCAAAGCCCAGGCTGCAGATGCTTTGACCCAATTCTGCTCAAGCTGTTGGTCATCTCCTTCCAACACTCAAGGGACTGGCTTTTGTCCCTGCATGGATCATCTCTGCTCTGATGTTTCTGGCATCCATGTGAGAGCCAGCAGGGGAACTGCCATGCAACAGAGGCCTCTGGAACCTCACGCTCTTTAGATGTTAAATTGAAATCAGGCGCTTTATGACTCTTCTGTATTCAGGAACCCATCAACGCTGCATGGGAACTGCTGTGGATTCAAAAGGAACACCAGTGTCATCCCTGCATGGCCCTTTACTCCACTGTGCTCCATGTTCTCCTCACTCCCTCCCAAGGGAGTTTTCTCCCATCTGCAGACCCTGCTGGGTGGGGCAGAAAGAGCACTGGGTTTGGACTCAGAAGATCCAGGTCCACTATCTGGTCTGTCACTCAGCAGCATGATTGTCACGAAGGCTCTCCTAGGCCTCAGTCTTCTGAGCTGTAAAATGGGATAATAATGCCTTCTTGCAGAACTGCTATGTGGGTTACATGAGAAGTATGTGGAATGGTAGGTGTCACACTTAACTGCAATTTCCAGGCCTCACCGACTGGCATCCAGCTATGGCCAAGTTATTCTCACCCTTCAATCCTCTGTGAAGGGCTTCCTGACTGTTCCAGCCTGCCTGACTTATGGAGGGATGTAGGACTAACTTGACGTATTTGGCCAACCATGGGGAGGGGCAGAGGGGGCAGACACTGGGTGAATCTGGCTTTGGGCTGTGTGGGGCTGGTGGGCTCCTCCAGTGTACAACTCTTGAGAGGCTTCCTAGTACTGGCAGAATACCACCCAAACCCCTAATGTGCTCCACACAGTCCTGCATCCTCTGGCCTCTGACTCCCCAGCTTCATCTCACACTACACTCCCCCATGCTCTCAGCGTTCCACTGCAAACAGCTTTCCACCCCCAACAGCTTTCCTTATAGTCCTCCAACATGCCAGGCTCTTTCCTGCCTCAGAGCCTTGGCACACACTGTCTGGAAGGTACTTTTTCCCATTGCTCCCTTGGGCAACTGAGTAATCCTTAGGTCTAAACCCAAGTGTCACTTCCTATGGGATACCTCCCCTGATCCATGTACCTCCTCCTCCCACACTGAATGAAACTAGGTCTCTGCTATAGAACTGCATCTTCTCCTGATTCATAGGACTTACCATCATTTGTAATTATATACATGTGAACCTATTTATGATTTAATGTGTCTCTCTTCATGTGGATTGGAACACCTTAACTGATCACTACTACAGACGAGGACCGACCACAGCCTGGGATATAGTGGTATTCCATCAGCGTGTATGAAGAGTGAATGTCTACATGAAACAGGTAGCAACAAGGGGCAAGAGGATGGAGGAGAGTGGGAAGGGAGTGGTGGCAGTGATGTGCCTGAGAGGTACCACGGTGGGCAGCAGGGAAAAAGCAGAGGGCTCTAGGAAGTGAAAGAATGGGTCAGGAGGAAGATCTCAGAGTGGGCTGTTTGCATTTAAGATTTCAGAGGGGCAGCCATGAAGCATGGCCTGTTTTGAGGCTCCTAGGAAGGGGAAGATGCAGCCTTGTGATGGAGTTTTGTGCAGTTAGGGCATCCAGAGTGCCCTGGGAGCTGGGAACTGGCAAGGAAGTAAGAGAGAGCTCTGGAATGGCGGGTGAGGGGGTGGGTATCGATGGTGCCTATGTCCCTGTGTTATGGGGTGGCCCTGCCCTCCAGATGTCACCAGTATCCCTTGGACTCAGTAGGAGGGAGCTCTCTCTGGGAGAAAGGGAACTCTGTTAACATAACCGCAGTGGGGGTTAAAGAGCAGCTTTCCCTCAGTGGTACAGAGCCCTGTGGCTGGCAATGCTGCACAGACTCCCCGAGACTCAGCTCCCACTGTCCCTGAGCCACACTGGGGCTCTTCGCCCTCCTGGCAGCAATTATAAAGTTGAACAGCAGAGGCAGGGGAGGATCGAAAGCCAAACAGGAAGCCAGTAATTGCCTCTTGCAGAAATAGCTCTTTCAAAATAAAAGTGAGGTCCTGAGGTTCCTACCCAGGTCAGTTATACAATGCTGCTCCTGTCCCTCCCACAGCCCTGTAATCTTCTTTCCAGTGTCTACTTTCTGGCCCTGAACTCCAGTACAGGTCAAAAGATGTCCATGTGAAAACTAAGAAATGACAAGTCCAATCCCCCACGCAACACTTTTTAGGGCTTCTGAGAACGTAAACACAAATGAACATACAACATTTTCTAAGCCTGGTCATCACAATCATCTGTCCACACACTGACACATGAACCTTCTCAGCTCCTGGACAGGCAGAGCAATGCCTCACTGAAACTGACCCCTTACTCAACAGGAAGACTAGGCTGAAAAAAACAAAATCAACGGGAAGTAGGTGTCAGGAACCAAAGGAGGAGGCCACTCCAAGGACAATGGAATGAGAGCTCTCCAAGGTCACAGGCTATTAACTCGGTCCTTTCATGGGTAAAACTAACCCCTTTGAAGGGAATGCAGTCCCAATCAAAGTCAGTAATAAAAGCCACCTCAGAGATACAGCTCATGAGACATCAGTTCGAATGATTTCTTCACCACCTGCCATGTGCTGGGTACTGTCCTGGGTGCAGGGGACAACAAGACTCATGAAACAGTGTCCCTGCTCTAATTCTGGGACAGAATTAGAGCAGATCACTGCAATACAATGTGGGATATTTGGGGACAGAGACATGTCATCAGGGGCAGCAGCAAAAGCCATCTGGCCATCTGGGAAGAGGTGGATGATGGTGACTATAATGATGGCTAATGTTTATTTGAGGGCTTACTCTGTGCAGGTATTGCTCATGGCACTTCACATGCACCAACTGCTCAATCCTCACAACAACCCAATGAAGCTGGTACTAACTTTATTTCCATTTTAAAGTTGGGGTGGGGGTGCGACTGAGGTTTGGGGAGGTGAAGAAACTGGCTTAGGGCAACACAGGATTTGAACGTAGGCTGACTGGCTCCCGAGCAGCATCCTGGGTGAAGGATGAGCAGCAGAGGAGGAAGCAGCATGAGCAATGGCCTCAAGGTGTGGCACAGGCAGGAAGGGTAGAACTAGCTGTTTCTGTATTTCTTAAACACAATGTTGGGCCAAGAGTGAGGGAAGTCAAGGCTGAAGGGGAGGTGGTGGCCTTGACAGCTCCCCCATGAAAGTCTGGTTGGGTTGGTGCAAGAAGGATGGTGATATGGTTTGGCTGTGTCCCCAACCAAATCTCATCTTGAATTCCTACATGTTGTGGGAGGGACTCGGTGGGAGGTAATTGAATCATGGGGACAGGTCTTTCCCTTCCTGTTCTCATGATAGTGAATAAGTCTCACGAGATCTGACGGTTTTAAAAAAGGGGAGTTCCCCTGCACAAGCTCTTTTTGCCTGCTGCCATCCATGTAAGACGTGATTAGCTGCTCCTTGCCTTCCACCATGATTGTGAAGCCTCTCCAGCCATGTGGAACTCTAAGTCCAATAAACCTCTTTCTTTTGTAAATTGCCCAGTCTCAGGTGTATCTTTACCAGCAGCATGAAGACAGACTAATACAGATGGTATCTCAAGCCTAATTCTTTACTGGTCCTGCCACCTGACACTGCCACGGAGATCCTCCATAAGGATTTGGTGGCTGAATTCATGGGAAAGTAACCATAACCAGATATGGACTTAGTACCTTACATTTCACAAAACAATCCCCATGTAAATGATCTCAGTTAATCTTCACAATAATGCTATGAAATAGGTATTATGTCCTCTACCTTATAAACAAGGAAACCAGAGCTCAGAAAGGTTACGTGATTTTCTCAAAGTCCAACAGTTCGTAAGTGATGGAGACAGAGGTCTTAAACCTACATCCACATTCTGTTACGTTTTCTACCACACTACCCCTGCTTCTCAATGAAGCAAGACAGCAGGAGAACCTAGACACTGTGTGGTTAACATGATTGAGCCATCATTTTTTTTTTTTTTTGCAAAACAAAAAGTGGTGGAAGCTTATGTATCAAAAGTCTATCTTTCTGAGGAATTTTCCAGAACTTAGCTCTCAGGAGGATGATCTGCCCAAAATACCTGTAGTATACTTGGTAAACATGAGCCAGAAATAATTAGCTAATGAGCTACCATCAATGTTAATTATCTGTGCCAATGGAAGCGAGCATTGATGTGGAGAATAAAAAGTGTGGCAGTGTCCCTTGGATGGCAGAGCCACAGCCCTCCTCCTTCCAGTGGGGGATGCTGAGTTGTCCTGCCCTATGTGCAGCCTGCACCCCCAACCCTCCCTGGCATTGCTAACCACCACCTGCCCACCAGGGGCTTGTTCAAACGGGCTCCTCCAGGTGGTCAGTGCTGTCAACACCTCCTCTACCTCCTCCCACCCCTAGTTAGTCCTGCCCTGCCTCTTCTCTTCTGTAGACCCCTTGCTGTGGATTCAGTTTTGGTTCTCTGCCTATTCTATGCCTACTGGTCTTTAAGCCTCAAGCTTCCTTAAGCCTGATCTTGTCATGAAGGATGCAGACTCTGATTCCCCTTTATCCCATGCTCCTCAGCTGCAAGCTGGCTGTGCCCACCCAGAACTCCAGTCCTGACCCCTGCAACCCCAGGGCGTGGGCTCCCCAATATGAATTTTGTGTATACAGCACAGCTTTCATTTTAGGTCCAACCATCCCAAACATACTCTTTAAATTTGATGACATCTGTCTAGTTAGTTATTTTTGTGTGATACAGTGAGAGTAAAAGAGGCCTTCAGAAATGCCATTTTAATACACATTTTTGATGAATGAAGGAATAAGTAACTTATTAAATCCTCCCAGCAATGTTGGTTAGGTGGATATGATCATCATCAGACAAGCTTACTGGATCTCAGAGCCATTCTAACTTGCCACTAAGTGGCCGGGCTGAAATCAAACCTGGGTCTGAGCCCCAAACCTACACTCATACAAATCCACTTATAACAACATTAGTTAAGAATATATTTAAAAAAATAATAAAATATACTTGGGTAGCTCCTCCTCAAAGGAGCCCTGAGAGAAGCATTGTTTGGAATAGAAAACTCTTTATGTAATATGTAAATAAGCACCTATTAAATTTTCCTATTTTATGTTTTTTTCAAATATATATCTCTCCAGCTTCTCAAAGTGGGGCATGCAGTTTGTGAGAAATGGCCCAGAACAGATATTCGGCAGAAAGGTGGGAAGAAGACATGGCTAAGTCACGTCTACATTCCAGGTGTGAACAATGGTGGTAATCAGCAGGAAAATGATAAAAATGATTTTAAATCCTCATCTCCAAGCAGAGGTTCCAAGTCCCTGCCCTTCCCATTGCTCCCACCAGGAAACAAGAGGCCGACAGGGCATTTGTCTCCTTTTATTTCCTTTTCTCCTGGGTCAAAGGCAGAAGAGAAGAAACAGAAACACTACTGCCCTGACATGTTTGTTTGACCCTATATGACCATGGATCCCCATTTTAAAGGCAGGGGCTTGCCTTCTTTTACATAAAATATCTTTCTACTCCTTCTCACATGTAAAGGCTCTAAGAGACTGAACCTTTGCCAAATTAATTGAGGACAAACTCATGAGAGAAAAGTATTTCAGGGCAATTCTTTGCAGAATAAAAGAATCCTGATCAGCTGAGGCTTCTCCAGGGCCTGTAAATGGCAGACAAGCAGGTCGCATGGGAAACACTATTTTTTTTTTTAAAGAAAGCAATGAAATTAGCAGTTATAGATTGGGCTCTGGTGGTAAGGCAAGCATTGATTTTCTTAGGAAAAATTTGAATTATACCTTGATGTGTCCTGATTGGCTGGGATGATACAGAATAGGGCTGCTGCATAGGGACTTGCATAGGCCCAGGATCAATGACGGTGCACGGGCAGAGAGGAGCAGGGTGGGGGCATGGGGGACAGGGAAGAGGGGCACACAGGGCTTGCAAATGACTGTGTGTGTGTGTGTGTGTGTGTGTGTGTGTGTGTGTGTGTGGTGTTCTTGAATCTCTGCTTTATTGAGCCAGTGGTGCAGCAGGGGAAGGAAGCAAGACGTTGGGATGCAAGGCTGATCCCAAACAGGAAGCACCGAATGCAACCCCGGAGCAGAAGCCATCAGAATAGATAGCACTTAGGAACATGCCCATGCCTATAGCCAAGGGAAAAATGATGGCAAGCGAGGAGCAGGAACAGAGGTGGCAGGAATGACTGGAGGCAAGTGGGCCCTGATAGAGCAGGAGGCTGCAGTCTGGAGACAGAAGCAGAAGGCTACCACCCTGCTTTGGGACAGCTATAAAGAGAATCTGTGTCCCGTGCTCCATGTAGGGCTCAGTGTCATGCCATGGCGGGGCTCTCCACTGCGAAGTGTGCATGCAATGCTGACACCTGCTCTTTTACACAGAGCTGCAGTGGGCATTTCCCAATCACTATGGACCTAGAACTGCCTGTGGCCAGGCTGCACTGTGTGGTGATGAGTCTGTAAATTTATGCTGTTGTGATCTGTCAGGGCAGATGTTCCTTAACTTCCAACAGTCTGCACTTTTCTTGGAAGACTGATAGTGCAGGAGTGCCCTATAGATGTGGAGACAGAATGTGCCGTAATGTTTCTGTAGTGAATATTCTGACCCTATATGGATGCTCTCATGAATCAAAATGGTCACATATTCTGGACGGAGCCCTGAAAAGATAAGGAGGACATGTGGATGCCAAGTGAGGTTAAGACATGCCGGGAGGGACAAGACAGAACTTCCTTGGTCATGACAGCAATAACAGTGCTAGTAACACTTACTGAAGTTTATACACCTATTGAATGCTGGAGGGTTTAGAGCATGCTACATACATTTCTTTGTTTCATCTTCAGAATGACCCTTCTGCCTAGTAGATATTATTAGATTGGTTCTGTCTATAAGAAAATAAGTTTAGGGAGCTGAAGAGACTTGTCTAAGGTGACCAAATCAGCAGGTGGCTGAGCTGACATGTCTGATGCTCAGGACACTTCTGGCTTCATCATTAGACCTGGTCTAATGATGACTCTGTCTGGTCCATACCAGTCCTTGCAGAGTCATCACCATCCTTGCAGAAGCAAGTCTGCTGACAACACTGCACTCAGAGGCTTGGAAGGTCAGTCCTCAGGGTGGCTGCATTTCCCCCTGTTCCCAAAGGGCTTGCTCATGCCCTGTGTGCGGGGTGGGCTCCCTTCCCTTGAGCATGGCATACTCGATGCAGCAGCCCCGCAAGAGCAGCCGGAGTGCAGGTGGCAGCATAAGAGCGCAAAGCTATCATGGGTGAGAACAGAGGTGTGCTGAACAGTCTGGACAGGTTTAAAGATGGACAAGGGGAGGGTAGAGTGGTCAGTACAGCCAGCGGGCCAGGAACCAGGACAGGCAGACAGGAATGCTGATGAGGCTCAAATAGGCCTGGTGCTGCCCGGAGGTTCAGGTACCTTTGGGGGCATGTGTACTCTTCCTAGCCAATGCTGGGGCATGGGCAGGGGAAGGGAGATTAGGAACTTCATACTGTTTTTAATAGGAGCATTATGGCCAGCCCCTCCACCTCTGCCCCAGTCATTGTGAGCCTGCAGGAACCCCAGACCTCCTCAGAGTGCCCTCTCCTCATCCTGCCAAAAAGGGGGCAGGAGGAAAAGGGCAGGGAATTGCTTATGTGATAGATAGTAAGTGCTACACAGACCACCCCCCACCCCCAACCCAGGTAGGTCTCTGGGACCTGAGTAGACGAACGATTCAGGAACTGTTCTGTGTGTGTGTGTGTTGGGGTGGTGGCAAGTAGGGGGGCAACACTCCAGTGGCACAGAGGAGTAAGGTGCTGGCTCCCAGGATCAGTGACAGATTAAACACAGAGAAAATCAAATACTAAATGCAGGAAGCTGCAGACAGAAACGTAATTCCCCAGCTGGAAATGGCAGCACCTAAAAATACTGAGCTATGGTTCTCACAGGAATGCTCAATGCCCCACATTCAATCTAGAATGGCTTCTGGATTATGGGTTAGAGTAAATAAAAAAGATCATCTAAGCAACGTAACCATAGGTTTTTAGCTTAAGATGACATCTGGTATCAACATATTATCTGTCTCTAAGAAACTCAAATTGCCAGTCGTCCCACGAACCTCTGCTGTTCTCAGCAAATTTTCATCTTGACTTGCTTTGACTGCTGGGGAGAATATAAGTTTGGATTTCAGCTCTCCCTTGGGTCTTGGAGTTCTACTATTACCCAGGAGCCACTGTTGAGGGCAGGCTGGTCACTGGTCAGCACATGGCCTGGCCACTCTGGCACAGCACAGTGAGCTTGGGCTGCTTACATCTGTGGATGGGTAGCTCACTTCACTGGCCAACCCAAACAGCCCCATGCATAGATCACTCTACATCCATCTCTTCTCCAAGAAAAACCACTTTATGTGCACAACCTCTCGATGGTTGGTCAGTGGTAGCATTTTGTTGTTGTTGTTAAGAAGGAAAACTTGCTCCATAATAGATCTCATTCCTGGTTCTGCAAAGTCCTAGCTATGTGACCTAGGGCGAGTCACTTGGCTGCTTTGTGCCTCAGTTTCCTCATCTGTAAAGTAGAACGAGAGTATCTCCAACTGTCCTGATGTAGTGAGAGAGGCCTGTCTCATGTTCTTGTCCTCCTCTCCTTACCCAGTTGGTCTTCCTCCCTGAGTACCTACTATGGCAACTATGCCTGCATCCCACTCTAGGCTGACCTTTGACTCCAGAAACCAGCCTGGAGTCCTACGATCCAGAGAAGATGAAGAGTTGTCTTCAAAAGAAAAAGAACGGGGAGAGGGGAGTGAGATCATGGTGGACGGGAGGCAAGACTAGATTGCAGCTCTGGACAGAGCAGCGGGAGGTGGCTCACATTGTAAGCTGTAGGTCCAGATCGACTGGAAAAACAAACCAGCAATCCCGAGAGGACCCACAGACCCTCTGAAGGAGGCGGACTGCTCCTGCACAACCCAGGAGACCACCCCCCAAAACTGTGAGTGCCCCAACTGCAGAAGCAGGAAAGGGAGACGCTCCTCTCTTGAACACACACCCCTGGCTGGAGAAGCTGAAGTTCTGTTTGTGGGAGAAGTTTCCGAGTTTACCTGAAGCTGAGTCAGTCTGGAGAGCTGAGAGAAATACAGTAGTAGAGGAAGCAGCAGAAAGGCCCTGGGAGTTTGCTGGGTCCCCTAGCAGGCCATTCCTGCCTGGTACCACAGGGATCCAATGGGAGAGGAGCAGTGGGTAAAACTCCACAGGGGGAAGGAATTCTCTAGCTTAACTCTGCAACAACTTGAATAGGGCGAGAAGCCTCCTGGCCAGAACTCAGGGGAGGGTGCAAATCCAGTGTGCAGACTGCACAGGCAGGTGGAAGAACCAAGCCCCTTTTCTTTCGCAGCTGAGAGGCAGATAGCCAGGGGCAGGTTTTCAAGCCCATATGGCTCTCCAACTGGAAAGGGTCTGGGGACTGTTGCAGGGAGCATGGTGGGAGTGAGACCAGCCCTTTGGGGACTGAGACAAGCCCTTCAGGTTGTGTGGGAGCTGGGTAAGGCCTGTGACTGCTGGCTTTCCCCAACTTCCCTGACAACCTATATAACTCTACAGAGGGAGCCATAATCCTCCTAGGTATACAACTCCAGTGACCTGGGAATCTTACCCCTATCCCCACAGCAGGTGCAGGAAGACCAGCTCAAGGACAGTCTGAACTCAGACATGCCCAGCCCCACCCCCACCTGATGGTCCTTCCCTATACACCCTGGTAACAGAAGACAAAGGGCATATAATCTTGGGAGTTACATGGTCCTGCCCACCACCAGTTCCTCCCCATAATACCACAGCTGATGCTCTCTGAAAAGTGCCACATCCTGGCAGGAGGCCAACCAGCACAAAAATAAAGAATTAAACCACCAAAGCCAAGAACCCTCACGGAGTCCACTGCACCCCCCTGCCACCTCCAACAGAATAGGTACTGGTATCCATGGCTGAGAGACCCAGAGACCCACATCACAGGACTCTGTGTAGACAACTCCCAGTACCAACCTGGAGCCGGGTAGACTTGCTGGGTGGCTAGACCCAGAAGAGAGACAACAATCACTGCAGTTTGGGTAACATGAAGCCACATCCATAGGAAAAGGGGGAGAGTACTACATCAAGGGAACACACGTGGGACAAAAGAATCTGAACAATGGCCTTCAACCCTAGACCTTCCCTTTGACAGAGACTACCCAAATGAGAAGGAACCAGAAAACCAACTCTGGTAATATGACAAAATAAGGCTCTTCAACAGCCCCACCCCGCCACCACCAAAATCACACTAGTTCACCAGCAATTGATCCAAACCAAGAAGAAACCCCTGATTTACCTGAGAAAGAATTCAGAAGGTTAGTTATTAAGCTAATCAGGGAGAGACCAGAGAAAGGTGAAGCCCAGTGCAAGGAAATACAAAATATGACACAAAAAGTGAAGGGAGAAATATTCAAGGAAATAGACAGCTTAAAGAAAAAACAATAAAAAATTCAAGAAACTTTGGACACACTTTCAGAAATGTGAAATGCTCTGGAAAGTCTCAGCAACAGAACTGAACAAGCAGAAGAAAGAAATTCAGAGCTCAAAGACAAAGTCTTTGAATTAACCCAATCCAACAAAGACAAAGAAAAAAGAATAAAATATCAACAAAGCCTCCAAGAAGTCTGGGATTATGTTAAATGACCAAATCTTAGAATAATTGGTGTTCCTGAGGAAGAAGAGAATTCTAAAAGCTTGGAAGACATATTTGGAGGAATAATCAAGGAAAACTTCCCTGGTTTTGCTAGAGTTAAGACCTAGACATCCAAATACAAGAAGCACAAAGAACACCTGGGAAATTAATCACAAAAAGATCTTTGCCTAGACACACTGTCATCAGGTTTTCCAAAGTTAAGACGAAGGAAAGAATCTTAAGAGCTGTGAGACAGAAGCATCAGGTAACCTGTAAAGGAAAACCTATTAGATTAACAGCAGATTTCTCAGCAGAAACCCTACAAGCTAGAAGGGATTGGGGCCCTATCTTTAGCCTCCTCTAACAAAACAATTATCAGCCAATAATTTTGTATCCAGAGAAACTAAGCACCACATATGAAGGAAAGATACAATTGTTTTCAGACAAACAAATGATAAGAGAATTCTCCATTAGCAAACCACCACTATAAGAACTGCTAAAAGGAGCTCTAAATCTTGAAACAAATTCTGGAAACACATCAAAACAGAACCTCTTTAAGGCATAAATCAAACAGGATCTATGAAACAAAAATACAAGTTAAAAAGCAAAAACAAACAAAAAGACAAAGTACACAGGCAACAAAGAGCATGATGAATGCAACTGGTACCTCACAAATCAATACTAACATTGAATGTAAATGGTCTAAATGCTCCACTTAAAAGATGCAGAACCCACAGAATGGATAAGAACTCACCAACTAACTATCTGCTGCCTTAAGGAGACTCACCTAGCACATAAAGATTCACATAAAGTTGAAGTAAAGGGGTGGAAAAAGCCATTTCATGCCAATGGGGTAGCAGCGAGCAGGGGTAGCTATTCTTATATCAGACAAAACAAACTTTAAAGCAACAGCAGTTAAAACAGACAAAGAGGGACATTATATAATGGTAAAAGGCCTTGTACAACAGGAAAATATCACAATTCTAAACATATATGTACCTAACACTGAAGCTTGCAAATTTATAAAACAATTACTAATAGACCTAAAAAATGAGACAGACAACAACACAATAATGGTAGGGGACTTGAATATTCCATTGACAGCACTGGACAGGTCATTAAGACAGAAAGTCAACAAAGAAACAATGGATTTAAACTATACCTTGAAAAAAATGGACTTAACAGATATACAACAGCTGCAGAATACACATTCTATTCAACAGTGCATGGAACTTTCTCCAAGACAGACCATATGATAGGCCACAAAATGAGCCTCAATAAATTTAAGACAACTGAAATTATATCAAGCACTCTCTCAGATCACAGTGGAATAAAACTGGAAATCAACTCCAAAAGGAACCTTCAAAACCATGCAAATACATGGAAATTAAATAACCTGGTCCTGAATGAGCATTGAGTCAAAAAGAAAATCAAGATGGAAATTTAAAAATTCTTTGAGGAGGCAGTTCCAAGATGGCTGAATAGGAACAGCTCCAGTCTACAGCTCCCAGTGTGAGCGATGCAGAAGACGAATGATTTCTGCATTTCCAACTGAGGTACGGGGTTCATCTCACTGGGGATTGTTGGACAGTGGGTGCAGGACAGTGGGTGCAGTGCACCGTGTGTGAGCCGAAGCAGGGCAAGGCATTGCCTCACCCGGGAAGCACAAGGGGTCAGGGATTTCCCTTTCCTAGCCAAGGAAAGGGGTGACAGATGGCACCTGGAAAATCGGGTCACTCCCACCCTCATACTGCGATTTTCTGACGGTTTTAGCAAACGGCACACCAGGAGATTATATCCCGTGCCTGGCTTGGAGGGCCCTATGCCCACGGAGCCTCACTGATTGCTAGCACAGCAGTCTGAGATCAAACTGCAAGTTGGCAGCGAGTCTGGGGGAGGGGTGCCTGCCATTGCTGAAGCTTGAGCAGGTAAACAAAGCAGATGGAGAGCTCGAACTGGGTGGAGCCCACTGCAGCTCAAGGAGGTCTGCCTGCCTCTGTAGACTCCCCCTCTGGGGGCAGGGCATAGCCAAACAAAATGCAGCAGAAACCTCTGCAGACTTAAATGTCCCTGTCTGACAGCTTGGAAGACAGTAGTGGTTCTCCCAGCATGCAGCTTGAGATCTGAGAATGGACAGACTGCCTCCTCAAGTGGGACCCTGACCCCCGAGTAGCCTAACTGGGAGGCACCCCCAGTAGGGGCAGACTGACACCTCACATGGCCAGGTACCATTCTGAGACAAAACTTCCAGAGGAACGATCAGGCAGCAACATTTGCTGTTCACCAATATCCGCTGTTCTGCAGCCTCCACTGCTGATACCCAGGCAAACAGGGTCTGGAGTGGGCCTCCAGCAAACTCTGACAGACCTGCAGCTGAGGGTCCTGACTGTTAGAAGGAAAACTAACAAACAGAAAGGACATCCACACCAAAACCCCATCTGTACGTCACCATCATCAAAGACCAAAGGTAGATAAAACCACAAAGACGGGGAAAAAACAGAGCAGAAAAACTGAAAATTCTAAAAATCAGAGCGCTTCTCCTCCTCCAAAGGAATGCAGCTCCTCACCAGCAACAGAACAAAGCAGGATGGAGAACAACTTTGAGGAGTTGAGAAGAAGCCTTCAGACAAACTTCTCCGAGCTAAAGGAGGAAGTTCGAACCCATGGCAAAGAAGTTAAAAACCTTGAAAAAAGATTAGACGAATGGCTAACTAGAATAACCAACGCAGAGAAGTCCTTAAAGGACCTGATGGAGCTGAAAACCATAGCATGAGAACTATGTGACGACTGCGCAAGCTTCTAGCCAATTCGAGCAACTGGAAGAAAGGGTATCAGTGACTGAAGATCAAATGAATGAAATGAAGTGAGAAGGAAAGTTTAGAGAAAAAAGAATAAAAAGAAATGAACGAAACCTCCAAGAAATATGGGACTATGTAAAAAGACCAAATCTACGTCTGATTGGTGTACCTGAAAGTGACGGGGAGAATGGAATCAAGTTGGAAAACACTCTGCAGGATATTATCCAGAAGAACTTCCCCCATCTAGTAAGGCAGGCCAATATTCAAATTCAGGAAATACAGAAAACGCCACAAAGATACTCCTCGAGAAGAGCAACTCCAAGACACATAATTGTCAGATTCACCAAAGTTGAAATGAAGGAAAAAATGTTAAGGGCAGCCAGAGAGAAAGGTCGGGTTACCCACAGAGGGAAGCCCATCAGACTAACAGCGGATCTCTCGGCAGAAACTCTACAAGCCAGAAGAGACTGGGGGCCAATATCCAACATTCTTAAGGAAAAGAATTTTCAACCCAGAATTTCATATCCAGCCAAACTAAGCTTCATAAGTGAAGGAGAAATAAAATACTTTACAGACAAGCAAATGCTGAGAGATTTTGTCACCACCAGGCCTGCCCTAAAAGAGCTCCTGAAGGAAGCACTAAACATGGAAAAGAACAACCGGTATCAGCCACTGCAAAAACATGCCAAATTGTAAAGACCATCAAGGCTAGGAAGAAATTGCATCAACTAACAAGCAAAATAACCAGCTAACATCATAATGACCAGAACAAATTCACACATAACAATATTAACCTTAAATGTAAATGGGCTAAATGCTCTAATTAAAAGACACAGACTGGCAAATTGGATAAAGAGTTAAGACCCATCAGTGTGCTGTATTCCGGAAACCCATCTCATGTGCAGAGACACATATAGGATCAAAATAAAGGGATGGAGGAAGATCTACCAAGCAAATGGAAAACACAAAAAGGCAGGGGTTGCAATCCTAGTCTCTGATAAAACAGACTTTAAACCAACAAAGATCAAAAGAGACAAAGAAGGCCATTACATAATGGTAAAGGGATCAATTCAACAAGAAGAGCTAACTATCCTAAATATATATGCACCAAATACAGGAGCACCCAGATTCATAAAGCAAGTCCTTAGAGACCTACAAAGAGATTTAGACTCCCACACAATAATAATGGGAGACTTTAACACCCCATTGTCAACATTAGAAAGATCAACGAGACAGAAAGTTAACAAGGATATCCAGGAATTGAACCCAGCTCTGCACCAAGCAGACCTAATAGACATCTACAGAACTCTCCACCCCAAATCAACAGAATATACATTCTTTTCAGCACGACACCACACCTATTCCAAAATTGACCACATAGTTGGAAGTAAAGCACTCCTCAGCTAATGTAAAAGAACAGAAATTATAACAGTCTCTCAGACCACAGTGCAATCAAACTAGAACTCAGGATCAAGAAACTCACTCAAAACTGCTCAACTACGTGGAAACTGAACAACCTGCTCCTGAGTGACTACTGGGTACATAACGAAATGAAGGCAAAAATAAAGATGTTCTTTGAAACCAATGAGAACAAAGACACAACATACCAGAATCTCTGGGA
This sequence comes from Pongo abelii, assembly GCF_028885655.2. Lineage (NCBI taxonomy): Eukaryota > Metazoa > Chordata > Mammalia > Primates > Hominidae > Pongo > Pongo abelii. The sequence goes on along the minus strand of NC_071985.2, from coordinate 84,077,406 downwards.
CACATTTAAAGCAGTGTGTAGAGGGAAATTTACAGCACTAAGTGCCCACAAGAGAAAGCAGGAAAGATCTAAATTTGACACCCTAACATCACAATTAAAAGAACTAGAGAAGGAAGGGCAAACACATTCAAAAGCTAGCAGAAGGCAAGAAATAACTAAGATCAGAGCAGAACTGAAGGAAATAGAGACACAAAAAACCCTTCAAAAAATAAATGAATCCAGGAGCTGGTTTTTTGAAAGGATCAACAAAATTGATAGACCGCTAGCAAGATTAATAAAGAAAAAAAGAGAGAAGAATCAAATAGATGCAATAAAAAATGATAAAGGGGATATCACCACCGATCCCACAGAAATACAAACTACCATCAGAGAATATTACAAACACCTCTATGCAAATAAACTAGAAAATCTAGAAGAAATGGATAAATTCCTCAACACATACACCCTCCCAAGACTAAACCAGGAAGAAGTTGAATCTCTGAATAGACCAATAAAAGGAGCTGAAATTGTGGCAATAATCAATAGCTTACCAACCAAAAAAAGTCCAGGACCAGATGGGTTCACAGCCGAATTCTACCAGAGGTACAAGGAGGAGCTGGTACCATTCCTTCTGAAACTATTCCAATCAATAGAAAAAGAGGGAATCCTCCCTAACTCATTTTATGAGGCCAGCATCATCCTGATACCAAAGCCTGGCAGAGACACAACAAAAAAAGAGAATTTTAGACCAATATCCTTGATGAACATTGATGCAAAAATCCTCAATAAGATACTGGCAAACAGAATCCAGCAGCACATCAAAAAGCTTATCCACCATGATCAAGTGGGCTTCATCCCTGGGATGCAAGGCTGGTTCAATATACGCAAATCAATAAATGTAATCCAGCATATAAACAGAACCAAAGACAAAAACCACATGATTATCTCAATAGATGCAGAAAAGGCCTTTGACAAAATTCAACAACCCTTCATGCTAAAAACTCTCAATAAATTAGGAATTGATGGGACGTATCTCAAAATAATAAGAGCTATTTATGACAAACCCACAGCCAATATCGTACTGAATGGGCAAAAACTGGAAGCATTCCCTTTGAAAACTGGCACAAGACAGGGATGCCCTCTCTCGCCACTTCTATTCAACATAGTGTTGGAAGTTCTGGCCAGGGCAATTAGGCAGGAGAAGGAAATCAAGGGTATTCAATTAGGAAAAGAGGAAGTCAAATTGTCCTTGTTTGCAGATGACATGATAGTATATCTAGAAAACCCCATTGTCTCAGCCCAAAATCTCCTTAAGCTGATAAGCAACTTCAGCAAAGTCTCAGGATACAAAATCAATGTGCAAAAATCACAAGCATTCTTATACATAAATAACAGACAAACAGAGAGCCAAATCATGAGTGAACTCCCATTCACAACTGCTTCAAAGAGAATAAAATACCTAGGAATCCAACTTACAAGGGATGTGAAAGACCTCTTCAAGGAGAACTACAAACCACTGCTCAAGGAAATAAAAGAGGATACAAACAAATGGAAGAACATTCCATGCTCATGGGTAGGAAGAATCAATATCATGAAAATGGCCATCCTTCCCAAGGTAATTTACAGATTCAATGCCATCCCCATCAAGCTACCAATGACTTTCTTCACAGAATTGGAAAAAACTACTTTAAAGTTCATATGGAACCAAAAAAGAGCCTGCATCGCCAAGTCAATCCTAAGCCAAAAGAACAAAGCTGGAGGCATCACACTACCTGACTTCAAACTATACTACAAGGCTACAGTAACCAAAACAGCATGGTACTGGTACCAAAACAGAGATATAGATCAATGGAACAGAACAGAGCCGTCAGAAATAATGCCACATATCTACAAGTATCTGATCTTTGACAAACCTGACAAAAACAAGAAATGGGGAAAGGATTCCCTATTTAATAAATGGTGCTGGGAAAACTGGCTAGCCATATGTAGAAAGCTGAAACTGGATCCCTTCCTTACACCTTATACAAAAATCAATTCAAGATGGATTAAAGACTTAAATGTTAGACCTAAAACCATAAAAACCCTAGAAGAAAACCTAGGCATTACCATTCAGGACATAGGCATGGGCAAGGACTTCATGTCTAAAACACCAAAAGCAATGGCAACAAAAGCCAAAATTGACAAATGGGATCTAATTAAACTAAAGAGCTTCTGCACAGCAAAGGAAACTACCATCAGAGTGAACAGGCAACCTACAAAATGGGAGAACATTTTCGCAACCTACTCATCTGACAAAGGGCTAATATCCAGAATCTACAATGAACTCCAACAAATTTACAAGAAAAAAACAAACAACCCCATCAAAAAGTGGGCGAAGGACATGAACAGACACTTCTCAAAAGAAGACATTTATGCAGCCAAAAAACACATGAAAAAATGCTCACCATCACTGGCCATCAGAGAAATGCAAATCAAAACCACAATGAGATACCATCTCACTCCAGTTAGAACGGCAATCATTAAAAAGTCAGGAAACAACAGGTGCTGGAGAGGATGTGGAGAAATAGGAACACTTTTACACTGTTGGTGGGACTGTAAACTAGTTCAACCCTTGTGGAAGTCAGTGTGGCGATTCCTCAGGGATCTAGAACTAGAAATTCCATTCGACCCAGCCATCCCATTACTAGGTATATACCCAAAGGACTATAAATCATGCTGCTATAAAGACACATGCACACGTATGTTTATTGCGGCATTATTCACAATAGCAAAGACTTGGAACCAACCCAAATGTCCAACAATGATAGACTGGATTAAGAAAATGTGGCACATATACACTATGGAATACTATGCAGCCATAAAAAATGATGAGTTCACGTCCTTTGTAGGGACATGGATGAAACTGGAAATCATCATTCTCAGTATAAACTATCGCAAGAACAAAAAACCAAACACCGCATATTCTCACTCATAGGTGGGAATTGAACAATGAGAACACATGGACACAGGAAGGGGAACATCACACTTCGGGGACTGTTGTGGGGTGGGGGGAGGGGGGAGGGATAGCACTGGGAGATATACCTAATGCTAGATGACAAGTTGGTGGGTGCAGCGCACCAGCATGGCACATGTATACATATGTAACTTACCTGCACATTGCGCACATGTACCATAAAACCTAACGTATAATAATGATAATAATAATAATAATAATAAAAGAAAAAAAAAGAAACTGTGATATATATATATACACACACACACACACACACACATATATATACACACATATATATACACATACACACACACATATATATATATACACACATATATATATATGATGGAATACTATGCAGACATAAAAAGGAATGAATTAACAGCATTTGCAGTGACCTGGATGAGACTGGAGACTGTTATTCTAAGTAAAGTAACTCAGGAATGGAAAACCAAACATCATATGTTCTCACTGATATGTGGGAGCTAAGCTATGAGGACACAAAGGCATAAGAATGATGCAATGGACTTTGGGGATTTGGGGGGAAATAGAGGAGAGAGGGATAGAAGACTATAAATATGGTGCAGTGAATACTGCCCGGGTGACGGGTGCACCAAAATCTCACAAATCACCACTTAATAAGAACTTATTCACGTAACCCAATACCACCTGTACCCCAATAACTTAAGGAAAAAAAATTAAAAAAAAGAAAGCGAATGGGGATTTATCACTGGCCCTGATCCTGCTATTCCCTGGGTATCATGAAATCCCAACCTCAGATCCTCCCTCTGCAGAGCTGGGCATCTTTGAGGAGTCAGGCAGTAAGAGACAGCAAGTGAGCTTTCACTTCTGCCGTTTTGGACATTACTCATTATTATTATTATTATTATTCTTTTTCCTTGTGGCTGAGGCCAACACAAGTGGTAAGCAATCAGTGGCTTTTTCTCCCAGTGGTAGTGCCCAAAGCCAGCTGAGAGTTAACTTCACCACTGCTTTCTTGCTTGCCTGTCATGGAAACAGTGACTATATCACCTGTGCACACTGGCTAGTGGCTTGGTGGGCAACAGTGACTTAAGATGGTATTCAGCTTTGAATGGAGCCACACAGGGAGACCTGAGGAGTCTCTGCTTTTACAGAGTAGAGCCCATGCCCCCAACTATTAGAGATTCAGCTTATGATACCTTCCCAGAGCATCTGGCAGAGCTCTGTGCAACTGAGCACATTTAGACCTGTGAGGAGTGAGGCAGAAGGTATAATGAGATAAAAAGGTATTAGGACAGGCTGTGAATTAAGAAGTTACAAGTGTGAGCATATATTGGCACTATATAATCAAGCTTTGGAAAGTCTGTGCCCCTATAAATGTATATAGAAATGACAGAAACCTGAAATGTCCCTGCTGGGCAAATATGAAGGAGGACACAGGAGTTGGGGTGAATAAAATGACCAATATGAACTACCATCTTGGATAACCCAGCTCAGAGGGTGGAAAGTGTAAGGTCTCTGTGTGAAGATAAGCTGACGGGGCCACTGTAGATAGGTGTCTCCTGACCATCCCAGAAACACTAGCACAGACGTGGCCCTTCTCTTTCATATCTCCTCTGGGTCAAGCAACCATGAGGTCCAGGTGGCTAGGAGTTGTCCAAGGATCAGTGCTGCTTTCTGCCTCAAGGACTCCAAATGTATGAAGTTGTCAGAAATAGGAACTCTCTCCAAGACTGATAGGCAGGGATAGAAAGGGTAAGGTTATATTGAATTTCATATTTGCTCTCTGTACTCCCACCAATGGGCCTCTGCTTTCAGAGCTGGGTTATCAAGTTGAGAGGCCTAATACACAAGTGTAGAGAACAAGTTAGAAATCTCAGGTAAGTCCAGGGCTACCTATTACAGAGGCTGGAGCAGCTGTCTACAGTAGTAACACATTGACTGTGATTCACAGACAGTGTCCTTGCTGTGCCTATAGTCTATTTTGGAAATATAAAAAGTCTCTTGCTTTAGTTACAAGTAACTGGGAATATCACTTCCTTTTGGTCACCTGAAGTGGGGGAAAAGTCAAACTCCCAAGGTCAAAGTCTACGTCTTTATAACAGAAAACTGTCAAGTGGTAACTGGACTGGGATGCCCTCTGCATGGGGGTTTTTCAGGGGATCCAACGAATGCAGGTCATCGAAGTTCACAGCATAGTTCTTGGCACACAATAAGCACTCAGCAAATGTGCATTATTATCTAATTTCCTCTAACATTTAAAAAACAACTAGCCATAGAGCAGCGTCTCTGGCTTCCCAGAGGCTATACTTCATTGCCTGTTCCATTCTTATTGCTCTCTGGCTAAATTTCCATCCAGGTCATAGAGATTTTGCCTAAGAGAATGTAAGTTGAGTTCAGTTAAGTTGTGTGATCCAGGATCTCGAAGTCACATTTTCTTTATTATAACATCAGAAGACATGACTCAGTGCTGTGTCCTTCCCTGGCTATAATTCTGCAGTTTCATCTCCAGAAGCAGCCTGGCCTCTCTGGCATCACTGCCCCTGCCTAAATTCTTGGGGTATATCTGTCCGCTGCTCTGCAATTCTATTCCGGCTCCGTCATTCCCATCTTCAAAACAGATTTACCAGGGATTAGCCTTCTTACTTATTTACCACATTTCTATTATAATTGTGCTCACAACCTTGGTCCTTGGATTGACAGACACAAAACAGATTAAGGATGAAGAAAAGAAAGGTGTGAGCCCAAAGCAAAGCAGAATTCTATGAAGCCCAGCCGATTTCATTTCTTGTGATCTTCACCTCAATTCACCCTGTTTATTAAAAAGTACTAATCCGGTTTTTTAGGTCAACAGTCTGAATTAGTCTAGGAGTGAAGTCTCTGGAGTTTGAAAGGGCACCTTCCCAAAGAATCTGCCTCCAAATGCTGCAAGACCAAGTGCTCTCATGGGTTGGCCTCAGGGAAGGCCTTGAAAAAAATATACTAACTCTTGGATTCTAATGATGACAAAAGGAGTACACGCTAATGTCCCACTCCAGCTGCTCCTTTCTGAGGATGCCTTATTATTCAAGGAGTGGCTAGAATATGCTGGTGCTCCATTACTCCATAAGGCAGGCATTATCCGCACCCCTGCTCTCAAACCAATAACGGATGGAGATATGGCAGCAAGGCCGTGGTCCACCTAGGATTCTGTGAGCACTTCCTACATGCCAGGCCCTGTGTAAATACTACAAAGTCCACTTGTCTTCCCAACAATCCTATGAGGTACATACTAGCATTACTCCCATTTTACAGATGTGGAAACCGAGGTCCAGAGAGGTTATATAATTTGCCATAGTCATATCACTAGTAATTGCCAGAGTTGAGAAATACACTCATGTCTATAGTATTGGGAAATCCACTTAAAGTGCATTGTTCAATTAGCTAAGCTAGAGAGATTTTAAAAAATCTGTTTTCTAATTTAAAAAATAAAAATACAGAAACTTATTGTAGGGAAAGAGGCTCAGCTGTGCTGTCTGATGGTCACTCAGCCGAAAGATGTTCAATGGCCCCAGACCCTGCACATCCTATCCTGGTGAAGGTGAGGACGTGAGCAAACCGACTCTCAACACGGCCTCTGAACCAGGTTTGTTGGCCTTGGCCAGGACCCTCCTTTGGTGGGTCCTGTGAATCCCCCAGTCAGGGTTCTGCCTCCTTACAGACTTCCTGGGAGAAAAAGACTTACTTTCCAGGGGGATAATGTTGGGTTTGAAATCCCAACTCTGTTCCTTGCAGATGCATGTTCAGATTACTTCACTGCTCCAGCTCCGGTTTCCTCATCTGTTAAACAGGACTAATAGCTACTTCACGGAACTATGAAGATTAAATTAAATGTGTGATGAGACAGCACGTGTGAAAGCCTTACAAACATTAGCGACTAAGCATACAACTAAATTTATTTTCACTGGGGTGTGAATGCCCATTAGGATTTACCCTCCAAGGATATCTGCAAACAAATGATGCTCAAATTAGTGGGATGTGTATGTGGCATCAGAAGTTACGGAATCCTGAAACTTCCTCCAGCTGGCTGGAAGGACTGGAGCCACACCTGCCACCCTTCTGCAAGGCATGTCCTGCTATAGTGTCCCAGCTGGCTTTCCCTGAACTCTCACTTAAGTATTTTGCCTTAAGCAGCCCTGGGCAGCAATGAAAGGGTGTTTCCTGGGACAGAAGGGATGCTGAACAGGTATAGGAGATGGGCCAGTGTGCAGATGGGTGTACCTCTGAGACCACCAGGCCTCTATTCAGCTCTCTCCCCAGTGGGGAATGGAGAACAGGAGAAGATGCCATCTTTGCAGGGGCAGTGTCAGGGTCCAAACTGCTGAAAACCAGTGAAGGTCAAACACAGGTCAAAAGAAAGCAGTCATCAGAACCTGTAGCACTGCCCTCCACATTAGGGCCCACTAACCTGAAGACACCTGTTAGACATGCAAATCCTTTACAAAACAAGACATGGGACAATAAATAAATCACATAGACACCAATTATCCTTTCACTGTTCAGCCAAAGGCCTCCTCTGTGAACACTCTACGCTGGACACGCCTTTAGGTGCATGATGTTAAAAATACATTTCCATTGCACATTCGAATTTTTGAGGTGCTAACACACGCACTATCCAACTAAATTCTTGACACAAACCTGTGCAGAACACAGTCTAATGCCCATTTAGAGGTTGGGAAACTGAGGCTCAGGGAAAGAGGGTACCCTGGGTCATAGTTATTAAATGACAGAGCTTGTGCCGAAGCTGACTGGTTCACTCACTCATTCATAAAATGGTTCAAATTTTCCAGAATTAATTTGATCCAGTTTGGAATAGATGTGCTACCTTTTGGAAAGACTGGCATTTAGAAAGTTCTGTGTGAATACTGAATACTACACTTCCCCCCAGGATGGGGTTTATAATAGAGACAAATTCTCCAGAACCAATTTTCAAGGAGAAAAGAAGAAATGCACTGCAAGCAAGAATATTGGGTGTCTGGGAAGGTTTCCAGCCAGGAGATTTCCAGCAGGACTTGAAAAGACTTGGTCCATCCTGCATTAGAACAGATAGTGGGAGTAGGGAGGAGGTGGCCTTTACTCATTCCTCCCTGTGCTAGTTACCTCAGAGGACACGGGAGGGGAAGACGAGGAGCCTTCCCAGAAGAGAATAACAATGTGGATTCTTTATTTTAAAAGAGACAACAATATAGCGTATTTTTTTGTTGTTGTTCTCTTTTTCCTCAGAAACCATGGCCATCCTGGCAAACAGCTTAGAGTTAGACTACATCTGACGCATGTGTATCCTGGGGCCTCCTGACTCCCAGGGAGATAGTCTGGTCTTCTGGAACAAGTTCCCTTTAGCCTTCTCCATTGATAGCATAGAGGTGGTGATTCTCAAATTTTAGAGGGGAATGGGTGAGAGAGTTTTGGGAGGAGCATGTGGTATGACTGTCCTCTCAAGATGTGACAGAAAACACCTTTGGCTGCCTGAACACGAAACAGCATGGTTTGTTCGTTCATTTAACAAAAGTCTACTGAGTGCCAGAGACCGCTCCAAGCTCTGGACTCACAGCAGTGAACAAAACAAAGCTCCCACTTCGCAGGGAGCTTACATACTGGCCGGAGAAAGAGACGATACACAAACAAGATAAAGGTAATGAGAGACGGGGCTGCTTTTTAAGACAGAAGGTAGAGATGGGCTCTTTGAGAATGTTGTCACATTGTCATTTTAAGGAAACACCCAAATGGAGTGAGGGAGAGAATGCATGGATATCTGGAGGCAGAGTGTTCCAGGCAGAGGGGACAAGCAAGGGCAAAGGCCCTGGGGTGACCGGAAAGTGCTTTGTGCATCTGAGCTCCGCTTGGGAAGGTAGGTAGGGGTGAGGTCAAAGAGGTAGCAGCCCAAAGGCGGGACAGATCCTATGGGCCCTGGAAGCCATGCTGAGAGGACCCGGGGTACTTATTGTGCAGCATCTATGTGCCAGGGATGTCCTAGGGCCTGAGGGCAGAGAAAAACATGTCATGATCCCTGCCTTCACCGGGGCGGCTTATGATCTAAGGTTGACAAAGAACGAGGTGAGTACAGGACACCGTTGTAAGTGCTGAAAGGCGTTCGGAGGGGCTGAGGGCTCAAGAAAGGGCTTCCAGAGGAGATGACACCAAAGCTGGAAGGAACAGTTGTGAAATAAGCCAGAAGTCAGCTGTGTTCTGGAGCCACTTTTACCCATTTCCCGTCTCAGTCAAATCCTTGGATCTTTCTGAACTTCAACTTCCTTGTGCAAGAAATGGAAATAACAATACCTGTTCTCTAAACAGAAAACAAGGTGAAAGGTGTGAAGGTCTTTTCAAGACTGTAATGTTCTAGAGAGATGTAAAATACTCCTACTATCTCACCACGGTGCTTTCTCTTCCTACAGACCTGTGACTGTGTGTGAGTGCACACAGCTAAGTGCATAGGCTCCTAGCACCTCTCCTTGCACCCACCAAAGCTGGTCAATTTGTAAAGCCAGGCTTCTTGGCCCAAGGCCTGGTTGCATTCTGCAGCTTTCACGTGTCCTGTGGCTCTTGGTGGGGCTACTGGAGACAACATCCCTGTGGCATTTTCTCCGCTGGTTAACTGGAATTGCTCAGACATGTGTGCAGACTCCTGTTGGCTTCTGGGCTCTTCATTCTCTCTGACCAGAACCAGAGATGGGATCCTGCCCCTGCTTTCCAGGCCCTAGAGAAGAGGTGGCCACTAGGCTGCAGGTGCTTGGTCACCCTGCATTGCTGTTTGTCTGCATTCAGGAGGGGGATGCTGTTCCCACATAGGCCAGGTTTGGCTCTGTCCAGGGCAACATTTCTCTGTAGTGATAGGCGCTTAGCCAGGGAAAGAGAAGCGTCTGCCCTCTCTATCAAGAAGGTACTTTGAGGGAGTAAATTTCCATCAGTAGATTGGCAAGGTCATGGTTTAAAATCAAACAACCCCCAACAATGAAAGCCAGATTGCAGCGTGATCCACCTGCCCTCTCTGGGGTTAAAAAGTTCTTTTTCTCTAGGACCCTTCAGAAAGAGGAGTCTATTTTCACCAACCCCAAGGCTTTAATGTATTTCATCTTCCAGTGTATTTTTTCCAATCAGAGTTGTCCTACAGTAATCTTACCCTCCTCAGCTGAAAAATCCCCTTTCAACTTATGGGAAAACACTGGCTGGGTTCAAGTGTTGGCTCTGCTTTGGGACCCTGAGCACCCCTTTGGCCTCAACAACGATCCGTAAAATGGCAGGATTAAGAACAGGTAAATCTTAAGGTTCCTTCCAGCTCCAGCCTTCTAGGATCCCATGATGCTTTGTCTCTAATGGCAGCGCCCTGCCATCTGTCTTGGCTAAGGAGTCACCACATCCCTTGATGTTGACCTTGACTTCTGCCTTTTAAAGTAATAAATGAAGCCTATAAATGCTAAATAAAATATGTGGTATTCTCCTACTTTGACAACTATATCCTCATATCTGGAAGACCAAATTCAAATTTAGAATTTTCAGACCTTCCAGAACTCTGTGTTGCACTATGGTCTCTCTCTGCTGTTTTCCCCCTTAGTTTAAGGAGACACACGATCTCCCTGAGTAGAATTCTTGTTGAATTCCAGTAGAATTCAAGAATCCTACTCAACAATCCCTGAGTAGGATACTTGTCTATTTTGCATTTTGTATCTTGTGGGACATGTAGTTTGCTGTTGCTGTAAATACAAGAGCAGACTAACGGACCTCCAAATAGCACACTTTTTCTCTCTCCTTTTTTTCTTTTCTTTTTTTTTGTAAGGGGATGAGTATCAGTTGTGAGCCACATTTTTCTTTCTTCATTTAGACAACCAGCTTTTAGTCTTAGCACCCCATATCACATTTCCTCGTCAGCAGAAGCTGCTATTTCTTCTATCCATTAATTTCCATGTGAAAAGTGCAGCTTCTAGGGCCCCCATTTCATTACAGTTTTAATGGCACTTATTTTTCTATGGATATGTGCTTTGTTAGCATAGGTTTCCATCAAGAAGGCAGTTAGTTGTTTTATTCAAGGCAGGAATGGCAGATCTATGGGTATTATAGGTACATGGAAGGCACTGGAGGTCTCACTGGTCTGAAAGAATGCACTTTAAATATCTAAAGGGTTATGGTATATTCTAAACCTTTTTCCTAGATGAATTGGGACCTAGGGGCTAGACACAGCAGGGCTTCTGGGTGTCTGGGAAGAGCACAGAGGTTGAGTCAAGTGGGGTCTAAAAGACAGCGTCAGAAGCACAGCTGGAATGGAAAGCCAAGCAGACAGTCCCACAGAATTGCTCACCTTAAAAATCTGGGCAAGGGTGAGCAAACCTGACATGAGGCAGTTGGGAGTGGCAGGGGTGCTGGGCCCAGAGTCAGGTTCAGACTGGAGGGAAGGAGGCAGAACGGAGGTGGTCCTTTGAAGCAAACCTCATGGACTCTGTAAGAGAATCACAGCTCCACTCCTGGAGACAAAGGTAGAAAGAAAAGGTGGAATGAAGGAGCAGGCATAACTAGGACCACTGAGAGAAAGTTACATGGAAGCAGATTCTGCCTTCACTAAGAACCTGCTCACAGATGGGAGGGATGGAGTGGGTTGCCTCCTTAGATGACAGGCTCTTTGCAGAATACAGATAACTAGGAGTTAGGAACTTGTCGAGGAGCTTTCAGCATGAAGGGCGCAGTGGGACTCTGTGATTGCTAAAATCTCTTTGAGCTCTAAGGGTCTGAAATTCCATGAGATTTTTAAAAAGTCTATACCAAGATACCTATCTAATGTACAGTTTCAGTTAATCACATAGCAAATAAAAGAACCAATAATTTCACACACTAATAGGTTTTGTCTTCACAAGATAAAACACACAGCTTTATTGCTAGAAATAACCTTGTGTGTCATTTAATCCAGCACTTGACAAACTATGGCCTACTGCTTGTTTTTATATTAATAAATGAAGTTTTATTCAAACACAGCCATGCTCATTCATTTATATATTCTCTTTGACTGTTTTCGGGCTATCATGGCAGAGCTGAGTGGCTGCAAAAGAGACCTTACAGCTCACTAAGCCTAAGATACTTATTCTCTGGCCCTTCAGAGAAAATGTTTGCGAACCTTTGATGTAACCTAAACCCCCATTATACAGATAAGAAAACTGAGGCCTTCAAAGTAAAGGGCTTACTTTGACAGAGCTAGGTGGTGACTGAGTTGTGGCAAGAACCATGACACATGACACCCAGGCCTTTGTTTCTCCACTTCTGCCCCCAGTGTCCCATCCCCAGCTCCTCTGCTGATGTGCACCTCTTCATGCCATTCCATTTTGTCATTTTGCAGACACCAGGACGGAGGGGCAGAGGTGAACTGACTGGCCCAGGGTCACTATGCCTGTCTGCCGGCCACAGGACAGGCCTCACACTTCCGAGTTCTGATCCTACAGAACCGGCTTCAAACTGCTACTCCAAGCAGGAGTAGGAGAGAGAGGGAGGAGTGGAAGGCAGAGAGAGCTTCTAAGAGCTTTGAAGACAAGAACTCATCTGGCTCCCCAAGTCCCTCTCAGCATTAGCATTCACCTTTTGTTTTCCAACAAAAGGACACATTTACAACTGTCTCGAGTTCAACTTGAAAACCCTTTTCACGGGTTTCCAGGGAAAATACTCCAAGCAGCCCTGTTGGACTAAAATGATTTTAACACACCCAGTTGTCTTCAATTCCTTCAGTGGCATCTGCTACAAACACCAAAACATATGAGTACCTGATATTTACCTTTCTTTGACATGAGAGATTCCAAAGGAGACGACGCACAGGGTAAAAAACAAGCCCTACCTACCCACAATCACATTTAAAGAACAAACAGCCAATCTGAGGCCCAGATCAGGCCTCCGCTTTCTGTGTGGGAGATTTCCCAGAGCGACAAGAATCAATCAGCCCATTAGCATGCTCTACATTTGTCCAGGAGAGTATCAGTTGAAAGCCGACCCCACTTTAACCCTTCTTCCAGCTGCCTCCCTAAGAGAGCTGTTTTCCTCCTCTTTGCCATTTACAAGCCTTTACAGTTTCTGCATTTCCACTTCTATTACACACCTCTCTTGGACAGATAGGAACGAATATTCATCCAAGAGATTAAAGCGCATCAGCAGTTCTAACATAAGTGGTCAAAAGAATAAAGGACGTGTGTCGTAAGTGGCCACACGAGACTCCCTGAAGCCTTGCCAAGGCAATACACTGAACATGTGCTTGGTTCCCCAGGCCCACAAAGCTTCTGCCCAGCTCAGATGCATGCCTGAATTTTAAGGGTGACATTTCCGCCACAAGAGGGAAGCTAAGCATGAAAGAGAAGATGTGTCAAGAGAGGCAGCTCTGTTTGGGGCTCAGCCTGTGGATCTACTGTTCCTCGTGCCTCTGAATTCAGCCCACTCCCTCCCATAAAGTCAGCTCCTCACAGCTGAAAGGTGAAAACCAGCAAGGATTGTGTGAGGCACTGGGTGGGCTGCCGAGAATCGAAGATAAATAAAGTCCTTGTCTTTACATTTATTCAGAATCTATCTGTGCCAGGTGCTGTGCTGGGGGCTTTACATATGCCATTTCTTTAAATCCTCACACAGCCATAAGGTCAGCATTATTTTCCTCATTTTATACACATAGCACCCACAACTCAAGAGAAGTTAAGTAACTGGTCCAAAGACACACAGCAAGTTAGTGGTGGAGCCAGGCATTCAAACTCACATGTGTGCCTGTGTGCTTTCCATCACACTGCACCATATCCAAAGCCTGGAGGCTTTCTTTCATCACAGTTGCGGGCTGACTGTGCCACACCTACTTAGCAGGGTGCCCAGCAACTGCGGGAACATGGGTCGAGGCTTACGTGCATTCAGTGTGCTGTACATCATGTTGAAACGAAAGCATGTTGAGCTGAAGATCATTTGGAGAGCAGAAGCAGAAGAGTGAAATGAGAGAAGAACAAACCCAATTTGTGTGGAAATACAAGATGTACAGACAACAGTGCTCATTTGGATAACAGGGGTCCTGAAGAGGGGTCCCTGCGGACCACTGCAAGCGAGGCTGAATATAGCAAAAACACAAGCTTCCAGCAGAATCTGAAGTGAGGTGGGTGGACGAAAACAGGAGGAGCTAAGAGCTGTCCCCAAGAGCAGGAGCATGTGGTGAGCAGAGGACATCCACAGTGAACTCACAGTTAACCAGAGGCAATGGATAAATGCGCTAGGCAGGAGACTCCAGAACCCTGGCCATATCTGCAAACACCATTTGTCTTGTTCTTTACAGCTAAGTTTCCAACACTTTCCCCTTCATCCACTTGGCCAAAGTGGAGAAGTGTGAACCTAAGTCAATACAGTAATACTATCACTTCTAGATGCTGTCACCAGAGCCTCAACTCAGAGTGACTTTTCTTGATCTCATTCTTTACTAGCAAAATTATTGTCACCAGGTACACTCTTTAAATTTGTAGAGCCTCGGGCAATTTTTTTTTTAAAGCCCACCTATCATATGACTAAATACTTAAAAGTTACAAATCAAGCCTACAAATACTAAATCAAAGACATGTTGCACTATGATGGCAAGGGATGGAACACACATCGGTGTGGACACCATCAAGGTCCACAAGGGGCCACATGCATATAGTCCTGGGGACTTCAGCATCCCACCATGGGTGTGTAGCTGTGGTGGGATACTGAAGTCCTCAGGACCAGGCTCTGTCTACACCCTAACCTCGGTCACTCTTGGACCCCTGAGGGTTCACAGGGTAGTGGAGCCTACCCTGAGGAAGCAGGCCCAGGGAAAGTGTCCACACAGGTTCTGGGAGTTCTAGACTGTCTAAGCAGGGAATTCCAGGGTCCTGGCTAACACTGAAGAATGGTGTAGAAGGAAGGGTATGGGCCTGTGTTCTTGGCCCTTCAGAGCTCCACACCCTGTGGAAAGGGACATAAGAGAGGGCCAGAGCAAAGCCCTCTAAAGCATGGGTCCCAGGGCAAGGGGCTCCGAGTGGTAATGACCTTTGATAGCCCCATGTACTAATAATGCTTCTAATAATTAGCACCATGTGCCAAGGTTTAGCTGTCTCAAGCATTTTACATGTGCTAACTTATTTAATCCTCCTAACAACTCTACGAGGTAGGTACTATTACTACTGTCATTCTACAGATGAGGAACCTGAGACAGAGCAGGTAAGCAACTTGCCCAAGGTCATAAGTGATGGAGCCAGGTCATCTGGCTGCAGGTCCTCACTCCTACTGACTACATCATATCCCCTCTACACACAGCAGGGCCCACCTTTGAGGCACATACTGGCTTACAGGGCAGCCTCCCAGAGCTCAGCCCTGAAGGCAACTCCCAACCAGGCACTATGGAGTACCTACTGCGTACTCATGGCCTATATTCATGAACATTTGGGACAACTCTTCATCACATCTCCACACCTCTGACTGCTTTGCGGAATCACAGATTAATTCCCAGATCTGTCCAGTAGGTTTGCTGAAGCACCATTTTGGTAAGTTGGAAGTGAGTCAGGAGATGGCTTTTTTTCCTTGCCTCAGGCAGGATAAGGAATTAAATCATCCCTAGGGGAGGGGAAAAGCATAGTCTGAGGGCACTGGTGGTTTGATGCCACAGCTGATAATCAGGAGAAGGCTGCTCTGCCCAGGGCACAGATCTGCCTGAAAGCAGGAGAGATGTAAAACACCCCAGATGAGTGGGGTTTCTAGCAGCCAGTGATGACAGCTGCCCTTGAATTGGGAGAAAGTACAAGCCAAAGAAAAGAGATCTCAGTTCTCTTGAAAGCTTAAGCCACCGCTATCTAAATCAGGTAACAAATGCCAAGGAAAACACCATCAGCTTGATATTTATACATGTTTATAAAGCTTATTATCCAACATTATATAAGCCAACTCATATCTCAGATGTTAATAGGCCTCAGAATAGAGATTTGCTACAACCCACTCACAAATGCTTAAAGAAATCTTTCCAAATGTGGAAAGGGCATTGTGTGAATTACCCTGAATCTGGGTTCAAATCCTCATTCTCTCTCTTAGCAGCTATGTGGCATTGTATATGTTATTTGATCTCTCTGAACCTTGGCTTCTTAGCTGCAAAATGGGAATGGAAAATATCTAACAGGATTATTGCGAGAATTCAATGAAATAACATGTAAATGTTCTAGTATACAAAATATGCTTTAAAAATGTTATTTTTACCCCTTCTTTGGCCATTTCCAGCTTCTCCTCCTCCCTCCTGGAAGCCTCTGTTCTCAGGTTCTCTTTAGGAACCCATAGAGTGGATTATTCACAGCTATCTGAGGCCCCTCTTTTATATGGGGGAAACATGGTCGGGCTGAGAGCTCCAGGACGAAGGTATAAACACAGCAGAGGGCAGAGCCTAATTTTGATCAGGGGCTACTCTAAGAAAGGCAGGAAACTAGATAAATACATTTAAAAGAAATTCCTCAGTGGCAGGGACAGCAGAGCAGCAGGGGGTAGATCCTGACATGGACAGGTAACAGTGTGATGTGGCAGAAAGGCTTTGGTTGCAAGTGGAGAACAGACGTCTCTGGCTGCCTCTGGCAGCTGCCTCCTTCTGGGCCTTGACTTTTCAAAGCCAGGCCAGGCCTCCCCCACCTGGACCACCTGTAGCTGGTTCAGGGGGCCCCAGGCTGGGCTTCATAGGTGAAGACACAGCTGACTCAGTCTCTGGCTCTGTCGGCTCTTGGCCACCTCGCCGCTCCCATAACGGTGTTTCTCAGGTCAATCCCTCTTCTCCATTCCTACTTCAGTGACCTCAGGTCAGGCCCTTGCCACTTCTCTCCTGGACGAAGATGACAGCCCTTCACTGGTGTCCTCGTCTCCAACCTAATTTATCCTCCACAGTGCTGTCAGAGTGACATCTCTAAAACACACAACAACCCCAATTTAATATTCTTCAATGGCTTCTGAGGATGAAATCCAAGCTCCTTAGTCTACTAGTCAGGACTTTTTCATTTGCAAATATCAGAAACTAACTTGAAGAAGCTCAGATTAATAAAGAATGAAAGGATTTATTGGTAGGATACTGGGAAAGTTCCTAGCAGAAAAGAACCATAAGAACTGGGCAGTTCCTGGGATCTCAGGGGTCAGGACAGGGGCCTTCTCCACGGGGTGAGGAAGAGGCATTTAGGGACCCACAACCACACTCCTCCAGCAACATGCCATGAGGGGCAAGCTGGATTCTTCCACCCCAGCTCCAGCAGAAATCCTGGGCAAACATTATGATTGGCCAGCTTGGGTCGCAATGCCCATCGCTTGATAATTATTGCGGCCAGTAGAATGGGGAATATGATTGGTACCTGGGTCCCAGGCCCAGGCCTAGTCCAAAGTGGGAAGACGAGGAGTGGGATCTGGGCTGCAGAAGCCAGGAGAAGGTGCTGAACTGATGAAGACAAAAGCCCCTCATGATCTGACCCTGCTTTGGCCTCATCACTCACTATGCCCCACCCCGAGGCTGCCACCATAGCAACACCAATCACCTTGTAGTTTCCAGCACACACCAGTCTGCTTTATTCCTCTATGTCTGGCTCATGGGTTTCAACACCCTTTTCCTGGAACATCCTTTGCACCTTCTTTGGTTGGGTAATGCACAGTCATCCTTCCAGATTCAATTCAAAGTTGCTTCTCCCCAGAATCCTTCCCAGAGCTCTTAGACTAGATTGCTTCTTTTTGGGCTCTTAGCACACCTGTGTGTCTTTATTGTAGTTACTACAGAATAACACTAAACAATGATGATAACAACAAAAACAAACACACGTAGCACTTACTATATGCCAGGCACTGTTCTAGGCATTTGGTATATTTTAATTCACTTGCTCCCATAACAACCCTATGAGGTAGGTACTACTACTGGCAAGTGGAGCTTGCTTTATTGAAGCAAGGAAACTGAGGCACAGATAATTTACGTCACTTGCCTGAGATCACAGAGTTATAAGTAGCAGAGCCAAGTTCAAACCCAGGAAGTGTAGCTCTGAGTTCTGCTTTAGAAATAATTTAACAGGCTTCAGTCTACCCGGCTTGGCTGTGAGCCCTCCAGGGCAGATACTGTGACAGCCATCCTTGCACTGCTGGTATTGGCTGAGTCCCTCATGAAATGCTGTCTGACAGAACTGAACAGAACCTCCTCTGTTGGGCAGCAGGAGGAGGAAGAGAGAAGTAGAAAAGGCCACTTGGGCCCTTGGGAGCGGGATCATAGAGGGCTGTGGAAGGAATGGAGTCACTGGAGTCAGTCCCAGGTTGGCTGTATCCTGGCAGACCTGGTGTGGGAGAAAGGACACAGACACCCAGCAAGCTGGTCAGTACCCTACACCCACCAGGTCACCTCTAAGAAATGTCTCTTCCCAACTCAGCTACACTTTCTCTCTCCAACTTGTTTCCTATTCTTTAAGCAAATTTGGCTTCTCCTATGGTCAACCGAGACCTGCCAGCATTGAGCTCTCACAATTGCAGTACTTTTCCATGTATAACTTGATAAGGCCTATGTTGGGGTATGCATGTTCTGGAGTGATTTGCACTCAGAGCTGATTTTCACCAATTAACTAAATTGAGCTAATCCCTCAGTTTAGCTTCTTTTTTCTATGGTTGTGGGACCAAGGGCCAGGCAGGTCTCTGACTGTCTTTCCTTAAATAAGCCATTGGATGCCCCCTGACTCAGTTTCTCCAGTTGCATATTGAGGCTGAGTCTAATAACCTGCCTCAATGGGCCTTGGGGCTCAGTATGAGGGCCTATTTGTCTCCAATGGGAAAGCCAGTGGCAAGAGGGAGGGACTGCAATCATTATGGCCAGTCATTAAACACGGTCCATCTTCCCTGCCAGTGGGACCTGAAACTTAACTACAACCTGACAGCAAATTTATCAATGTCAAAGTCAGATATAATAAGAGAAGCCTTTTATTGAGTCCTTCCTATGGGTCAGGCATTGAGCTAAACTATTAACAAATACAATTGTCCCTCTCTGTCTGTGGTGGATTGGTTTTATGACCAATTCAAATACCAAATACCCAAATCTGCAGATGCACAAGTCCCATATATAAAATGGCACGGTATCTGCATATAACCTATGCACATCCTCCTGTATACTCTCAATCAACTCTAGATTACCTATAGTATTGAATACAATGTAAATGCTATGTAAATAATTGTAACACTATATTGCATGTTGAATTTGTTATTATTGTATTGTTACTTTTAATTTTTTTTTTTTTTTTTGAGACTGCGTCTTGCTCTGTTGCCAGGCTGGAGTGCAGTGGTGTGATCTCGGCTCACTGCAACCTCCGCCTCCTAGGTTCAAGCGATTCTCCTGCCTCAGCCTCCCAAGTAGCTGGGAATACAGGCATGTGCTACCATGCACAGCTAATTTTTGTATTTTTAGTAGAGACAGGGTTTCACCATGTTGGCCAGGATGGTTTCGATCTCTTGGCCTGGTGATCTGCCCACCTCAGCCTCCCAAAGTGCTGGGATTACACGTGTGAGCCACTGTGCCCAGCCTATTACTTTTAATTTTTTTTATTTTCTGAATACATTCAATTCATGGTTGGCTGACTCCTTGGATGCAGAACCCATGGATACAGAGGGCTGACTGTCCTATCTAATTTAATCATAAGTCTGTGTTAATCCTTTTGACAGTTATGATTAAGTACCTGTAGATGCCAGGATCTATACTGGACACTTGGGAAACAGTACTGAATAAAACAAAGATCTCTGACTTGTATATGGACAAGCAATAAACACAATAAACAAGTAGTAAACTACAAGGTAAACCATGTGGTAGGTTAGGGAGAAATAGTATGGATGAAATAGTACAGCAGGTAAAAGAGACTGGGAGTGCCAGGGAATGGTCCAGGTAGGCCTCATTGAGAAGACGATAACTGAGCAAAAATTTGATGGAGGTGAGGGAGTCGGCCATCTGGGGGAGGAGCATTCTGGGCAAAGGTCTAAAAGTGGGAGCATGCTGCAGTGCTCAGGGACTGGTAAGAGGGCATGTGAGGCTGGGAAGAAGTGATGATGGAGGAGATGAGGATGAGAGACAATGAGGGGCCACATCATATGGGGTGTAATATACACAATAATATGTGATAATTATTACATTATGTAGGCTACAATATTGAGTACCAATATTAGTCCCATTTTATAGATGCGGAAACTGAGGCAAACGAATATTACATATCTTGTCCAAGGTGACATAACCAAGTATTGGAGCTGGGAATGCACCCAGGTGGTCTCAGCTCAGAGCTTATGTGTGCATCCTAATGCTAACACATGGAAACCAAGATGTTTCATGATATCTTCCCCTGTCAACCAACTTAGGCACAGTAGGACCTAAGACTCAGATATATGTGATCTGGAAGGAATCCAAGAGATTTCACCTGATTCTGTTGTGGTAGAAGGAATAAAAGATTTTGAGGCTGAAGCCTGGGTCTTTCTCTCTCTTACTGGGTGACATATAATGTTAACCTTTCTGAATGTCAGTATCCTCACCTCAACAATGGAGAAAATAACTCCTGCTTTACAGGGTTGTGAAGATTGAAATGAATGCATGTCCAAGGGCTTTGAAAAGTGCTGGCAGTTCCTCTTTCATTTCCTACCACTTCCCCAGCTTTTGGCAGCTGCAATCACTGACAATCCATCTCCAAGTTCAATTCTGCCCTAGACAGAGATGGTGTATATATTGGCTGCCTCTACCCCAATCACCACCAGTCCAGGAGGGAGCTTGGAATTAAGTCTTTCTCCAGACTTTGGGCAGAAGAGTTTACCTACAATTGTGGAAGACCACCTCCCTTTTTGTCTCTATTACATGGAGAGTCCAACATCCTTCCAGGGGACTCAGGATCTGGTGCTCGAGGAGTCTCTAACCTTGAGACTCTGCAGTCCCTTTTCTACCAATTGGGGCCTACTGCATGTGCTCACAGCTCTGTTTAAAGTGTTAGACACATATTAGGTGCTCAATAAACAGCTGTTATTGATAATAGTACTAGTAGAAATGGAATTTGTTGCTACCAAAAAATGTATTGCCAGTTTGAACAGATGTTGGTAAAGGAAAGCTTGGTGATGAGAAGAGAAAGACAAATTTAGTTCAAAAATGTGTCTGACTGCTACTGTGTGTCTGTAGCAGGGGGAGGGGGTGGGTGCAGTGAAAGAAACACACCAAGGTCAGAGAGCACACAGACCACTGCTGAAGTTAACCCAAAGGCTAAGGATGGTGCCAAGATCATACCTCACCTGCGAGAGCCCTGGTCCATTAGGTGGCAAATGGATCCACACATAATTACTTGGCACGCACTTATGATTATTTTAGAAGTAGCCGGTATAAAATACAGAGCCACCACGTCAGACAAGATATTTTGCTACTTGATAAAAACCACCTATGAAATTGGCCTCAGTAATATAAGCTTTATTGTAGGAGCACTGGAAAACTTATAGTAAATAAAAGCCTAAAACATAGGAAGTGAAGGAAATGTGCAAACTGAGAAATAGGAGAGCTAAGCCAACAAAAGTAATTCTGACACCCTATTACCTATAGGAGCTAAACTTTTCTTCTTTGCAGTTCATCTCCTTTTATTTCTTTTATTTATTCATTCATTTTATACTTTCCTCATTAATTTTATACATTTATTTCATTTCTCCTTTATTCCTCACTCCACGAAGGCCATAATGAGCACTGAATGGACTGGAGGAAGCCTGCAGCAAGAGAAAGAAGAGATGCAAAGGGCCACGGCAGAAGTCAGCCAGGTGGACAGAGCCTGGGCTGGCAGTCAGACACCTGGGGTCTGGTCCTTGCACTGGCACTGAATCACATCCCTCCCTCTCTGCACTCTGTCCCTTATAAAGTAGGCAGTTAACACCTGCACTAGTTTTCACTGTGACAACTGAATGCGCTAATGTTGGTGAAAATGCCTAATTGTGAAAGGCTATCCCCATGTAAATCACTGTTCTTTGGTTATAAGCCAGAGAATAGAGGAGAGAAGGTTTCACAGCTGGATACCACTGCTAACATTCACAAGCTGGAACCAAGGGAGGTCTGGTCTTCGGGCATCTCCTTCCACTTTCCCACTGGGAGAGAACATGGCATTGAGTCTGTGAGAGACAGTGGGTGAGGCAGGATGACTTGGTTCCCTATGACAGACCCACTGACACATGGAGCATCTCTTTGGCTGGTTAGTAGATAAATATTAATGACTAAATATGTATGCAGGGTAGAAGATGGATGGGTGTCCTGGGAGCCATTACTTTGATTGTCCCTTCTTAGATGCATTTAAGGATCTCAATATCTTAATTGCATAGAGTGCTGGAATGAAATAATAGAAAGCATGGGAGGAGGTGAAGCAAGGTTCATGGGAGGAAAAGCAGACCAAAGTCGGGTCACCTGCTGGGGGGCCAAGATGCGAATGTGACTGAGTTGTCCCTGAGAACACAAATGTGGGGATCCTGCTCACGCCCTCAAGAGTCCAGGCTATGCTTCTCTGTCTGGGTGTGTGAGCAGTGGCAGAAGGCCCAGCTGTGCCAATTCAGTGCCCAGAGCCCCTGCTGTGGGCGCACTCCTGTGTATATAGATTTAGAGCATCCCAGTGTATTGTTAGAATATTAGGAAAAAGCAGCATATGGCATGTGCTCCGCATGCAATTCTGCTCCTGCTGTTAACTTAGTTAAATCCAAAGTCTGATTCTTTCTGCTTATAAAAAGGTGCTTTGCACAGGAATGAAAGCCCCAGGCTGAGGTGCTTTTCTTTTCTTTTTTTCTTAATGTTATTTGTTGAGGGCCACATAAATAGTCCTTAAACAATAAATGGATTCAAGAAGCCCATCTCTGCAATGAACAAAGCATCAAGCAAACACTCATGTGCCTTTTCTCCCAGGAAGTGTGTGAGACCTTTTCAGGCATGGATGTGGATGAATTTAGGAAACCCTCAATTTTAATGTTCTACCTTGGCCCTTCTCCAGTGCTTGAACTTCCTGATTCCTGGTTCCTCCTCTTGTCTTCTCCTGTTCTATTCTGGGAAACCCTTTTCCCTGAGCTCCAGAGTCAAAACTGTAGTCCTCTCCTCC
Organism: Pongo abelii; assembly: GCF_028885655.2. Taxonomy (NCBI): domain Eukaryota; kingdom Metazoa; phylum Chordata; class Mammalia; order Primates; family Hominidae; genus Pongo; species Pongo abelii. Next base: position 84,054,354 of record NC_071985.2, on the reverse strand, counting down.
TCTTCCCTTTCTTCACCTTCACAGACCCTGCTGCTTCTTCTCCTGCACTTTCTCTTCCATTAACCTCATCCTCCCTTCTCCTACCACAATCACTCTATTCAGGTCCCCCAGCCACCTTGTGCTGGCCTCTCCTTACTCTAATCCATTGCCATATAACCCCCTTCAACACAGCTATGGCCAGGCCATGTCACTGCTAAATTAGGGACAATGAACATATTTGGCATTCCAAGCCTTCGTAGAGACTGACCACAAGGTCTTACCTCTTGCTACCTTCTCATCTAATCCGACGTGCTTTCTATCCTGGGTCACACTGCTCCCTCTGATTCAAGCCCCTTCAGGCTATACCAGCCTATCTCTGTCTACTGAAATCCAAACATCACCTCCTCTGTGAAGTGCTTCCTCTCTGACACCTGAGCATGCCTTTCTGGTCTTAGTCATTTCTGTGCTTAAATATTCCTCCCATGAGAATGTGTCATCCATGAAAACAGGCACTGCTACTCACCTCTGTGGCTCTTCACACACAGTAAATATCAAGCCCATTAGAAAAGGAGAAACTTACCTGAATTGCATGATGTGAAGCATGGACATAACAAGTCACTTGCTGGACCACGTAGGGATGCGGACAGAATATGCTGTTTCTTCTTTCTGCTTCTACGTAAGTATAGGCAATCAGAGAAGAATGGAATGCCAGAGGAGGAGGAAGACAACCATGATGTCTTGTATTTTCACACAGTTATTTAATGTATCCTGCTAATCCTATGAGTTAATGCAGTGGTTCTCAACTGGGGGCAATTTTGCCCTTCAGAGGACACCTGGCTATGTCTGGGAACACTTTTGGTTGTCACAGCTGGAAGGTACTACTGGCATTTACTAGGTAGAGGCTAGGTATGCTGCTAACATCCTGCAATACACAGGACAGCCCTCTGCTGCCACTCCAACAAAGAACTAACCAGGCCAAAATGTCAATAGTACTGCTATTGAGAAACCCTGAATACTTATTAATTAAAATAAGTATTATTAATCAAGTTGAAAAAACTGACGCACAAACAAGTGAGGTGGCTTGTCCAAGATAGAACAACTATTTAAGTGGGAGATACAGGCCTAAGTTCCCTGACTCCCAGACCTGTGCTCTTTCTCCTGCATTGTGTGTACATCTGCACAGCCAGACACTGTGGCAGAACTGAGAAGAAACAGAACAAAGAATGCTGTCATTACTAAGCTTGGCAGATGTCACAAGGCTGTGGGCCCAAGAGGCAGAATAACTTGGTGTATCTGCATCTCCCCAGAGGTGCTTTTTTTTGATACAGGAGTCTTGTTCAACATGTTGCCCAGGCTAGAGTGCAGTGGTGCAATCTTGGCTCACTGCAACCTCCACTTCCCAGGTTCAAGCAATTCTCCTGCCTCAGCCTCCTGAGTAGCTGGGATCGCAGGTGCATGCCACCACACCTGGCTAATTTTTGTATTTTTAGTAGAGATGGGGTTTCAACATGTTGGCCAGGCTGGTCTGGAACTCCTGACCCCAAGTGATCTGCCTGCCTCAGCCTCCCAAAGCGCTGGGATTACAGGAGTGAGCCACAGTGCCCAGCCCTCTAGGTACTTTTTAATAGTGTCTCCAAATTATGTAAGACAGTGAGAGGCAATGTCAGAAGCCCAGCAGGCAGCTAAGGCCCATCCCAGTACGCCAGGCAAAACTGCTCCAGAGTTAAAGCAACTCCACTGTTCCATGTTACAGAGGGGGTTAAAGGAGGGCAAACTACCTCGCAGTAGTGGGCAGCTGAACCCTCCAACAGACAGTGACATTACTGAGACCAACCAACAGCAAGGTTACTTTCCTGGCTCAAAGAGCTGCGGTGAAGTCTGGGAAGCAGCCCAAGGACAGTAGATATCTTTGTGATAGGAATAACATGCTGGGAAATCTAACACCAACCCTTCCTTGGTTACTGAATTCCTTGACTCAAGAGAGCAGAGAGGTAGCACGCTGGCACGGAGGAGGAGGAGCTTAACAGACACAGATCATAGATGCCATTTTTCCTGAGCATGAGAGTGGCGGGTTGGAGGGCTGGGGAGGACCGATGTGGACAGAACTTGGCGGCGGCGGCGGCGGGAGGGGGGGCCACGAGCACATCCTGAAGTCTGCAAGGTGGCTATGTGTGTCCGTGAGAAGATCTATTTTGGGGGGCTCTGGTGGGCAGAACTGGGCTGCATGAAGAATAAAATTTGACTGATTTGGGCTCAATATGAAGAAGACTGGGGAGAACTATCTAAAATGGCACAAAGTTCCATGTCATTGGGGTTCAGGACACTGAGTGTCCCTTAGAAGAAAATAGTAAACATGGTTTTACTATGTTTTATGAAAAAAAAAGTAAGGTTACGTGGCTATGCACCAGTTGGAGGGCCTGAACTGAAGACCCCAGCGGCAGGGCTGTCTAGGGGTGGGAGATGGAACTTGAAAAAATCCTGGGCTCATGTGGCAGAAAATAGCTGAGGGCAGAAGACGCAGGTCTTAAATTGCAGTGACAGTGGTGTACATGCATTGCTCTCCCTCTGATGAAAGCTGTTGACTTCAGTTGAGAGAGACTTCTGCTTCAATCTGAGGCTGAATGTCAGGAAGGCCACATAAAAGGCAAGGCCTAAGCACAATTTTCTCCAATTTTAAAAACTTGTCAGCAGATATCTCTATAGTAAGAGCAACAAGCTATGAAGACTGGAAACATATTAGTTATCACCATAAAATAAAGTAACTATGACATGTTTAGTGATGTCCTATCATTACTATTGTGTAACACCAGAATTAAGCAGTTCACATAATAGCTGAAAGGATATGTTTTGGTTTTTCTGTCCTCTCTTTGCTACCTAGAAGAGTGGTTCCAAATCTCCCCTCTCCCCTAACCCTCACAGTGTGAAGAACATGACACACTGGACTTGACTAGCAAAATCTAGCTTGCAATTTAACAGTGTGATCCTGGGCAAGTCATGTAATTTTTATTTTGCAGTTTACTTATCTGCAAAATGGGGATACTACTACTGCTTACCCTTACTGGGTAATTGTTGAGGATTAAGTGAGATGTTTGTGAAGTGCAAAAAAACCCAGGTGTGTGCAAAGTAAGTGGCTTGTGAATGTCAACCATTATTACAAAGGGCTTTACCATATGCCATCTCCCTTCTTGTACAGCAGTGGGAGATTCCCTCCAACCCCCCAGTGAATGAATCTCCACCTAACTATTGCTTTCTCTTGCCAAGTCATTCCACCTAATTAGACAAAAATTTTCATGTTAGGATGAAGTCACCAAGTTCAAAAGCCACTTGCCTCTAGTTGTTTTCTGTGAAGAAACCACTATAAAGATAATACTACGTCAGCTAAGCGTACCAGAAAGGCCAGCTTTGTTATTTTATGCCCCATATTGTTAGAGAAACAGTGACTTGAGTTACAGTACCAGCTTATCAGTGTGACGAAACTGCTTCATAGTATCTGCTGGTTTCTCAAGACGAACCAAGATTAAAATGATAAGAGCAGTTTGTAGGGGTGTGACTGCCATATTTATGCCCTCTGGGATATGAGAACAATCTCTGGGGTTGGTCTAAGGTTATCAGCAGCACTGAGACTTTGTTGAGGAATTGGAGCTTCCAACAACGAGGAAAGGTATGAGTTGTTCATTAAACTGGTAGGATCTTGGCAGGGCAAGGAGATTGCTGACTCTGAGAACAGCAGAGTGGCCCTGCTTTTCTCTTTGAGCACATTATTTCCGCTAGAGGTTAGACCCCAATGTTTTTCTATTGGCTTCCTGGAGGAGGAGTAAGGGCTGAGCTGTGCACAGCTGCATATCCTGACCTAGCAGCTTCATGGTAGTACCGGAAATTCCTCACAAGGTCCACTCTGGTCTTCCTCAAGAGCTGGTTATGGGAATTCTCAGAAGAGAGGATACTTGTTACTGTGTAACTTTAGGTTTAGAGTTACATTTTCCTAAAGAGAGATGTATGTTAGAGGTAGAATTTCTTAGACAAAACCAAACCTGCAATTTGCATATTCTGCCAGCAGGTGACAGCAATATGAACCAAAACACAAGATGTCTTTGCTTCATGTGGGGATCTTTCTGCAAATCCCACAAATGTGTAACTGTTAATTTCAATGATTTATTAAAATATATACAACTTTCAAATAATATTAATCTGTAAAGTTGAGCAATCTTAAAAAAAAACCGTGAATATAATGTGAAATAGTGAATCTGATTTTTGGTGGTTAGAAATGTATTCCAGTGCTAATCTTATGTCTAATTTATTACAGCAGGCCTTTGCACAGCTGTGGGCTTCAGGCTATGGCCTTTCTCAGGCTGTCTGCTTCAATTGCACTGGCTTCTCCTTCTCTGATGGCCACTCATGAGGTGCTTACCATTATAATTGCCCTGTTTTGGAACTCCCATCTCCTTTCTCTAAACATTATTATTTATTGAGCCTTACTTTATACGAGGAACTAAGTGAGATCATGCCACTTGTCTCATTTCATCCTCACCACCCAAAGATTACATGTACTTACCTCCATTTTACCAACGGGAGACTGAGAGTCAGTGGATGACTGAGCCCAGACCTGCCTAACTCCCACCCTATGTTCTCCCCACTATCTACCTCCTCAGGTTCAGAGAAACGAAAGTTTGGGGGGTTTCCCCATGCTGTCAGGAGTTTCCCTGCACTGTCCCTACAACATTCATCTTCTCCCGTCAGAAGGGAGAAATGCTCTACTTTATCCTTTTTGGAAAATAAGACAAAGCAGTCCCCCACCCCACCTCCAATCCCACTATTCTTTTATTCTAGGGACTCCCGGAATGAGTGTGCATATAATATTTATTTACTGATCCACAGTATTTTGCTGCCAATGGGGCCTTGCAGGGCATTTAATCCAACTCCCTTTCTTTGCAGAAAAATGAAGCAGAAGTGCAGTGTTGCCCCTAGTCAAGCAACTAGCTGGTGGCAGAGGCAGGACTGCAGCTCAGGTTTCCCATCTTACGGTTAGGCTGAGTACCCCCCTAGCTTTTCCAAATCATTTGAGAGAGTTCTGAAGAAGTGGCCATTTGAAAGACACCAGAACATTAAAGTAATAATAATAATAATTATTATTATTATTATTATAGCTATAAAGGTTAAACTGACCTAAAAAGACTGGAGCATAAATAGGTAAAGAGGTTAAACTGGCTTAAAAATTTTGACTAGAGCATATGAATTTAATAATACCTCAGAAGATCAGACCAGCATTCATCCACCTAACATTCTGTTCCTGATTGCGGTGTCACAAGACTCATTGGAGAATATGGGGGATCCATTCGTAATGATAACTTAAAATGATTAGAAAATGCTCCCTAATGTCCCTTTCATAACTCACTTTATATCTGTCATCCATGGTGCTCTCTAAAAGTTCGTGTCTAGAATCTATCTATAATTTCAACACATAGTGTTTCTGGGAGTAATGATTTTTCACACATTTACTACCTACAGCGTAAAGTACTACTTCCTTTTATTTGTCCTAAAACTATCAAGCTCTTTGGCTCTGCTCGGCAGGGCAGGATGAGAAGCCATTAACATCTTTCACCTGAAGAATTATTTTTAAAGAAGATAATTAAATGTACAATGAAAACAGGTATGTTACTATGCAAACACATTAATTACGTCAATTGTGAGGTCCCTACACGTTCCCTGAAAAAGTTCAGTCCACCTACAGAGGTTAATTTTCCCCAGATGACTTCCAGTTAGAACTACTTCCATAGGAATTTTCTCTAAACAGCTGTATCAACAAGGCTTATAACTGCCTCAGAAGAAAAAGTGAAAAAAAGCAAGACCAGTGGGCAGGAATGTATAAACTATATAACAGCAATGACATCTTGAAAACACATTCTTTTGTTTTCAAAGTCCAAAACTCTGAAAACAATTCCTCTTTGGACAAAGGGTACATTGGTAATGGTTAACCAACTCCAGCATCTAAAGCTAAAGCTGGGAGATGGCATAGCAGGAAGCATCATCCTGATGATGATTCACATGGCACTACCTGAATCCTTCCACATCAGGATTTATAACGAAAGCATGTATCATATATTGCTCCTTGTCTGTTTCACTAGCAATAAGTAGTAAGATTCCAGTGCTCTTCTACTCAGTCCAGTAGCATGAGACACGTTGGGTGAAGATATTCTCCTTGAAGATTCAAAGAAAGGACATAGATAGCACCCTCTGAGTATTTTTTTGCAGCCAGGTGGGGAAAAGGAGAAAGAACCAAACTAGAGAGAATTCCAAATGGAGCTGTTTCCACCATGGTCTCAGGGTTCTGGACTACCTGCCCCAAACAACACAGGAGCAGCCATAGCACTTTTAACTCAACACCATGACTTTGTCAACTATGGAGGGGAGGTCTACGCAGAAAGAATTTTTTTTCCTCTGAATAGTCACATTCTGTGTGTGTTCTACAAAGATGGTGCAAAGGTTAACAATCCAAGGTATTTTAGAATCAGTACAGACCAGACTTATTTTCCAGAAGTTGGTTTTTGACATATTAACAAGAGATCTAGTCTCCTAAGACCTAGAATATCCCCAGAGATTCCTGCATTCTCAAGATGAAGCAGAAGGAATATTGCAAGCCTCAATGCTAACTTTTTTCAAACAGTTCTTTTAAAGGGGACTTGTCACTCATGAGTGTTCTAGGTGGGCTAAGTACAGTGTCTTAAACAAACCTGCCAGTAATTTGCTTGTCTGTGGGACCAGCTGGGAACTAGCAAAGGACACTGAGGATGTAACAGAACAAGGCTGTAAGAATTCTGATGCATGGAGGGTGTCAGAGATTTAATAAGAATTCAATCTTTTAGCCATGCCTGAATTCACAGCATGGCTTTTTCCAAGAAGTGCCAAGTGCTTTAAAGATGACACACTAATCTTCACAGAGCCTGGGTAATGGAAAGCCTGAGCCTGTAGGGACAGGGTGTGAGGGTTGGGGAAGCTGACTTCTAGCTGTGTGCTGGCCCCCGTGAGCGGATCAGTGACGTAGGTAACAGAGCAGCCATCTCCAGATGCCTTATCTCTCTGCCCTCGCAGCTGCTGCTGTCTCTGCCAACTCTCACTCCAGTGTTATTATGAACCAGGATCCCTTCTTCTTCCCCTCTTTACAACAGCATAACTTTATCGATAAGTAACGGCAAAAAATAAAGGCACCAAAGAGCAGATAAACAAGTAAATGGAAACAGGAAGATCTACCAAAAAGAAAAAGCAATGAACTCCTGGAAGATAATGTTATTATGAGACGAAAAAATCCACCTCTACCTGAGGCTCCAGGCTACCTTGCCCCTAACTGGGCCGGTGACTCTGATTTAGAGCAGTTGCAGCAACACAGCTTGCATGGATGGTCAATAGTCTAGGCTCCTGCTCAGTTCCTGAGAGGGAAGAGGGTCTAGAAGATGCCTGATGGGGAGCTCAAGTTGCTGTGTGTTAGCATAGTGCCTGGCACACAGTTGTCAAGCACTGACGTCTGCTAACTGAATGTACTTGTATGGCTCATAACTATCATGTGAGGTAGGTGTTATTACATTCTGTGAGGATACTAAGCTCCTAATGGAAAGAGAAGGGGCCTGAACCCAGATCTTATTTTAGTCCTTTACTTTTCCTACAGATCTATAGAAAAGGAGTGTTCCAGGATGATGTGATGTAGAGAGCATGAGGTTGGAAGGGAGGAGACCAGTTTTCTATGCCCAGAACGCTAGACTGGAAAAAAAACTTGGAGAGCTAGTTGAGGAATGACAAGCAATTTCCTTTTATGTGCTAACCCTGATTTTCAGCAGTGGTTGCTGGCTCCCAGGAGCCCTGTACTGAGGACTCTGGGCTGCATCTGGCTCAGCAGGACAGTGAGCTATGATCAATTAGCCATGTCTGCCACAGGCATGCAAAGGACTGAAAGGACTAAAGATGTCCACCATCCGCCATATTTTCTTTTTCTAATCCAACCTATTTATTTTATAGATAATAAAATTAAGCATCAGAAAACAGATGTATTCTAAGTTACATAGCTGGACAATAGCTGATATGTGAACCCAGGATTCTTGACTATAAGTCCAGTACTTTTTTTTTTTTTTTTAACTATGTTGGCTATCCTTGTCCTAATACTAGTTATACTATAGCTCCACAAGTATGGATAAATGTGCTCCCTGTGACTGAGTTTCCTCACCTGAAGATCAGAGGAAATAATTCCTATTTTATCTATCTCACAGAAATACTGACAATCAAATAAAATATTAGAATTCCAGAACTTTGAGTTCTGAGGCCATGTTCTTGCCCTTGTACCATGATGTTATTAGTAAATAGATGCGGAAACACTGAAAAGCATAAGCAGCACTACAAAATGCAGAGTAGTACTATGGGAAGTAAGGAGTCTGGGCTCTAGACTCTGCTTCAATTGCTCCATACCTGCAGGCTTCCTGTCTACATCTCCACATGCAGGAATGCAGGAGGGAACCAAGGCTAACAGCAGAAACAGACCCTGGTCCCCCTGCAGGCAGCTGGTCTCAGGTATGTCTCAGAACAGAGCGGGTGGCTGGAGGCAAAAACTCCTAGCAGGGCAGGGCTTCTGCCCTCTTAGATCTCTCTATCCCTCCCTCCTGCTCTCACAGTGGGCGTCCCACTAGTCAATGAGTATGAACTTGTGTTTGGAACCTGGGACACTGCACCTAGACTCTCAGCTTTACGGAAAGAGGATGATGGCAGTAGGACCTAGACGGGAGGGAGGCTGGGTTTCTGGGACTTCAGTTGGTGGTTTCCTCATGTCTGTCTCCTACTTCTGCCCCTCCTCACTCCCCTCATCAAAGGCTTCATCCCCAACTCTCCTGCTCTCTGTGTCTTCCTTCTCTTCCTCATGACACTCTCTCTGGTCCTTCAATGAAGTTGCCCACCCCCTGTGTTTCTCTTTCTTCATCCTCAATATCACACGGATCTCAAGAAAAAGCAACCCCTCCACCCAGACCCCTACCACAATGCACGTTTCTAAAGTACTATTTTTTAGGTGCCTTTTCATAAGAACAGCCCACCGCATCTACCTTATCTCTCTTTTTAGAGTGACAGTTACCATTGAGTGGAGGTCATGATTTGGCTTAGTGGTGTTAGAATAGAGAGATCACACATCTTCGCTAGCCTTAGATTCATGGGATTGCTGGGCTAAAAAAACCTAACAAGGTCATTTAGTCTAAGCAGCCACTGGAAGCAGATTTCTAAGTACTAAACGTATTCCTGAACACAAAGAGCTCAATAGTTCACAGCAGCTCGTTTTGAGGGTCCAAGAAGCTCCTCTCCATTGTGTTTGTTTCTGAATTGTTTCTGTTCACTAGAATGTCAACTCCATAAAGGCAACAAGATTTTTGTCTGTTGTATTCATTACTGCATCACTATTGCTTAGAATATAGTGCCTTGCACATGGCAGGTACTCAAATATTTGCTGAATGAATTAATAATTGGTCTTATTTATAACCTGTGGGGCCTTTCAAGATAATCTAATCCTTTTTATCTTCTACATGACAACCCCTCAAATAATTCCAGACAGCTGTCAAGTTCCCTGAGTTGTCTCCCTTCCTGAATATTTTATGAAGAATTTCCAGATCCTTTGTCACGTTGGGGTGTTCTCCGAATGTACTCCAGAATTACAAAGCAGCAAGGGGGACACCAGAAATTTTTCTAACTAGCCCACACTCTCATTTTACAGACAGGAAAATGGAGGTCCATAAAGGTGTAGCAGCTTTGTTAGAAGGGGAAGCCTAGACTCAGGGTTTTATCTAGTTGGAGATGAGCCAACATAAGAAACTTTGTAGGCAAAACAAATCCCAGACCAATACATTTCCCATCATCTTGATGCTGTCCATATCAGTAGAAGAATTCCAAAACAAGTGTCTCCAAGATAAAACCACTGTAGTTTTACATGCAAGCAGACTCTTTATTCATTCAACAGGCATTGAGAGTACTGTATGTGCCATGAACTACGCTGAATTTTGGGGATACAGAGTTGAAACAAAAGTCTCTACACACTTGATACTTACAGTCTAGTGGAGACACCCAAGCCAATAATTAAAGTTCTATAAAATGGCCATAGTGATAGAGGGGCAGAGTTGAGAGGGAACAGAGAAGGAGCCCATACGGCAGCCTTGGGGAGGTGGCGAAGTCTTCCTGGAGGAGGAGGTGGCATTTGAACATCAACAAGACCACACGCATCTGGGATGGGTTTGTGACTGGCTTCAGCACCAACTCTAGCACATAGGTCTATAGCTGGCAGAGGAGGCTGCAGGGCTGGTCTTAACCAGACTAATGAATCCCAAAGGCTGTTCTTCCTGTGGACACGATCAACCAGGTCTGTGCTGCCCCAGAAACAGCACAGTATGGTCTTTCAACCAAAGAGCTGAACATTCTCATGAGAGTCTCCCCGTTGCTGTTGCTTCCTCATGAAAATCCAAGTTTGGCTGTCCTGCTTTGAGGGTGGAGGGAAGAGGCTGGGCTTTCCCACATGCAAAGCCAGGTGGCAGCCTTCCTACTACCACCACCAGAGGAACCCTGGAGGAAGGATGTGACAAAAGCCACGCAGGATGAGGGAGAGGGTAAAGGCAGGTTTCTGCAGACCTTTTCAGGAGACTGCTTTAAATGAGCAGGAAAGAGCTTAGAACACACGTTTCTGAAGCCTGCAGCAGGGCTAGACTCTTCTAAGGAATAAGATGGCCTTTCTAACAGTGGCCTGGACATTCCAGGAGCAGTAGCGTTGCTCTCTACCCCAGCAAGGCTTCAAATGTGCAGGCTATACATTCACTCTTTCCCGTAGCACAATCCACCGCCAACATGCGGCTTCTAAGCGTCCTGGAGAATGAAGGCTGACTTGCCAGGAAAAAGTGAGCCCACAAATGGATAAGGAACCAGCCCCAGCTTGATTGCTGCCTGGGAGGATTTGGATTGGACAGTGAAAGTGAATATGTAAACCGAACTCCAGATATTGTTAGGGGCTAGAAACCATGGTCATAAATCTGGGAAGCCAGACAACAGCATTACAGGGCTTTGGGCCTTCAGGAAACGATAGTTAGGATGACCAATAAATCTGAGACTTGACTTCTTAACTGAGCCAGAGCAGCAAGAAAGGCACCATCATCTCTGCTTAAGGGAAAGATGATAAAGCTAATCCAAAGGAGACTTCTGTCTTTTGTGAGGCTGCTGATGCTGAATAAGCCATCAAGGCGTGCCTCAGTTTTCCTTACTGCAAATGGTGGGATAAGTGGCTGATTACTAGAAAATAGTGTGGTTTGTTGAGGTTCTCCGAGAAAACACTTGAGGTAAAATACAACAAAGAAGCCTTTTTTGGGGGTATGATTTGTATCCTCCCTGATCACTGGTCCACCATTGATCTGTACTATGGAGAGGAAGTGACTTGAAGTTTACAAAATGTTTTTCCATAATTCTGGGGCATAGGGCAGCAGCAGAAGCTGCTCTCAAAACAACCCTGTGAGGCAGGTAATATTATCATTAGTGCTCAGAGGAACCAGGCAACTTACTTGGAGTTCACAGCCAGCCAACAGCAGAGCTTTGACTGCAATCCTGTCTTTAAACACCAAAGCCAGGCTGCTGCACTGCCTATGTAAACAAATGCAGCACAATTAGAGGGGCGTTAATATATCAGAAATGCTCCCCTGACATTAAAGGCCAGGCCAGTGGGCAGGTGGAACCCTCACAAAGGGCTCACCTGCCGTAGTCCAGGAAATATGTATGAAGTGCCTACTGGGGCAAGGTGCTGTGCTAGGTACTGGGGACAGCAATGTGCAATGTACATAGGTCAGATCTCTGCCCTCATGGTCTCTAGTGGAAGACATAGACAAGATGCATGTACAGTGAGACAAATGGTTGAGAGGGCAGGTGCCAACACTGACCACACCAGAGGTTTGGGGACATAGAAATCTAAGTGGGTTTTACTCCAGTTATCGCGCAAGATATTCCTCTCCCTGAACATCCTTGTCATAGAGATCATTAAACAAACGAAAAAACAGCATGGACTACTACTACTTCTTGTATATTCTTCATATAGTTTTGAAACTCCTTTGTCTAAGACAGATTTTCTTAAAGCTATTGTAACTGAGTGTTTACTATGTGCTGGTAGCTAGGCCCATAATAGGTACTGAACAGTTGTTAAACTAGTAAATGCAGAATCTTCAAAAAAGCTCTGCAAAGTAGGCATGTTCATACCCATTTTACAGATGAGTAAAGTGTATTCCAGCTTGGAGGTGATGGGAGGTACATATCCATGTGAGGCCTGTCAAAGGCTGGCTGATAGATAAGTGGCAGCTACCTCTCGTGGCTACCCAATGCACAGTCCATCACAACTTGCGTTGGCTTTTGCATGGACACTGACAGATGCAAAGCTGTACGTGCCAAGAACAAACTAAGAGTGCCCTGGAACTGGAGTAGGGACAGTGCTCTGGGATGGATGACCATTCATCCATATCATCCAATGCTGGATGAGTTCTCATCCATATCATATTGATACGGAGAAAGGGAGGAGGCAGGCTGACAGATGCTGGTCCTGCAAAGTTGTGGTGTTCTCTCCTGGTCTTGGAAGGGCATGACACCTGTGAGAGATCCCAGGTGTCCTTGCCCTGAGCACAGCTCCTCAATGATCAGACTGGCTGTGAAGGTGAGTGGCATGGTGACCAGCCCTGCTCTGACTTGGGACAGTCTGCATGGAAGGGACAGCTGCCTTGTGGAGAGCTATACCCAGGCAGGTCACTAGGGGACATTATGCAATGGAAAACCATTATTGGGGAGTGGAGGGGTAGGCTGCACTTAAAGGAGGTTCTAGTGTCTTGAACCACTAGGGTCTATTGCAGCTTGAGACTCTGCACCCAAAAATCTACTTCCAACCTAGACTCTCCCAGACTCTCCCTGTGCCCTAAGTCTTCTGGGTGACTGCTACCACCCAGGCCTGGGAAGATGCATAGCTGAGGCTAGGACATGGGGCAGCAGCAGAAGCCTGAAGTCCACAGACTCAATGGTGTGTTAGCACCAGCACTTACTGAACACCGGGCATTGACATATGTATGGTACACAAGGGGGTTCCTCCCCTCAAGGATCTTGAGGTCTAGGTGAGAAAAGAGGGAGACTATCTTTATTCGAGGACTGACCACAAAACAAAGAAACTGGTTTTGTTTGTGGTTTGAGGAATCATTTTCATTACTTCAGGTTTGGGTATGATCTTTATCTCTTCAACCAAATTATAAGTTCCTCAAGGGTGGAGCCTTGTCTTCTAAGTCTCTTACCCTTACCACTGTAGCACATAAAAGGTCCTCTAGGCACTTTTTTAATGAAATGATGTACGGGTAATGGGTTGTAAAAGGTGGGCTAGTCTTAAACCTACTGAATACCACAGGCCTAGAAGGATGAATGGGTTGAAGGGTTAATTAAGAAGGAATTGTGCTCTTGCCCTGTGTCAGGGCACAGGGTGCAAACACGAGCAGCACATGGTTTCTTAGTTCAGGGAGCTCAGTCCAGAGAGGGCCATGGTTTGGTCAGTGGTACAGTAGTGTAACAGGCCATTAGAGCCCAGTGGTTATGAGTGTAGACTCTGGAGCCAGATCATTTGGGTTCAAATCTTAGCTCTCAGGAGCTGTGAGATGTTGGGCAAATTAGGTAATTTCTCTATGTCTCAATTTCCTCATCTTTAAGTAGCCATAATGTGACAGTACCCAATATAGGGTTGTTGTGAGGATTAAATGAGTTAAAACATAAAATATTTACAAACGTATTAACTATTAATATACAGTAGAGGCTGGGACAGTGGCAGGGAAGATGCCTAATTCAGACTGGGAGAAGGGTGCCAGGGAGGCCTCTGGGGAGATGCACAGGTGTCTTCTAGGAGAGGAGAGGGTAAGCCTGGCTGGGGAACAGCATATGCAAAGGTCTAGAGGTATCACGGCTGGGAGCTACATGCCATGTGGTGTAGCTCTGCCCTAGTGCCAAGGAGAGACTGGCAGATGAAGACAGGCCAGAGATGTTTCTGGTTCCCTATCTCGGAAAGGTCAGGCCAACAGAAGCTTGGCATTACTTGCTAAGGCGTGTAAATTTTATCTTGAAGGGAATGGGGAACCTTAGGAGGCTTTCAAATAGGAGAGGGTGATATTATCAGCTTTCTATTCTGAGTTGCCTACTCGGGCTGTGGTGCAGGGGACAGGTGGTGGAGGGGAAGCATGTGGAGCCAGGAGGAAGACGGGCCTGACGGGAGGCCATGGCAGTAATGAAGGTGAGAGGCAGTGAGAGTTGCTCTAAGGAAGTGGGGTGGAGAGGGAAGCAGAGATCCGAGAAAGATCAACAGGTTACACAACAGAACTGCATATACTAAAACACCATCACTGACAATGCATTGAGCCCTTAACCACGTCAGCCCCTGTGCCAAACACTTCCCATGGAGCACCTCTTTTAGTCCTTACCCAAACCCTATGAACCACAGTGTGTGTGAGGGTTGGGGGCAGGATGGGGAGGGAATGTCCCTCCTCCAGAATGTCCTTAGGAGCTGGAGGACAGATGAGATACAAACTGCTAACGCACATCTGATGACAATAAAAAAGGAGGGTGGTTTTATTAAGGTGTAAGTAATGATGACGCATCCAAAATAGCTGACAAAAGGCACCAGAGAACTCCTGGGCCCAAATTAATGGGGGTCCAGTAACCAGGGTTCCCAGGGATGAAGGGCTTGGTGGGTGCCCACTTCAATTATTTAGGAGATGAACACCAAATTCTAAATTTCCTGCCAGTCTGTTGTGTGTGTGTGTTAGCGTTTTCACAGATCCCTGCTCAGGCATTTGGACTGGGGAGAGCTGTGAGTAAGGCTGGGGAGTGGGGGGGGGGGGGTCTAGAAATGGGCCTGATTTTTCTTATGAATGATCTTGATGTGGGTGTCACAGGAATGAAATCAACAGATGGCAATACATTTGTAGGAAATGAAAGAGACAGATTTAAATCCAGAATCACAGGAACCCTTAAACTGCTTCTATGCAAGGAAGGCATATGAACATTAAATATTTTTGAAAGGATTAGCTCAACTCTGATCTGTCTCTGTCCAAAGGTGGGAGACAGGGATGGGGAGAAAGAGGTTGGCTGTTGTCTTCATGATGGAGCAGGAAGGATCAGAGAGTAACAGCGTGGGCGAAAAGGGGGACAGAGTGAGGTCCCCATTCATCTTAAACTGTACTGGCTCTTGACAGACAGGGAGTGGGTGGCTGTTTATCTGTCAAACCTCAGCTATTTTCTCCAGCAACAAGGTGTAAACTAACTTTCCTCAAGGCAAAATCTTCAGCTGCAAGAGGGGAAAAGCACATCAAAGGTATAGAGCCCACAAAAGAAGGAGACCTGCCACTTCTTCATGGGAGAAACCCCCTTTCTGTTCTTTACCATGGTACCTCACCCAGGGGTTTTGCTGTGAACCCATCAATCTTTCCATAAAAAGGCAACCCACTCCTCTGATTTCCTGTCCACGGAAGGGAGAAGTTTGGGGTTTCTTTGGAAAAGATAGAGATGGGGTGGGGGCTGGGAGGACTCAACACCACCTACCAAACTTGACTATCATTTTAAAGGATATATCAGTCCCCAGTTCCTTGAATCTCAAACCACACCAAAGAAGACAGGTGGGAGGATGGGGGAAATGCCCTCAACTTGGGTCAGGTCTATTCCAGTCATGGTAAAGATTGTACCAACTGGTTGGCCCTGGGACAAAAAAGCTGAACCCCTCTCAGCTTCTGATATCCACAAACTAAGGAGGCCAAGCACTGCAGGAATCACCATCCCTGCCTCAGACTTCCACCTCTTCCATCAAAGCTGCTTCCATCAAGTTTATCTTTGCAAGTCAAAGGTGCCTCCTAAACATGGTACCAAAGCAAGATTTTACATGTTGAGTGTGCTTCCACCTGTCTCACTTCCCTGCCTGAAGCCTACCTTCCCAGAGTGCATTAGGGCATCCTGTAGGTTGGTACCAGGTGCCATCATGGCAGCAGAACTTTGCCCATGCCTTCAAAGGGAAAAAGGGCTTTTTGATGGGCAAAGAGGAGGATGGAAGGGCCTGCATGGTACAGGATATTTGCCTGCCTCTCAGTTGCATGGAGGAGGGGGAGGGATGAGTCAGATGTTTTCCAAAATTCTCTTCCAGCTGCTTTAGAACTCTAAGACAGGCCACAATGCATTATCTTAGCAAAAATCCAGCAAAACATCTAGTCTTGGATCTGTAACTTATCAAAGACAATCTCAAGTCAGACACATTTTTGGCACCAAATGAAGCCCATCCATGCAAGCTTTTCAAATGAAAGGTGACTAACACTTTTTCTTGGTTGGCTGCACATTAAACTGATGCTAAATTCACAACCTGAAGGCTAGTAGGGTGGTAAAGTAAACAAATACTGGATAATGAGTCAGAAGATATTGTTTTAGTCTTTTGTCTCCTCCTTCTGGCTTTGGACAATAAATATATTAAGGGGTAAGTTATCGGTCTAAAATTCCCTTTTTTTGTTGTGTCTCTGCCAGGCTTTGCCCCTTAAGTCTCAGTCTTAGTTCTTCTCATTTGCAAAGGAGAGATGATAGATTCTCTGCTTCCTCTCACAGCTACTGTGAGGAGCAAAAGGAATGTGAATGAAAGCACTTTGTAAACTTCTACTACCTATATGAAGGATGAAGGATGGTTATTATTAACATTGCTCGAAAGGTCCAGAATCTTCCCTGAGGACAATTCAGGGGGATGTTTTAAAACATTAGTTCAATGGACTCATGTCTCACAGTGCCACTGCCATTCTGTTGAAAAGACTTCTCACCCAATGACCAATTTCTGTTTTCTTCACTCAGGGTTTTACGGCATCTGGGATCACAAGGCATTATGTTTATTTAGGATACTGTCTGAGACATTTCTTCTATGTTGAATCAAACTGATTGATTTTCATAGTCCTCTCATGCCTAGTACAGTGCTTGCTATAAAGCTGGTACTTGATAAAACAATAAATAAGGACTGCTGACTGGACAGGTAGGATGATGCAGTCCTACGGAAATGAAGATGGACAGAAACTTGCTCTTGTTTACCAGTTTTAGGAGATTTTTATAACCTAACTGGGCTAAAAACACTCCAAGGTCAGAGCTCTACTAGGCCAAGGGCAAGGGGGGTCTGAGGTTGCCTATGATAGTCTCCCCACATTCAGAAAGAGGAGGTTGAGAAGTTGTGAATATACAATGGGTCAAGGGCAGCACATTAAGCTGATGCTCAAATTCAGAAGGCAGAGGGGAAGTGGGATGTTAAAAGTAGACAAATCATAGATAATGAGTCTTAGGGAACATCTCAGTCAACCTCTCAACAATAGTAGAAATGGCTTTCATTTCATTTGTACTGGCATTCATTTCATTTGTACTGGCAGGAGTTGTCCTGAGCTTCCTCTTTGTAAGCTTCAGGTCATTCACCTCCCTCTGTATTGAATGTGCAGGCTCGGTTCACCACTTTCTGAGACTAACCTACGATCTCTCCTTGCAGGTCTGATCCTCACATCACCAAGCACACACACAAAGCTGTAAGGTTCCTAGACATTCTAAGCTCATAACGTCATCCCAGAGCTTTGAGTTCTGGGTCTGGTACTCGCTTGACTGGAGTTCATGAGAGACCTGATCTAGGAGGAAATAATCAGAAAGAGCCTTACCCTGGGAGAGGTGGTCAGGAAAGAACAAAGTTCAGCTTAGTTAGTGCAGCAGTGGACACAAGGAGGGGAAACTTGCTCAATACCAGAACAGGAAAGGCTGGTTGTGTGTGTGGTGAGCACAGTCAGAAAAGTCCCAGGGGTTGTTGAAGGTAACAGTCAGCCTCTCTTAATGGCCTGCTGTGGTTTCAGAGACAAAAAGCAGGCAATGCCAGGATGATAACACCTAAATGAGCATCAGTGGGCAGGAGGCCCAGGGATGTCCTCTCATGGCTGCAGCCAGCTCAGGCCAGACCTTCTTGGGGAACTGAGTCCAAAGGATGAATAAGTTAGAACCCATAAGGATGCTTTAGAGAACTGGCACAAGTCTGCCTGGGGAAGGCTGGATGGGAAATTACGGTATTGTCAAGGTGTTTTTATGGGTCTACTGCGTTCCCCCTGCTCAGACAGTTAATGTGCCTGAAATCACACAGCTAGTAAATGGTGCAAGCAGGATTTGAACTCACATACTAAGGTTCCAGAGACCATGCTTTTTTTTTCTTTTTTTTTTTGAGACAGGATCTCACTCTGTCACCCATGCTGGAGTGGAGCAGTGCAATCATAGCTCCCTGCAGCCTTGACCTCCTGGGCTCAAGCAATCCTCCCACCTCAGCCTCCCGAGTGGCTGGGACTTCAGGTGCACACCACCATACCCCAGGCTAATTTTTGTATTTTTTTTAGAGATGGGGTCTTGCGCTTTGTTGCCTGGGCTGGTCTCGAACTCCTGGGCTCAAGTGATCCTCCCACTTCAGCCTCCCAAAGTGCTGGGATTACAGGCATGAGCCACTTCCTTGGCCCAAAGTCTGTGCTTTTTAATGTTGCCTGCAATCAAAGAGGGGTTAAAGGAAATTAATTCTTGGTGATGGGTGGCTTCTGAATCTCATGCTCCTCTCCATTGTGGTACACTCTTCCTGTTAATCTAACACTTCAACTTTAACAACAATGAATCTCTCACTTTTTGTAGAAACCCATGTAGAAAGAGATGAATGCAAAGTACGATATGAGGGGTCTAGAGAGCTGGTAATGCAAATAATTCAACTCTAATCAGATGTTTTAAGGAGTGTCTTACGACTAAAAGATAAATCTTGAAATACTTTCGGTACAGTAATTTGGCAAGAGTGATTGCAATAGTTTTGTCATGGTATGTTCAAATTATTTGCTGTGCCCAGCTTTCCCAAGCCCTGCTCAGAATCTGAGGTTCCTTTTTCTCTTTTAGGTGAAGCATCTATATAAGCACAATGGTAGGCAGAGGCACAGCTTTGGAATTCTTCTAACCTGGTGTTATATTCTGATTCTGGCACTGAAAGTTTGGGCAACTTACATGGTCTTTCATGAGCCATAGTTTCATTATATGTGAAACAGAGGTAATGTGAATAAGTGTTAAATGAGATATCATTTGTGTAAACGCCTAGCACCTCATGTTCATCTGTGCCCATTAGGTGATAAATCAATGATGAAAATCTGCATTAGAAAAGGATCTGCCCAATGGCAGTCGGGCAGCTGGGATGCAGCTCAGACTTCTAATGGGAACTCAATGGAAATGAGAGAGGAGACAACCTGTGCTGTCACTTTGAGCCAGGAAGATCAGGTGACAAAGGGAGCTCATATCTTTTCCTCCCAATGTAGTTGTCCATTCAGCTAGGTTATTCCTATAGACTGTCATCCCACCACAGAGTGGGTTTCTCAGATAAGCGATAAGCATTCATAAAAATTACATTCACTGAATTGAACTGTTATAAAAAACAGACATTTTAAATAAACTCCATCCTTTGAGGATCTCTTAGCTTTTTGTATGAGCTTGGGAAATTATTTTTTACCTCTTTTTACATGTCTTCTCACCTGTAAAGTCAAGGAAGAAGACTGGGATCTCCAAGGTCTTTTCAGCTTCAGAAGTTCTATCACTTTCCCCTTTTCCAGTATCGGCTACCTAAAGGGAGTAATCAATTTGGAACTGGACGGCAAGTGTGGCCACCTCCTAACCATGTAAACCTGCTGAATCAGTTCAGCATGCAGAGCCTTGGTTTTCTCTCATTACATGGAGAACAATAATACCATCTCTAAAAGTGTGTGTGAGGCTCAATAGGAGTAACATACATGGAAGCATTTTTGTAAACATTAAAGTTCAAGCCTAGCCTTTTTCATTACATTCAAGGTTTATATGGCCCCAACCACCTTGAGCTCCATATCGTAGAATACCTCCACACAGGGAATCCCCATGCTCCATCCCCACCTCTGGAGAATGTCAGCCTGCTGAGTGCAGGGTGATACTAGGCATGTGTGCCTTCTTGGGGGTTGCTGGCTGCACCTTCCAAATGACATTGCTTTGCCTCTTGGTCTCCTCTCCCACCTCCCTTCCCTCTGCTGGTCCTTCCTAGAGCCACCTGGAAGAGAAGAAAGCAACAAGCTTCCTGCCTGCCAGAAGCCAAATGCCAGTGCAAAGTGAGCCTTTGGGGTAAGGTCAGGGAACAGGTGCAGAGAAACCTGGAGCTAGCTACTTCGGACTCTGATACTGCATAGGGACAATGAGGATGGCTATGCCTCAGGGGGGTTTGATATGTCTGAGGAATGCACCTCAGAGAAACTGGGTCTGCTGAGGCAGCAGTATACCCCAGGTGGTTGTGCCTAGTGCACAGTGGGACAACGTGCTGGACTCTCTTGTCCTTGGCCTTAGACCCAAACCCTCCCAGTGCCTTGGCTCCCCCTTCACCCCTAACAGGGAGTGCTAAGTAAAAAGAAACCTCAGTTCTTTTTATCAAAGAGCCTTGCCTAGATAGGCAGCTTGCTTTGAAAGACAGTCATTCAAACCAGAAAAAGGAGACATGAAAAGTTTACTTTTGTCTATAATTGAGGAACAGAAGAATATAGTAAGTAAATCATAATAGACTAAATCTCCTGAAAAACTCCTACATTCCAAGTTTCTTCTTGAATACACAGTTGAATTTGCAAAAATAAATTCCTAGGGGTCAAAAATGAAGAGGAAGCCCACAACTCAAGAGGTAAGCAGCCTCATCCTCAAAATGTACAAAGCAAAATGTGAAAAACCTGCATAGAGTTATGACCACACTAGCATACACAAATTTCAACAGAACTTCTCAAATGATAGATCAAACATAAAAATTACCAAGAATGTAGAACATTTGTACAATACAACTAGCAAGTGGGATCTTACGGACAACAAGAAATACACATTCTTTTAAAGTATACATAGAAGCAGGCTGGGTGCAGGGGCTCATGCCTGTAATGCCAGCACTTTGGGAGGCTGAGGCAGGATTACTTGAGCCCAGGAGTTTGAGACTAGCCTGAGCAACACAGTGAGACCTTGTCCCTACCTATATTTAAAAAATAAAAAAAATTAAAATGTGTAATAGAGGTAAATCAGAAATGTTTAGAAGTTGGATGGTATGACCCAGAACTGGCGTTTTAATCTGGTATAGAAGTTGATTTTTGCCAAGGAGCTTGAAGGGTGATTCACCTCAGTTCTGTGCTGGGTTATAGAGGATGGCATCAGAGAAGAATTTGAACACTTGAGACTGGAAACAAATGCATGTAGACTTGTAATAGCTCAAGAGTTCAATGCTACCCTGTAAATTGGCCTGTGCTTTTGAAATGTCTCAATGAAGACAATCTGACTGTCTCGTCTACTTCTTTCTCTCTGGTTACTCTGCTTCAGTTTAACCAGGGGCATTTCTGATAGAACATTTTTTCAATGTTTTTGCTTTTTGAGGATGGCATGAAAACATTCCAAGATTTTCCTTTTAGTGGAAAGTCGTAAGTACTAGGGTATAAGTCTAGATTCTAATTCTGATGACCAGACATTTCAGGAAGCACCAGATGTTGAAGGTAAATCTTGAAAAAACCCCCGCCAGCATCCAAGGAAGACTCTCCCTCTTAGAATAAAGCCCTAAACATTCCTGGGCTCTGATCCAGAAGCATCCTGCTTTTCTAGGCTCAGCAGTGAGTTTGTCCAATTGTTGGCCTAGGATCCCTCAATCTGAAGTCATTGATACAGCCACAGAAACCATGGCCAGATGTAAGTGGACAAGAAGCCATCTTAGCTTCCAGGTGTTCACAAACACTCCTCAGTAAGGGCTGCACCCACGTGTCTCTGCTTCAAGTGCCAGACCTACTCAACTGTTCAACCATTTGACTAAAGAGAATAAACTGCTTCATGAAAAAGTAACTATGTACAGATCCCAAGGTTAAAGGTCAACAGATAGGGTTTCCGCAAAAACTTTATCATGTAGACAAATGCTAGCTCTCCCCTTCTGTTCAACTTTGAGGGCCTGGTAGGAGGAATGAGCCCATTAGCACTAAATCCATACCAGTACTTAACTATACCCCAGGCCCAACTCTCAGCCTAATTATATAGCAGTCCCATCTCTGAAAGACTTTTCAATTGTGATTACGCAACCCCACAGGTACCTAGATTATCTAGAGTCTCTGTCAGATACAGGTTCTGAAAAGACAAATTTTCTCAAAGATATTTGAGAATCCCAGCAGCCCAGGCACTGGCCAGGGAGGAGGATGTCCACTGTGGCTATAAAGGGCCCTTCAGTGTTCCTAGCTCCTCCCCTCTCTGGAATCTTCTAGCTAAAGCCATCTGCTCAGCCATCCAGCTGGAGATGTTACCCCAGGGAGCTCTGCAGCAGAGAAGCCCGTGGTGGTTGTTGTTCTCAGGTGTCAGGGATAGGGATGGGAGCAGCTGCTAACCTTGCCCGGGCCTTTCAGTTCCATGCTGTCGCGACATGGCAGGACCAAAGGTCAAGAATTTGTCTGGTCTTGTCGTGAGGAACTAGGCCCACCACAGCTTCCCTTGGCCCTGTCTGCACCACATTAATTGTTCTCTTTTCCATATTTTAGGATCTACTCTTGATATCCAGGACTTTAAGATGCTTGCCCAGAGGACAACCATGTTCTTAAGCTTCTTTCATACTCCCTCTCTGCTGCAGACTTGCTGTGGATGAACTGGCCCCGGACACTTGTTGAATCAATCCCCCTTTAACCTGTGCCCTCTCCCTGGATTCCAAACCCCACATGCTCAGGGGAAGTTCTTGGTACTCTAGATTTATTTATTTATTTACTTATTTATTATTATTTTTTTTTAGATGGAATCTCGCTCTGTCACTAGGCTGGAGTGCAGTGGCGCAATCTCTGCTCACTGCAACCTCCACCTCCTGGGTTCAAGAGATTCTCCTGCCTCAGCCTCCCAACTAGCTGGAACTACAGGTGCACGCCACCATGCCCAGCCAATTTTTGTATTTTTAGTACAGACGAGGTTTCACCATGTTGGCCAGGATGGTCTCGATTTCTTGACCTCATGATCTACCTGCCTTGGCCTCCCAAAGTGCTGGGATTACAGGCGTGAGCACACCCAGCTGGTACTCTGGTTTTAACTGTTCCCAGCTTCCTCACCAGACATCCAGAACTCTAGCTGAGTTGCCCCTTTAGATCACAAGTAATTTTCTTTATAAAGATCATCCATGGTTTTTGGAAACCCACTCATGAGATGAAAGTAGACACCCAGCCAGGCTTGGAGGCAATGTGGAAGACAGAGTGACTCATGGGCTCCCAGGAGAAGAGTGAATGGTTCTGCTCCAAGGGTGGAGAACAGCTTTGCTCTTCCAGCTGTGGCTCCTTCCATATTTCTCTCTCCAGAGGGAGAGGGGGAGCACAAGTCAGGGAGTCAATGAGAAGTGGGGGGATCCAGGGGTCTGGGGAAGGGCATCTGGCTAAAGCCCTGCAGCTTCAAAGAGTGACTATCCCAAGACAAGCAAAGGGTCAGAAACCAAGCCGGTAGAACTTGAGATGGACACAAAGATGAACAAGTAGTTCAAAGGCAGGCAGGAACCTGGCAACAAATACTGAGAATCAGGCATCAGGGCCAATCGATCAGACAGGCAGGAGCC
The DNA here is from genome assembly GCF_028885655.2 of Pongo abelii. NCBI lineage: Eukaryota > Metazoa > Chordata > Mammalia > Primates > Hominidae > Pongo > Pongo abelii. Next base: position 84,030,722 of record NC_071985.2, on the reverse strand, counting down.
CTGCGAGTTATAGGACTTGGAACAGGCCATGCCAGGCAGGCAGGATAAAAGTGAAGGGTCCACATAGCCCAGGAAACATGAGGATGCCTCCTCCTCTACAGAGGCCTCCAGGGAAGGCAGAAGCCAGGTCCCAGTGCAAGCTTAGAGAAGGAGGGCCAGGCTGCAACAGGACTACGTAAGGGGGAGGGGGACCACATGACATCGCCCTGGATTCCCAGAGTCCTCATGACAGGCAGCGTGGAGTGGTACAGAAACTACAGCTTTAGAGTAAGCCAGCCAGGCAGCGATGGCAGGATGCTCGGAGGTATATACTCGTCTCCCTCTGCAGTCCTCCCTCTATACCCCTCTTAGATCCCAACAAGGGCAAAGCAAAATGGGGTGTTGCCTAGACCTGTTCCCTCCCATTCTTCCCCAACCGCACCTCCTTTAGGGTAAGCAGACACAGCACAATTTGATCATGCCCCTATGCTGAAATGCCTCAATAAAACAAAACAACAACGACAGAAGAATTGACTGAAACCAACTAAAAGCCACAACAGAGACAGGGTCTCCAGGCTGCTAGGATATCCCTCTCAGACTTCTCCCATCTGTTCTGCTCCACAGAGGCCTCCCAGCTGAGCCCTGCTGTCAGGGGAGGGCCCCTGGCCCCCTCACAATCTGTCATCTTTGATGCTACTTGGATCTTATTTCTTCTAGAGCTGCCAGGGGCTAGGAAGATACCTTGCCTGTGTGTGGGTAGGGGGCCAGGAGGGCCATGCAGGCCATCAGCACCAGGGCTGGGGTGAGGGGAGTATTGAGGGGTGGAAGAAAGGGATTCTGGGTTGTTGGGAATCCCGGCTAAATCTCAATTTCTCCATACTTTCGCCTTCCCTTGGGCTGCCAAGCCCTCCCATCTCCTGCCATCTGTGATAGGTGTCTCTGGGGAGACCCTCTTCTTTCTTGCTTGCTAATCACTGCATATAGACACTGAAAATAGGCTGGACTCTCTGCTCCCGGCAACTGTGTAGACATCCCTTGGGCTGATGTGAGTTCCTCTCTGTGCTGCCAAGGGATGGGTTCTTCCTGCACCCTGTGCACTTTCCTTTCCTGGGCAGGTGGCCATCTCTGCCTGAAGACCTGGACCCTCAGCAAACCTGGATGGGGGGCGGGGGCAGGCACTGATGGAAAAACAGGGGGTGGTGACCACTGACTGCTGCTTTGAAGACTAGGTGTGCTGGGTGCCCCCAGCCCTGACCCACAGAGTTAGCCAGTGATCCAGGCCCATGGACCTGGGTCTGAGTCCTGGTTCGGTCCCTCACTAGTTGTGGCACTGCCCTTTTCTGGCTTCAGTGTCCCCATCTATAAAAGAAGCAAATCAGCTAGATGATTTCCCACATCATCCTAACACCCTGTAAGTTAAGGATGATTCTGTTGATCTACCACTTGCATTCTTCTGGCCATTTCTCTACTCTTTAATCAAGACCCTGCTGTGACTGGTAGCTGGTAACAGTCACCTGTGAGGTAGCTGAAAGGACAGAGGACTGCTCCTGGTGCTGGGATGGTCCCCTGGGTCTGATCCCAAGACCCTGGTTTCATTACTATCACATCCTGAGCAGCTGAGTGAACCAGGCAGCTGGGAGGCGAGGAGGCTAGTCATTTCCAATTTGATTTAAACCTTTTGTTTCCCAAGTCTCCTCAGCAAGGACAAAAGCAAACACTCAAGCAATATCCTGAATACTTCCTGATCATTCATTCATTTGGACATTCATTCGTTCAACCCTTATGAGGCAGTACAACATCATAAGGAGTCACAGGAATTAGTTTGACCTGCTTTCTAAATCTGGCTCTGGCACTACTTAGCTGAGTAATGCTGGGCATGTTATCCAACTGCTGTAGGCCTCCGTTTCATCTCTAATATGAGGAAAATAATGGTGCTACCTACTTCACAGACAGTGCATCTAAAGCATCTGACACACACTAGTTGTTGTTATCATCAAGTTGAGTAAGTTGCTCATGGGGAGACAGATGATGAGCACATAGATGCCCATCACTCAGTGTGCGCAGGTTTCTTAGCAAAAGACAGGCTCCTTGGTTCTGAAAGCCAAGAAAATAACTTCAACAGGAGTTTGGGGGTTAGTTTGTGGCACAAATCACTCATCCTTCCTAAAGAAAGTGAAGATGGTTCGTGGAAGCTTGAAACAGATTCTCAAATTATTAAGTCATAACAAAAAATCTGTTCTTGAATTGATTTGCCCAGCTCAGGTGTGGGGACTGCCATTTTGGAATGGAGGCTCAGCATGTGTGGTCTCGGGAGAGGGAATAGAAGGTAAGTAAGATCCTGCTCTCACACAATGGGCATGTCTGATTCCCTTCAAGCCTCTCTTCCCCGACATATCCCAGCCTGAGTCCCCATGCCAAGGGCAAAGCAACATCTAATTTGCCTGTTTCTGGGAGCTCTTGGACTTGCCAAAGCCTGTACCTGCCGCCACGCATGCCCCAGAAGCCTCTGCCTGCTCCTTCAGGATGCTGCAGAAAGTGCTGACTGCGGATGCCGATTTACCGCTTCCCATTAGCCAGGCCTCTGACAGCCTCTGAGAGCCTGTGCCGGACACAGGCCCACCAGCCAGCTCTGAAAGGTCAGGCCCCAGGAGCAGGAGCCAGCCAGAGGCTTTGCAAGGCAGGCTTCACACAGTGACCCTGTTGATGTGCCATCTTTTATTTTGTTTTAATAACAAAATGGCCTTATTTATTTTGTTTTAATCTGACAGCCTGAAAATGTCTCTTTGCGCTTGTTGAAGACATTTAGGTGGTCCTGTTTACCCTCTCTTGTCTTTAGACGTCATAAATGATGCCCCTAAAAGTGTCCACATGCTGGCTGAGCCAGAGGTGCCCAATGCACATGGCTCTGAGGATGACTTCTCCCATCCCCGACTCCCATTCTTGGTTGGCTGAGCATGGACTCAGTATTGAGGGCACTGGGAGAGGAGGTGGGATGCCTGAGCATCAGGCCTGAGTCTACCAGTGCTTGCCAGGATGACCTTGGGCACATAATTTAATCTCCTTAGGCCTCAGCTTGCTTATTTGAAATAGGAATAACTGTTGCCCTAAAAGTTTCATGATTATTGTGAGGTTAATTATGAGAGGTCCCCTTATAAAGAAGACGAAAATCATGAAAGGGACCTGCAAAGAATAAAGTACCTCAAAAATAGCTTTGGACACAAATGATTTCAGGTGTTGGTCTCACTGTCCGCCTAAGCTGGAAACTGCACAACCTTCCTGAGCATGAACAGCGTGGCTCACATGCTCCAGCATCACCCCACCCTCAAGTTCTTGGCTTGGACAAACTGTAGCTCCTTCCCCCAGCCTGAGTGATACTGTTACCAAAGATAGGGCTCAGGGATGGGACAGGAAGTCCCCACAAGGATGTGGCTAGGCTGCAGGCATCGTGCCTAGGGATTAGGAGCAGCCAGGGTCCTGGAGGCTTCCCAAAGTCTACAGCTTAGAGGAGAACAAGGAGGGTGACTTCTGAGTGACATGACGTCAAGGGGAGGCGGGGGGGGGGGGCTCCAATGCCTTCCTCCGAGTTTGAACAGAAAACAGCCCTGGCTCCAGAGGTACAGAGCAAGCCTTTCTCCTCCTCTCTATCTTTGAGTGGGTTTGTAGGGGAGGTTTGTATAGCTGACATGCCAGAGACCCCTCTCCAGAGTCTGAATGCTTCTCTGTCCAGGGAAGTTGCAGGGCCACAGCCACAACCTTCCTGTTCCTTAAGGCTGATCCACAGTCATCCTCGCAATAATAACGAGCATGCTCTGTAATAACAAAAACCACAAGTGTTGATTCCTAATCCTTATGGCATTAGGATAGGGGAGATCTTACTACTCTCCATTTATGTACAGGCAAATTAGACGCTGGCTTGTTAAGGGACCTGCCAAAGGTCATGCAGCTGGCACTGGGACCCAGATCTTCTGACTGGAACCCTGCGCTGGGGAACCAGCAGCTAAATCTTCCACTGGCACAGTGAACAGTTCCAACTGGCATGTACCCCAGAACCTAATGAGGGAGCAGGGTCCACATAGGCCTCGAGAAAAGGAATAGTGCAGGAATTCTTGGGAGCCAGAGGTATGTCCAATGAGCTGATGACAGAGCCAGGGGTCCCTTCCACCACCAGAAGGGAATCCTTGTTCTCCTTCTCTTCCTAATCATCCACCCGAACAGCAACTGCCTGGAGAGTCTGGGGGATGAACAGATCTCCATATCCAGTACCTGGGTAGTCTGGGTGACTGTCTGCTGGGGCCCAGGGCTGCCCATTAGGGCCTGAAGGTATAGGCACACAGCTAAAAGCTACAGCCCAGACCAACCAGCTTGCAGCCCGAGAACTGAGGATGTCGTCCCCCTGATCCCAAGGAATGTGCTCCTCAGCATGAAAGGAGCTTATTCCCCGCTGTCTTTACTCCTGGCCCCTCACAAAGATATGGCTCTTACAGCTAACCACCAATGCCATTCTCAGGGGGAATGCAAGGAGGTTCACACACATGATCTCAGAGCAACTTACTCTGTTTCCAAAGGAGTGAGGAAATACGGAAATCAGAGAAAACCAATAAAGCTAGGTCCATTATCACTATTTTGCAAAGCAAGTTCAGAGAACCCCCTTCCTGGGAGATAAGGCCATCATCTATTAGAAACAGAATACTAGTCAGGTGTGGTGGTACATGCCTGTGGTCCCAACTACTCGGGAGGCTGAGGTGGGAGAATCGCTTGGGCCCAGGGGATTCAGGCTGCAGTGAGCTGTGATTGTGCCACTGCACTCCAGCCTGGGTAACAGAGCAATACCTTATCTCAGATAGACGGATAGATAAATAAATAAATAATTTTTAAAAAGAAACAGAGTAGTCAGAGCACATGAGCTAGAATCCTGGTACGGCTCCTTGCTGGCCATGAGGCCTTGAGCTAGCTACTGAGCATCCCTGGACCTCACAATAGGATAACTTCCCTCACTGGGTAAGATTTCAATGAGGCCATGCATGGAAAGCACCCTGCACAGTGCCGGTCACATAGACCTTTCACGTGTGTTATTGTTATTTCCCTTCTCTTTCTCTTCCTTCCCAAACAGCATCTCCAGACGTTCCTCGATCTGGACAACTCTCCCAGCACAGGCACACTCACACCTTCTTTATGAAAACCCAAAACAACAACAACAACTCTAGAACCATCCTTAAATACCACACTGATTTGGATTGGTGAGAATAAGAGGCAACTTGCCTGATGACTCTGCCTCTGTGGGGGAATATCCCACTCTGTGGGCAGCTCTGCTGTTGGTGTGCAGGCACGCACCAACCCCTTCCAGGGACCCTCAGCACCACGAGGACTCTGCTTCTTTGTAAGTATTCACCAGGATGCTCTGCTACTGCTAGTTTCCTGTTATTTCTCTTCTCAAAGGAGTCCATAATAACCAACTTATAAATGACAGCCACTTCTTGTGTCCTGTTTGGTGTTAACACAACAGAATTTGTGGCCCCTCTGTTATCTGTGACAACTTTTTCTTATCAGTAGGCCAAAGTGGTCCAGAAAAGCAAGCTGGGTAAGAAGAAAGCCATGCTATCAACTACTTGGAGCCTTTGGGCAACCCTAGGCTTCCTTAGAAGAAGCTTTGAGGAAAAGAGCTAGGTGCATGATGACAATAACAGCGGCCATAACTACTAACTTTTCTAGTGCTGATATAAATGGAGGGGTGACCTGTCCCCTCACAGGCCAAACTGTGGCAGTATATAGAAAGCCAGGACACAGGGTCAGAAGACATGGCTTGCAGTCTCAGCTCGGCCACTTACTTGATGTATGGCTTCAGGCAGGTTACCTGACCCCCTGAGACTCAGTTTCCTCATCAGTAAGATCAGCATGATAATAGTATCTAGTTCCCAAGAACCAGGGGGTCAGATGAGAGGGTCAGATGAGGGAGTCAGATGAGATCAGAATGCAGTATGAATTAGAAGGAAAGAGGATATTTGGGACTGCGCACCCCACACCAGACTTCGCATTTCCCTTTCACTTGCCAGTCTGCATCCTTAACTTGGAACATGATGCCTCTGCAGACCTGCCCCTAAAACAGCATTTGCCCCTGGTGCCTGTGGAGGGTCACTGATAACTTGCAGTCTGATGCCCTCACAGTCCATCTCCTGTCCTTGCTTTCCCCAACGTATCCAGTGCCCTGGAACGCAGATTAATATCCCAGACTACACAAGCCACATTTTGTTAATTTCCCATTTGTTTCTCCCCCTCTACATCTTTCCCTAATCATTTGTTTCCTCCCCTATCTCTCCAACTCCTCCTTTGACTCCAGAGTTGTGCTTTATCTCCAGTGAGCTTAATGCTTCCCTGATAAGACCGGTTAATCCTCTGCTGCTCCTCTTTTGCAGAGATGGAGGAGATTAGAGGCAAAGGGTCATCTCCCCTCCAAGGGCACTCAGGACTTTAATAAAGGAACTGGATCCTGCTTTCCCATCTGATGCTCTAGATTGGCATCCCCAGTGTTTCTGCTGAGAAGCAGTTCTGGTAATTTCCAGACCGTGAGCCTCCTGATTGGAATGAAATGGAAATAGTGGGGGGAGAATGGGTATTGGTCAAGTGGCCTGGAGACTCATCAGGCTCCCTGGACAGATGGGCTGATCTGGTCCTCGAGAGCAAAATGCCCAACTGTGTGACCATCTCTATGGTCAACAATGAGGGCCACACTTAAAGCCACACTGGGCATGTAGCCGTGTGTAACTGTTAACAAGAAGGGGAGCTCTAGCTTGGGGGACATAACTGTACCAGCCAAGGCCTTTAGCCTTCTCCTCCACAAGTCCGGGATTAATGAGTTAGTGATGCAGGTGGAACAATGCCACAACAAGGTCTCCTTGGGTACACACTGAATGCCACTTTACAGCAGGTAGGTGATAATGAGAGCAAGGCTTCAGTGTTTGCTGAACACCACTCCCAGTGTACAGAACACCTCAGGGAGACAGAGGAAGTGACAGAAGTAAGCCCTGTGCTGAGAAACAAACCATCTGGTGGGGTAACCCAGGACAAATAACGCAAAAGCACAGCGGAGTTAAACTATATATTAGTGCTAAGTAACTGCTGGAGTGTCTTGGTTCAAGATCTTTGTGGGTTCAGGCTTAGGTTTAACATGAAAAGCTAACTTTGAAGAGACATTATTTGTTGAAGAGGACATAGACTATTTGAGGTCACAAAAATAGTTCATTCGTTTATTTTGTATCAAATGTTTCTTGAACATCTGCTATGGACCATGCACTGTTCATAAACAAGACGGACATGACATCTGCTTTCATGAAATTTACACTGTAGTGGACAAGTCAGAAATTAAGTAAACAATTATATTCTCACTAATTATATTCTTAGTAATGGTAACCAGTATAAGAACAGGGCATCTTGAAGGAAAAGAACAGGAGGATCCTAATTTCAGCTGTGAGATCAGGGATAGCCTCTCAGAGGAGACAGTGGCTGAGACCGGAATGAGGAGCAGGAAGTAGCTACAGCAGTGCAGGGAGGAAGCACATTTCAGATGGAGAGTGGCATATGGAAACATTCTGAGTTGGGATAAAGTTGGTTCTTTTGAAAGACTGGAAGAAGGCTGTCATGGCTTAAGAACAGCAATTCAGAGAACAGAAAGAGATTTTCTTTCTTTTTTTTTGAAACAGTCTCGCTCTGTCACCCAGGCTAGAGTGTGCGATCTTGGTTCACTGCAACCTGCACCTCCCAGGCTCAAGCGATTCTCGTGCCGCAGCCACCGGAGTAAATGGGTTTACAGGCGTGAGCCACCATGCCCAGCTAATTTTTGGAATTTTTAGTAGAGATGGGGTTTCACCATCTTGGTCAGGCTGGTCTTGAACTCCCGGGCTCAAGTGATCCACCTGCCTCGGCCTCCCATGCAAGAGATTTTCCCATTTTATTCCAATTGCAATGGTAAGTTATTAAAAGGTTTAAGCAAGAAAGTAATAACATCTACATTTTTAATATATCACTCTGGCTGCTATGTGGGAGGCAGACTGGAGGGAGACAAGAATGGTGGTGACAGGTTCAGTTAGAAAGTCTCTACAGGAACAGGTGACAGTTGATGGTGACATGTCCTGAGATGGTAGCAGTAGACAGAGAGAGTGGTGGCTGGATTACACACATATTCTGGAGATGGGATCAGTAGGATTTAATGATGGGCTGGATGTGTGGGGAAATATCTAGGGTGACATACAGATGGTTTCGCTTGAGCAACTCAGAGAGTGGAGGCGTTGTTTACTAAGATGAAGAACGGCAAAGGTGCAGATTTAGGGTGGGAGCTATAGTGGGGATCAAGAGTTCGGGTCTGGATACCCTAAACTTGAGATGTCTTTCACTGTGTCATGTCATCATTGTGCAAAGACACACATCTGGACTGGAGGTGACTGTGTATCATAGAGGTTATCTCTCACCCTTAGGATGGATGAAATTACCCAGGGAAAGCATAGAACCAGAAGAAAAAAGTCCCATTAACTGTATTTTGAGTTAAGATGGAGTTAGAGGAACAGCGGAAAAATAGCATAGAAGCTAAAAGATGGGAGTAGTTCCACACAGAGAAGCCCGTCTACAAAGAATGCTGCTGAAACGGTGAGTCTCTCAAAAGTGTCTGAGGGATTCGGCAACATGGAAATCACAGACGAACTTAGCAAGAGCAGTTTCAGAATGGATAGAAATCAGCTTGGACTAAACTGAACAAGCAACAGAGGTGAGCAGGTACAGCCAAATCCTCAATAATCTTGGCTCTGAAGGAGGAGTAGAGGAACAGGCAGGAGCTGTCTCTTGAAGCTATAACTGAGCTATGACTTCCTAAAGTTTCACACAGGCCAAAGTTTTCCAAATTGGCAGTGGAGATGGTTTCCATACTATCAGCCCTAGCCTGACCATGGAGAGTTCCCTTATAGCCCCAGAAGACTCAAAGAGAATGAGAAAGGCCTTTAACTATTGCTGGTTTTCCCTGACCTTGTCTTCATCTCATTCAACCCTGGCACAAGAGTCCCATTCCTTGTTCAAATCTTACTCAGGAAACCTCTTCAGCGTTGTACTCCAGCATTCAAAACTGTTCCATTATAAACGTCTTCCACCTCTGTTGGAAAGCTTCTGCATACTCAAGAGGTACAAAGAAGATAGGAAAAGCTTCCTGACATCCTCTGTCTGGTCAAGATCTGACTTTAATCTTTTCCTTTTCCAGACTGTGTTATTCTGGGACCACCCAACAGACCCCAAGCTACCTTTCAAACCTCATCTCCTACTGTTCTCCTTCTTGAACACTCCACTCTAGCCAACGTATGCCCCCTTAAAACACCTTCTATTTTCCTACCTCCATATCTTTGCTGGTCTTCCCCTTTGGAATTAGTCCCTCCTCCTTGCCTACCTGAATATTACCCATATCTCAGAGTTCACCTTGAGTCCATTCACCTCTACAACACCCTGCTTGGCCCCCCAGCTCTCTCTCAGGCATTTCTTCCACACCACCAAAGAGCACTGCTTTTCTCTGCATGTGTCGTCTTATAACGAGAAGCAGTGAAAACTGCCTCCATATTCCTTTTTCTTTGGTGCTGCTGCCTGCACAGCAGAAGCATTTGGTAAATGTTTGTATATTGACAGGTTGATTGAGAAAGTCAGGAGCCCTTCCTCCCCGAGGAATGAAGACTTGCAGCAGTCTGTTCAAGGCTGCAATAGCAAGATTCACCAGGGCCAAATGAGAAATAAATAGGTGCCACAACTATTGACCAGCCTGGTTTCTATAGAATCATTCGAGGAAGTGCCATGGCAATGAGTTCAAGTTCAAATTAAGCTCTGGCCATCATGGCCATCAACTATTTCAAATGTTCTTTTAGAAGCCTACCCCTTCTTGGAAAAGTTTACAATTTAAACCACAAAGCCTCAGGCTTTCTTTCACTCCTGTAAACAGAAGTTTCTTGCCATTTTATGTTGTGGATTTCCTCTGGCACAACTCTTTTCAAAATATTGAAAAGGCAGTTTTCTAATCCAAACCCTTTCAGCATATTGTGGTTCATGTGACAGAACACTGCACAGGGGTGAAAAATCACTCCATGCTATTTTTTACAATCCAGATATTGGCTAAAGTAGACATAATAACTAATAGATTGCAGCAACTTTCATGCAATATGAGTTCCCATTAAAAAGTTTGCACTAGCAAAATTTTCCAGGCATAAATATCTTGTGGAAATTGGTTCATTCAAATCTGGGCTCCAAAGTGGCCTTAAACACATAGCAATTATTGCAACCATGAAGAAACAGGTAGACTGTGGACACAAATCTACAATAATATGCTTTATGATTTATTGGGGGTCTATTTTTGCTCTCCTACATGAAAACCAAGAATGTTAAAGTAACAAAAGTGGCAGTTTAAAAACAAAACCTCTTTCCAAATCCCAAATGCAAGGATTCAGTGGGGAAGGGTCAGGAATTCTGTCACTGATTCATATCCATTAAAGTTGGTTCCAATGAGGACACACCTTCCCTATAGATTCCAGGAAGTTCAACTACTATGTCTGTTTATATCTCAGCTTGACTTCTAAGGTAAAGTAAGTTTTACGGAAATAATTCTGTATTTATATATTTGCTTTTACTTATTCATAAGAGATTTGAGGCAACAGAGAGGTCCGCTGTGCAGTCTTGGGAAAAGTGAGGCTGCTTCTGCACAGTCACTCCTGGCCGCCTCTACCAGGGGCCCCAGGCTGTTGTGGGGAGCAGTTGCTGTCCTCCAGCAACCCACTGCCATCAGGGTGAAGCCAGGGAAATGAAAGGGAGGGCTCTTGCCCTGCCTGTGGCTTTCTCTGACTTGGCTGGAAACAATGGATTTATTTTAAAAAGCAGTTTTAAGAGACACATGTGTTCACATATAATCATTCTTTTGAGGGTATGTCGGTTTTTAAATGGCATGATTCACCCCAAATAAAATATCCCCCATTTCTCACATCTAGCTGTCTTCCAGAAAGAATACAGTGTGCTGAGGCGTATTGGAAACTGGGCCTCACATTTCTTCGCTAGAAATTGAGTTTTCTCTAACATTAAGCTTTTGTGCTTGAAAAGAGAAGTGCAAAATCTTTGGGAGGAAAAAAGGAAACAACGACCTGTCAAAATTTCTTTTAGCGCCTATGACTAGTGTTAACTGACATGCTCTCAGAGTGCAATAAAAAGCCTGCAAACTGCTGCTAAAAAGATGGTTTGACCTTTTAAAATGGGAACTCCCCCACCCCATATCCATATTAAATAGGCGAAACTTGGGCGCTCTAGAGTTTTAGATTAATAAGTGAAATGAGGTTGAATTTCCAGAAAAAGGGTTTCCCTGTAGGCTGCAGACTGGCCAATTAGGGTGTTCTAGACCTACATTGTAACAGCAGGTAGAAGGCAGGCCCTAAACCTTTTAGCTATTGTCGTTGCCACCTGCTCAGAGTCTAGTTCTGAAAGGAGGCAGGTGCGGAGTTGTGAAAATTTGGTAAATATAAAAGTCCCGGACGCGACCGCCCGTAGCCTGCGGCCCCTGGCGGTTGGGGAGCCGCGGCGATCCTTGGTCTTCACCGCAACAGCCAAGCCCGGCGCGCACCAACCGGAGCTGCTGAAAGTTGGAGAGCTCCCAGCTCGCCGATAGAATTCGGCGGTGGGCGCCAGGGGAATCCCTTCCAGTGCGGCAATTAGGAAAGTTTTAAAAAGTAAGGACCCTAGACAGACAAGAGACCCATCCTTTCCTTTAGCATAAGAAACACCCCGCGCCGCGCCAGCCGAACGCTGCTCGCACAAGACTATCCGCCCTGCTTGGCCGGGACGCACCCGGTGCTTTCCAGCTCCCCACCAGCACTGGTCCAGGGGGCGCGGAAAGAGAGGCAACTATGTCCGGCTTGTGGTTCCAGATGGAAACGCCTCCGGGCTCCCTGGCCGGGGGGACAAGGGTTCGAATTCAACAGTCGCGAGGGCAAAGACAGAACTACCAACTCCCGCTCGGATGCCCGGGACCTGCTCTTCCAAGCCCGCTCCGGTTTCTCCAAAGGACGCGCGGCACAGCCCATGCGCCCCCGGCACTATACTCCACTCCTCTATGGTTTCCCCCAAACTCTTCCCGGGGAGCCCCACAAAGCACAGACGGCGCCCTGAAACTCGCCAGGCACTCGCCAGCCATCCCCCACCTCCGCCTCTCGAACCCTCCTTGTCGCGTTCTTCCCGCCCCGCATCGTTCTCCTCGCGTTTCTGGGAAGTCAGAAGCAAACCACGAGAAAATGCCTTCGCAAGGAGCCTCCCTACACCCGCCCTGTCACTGAAACAAAAGCGTAGGGAGAAGGGAGGTGGGAGAGGAGGCGGGAGGAAGGTTTAGAAAGACGATGAGGACAGCAGTAGGAAGGAGCTGGGGAGGGGGGTCAAGGTGGCAGGCAGAGCTGGGGGCCCAGAGTCCGCTCCCGTGCCGCGCGGCGGGTCGCTTACATGCCCAGGTCGCTGTAGGTGTTGAAGAACTCCATCTGGTTGCACGCCTGAATCCAGCCCACCACCCAGGTCTCGTGGCGGGGGATGGGGGGCATGACCACGCGGGCGGAGGCTTTGAAGTAGGGGGTCTTGTAGCGCAGGACGATGGGCGAGGTCTCCTCGATGCGCGTGGGGCACTGGTCGATGGTGGCGCACACATCGTACACCACGATGTTCTCGCGCCGGATCCGCGCCTTGCAGGTGATGCTTTGGATACAGCCCATCCTGCAGCCCGGTGCCGGCACGGCGCGGCGTGGGGCAGCGCGGGGGCCCGCGCGGGCAGCCGGGGGCGCCCGTCACGCCGGCATGGCGACGCGCCGCTCGCTCCCGGTCAGACTCAGCTCGCACCTAGGAGCCGGGAGCCGCCGGGCATCCTTTGGGAAGCCCCCTCCTCTTGTAGCCGCGCGGGGCCCCCGCTGCCCCGACGCCCGCCCACGCCCGACCCCTCGCTCCGGCAGGGCGCACGGAGGGTGCACTCCTAGGAGGCGGCGGGTGCCCTCGCCGGCTCTAGCGCCCGGGCGGAGGGCAGGCAGGGGAGCGGCGCTGCGAGGAGTGGTGCCCACCCCGGGCCGGAGCCCCCCGCCCCTCGCCGGAGAGGAGGAGGCGGCAGCGGCGGCGGCATGGAGCCGGGGGAGGGCGGCGGTGGCAGCGCCCGGTCTGTCTGCCTCCGCGGCGGCAGCAGCAGCAGCCGCCGCCGCCGCCGCCGCTGCATGAACCTCTGCACCGCGGCTGCCCCCCGCGTGCAGCGCACCCAGCGGCGGGCGAGCGGGCGGCCCGAGAGGCAGGCGGAGGCAGCAGCGGCGGCGGCGGCGACCGGAGCTCCCGCCGGCCCCGCCCCGTAGCCGGACCACACCGACACTCCTCGGCCCGGCTGCCCCGGCCCGGGGGACGCCAGGAGGCTGTGGCCCGGGGTGAAGAGCTCCAACGGCTGGGGCAGCACAGGACGTCCTCCGCGGAGGAAACTGGCTGTACGCCATGAGTTTTGTCCCTATCCGGCTGCCGTCCGGGTGGGGGGGTAATGTGTAAGGGTGGGGGTGTTTAAAGGGCCGCTAGCGCCGGGGTGGGGCCCCGCACGTGGGGCTGAGGCGGGGCGGGGCCCTGGTAGGTGGTGCCCTGGGGTGGGGGTGGGGGACTAGGGCGGGCCCAAGCGCCACCGGGTGGGTGAGGCCGAGCAGGGCGCGGCGCTGTCCAGAGTCCAGTGGGGAGCCCAGTAGCCCAGTAGGGGCTGTAGAGTGAGTGTTTCGGGCAGCAGAAGGGTTAGGGGAACAGCTTTATCAGAGATTGGTCGTTATTCAGAATATAGCTTGTTGGATTAGATTTAGGCTTGAGCCGTTTTAGTATCCTACCTTCAGGAAGGGTGAAGGGCGGGCTCCAGCAGCGTTACTAAATGCAGTGTATTTGCCTCTTTGCCTGACTGGGTTTGTTCTGGAAGCTCTTCTTTCCACCACTGTGTGTAGTGGGGATACCGGAAGACTCCCTCTGTACTCCAACACTAAGTCTCTCATATGCCAGAGTTTTGGCAGACATTGGGCATTGTGTACAGTATGACCACGGTCATGTGTCTGATACTGCAGTCTAATGTGCCAAACAGGAAAAATATTTAGCAGATGCTTTTACTAGGCATCTTCTTACATTTTTATTTTCAAAGCCAATAGCTTCTAAGTATTTCTTCTCTGATCATTGAACATTTGCTGGATCTGCTGCCCAAGTGTGAAATATTAACAGGCCGCAGGAGGTGCTAGAGTTAGTCTTTAGCTAGGACAGATGTGACGAGTAATTTAAAAATTGATTGAGATCTAAAAGCACTCTTCATCCTTGTTTTAACTGTTCTAACACCTTGGTTCACTTTATAGTTAACAAAAAAGCAATTTTTCCCTCTGATGACTCGTCTCTCTCATTTTACCATGTAGCCACAGACCTCAATCACTGGTCCTTTCATTCAGCAAAGGCTGACTACCTGCCTGGCAGGAGCCAAACATAGTGCTAGGTACTAGGGATTCAAAGTTGAACAAGAGCACGTGGATCACTGGAGAAAATAAACCTGTTAACAAGTTATTATAGTAAACTGTGACACCTGCTTTACTGGGGCTGTGTATCCAGTGCCGTGGAAGGCCAGACATGTAAATCTCTGGCCACATGTAAATCTCTCAGTGGCCGGAGAGCCACTGAGAGATTTACATGTGACTTTGCTCAAGTAGTGACATTTAAATTGAATACTGACAGACTATAGAGTCTCACTGAAAAGAGAAAGGTGAATGAGTAGTACAGGACCAGCATTTGGCAAATGCAAAATGCATAGAGATATGAAAGAACTCATCCTGTACTGAGGGGGAGAAACAACTCACAGTCAAGGCATTTCTCAAAAGGTTATGTGTCGACCATGGGCATCAGAATCACTGTCCAAGAATCGGTTGTTGATAGACCATATCTTTTTTCTTTTTAAAATTAAGACTACAGACTTTATTTTGATTTTACTAGTTTTTCCGCTAATGTCTTTTTTCTCTAGAATCTAATCCAAGATATGATGTTGCACTTAGTCATTACATCTCCTTATTCTTCTCAATCTGCGACAGCTTCTCAGTCTTTCTCGGTTTTTCATGACCTTGACATTTTTAAAGAGGACTGGTCAGATATTCTGTAGAATTGTTCCTCATTTGCATTTATCTGATGTTTCCTCATGATTAGACCAGGGTTTTGGATTTGGGGGATGAATACCATGAAGATGAAGTGCCTTCTCATTGCATTATGTCAGGGGTACATGATAGCAATATGACTTATTACTGGTGTTATTAACCTTGATCACTGGGTTTGGTGAATAATTTTTTTAACTTTTAGGTTAAGAGGTACATGTGCAGGTTTGTTATATAGGTAAATTGCATGTCATAGCGGTTTGTTGGACAGATTATTTTATCACTCTGGTAATGAGCATAGTACCCAACAGGTATTTTTTTTTTATCCTCTGCCTCCTCCTACCCTTCACCTTCTAGTAGGGCCCAGTGTCTTTTCTCTTGATAGGACCTAATCTTAAACTTCAGTAGAAGCCAATGAAGGCAAGCCATGCATTCTGAGAAAAATTACTCTGCATCCATATAGAGAATAGAGGAGGCAGAGTTTCAGAATATTGTGATGACAGATACTTTGAGCTTCGGCTAGCTTGGGGCAGTGCTGTGGGGCTGGAGAGGCCTGGCTGCATTTGCATTTGAGAATCACTTATGAGGTAAATGTATTTACTTGGTAACTGAATAAGGAGATAGAAGGGGAAGCAGCTTGGGACTGTGGGTGATGTCATGTTAAGTTCGAGGTTCTTGGAGGTATTTGGGGGGCAGGGTGGGGTCAGAGTTTGGGTTTCAGTGGTTATTAGGTTCCAGGCAATAGACCAAAAGGAAAGCATTTCATTGGGGAATGTAGTTATGTTTCTTAATATGAGTTGCTTGTCAGGCTGCAGTTTTGTGGATAAATAACTCCTTTGTCTTCTGGTGACACATGTTAAACCTTCATAAACAGGAAGGGGAATGGCAGCGTTTCCCATAATATAGGGAAATCACATAAGGAAGAATATCTTATTTTTCAAACTTAAAATAAGATTTTGTTATATTTAGTAAAGCCAATAAAATGTAACATTATTCATGGACTTGGACCCTTGACATTCTCAGAGGGTTCATCCATGACCTTGGTGAATCTCCAAGATCATGAATGTCATCATGGCATATAATTTCCACCATAAAGTACAGTAAAGTGTAGCTGAAAAATGTAAAGAATCTTTTTAGACTCTTAATGGTTCTATGAATATGGGGCCAAAGTAATTTCTAAAGCTACTTAAATAAATTTTGCCATTAAAATAAACTTCTTACTTCATTACCTTATATCTTTACCTTATTAACACCCTATTTCCCTGACTCTGTGAAGAAAAAAATTCATCACAGTATGAGAATTATTGTGCAGATGTTGATGAGAAAGGAAGGAGAGCTAAGTGGTGCTGGGACACAAATGCCAGTGTTAGGAGTGGTCATTCACTAGCTGAGTGGCTGGCAAGTACACTCTGGCCTCCTGGCAGCCCCATTCAAATTTGCATCTCAGCAAATTACCTCATGACAGGGACCTTTTGGATTACTCGCTGGGGGTTTTTATCATTCATGCATATTCAGTCTGCAAATGCCAATGCGGGGCTATCTGTAGCTCAAATAAATCCCCAGAATTTGCAACAGTTTCTCTGTGCTGCTCTTCTAAGTTTCTCTTTCTGTCTGCTCATGGTAAGTCCCTTGCTTCTATTAACACCTTTAAAGCTATTTCACAGTTCCTTGCTTACACTTGTCTCTCCCAATAAGCTGTTCACTCCTCAGGAGAATGCACCATCATGCCCTGTTGCCCAGCCTAGTGCGTGGCACCTAGGTGCTGCTCAATAAACATTTGAATGACTAAAAGTATTCTTAAAAATCCAATAAAACATTATTTCCCATGTATCATATTTAGTAGAGTGCCAATAAAATGTAACATGATTCACAGACATGGACCCTTGACATTCCCTATAAGCTTCCCTATAAGCTCTGTCTCAATACCTGCAGCAAGCACATGTTTTTATTCTAATTATTTCTGCACTGTACCTCTTTGTCCCCCCACTCTTTTCTTAATGTGGCTCCTTGATGTTAATTGATGCCCTTTGTCTTCGAGCACTATACGTGATCTCAAGGGTTATCAGTTCTAGACACTACGAAAATGGGAAAACTCCAATGACAAGACCTTGACAACAATCATTCCTTGTGAATAACTTCATTGGAGTTCATTCTCAGGGCACAGAACAAATGATCCTTTGTACTTCAAGCTTCTGATGTTCTTGGGCATGACAGAGCTCCTCAGTTCCCCGAGTTAGAGCTGTGCTGTGCACGCTCCAGGATGCTGGCCTCTGTGTCCCCTTTACAATCCACTCCTTTAGCTGTAGATGACTCGGTCCTTCCAGAAGCAGGGTGATCTCTGACTTTATTTTTCCTCTTGATTGACTCATTACTCAATTTGTCAAGTAAGCTTTTTAGAAACTCTGGGTCACAAGGGCCTATTTTCTAGTTGACCTTGGCAAGGGTTTTCAGAAACTATAGAACAGACTACCAAGAGATGTTGAGGAATTGCCTCTGGAGCTGTTAAAAACAGATGGATTTCTGTCTCACTTAGATGGCCCAAAGACAGGCAAGAAGTTAGCCTCAGGCCCAAGACTGCAGGATTAAGGAAACAGCTCCTTCTTGATTGTGAACTCTCCCTACCACTACTTCAGAGCCAGGGTTACTAATTTCTCTTCTAGAACAGGCTAAGAAACTGAACATGGAGTGGAATATGGCAAGGGACTCAGGCACTTTGCAGAAGTCATTCAGCCCAAGATGTGGCAGCTATTGTGTGGTTCAAGTAGTCAATATTTATCAAGCTTTTTCCACTAGCCTTGCATTAGATTAGGCCACAGAAACTATGAAGAAGGATACCTTGGTTCCTCAGCTATTCTGTTGTAGGTCTGCTGTGCCTATCTCTGCCGCTTTCAAAGTCCTTTTCTCTGTCCTGATCTGTCAGATTTGGCACTTTTAAAAGAAAACTACTTTTAATCCGGTGATTCTGCAAATCCTGATTCTCCTCTGAGCTTCTCTGATTCCTCTTGCTTTCCTCATTTTGCAGGGTCGTACTTCCTAAGGGTCTCCCCTCTTCTTCCTGAACTCCCTCAGGGTATTTATCCACGTTTTAACTGGTATTTTTCATGGATGTCTTCCAAGTTTGTCTTGCCAGCCCAGCATTTCTCCTGAACTCAAGGTCAGCAGGCCCATCTGCCTGCTAGATGTTTTCACTTGGATGTACTGCTGTATCCTCCTCCGTCGCAATGAGTTTTGATACCTCTCTTTCTGTGAGCCATTGTCTCTTCCGGACTACCCTGTTCCTGGCTGAAGGCGCCAGTGTCTTCCTACTCTTAAAGTCCGGAACCATCTTGGGCTCCTCCCTCTCCATCTTTGCCACTCTCAATCTAACACATCAAGTCAGAGCAAATTTTGATCATGTATTTCCCTACTGTGGAAAACTTCTGTGTTTTCTTATTACTATTAAATTCATCACAAATCCCTCAGGTTGGTATTGAAGTGCTGCACCATGATGGGACCCCAACCAACCTGCGTTTCTAGCCTTCTTTCCCTCTATTTCCTACCCACCCTGGGCCTCAGGTCAAGCAGATGACTCACCAGTCCTTCAGCAGTTTCCTATTCTCTGTTTTGGTTAGGCCATGTCCTCTGACTATGTTTAAGCCCCACCCTGTTCCATGACAATTATAATAACCGTGTGTATCTCATTTATTCCTGGCATAAGTCTATATCATTATCCTCTTTTACATATAAAGGTACAGTGGAAAAGAGAGTAAGGAACTTCCCCAAGGTCACAACTGGCAAGTGGCCAGGCTAGGACTCAGACCTCCATCCGACCACACGCTAATGACCCTCTAGCTCCTGTGAGAACTTCTGGGAGCACTTCAGCTATATATGATCTTTCCCACCCTAGAGTCCTGCTCAGAACATGAGTAACTGATACCTGTAGACACTGAGTAACTGATGCCTGAATGAATAAAATAACAAGGTTTTGTAATAGATTTATAGAAAGATCAAAGGAGAAGGAAGAATCAAGGATAAATCCAAGAGGCTAATAGCTTAAAGGACAGTAATAACCATTGTCAAAGTGAATCACGTGAGACGAGGAGAGTTTAGTGGGTTGAGAACTACAATGATCTTGATGTTAAAGTATCCAAGTGTTCAACTGAAGATACTCTGTGGGGGAAGTCACTAGTGAACACATCTTGTTTGAGTGGTCGTTTTAGGAATTATAGCTTAGTACAACTCCTTCCTTCCTTCTCCTGTTTCTCCCTCCTTTCCTTTCTATCCCTTTCTTTCCTTTCTTTCCTTTCTTCCAGAAATATCAATAAGCCTTTTCTTAGTGCCTGTTATTATGATGGTGCTTAGAGATTCTGAGATATATAATATATTACATGTAGTTCTTACCTTATTAATAGCACTCACACTTTTAAAAATACAATTTATTTACATGTCTCTCTCGTGAATACATTATCATTGTTTTGGGTTTGTGCATTGTATTTAATTTGATTTTGTGTCCTCAGTTCTAAGCACAGTGCCTGGCACTTTGTGTGTGCTCAAATGATAATGAGTAAGAGGTGAGGAGTAGGGGAAAGGGTATTACAGGTTAAGACCAGTGCTTCTCAAATTATTATGCACATACACATCACCTGAGAATCTTGTTAAAATGCAGATTCTGATTCAGTAGGTCGCATGTGGGGCCTGAGATTCTGCATTTCAAATGAGCTTCTAGATCTTTGTTACTCAAAATGTAGTTTGAGGACCAGCAGCATTGGCATTCAAGTTCAAGAAGCTCGATAGAAGGGGTAATGTTCTAGGGAGAAGCAGGAAGTTTAGTATGGCAAGCATAGCACATGGGGTGCAGGGATGGGGAGAGGTAAGGTCAAAAAGGGAGAGAAGTACCAGAGCCTGCAGATCCAAATGTCTACATGAGGCAGTGGGAGGTATAGTGAAAAGCTAATGCAACTGGACTCAGACATACATGAGTTCTAATCTCACCTTGGACAAGTAATAGCTGTATACTTTCCATATCCCTAGGCCTCATGTTCCTTGTCTATCAAATGAGAATAAGGAGAACACAATGTCTTTTTTATGAGATTGTCATGAGCATGAACTGAATGTAAATCTCCTAGTGCAATGCCTGGCCTGTGGTAGGCACTCAATAAATGGTAGTGAGCATTGTCACCATTGCATGTGATGGACAATGTGATAGAGAAAACATAATCCCTGCCTATAGGAATTTCCGAAGTGGTCAGTTTCCAAAATGAGCCTCCTGGCTATGGCCTCTCCATTTTTCCTGTTTCAGTTTCATGACTGACGCAGGTAAATAGTCAATTGGTTGCACAGCTTGAGGCCCTGGGTGGGATTACCACTTGCAGAGAAACCCAGGTCCCTAAAACCATCAGCAGAAGGTCGTTACCTTCTCTGGATTTGCTTTGGACTCATTCACATTTCTTCTAGTCACCTTTCCTCTTTTTTCTCTTCTTACTTCACCCATGGGTTTCCCTACCAAACACTGTCTGATCTTGGATAAGGTGTGTTTTACCGTGATCCCTCTGCATGGGTCAGAGACTGGGATTTAGTCTGAGGATTTATCCAGCGTCATATTAGAGCAGCAGCTCAGTGCTGCTGCATGTCTGCAGGCGTTCCTCATCAGCAGGGTTGGCGGCTGTCCAGCTTGCTGCTGTGTGGAAGGCAGAGCCACTCCTTGTCCTCTCCAACTCACTTGACATTGCCACTATTCAATCCTCATTCACTAGGAGATCCACTGGTCTCCAAAGGGTCTACACTGGAGGAGAAGAAGGATATAAGAGAATTTCTATTTTCCATTATTTTAAACATTTTATGTTAAAATTTATATTTTATGTATGTTTTATTTATTTATCAGTGTTGTGCTACTGACATATATCATTTATAAATAAATAAACCTAAATGGCAACCACTGATCTAGACAATTGCAATTCCTTCTAGCTGATCTCCTTATCTCAATCCTTTTTTTTAGATTACACTCTGAATTATCTTTCAAAAACACACTTCTTATTGTTCACTGGCTTATCTGAAGCCATTCATTCACTTATTCATGCATTCATTCATTCATTCACTTGCTGAGCAGCTGCCATCTGTCAGCCATTGAATGAGGTGCTGGGCAGATGAAGATAGACAAGATACTGCCCTTGACCTTACAGAATTCAGGGCTCCAACTTGTGACCTCCTGCTCCCCTGTGTGGTGAAAAAGACTTTGTAATCTGGCCCCTTCCTACAGCCTAAACTCTCACCCCTCCACTCACATTTAGCCACATCAGGGTTCTTAGTGTTGCCCAAACAGTTTGCCATGTGCTTTTTATTTTTACATCCCACAAGCATGTACACTCTGTGAGGGCAGGGGCCCTTGTCTTTTTGTTCACTATTCAATCCCAAAAGCTTAGTATAACACCCAACATAGAGTGGACACTTAAATATTTATTGAATGCACGAATGCCTTGCATATGTTGATTCCTCTTCTTTGAGGTCTTTCTATCTGATGAATGTCTGTCCACCCTTTAAAAGTCACTTCCTCTGTGAAGCCTTGAAGCCTCCCTGCTCCCTGGCCCCTACATACATACCCTCCCATACACACTGAGCTCTTTTTCCTGGCTGCTCTGGTGAATATTCCTCCACATTAGCAATTGCCAGGGTGTCCTGCAACTGCTTGTTTATGTGTCAGTGTCTTCCACTAGTGTATATGCTCCTTCTGGGGTTGTCACTATATGTTTTTCATTTTTATATCCTGGTGCCTATCTCAGACTAAATGTTTAATAAGTTTCAGAAAGGAAAGGGAGATGGAAGAAGTGAAAGCTGATGTCCTTGTAGATCTTGCTGAGCAGAGAAACTGTGATGTATAAAGGGCTAGGTCAGGTCCTGGTGGTCTTCCCTTCAGTCACCCTCCTGTAAAGTATTGAATTGTGCCCCCTGGAAGAGATCTTGAAGTTCAAACCCCCAGTAACTCAGAATGTGACCTTATTTGGCACATTGTTGTTGTAGTTGTAATTAGTTAAGAGGAGGTCATGCTGGAGAAAGTGTGCCTTTAATCTAATATGAGTGGTCAGTCCTTATAAGAAGACACTGGGGCACTGAGAGAATACCATGTGATGACAGAGGCGGAGACTGGAGTCATGCAACCAAGGAAAGTCAAGGATGGATGGTCACCACCAAAAGGAAGAGGCAAGAAAAGATTCTACCTGGAGTCTCAGAGGGAGCATGCCCTGCTAACACCTTGATTTTGGACTTCTAGCCTCTAGAACTGGGAGAGAATAAAATCTCTGTTGTTTAAAGTCATGCAGTTTGTGGTGCTTTGTTGTTATAGCAGCGTAGGAAACTGGAACATCTCCCTGACTTCAGCTGAGGCCACCAGCTCCTCCCTGCAGGCTCAGCATCACCCCTGCCTGGACAATTAAGTTACACCTGACTAAGGTCTGCCAGAGGCCCAGTGACACCCTCTGAGCCTTAGCAGTGCCAGCGTATCCTGGTTGTGGGCTGAATCTGATCTAGAGCCTTGTTCCCAAGGCCCACTTTGGTCTCTGGTCCTTGTCACAGAGTTTCCACCTCTTTCCTAGGATCCACTCTTTACCCTATGCCCCACTTCTAAGAACTGGCATCCCTCTGTTTTCTTGAGTGTCCCAACTGGATTCTCCACATTTGCCCTTCTCCTTTGCCCTTAACCTACTTTTTTCACACAATAATCAACATGATCTTTTAAAAACTGGAATAAGATTGTGTCACTTATTCTCAAAAAATATTTCGGTGGCTTCCTACTTCTCTTGGGACCCCATTTTCAGTCTTACCATGTGGTGTGACTATGATACTATGATAAGGTACTTCATGAGCTGGCTCCTGGCTGCCTCTCCTGCATTATCTTGTACCATGTTCTGTCTCATCTGTTCCATCTGCACATTTTCCTTCTTTCATGTCACTGAATGAGTCAAGCCTCACTTTCTACCTCAAGGCCTTTGTGCAAACTCTTTCTTTTGGTGAGATCAGTCTTCCTCTTGTACCCCTGTCCTGACCTCCAACCTCTAACCTCCACCCTCTAGCCTCTGCACATTCACATAGCCAACTCATCCTTTAGACGTCAACCTAAATGCTGCACCCTCAGCAATGCTTTCAACCCCACACACCCAGCCAGGGCTCATTTTTGTGCATTCTTAAAGCCCTCTGGACCTCTTTCCCTCAGCACTTATCATATGAGTAATTAAATAATCATTTCTGTGATTATTTAATTAATTTTTTTTTTTTTTGAGGCAGAGTTTCGTGCTTGTTGCCCAGGCTGGAGTGCAATGGCGTGATCTCAGCTCACTGCAATCTCCGCCTCTCAGGTTCAAGCAATTCTCCTGCCTCAGCTTCCCGAGTAGCTGGGGCTATAGGTGTGCGCCACCATCCCTGGCTAATTTTTTAAATATTTTTAGTAGAGATGGGGTTTCACCATGTTGGCCAGGCTGGTCTTGAACTCCTGACCTCAGATGATCCACCCACCTTGGCCTCCCAAACTGCTGGTATTATAGGCATGAGCCACCACGCCCAGCCTGCAATTATTTAATCTGTCTTCCTTGATAGATTATAAGCTTCATGAGGGTAGAAACTATGTTTATTTTTTTCATTGCTGTTTCCCCAGCCCTCAAAACAATGCCTGATACCTAGTGACTGTTGAGAAAATATTTGTTGGATAAATGAATGAGGTTGAGACCTTGTCTTGGTAACCTGCTTAGTATCCCAGTCCTTCTAGAGATGTTGTCCTACTTCACTCTCAACACTCCCTCACCTTGAGTAGGAGAAAGATCCCCTATTTCCACCTTAGTGCAGGGGCCATGCTAGTTACTCTCAGACTTCCCTCACACTACCTGCTTCTGGCTGCTCCTGTATCTGTTTCTGTTATGTCCCCTGCCAGGACATATTCATCGTTCCATCTTGGAAGCTCTAGTGCCAAGGCCAGGGCTCCTTGATGCCGTGTTATACCTGTGGGACTAGAAACATTTCTCTCTGCACTTGCTTTGGGATCTCCACTTTAGTTCCAGGTCCCACCCCTCCTGGTCTGCCCCATCCAAATTGTGTCAGGGTCAAGTGTCTGCAGACACAACAACAAGATTCGAGAAGCCAGTGATGGGATCTTCAGGGATCGACTGTTCAGGCAGTGCTACTGTATGCTGTGTTTACTTAGAAAATACTACATGTGCTTCAGTTCAGGCTAAATAAACACAACATGAGGGCAGAAACCTTCATGGCATTTACCACTAAGATAAGTAATTATTTTATTACTGCTAGAAACTATTGATTTATGAATAGAAAGGAAGTCCAAATCACATTAAAATAAAGGGAATGAGCAGGAAGAAAGGAATAAAACATAGGAAGAAAACAGTACAAAAGGGAAGGAGAAAACCTGAGAATCCCTTTACATTGGGTATTGTGTTTACTGGAAGAGAAACTAATTTTATCTGTATCACTCAATAAGTATCACACACAGTGGAAGCAAAATAACATTAGTGTTTACACTTCCTGAGGCAGCTGGGGACAATAGCCACAATCCTGCACTGACTTGAGATAAGCATCGAGCAGGTCGCACAGCACAATTTCATTTCCCAAGCCCCCCGTGGTGCTAGATGGGGAAGGCTATGCTATTTCCCTAAAATGTTTGAAGCACAATTGATTACGTCTTACATAAGCCCTCAGGCTGGCACTGGGAGCTTTATAGGAAAGTGTGCGTCTGAGACTTTGTGCCTCTCCATTAACAAAGGACTGGTAGTGGTAGTAACTCCTTTGGTCTTGGGCAAGTCACAGAAATTCTTTGAGCCTCAGTTTCTTTGTTTGCATTTGTAATTCAAAAGTATCTTCATGGCTGTTTCCAGATTTCCTCCTGTTTTTGTCTTTGGAAACCCCTTGATAACTGCCTAGGACAAGAGATGAGTATCTGATAAGGAACTTGAGATCTGGTAAAAAGATGCTAGCCAGTTCTTCCATAGAAATGAATATGAGTTTGGGGGATGGGAAGAGACTAAGATAAAGAGAAGACAAGGGAGAGAGGAGAGAGTGAATGGCCTGCTAAGATGTGTAAGGAGATCTACCCATTAGAATAGGGAGGTCCGATGTTCAGTTTTAAGGGGTTTCTATTATACTTTCATGTGAGAGACCCACTTCTCCGTATCTCCAAGTCTTCAACACAGTATGCTTTACATACACAGTCCATGTGTGTACATGTGTGTGTCTGTATGTAGATTGAAGAATAAGAATGAGTTCTAAAGCTGGGTTAATTCTAGGGCAAGTCTATAGAAACAACTATGAGTCAAAGTGGAGACCAAGAGTTGAGAAGTTACATGAAGTCAGAGTCAAGGGAGACTATGAGGACATAAGCCCCCTGAAACTGACAGAAATCTTGAAAAGGAAATTGGATTTCCTAGCGACATGGGATGAGAATTTAAGTCAGTCTAAATCTTTCTCAAGGAGAAGGAAAACCTGAGCACACCTGGGTAACATATAAAATGAGAAAAATAAGGATGACACAAGAGCAGAAATCTTTGTGGACACCACCTTTGGAATGAGTAATTACTTTTATTACTGCTAGAAACTGCCTGCCCTCATTACCTTATATGGTTGTCATGAGTTGAGAAGAATAATGCATGTGAAAAGATTATCGATGTCAGATATTGTTATTACTATTTTAGGGGACTTAAAGCCTTCTCTGCTTGTGTCCCAGACTTTATCACCCAATTTCCAATCTGGAAAGCATTACACAAAGGTTATGTTTTTTAATTCTTGTTTGTTGGAGATCAAGGGCCACCCCATGGGACAGCATCTTCCTGAGCATGCTATGGTAATAGCTAAAATAAATGCAAAGCTGAGCAATTTGGCAGCGGTCTAGAGAGACTGAGCAATTTCCTGCTTGAAAAGAAGAAATTAAAATACTACATTAAACTTATGAAAAAAATGAGTGACCAATGAGAGGCAATTCAGCTCCTTTTCTGGATGAGAGAGAGTGATGGGTCCTGAAAAGGGGATTCTAAAGAAGTTCTCAAGGTAAGGAGTAGAAGCGAAAGCCAAAGTGATCTTCTCTGTTTCTTATTTATTTATTTATTTATTTTAGAGACAGGGTGTTACTCTACCACCCAGGCCGGAGTGCAGTGGTGTGATCATAGCTCACTGCAGCCTCAACCTCCTGGGCTCAAAGGATCCTCCCACCTGAGCCTTCTGAGTAGCTGGGACTATGGGCGTGTATTACCAGGCACAGCTAATTTTTAAAAAATTTTTTTGTAGAGACAAGGTGTTGTGATATTGCCCAGGCTGGTCTTGAACTCTTGAGTTCAAGTGATCCTCCTGCTTTGGCCTTCCAAAGTGCTTGAGTTACAGGCTTGAGCCACAGCACTCGGGCTTCTGTATTTGATCTAAGGTTTACAGGGATGTAGAAACAATTGAGCAGAATGTGTAAAGGTGAAGACATCTGAGCAGAAATGGTAAAACCAAAAAACAGACTTGGAAGTTAGTGTGATGAGCTACGTGTCAAACAACAAGAAAACCACTCCCAGGCACATTAGATGAGGGCAGTGACCCCCAACACCCCACAGGTGGAAGCCACTGTCACCATGGAACTGGCAGGCTTTGTCCAGAAGATTAGATGATTTCTAAGATGTAAAATGGTAAACTTTCCAGGCATCAATCTGGGGAAATTGTAGGGCTCTCCTCGTTTGTTTCCTCTCTTTCAGGAAAGCCTATTCTTTACTTCCTGTTGTCCAGTGTCTGAAATCTCGTTTCATAAAGTTTGTTCAGTTTTTAAATTATTTAAGGAGGGAAAGAAACTTAGGCTATTTTTACTCCATCTTGGTTGAAAGTGAAAGTAGACATAAAATAGCTTAAGGTGAAATCGCTTAAAGATCTGACTTTTATGGAGCCTCAGATTAAAAAAATAATGCCATGTTCATGAAATCCTAGAACATGAAAACCCTAGAGTATCTAGGGAGCAAGAGGACAATCTCAACATGCCTAACATCTGCACAATTTGTTCCATTCTGCCTCAGATAGAAGCACATGCTGGGCCCTGCTGAAAGCTTTACTAGAGTAAGACAGAGGAGCCCCCAGTCATCACTGGATTCTGAGGCTCTGAGTTTACCCTTCATTTCAGTGAACCCACCTGCCCCACCCAGGGCCCTGGTCACAGTAGATTTGCCTGGTTTCCTTGAAGACTATTTCTACCCACATTTCAAGGGAAACAGGCCTGAGCCCCATGGGGCCTCCTAACACCTCGACATTAAAATTCAAGACTGAGACATGAAGCCATCCTCCCAGGGCTTCAATTCTGGCTGGCCATAGGAGATGATGAGGAAGTAGCACGGAGTGAGTTTAAAACACAATTAACTCTGTAGCAGCAGATTTATGATAAATTACTTTCTTCCCTTACAGAAATTCAGATTTTCTGGGTTGGAGGGACCTGTTGAAATAAGGAGTAAGAGCTGGGCAGCTTCCTGTGCTGTAGGGGAACTGATGGCCTGGATGGTTGAGCATCCCTGATGACTGCCGTCTGGGAAAAGATCTTGAAATAGAATTCTCAGGAGGCTAAGCCTCTCCCCGAGGCTTAGAATCTTTGTTTCAGAGAGTCTGGCCAAATGGCCTAGAAGATTCTTTTCTAGTACTCCTTGGAAGTCAATATCATTTCCCTTCCAGTTTCTTTTTATTGAATCAGAGAATAGAATTGAATAGAAACCAATACCAAGGAGGTGCAGTCAGGGTGGCCCTGAGAAGGGAAGCTCCCGCCTCCTTGAGTGACCATGAAGCCTTTTTTATTAGGGCAAACTGTGATGGTTCCTATAATGATGATAGATTACTGTAGTGATGACAGACACCAGGTGTCATTTCTGTGCACAATACATAGCAGGCCCTGTTGATTACAGGGTATGAGCACACGTGTGTTCAATGCTTCTGAATCAGCAGCAGTGCCCAACATAGGTCAGGACACACAATAGGTATATAGCAAATGCTCACTGAATGAACAAGCCAGAGAGTTCCATAGTTGTCATGGACTTGGACAGGGCCATGTTTATTGAGCTCTTCCCAGGTGCATGGCAGCAACAATGTGTCATACAAAACTCAAAACACCTCACCTGCCACAAGGAGTTTTCCATTCTGGGAGTAAAAACTGTAGTACAAAGTTGTCATCTCTACAAAAGCAGTGTCTCACAAGTCCCTGGAGAAAGAGATCATTTTATCTTTTTGCTTAAACAGTAGCCCTCTGCGGCACTATCTGTCTGTTTTCTAATTAGCCTGTTCTGAAACCCTTCCTATGTTTAGGATATTTTCTGCATTGTAAATCTCACCTCCTTAAAAGGAAAGCCAGATATTTGCTTTCCCACTTCCTTGCAGCTAGAGCATATTTACCAGAACCAAGTTTTGCCAATCAGACCCACTGATGGAAGACTTCAATTAGGGAAAGAACAGAGTGAGGAAGCAAGGGCTGTAACCATTTTCTGATGAGGATAACTATGGGGCACTTGGTTGTTAGGGGTAACAGAGGCAGAGTTTTGGGCTTCCAGGGCCCAGTATCAGGGCTGGGGTCTCCGTTGGAGCCAACCACAGTTGGTCCAAGTGTTTTCCCTGATCATGTTACCTCCAAGCCTGGCTTTCTGACCCTCCTGGAGGTTTTCTGAGCTACCCAATATCTTTTAATAAATTCTTTTTCTGCTTAAGGTAAATGGAGGGGTTCTGCTATGTGTAACTGAGAACCTGATAGATAACTCCTCTCGGTTGTTGGTTGTTAAAGGCCAGTGCTTCCTGTTTCGGTGAATGCGAATTAAACTCATTTGTTCTGTGATTCAAGGTACAACTTTCTAAGAGTTGCTAGGTCAGAATGAGCAAGCAGGTCCCAAATTACCCTTGAAGGAGTGAGTAGAAATCTCACTTCTGAAAGCTTCCTTACAGTTTCTGCATTCTAAATGTACTTAGAATGAATCACATTAGTTTGCTTCTGTGCCTGTATCATCCAGTTTTGGTAAGTACACCTGGATACCCAAGCCAGGGATGTGCAGTCATCCCAGACTCTTCCTCTCTCTCACCTCCCAGTCACAAGCTTCTAGAATTTCATTTCATTACTATTGTTTAAGTCATTGCTCTTTTGCACATCCCGACAGCTCCTGCCCCGGCTTAGACCTCCATTCATGGTATGTGTCTCCCCATTCAGCTCCCTGCCTCTAGCCTCTTCACATTTCAGGTCATCTTCCATGCCACTCAATTTAGTTAGGTCACTCTCCCTTCTAGGAGGAGACGAGCTTTCGAGCTTCTTTGTGATCTTTCCCCAGACAACTCTTTTAAACTCACTTCCTGCTACTTTCTCATCATCTCCTATGTCCAGCCACCCACCAGTCTCCAAACACCAGGTTCTCATTGCAGCATCTTAAGAGTGGACTGCTCTTTCTTCTTGAAATGTCCTTTATCAAATCTTGCATTTAGCATACTCCTACTCATCCTTCAAGATTTTGCGAGAATGCCACCAACTCTGGGAGACAGATTCTGCCATTTCCAGCAAAGTGAAGTGCTTTTGTTCCCTTCCTTTGCTCCCAAGGCACCATTCCCCATTCTTGTAGTATATCACTTACCACTTCAGTGTAGTTATTGACTGAAGCATGTATCTTTCCATTAGACGGTGAGGATGTGAGAGGTAGAGCTGGAGTCCTCTTCATCTATGAATCTCCAGGGCTGAGGATGGTGCCTGACACTTAGTAGGTACTCAGCTGATGCTTATGAAATTAATTAATTAATCAATCAATGACAAAAGCAATTTCAGGAAAGAACCTTGAAACTAATCTAAAACTTTGGGAACCTGCACTTCCAAATAGAGGCTGTTATTAAAGTAATAAGATTCTATTCACTCCAACCATACATGTCTTCTCTTCACTGGGCCAAAGGCACCCTCACCCCACAGGGGAATTTTTCTTCACAGGCAGCTTAAAGGCAGACCCAGAAAAAGAAATTACATGTACCTGCTAATTTACAAACACCTAGATATCTGGAATAGTAATTAACACAGAGCTCACTAATAGTTAGGGAGTAATTAATAGTTAAACATTGGCATTTAACAAAATGATGTTTTCCCCCTTTCTACCCAAGCAATGAGTTTAAGTTGAAAATTCTCAAAATGGCTTGAAATGGGAGGAAATCATTCCAGACACCACGTGTATTTAAAAGGCAGTGCCACTTGTGGGCGTCCTTCATTGCCATCATTAACCACAATGGTAACAGCAAGCATTTACTGAACCCCCGCCAGCTGAGGCAGAGGTGCAGAATTGAAGACAGGGCCACTTTCACAAACGTCTCTCACACAAAAACAAATTATGCCTGCAAATTAAATAAATTTGAAGGGAGACAGGTGATAATTCACAATCCAAAAAGACCCTCTGCTATACCAAATGATCTCCCACAGGGCTCTTTTGAATAGGAAACTCCGTGAGAGCACTTAAAATATCATTGAGTTTATAAGGAATCGATTAAGAACTAATTCTTTTAGAAACTAATCTATTGCACAGTGGGGGTGTAGCTCCCTTTAGAATTGCAGCTCTAATTTTTGCCTTGTCAGCAACCTTCACACAGCAACACTGTGCAAAGGAAAGTATATGCACAGAGTCTAGACCCTGGGCTTGAGTCTGGCCTTTGGCCGTGCTGACTAATCATAGGCAAGCTAGCCTCAGTGTTTTCATCTGAAACTGGGACAAACAATCTTGGAGCAAGAGGTGAAAAAGAGACTGAATGTGAAGGGGCCCATGACATAGGTGGTTGTTCATTCATTAGCTTGCTAGGACTAGCATAATAATTTACCACAAATTGAATTACTTAAACAACAGAAATTTATTGCCTCACATTACTGGAAGTTAGAGATATGGGATCAAGGTGTTGGTGGGAGTGGTTCCTTCTGAGTGCTGTTCCACATCTCTCCCCTAGCTTCTGGTGGCTTGCTGGCGATCTTTGGTTTTCTTGGCTTCTGTTGTGTCACCCCAATCTTTGCCTATATCATCATATAGAGTTCTCCCTGTGTCCACATCCAGTATGACCCCATCTCAACAAATCTGTAATGCCCCGATTTCCAAGTAAGTTCACATTCTGAAGTACTGGGGGTTGACACTTTAACATACTAATTTTAGTGGGGCACCCAATTCACACCATAACAACTCATTATTGTTCTCAAGTCACTGAAATAACAGACAAACTGTGTTTTTCTCTGTTAGTATTTTGCTTTTCTTGGCTAGATGTTGCCAAGTGAAAGGTATTTTTATAGAAACAATAGCAAGCCACAAAGAGAAGCGCTTGGACACAGAAATTCAAGGCAAAAGGGACATTTTAGCAGAGAACAGATTGGGTTACAACTTGGGCAGCAAATCCAGTAGCAGTTTCATTTATTCCTGCCATCCTTTTCGGGAAAGGGAGTGTATTCAGCATATTCATCAGCGTTTTGGTCACATCCTCCTTACCACATTGAGGAGTACGAGGGAGGCCTGGCATTCTTCTTGTCATGACTCACTTTTTTGCAGGAAGATTTCTCACACACTGGAATAATCCTTCTGTCAGGTAGAGACAGCCCTCTGCCTCCAGAGTTCTGCCAAACCAGTTACAGAAACAATGAATCGGTCATTTCTTTCTAAGCATGGGTTTTATTATTCTCCCAAAAAAGTAAATTGATGCCACTGTCCTATAGATTCTATTACTGTTGAGTTGCTGGAGATTTGGAGGTCAGAGGCTGGAAGAAATAACTTTGGAGGCTTTAAAGTCTGTGACATACTTGTTTTGTGTTCTGGCCTGCACAGGGATCCTGAGTTATTTGGGTAGATTGTCGTAACGGCCCCATTTGTTCCCATCTTCCTGCATTCATGCATTTGATAATGATCTCCCCCACTGCCTTTTGGTACAGCCAGGTGTCTTGCTTTTGTCAAAGGGAGTAGCTTGAAAAGAACTTGTGCTTTAGGGTTTATCCTTCTGCTGCTCTTGCAGCCTCTGCCTCTGCCACTGCTTGATCAAGCTCAAGCTAGCCTGCTGGAGGAAGAGACACCACATGGAATGGAGACAAGCTGTCCCAGCTGAACCATATTAGATTAACCAGCCAACTCTGCAGCTGATGACAGATGTATGTGGGAATCCAGCTTATATTGGCTGAGCCTGTCCCAGGCTGGCAGAATTGCCCTGCTGAGCCAAGCCCGAATTGCAGATTCTCATATTTGTGAGCTAAAATAATGTTTGTTTGTTTGTTTGTTTTGGGTTGTAAGAGACTTGGTTTCAGGTTGGTTTGTTATATAGTAAAACCTTACTAAACACAGATATTTCCCCAAAGGTTTTTCTAGAGTCTAGTACCACTGGTGAGATCATGTGTTTTGGGATTTTAGGAACAGTTTTCTATAAAGCTGGGTGAAATTAATAGATAATAGATCCTAGGCTAGGAGGTGGGACACCAATCATGCTCCCCATCCTTTGGGAGCACAGGCTTTGGAGTCAACTGACTTCAAATCATGGCACCGTGTCAAGGTGGGGTAACAGGTATAATAAGCAACATAAAAATCTCTGTGCTTAACACAATAAAGATGTATTCCTTTTCCATGTCAAGGTCCAGTTATATATATTTGGTGTCTTATACATGTACAATCTGCTGCGGAGTTGGCTGGGGGCTGGTTAATATAAGAAAGCTCAGTTGGGGTGTCTTGTCTCTGCTCTATGTGGTATCTTATCCTCCAGAAGACTAGCTTGAGCTTGATCATACTTATATATGTATATCGCTATGCAGAGATTCAGGGACTGTGATAATTAATTTTGTGTGTCAACTTGACTAGATCACAGGATGCCCAGATCTCTGATTAAACATTACTTCTGGCTGTTTCTTTCAGGCTGTTTCCTAAACAGGTTAGCATTTGAATCTTTTTACTATGTAAGAAGATCACCCTGGCCAGGCGTAGTGGCTCATGCCTGTAATCCCAACACTTTGGGAGGCCAAGACTAGCCACTTAATTGAGCTCAGGAGTTCAGGACCAATCTGAGCAGCATGGCAAAACCCTGGCTCTACAAAAAATACAAAAATTAACTGGCATGGTGGTCTGCACCTGTAGTCCCAGCTACTTGGGAGGCTAGGTGGGAGGATCACTTGAGTCTAGGAGGTGGAGGTTGCAGTGAGCCATGATTGTGCCTCTGCACTCCAGCCTTGGTGACAGAGTGAGACCCTGTCTCAAAAACAAACAAATGAAAAACCCCAGAAGATAGCCCTTCCCAATGTAGGTGGGCCTCATATAATCCTTTCAGGGCTAGAATAGAATAATAAGGTAGAGGAAGGGAGGATTTGATGGCTTTCTCCCTGAAGGCTTGAGCTGGGACATCAATATTCTTTTGCCCTCAACTCTGTGGCTCTTAGGCCTTCAAATCTACCCAGAGGAAAACAAGTCATTATATGAGATATTTCCACACGCATGTTTATAGCAGCACAATTTGCAATTGCAAAATCATGGAACCAACCCAAATGCCCATCAATCAAATGTATCTATATCTATCTATATATATATATATGTTTCTTTATCCACTATATATATATATATATATATATATATATATGGATATACATATATATGGATATACATATATCCATATATATATATGTGGATATACATATATCCATATATATATGTGGATATATGTATATCCATATATATATAGTGGATATACATATATATATATGATGGAATACTACTCAGCCATAAAAAGGAATCAATTAATGGCATTCTCAGTGACCTGGATGAGACTGGAGACTATTATTCTAAGTGAAGTAACTCAGGAATGGAAAACCAAACATCATATGTTCTCACTGACATGTGGGAGCTAAGCTGTGAGGACGCAAAGGCATAAGAATGATACAATGGACTTTGGGGACTTGGGGGGAAGGGTGGGAGGGGGGCGAGGGATAAAAGACTACAAATAGGGTGCAGTGTATACTGCTCGGGTGATGGGTGCACCCAAATCTCACAAATCACCGCTAAAGAACTTACTCTTGTAACCAAACACCACCTGTACCCCAATAACTTATGGAAAAATAAAAAATAGTGTTTTTTAAAAAAGATAGTTCTGTTCAGTTGTCTTCTTGTCCAAATGCATAAGTCCAACTCTGGGTGGATTAATTATTCCCACACACAACTCCTTTTCCAAATGTCTACATTCTTACATTTTTATGTTAGTGGTACCGTTATTCTCCCAGTCTCAGTAATCTTCAGCCCTTTCTCTTTTATTTTCTGTAGTTATTCAAGTTCTTTTCTTTTCTATCTGCCCTGGTTTGGACTCAGGTCAGCTTGCATCACACTCCCTATAACCCATCTGTGCTCCGCTGCCAAATGAACCTTCCCGAACACTCCCTTCATCGTGTTATGGCTCCCCTGAGAATCTGCAACGGCTTTCTGCTGCTATTGCATCATGACAGCCTGTCTTAAGGCCAGAGAAGGCTAGAGCCAATGATATGGAAGCTCCCAGCTTCCAACTAAAGATTTTTTTCTCAGATCTATGTCTAAGCCTCGTTGTTCAGGAGAAAACATGTAAATGGGGCAAAAGAAACACCATTTTTCCTCCAAACCCGAGAGGGCTGAGCTGACCAATTTAGGGGCCCAACAGACATTTCTTGAATAGAGAAAATAACTTTTGGATAGTGTATGAAAATATAACTTCCTTAAATGATATAATTTGCCCATATTCATTCATTGATGCCACTTCAGTTATCTGTAGCTACATTAGTAAACTATCCTAAAATTTAGTGGCTAAACACAACTATCTTATTTTATAGTTCTGTGAGTTGATTGGGCTCAGCTGGGCAGTTCTTTTGCTGGTCTCTCTCGGGTTCTTTTAGGCAGGGATAGTCAGAAGGAAGCTTGGCTGGGATGCTGGGACAGTGGGGCCTCTTTCTCTCTTCCTGTAGGCTTAAAACCTGTGTCTCCCCATGTGGCCTCTCCATGTCGTCTTTCAATGTGGTCTTTCCAGAAGGGCAGCCAGACTTCTTATGTGGAGGCGCAGGGTCTCCAAAAATGTAAACGTGGAAGCTTCCAGGCTTATAACACATAAGCCTCTAATTGGCACCATGTCAGTTCTTCGATATTTTGTTAATGAAATCAAGTCTCAGGGAAGCCCAACTTTAATGAATTCACAATAAAAGTGTGAACATGGAGAGGTGTGGCTCATTGGGAGCCGTCTTTGGAGACAAGCTACTGCCCGTGGCTGTTCATGATTCATGACCTTCCTATATAAAAAATACACTCACCCTTGCAAATCTCATTCCAATATGGTATCAGCTTGAAGTCCAGGATATTGTGCACTAAATCATGTCCCAGAATGGGGCTTCTGGGTTGAAGTTCCTTATGTGCATTTTCTCAGTTGCAAGGACCAAGGAAAGAAAAGGACAAGTATCTATATCTCACTCACTAACATTTAGTTAGTTGAAAATGAGACAAGAAAATGACAATTGACTTTCCTGTTCAAAAAGAGGGGAAAAAAGGAGAGATGATCAGTCACTGATTCATAGCAATTCTGAAATCCAGCCTGACACATGTCCCAATTTTTCTGACTTGAGGCAAGGGATATTCCTGATGAAGGCTCACTTTTGTTCTTTAGAAGTGGTTCTGCTCAGCTCTTGGTCTCACCCTCTGGGATTCGAGCTCTGCCTCTGAGTCATACTTCCTTTGTCATAGAAATGGCACACATTTGTAGCTGCATATCTGTAATCCTGCTTTCTGCCCTGTGGGAAGTTGGGGCCCAAAGCAAGAGAAAATTGTGGTGGCTCACCTCAAACATGCCTCAGTGAACCCTACCTCCTGGTACTCATGCCCTCCTGTCCCTCCCTCACCCACTGAGTCTGGGCTGGCCCTGTGGCCTGCGTTAATCAATGGAAGATGGCAGAAGGAACACAGCCAGCTCTGGGCAAAAGGCTTAAGAAGGCCTGACAGTCCTTGATTCTGTACTTTTGGGATTCCTAAGAATGTAAGAAGTCTATCTACCCTACAGGAAAGACCACACAGAGAGTCCACATAGAGGAAGAGAGGCCTGAGAATACACAAAGAGGGAGAGAGCCAAGTCATGCCAGCATTTCAGGTGAGCTTCCAGAAGCTCCATGCTATCTGAGTTTCCATTTCATGGAAAGTACATGTGACAACCCAAGTAAGACTACAGAAGAACTTCCCATGAAGCCTAGCCAACCTATGGAACTGTGAGAGATAAGAACATGAATGTCTTTTTCAGTCATTAGATTGGGGTGGTTTTCTTTGCAGCAATAGACAATCAAAACATATGTATTCACTCACTGAAAGTTATTTAACTATCCATTGGTGCCTGATATCCATCTGTGTCTGATATTGTGTCAGGCCAAATAGATGCAAAGCTAAATAAAGCATGGATTCTAAACTCTATCTTGTTTATATATGTTTGTTGGTGAAAAATCTTTGTAAATAGAACTATTTTAATGGCAAAATATTTATGTTTAAAATATACCTGTAGTGAATCCTTTCATAAAAGAAATAACTACTCTGAGATGTGTCATATTTTTCATTTTCTTCAGGTTAGACTTTTTAAATAGTGAAGTATTCCTGAGGTTTTAAAAATGTAATTTAATTCAACAAATATTTTCTGAGTACTTATTATGTACTTCTTTTATATAATTTAAAAATCTATGTACTCAAGTGAGATTGGGTTGAAATTCAGGTACTGTTTTCCATCTGACTTCTATTAGCTCACATGGGGTTTGTTGTCCTAAGTTAGTTGGGGATCCTGTTTTTGTCTATTAGCGTATATTCTTGTAACTATTATGCATCCCCTGACTGTTTTCTTATTACTTCAGCAAGAATTACACTCAGTTGTTCAGTTTTTAAATGACCTAATTAGCAGCACTATTTCACATTCTAATTCTGTCTTCAGTTGGACTCCCTTCCCATCACCCTCTCTTCCTCTCTGAGTGTTACTCAACATCCTGCTAATGAGTTGACGTTCCACCCTTGGCCCTCCATGAATTACTGTCCAGGCATTTGCAGACCTTCTTGCCTTAATTATTGGAGGAAAAAAAAATCTCTTCTTGGTTTTTCCTTGCTGGACTCTAATGGCTTTGAGCTTCCAGTCAACTTATGGCTCATAGATCTTTGTTTTCACAAAAACAGAGACCATAAAGCAGAGAGGAGCCCTGCATATCATATAATTTTATAGATGAGCACACTTTGGACCAGGGAGCCAAGGGACTTGCTCACAGAATCACTGTTGCTAAGGGCAGAGCCAGGACCAGAACCCAGAAGTCCTGGCTTCACTAATGCAATGAATGCACTGTGAAACCTCATCACACTGATATAAACACACCCATTGATAATTGATTAATCAGCTTTTATTTATAATTATTGATGGACTTTAATTAAGCCGCTGCTTTATTTTCAGTCTTAGGCTAAAACTGGGGGAAAATAAGAGAAAAAAAGAGAAGCATGGTGGATTCAGAAATTGTAAATTATGTAGCAGTAGGTCATAGTGTTTTTAGGGTTCAGAATTTTGGTGAACACTCTTGCACCTCATATTAATTTATTCAATAAATATTTATTGAGCACCCACTATATGCATACATATAAGCATGCATGCACACATAAACCCAACACACATTTTGCCTAGAAATGTGTGAAATAGTGTACAATATCCTCATAAATTTCTTTATAATACATACAATTACAAGTTTCATGCCTGTCGCAATTAGTTGCTTCTTTGGGAAAATGGACAATGTGATTCATGGATATTTTCTCTTTCCAATAGTTTGCATGTTCCCAGTTCTTAGAATTATCTGATCATTATATTTCATAATAAGGGATCTCAAATTCAAATGTGTTCCCAGGCCATGCAATCAGTATGAATAAGTGAAGCAGGCTGGGTGTTACACAGGTAGAGGAAGGGAGACTATAGCAGCCTTGAGACCACAAATCCTGTTTAAAGGGGGCAGTTGCTATGTCAGATGGTTGTGGTCACGTGGAAATTCAAGGGCCAGTATTTCTAAAACTTCTGAATTTTCAAGAGATGCTGGAAATCTTTATTTTTGTGCAAAATCTCCTGATTTTTAAAATGTTGGTGATCAACTAAAAAATGTAAAACCACTGTGTGGGCCTAAACATGTTTACTAGACTCAACTCCTGGGCAGTTTGCCCCACCACCCTGGTGTGTGCCTTCTTCATGGTCAGGGATAATGGCATCCAAACTCCTCAGCCACGGGATTTTCTCATTTTCTAAGAATTCTGTAAGTAAGAGCCTTGAGTGCAGTGGCTTTTACTAACTGACCTCTATGATGTGGTCAAACAATCACCCAATTATTTGCTTGGTCAGCCTCCAGTTGATATCATGAGAAAATAAAAATCCCTTACTAGACTAAATGGGGAAACAGTAGTTGCTTTTAAGATGATCCAAAAGGGATTGCCTTTGCCTACTTTTTATTAGTTAGAAATGTATTAATTATTCTAGAAATTAAAATATAGGCCTGCATGCAGTGGCTTACACCTGTAATCCCAGCACTTTGGGAGGCCGAGGTAGGCAGATCACTTGAGTTCAGGAGTTCAAGACCAGCCTGGGTAACATGGCAAAACTCCATCTCTACAAAAATATATACAAAAATTAGCTGGGTGTGTTGGTGCTCACCTGTAGTCCCAGCTACTTGGGAGGCTGAGGTGGCAGGATCACTTGAACCTGGGAGGCAGAGGTTGCAATAGTGTTGATCTTGCCACTGCACTCCAGCCAGGGTGACAGAGCGAGACCCTGTCTCAAATATGTGTATATGTATATATATATTTGATTACTTGAACCTGGGAGGCAGAGGTTGCAATAGTGTTGATCTTGCCACTGCACTCCAGCCAGGGTGACAGAGCAAGACCCTGTCTCAAATATATATATATAAAAATTATATAATATATATACACACATACATATATATGTGTGTATATATATATATACACACACACACATATATATATACACATATGATACATAGTATTGGCAGTGCCATCTGATGAGTGTGTTAGATGCCCATTCTTATATGGGTCATGCTAACACATCTATAC
Organism: Pongo abelii; assembly: GCF_028885655.2. NCBI lineage: Eukaryota > Metazoa > Chordata > Mammalia > Primates > Hominidae > Pongo > Pongo abelii. The sequence continues at coordinate 83,991,544 of NC_071985.2, read as the reverse complement.
ATGTGTTTCTTCAAACCCCAAAATATTTATTCGACCCCCAAATAAGTGTCTGGTATCGGCTCAAACTATTCAGTTCAAGGTCCTTAAAAGTCTCTTCACCTTCAAATTAAATTTTCTATTCTCATTACTTGTTTATTTCATTTGCTTATTTGTCAAATACTTAGTGAGCAGCTTCTGGGTATCAGATACAGTTTTAAACACTAACAATATCACAGTGAATCACAGAGACATAGCCTATTCTCTCATAAAGCTTACACCTACTGAGGCAGCTGGGAAGAAAATAGTCAAGTAAAGAAATGAATAAAAAACATAGTTTCAAATAGTGATCGCTGTTATGAAGAAAGTAAAATGGGGAAATGCGATAACATGATTAAGGGAAGGCTATTCTGTAGAGTTATTGGAGTGGGAACCTGAATAGTGTGAAGTGGGCAGCAATGCAAAGGGTTCCAGTCAGGGAACAGACCTGGGGCCAAAGCCTCAAGGCAGAGATGGGTTTGAAGTGTTCAAAGATCAAAAAGAAAACTTGTGTGGCTGGACTTCGTAGCCTGACTTCTCTCCAGCATTTGGCACTGTTTACAGCCCTGGTCTTGGCACAGCACTTGCCTGCTTTCTGCTCCTCAAAATCCGTTTCTTTGTCTGGTTCTCTCCAAGGTCCTGAATATAGCTGTGCTTCCTTATGAAACTTACAATTTCAGCTAAATTTTAGATGCATAGAAGGGGCAAGGCTTACTACCTTCTTCTTAAAACTTAAGGCTTTCTTCTCTCTGGAACCCAGACACATTTTGTAATAGTCCAGAAAGATGATGTTCTGAACTACAGTGATAGCGGGGCTAGAATCATTGGTACCTGATAGCCTATTAGGCATATGTGTGTAGGTGTGGATGTGTGTTGTGGGAGTGTGGGGAATATTCAGGGTGGATGTTTCCAGAGCATCAAACTTGAATAACTGGGTAGTTAGGGATGCCACTCATTGAGATTCGGAAAGCAAGAGAAGAAGCAGGTTTCATTTAGTTGCAGAGCAGGGTGGGTGGGGACACATAATGGAAGGTCAGACAGAATGAAGAGTGTTAAAAAGAAGTTCCTGAATCTGAAGCTATGACTCTAGGAAATGGGCTCTTACTGCCATCTCATATTGGAATTCCAAATTAGGGTTGACATAATGAGAATATGGTTCTATAATGCTACTGGACTCTATTATTCTTCTGTGTTAGAATAAAAAAATTGTATAGATTGGTCTAGAAACTTACTCAGCAATAAGAGAATTGCTTCTTAAAATCAGAATGCTACGAATGTTAAACATTTAAAAAGTTAAAAGTTGAGGCAATTCCCTGAGAAATTCAGGCCAGAGTTGTTTGGTGTCATTTCAATTTTCTTTCTACCCAACTAAGTAGATTTTATTAGCATAATCATTGGTTTTGAGAATTAGAGCACAGGTGGTAGACATGGCCATCATTATATCCTGGATATTGTTCATGAATCATTATACAAAATTTATCAGGCACTTACTACCTGCCAGACGTCATGCTTGGTGTTAGGGATACAAAAATGAGTAAGGCACAGCCCTCGCCACAAAATTATCAACAAATCATACCTGTGCTGAACTTTCAAACCAGTGGTTCCTTTTCTTAACTGATATATACTGCTTTCTAAAATAGTTTGTTAATGTATTAAGAGTGGGTATGGCAGGAACAGAATTCTCACTCATTAGTGGGAGTTGAACCATGAGAACATGTAGACACAGGGAGGGGAACATCACACACCAGGGCCTGTCAGCGGGTTGGGGGCAAGGGGAAGCAGAGCATTAGGGCAAATACCTAATGCATGTAGGGCTTAAAACCTTGATGACTAGTTGATAGGTGCAGCAAACCACCATGGCACGTGTATACCTATGTAACAAACCTGCACGTTCTGCACATGTATCCCAGAACTTGAAGTAAAAAAAAAAAAAGATTATGTTTGGGCTAGGTGCACTACTTTACTCTGGGAGGCTGAAGCGGGTGAACCGCTTGAGTTCAGGAGTTTGAGACAAGCCTGGGCAATATGACGAAACCCCATCTCTACAAATAATACAAAAATTCGCTGGGCATGATGGCACTTGCTTGTAGTCCTAGCTACTTGGGAGGCTAAGGTGGGAGCATTACTTGAGCCCGGGAGGTGGAGGTTGCATTGAGCCAAGATCATGCCACGGCACTCCATCCTGGGCAAGAGAATGAGACCCTGTCTCAAACAAAACAAACCAAAAAGAATATGTGGGACCCACTTGTGTTTACTGTTTTGCCAACAGCCCTACAATTTCGAGAGACTGTAGGTCATTTTGAAAAGGGAAGAAGTCGGCCGGGCGCAGTGGCTCACTCCTGTAATCCCAGCACTTTGGGAGGCCGAGGCGGGTGGATCACGAGGTCAGGAGATCAAGACTATCCAGGCGAACACGGTGAAACCCCGTCTCTACTAAAAATACAAAAAAGTTAGCCGGGCGTGGTGGTGGGTGGCTGTAGTCCCAGCTACTCGGGAGGCTGAGGCAGGAGAATGGCGTGAACCCGGGAGGTGGAGCTTGCAGTGAGCCGAGATCGCGCCACTGCACTCCAGCCTGGGCGACAGAGCGGGACTCTGTCTCAGAAAAAAAAAAAAAAAAAAAAAAAAAGGAAAGAAAGAAAAGGGAAGAAGTCTAGTAGTGGTCAAAATCTGCTTCTGATTATTTTTTCTTTAAGAGTTAATTCCACTTGGGAATAGTTTGCTTGGTTGTACTTAGACTCTTCTCACTTGGAACTCCGATACAGTAGCTCAAGGGCCTATGTTCTGGCATTTTGATGGAATGGGTTTATTTTCTCAACGCTGGACACCAGTTGCTACTTGGGAAAGACAGCAGAGGATTGAATCTCTCCCCTTTAGGCTCCTGGTAGCTCTGTAGAAAATCTGGCCACTGAGCTGGCCCAGGCTCTGTCATTGCCCTCCGTAATGGGTGTGTGTATGTGTGTGAGAGCGGGGGGGAAAGAGAGAGAGAGAAAGAGAGAGAGAGAATGTGCTTTAATTTCCTTACTCTCAGATGGGGATAGTGTTCTCTGCCTTACTTGTTTCACAGGGTTGCTCTGAAAGTAAAATTATACAAAAGAGGAAAATAAATATGACTGTGCTTCGAAAAAATGACTTATGACAATTTAAGATATTATTAATTAGTGATACTAAATCAGTATTACTCTGCATTCCCCTGAGATAGTGTAATCTAGTGGTTAAGACTCTGTTTTGGCTCTTACTAATCATGTGATTGTGGGCAAGTCACTTAATTTATTTGAGCCTCAGTTTCTTTATTTGTGAAAGAAAGATAACTTTGCCTACTTCATACAGTTGCTGTGAAGTTTGAATAACTTATTACCAGTAAAGTGATTAACCTAGTGTCTAGCATATGGAAAGTGTTTACTTCATCAAGTGTTTGCTTTCCTTATTCCTGCCATGCCCAAGAGGACTTTACAGCTCTTTGCAAATGCTTTTGTATAGAAATGACCTCCTGTTCCTCTTATGACCCACTGAAAACCAAGAATATTTGCAAAATGGAGAGACAACATGGGCCCAAGGGAACAAAGAGTTGAAAGACCCAAATTTTAATTCTAGTACTTTGGCCAGTTGGCCAGGTGATCTTAGACAGACTCTTTGTTTATGGTGGTTAGCATGTCTGCAATATGCAGATGAGGGAGGTGAGGTCCTGATTCATCCCCCCATGCTAAAATAAATGCTCAAGTGTCTCCTACCTTTAAAAACCAACCAACCAAGCAACCAACCAACCAATCAACGAACCAGCCAACCAATACTCAATCAAACATTTCAATAAAATATTTTCTCTTTTTGGTCATAGTCAAGCTTCTTAAAAGTTGTCTACATTAATCTCATCACTTTTTCACCTGGGTTCACTTCCTAACAACAAATATAGCAGTCTAATTTGGCCTTTATTACTTTGTTACACCTACTCTGGTTAAAATCTTCTCTTCATTGACAAAACCAATGGACAACTTTCAAACTTCATCTTCCTTACCTTTTAGACAAGAAGGCAATGGCCTTCATGGATGATAAGTAACATTTTCAAGTTTGACTCCAGACATAGCAATTCTTGATGCTGAAACCAAAATTGCCATTTAAAAGAACTTTATTCTGCTGAAAGCATCCCATATTCAGATACAAAATGTGAATTATTCAAGTAATCAAGGAAACCAGGTCTACTAAAATATCTTACTGTGACATCAGACACCAAGAGTGAAGTCTGATGACAAGAAAATGATTAGAGCACAAAGCAATCTGTTGCTTTGTTCTTATATAAAATAGTGATGGTGAAGTAGGCACCTGCTGCCATTTGTACCTGATGGATCCTGATACATCTAATCATTCTACCTCTGTCCAATCAAAATGCATTTGTCCTGTGTCACATACTATCAAACCCTTCTTTGTTAAGAAGCCTCTACAAAGATCGAAGCAAAATGTAAAAAGTAGTCATTTGCATTTCAACAACATTTTCATGGTATAATTTTAGGCACATAGGTAGGTGAGTATGGGCAATATTTTTCATTATGGGTATCTTTTCCAAGCTCCCTGAAATCTCCACCTGGAGTCATTTGCCTTTTAATGGGACAGTTGGTGAAGCTGCTAGCCTGAGCTGAGTCAGATCATTGTAGAGAAGGTTTATCATTCTCAGAAGCTGTCAAGATGATTAAATAGGGCTGTTGTGCAATAGGTCCCAAGCAACAGCAGCAATAGTGTGGGATAAACACTGGACTGGGAATCAGGGAACAGGTTCCATGACGCTGGCAAGTCTCTTCCACTCTCTTAGCCTTGGTATAGTCACTAGTAAAATGAGGGGCTGAATTAGATTATTTCTAAGGTCATGTCTAGTCAATGCTGAAGTCATTTTAAAAAATTTCCTCTCTCTACTCACTCTGCAGCTCTCCTCCTAATTTCTTTGACCTATTTTTACCTTACCTGATTTTACCACTACTTTCCAAATTGATTATTTCTTATTTCTCTGCCTTATCACTTACTTTCTAGCTAGTTCACTCAAAGATAAGCCCAGGAAATATGTATCTCACAAACAAATTGTCTTTTTCTTTGGAGATAGTATATCTCTCTGCTAGGTTCACAGCAGGGCAATTACGTGGCAAATCTGGGATGTGTCCAGAATATTGACGCTTACAAAGCAAGGCTCTTTAGCCTGAACTCTTGGCCCTTTTCTGAAGTTGTTCACTGATGCTTGTGTGAAATGCCAGTTGGGTGACCAGGTTTGAAACCAGATAATTCCACTAGACTACAGGGTCCTATAGGGAGTAGACTACAATCTCCCCATGGCTCTGCTCTGAAAGGAATTTTCTCGAAAGATTTTCAAACTCTGGAGTTGATGAAACTGTTTATGTATATTTTTTCTTGCTCTGGTTCCTCAGACCCAAGCTGACAGAGGGCTGGAGCCTGTAGACTGTGGTGATCCACCCACTAAACATGTCAACAAGAACTATACCCTCTTTCATGGGGCTCCTTTGGCATTAATATAATGAGCTTTTAAAAAATAAAAAACAAATTAAAACCCTCACAATTAAAAATACTGTGAAATTTCAGAACATCGAGGATAAAGAGAATATACTAAAAACTTTCCTTGTGGGGTTGACAGATAAAATATAGGACGCCAGTTAAATTTGAAGTTCATATAAACAATGAATAATTTTTTTTAGAATAAGCATGTCCCCAATATTTCATTGTTTATCTGAAAGGTAATTTTAATCAGATGTTCTGTATTTTTATTTGCTAAATGTGTCTATCCTATTTCCTAGAATAAAGCTAGATCGCCCAAATATAGCATCAGTAACAGTGGGTGGTAAAAGGCAATATGAGTGCTGCTTTCAACATTCCAAGACACAATCATTTTTCAACCTAGAATCCCATATCTACCCAACTCATCAATGAAGTATAAGGGGGAAATTAAAACATTGAAAGACATTCAATGACTCAGAAACATTATTTCCATAATACGTATGTTAGAAAATCATCCAGCATGTGTTCTAGTAAAAGCAGGGAGTAAATCAAAGGAGAAAGACATGGGGTCCATGACAGTATGACTCAGGTTCAGAAAATCAGTGAAGGGCTACCTAAGATGACAGGTGCTCAGTGGAACTCAGGTAACAGGTAAGCTTCTTTGACTGAAAGTAACAGAAAATCCAACTCAAATTGGCATGAAACAATAATAAAAAGGCAGGGAGGGCTCTTAGGTTGATTTAATGATTCAAAGATCAACGAAGATCCAGGCTTTTACTGTCTCTCTGTTCTGCCATCCTTGGTATTGGCTTCTCCAAAGGCTGCTTTTCCTCTTGGTCAGATGACTGCCAGAGCAATCTAAGCAATGCTTTTTGTTTGTACCTAGTGGGAGAGTACTGACTTCTCCTTCCCAGCAAGTCTCTCCTCACATCCCATTTGCCCAAAGTGGCCTACGGCTGCCCATTCCCAGAAGTGTCTAGCAAAGGAGATGGAGTAGCTTTGATTCTTCCATTCAGCGTCAACTGTGTATGAGGCGCTGTTCTAAGCACTGATGATAAGGCAGAAAGTAAAACAGACAAAACTTCCAACTTTTACGGAGCTCAGATTTAGGAAAACAGACAATAGACAAAGTAAGTATGTAAAATATCTGTATGCTATATGGTCGTAAGTGCTGGTGAGACAAAGCAGAAGAGAGACTAGGTAGTATTTGGGAGGGTGATTAAATTTTAGGGAAGGTGTTCAGGAAAATCCTCACTAAGAATGTAATAGGGGAATCAACCACACTCTTTCTATGACACGTACAGGACAAAACATCCAGGTCAAAGCAGAGGGACGTAGAGCCTGGGGAGAGAGGTCTCCTGAGCGAAAGGGGGACTTCCTAGAATACTTGGTATAATGGAAAGTTAAAAAATAATGTTAGAATCAGGAGAAATAAAAACGTGTAGGAAAGAAATTATGCTCATAGAATACTACTTGGCTCCTCCATGAATTAACGTTTACATAGTCACAATACTATAAATGCTGTTATTCGTTTTCGTATTTTAGAATGAATTGTTGGAAAAAGTATGGATGATGGAATTATGATTACCAAGCCAAATGTAAATGTTATCAACTTGAATCCTCTAAGGTTGCAATCCTGAAGATGGGAGGTAGAACAGCTTAGGGCAAGGCTAAGAGCATCAGAGTTCTTTTTGTACCCACTGGGATGTTAAGAGAGACTATCTATGTTTGGCAAAATAAGAAGACATAGTGTATGTTTATTACTTAAACTTTCAAAAGGAAGCAAACAATACAGGAAATAAATATAGTGCTATAATTGTATTGGGAAATTGGGAAGGAAAGATGGGAGGTGATATAAATAAGTTAAATCTTATAGAAACTCATATACACCATAGAACCACAAAAGAACTACAGTATTTCTATGTGACTATAGAATAAACATGTTGAGTTAGTGGGTTGACTTTGGGAAGGTAAGACTGAAGGTGAGAGCAAAAGGCAAACTGTTGTTTTTGTTGCTAGTTCTTTGGCAAAATTTGACTTTTGAACTATGTGCATTTATTACTTTGACTTAAAAAAAGTCTGGTCTCCATTCTAGAATTTTTTTCTATATTCTTAGAATTGACACATGCTTATTATGGAAAAGTTTGAAAATATGGAAAATTGTCCAGTATTTAAAGGCAATTCTTAAAACTATTGGTATATTTTCCTTCAGTCTTTTAAAATTGATTATATTTATACACATTTGTGATTATGTTGAGTTAGGATACATTTTGGTGCATTCAAATTCATGAATCTAAATTGATTAGCTTAGATTCCATACATAAGTTTTATCATTTTACATCCCCATCAGGATTGAAAACAAGAACAAAACAAACATATTAAAGTCTTTATATGAGAGATGTTTGACATTAAATAGTGGCAGTAAAATTAGCCAGTTCATCAAGGAAACTAGATCCCAGCAAGCTGAAGTCAAGTTCACACTGTTATTCAGTGAGAGCTATTAACTACTAGCTGAAACTAAATTACAGATTTGTTTCATATCTGAAAATGATAAATAGGCATCTTATACAATGAAGACATGGATTCATATCCTGCCTTCCTCACTGGTCTTGGCTCCCACTCTTCCCAACCTCACTCAAAGCCCAAGCCACTCACATCTAGCTGTGTATCTCCAAACACACCAGGCTTCCTCCTGGTTTGTGCTTCAGCCATGCTGTTTCCTTTGCTTGAAATCCTTTTTCCAGTCTAGTTGCCCTGGACAAAATGTTATCAATCCTTTAAGTCTCCTGTGATGCTTAGCTAACTCCTTCATGGATATTTTCCTGCTTCTTTTCCTTGTGCGACCACTGAACTTGATCCATGCCATGACTAGTGTATTCATGGTGTGGAGTGAAGAGTATGAGTGTAGAGTCAGACTGTCTGAGCTCGGTTCCTGGCTCCACCTCTAACTGACCATGTGAACTTGGGCAAGCCACTTACCCACTTTGATCCTCAGTTTGCTCATCTGTAAAATGACATTAATAATAACACTTACCTCAGTGGTTATGGTAAGAATTAAGATAATCAATACAGGAAAAGCACTTGGCAGGGTGACTGGCCTACAATAAGTGCTCAGAAACATACGCTATTATTATTTGTTGTTGTAGCTGCTGCTGTAATGATTAGCTGGCATGTCCAGCCACTGAGGTTAGTGACTGTAACACTTCATCTTTATCTACTCTGTCTCACTTTAGAATCTGGCTTTGTGTCCTTGAAAAATTGTGTAGACTGATTGAATGAGCAAACAATTTAGAGTGAATTCAGCTGCCTTTGCTTTTTAACTATTATTTTAAGGATGGTAGTTCTAACAGTAGACCTCTGAGTCATGCAAGAAGCTAACCAGCATTAATTCAGTGAAGCAATATTTTTTCTAGTTAAAACAAAGAACCACTTCCTGAATACATTTACTGTATTTTCAGCTCTGAGATGGAGCTGAAAATACAGGAATGATAGGGGAGGTCTCCTAGCAATGCAAGACCTTGCTTCTGTCCTATAATATTTTTTGAAGTCATAGAGAAACAGGTATTGCCAGTCTATATAGATTCAGAACTAAATGGGATAATGCATTTCAAAGAGATATGAAGAATTCCAAGCCACAATACAAATGTGAAGCATCATTAAAGTACTTTTAAATTATGTTATGAAATATAACTATTTGGGTTTTCCATGTTATTGCTTTACTTCCTTCTGTATAGGATTATTATTAATAGGCCAGGGAGATTTCCCTTGAAGCCCAATTATATTTAACACCTTTGCAGTGATGCATGACTGACTTATGACCTCAGGAGTAAGTTCTGATGGTGGTTCTGTTCTGACGATGTGGCCCCACCTGTCTGCACCTTATCCCAGAACCAAAGCTCCATTTGCTCCACTATTACAGTGAGAAGACACTTCACTCCCCCTGCAAGAGAATCAGGTTCTGATGGCAATTATTTGAGTCTGACTCCACGCAAGACACTTCAGTAGATACTTGGGAGAATAATATTTGTCCTGCTTATCTCCAAAGGCTGCTGGAAGACTCCGGTGAGCCATTTTATAAAGTACAAAGTGATCTACAAATACAAGGGTCTTATTATTATTAAAAATACATCTCATCTTCCACTGGAACGTTTAGATAAAGGAATGTGGGCTGTAATAAAGAACTAAGCTAAAGGGAGAGAAACACTGAAAAACTAATTACCAAATATCACACAAGTACCACAAAGAGAGTGATTACTTGATTAATTAATGATAGGAACCCTACATTTAAGTCTTTCATTTATACTTGCATCAGTCCTCTTTGCCTATCGGAATGGGGTTTGTTTCTGCCAACGAATAACTATCCAACCACTGAGGCCTAACTGATGTGTGATTAATGTGGGCTCCGTTAATTGTGTGGCTGAGTTTTATGCATGAAGCTGTATCCTTGATTTTTCTCCTTTAATTTCCTCCTGTTTAACTGCTGGTCATAAAATTGTTTCAAATGTATCTGCTGAGTCTGAGAGCAAGTTTTGCAACTTGAAAAGTGCCTGAGTCAGTTTGGGCATCTTGTTTGGTAAAACCGACTTGGGGGAACTCTTGTGCTGTAAGATGAATTGCTATTTGGCTTCTACTCCCAGCCCTGCTGGCTCCCTTCCTGCCACTGCTCACCGGCATTGCATCTCATCTATTATCATTAAGCACATGCATAGCATTGATAATGGCAAAAGGCTTAATAACTTTCTTTCTGATAGCCCATCATATGTGGCTTTATTCAACCTTATTTTAGACAGCTAGAGATGATGACATCTGTCTTTCTAGTCTTTTTCACATTCATTTACCATCTCTGTTAATATCACCTGATTTTCTTTTGGGGAAGCACCCCCTCCCATCTCTGCTTTTATTTTCTGTGTTGCAAGTAGGGCTGGTCTCATTTCCCTGGCTCCGGAGCTAGGCCTGGACAATTAGAATTCCAGTGATTGGTTCGGGGATAGGCATGTGACCCAAGCTCGGTCAACTCTCGGTCAACTAGAGAGGCAACCCTAGGACTTTAGCAGGAACTATTAGGGAAAAAAAAAAAAAAAAAAAAAAAAAGCTTTCTTTGTCCTCTTGGGTTTTTAGATTGCTAAAATACTAAATCTAGATCTTCTGGTCTCTTTGTCACTGCTAAAGAAGAACCCAGCTGAGAATGAAGCCAACACAGAGAAAAAGAGAGCCAAGAGATGGAGAGAGACAAACTCCTGCTGACATTGTTTGAATATGTGGATTCAGTTGTGCCTAAAGACATGCCTAGGCCTGTACTTTTCTATTGTGTGAGCCTTTTGAATAGGATTTTGTCACTTATAACCAAGAGTGCTGATTCAAATGATGAGGCTGGTCACGATACCTTTCTGCCTTAGTATGTCATATATGTACAGAGACTTAAGAAAATTAGAATTAGAAAAATAAGGTTTAGGATTTTAGTAATATATGCATATTTAAATGTATAACTTTTTCCTCTAGAGGAAGTTTGCTTGGGTCAAATGGACATTTTTCCTTATGATGTTGGAGAGGTCAGATTGAAATAATTTGGTGACAGCTCACTGGTGAAATGCACTTTGTACTCAGAGGGGAGACCCTGTGATTCATTCATTCATGTAGTGATTGGGTCCTGCTTATGCTGGCTGGTGAGGAAATGGCAGGTGCACAAGATAGCTCAGTTTGCTTTCCTAGTGGAAATTATAATCTAATAGATTTTAGTGAATCAAAAATCCAGGACCCATAGAGATAAAAGAAATCAGCAAATTTTGACAGTAAACCCCTTTATCAATGTGTAGTACTACTTTGGGATAGACTCTATCATTTTCAAGGTGCATTGATGATATGATTAGTTATAGAAGCATGCCTGATTCTATGCTCACTTTAGCCTATGGTGGCCCTAAGCTCTTTTAATTTTCAACCTTGAAAAGGAAAAGTTTTCTTGGAAAGGAAATTGAGGCAGCTCAATAGTAAAAAGGATTTAAGGACTGAAAAATACTACCCATTAATCCTGTTACTCTTTAATTATTGGTTTTCTTTTTGGGGCTGCTAAGATCGTTGTAGATTTAGGGCACTTTTACTCCAGCAAGTTGTAAACACTTTACGTGGTTGAATGCACTTTATTTTTCCCAGTCTCTGCTGATTGTATCAGAAGCCAGAGTAATATTCCCTCAGGTCACAGAGGAAAAAACCTAAGGCAGAGAAGGCTAGAGGATCTACCTAGGTTGTCACAGTTAGAGGCTGAGACAGATCCTGATCCATCCTGATCCTTATGAGAAGCTGTTGTGTCCCAGAGGCTCGACACCCACACCTGGCTGATGTGCCTAACCATGCCCTCCCTCCCTTGCATCCCCACTGCCCCAACCCTGGCTGAGGTCTTAGTCAGTGTGACTTGTGAATTTTACAATTTCCCCTTAGTTGTTCTCCCCAGTGCCACTCCCACTAATCTATTCTACTCCATGTTGCTTCCATTGTTTACTTTTTTTCCTGAAAGCAGTTGTTCAAACTCTTTAGCCAGGCAGGCAAGGCCCCACATGACTTGGTCTCCATCTAAAATCCTGTGCCTTATTTTCCATGACTCTCTCTTTCCACTCTTAGACCCATTGTTCCAGCCCAACTTACCATTCCCCTAACATATCCTCTATATTCCCGTCCCTTTACTCCCACTATTCCTCATCTGGAATGGTTGCACCCCTCTCCCCCCAACTCCCACTGCCAACCTTTTCACTTATTGAATTCCTACCCATCTTTGCAGGCCTCAAGAAGAAGCTTCCTCTTTTGTCAAGTTTTCTGAGATTTTCTCTAGCTGGAAGTAATTTCTTCACACTTTATATCCTTGTTATATTTTATTTGTTCCTGCATTTTTTTTTTCAAATTTAGTCTGATATTTATTTACATAATGGTCTGTCTCTCCTGATGGCATGTAAGCTCAACAAGACAGGGAACCATGCCTGGCTCTTCTTTGTGATGTCCATGGTATCTGCTGCTTGGATGATGATTGGCTTCTCTCCCAACTTAAAACTGAGGCTAAACACCTCATGATTCCTCTCACTTCCTGAGCCTTTGCAGAGGCTGTTCTCTTTTTGGGATGTGTGTCCATCCTCCCTGCTTCCTCCACTGTCTAGTTCACAACCCATAGTAAGAAATACATTTTGTATTGTAATGCTCGACAAACATTTCATGAAGTAATGCTAACTTTTGCTAATTTTCAGTACATTTTGATCTATTCCTTATTTTTTTCTGTTCTGTTCTGTTCTCTTCTATTGTATTGTAGTCCAGTCTGTTACTTCATTTTAAAAGATGTAGTTGTCCTCTCCCTCTCCCTCTCCCTCTCCCTCTCCCTCTCCCTCTCCCTCTCCCTCTCCCTCTCCCTCTCCCTCTCCCTCTCCCTCTCCCTCTCCCTCTCCCTCTCCCTCTCCCTCTCCCTCTCCCTCTCCCTCTCCCTCTCCCTCTCCCTCTCCCTCTCCCTCTCCCTCTCCCTCTCCCTCTCCCTCTCCCTCTCCCCTTTCTTCGGTCTCCCGCTGTTGCCGAGGCTGGACTGTACTGCCATGATCCGGCTCGCTGCGACCTCCCTGCCTCGGGCTCCGGTGACTCTCCTGCCTCGGCCTGCCGAGTGCCTGGGATTGCAGGCGCGCGCCGCCACGCCTGAATGGTTTTTGTATTTTTGGTGGAGACGGGGTTTCGCCGTGTTGACCGGGCTGGTCTCCAGCTCCTGGCCTCGAGTGGTCTGCCTGCCTCGGCCTCCCGAGGTGCTGGGATTGCGGACGGAGTCTCGCTAACTCAATGCTCAATGGTGCTCAGGCTGGAGTGCAGTGGTGTGATCTCGGCTCGCTGCAACCTCCACCTACCAGCCTCCTGCCTTGGCCTCTTAAAGTGCTAAGATTACAGCCTCTGCCCCGCCGCCACCCCGTCTAGAAAGTGAGGAGCATCTCTGCCTGGCCGCCCATCGTCTGGGATGTGAGGAACCCCTCTGCCCGGCCGCCCTATCTGGGAAGTGAGGAGCGCCTCTGCCCGGCCGCCCATCGTCTGGGATGTGAGGAGCGCCTCTGCCCGGCTGCCACCCCGTCTGGGAGGAAGGGAGGAGCGCCTCTGCCCGGCTGCCCCGTCTGGGAGATGAGGAGCACCTCTGCCCGGCCGCCCCGTCTGGGAGGTGAGGAGCGCCTCTGCCTGGCCACCCCTTCTGGGAGGTGAGGAGCGCCTCTGCCCGGCCGCCACCCCGTCTGGGAGGAAGTGAGGAGCGCCTCTGCCCGGCCGCCCCGTCTGGGAGGTGAGGAGTGCCTCTGCCCGGCCGCCACCCCGTCTGGGAGGAAGTGAGGAGCACCTCTGCCCGGCTGCCCCGTCTGGGAGATGAGGAGCACCTCTGCCCGGCCGCCCCGTCTGGGAGGTGAGGAGCGCCTCTGCCTGGCCGCCACCCCGTCTGGGAGGAAGTGAGGAGCGCCTCTGCCCGGTTGCCCCATCTGGGAGGTGAGGAGCGCCTCTGCCTGGCCGCCACCCTGTCTGGGAAGTGAGGAGCACCTCTGCCCGGCTGCCACCCCATATGGGAAGTGAGGAGCGCCTCTGCCCAGCCGCCCCTTCTGGGAGGTGAGGAGCGCCTCTGCCCAGCCGCCCCGTCTGGGAGGTGAGGAGCGCCTCTGCCTGGCCGCCACCCCGTCTGGGAGGAAATGAGGAGCACCTCTGCCCAGCTGCCACATCTGGGAAGTGAGGAGCGCCTCTGCCTGGCTGCCACCCCCTATGGGAAGTGAGGAGCGCCTCTGCCCGGCCGCCCACTCTGGGAAGTGAGGAGCGCCTCTGCCTGGCCGCCCACTCTGGGAGGTGAGGAGCGCCTCTGCCTGGCCACTCCGTCTGGGAAGGGAGGAGCGCCTCTGCCCGGCCACCCCGTCTGGGAGGTGAGGAGCGCCTCTGCCCGGCCGCCACCCCGTCTGGGAGGAAGTGAGGAGCACCTCTGCCCGGCCGCCCCGTCTGGGAAGTGAGGAGCGCCTCTGCCCGGCCGCCACCCCATCTGGGAGGAAGTGAGGAGCGCCTCTGCCCGGCTGCCCCATCTGGGAAGTGAGGAGCGCCTCTGCCCGGCTGCCACCCCGTATGGGAAGTGAGGAGCGCCTCTGTCCGGCCGCCCCGTCTGGGAGGTGAGGAGTGCCTCTGCCCGGCCGTCACCCCGTCTGGGGGGAAGTGAGGAGCACCTCTGTCCGGCCGCCCCGTCTGGGAGATGAGGAGCACCTCTGCCCGGCCGCCCCGTCTGGGAGGTGAGGAGTGCCTCTGCCCAGCCGCCACCCCGTCTGGGAGGAAGTGAGGAGCACCTCTGCCCGGCCGCCCCCTCTGGGAAGTGAGGAGCGCCTCTGCCTGGCCGCCACCCCGTCTGGGGGGAAGTGAGGAGCGCCTCTGCCTGGCTGCCCCATCTGGGAAGGGAGGAGCGCCTCTGCCCAGCCGCCACACCGTCTGGGAAGTGAGGAGCGCCTCTGCCTGGCCACCCCGTCTAGGAGGTGAGGAGCGCCTCTGCCCGGCCGCCCAGTCTGGGAAGTGAGGAGCGCCTCTGCCCGGCCGCCCAGTCTGGGAAGTGAGGAGCGCCTCTGCCCGGCCGCCCAGTCTGGGAAGTGAGGAGCGCCTCTGCCTGGCCGCCACCCCGTCTGGGAGGAAGTGAGGAGCACCTCTGCCCAGCTGCCCCATCTGGGAAGTGAGGAGCGCCTCTGCCCGGCTGCCACCCCGTATGGGAAGTGAGGAGCGCCTCTGTCTGGCGGCCCCGTCTGGGAGGTGAGGAGTGCCTCTGCCCGGCCGTCACCCCGTCTGGGGGGAAGTGAGGAGCACCTCTGCCCGGCCGTCACCCCGTCTGGGGGGAAGTGAGGAGCACCTCTGCCCGGCCGCCCCGTCTGGGAGATGAGGAGCACCTCTGCCCGGCCGCCCCGTCTGGGAGGTGAGGAGTGCCTCTGCCCAGCCGCCACCCCGTCTGGGAGGAAGTGAGGAGCACCTCTGCCCGGCCGCCCCCTCTGGGAAGTGAGGAGCGCCTCTGCCTGGCCGCCACCCCGTCTGGGAGGAAGTGAGGAGCGCCTCTGCCTGGCTGCCCCATCTGGGAAGGGAGGAGCGCCTCTGCCCAGCCGCCACACCGTCTGGGAAGTGAGGAGCGCCTCTGCCTGGCCACCCCGTCTAGGAGGTGAGGAGCGCCTCTGCCCGGCCGCCCAGTCTGGGAAGTGAGGAGCGCCTCTGCCCGGCCGCCCTGTCTGGGAGGTGAGGAGCGCCTCTGCCCGGCCGCCACCCCGTCTGGGAGGAAGTGAGGAGCGTCTCTGCCCGGCCGCCCCATCTGGGAAGTGAGGAGTGCCTCTGCCCGGCCGCCCGATCTGGGAAGTGAGGAGCGCCTCTGCCCGGCCGCCCCCTCTGGGAAGTGAGGAGCGCCTCTGCCCGGCCGCCCCATCTGGGAGGTGAGGAGCGCCTCTGCCCGGCTGCCACCCGGTCTGGGAGGAAGTGAGGAGCGCCTCTGCCCGGGCGGCCCGGTCTGGGAAGCGAGGAGCGCCTCTGCCCGGGCGGCCCCGTCTGGGAAGCGAGGAGCGCCTCTGCCCGGCCGCCCCGTCTGGGAGGAGAGGAGCGCCTCTGCCCGGGCGGCCCCGTCTGGGAAGTGAGGAGCGCCTCTGCCCGGGCGGCCCCGTCTGGGAAGCGAGGAGCGCCTCTGCCCGGCCGCCCTGTCTGGGAGGTGTACCCAACAGCTCCGAAGAGACAGCGACCATCGGGAGCGGGCCATGAGGACGATGGCGGTTTTGTTGAAAGGAAGGGGGGGGAAGTGTGGGGAAAGGAAGGAGAGATCAGATTGTTGCTGTGTCTGTGTAGAAAGGGGTGGGCATAGGAGATTCCATTTTGTTCTGACTAGGAGAAATTCTTCTGCCTTGGGATGCTGTTGATCTATGGCCTTTCCCCCAGCCCCATGCTCTCTGAAACATATGCTGTGTCAACTCAGGGTTAAATGGATTAAGGGCGGGCAAGATGTGCTTTGTTAAACAGATGCTTGAAGGCAGCATGCTCTTTAAGAGTCATCACCACTCCCTAATCTCCAGTACCCAGGGGCACAAACACTGCAGAAGGCCGCAGGGTCCTCTGCCTAGGAAAACCAGAGACCTTTGTTCATGTGTTTATCTCCTGACCTTCTCTCCACTATTATCCTATGACCCTCCCATATCCCCCTCTCCGAGAAACACCCAAGAATCATCAATAAATACTTCATAAATTAAAAAAAAAAAAAAAAAAAAAAAAAAGATGTAGTTGTGACACTCTAAATAATTTCCTTGACCTATTAAGAGGTTGCAAGAACCACTGGCCTGGTTGGTTCCTACTCATCTTTCAGATCTCTGCTCACATGTTGCATCTATAGGAAAGTCTTCTCTTGACCTCCCAGGCTAGACTGAGCCCCTGATAGAGGTTCTCATAGCCCCTCTTCTTCCTAGCACTTTAATCATAGCTTTTTTTGTGTAATTGTTTTGTTGTCTTTTCTCCCCACTGGATTCCAAGCTTCATGAGGGCATAGCTTCTTTGCTTTTTTCATCATCAAATTCTCAGTGCACAGCACAGTGCCAGGGACACATCTATACACATTAAAGCTTTGCTAGATCCACTAACTGGGTGTTTTTAAGTTGGGGGTTGAGGGGCTGACATAATAGATTTGTGCTTTAGATAGATCACCTAGGCTACATAAATTTCATTGTTCAAAGGGCAAAAGTCAAGACTAATATGAGCCAGGCATGGTAGCTCACAGCTGTAATCTCAGCACTTTGGGAGACAGAAGTGGGCCAGATCTCTTGAGCTCAGGAGTTCGAGACCAGCCTGGGCAACATGGTGGAACCCTGTCTCTACAAAAAAATACAAAAATTATCGAGGTGTGGAGGCACAGGTCTGTAGTCCCAGCAACTTGCAGGGCTGAGGTAGGAAGATCACTTGAGGCCAGGAGGTTGACACTGCAGTGAACTGAAATCGTGCTACTGCACTCCAGCCTGGGTGACAGAGCAAGACCCTGTCTCAAAAACAAAACAAAAACAAAACATAAAAAGATGAATATGAGTGAAGTTGGGGGAGGTGTTGAAGGGTAGGGGACTTGGAGGCAAGAGGAGGGAGGGAAGTTTGGGGGCCTATACAGTGGGGACTTGAACTAAGGGACATTCACTGCTATTGATGAGTTGGGGACAGATCCAAGAAATGTTTTTAAGGAAGAACTGAGAGAACATAATGACCTGTTTTGAAGGTAAATCCAATCCTTGAGGACCCTCTTCTGTCCTAGTCAGGAAGTGGGAAGTTACCCTTCTGGTTATATGAGTCTCTCTGGGTATCCAAGATGCCCTCTGACTCTTGTGGTCTCTGAGCTCTGAGGGTGGTGATCTCCCTCCCCTGGGGTTCTGCCTCCCTGAGAGAATTTGGTAAAGGTACAACGAGGGTAGCCCCCACTCAGGTCTTAGCCTCTGCTGGATCTACTGCTTTCCTGGTCCCCAGAGCCCCATCTTTTATGAGCTAATTATGCTTTGGCATTCTTTCTTTTCTTTCTTTTCTTTTCTTTTCTTTTCTTTTTTTTTGCTGTTGATACTAGTTTAAGCCAATTAAGATGGGAGGCATTTCAAGTAGGATTGTCTCTTTATTGATTATTTTGTACTAAAGCCTTAGTTCTTAATTACAAGGAGTCTGTCGCTCCTATCTACAAACACAAAGCTTCCTGAGGTGACCTGACCCATCAGGAGAGGAGAGGCAGGCTCCAGCTGCAATCAGTTCAGAGATGGCAGATACAGCACTGTGTTCCTCAGCTCCCAGCACCAGCCCAGGATGGAGCATGGTTTTGGAAAGTAGCTTTAGAGGCCAAGGCTATGACTATATGGTGTGACTTAGACCTGCTTCTTTAGTATCTTTTTTTTTCTTTTAAGACAGGGTCTTGCTCTATCACCCAGATTGGAGTGCAGCGGTGTCTATACAGTGTGACTTAGACCTGCCTCGTCAGTATCTTTTTTTTCTTTTAAGACAGGGTCTTGCTCTATCACCCAGACTGGAGTGCAGCAGCGTGATCACAGCTCACTACAGCCTTGAACTCCTGGGCTCAAGCAATCCTCCTGCCTCAGCTTACTGAGTAGCTGAGACTACAGGTGCATGCTGCCACACCTGGTTAATTTTTTATTTTTTGTAGAGACAAGGTCTCACAATGTTGCCCAGGCTTTGCCTCTTTAGTAGATTGAGTATATATGTGCTTGTCATGAGGGCACAGTTCCCAGAAGTGGTTCAGACTGTTTCTTCTTGGTCCAGCTTGGTGGTTAAAACTGCCAAAATAATGACTAACACAGCTGAGAAAAATATTTTTGGTGCACAATTACATCAATCACTTGACCGCTGGTCTCTATTAGATTTGGGAAATATAAATCAAGCAAAAATGGACAGCTCACAAGATGAGAAGATATTAATCAGTGAGCACCTCATGAGGAGTTATCTCCTTTCCCTGGAGCCATGCTATATGCAGCAGGGACAATCTGGCCGTATACCTGCCAGTGTCCTTCTCTCTCCTTGTTCCTTATCTCTGCCTCCCTCAGATGCACTCTTCTTTGCTTCCATGTTGACTATATATTGAACTATTTCTTCTTAGATAAACTAGTTTGCATTTCCTCCCAAGATAAATCTCATTTCATTATGTGCTGTTCATATTTCTAATCTGCTAAGTCCATTTATATTATCATTTGGCCTTGCCTGACACTAGGTCTACTTCTCAGTTCAGTGTTGCCATGACTTCTGAGTGGCCACAGAACCAGCCACAGAGCACATTTTCTTCCATTATGGGAACATGATGGAGAGAAGAGGAAGAAAAAGTTAACGAGATAAAAAAAATCCATCTCTCTACTTAGTAAACAGATATAGGCTGTGGTTTTGCACAATATTTGCAGCAAAGAACTAGCCATAAAAAGAGTAATAATAAATAGCAAATAGCACAATTCTGAGTGTTTATGCATGTTAACTTTTTCAATTCTTGCAATCACTCTGTGAGGTAGGTACTATTATTATCTCTACTTCCTTATTTTCAGATAAGGAAACTGGAAGCACAGAGAGGTTAAGTAGTGCGCCCAAGCTAACGCAACTAGCAAATGGCAGAGACTGGATCCCATGGAGCTTACATAGTAATTTTACAGATTTTAAATTTTAGTAGCTTTAAAAATTCCCATTTTAAGCTCAAGTGTCAAACACGTAGCTGACTTCAGTATATGGTTGGCAATTATTTTCTTTCCAATATTATTTTATTTCACAACTCCAATGACCCACTTATTCCTGGGGCATCATTCCACATCACTCTTTATGCTCAGTTGATTATGTGTACTATTTGTGTATATGTACAAATATATGCATAGGAAGAAAGTTTTTGTCATTGTTTATTTTACAAAAATTGAATCACACTATATACATGATTATGTAGTTGATGTTTCTACTCATAACCACACATGGAAATCCCATCAAGGCACTTGTTCGGGCATGAATTCATGCTTTTTAGTGGCTGTATCATGTTTCATGGTATGAATGTA
The DNA here is from genome assembly GCF_028885655.2 of Pongo abelii. NCBI lineage: Eukaryota > Metazoa > Chordata > Mammalia > Primates > Hominidae > Pongo > Pongo abelii. The sequence continues at coordinate 83,971,517 of NC_071985.2, read as the reverse complement.
TTATATTAATCCAGATATCCCCCACAGGTGGACAGTCACTATGTTTCTATGACTCTAATTCTAATTCTAATTATTATCATGTTAGTGTAAACAATGATGCAATAAGCATCCTTGAATTCATATTCTTATATACTGAGAATTGTATTTCTAAGGAAATCAATTCAGTGGTTTTGAAGATATTTACATATTTGTACAACCAACATCACAATTTATTTTAGAATATTTGTATAACCCCACAAAGAAACTCCATACATACTAAGTCACTTATCATTTCTTCCCAACTGTCCAGCTCCAGAAGACCACCCACTAATCTCCTTTCTATTTCTATGGATTTGCCTATTGTGGACATTTCATATAAATGGAATCATACAATATGTGGTCTTTTGTATCTGACTTCTTTTACTTAGCATAATGTTTTCAAGATTCATCCATGTTACAGCATGTATCAGTACTTCATTCCTTTTTATGGCTGAATAATACTCAGTTGTATGAATATGCCATATTTTGTTTATCCATTCATTCATTAGTGGATTTTTGGCTATTTTCACCTTTTGCCCATTTTGCTTATTAGCTTCTATGAACATAACATACATGTCTTTGTTTAAGTACCTGTTTTCAATTCCCTTGGTTATATATCTAAGAGTAGAATTGCTGGGTCATACGGTAACTCTATGTTTAATTGTTTTACAAAATACCAGACTGTTTTCCAAAGTGGCTGCACCATTTTGCATTCCCACTAGCAATGTATGAGAGTTCTGACTTCTCCACATAATCTCCAGCATGTGTTATTATCTTTTAATTTTAATTGCATTTTATTTTTTTGATACAGAGTCTTGCTTTGTCACCAGGCTAGAGTGCAGTGGCACGATCTGGCTCACTGCAACCTCCAACCTTTGCCTTCTGGGTTCAAGCAATTATCTCGCTTCAGCCTCCTGAGTAGCTGGGATTATAGGCATGTGCCACCACAACTGGCTAATTTTTGTATTTTTAGTAGAGATGGGGTTTCACCATGTTGGCCAGTCTGGTCTTGAACTCCTGACCTCAGGTGATCTGCCCACCTTGGCCTCCCAAAGTGCTGGGATTACAGGTGTGAGCTACCATGCCCAGCCTTGTCTTTTTATTTATAGCCATCCTAGTGGGTATGAGGTGGTATCTCATTGTGGTTTTGATTTGCATTTTCCTGATGACCAACTTTTTTGAATCATAAAATGTGTTAGTTTTTTTTAATGTTTTTTTTAAACTCTATTTAGATGATCATATGGCTTTTGTTCTTTATTCTGTTGATATGGTGTATTACATTAATTAATTTTTGATTGTTAGCTAACCTAACAGTCCTGGGATAAATCCTGCTTGGTCGTGGTGTATAATCCTTTTTATATGTTCCTGAATTAAATTGTGTAGTATTTCATTGAGGAGCTCTGCATCTATATTCCTAAATTATGTTAGTTTATTGTTTTCTTGTGATGTCTTTGTTTGCTTTTGGTATGAGGGAAACACTGCCTCATAAAAACTTGGAAATGTTCCGTTTTTATTTATTTGGAAGAATTTATAAACAATTGGTGTTAAGTTTTTTAAATGATTGATAGAATTCACTGATGAAACCACCTGGGCTTTTCTTTGTGGGAAGTGTGATTGTTAATACTGAGTGTCAACTTGATCGGATTGGGGGATACAAAGTATTAATCCTGGGTGTGTCTGTTTGGGTGTTGCTAAAGGAGATTAACATTTGAGTCAGTGGGCTGGGGAAGGCAGATCCACCTTAATCTGGTGGGCACAATCTAATTAGCTTCCAGCGAATATAAAGCAGGCAGAAAAATTTGAAAAGGAGAGATGGGCCTAGCCTCCCAGTTTACATCTTTCTCCCGTGCTGGATGCTTACTACTCTTGAATATTAGACTCCAAGTTCTTTAATTTTGGAACTCGGACTGGCTCTCCTTGCTCCTCAGCTGCAGACAGCCTATAGTGGGACCTTTTGATCATGTAAGTTAATACTTAATAAACTCTCCTTTATATACATATATTTGTGTGTATGTGTGTATCCTCTTCGTTCTGTCTCTCTAAGAGAATCCTGATTAATACAGCTTTAAAAATTAGTAAATCAATCTTCTCATTTGTTATAAAGTCTATTCAGATTTTCTATTTCTTCTTGAGTCAGTTTCAGTTTGAGTTTTTCGAGAAATTTGGCCATTTCATCTAAGTTACCTAATTTGTTGGCATACAGTTGTTTACAGTATTCTCTTGTAGTCTTTTTTATTTCTTTATAATTTATAGTAATGTTTCTTCTTTCACTTACAATTTTAGTAATTTAAGTCTTCTCCCTTTTTTTCTTGGTCAGGCTATCTAAAAGTTTTTCAGTTTTGTTGATCTTTTCAATGAATCAAATTTTGGTTTGTTTTTCTCTATTGTTTTTCTGTTCTTTATTTATTAAATTTTGCTCTAATCTTTATTATTTCATTCCTTTTGCTTCTTTTAGGTTTAGTTTGCTCTTCTTTTTCCAGTGTCTTAAGATGAAAGTTAGGTTATTGATTTGAAAACTTATTTTTTTTTAGTAGATGTTCACAGCTATCAACTTCCCTCCGAGCACTGCATCCTTATAAATTTTGGCATGCTGTAACTTCATTTTTATTCACCTCAAACTATTTTCCAGTTTTCCGTATGATGTCTTCTTTGATATATTTTTAGGAGTATGTTGTGTAATTTTCACAAATATTTGAATTCCCCAAATGTTTTGTTATTGATTTCTAATTTATTTCATTGTGGTTGGCAAAAATACTTGCATGATTTCAGTCTTTTAAAATTTACCGAGGCTTGTTTTATGACCTAGCATATAATCTATTCTGGAGAATATTCCATGTGCATTTGAGAAAAATGTGTATTGTTCTGTTGTGTGGAGTGTTCTGTAGATGTCTTTTAGATTCGGTTGGTTTATAATGTTGTTTAAGTCTTCTACACCCTAGCTTATATTTTTCCTTTTTTTCAATCCACTACTGAAAGTTGGGTCCTGAAATAACTGACTGTTACTGGTGACTTGTCTGCTTCCCTTAAGTTCTGTCAGTTTTTGCTTCACATATTTTGGAGCTTTGTGGTTAGGTATATATATTTTTATAATAGTTAAATCTTCCTGATAGATTGATACTTTAACCATTATAAAATGTATCTTTTTCTCCAGTAATATTTTTGTTATAAATCTGTTTTGCTTGATGTAGTATAGCCACTCTGGCTCTCTTATGGTTGTTGTTTGTATAATATATCTTCTATCCTTTTCATTTTTTATTTTATTTTATTTATTTTTTATTATACTTTAAGTTTTAGGGTACATGTGCACAACGTGCAGGTTTGTTACATATGTATACATGTGCCATGTTGGTGTGCTGCACCCATTAATTTGTCATTTAACATTAGGTATATCTCCAAATGCTATCCCTCCCCACTCCCCCCACCCCACAACAGGCCCTGGTATGTGATGTTCCCCTTCCTGTGTCCATGTGTTCTCATTGTTCAATTCCCACCTATGAGTGAGAACATGCGCTGTTTGTTTTTTTGTCCTTGTGATAGGTTGCTAAGAATGATGGTTTCCATCTTCATCCATGTCCCTACAAAGGACATGAACTCATCATTTTTTATGGCTGCATAGTATTCCATGGTGTATATGTGCCACATTTTCTTAATCCAGTCTATCATTGTTGGACATTTAGGTTGGTTCCAAGTCTTTGCTATTGTGAATAGTGCCACAATAAACATACGTGTGCATGTGTCTTTATAGCAGCATGATTTATAATCCTTTGGGTATATACCCAGTAATGGGATGGCTGGGTCAAATGGTATTTCCAGTTCTAGATCCCTGAGGAATCGCCACACTGACTTCCACAATGGTTGTACTAGTTTACAGTCCCACCAACAGTGTAAAAGTGTTCCTATTTCTCCACATCCTCTCCAGCACGTGTTGTTTCCTGACTTTTTAATGATTGCCATTGTAACTGGTGTGAGATAGTATCTCATTGTGGTTTTGATTTGCATTTCTCTGATGGCCATTGATGATGAGCATTTTTTCACATGTCCTTTGGCAGCATAAATGTCTTCTTTTGAGAAATGTCTGTTCATATCCTTCGCCCACTTTTTGATGGGGTTGTTTGTTTTTTTCTTGTAAATTGGTTTGAGTTCATTGTAGATTCTGGATATTAGCCCTTTGTCAGATGAGTAGATTGCATAAATTTTCTCTCATTCTGTAGGTCACCTGTTCACTCTGATAGTAGTTTCTTTTGCTGTGCAGAAGCTCTTTAGTTTAATTAGCTCCTATTTGTCAATTTTGGCTTTTGTTGCCATTGCTTTTGGTGTTTTAGACATGAAGTCCTTGCCCATGCCTATGTCCTGAATGGTATTGCCTAGGTTTTCTTCTAGGGTTTCTATGGTTTTAGATCTAACATTTAAGTCTTTAATCCATCTTGAATTAATTTTTGTATAAGGTGTAAGGAAGGGATCCAGTTTCAGCTTTCTACATATGGCTAGCCAGTTTTCCCAGCACCATTTATTAAATAGGGAATCCTTTTCCCATTGCTTGTTTTTGTCAGGTTTGTCAAAGATCAGATGGTTGTAGATATGCGGTATTATTTCTGAGGGCTCTGTTCTATTCCATTGGTCTATATCTCTGTTTTGGTACCAGTACCATGCTGTTTTGGTTACTGTAGCCTTGTAGTATAGTTTGAAGTCAGGTAGCGTGATGCCTCCAGTTTTGTTCTTTTTGCTTAGGATTGACTTGGTGATGCAGGCTCTTTTTTGGTTCCATATGAACTTTAAAGTAGTTTTTTCCAATTCTGTGAAGAAAGTCATTGGTAGCTTGATGGGGATGGCATTGACTCTATAAATTCCCTTGGGCAGTATGGCCATTTTCACGATATTGATTCTTTGTACCCATGAGCATGGAATGTTCTTCCATTTGTTTGTATCCTCTTTTATTTCCTTGAGCAGTGGTTTGTAGTTCTCCTTGAAGAGGTCCTTCACATCCCTTGTAAGTTGGATTCCTAGGTATTTTATTCTCTTTGAAGCATTTGTGAATGGGAGTTCACTCATGATTTGGCTCTCTGTCTGTTATTGGTGTATAAAAATGGTTGTGATTTTTGCACATTGATTTTGTATCCTGAGACTTTGCTGAAGTTGCTTATCAGCTTAAGGAGATTTTGGGCTGAGATGATGGGGTTTTCTAGATATACAATCATGTCATCTGCAAACAGGGACAATTTGACTTCCTCTTTTCCTAATCGAATACCCTTTGTTTCCTTCTCCTGCCTGATTGCCCTGGCCAGAACTTCCAACACTATGTTGAATAGGAGTGGTGAGAGAGGGCATCCCTGTCTTCTGCCAGTTTTCAAAGGGAATGCTTCCAGTTTTTGCCCATTCAGTATGATATTGGCTGTGGGTTTGTCATAGATAGCTCTTATTATTTTGAGATACATCCCATCAATACCTAATTTATTGAGAGTTTTTAGCATGAAGGGCTGTTGAATTTTGTCAAAGGCCTTTTCTGCATCTATTCAGATAATCATATGGTTTCTGTCGTTGGTTCTGTTTATATGCGGGATTATGTTTATTGATTTGTGTATGTTGAACCAGCCTTGCATCCCAGGGATGAAGCCCACTTGATTATGGTGGATAAGCTTTTTGATGTGCTGCTGGATTCGGTTTGCCAGTATTTTATTGAGGATTTTTGCATCGATGTTCATCAGGGATATTGGTTTAAAATTCTCTTTTATTGTGGTGTCTCTGCCAGGCTTTGGTATCAGGATGATGTTGGCCTCATAAAATGAGTTAAGGAGGATTCCCTCTTTTTCTATTGATTGGACTAGTTTCAGGAGGAATGGTACCAGCTCCTCTTTGTACCTCTGGTAGAATTCAGTTGTGAATCCATCTGCTCCTGGACTTTTTTTGGTTTGTAAGCTATTAATTATTGCCTGAATTTCAGAGCCTGTTATTGGTCTATTCAGAGATTCAACTTCTTCCTGGTTTAGTCTTGGGAGGATGTATGTGTCGAGGAATTTATCCATTTCTTCTAGATTTTCTAGTTTATTTGCGTAGAGGTGTTTATAGTATTCTCTGATGGTAGTTTGTATTTCTGTGGGATTGGTGGTAATATCCCCTTTATCATTTTTTATTGCATCTATTTGATTCTTCTCTCTTTTCTTCTTTATTAGTCTTGCTAGCGGTCTATCAATTTTGTTGATCTTTTCAAAAAACCAGCTCCTGGATTCATTGATTCTTTGAAGGGTTTTTTGTGTTTCTATTTCCTTCAGTTCTGCTCTGATGTTAGTTATTTCTTGCCTTCTGCTAGCTTTTGAATGTGTTTGCTCTTGCTTCTCTAGTTCTTTTCATTGTGATGTTAGGGTGTTAATTTTAGATCTTTCCTGCTTTCTCTTGTGGGCATTTAGTGCTATAAATTTCCATCTACACACTGCTTTGAATGTGTCCCAGAGATTCTAGTATGTTGTGTCTTTGTTCTCATTGGTTTCAAAGAACGTCTTTATTCCTGCCTTCATTTCGTTATGTACCCAGTAGTCATTCAGGAGCAGGTTGTTCAGTTTCCATGTAGTTGAGCAGTTTTGAGTCAGTTTCTTAATCCTGAGTTCTAGTTTGATTGCACTGTGGTCTGAGAGATAGTTTGTTATAATTTCTGTTCTTTTACATTTGCTGAGGAGTGCTTTACTTCCCACTATGTGGCCAATTTTGGAACAAGTGCAGTGTGGTGGTGAGAAGAATGTATATTCTGTTGATTTGGGGTGGAGAGTTCTGTAGATGTCTATTAGGTCTGCTTTGTGCAGAGCTGAGTTCAATTCCTGGATATCCTTGTTGACTTTCTGTCTCGTTGATCTGTCCAATGTTGACAGTGGGGTATTAAAGTCTCCCATTTTAATTTCAACCTATTTGCAGCTTTGAATCCAAAGAGTGTCTTTTGTAGAAAGTATATAGCTGGATGGTTTTGACAGTCTCTGCCTTTTGATAGGATTGTTTAATTCATCATCTTTAGTCAATTAATTATTGATATACTTAGATTTATATCTGCCATTTTACTTTTTGTTTTCTATATCTCATGGTTTGAGTCTTGGTTCCTCCTTTACTGCTTTTTCTTTTTACAATAAGTGAATATTTTCTAGTGCAATATTTAAATTATTTTCATAATTATTTCACTATATGCTTTGAGGGTTTTTTCAGTGGTTGCTCTAGGGCTTACCGTATACATGTTAATTTATGAGAATCTACTTCTGATTCATATTATTTAATTTCAGTGAGATATAGAAACATTGTTGCTATAGAATTCTGTTCTCTCTTTTCCCTTTTGGTGCTATTAAATATAAATATATTACAAACCCTTAAACATATTTTTATAATTATATACATTATATAATTTAATGTTTTTAAAGAAGTCAAGAGCAGAAAGGGGAGGAAATATATACTTATAGAGTTTGTTATTTTAACTTTCCTTTTTGCCATTTCAGACTCTTTATTTGTTCTTGTGAATTTGAGTTGTCATCACGTGTCGTCTCCTTACTCCAGGATGGCTTTGCTACCACAATTTGTTCTATTGTTTTAAAATATATTTCTATATGTTTTAGGTCAAATAATGCAATTACATACATATTCTTTTATGCAATTATTTTTTGAATCTGTTAAGAGTAAAGGGATAACAAATATACATTCATACTGTCTTTTGTAATTACATAATTACCTTTAGTAGTAGTCATTGTTTTCTTGTATAGATTCAAATTACTCTCTGGGGTCACCCACTATCAGCCTGAAGAACTTCTTTCAGTACTTCTTGTAAAATGGGCCACTAGTAACACATTCTCTCAGTTTTTGTTACCTGGAAGTCTTTATTTCACCTTCATTTTTGTTTTTGTTTTAAACTTCATTTAAGTTTTATGTATTTGGGGGGTACAAGTTCAGAATTTTTACATGCATTTACTGAGTAGTGAGTGGTGAAGTCTGGACTTTTAATGTAACCATCACCTGAATGTTGAACATTTACCCAATAGGAAATTTTCAACCCTCACCCCCCTCCTACCTTCCCTCCTTTTGTGGTTTTTAATTCTATTATCCCATTCTGTGTATCTATGCATATCGATTGTTTAGCTTCCACTTATATGAGAACATATGGCATTTGACTTTCTGTTTCTGAGTTATTTCAGTTACGATAACGGCCTCCAGTTCCATCCATATTCCTGCAAAAGACATGATTTCATTGTTTCTATGGCTGAGTGGTATTCCATGGTATATGTGTAGACACACAATATTTTCTTTATCCAATCCTCCATTGATGGACCTAATATAATTGATTCTATATCTTTGCTATTGTGAATAGTGCTGTGATACACATACAAGTACAGATATCTTTTTGATGTAACAATTTCTTTCCCTTTGGGTATATAATCAGTAGTAGGATTACTGGATCAAGTGGTAGTTCTATTTTTAGTTCTTTGAGAAATCTCCATACTATTTTTTCCACAAAGGTGGTACTAATTTACATTCCCACCAACAGTGTATAAGCATTCCCTTTTCTCTGAATCCTTGCCAACATCTGTTGTTTTTAGAGTTTTTAGTAATAGCCATTCTAACTGGCGTAAGACGTTATTTATTTTATTGTGGTTTTAATTTGGATTTCTTTGATGACTAGTGATGTTGGGCATTTTTTACATGTTTGTTGACCACTTATGTGTCTTCTTTTGAAAAATGTCTGTTCAAGTCTTTTGCCCACTTTTTAATGAGATTGTTTGTTTGTTTTTTTCTTCTTGAGCTCTTTGAGTTCCTTATAGATTCTGGATACTAGACCTTTCTTGGATGAAAAGTTTGCAAATATTTTTTCCCATTCTGTAAGTTGTCTGTTTACTTAATTGATTGTTTCTTTTGCCGTGTAGAAAATTTTTCATTGAATTAAGTCCTGTTTGTCTATTTTTATTATTGTTGTGTTTGTTTTGAGGACTTGATCATAAATTATTTTCCTAGGCCAATATCCAGAAGAGTTTTTCATGAGTTTTATTCTAAGATTTTTATAGTTTTGGGTGTTATGCTTAGATCTTTAATCTATCTTGAGTTAATTTTTGTATATGGTGAGAGGTACGGGTCCAATTCCATTCTGCATATGGCTATCCAATTTTCTCAGCACCGTTTATTGAATAGAGCGTTCTTTCCTTAGTGTCTGTTTTTGTTGACTTTATTGAATATCAGTTGGTTGTAGTTATACAGCTTTATTTTTGGGTTCTCTATTCTCTTCCACTGATCTGTGTATCCATTTTTATACTGGTACCACATGTTTTGGTTAGTATAGCCTTGTACTGTAATTTGAAGTCAGGTAATGTGATATCTCCAGATTTGCTCTTTTTGCTTAGGATTGCTTTGGCTATTTGGGCTCTATTTTGGTTGTATACAAATTTTAGAATTGTTTTTTCTAATTCTGTGGAAAATGATATTGGTAATTTGATAGGGATTGTGTTAAATCTGTAGATTGCTTTGGGCAGCATGATAATTTTATTGATTCTTCCAACTCGTGATCATGGAATTAAAAAAATTGTTTGTGTCATCTATGATTTCTTTCATCACTGCATTGTAGTTTTCCTTATGGAGATCTTTCACCTCCTTGGTTAAATATATTCCTAAATATTGGGGTTTTTTCTATTTTTTTTTTTTTTGGAGCTGTTGTAAATGGGATTGCCTTCTTGGTTTGGTTCTTGGCTAGATTGTTATTGGTATATAGAAATGCTACTGATTTGTGTATGTTAGTTTTGTATCGTGAAAATTTACTGAATGCATTTATTTTATTTTATTGTTATTTTTTTTTAGATGGAGTCTTGCTCTGTCACCTAGGTTGGAGTGTAGTGGCGTGATCTTGGCTCACTGCAACCTCCACCTCCCAGGTTCAAGAGATTCTCCTGCCTCAGACTCCCAAGTAGCTGGGACTACAGGTGCCCAGCACCACGCCAGGCTAATTGTTGTATTTTCAGTAAAGACAAGGTTTTACCATGTTGGCCAGGCTGGTCTCAAACTCCTGACCTCAAGAGATCTGCATGCCTTGGCCTCCCAAAGTGCTGGGATTATAGGTGTGAGCCACGGCGCCTGGCCCTGGATAAATTTATTAAATCTAAGAAAATTTTGGTGGAGTCTTTAGGATACAAGTTCATATCATCAGTGAACAGGGATCGTTTGACTTCCTCTTTTCCAATTTGGATGTCCTTTTTTTGTTTGTTTGTTTAAATCTTCCCTGATTGCTCTGGTAAGGACTTTCAGTACTATGCTGAATAACAGTGGTGAAGTAGGCATCCTTGTCTTTTTCCAGTTCTAAGAGGGAATGCTTTCAATTTTTCCCCATTAAGAATAATATTGGCTTTGGGATCACCATATATGGCCTTTATTACATTAAAGTATGTTCTTTTTATGCCTAGTTGGTTGAGGATTTTTATCATGAAAGGATGCTGAATTCTATCAAGTGCTTTTTCTGCCATCTATTGAGGTGATCACATGGTTTTTGTCCTTAGTTCTGTTTGTGTGATGTATCACATTTGTTGATTTGCATATGATGAACCGTACTTGCATCCCAGAGATAAATCCCACCTGATCCTGGTGAATTATCTTTTTTACTTGCTATTGGATTTGATTTGTAGTATTTTGTTGAGGATTTTTGCATATATGTTCATCAGTCATATTGGTCTGTAGTATGCTTTTTCTTGTGTCTCTGTCTAGTTTTGATAACAGTGTGATACTGGCCTTATAGAATGAGTTAGGGAGAATTCCCTCCTCAATTTTTTGGAATAGTTTCAGTATAATTGTCATTATTTCTTCTTTGAATGTTTGGTGGAATTCTGCAGAGAATCTCTCTGGTCCTGGACTTTTCTTTGTTGGGAGATTTTTTTAAATTACGTATTCAATCTCTGCACTCATTATTGGTCTATTCAAGGGTTCTATTTCTTCCTGGATTATTCTCAGGAGGTTGTGTGTTTCTAGGAATTTGTCCATTTCCTCTAGGTTTTCTAGTTTGTGAGGGTATGGTTGTTTATAATCATCTCTGATTATCTTTTCTTTTCTGTGGTATTAGTTATAATGTCTCCTTTTTCTTATAATTATGTTTATTTGAATCTTTTTCTGTTTAGTATAGCTAGTGGTTTATCAGTTGTGGTTATCTTTTCAAGAACCAACCTTTCATTTTATTGATCATTTTTTATTACTTTTTGGTCTTTATTTCATTTAGTTCTGCTCTGATCTTTGTTATTTCTTTTCTTCTGCTAACTTTGGGCTTGGTTTTCCAGATCCTTGAGGTGTAACATTAGGTTGTTAGTTTGTGATCTTACTAATTTTTTGATGTAAGTATTTAATACTATAAAATTCCCTCTTAGCACTACTTTTGCCATATCCCACAGGTTTTGGTATGCTGTACTTTCATTTTCATTAGTTTCAAACATTTTTTAATTTCCATCTTAATAACGTAATTGCACATTTTAAAATAACTAGAAGAATGTAATTGGATTGTTTGTAATACAAAGGATAAATGCTTGAGGGGAAGAATGCCCCATTATTCATGATGTGATTATTAGGCATTGTGTGCCTATATCAAAACATCTCATGTGCCCCATAAATATACACACCTACTCTGTACCACAAAAATAAAAAATAAAAATAAATACTAAATAAAATAGACATTAAAGACATTTTAAAAATGGATCATTTAATACACTTACATTCAAGGTTAATATTGATATGTGAAGATTTGCTTCTGTTATATTGATGTTGCTTTTATAAGTTTTTGTTTCTTTTGTCTCTTCCTTTTTGTCTTTGTGGTTTGATGAAATTTTTTTGTGTTGCCATTTGATTCCTTTCTCTTTCTCCTTTGTGTGATTGTTTTATACAAATGTGATTTTATATTTCTGTGTTTTTGTGATGGTGAATATCAACTTTTTTTCTTCATGTTTAAGACTCCTTTCAGCATTTCCTATAGGTCTAATCTAGTGGTGACAAATTCCTTCAGCATTTGCTTGTCTGTGAATGACTTATTTCTCCTTCATTTATAAAACTTATTCTGGCAGGATACAAAATTCTTGGCTGACGTTTTTTTTTTTTTTTTTTTTTTTTTCCCAGCACTTTAAAAATGCCATTCCATTCTCTTCTGGCCTGTAATGTTTCTGCTGAAAACTATACTGTTAGTCTGATGAAGTTTCCTTTATAGATGACAAGACGCTCTTCTCTTGCTAATTTTAAAATTCTTTCTTGACTTTAGACATTCTGAATATAATATGCTGTGATGAAGTCCTTTTTGCAATGTATTTTCCTGGGGGTCATTGGGCCTCCTATATCTAGATGTTTATCTTGATAGACTTGGAAAATTTTTATCAATTATTTTATTAAATATTTTTTTCTAAACTTTTTGCTTTCTCTTCCCCCTTGGAAATATTGATCATTTGTAAGTTTAGTTGCTTTGTGTAGTCCCAGATGTCTCAAAAGTTTTGTTCATTCTTTTTTATTCTTATTTTTGTACAAGATTATATTGAAAGACCAGTCTTTAAGTTCTCAGATTCTTTATTCTGCTTGGTCTAGTCTATTATGGAAGCTTTCAAATGTATTTTGTATTTCCTTCAATTAATTTTTTAATTTTAGAATTTGTTTCTTTTATTTTTGAAGATATCTCCTTGATAAATATCTCATTCATATTCTGAATTGGTTTTCAGATTTCTTTGCATTGGTTTTCAGATTTCTCTTGCATCTCATCGGTCTTCTTTAAAATCAATATTTTGAATTCTCTGTCTGGCATTTCAAGGAATACTTTTTTGATCGGCATCTGTTGCTGGACAATTGTTTTGGTCCTATGGTGATGTCACATTTCTCTGCTTTTCCATGTTTCCTGTGTCCTTCCATTGATATCTGTGCATCTGGTGTAGCAGTCACTTGTTCCAATTTTGGGGGGTTTTGGGTGGTCCTTTTGTTTTAATGTTATTTTAGGTTCACACATGTGCAGGTTTGTTATATAGGTAAATCGTGTATCATGGGGGTTTGGCATACAGATTGTTTTATCACCCAAGTAATAAGCATAGTACCTGATAGGTAATTTTTCAGTCCTCATCTCCTCCCACCTTCTGCCCTCAAGTAGGCCCTGGTGTCTGTTGTTTTCTTCTTTGTGTCCATATGTACTCAATGTTTAGCTTCCACTTATAAGTGAGAACATGTGGTATCTTGTTTTTCATTCCCGTCTTCATTTGGTTAGGATAATGGCCTCCAGCTCCATCTATGATGCTACAAAGGATCATGATCTCATTCTTTTTTGTGACTGCATAATATTCCATAGTGTGTATGTACTGCATTTTCTTTATCCAGTGTACTGTTGATGGGCATCTAGGTTGAATCCATGTTTTTGCTATTGTGAATAGTACTGTGATGTACATACACATGCATGTGTCTTTATAGTAGAATGATTCGTATTCCTTTGGGTATATACCCATTGATGTAATTGCTGGGTTGAATGGTAATTCTGCTTTGAGTTCTTTGAGAAATTATGAAACTGCTTTTCACAGCGGCTGAACTAACTTACATACCCACCAGCAGTGTATAAGTGTTCCCTTTGCTTTACAGCCTGTCTAGTATTTGCTATTTTTTGACTTTTTAATAATAGCCATTCTGAAATGGCATCTCATAATGGTTTTCATTTGCATTTCTCTGATGATTAGTGATGTTGAACATTTTTTCGTATACTTGGTGGCCATATGCATGTCTTCTTTTGAAAAGTGTCTGTTCACATACTTTATCTACTTTTTAAAAGGGTTGTTTGTTTTCTTGTAAATTTGTTTAAGTTCCTTATAGATTCTGGATATTAGACCTTTTTTAGGGCATAGTTTGCAAATCTTTTCTCCCATTCTGAAGGACGGCTGTTTACTCTATTAATTGTTTATTTTGCTGTGCAGAAGATATTTAGTTTAATTAGGTCCCATTTGCCAATTTTTGTTTTTGTTTCCATTGTTTTTGGAGTCTTTCTCATAAAATCTTTGCCAGGGCCTATGTCCAGGATGGTATTTCCTAGGTTGTTTCCAGGATTTTTATCATTTTAGGCTTTACATTTAAGTTTTAATACATATTGAGTTGATTTTTGTACATGGTGTAAGGAAGAAGTCTAGTTTCAATCTTCTATATATCACTAACCAATTATCCCAGGACCATTTATTGAATAGGAAGTCCTTTCCCCATTGCTTGTTTTTGTCAACATTGCTGAAGATCAGATGGTTGTAGGTGTAGGGCCTTATTTCTGGACTCTCTATTCTGTTCCATTGGTCTCTATGTCTGTTTTTGTACCAGTACCATGCTGTTTTGGTTACTCTAGCCCTGTCATATAGTTTGAACTTGGATAATATGATGCCTCCAGCTTTGTTCTTTTTGCTTAGGATTGTCTTGGCTATTCAGGCTCTTTTTTGGTTCCATATGAATTTTAAAATAGTGTTTTCTAATTCTGTGAAGAATGTCATTGGTAGTTTGATAGGAATAGAATTGTTGGATGAGGAGATGGGTATCCCATTCTTCATGCTGTGATTATTTTACCTTGCATGTTTGTATCAAAATATCTCATGCACCTAATAAATATATACGCCTGCTATGTATGCACAAAAATTAAAAGAATTAAAAAGATAGGAATAGCATTAAATCTGCAAGTTGTTTTGAGCAGTATGGCCATTTTAATGATATTGACTCTTTCTATTCATGAGCAGGGAATGTTTTTCTATTTGTTTGTGTCATCTCTGATTTCTTTGAGCAGTGTTTTGTAATTCTCCTTGTAGAGATCTTTCACTTCTCTGGTTAGCTGTATTTTTAGGTATTTTATTCTCTTTCTGGCTATTGTGAATGGGATTGCATTCTTGATTTAATTCTCAGCTTGAATGTTGTTGGTGTATAGGAATGCCAGTGATTTTTGTACATTGACTTTGTATCCTGAGACTTTGCTGAAGTGGTTTATCAGAACAAAGGTCTTTTGGGCAGGCACTATGGGGTTTTCAAGTATAGAATCTCTTCGTCTGCAAACAGATACTTTGATTTCCTCTTTGGATGCCTTTTATTTCTTGCTCTTTCCCGGTTGTTTTGGTTAGGACTTCCAGTACTATGTTGACTAAGAGTGCTGAGAGAGGGCATGCTTGTTTTGGTCTGGTTTTCAATGAGAATGCCTCCAGCGTTTTTCCATTCAGTATAATGTTGGGGGTGTGTGTGTGTGTGTGTGTGTTTCAGATGGCTGTTATTATTTTGAAGTCCATTCCTTCAATGCCTAGTTAGTTGAGGTTTTTTTTTTTTTATGAAAGGGTGTTGAATTTTATTTAAAGCCTTTCTATATCTATTGAGATGTGGCTTTTTGTTTGGTTCTGTTTATCTGGTGAATCACATTTGTTGATTTGTGTATGTTGAACCAACCTTGCATCCCAGAGATAAAGCCTACTTAATCATGGTGGATTAGCTTTTTCACGTGCTGCTGGATTTTGTTTGCTAGTATTTTATTGTGCATTTTTGCATTTATGTTCATCAAAGATATTGGCCTGAAGTTTTCTTTTCTTGTTGTGTCTGTGCCAGGTTTTGGTGTCAGGATAATGCTGAACTCATAGAGTGGGTCAGGGAGAAGTCCCTCCTCCTCAATCTTTTGGAATAGTTTCAGTAGGAATAATATCAGTTCTTTATACGTCAGATAGAATTCAGCTATAAATCTATCTTGTTCTGGGCTTTTTCTGGTTGGTAGGATTTTTGTTGCTGATTAAATTTTGGAAAACATTATTGGTCTGTTCAGGGATTCAATTTCTTCTTGGTTCAATCTTGGGATGTTGTGTGCATCCAGGAATTTATCCATTTCTTCTAAATTTTCTAGCTTGTGTGCATAGAAGTGTTCATAGAAGTCTCTGAGGGGTTTTTGGTATATATGTGGTGTCAGTGGTAATGTCCTTTTTGTCATTTCTGATTGTCCTTATTTGCATCTTCTTTTTTTCTTTATTATTCTAGCTAGTGGTCTGTTGGCCTTATTCATTCTTTCAGAGAAAAAAAACTCATGGATTTGTTGATCTTTTTATAGTTTTTTAACATCTCAATTTCATTCAGTTCAGCTCTGATTCTGTTTTTTTGTTTGTTTGTTTTGTTTTCTGCTAGCTTTGGGATAGATTTTCTCTTGTTTCTCTAGTTCCTCTAGTTGTGATGTCAGGTTGTTAGTTTGAGAGCTTTCTAACTTTTTGAAGTAGATGTTTAGTGCTATAAACTTCACTCTTAAGACTGCATTACCTATGTCCCAGAGATTCTGCTATGTTGTATCTTTGTTCACATTAGTTTCAAATAATTTCTTGATCTCTGCCTTAATTTCATTATTTGTCCCCAAATCATTCAGAATCACATTGTTTAATTTTCACACAATTGTATGGTTCTGAACAATTTTCTTAGTATTAATTTCTGTTTTTATTGCGCTATAGTCTGAGAATGTGGATGGGATGATTTTGGTTTTTCTGAATTTGCTGAGAATTGTTTTATGGACGATTGTGTGGTTGATTTTAGAGTATGTGCCACATGCAGATGAGAAGAATGTCTATTCTGTTGTTTTGGGGTGGAAAGTTCTGTAGGTGTCTATTAGGTCCATTTGGTCAGGTGTTGAGTTCAGGTCCTGAATATCTTCATTAGTTTTCTACCTTAATGATCTTTCTAATGTTGTCAGTGGGGTGTTGAAGTCTCCCACTATTACTATGTGGTTGTCTAAGTCTCTTTGCTGGTCTCTAAGAACTTGCTGTATGAATTTGGGTGCTCCTGTGTTGGGTGTGTATATATTTACAATAGTTAGGTCTTCTTGTTGAATTGAACCCTTTACTATTATGTAATGCCCTTCTTTATCTTTTTTGATCTTTGTTGGTTTAAAATCTGTTTTGTCTGAAATTAGAATAGCAACCCCTGCTTTTTTTCTGTTTTAAATTTGCTTGGTAGATTTTCCTCCATCCCTTTAATTTCAGTCTATGTGTGTCATTGCATGTGAGGTGGGTCTCTTGAAGACAGCATACAAAGGGAGGTAGGTGACCTGCCTCTATCTCTCTAGCTGCCTTAAACATTTTTGTTTTCATTTCTACCTTGGATAATCTGATGACTATGTGTCTTGGAGATGGTCTTCTTGTGTATAGTATTTTACAGGTGTTCTCGGCATTTGCTGAGTTTGAATGTTAACTTCTCTAGCAAAGCTAGGAAAATTTTCATAGATGATATTCTAAAATATATTTTCCAAGTTGCTTGTTTTCTCTCCCTCTCTTTCAGAGACGCCAATGAGTCATAGATTTGGTCTCTTTACATAATCCCATATTCTTGGAGGTTTTGTTCATTCTTCTTCATTGTTTTTTTCTTTTTGTTTTCTGGCTGAGTTATTTCAGAGAACTGGTCTTTGAGCTCTGAGATTCTTTCCTCAGCTTGGTCTATTCTGCTGTTAATACTTTCAATTGCATTCTGTAATTCTTGAAGTTAGTTTTTCTTTCTTTTTCTTTTTAAATTTTTAACTTTTATTTTAAGTTCAGGGGTACATGTGCAGGATGGGCAGGTGTTACATAGGTAAATGTGTGCCATAGTGGTTTGCTGCACAGATTATGCCATCACCCAGGTATTAAGCCCAACATCTATTAGCTGTTTTTCCTGATCCTCTCCTTCCTCCCACCCCCCTGCCCCTGCAATCCTGCGACAGGCCACAGTGTGCATTATCTCCCTTCATGTGCATTATCCCCCTTCATGTGTTTTCATCATTTAGCTCCCACTTATAAGTGAGAACATGTGGTATTTGGTTTTTTTTTGTTCCTGCATTGGTTTGCTAAGGATAATGGTCTCCAGCTCCATCCATGTCCCTGCAAAGGACATTATCTCATTCCTTTTTATGGCTGTGCAGTATTCCATGGTGTATATGTAACATATTTTCCTTATCCAGTCTACCATTGATAGGCATTTAGGTTGACTCCATGTCTTTACTATTGTGAATAGTGCTGCAATGAACATACACGTGCATGTGTCTTTATAATGGAATGATTTATATTCCTTTGTGTATATGCCCAGTAATGGAATTGCTGGGTTGAATGGTACTTCTGCCTCTAGGTCACCACACTGGAATCACCACATTGTCTTCCACAGTGGATGAACTAAGTTACACTCTCACCAACAGTGTAAAAGTGTTTATTTTTCTCCACAACCTCACCAGCATCTGCTGTTTTTTGGCTTTTTAATAATAGTCATTCTGACTGGTGTGAGATGGTACCTCATCGTGGTTTTGATTTGCATTTCTCTAATGATCAGTGACGCTGAGCTTATTTTTGTTCATATTTTGGCCTCAGGCATATCTTCTTTTGAAGAGTCTGTTCGTGTCCTTTGCCCACTTTTTAATGGGGTTGTTTGTTTTCTTGTAAATTTGTTTAAGTTCCTTATAGATGCTGGATATTAGAACTTTGTCAGATGGATAGATTGTAAAAAATTTTTCGCATTCTGTAGGGTTCTGTTTACTCTGTTGACAGTTTCTTTTGCTATGTAGAAGCTCTTAAGTTTAATTAGATCCAACTTGTCAATATTTGCTTTTGTTGCAAATGCTCCGGGCTTCTTCGTCATGAAATCTTTGCCTGTGCCTATGTCCTGAATTGTATTGCCTAGGTTTTCTTCTAGGATTTTTATAGTTTTGGGATTTACATTTAAGTCTTTAATCCATCTTGATTTGATTTTTGTATATGGTATAAGGAAGAGATCTGGTTTCAATTTTCTGCATATGGCTAGCCAGTTCTCCCAGCATCATTTATTAAATAGGGAATCCTTTTCCAATTGCTTGTTTTTGTAAGGTTTGTCACAGATCAGATGACTGTAGGTGTGTGGTCCTATTTCTGGGTTCTCTATTCTGTTCCATTGGTCTATGTTGCTATTCTTATACCAGTACCATGCTATTCTGATTACTGTATTGCTATAGTATAGTTTGAAGTCAGGTAGTGTGATGCCTCAAGCTTTATTCTTTTTGCTTAGGATTGCTTTGGCTATTTGGGCTCTTTTTTGGTTCCATATGAACTTTAAAATGGTTTCTTCTAATACTGTGAAGAATGTCAATGGTAGTTTCATAGGAATAGCATTGAATCTGTAAATTGCTTCAGTCAGTACGGCCATTTTCATGACATTGATGCTTCCTATTCAAGAGCATGGAATGTTTTTCCATTTGTTTGTATCATCTCTGATTTCTTTGAGCAGTGGTTTGCAGTTTTCCTTGAAGAGCTCCTTCACTTCCCTTGTTAGCTGTATTTGTAGGTATTTTTATTCTTTTTGTGGCAATTGTGAATGGGATTGCCTTTCTGATTTGGCTGTCAGCTTGCCTGTTGTTGGTATATAGGAATGTGTGATTTTCACACATTGATTTTGTATCCTGAGACTTTGTTGAAGTTTCTTATCAGCTTAAGAAGCTTTTGGGCTGAGATGATGGGGTTTTCTAGATATATAATCATGTCATCTGCAAAGAAAGATAGTTTGACTTTCTCTTTTCCTATTTGAATATGCTTTATTTCTTTCTCTTGCCTTATTTCCCTGGCCAGAACTTCAAATAGTATATTGAATAGGAGTGGTGAGAGAGAGCAAGCTTGTCTTGTGCCAGTTTTTAAGGGGAATGCTTCCAGCTTTTGCCCATTCAGTATGATATTGGTTGTGGGTTTGTCATATATGTATCTTACTATTTTGAGGTATGTCCCATCAATACCTAGTTTATTGAGAGTTTTTATCATAAAGGGATGTTGAATGTTATCAAAAGCCTTTTATGCATCTATCGAGATAATCATGTAGTTTTTGTTTTTAGTTCTGTTTATGTGATGAATTACATTTATTCATTTGTGTATGTTGGACCAGTCTTACATCCTGGGGATGAAGCCTACTTGGTCATTGTGGATAAGCTTTTGATGTGCTGCTGTATTTGGCTTGCCAGTATTTTGTTGAAGGTTTTTGTATTGATGTTTATCAAGGATATTGGCCTGAAGTTTTTGTTGTTGTTGTATACCTGCCAGGTTTTGGTATCAGAATGATGCTGATCTCATAGACTAAATACATATGTATTTAGGGAAGATTCCTTCCTTTTTAATTTTTTGGAACAGTTTCAGTAGGAATGGTACCAGCTCTTCTTTGTAACTCTGATAGAATTCATCTGTGAATCTATCTGGTCCTGGGCTTTTTTTGGTTGATAGGCTATTTATTACTGACTCAATTTCAGAACTCATTATTGGTCTATTCAGGGATTCATTGTCTTCATGGTTCAGTCTTGGGAGGGTGGATGTGTCCAGGAATTTATCCATTTCTTCTAGATTTCCTAGTTTATGTACATACAGGTGTTTATAGTATTCTCTGATGATTGTTTGTATTTCTGTGGGGTCAGTGGTAATATTCCCCTTATTTCTGATTCTGTTTATTTGACTCTTCTCTCTTTTCTTTTTTATTGGTCTAGCTAGTAGTCTATCTATTTTATTAATTTTTTATTCAGAAAACAGCTCCTAAATTCATTGATTTTTGAAGGGGTTTATGTGTCTCTATCTCTTTCAGTTCAGCTCTAATCTTGGTTATTTCTTGTCTTCTGCTAGCTTTGGAGTTTGTTTGCTCTCGGTTCTCTAGTTCTTTTTTTTTTTTTTTTTTTTTTTTTTTTTTTTTTTTTTTTTTAAATAGACAAATATGTTTATTGCAGCATTATTTGTAATAGCAAAGCAACCTAAAAGGACAGTAAATTATGGGGTTCCCAGACACATTACATACCATTGTGCAGCATATCTGAATGTACTGATGTAAATAATTTCCATGATATATTGTTGGGTGAGAAAAATATCAAAATGCTGACATGATATATGTGTTTATATGATGCCATTTTTGTAAAATTATACATGTACTCAAGTAGAATGTGTCTATATTCATCTACAATGTGTGTACATAATATGTGTGCTAATATATACACATACTCAAAAGGTTGTTTTTGTTTTTGCTTTTGAGAGAGAGTCTCCCTCTGTCGCCCAGGCTGGAGTGCAGTGGTGCAATCTTGGCTCACTGCAAGCTCCGCCTCCCGGGTTCACGCCATTCTCCTGCCTCAGCCTCCTGCGTAGCTGGGACCACAGGCCCCCGCCACCATGCCTGGCTAATTTTTTTTTTTTTTTTTTTTTTTTTTTTTTTTTTTGCCTTCAAGCATCTGTTTAACAAAGTACATCTTGCACTGCCCTTAATCCATTTAACCCTGAGTTGACACAGCATATGTTTCAGAGAGCATGGGGCTGGGGGAAAGGCCATAGATCAACAGCATCCCAAGGCAGAAGAATTTCTCCTAGTCAGAACAAAATGGAATCTCTTATGCACACCCCTTTCTACACAGACACAGCAACAATCTGATCTCTCCTTCCTTTCCCCACACTTCCCCCCCTCTTCCTTTCAACAAAACCGCCATCGTCCTCATGGCCCGCTCCCGATGGTCGCTGTCTCTTCGGAGCTGTTGGGTACACCTCCCAGACAGGGCGGCCGGGCAGAGGCGCTCCTCGCTTCCCAGACCGGGCCGCCCGGGCAGAGGCGCTCCTCACTTCCTCCCAGACCGGGTGGCAGCCGGGCAGAGGCGCTCCTCACCTCCCAGACGGGGCGGCCGGGCAGAGGCGCTCCTCACTTCCCAGAGGGGGCGGCCGGGCAGAGGCGCTCCTCACTTCCCAGACCGGGCGGCCGGGCAGAGGCGCTCCTCACTTCCCAGATGGGGCGGCCGGGCAGAGACGCTCCTCACTTCCTCCCAGACGGGGTGGCGGCCTGGCAGAGGCGCTCCTCACCTCCCAGACAGGGCGGCCGGGCAGAGGCGCTCCTCACTTCCCAGACTGGGCGGCCGGGCAGAGGCGCTCCTCACTTCCCAGACTGGGCGGCCGGGCAGAGGCGCTCCTCACTTCCCAGACTGGGCGGCCGGGCAGAGGCGCTCCTCACCTCCTAGACGGGGTGGCCAGGCAGAGGCGCTCCTCACTTCCCAGACGGTGTGGCGGCTGGGCAGAGGCGCTCCTCCCTTCCCAGATGGGGCAGCCAGGCAGAGGCGCTCCTCACTTCCCCCCAGACGGGGTGGCGGCCAGGCAGAGGCGCTCCTCACTTCCCAGAGGGGGCGGCCGGGCAGAGGTGCTCCTCACTTCCTCCCAGACGGGGTGGCGGCTGGGCAGAGGCGCTCCTCACCTCCCAGACGGGGCGGCCGGGCAGAGGTGCTCCTCATCTCCCAGACGGGGCGGCCGGGCAGAGGTGCTCCTCACTTCCCCCCAGACGGGGTGACGGCCGGGCAGAGGCACTCCTCACCTCCCAGACGGGGCGGCCGGACAGAGGCGCTCCTCACTTCCCATACGGGGTGGCAGCCGGGCAGAGGCGCTCCTCACTTCCCAGATGGGGCAGCCGGGCAGAGGCGCTCCTCACTTCCTCCCAGATGGGGTGGCGGCCGGGCAGAGGCGCTCCTCACTTCCCAGACGGGGCGGCCGGGCAGAGGTGCTCCTCACTTCCTCCCAGACGGGGTGGCGGCCGGGCAGAGGCGCTCCTCACCTCCCAGACGGGGCGGCCGGGCAGAGGCGCTCCTCCCTTCCCAGACGGAGTGGCCAGGCAGAGGCGCTCCTCACCTCCCAGAGTGGGCGGCCAGGCAGAGGCGCTCCTCACTTCCCAGAGTGGGCGGCCGGGCAGAGGCGCTCCTCACTTCCCATAGGGAGTGGCAGCCAGGCAGAGGCGCTCCTCACTTCCCAGATGGGGCAGCTGGGCAGAGGTGCTCCTCACTTCCTCCCAGACGGGGTGGCGGCCAGGCAGAGGCGCTCCTCACCTCCCAGACGGGGCGGCCGGGCAGAGGCGCTCCTCACCTCCCAGACGGGGCGGCTGGGCAGAGGCGCTCCTCACCTCCCAGAAGGGGCGGCTGGGCAGAGGCGCTCCTCACTTCCCATATGGGGTGGCAGCCGGGCAGAGGCGCTCCTCACTTCCCAGACAGGGTGGCGGCCAGGCAGAGGCGCTCCTCACCTCCCCGATGGGGCAACCGGGCAGAGGCGCTCCTCACTTCCTCCCAGACGGGGTGGCGGCCAGGCAGAGGCACTCCTCACCTCCCAGACGGGGCGGCCGGGCAGAGGTGCTCCTCATCTCCCAGACGGGGCAGCCGGGCAGAGGCGCTCCTCACTTCCTCCCAGACGGGGTGGCGGCCGGGCAGAGGCACTCCTCACCTCCCAGACGGGGCGGCCGGGCAGAGGCGCTCCTCACTTCCTCCCAGACGGGGTGGCGGCCGGGCAGAGGCGCTCCTCACCTCCCAGAAGGGGTGGCCAGGCAGAGGCGCTCCTCACCTCCCAGACGGGGCGGCCGGGCAGAGGTGCTCCTCATCTCCCAGACGGTGCAGCCGGGCAGAGGCGCTCCTCCCTTCCTCCCAGACGGGGTGGCAGCCGGGCAGAGGCGCTCCTCACATCCCAGACGATGGGCGGCCGGGCAGAGGCGCTCCTCACTTCCCAGATAGGGCGGCCGGGCAGAGGGGTTCCTCACATCCCAGACGATGGGCGGCCAGGCAGAGATGCTCCTCACTTTCTAGACGGGGTGGCGGCGGGGCAGAGGCTGTAATCTTAGCACTTTAAGAGGCCAAGGCAGGAGGCTGGTAGGTGGAGGTTGCAGCGAGCCGAGATCACACCACTGCACTCCAGCCTGAGCACCATTGAGCATTGAGTTAGCGAGACTCCGTCTGCAATCCCAGCACCTCGGGAGGCCGAGGCAGGCAGATCACTCGAGGCCAGGAGCTGGAGACCAGCCCGGTCAACACGGCGAAACCCCGTCTCCACCAAAAATACAAAAACCATTCAGGCGTGGCGGCGTGCGCCTGCAATCCCAGGCACTCGGCAGGCGGAGGCAGGAGAGTCACCGGAGCCCGAGGCAGGGAGGTTGCAGCGAGCCGGATCATGGCAGTACAGTCCAGCTTCGGTAACAGCGGGAGACCGAAAAAAGAAGGAGAGGGAGACCGAAGAAAGGGAGAGGGAGAGGGAGAGGGAGAGGGAGAGGGAGAGGGAGAGGGAGAGGGAGAGGGAGAGCCTCTAGTTCTTTTTGTTGCAATGTTAGATTGTTAACTTCAGATCTTTCTAGCTTTTTGATGTGGGCATTTAGTGGTATAAATTTCCCTCTTAACACTGCTTTAGCTGCATCCTGGAGATTCTGGCACATTGTATTTTTGTTCTCATTAGTTTCAAATAACTTCTTGATTTCTGCCTTAATTTCATTATTTACCTAAAAGTCATTCAGGAGCAGGTTGTTCAATTTTTATGTAATTTTGTGATTTTGAGTGAATCTTGAGTTCTAATTTGATTGTGCTATGGTCCAAGAGACTGTCTGTTATGATTTCAATTCTTTTGCATTTTCTGAGGAGTGTTTTACTTTCAATTATGTGATCAGTTTTAGAGTAAGTGCCATGTGGTGATGAGAAGAATGTATATTCTGTTATTTTTGGGTGGAGAGTTCTGTGGATATCAGGTCCACTTGATCCAGAGTGAGTACAGGTTCTAGATATCTTTGTTTTTCTGTCTTGATGATCTGTCTAATATTGTCAGAAGAGTGTTGAAGTCTCCTACTATTATTGTGTGGGACTCTATGTCTCTCTGAAGGTCTCTAAGAACTTGCCTTATGAATCTGGGTGCTCCTGTATTGGGTACATATGTATTTAGGATAGCTAGCTCTTCTTGTTGAATTGAACCTTTACCATTATATAATGCCCTTCTTTGTCTATTTTTTATCTTTGTTGTTTTAAATTCTGTTTTGTTAGAAACTAGGATTGCAACCCCTGCTTTTTTCTGTTTTCCACTTGCTTTGTAAAATTTCCTCCATCCCTTTATTTTAAACTTATGTGTATCTTGCATGTGAGGTGGATCTCTTAAAGACAGTATACTGATGGGTCTTGGATCTTTATCCAGCTTGCCGTTCTCTGTCTTTTAATTGGGGCATTTAGCCCATTTACATTTAAGGCTAGTATTGTTATGTGTGGATTTGATCCTGTCATCATGATGCTAGCTAGTTCTTTTGCAGACTTGTTTATGTGGTTGCTTCAGAGTGTCACCGGTCTGTGTACTTCAGTGTGCTTTTGTAGTGGCTGGTAACAATTTTTCCTTTCCATATTAGAGCTTCCTTCAGGGGCTCTTGTAAGGCAGGTATGGTGGTAACTAATTCCCTCAGCATTTGCCTGTCTGAAAAGGATCTTATTTCTCTGTTGCTTATAAAGTTTAATTCGGCCAGATATGAAATTCTGGGTTGGAAATTCTTTTCTTTAAGAATGTTAACATTCTTTAAGGATGTTGAATATTGGTCCTTAATCTAGCTTGTAGGGTTTCTGATGAGATAGCCACTGTTAGCTGGTGGGCTTCCCTTTGTAGGTGACCTGGCTTTTCTCTCTGGCTGCCCTTAATTTTTTTCTTTTTTTGTGACCTTGGAGAATCTGATGATTATGTATCTTGGGGATGATCTTCTCACGGAGTATCTTACTGGGGTTCTCTGCATTTCCTGAATTTGAATGTTGCCCTGTTGAATGTTGGAGAAGTTCTCCTGGTTGATGTCCTGAAATATGTTTTCCAGTTTGGTTCCATTCTTTCCATCTGTTTCAAGTACCCTAATCATTTGTAGATTCAGTCTCTTTACATAATCGCATATTTCTCAGAGGTTTTGTTCATTTCTTTTTATTCTTTTTTCCTCTATTCTTGTCTGCCTGTCTTATTTCAAAAAGACAGTCTTCAAGCTCTGAGGCTTTCTCCTTTTGGTCTATTCTGCTATTAATACTTGTGATTCCACTGTGAAGTTCTTGTAGTGTGTTTTTCAGCTCTATCAGGTTGGTTATGTTCCTCTCTATACTGGCTATTCTGGCAGTCATCTTTTGCATTGTTTTATCATGATTCTTAGCTTCTTTGCATTGGGTTACAACGTGCTCTTTTAGCTCAGCTAAGTTTGCTTTATCCACATTCTGAATCCTACATCTGTCATTTCAGCCATCTTAGCCTCAGCCCAGTTATAAAGCCTTGCAGGAGAGGTGTTGCAGTCATTTGGAGGAAAGGGGGCTCTCTGTATTTTTGAGTTTTCAGCATTTTTATGCTTATTCTTTCTCATCTTTGTGAGCTTATCTACCTCGGATATTTGAGGTTGCTGACCTGTGGATGGGGTTTTTGTATTTGTTGTTGTTTGTTTGTTTTTATTTTAACAGTCTGGCCACTCTTCTGTAGGGCTGCTGCAGTTTGCTAGGGGTCCACTCCATACTCTAGTCACCTCGGTTTTTCTAATGTCTGGAAGTATCACCGGTGAAGGCTGTGAAACAGCAAAGATGGAAGCCTGTCTCTTGCTCTGGAAGCTCTGTCCCATGGGGGTACTGACTTGTTGCCAGCCCAAATACACTTGTAGGAGGTAGCTGGAGACCCCTACCAGTTGGGATATCTCACCCAGGCAGGAGAAATGGGATCAGGAAGCTGCTAAAAGAGCAGTCTTGCTATGTTTTGGTACAGCAGCTGTGCTGTGTTGTGTATCCCTTTGGTCCCCAATCAGTTTGGGCTCTCCAAGGCCCACAGCCTGAGCCAGCTGAGATGCCCCAAACAGTAAAGGTGGTGCCCTTCCCCCCAGGCACTCCATCCCAAGGAGAAATTAGAATGCTGTTAGCTGAGGAATATGGGTGAGGGTGGCTGGAGGCTCTTCAAAGAGATGTAGACTCCCATACAATAATAGTGGGAGACTTCAACACCCTTCTGACAATATTAGACAGATCATTGAGACAGAAAACTAACAAAGTTATCTAGGACCTGAATTCATCTCTGGATCAAGTAGACCTGATAGATATCTACGGAACTCTTCACCCAAAACCAATAGAATATACATTCTTCTCATCACCACATGGCACTTAATCTAAAACTGATGACATAATTGGAAGTAAAACACTCCTCAGCAAATGCAAAAGGACTGAAATAATAACAAACAGTATCTCAGATCATAGCATCATCAAATTAGAATGCAAGATCCAGGTCCCATTTAAAGAATCAGTCAGGCCACATCTTGACAAAACAGCCATGCCTTGCTGCGGAACCAGCTCTGCCCTTGTTGGCTTGGACTCTCCAAAGCCCGTAGGCTGGAATTGCTGAGTTGTCCCAACAACCAAGGTGGTGGCCCAGCCCTCCCACCACACACTCTCCCCTAGGGAGAGATCAGAGCTCTGTCTATAGAATATGGGAGAGTGGGGGTGCATGAGGTTGCCCCGGCTGGGAGGTCCCACCCAGTGAGGAGGAATGGATGAGGTCTCGTTTAAAGAAGCAATCTGGACACATTCTGGCAAAGCAGCTGTGCTGCGCTTTGGGGACCCTTCCTTATCTGGACTGCTTGGACTCTCCAAAGCCTGCAGGCTGGAATGGCTGAGTCAACCAAACAACAAAAATCACAGCCCACTTCCCCCCCCGGGGGCTCCATCCTGTCTCAGGCAGGCTCCATCCACCCTGTTGCCAGTGGCTGCCTGGAATTCCAAGCCAGTAAGTTTCATCTTGTGAGGTGCAGTGGAAGTGGGGCCTGCAAACGGATGCTGCTTGGCCCCCTGGATTCAGCCCCCTTTTTAGAGGTATGTATATACAGACCTCCCACCTTGCTGGGGATATTGGGGCCAGGGTATGTAAAGCTCCTGGGTTTCTGCATGCCTGAGCAGCTGCTCTGCTGAGATTCCACACAGCTCTGTCTCAGGCTCAAGGCCCTGGTGGTGTGGGCTCATGAGGGGATCTCTTGATCTGAGGGTTGCAAAGATCTGTGGGAGAAGCATGGTTTCCTGGGTTCACACATTAACTCACCAATTCCCTTGGCTGTGGGTGGGGGTTCCCTTGGCTCCATGTCACTCCCAGGTGGGCTGTTGCCCTGCCCTGCTTTTCTTCATTCTCTGTGGGTCCAGTTGTTTTCCTGATCAATCCCACTGTGAGTACCTGGATATTTCAGTTGAAGGCTCTGTATTCACTCATCCCTTTTGCTCCTCTCTGTGAGTACCACACCACAGCTGTTTCTATGTGGCCGTCTTGGCCCTTCCCATTTGAAGTGTTTTTCAGTTCTATTAGTTCAGTTTGGTTCTTTCTTAAAACGGGCATTTCGTCTTTCATCTCCTGTTTTATTTTATTATATACCTTACAATCCTTGGGTTGGATTTCAACTTTCTCTTGAATGTTGATCTTCCTTCTGATGCATATTGTGAATTCTGTTTTTTCACTTCAGCCAGCTTGAGAATCATTGCTGGAGAATTAGTGCAATTATTTGGAGGTCAGAAGACACTCTGGCTTTTTGAGTTTCCAGAGTTCTAGCACTGGTTATTTCTTGGCTGTGTGGGCTGATGGTCCTTCAATCATTGAAGTCCTAGTCCTTTTGATTTTTTTTAAATCTAATTTGATGCCCTTTGGGGTTTGATTATGGTATAGGTGGGTTTGATTGACTGACTTCAATTCTAGTCCACTCCTGCATTTTGGAGGAGCCTCCTCTGATTACTGTCTCCATGTCCACGCTTTTGTTGGGTGTTCTGGTCCATGGGACTCCCTCTGTATCCTTGCTGAATTGGTCCTAATATGCTGTCTGTGTGCTTCCTCAGGAAACATGGGGTTGCACCTGCCTGCAGAGTTCAGACACAAGCAGGACTGCTAGGCTGAAAGCTTTAGCAGGTGTAGCCTATCTGGCTATGAGAGGCAGAGTTGGGCAGGATTGCCCACCCTGCTGTCCAGGTGTTTCCAAGTTTCCAGGGACAACAGGAAGATGCACTCTGCAGGTGAGTTCACCCAGAAGCAGTATCACTGTGCCTGCAGCTCTAGCAGGTACTACATGCCTGGGCTACCTGTGGTATGGGTGGGTGGAGTAGCCAGACTGCTGGGTGAGAAGCTGCCAGCCCCATCTTGCAAGGGGAGGGGGGTGGTGGAACAATCTTACTGCTCCCAGGCACCACAACTGCAGCCTCTATTGGGGCTATGGGACTGGTACTGGTCTGCTCCAGGGCCCAAGGCTTTTAGTGATCCCGTTAGACTTCAGAGTTGCCCCCGCAAAACATCTGGGTAACTCTCTGCCTCAGTCTTAAAGCACAATGTGGGGAGGTGCAGAGTGGACAGGGGGATTCTCCTATTCCTAGTCTTGCACAAGTCCCTGTGTAGGGTGTGAATCCCCCTGGGGGTTGTCACTTACTAATCCTTTCCCATGTTGGAGAGGTTCTCCTGGCTCCATGCTGAGCCCAGACAGGCTGGTGCCCAGCTTTACCCCTCGCTGTCCTCTATGTGCCTCTGCTGCCTTGACAGGTCCTGACATGATTTCTCAGATGATCGGCCTGCAGGGACAGTGTTCCCTAGCCCTTATGTTTTCTCCCTATGACAGCAGCACACATGAGCTGTTTCTAGTCCACCATCTGGGCCCAACCCCCTCAAGTTATTGAAATTGCTTTTGTAGGGGAGAATTTTTTCTTGAGGATGTATGTTGTTGATTAGGATACTTTGGCTTTGATTTTGGGTGCCTGTTGTAGTGTGATCTTTGTGTATGACATCTCTGGAAGTATGCAGGGTTAGTGGTCTCTGTGATTTCCTTGGTGTCTTAAGGTACAATTATTAGTTGAGTTTTTGTGAAGTTTAGCTGGGGACTTGAGTGCCAATTGAGCCAGTCTTTGTTTGGGCCCCAGTGGTGGCAGCAGTAAGGTGAGCATGCCTGTTTTTAGGCCCCAGAGCAGCTTACACTGCTTCTAGTGTTAATGAGTCTTGGAGGGCTGATTCTTGGGACTCCAGGTGTTTTGCTTAGAAGCTAGTGGTGGGAGAGGTGGGCCAGGTGTGTGAGTTTGCTCTGAGGCCCCTGAGCAGCTGGTGTTGTGTGGGTGATGGCAGTAGCAGTAGTGGAGCAACCCACTGGGACCCAAGTGGTTTTTGTTGGTGTTCCTGGAAGCTGGGATGAGTTCAGTGGGTTAGTCTACAGTCCCATAGACACCTCTGGCAGGGGAGTCTGTATTGTCCTAAGTGTGCTTAGGAGAGCTTGGTCTCCCCTCTCTCTTCCCCAGCTGGGTGGCTACTGTAGCCACATCACCTCAAACTCAGCCTAAGTGTTGGGCACAGCACCTTGTCAAACTCTCAAAATGGTGCCAGCAATGGGCTTGTGACCAGAGAGGGAGAGACCTTACTCAGGTGAGCAGCATAGGCAAGAAGCTGTGTGGTCTACTTGAATTTCAGTTTCACAGCAGTTTATAGCAAGATGTTGACTATTGTCCTAGGTATGCATAGGAGAGCCTGGCTTTCCCATCTCTCCTTGATGGGGTGGCAGCTGCAGCCACATTAACTGAAATTTGGCCCAAGAATGGGGTGCAGCCCAGTGTTAAACTCTCAAAATGGCACCTTGGGCCTACCATCAGGGAAGGCGGGACCCCTCCCAGGCAGACAGCACAGGCAAGGTGCTGAGCAGAGTGTGACCCATTCACATCCCAGTCTCACAGCAGCCCATTGCAGGGCAGTGGGTATTGTTCTAGATATATGTAGGATAGCCTGGTATCCCTGTCCCTCCTTGGCTGGGCATCAGTTGCAGCCACATCATCCTGACTCAGGCCAAAGGGAAAGGTGCAGCTCAGCACTAAAGTCTCAAAATGGTGCCTTGAGCCTGGTACCCTGAGAGGACAGGGTCCCTCCCAGGCAAGCAGCAGCATGGGCAAGAAGCTGTGAGGTGTGCAGTCTTCTCACATCTCAGTCTCAATAGCAGCCCACAGCAGGGTGTCAGAGACCCTCTCAAAGGTGTGTGGGAGCAGCTGGACTCTCCTGCCCTTCTCTCCTTAAAGCAGTGCAGTGGCAGCAGCCATGCCTACAGATCCCTCATATCTAGGCTCTCAGAATGGCTCCCAACTGAAGTGGCTCCGGGATCAAATGCCTGTGGAATTCTGTGTGGGGTTCCCTTTCTGGAGCAATATCTCTGCAATCTTTAGGCGGCTCTGTGTGTCAGGCCTGAAGTCCTAGTAGGTTGAGGGTTTCTTCCATAGCCAAAATCATAAAAGCCCATTTAGCAGCCCTGGGGGTTTCTCTCTGTTTCCCCATATTCAGGAGCCACTTCTGGCTATCAGTCAGTTCCCAGATGGGAAAGCTGCCTCAAACCCTCTCTTTACTTACTTTTAGTGCTTCCTGTCTCTTCTCTGGAAAATCTGAACATTCTCTCCTGGATGCCTTGTTTGAACTGTGAGTATCTACTTACTATTTTGGCTCCTCTCCATGGTGGAGGCACGTACTACTGTGTCTAGTCAGTCATCTCAACTCTACTCCTCACTTTCATTTTTGAAAGGTAAGTTTGCTGCATGTAGAATTCTTGTTTGACAGTTCTTTTTTCTTTTAGTACTTTGAATATATCTTCTCACTGCCTTCTGGCCTCTATTGTTTCTGATGATATGTCTGTTGTTAATTTTCCTGGGATTCCCTTTTATGGGATGAGTCATTTTTCTCATGCAGCTTTCAAGGTTTATTTTCTTTCAATAGTTTAACTATGATGTGTCTGAGTGTGGGTCTCCTTGTGTAATTCTACTTGAAGTTCTTTGAACTTAGATGTGTAGATTAATGTTTTACATTAAATTTGGGGAATTTTCAGCTATTACATTTTTGAATATTTTTTCCGTTCCTTTCTTTCCTCCTCTTTTGGTACTTACAGTACAGGTAAGCTGGTGTTCTCATTGATGTCCCACCTTTCTCTAAAGTTCTGTTCCTTTTTTTAAAGTACTTCCCCCTTAACCTTCTATTCTGTCTTAATCTCTATTGGCTTATCTTCAGGTTTACTGATTTTTTTAGTCAGTTGAAATCTACTTTTGAGAACCATTAGTGAATTTTAAATTTTAGTTATTATACTTTATAACTCTAATTTCCATTTTTTAAAAAATAAACTTTATTTTTTTAGAGTAGTTTTAGGTTCACAGAAAAATTCAGTGGAAAGTACAGAGAGTTGTCATATATCTCCCACCTCCACTTCTATGCAACCTCCCCACTATCAGCATCCTGCAATGAGAGGTGCATTATACTACAATTAATAAAGCTGCATTGACATATTATTATCACCCAACGTCCATAGTTTACATTAGGTTTTACTCTTGATATTGTGCTTTCTATGAGTTTTGACAGGTATGATAATGTATCCACCATTTTTGTCATCATACAGAATAATTGCCCTAAAAGTCCCCTATTCATCCCTCCTTCCCCCTAGAGCCCTGACAACTACTGATCCTTGTACTGTCTTTGTGGTTTTGCATTTTTCAGACAATTATATGGTTGGAATCATACAGTATATAGCCTTTTAAAACTGGCTCCTTTCACTTAGTGATATGCATTTAAGTTTCCTTCATGTCCTTTCAGACTTGATAGCTAGTTTCTTTTTAGGACTCAAATAATTATCACTTGGATATACCACAGTTTGTTTATCCATTCACCTACTGAAGGACATCCTAGTTACTTCCAAGTTTTAGTCATTATAAATAAAGCTGACATAAATATTTGTGCAGGTTTTTGCATGGGCATAAGTTTTCCACTTAACTTGGGTAAATTCTAAGAAGCATGGTTGCTGGATTGTGTGATAAATATATGTTTAGCCTTGTAAGAAACTAATTGTCTGCAATGTAACTGTGCCATTTTTCATTCCCACCAGCAATAAAAGTTCCTGATGTTCCACATCCTCACCAGTATTTGGTGTTGTCAGTGTTTTAGATTTTGTGATTCTAATAGGTGATATCTCATTGTTGTTTTAACTTGCAATTCCCTAATGACATGTAATGTTGGGCATCTTTTTATACGCTTATTTTCCATCCATATATCTTTGGTGAGTGTTTATTTGGGTCTTTTGCCCATTTTTAATTGGGCAGTTTTTTTTATTGTCAAGTTTCAAGAGTTCTTTATATACATTTGCTTCTTTTTTTGTTTTTGTTTTTGTTTTTTTAAATTTCATTATTATTATACTTTAAGTTTTAGGGTACATGTGCACAACATGCAGGTTTGTTACATACGTATACATGTGCCATGTTGGTGTGCTGCACCCATTAACTTGTCATTTAACATTAGGTATAATCTCCTAATGCTATCCCTCCCCCCTCCCCCCACCCCACAACAGTCCCTGGTGTGTGATGTTCCCCTTCCTGTGTCCATGTGTTCTCATTGTTCAATTCCCACCTATGAGTGAGAACATGCGCTGTTTGGTTTTTTGTCCTTGTGATAGTTTTCTGAGAATGATGGTTTCCAGTTTCATCCATGTCCCTACAAAGGACATAAACTCATCATTTTTTATGGCTGCATAGTATTCCATGGTGTATATGTGCCACATTTTCTTAATCCAGTCTATCGTTGTTGGACATTTAGGTTGGTTCCAAGTCTTTGCTATTGTGAATAGTGCCACAATAAACATACGTGTGCATGTGTCTTTATAGCAGCATGATTTATAATCCTTTGGGTATATACCCAGTAATGGGATGGCTGGGTCAAATGGTATTTCCAGTTCTAGATCCCTGAGGAATCGCCACACTGACTTCCACAATGGTTGTACTAGTTTACAGTCCCACCAACAGTGTAAAAGTGTTCCTATTTCTCCATATCCTCTCCAGCACCTGTTGTTTCCTGACTTTTTAATGATCGCCATTCTAACTGGTGTCAGATGGTATTTCGTTGTAGTTTTGATTTGCATTTTTCTGATGGCCAGTGATGATGAGCATTTTTTCATGTGTTTTTTGGCTGCATAAATGTCTTCTTTTGAGAAGTGTCTGTTCATATCCTTCACCTACTTGTTGATGGGGTTGTTTGTTTTTTTCTTGTAAATTTGTTTGAGTTCATTGTAGATTCTGGTTATTAGCCCTTTGTCAGATGAGTAGGTTGCAAAAATTTTCTCCCATTCTATAGGTTGCCTGTTCACTCTGATGGTAGTTTCTTTTGCTGTGCAGAAGCTCTTGAGTTTAATTAGATCCCATTTGTCAGTTTTGGCTTTTGTTGTCATTGCTTTTGGTGTTTTAGACATGAAGTCCTTGCCCATGCCTGTCTCCTGAATGGTATTGCCTAGGTTTTCTTCTAGGGTTTTTATGGTTTTAGATCTAACATTTAAGTCTTTAAGCCATCTTGAATTAATTTTTGTATAAGGTGTAAGGAAGGGATCCAGTTTCAGCTTTCTACATATGGCTAGCCAGTTTTCCCAGCACCATTTATTAAATAGGGAATCCTTTCCCCATTTCTTGTTTTTGTCAGGTTTGTCAAAGATCAGATAGTTGTAGATATGTGGCATTATTTCTGAGGGCTCTGTTCTGTTCCATTGGTCTATATCTCTGTTTTGGTACCAGTACCATGCTGTTTTGGTTACTGTAGACTTGCAGTATAGTTTGAAGTCAGGTAGCATGATGCCTCCAGCTTTGTTCTTTTGGCTTAGGATTGACTTGGCAATGCAGGCTCTTTTTTGGTTCCACATGAACTTTAAAGTAGTTTTTTCCAATTCTGTGAAGAAAGTCAATGGTAGCTTCATGGGGATGGCATTGAATCTATAAATTCCCTTGGGCAGTATGGCCATTTTCATGAAATTGATTCTTCCTACCCATGAGCATGGAATGTTCTTCCATTTGTTTGTATCCTCTTTTATTTCATTGAGCAGTGGTTTGTAGTTCTCCTTGAAGAAGTCCTTCACATCCCTTGTAAGTTGGATTCCTAGGTATTTTATTCTCTTTGAAGCATTTGTGAGTGGGAGTTCACTCATGATTTGGCTCTCTGTTTGTCTGTTATTGGTGTGTAAGAATGGTTGTGATTTTTGCACATTGATTTTGTATCCTGAGACTTGGCTGAAGTTGCTTATCAGCTTGAGGAGATTTTGGGCTGAGACGATGGGGTTTTCTAGATATACAATCATGTCATCTGCAAACAGGGACAATTTGACTTCCTCTTTTCCTAATCGAATACCCTTTATTTCCTTCTCCTGCCTGATTGCCCTGGCCAGAACTTCCAACACTATGTTGAATAAGAGTGGTGAGAGAGGGCATCCCTGTCTTGTGCCAGTTTTCAAAGGGAATGCTCTCAGTATTTGCCCATTCAGTATGATATTGGCTGTGGGTTTGTCATACATAGCTCTTATTATTTTGAGATACATCCCATCAATACCTAATTTATTGAGAGTTTTTAGCATGAGTTGTTGAATTTTGTCAAAGGCCTTTTCTGCAGCTATTGAGATAATCATGTGGTTTTTGTCGTTGGTTCTGTTTATATGTTGGATTACATTTATTAATTTGCGTATGTTGAACCAGCCTTGCATCCCAGGGATGAAGCCCACTTGATCATGGTGGATAAGCTTTTTGATGTGCTGCTGGATTCGGTTTGCCAGTATTTTACTGAGGATATTTGCATCGATGTTCATTAAGGATATTGGTCTAAAATTCTCTTTTTTAGTTGTGTCTCTGCCAGGCTTTGGTATCAGGATGATGCTGGCCTCATAAAATGAGTTAAGGAGGATTCCCTCTTTTTCTATTGATTGGAATAGTTTCAGAAGGAATGGTACCAGCTCCTCTTTGTACCTCTGGTAGAATTCAGTTGTGAATCCATCTGCTCCTGGACTTTTTTTGGTTGGTAAGCTATTGATTATTGCCTCAATTTCAGATCCTGTTATTGGTCTATTCAGAGATTCAACTTCTTCCTGGTTTAGTCTTGGGAGGATGTATGTGTCAAGGAATTTATCCATTTCTTCTAGATTTTCTAGTTTATTTGCGTAGAGGTGTTTATAGTATTCTCTGATGGTAGTTTGTATTTCTGTGGGATCGGTGGTGATATCCTCTTTATCATTTTTTATTACATCTATTTGTTTCTTCTCTATTTTCTTCTTTATTAGTCTTGCTAGCAGTCTATCAATTTTGTTGATCTTTTCAAAAAACAAGCTCCTGGATTCACTGATTTTTTGAAGGGTTTTTTGTGTCTCTATTTCCTTCAGTTCTGCTCTGATGTTAGTTATTTCTTGCCTTATGCTAGCTTTTGAATGTATTTGCTCTTGCTTCTCTAGTTGTTTTAATTGTGATGTTAGGGTGTCAATTTTAGATCTTTCCTGCTTTCTCTTGTGGGCATTTAGTGCTATAAATTTCCCTCTACACACTGCTTTGAATGTGTCCTAGAGATTCTGGTATGTTGTGTCTTTGTTCTCGTTGGTTTCAAAGAACATCTTTATTTCTGCCTTCATTCCATTATTTACCCAGTAGTCATTCAGAATGGAGCAGGTTGTTCAGTTTCCATGTAGTTGAGCAGTTTTGAGTGAGTTTCTTAATTGTGAGCTCTAGTTTGATTGCACTGTGGTCTGAGAGATAGTTTGTTATAATTTCTGTTCTTTTACATTTGCTGAGGAGTGCTTTACTTCCAACTATGTGGTCAATTTTGGAGTAGGTGTGGTGTGGTGCTGAAAATGTATATTCTGTTGATTTGGGGTGGAGAGTTCTGTAGATGTCTATTAGGTCTGCTTGGTGCAGAGCTGAGTTCAATTCCTGGGTATCCTTGTTGACTTTCTGTCTCATTGATCTGTCTAATGTTGACAGTGGGGTGTTAAAGTCTCCCATTATTAATGTGTGGGAGTCTAAGTCTCTTTGTAGGTCACTCAGGACTTGCTTTATGAATCTGGGTGCTCCTGTATTGGGTGCATATGTATTTAGGATAGTTAGCTCTTCTTGTTGAATTGATCCCTTTACCATTATGTAATGGCCTTCTTTGTCTCTTTTGATCTTTGTTGGTTTAAAATCTGTTTTATCAGAGACTAGGATTGCAACCCCTGCCTTCTTTTGTTTTCCATTTGCTTGGTAGATCTTCCTCCATTGCTTTATTTGGAGACTATGTGTGTCTCTGCATGTGAGATGGGTTTCCTGAATACAGCACACTGATGGGTCTTGACTCTTTATCCAATTTGCCAGTCTGTGTCTTTTAACTGGAGCATTTAGCCCATTTACATTTAAAGTTAATATTGTTATGTGTGAATTTAATCCTGTCATTATGATGTTAGCTGGTTATTTTGCTCGTTAGTTGATGCAGTTTCTTCCTACCCTCGATGGTCTTTACAATTTGGCATGTTTTTGCAGTGGCTGGTACCAGTTGTTCCTTTCCATGTTTAGTGCTTCCTTCAGGAGCTCTTTTAGGGCAGGCCTGGTGGTGACAAAATCTCTCAGCATTTGCTTATCTGTAAAGTATTTTATTTCTCCTTCACTTAGGAAGCTTAATTTGGCTGGATATGAAATTCTGGGTTGAAAACTCTTTTCTTTAAGAATGTTGAATATTTGTCCCTACTCTCTTCTGGCTTGTAGAGTTTCTGCTGAGAGATCAGCTGTTAGTCTGATAGGCTTCCCTTTGAGGGTAACCTGACCTTTCTCTCTGGCTGCCCTTAACATTTTTTCCTTCATTTCAACTTTGGTGAATCTGACAATTATGTGTCTTGGAGTTGCTCTTCTCGAGGAGTATCTTTGTGGCATTCTCTGTATTTCCTGAATTTGAATGTTGGCCTGCCTTGCTAGATTGGGGAAGTTCTCCTGGATAATATCCTGCAGAGTGTTTTCCAACTTGGTTCCATTCTCCCCTTCACTTTCAGGTACACCAATCAGACGTAGATTTGGTCTTTTCACATAGTCCCATATTTCTTGGAGGTTTTGTTCGTTTCTTTTTATTCTTTTTTCTCTAAACTTCTCTTCATGCTTCATTTCATTCATTTCATCTTCCATCACTGATACCCTTTCTTCCAGTTGATTGCATTGGCTACTGAGGCTTCTGCATTTGTCATGTAGCTCTCGTGCCTTGGTTTTCAGCTCCATCAGGTCCTTTAAGGACTTCTCTGCATTGGTTATTCTAGTTAGCCATTCGTCTAATTTTTTTTCAAAGCTTTTAACTTCTTTGCCATTGTTTTGAATTTCCTCCTGTAGCTTGGAGTAGTTTGATCGTCTGAAGCCTTCTTCTCTCAATTCGTCAAAGTCATTCTCCATCCAGCTTTGTTCCATTGCTGGTGAGGAGCTGCATTCCTTTGGAGGAGGAGAGGTGCTCTGATTTTTAGAGTTTTCAGTTTTTCTGCTCTGTTTTTTTCCCATCTTTGTGATTTTATCTACCTTTGGTCTTTGATGATGTTGACGTACAGATGGGTTTTTGGTGTGGATGTCCTTTCTGTTTGTTAGTTTTCCTTCTAACAGACAGGACCCTCAGCTGCAGGTCTGTCGGAGTTTGCTAGAGGTCCACTCCAGACCTGTTTGCCTGGGTATCAGGAGAGGAGGCTGCAGAACAGCGGATATTGGTGAACCGAAGATGCTGCTGCCTGATTGTTCCTCTGGAAGTTTTGTCTCAGAGGAGTACCCGGCCATGTGAGGTGTCAGTCCGCCCCTACTGGGGGGTGCCTCCCAGTTAGGCTACTCGGGGTCAGGGACCCACTTGAGGAGGCAGTCTGCAGGTTCTCAGATCTCAAGCTGCGTGCCGGGAGAACCATTACTCTCTTCAAAGCTGTCAGAGAGAGACATTTAAGTCTGCAGAGGTTACTGCTGTCTTTTTGTCTGTGCCCTGCCCCCAGAGGTGGAGCCTACAGAGGCAGGCAGGCCTCCTTGAGCTGTGGTGGGCTCCACCCAGTTTGAGCTTCCAGGCGCTTTGTTTACCTAATCAAACAACTAACTCGGCAATGGTGGGCACCCCTCCCCCAGCCTCGCTGCCACCTTGCAGTTTGATCTCGGACTGCTGTGCTAGCAATGAGTGAGACTCCGTGGGCGTAGGACCCTCTGAGCCAGGTGCAGGATATAATCTCCTGGTGTGTCCTTTTTTAAGCCCGTTGGAAAAGCGCAGTATTAGGGTGGGAGTGACCCGATTTTCCAGGTGCCCTCTGTCACCGCTTTCTTTGACTAGGAAAGGGAATTCCCTGACTCCTTGTGCTTCCCTGGTGAGGCGATGCCTCACCCTGCTTTGGCTTGCGCACGGTGCGCTGCACCCACCGTCCTGTACCTACTGTCTGGCACTCCCCAGTGAACCCGGTACCTCAGTTGGAAATGCAGAAATCACCTGTCTTCTGCGTCGCTCATGCTGGGAGCTGTAGACTGGAGCTGCTCCTATTCGGCCATCTTGGCTCCTCCGCCTGTTTTTTTATTTTTTTTTTGAGAGGGAATTTTGCCCTGTTGCCCAGGCTAGAGTGCAGTGGCGCTGTCTCGGCTCACTGCAACCTCTGCCTCCCAGATTCAAGCCATTCTCCTGCCTCAGCCTCCTGAGTAGCTAGGATTACAGGCACGCCGCCATGCCCAGCTAATTTTTGTATTTTCAGTAGAGACAGGGTTTCACTATGTGGGTCAGGCTGGTCTCGAATTCCTGACCTCGTGATCCGCCCATCTCAGCCTCCCAAAGTGCTGGGATTACAGGCGTGAGCCATGGCATCCAGCTACATTTGCTTTTTTTTTTTTTTTTTTAAAAAAAAACATATCTTTTTTTGATATTCTTTAGTGATAAGACATTGTCATCATATCTTCTCTTAAGCATGGAT
This sequence comes from Pongo abelii, assembly GCF_028885655.2. Lineage (NCBI taxonomy): Eukaryota > Metazoa > Chordata > Mammalia > Primates > Hominidae > Pongo > Pongo abelii. Next base: position 83,932,082 of record NC_071985.2, on the reverse strand, counting down.
TATTTGAGATATATACATAAATATATATACATCTATACACACAGATGGCCCCCAACTTATAATGCCTTGACTTAGGATTTTTTGTCTTTACAATGGTGCCAAAATAATATGCATTCAGCAGAAACCATATTTTGAGTACCCACATAACCATTTTGTTTTCATTTTCGGTAGAGTATTCAATTAATTACATGAGATATTCAACACTTTATTATAACATAGGGTTTGTGTTAGATGATTTTGACCAAGTGTAGGCTAATGCAAGTGTTCTGAGCATGTTTAAGGTAGGCTAGGCTAAGTTACGCTGTTAGGTAGGTTAGGTGTATTCAATGCATTTTCAGCATATGATATTTTCAATTTACAATGGGTTTATTTGGACATAGTCATGTCATAAGTCAAGGAGCATATAAATACATGAAGTCTTTTTTGTTAAGTTAAATATTTGTGTCCTCTTGTGGGTGTTTATTTTGTATCTTGATTTTTCTCATCACTTTGGTGATACTTTCCTCATTTTAGATAATGTAGCAACTCTGGATACCAACTGCCCCCTTTTTCTGTGGCATGATGTTATTGTTTGCTTGTTTATTTTAGTGACTTGGCTGGCATATTTTAGTATGTCTATTTCTTCTGCAGTGTGAAGCCTCTCATCTGGCTTCCAGAGGAAAGAGCCTTGGGCATGTGCAGTCACCCTGGGATTATAGTTGTTTTAACAAGTCTCTTTTTGACTTTCTCTTTCCCTGATCTTTCTGTTAAACTATCTGCCTCTCTAGGTATTATGCCTAAATATTGGGCTCCATTAATTGCTGGTTGATTACTTTATTATTTACAACATTGCTCCACAGTCTGATGAAATTAAATTCAGGCCTATTAGCAGGAGCTGTTTTTGAGCTAGGTTTTGAGGTTTGTTCTAATCCTATGAGGATTCTTTTGGCTGTATTCCTCCCTAGTTCTCTCTGGCAAAATATCTGGCCTGTGGTTTAGTTAGGTCATCTCATGGAACTATCAGCATTAAAAAAACTGCTTACTACTAAAATCCTCATTGTTTTTGAAAGTCCCCTTAGGCTTGACCTTCCCAACACTATCAGTGACTTCTGATTGAAGTGACTTCTCTTTTGGGGAGCTTCGGGGCTCTTTTCTTTATGACCTGCTTCTTTCCCTGGGAAAAATCTCTCTGCCACTGTTTTGGAGCTGTGGACAGGGATAGTAGCCCACTTCTCTTGGAGAGAGTCCTGCTATACAGGCTACTGGGCAGAGTTTGTGATAGCTTCTTTTCTTCTCAGCTTCCCTCTGCTAGTGTGGAACATATATCTTACAATGTACTGGGCTAAAGGTGATTGGGATCTCATTATTCTCAGCCTGTTCTGTCTAGGGTAGAGTCTCCACCAAATGAATGTGGGCTGGGTGGAAGACAGGAGCCCCTGACCAGCAGGGATTATACTTGTATGGAATTTAGCCTCTGTAACATAGTACTGGTGTGTGCATGTGTGTGTGTGTGCGTGTGTGCCTGTGTGAGTGCACACGTGTGCACACGTGTGCACAGTAATGAGAGATGCTGGTGGCCTGCTTCTCTTGGGAAGATACTGTAGCCCTTGACTGGGAGCTTAGGGGAAAGGGAATCTCATCTTTTTGGCCATACTTTTTTAGTGATGCATTTTCTTTTTGTTTTTAAATTTTTCTTATATGATCTGGCTTTACTGAATCATGGAGTAGGATATTCATCACAATGAGCTGGAAACAAGGAGAGAGAAGGCGCAGGCTGTGGATAGTGTCACATATTCTTGCTGTTATTACTGGTATTTAGTAGTTCACTTAGGCTAGGCTGGACTCCAAGCCTCAGGTTTGGTTTAGATCTGCTACATTTTTATTCAACATTTCTAGGGTCTGTGATTACCCATTCATATTTCTTTCATGGTAGAATGCAGAAGCATAAGAAGCCCAGACAAACCACTCAAGCACATTTAAAGCCTCTCCATAAGTTCTGTCTCTAATTATCCTTTTGTCAAGGCAGTTACATTGCCAAGCCCAAAGTCAATGGGGAAGGGATGTGTACTCTATTTTATTGGTAAATACAACAAGGTCACATAGCAGAGAGAGAAAATGAAGATTTTAGGAAAATAATTTGATTTATCTCACAGGTCAGTTGTGATTCTGCCTTAAAGCCTTTATACTTGTTGTTTTCTCTGTCTGGATGTTTCTTTCTTTCACCTGATATCCTCTTGGCTTCACTTCTTTCATGAATCTGTTCAAGTATTTGTTACCTTGAAAAAAGTTTTTCTCTGATCATCTGTGTCAGCTTGGGTCTCCCTGGAAGCAGAGGCTAAGATAGAATTAGAGGTTTAAGAGATTTTTGGGAGGAGTGCCTATGAAGGAAACATGGAATGGGGAGGAGAAGTAGACAGAAATAGGCTTCAGGATGCAATGCAGGTATGATACCTCTGATAGAAGAGGGGGATAAAAGAAGTATTGTATAAAAAGAGTTTCAGAGTATAATGCAGCTCTGAAAAATTTCAGCCAGGTCTATGAGGAGTCACAGAGCAAGCATTGCCTACTAAAGAAAAGAATTTATGGGATAATTCTGGCTTACATAAAGCATCTTATAATCTACAATTTTAAGCTGAAAATAACTTAATTTCTATTGCATACAAAAACTCTGGCCTTTTCTCTCTTCCTCCACAATTTGTTTTTAATGTCACAATTTACATATTTTAGAGTGTGCATTTCTTAAAAGCTTATTGTACCTTTTGTTATTTTTGACTGTTTTGACTTTTGGTCTTTTTGAAATATATATATATATATATATATATATGATTTACATACCACCATTACAGTATTGCAATATTCTGGATTTGACTATGTATTTACCTCTATAGTGAGTTTTACACTTTCATATGTATTCCTGATAGTAATTATCATCCTTTTGTTTCCACTTAAAGAACTTCCTTGGGCATTTTTTGTAAGACAGGTCTAGTGATAATGAATTCCCTCAGCTTTTGCTTGTCTATGAAATAGTATATTTTTCCTTCATTTATGAAGGACAGCTTTTCTGAGTATAATATTCTTGACTGACAGTATTTTTTTCTTTCAGCATTTTGAATATATTATTCCACTTGCTCTTGGCCTGTAAAGTTTCTGCTGAGAAACCCCCTAACAGTCTAATGAGGATTTCTTATGTGACTTGACATTATTCTCTTGCTGCTTTATAATTCTATGTCTTTGACTTTTGTCAGTTTTATTATAATATTCTTTAAGAGGACCCCTTTAGGTGGAATCTATTTAGGGACTTCTGAGCTTTGTGGATTTGCACATCCATATCTCTTCCAATACTTAGGAACTTTTCAGGAACTATTTCATTAAATAGGATTTCTGTCCATTTCTCTTCTCTTTTTTGAAATCCCATAATGTGAATATTTGTTGCTTAATGTCATCTTATAGGTTCCATTAGGCTGTCTTCACTCTTTTTCGTTCTTTTTTCTTTCTTTTCCTCTGACTGAGTCATTTCAGAAGACCTATGTTTAAGTTCCCAGATTCTTTCTTCTGCTTGATCTAGCCTGCTGTTGAACTTGTTGGTTGTATTTTTATTTCATTGATTGAATTCTTCACCTCCAAGCTTTCTGTTTGGCTCTTCTAAAAAATATATTATCTATTTCTTTGTTAAATTTCTCATTGAAAGCATGAATCATTTTTCTGATTTTATTAATTATCTATTTGTATTCTCTTGTATCTCACTGAGTTTTCTTAAAATTATAATTTTGAATTTCTTTTCAGGAAACTCATAAATTTCTGCTTCTTTGGCATCAGTTACTGGATAATTACTGTGTTCCTTTGGTGGAGTCATGTTTCCTTGTATTTTGTATGCATTTTGGTGCTACAGTATTTTCATGCATCTTGTGTTCCTGCACTGATGTCTGCATATCTGGTGGTGTGGTCTCCTCTTCCAGGCTTTACAGAGTGGCTTTTGTAGAGAAAGACTTTCACCTGTAGATGGGCCTGAGGGTTTCAGCTGGGCAGGATGCAGTGGCTCTGGTTTCATATGGATACAGTTGTGTAGTTTTTGTGCAGCTTCTTCAGTTGTGATAAATGTTAGCAATGACTGGGGGTTTCAGTAGTCTAGGTTACAGGAATTTGTGGCAGTGATGGTGGCTGCATAGGTTATTTGGGTAAGGGATTTAGGAATCCTCCTGTTCTTATCTTCGTCACAGTGGGGACTTATTTGAGAAGATCTCTCTTGGTGTTATTCTGACATGGCTCACAGGCAGTCATAGCAACACTAGAATCCAGGGCACAAGTGCCCAGAGGTGCTATGGAGCTGGGTTTCTGAACTCAGGGTCTTGTGAAACTACTATAGCACTTGAGACTTGAGGTACAGGTTCACTCTCCAAGGTATGAGTGAATGCAGTTCTCCCACTAAGCCAGAGTCGGTCATTCTGTGGCATATCTCAGCAGCTTGAGCCCAGGAGGCATGATATAGCTGTGATTCTGACCCTGGGAGGTGGGACAAAGTAATGGCATTGATCCGGGGAAAAAAGAGTGCTCTGGAGGCTCAAGCTCTGGGGAGCAGAGTACAACTGCAATTCAGGTCCCAGAACCAATAGGGCACAGTGACAGCTTAGACTCCAGGGGATGAAGTACCACACAATGTTGACTCTGGGTTCAGGGATAATGGGACATAGCAGTAGTCCAGGCTCTGTGAGGCCAAGTGCAACAGCAGCAATGACCCAGGAATGGCAAGATGCTGCTGTGGCTTGGGCCTTGGCTAATGGGGAGCAGTGCAGTGATAACTCCATTCCCTGGAGAGGCACAGTGCCATAGCAGCTTGAATTGTGAGGAGCTCATGAAATTCTAGGTAGGAGAGGTACTGTGGCTGTTCAGCCTGGAGGGCAGGGTGACACACCTCAACAAAAGCTTGATTCCCTGAAACATGAGGCACCACATCTATTTGGCCCGAAAAGGCACAGCTACATGGGTCAGTGGAGCCTCAGATCCCTAGAGGTGGGGCATCATGTCAACTATGGTGCTGTAGAGTGCAACTGCTCCACTGGGCCAGAAGCTTGAAGTCCCTTGTGGGGCAGAGTGCTCCCTTACCTGTGGCATAGGGGTGCGTGTGACTGCTCTGGTGCGCAGGAATGGAGTGCTGCCTCAGTTGTGGCACCAGGGACATAAGCGCTCTGGTGTGCAGAAAACCTGAGGTCCCTGGGGGATAAAGTTCTATATCTAAGGTCGTTGAGGGATGAAGTGCTATGTCTGCTTTGGGACCAGGATTGTGAGTGCTTCAGTGTTCTGGAATCCTGAAGGCCTCAGGGGTTGAAGTAGGCCTTGGCTGCGGTACCAGGGGCACAACTGCTCTAGTAGTTTGAGGCTCTGGGTCCCTAATAGTGGGGCACGGCTTCAGCTTGGCCCTAAGGGGAGTGTGCAGCAGTGGTTGGGATGGGGAGGATGGAGTATCTCCGTGGCTGACTGGATCTAGGAAGTAGAGCATAGCAGCAATTCTGCTTGGGTATGGTGTGCTACTGCGTGGGTGTAATGCAGTGGTGGCTGAGCCTCAGGGGTGGAGGAATGCAATGGCTACTTGTCCCCAGTGCAGGACACACTCTAGCAGTGGCTCTGGTTGCAGGATGACACAGAGCAGTAGCAGCATGGGCTTCTTCTTTGGGGGTAGCTCAACATGTGGACTCCAGAGAGTTCCCTCAGCTGGGTTCAGAGCCTGTGAGAACTGTAGGAGCCTCTAGTAATAGAAGTAGTAGAAACAGGAGTCAACAGTGGTTTGAGGGTTACTGGGGTCCTCTTGCTTACCTTTTCCTTGCAGAAAGAAGTCCTTCCTGGTTCTGAGCTGATCCCAGTTGAGGGGATGGAGTGGCTGGGGAAAGGTGTTTTCTCCCCTTCTCTGTGGCCATCCTGAATTTCTGTGCTCTACAGGATTTCTTTTGGGTTTTTATTGTTCTCTGGTACACTCTATTAGTTATTTTGGTTAAAATGTTATGTATTTTTTTTAGTTGTGGAGGTAGAGCTCTAGTAGCTTCTAGTCAGCTATCTCACTGACATCCAATTTTGGGAACACTGATATTTTTTGATGTTAAATTTTAAGATGGAAATATGTTATATCTATATATTTGTTCCATATTGTTTTATATTTTTCAATAACTTTTCTCCTTTAAAATTTTATATTTTTCTACATCAGTCTTGTGCTTTTGTTGTGACATTTATTCTTAAGCATTTTCAAATTTTTTTACTATTGTAAATAAAACATTTTTACATATTAAATTTTCTAAGTGCTTATTGCCAGAATAGCTAACAGTTTATTACTTTTATGTTTATATTTTTTTGTTTAGCTATAGATAATTATATATCTATAACATAATTTCTGTTGATTTGATTGTATTTGTTTTTTCTTTGTCTACTTTATTTGCCTAAATATAAAAGAAGTAAAGTCTCTCACCATCTTTAAATTTTTATTACATTCTCCTTGCATTTCTAATTTTTCTCTTTACATCTGTTTCTTGCAATCTATTGGATTTGTGTATTTATCTTGTGTCCAGCTCTTTGCCAAAATCTCTTCTTTTAATTTTACTAGCTTTTCTTTGGTTTTCTAGATATATAATCATATCATTTGCAAAAAGACATAGTATTAACTCTTCTTTTCCAATGCCTATGACAATTATTATTATTTTATTGTTATTTTGCTTTGCCTAAAACTTCCAAGATGGTGTTGAGTAATATTAACATTGAGAGTAAGCATTTCTGATTTTTTTTAAAAAAAATTTTGTTTTAACATTTAGAATAATGTTTGCTGTTGACTTTGGTAAATAGTATTTATTTTGCCTAATGGGTCTATAATATACCTATTGTACTTAGATTTTTCTTAGTTTTTTTTAAAAAAGAAATACATGCTAAATGATTTCAAATGCCCTTTTAGCATTTACTGATGTAATTATATGATCTTTTTCTTTTTAATTTGTTAATAAAATTTATTGTGTTGATAGATTCTAATGTTGAATGCTCTTGTCTTCATAGAACAAGTCTTGCTTGTTTGTCGAACAGAAAACCTTTCATCTTTTTGTATAGTATTTGCTTCTATTTGTTAATTTTTATTTTAAAATTTGCACCTATATTTATAAGTGAGATTGGTTTACAGCTTCGTTTTTTGTAATACTATTTTAAAAGCAAGTTTTACTGTTAAAGTTATATTGTCTTCTTGCTATACTTACCTAAGCCTTAGCATAGCTTTCAAAATACTGATAACTATTTAAAATTTAGATGAAGCTTAGCCATAAATCTGTCTAATCCTGATGACTAAAAATGGTAGGTCATTATTTTTTTTTCAATCCTTTTTTGTGGCAAATTGTCTATTAAAAATTTTCATTGATCTTTGGATGAATTTTGTTAATTTATATTTGTCTAGGGTATTGTCTATTACCTTTGGGTTTTCATAAAAAAGAATGTAGTATTCTCTTATATATATTTTCCAAAGTTGCTATTATTGTATCTTTTTTCTTATTCCTATCTATTTTTGCTTTCCAGCTTTTTTCCTTAATCTGGGACACAAGAGGTTTACCTATTTTATTTTTATCTTTAGAGAACCAGCTTTTCTATTTATTCATACATTATCCTAATTTTATGATTTTTTGCTTTCTACTTTATTAACTTCAGTATTTATACTTATTTGTTCCTCCTGCTTAATATATTTGTTGTTCACATTAAAATTCCTTAAATGCTAATGGCTTTTAATTTTCATCTTTAGAACACAGGTAGGTCTATACATTTTTTTCCTGAGTGCAGCTTTTTCTGCGTCTGTAGGTTTTGATATAAAGTATTATGTTATTTAATATTTATTGCTTTCTTTGTAGCTTACATATATTTTTAGATTTTCTGTTTTACCCAAAGATTAGTCATGAAAGCTTTTTAATTCCAAAATTTAAGATTTTCTTTTTATTACCTTTGCATTAGTCATTTCTACTTTTATTGAGTTTTGACTGAAAAATGAAGACCACTAAATATTGTTAAATCTACCTAAATATTTGAATAGAAGATATTCTTTGTGGCCAAGTACATGATTGATTTTTATAATTATTCAAAGAACATAAGAAAAAATAAGTACTTTTTGTTTGGTGGATTTGGGTTCTAAATGTATCTATATTATAATTTTTACTGATTTGATTATTTAATTTTTTAAAGTCCTTCTTTTTAAAATCTTTGTCTATTCAATTTGTGTAACTATGAAAGAGGTATAACGATGTCTCTCACTATCTACAATATTAAGTTAATATTAAAATATTAAGTTCTCTTTGCATTTCTAATAGTCTTTGTCTAAATATTTTGCTGCTATAAGTACTTCAAGCACACAGGTTTACGATTCATACTGTCTTCATAAAGTATGCCTATGCCTTGTCTCAATACCTAATGTTTTCCCTTCTTCCTGTTTAATACTTTTAAATGGAAATTTTACTTTGTCTGATATTAGCTCCTGCCTTTACAAATTGTTTTTTACTGCCTATTCCTCTAATTAATTGATATCCTCACTATTTTAGATATATTTACAGTAAACAGCATATAGCCAGTTTCTCGCCATTTGATTCGTTTTTTCGAGATAGAGTCTTGCTTTGTTGTCCAGGCTGGAGCGCAGTGGCGTGCAGCTCACTGCAAACTCTGCCTCCTGGGTTCAAGTGATTCTCCTGCCTCAGCCTCCTGAGTAGCTGGGATTACAGGTGCCTGCCATCACGACTGGCTAATTTTTGTATTTTAAGTAGAGATGGAGTTTCACCATGTTGGCCAGGCTGGTCTCAAACTCCTGACCTCAGATGATCCACCCGCCTTGGCCTCCCAAAGTGCTGGGAGTACAGGCATAAGCCACCAGCGTCTGGCCTTGTCTCTGATTCTTAATGGGAATTCAGTCATTTCACATCTATTAGAATGATTGATATACATGACTTTATTCCTCTTATGTTTATGTTTTAAAAAATTTTATTTCATATGGGAGAGAAGAGACAAATTTTGATTGCAGAATTTCAAATAATATATGTAGGTACTCCCCACTCCAGAAGGTGCAGTTTAATTCCCGCCTCACCCCCACCCCCCTGCCTTCTTGAGGGTTGGCTAAATTTAGTGAGTGACTTCCAAAGAATAGAGTAAGGAAAGAGAATAATGGTAATGTTGTAATGGGGAGACCTGGCAAGCACGAAGTGATGAAAACTAACATCATTGTTGATATTTTGTGGATATCATGTACCCCAGATATAATGTGAGAAGAGGGGCATTTCACTTTTGTAGTATTCTTTCCAAAATCCCAGAGCCCCATCTAACCATGGAGAAGGCATTAGAAAAACTCAAATTAGAGATATAAAAGTTATTTTATAGTGTTATTTTCTTATATTGGCTGGTTTGCTCAAGCTGCTCTTTATCCTATTCCCCATACACACCCCCACATGCCTTGTTAATTTGAAAGTTCTACTTTGCTTTTTTTTTTGAGATGGAGTTTCACTCTGTCACCCAGGCTGGAGTGCAGTGGTGTGATCTTTGCCTCCTGGGTTCAAGCGATTCTCTTGCCCCAGCCTCCTGAGTAGCTGGGATTACAGGCACAACATCACCATGCCTGGCTAATTTTGTACTTTTAGTAGAGACAGGGTTTCACCATGTTGGTCAGGCTGGTCTCGAACTCCTGACCTTGTGATCCGCTCACCTCAGCCTCCCAAAGTGCTGGGATTACAGACGTGAGCCACCGTGCCAGGCTGCTTTCCCTTTTATTAGCACTTGGTTCACTTTCTATACATCAATAATCAGACACATGTTTTTTGTAGTATTGGAAAACAATGTCTCTACTGTTTCCTCCACCAAGATGTATATTTGCCCCTCCAAGACAGTCTATTCCCAGCTTTACTCTACCCTAATAAGATGAGAACTCAAAAGTTTTTACTTTTCATTATTCTATCTCAACTGCTGGGTTTTGCTACTTCTAACCTTTAAAGTACTATTTTAAAAGTACATGTGGCCCGGCACGGTGGCTCACGCCTGTAATCCCAGCACTTTGGGAGGCCGAGGCAGGCGGATCACCTGAGGTCAGGAGATAGAGACCATCCTAGGTAACACAGTGAAACCCCATCTCTAATGAAAATACAAAAAAATAGCTGGGCATGTGGCATGCACCTGTAATCCCAGCTTCTCAGGAGGCTGAGGCAGGAGAATCACTTGAACCGGGAGATGGAGGTTGCAGTGAGCCGAGATCACGCCACTGCACGCCAGCCTGGGCAACAGAGACAGACTCCATCTCAAAAAAAAAAAAAAAAAAAAAAAAGTACATACAATTATTTCCTTGTAGTATATACCTTCTATTTCAAGAATCCTTTAAAAACATATTTCATATTCTTAGTACGTTATTATCCACTTAGGTTTATTCACATATTATTTCACAGCTCTTTGCTTACACTGTTTTTTTTCTCCTCTTATTTTTTTCCTGCCTCTTGAAGTGCCTGTTATAGTTCATTGGTTGTTTGCTAGACTCCCCCCTAGATTTTCTTTTTTTCTTTCTTTTTTTTTTTTTTTCTGAGATGGAGTTTCACTCTTATTGTCCAGACTGGAGCGTAATGGCGTGATCTCAGCTCACTGCAACCTCCGCCTCCTGGGTTCAAGCGATTCTCCTGCCTCAGCCTCCCGAGTAGCTGGGATTACAGGCGTGCACCACCATGCCTGGCTGATTTTTGTATTTTTGGTAGAGATGGGGTTTCACGATGTTGGCCAGGCTGGTCTTGAACTCTTGACCTCAGATGATCTGCCCACCTTGGCCTCCCAAAGTGCTGGAATTACAGGTGTGAGCCACCATGCTCGGCTGAGTTCCCCTTAGATTTTCTGAAAATGTGGGTAGTATAATTGAAAAAATTAATTTGTGGCTGAGCTTAGTGGCTCACACTGTAATCCCAGCACTTTGGGAGGCCAAGGTGGGAGGATTGCTTGAGCCCAGGAATTGGAGACCAGCCTGGGCAGTATAGCACAACTCTGTCTCTACCAAAAAAAGAAAAAAAAAAAATTAGCCTGGTGCAGTGGCACATGCCTGTGGTAGGAGGATTGATCCTTGAACCCAGGAGGTGGAGGCTACAGTGACCTGTGGTTGTGCCACTGCATTCTAGCCTGGGTGATAGAGCAAAACCCTGTCTCAAAAAAATAATAATAATGATAATAATAATTTTAAAAACACCTATGTTGAGATATAATTCACATAAAGTGTTCAGTTCTGTGGGTTTTAGTATGTTCACTCATGCAACTGTCACCACAATATAACTTTAGAACACTTTTGCAACCCTCAAAAGAAACCCTATGCCTATTAGCCTATTACCCATTCTCATCCCTCTTACCCTCACTAGCCCCAGACAATCACTAATATATTTGTGGTTTCTATAGATGTGCCTCTTCTGGGCATTTCATACACTATATGATCCATTGTGGCTGGCTTCTTTCATTTAGCATAATGTTTTCAAGGTACATCCATGTTACAGAATGCATCAATACTTCATTCTTTTTTATTGCAAAATAACATTCCATTATATGGATATGCCACATCTTGATTACCCTTTCATCAGTTGATGGGAATTTGAATTGTTTCCACTTTTTGATTTTTATAAATAATATTGATATGAACATTCATGTGCAAGATTTTGTGTGAATGAATGTTGTCATTTTTCTTTGCTATATGCCTAGGAGTAGAATTGCTGGTTCATATGATAACCCTAATGTTTAACTTTTTGAGGAACTGACAAACTATTTTCCGTGTGACCAAACCATTTTACATTCTCATCACCAACACATGAGGGCTTCAATCCCCCTAACATTTGTTATTGTCTTTTCTTACAGCCATCCAAGTAGTTGTGAAGCAGTATTTCATTGTGGTTTTGATATGTATTTCCCTAATGACTAATGATGGAATAATGATATTGAGCTTCTTTTCATGTGTTTATTGGCTATTCGTATATACCTTCTTTGAAGAAATGCCTATTTAGACCCTTTATGCATTTTCAAATTGGATTGTCTATCATTTTTAATATTGAATTGAAAAGAGTTTTAAAAGTATTTTTGGTACAAATCTCTTGTCAAATACATGATTTGCAAATATTTTTTCTCATTTTATGGGTTGTCTCTTCACTTTCATGATGGTATCCTTTGAAGCACAAACATTTTTATTTTGATGACATCCAATTTGACTTTTTTTCTTGTGATTTTAGTGTCATGTCTAAGAAACCATTGCTTGGCTGGGTGTGGTGGCTCATGCTTGTAATCCTAACACTTTGGGAGGCTGAGGTGGATGAATCACTTGAGTCCAGGAGTTTGAGACCAGCTTGGGCAACATGGCGAGAACTCATCTCTACAAAATATATATATATAAATTAGCCAGGCATGGTGGCGTGCATGTGTAGTCCCAGCTACCTGGAAAGTTGAGGTGGGAGGATCACTGGAGTCTGGGAGGCAGAGGTTGCAGTGAGCCAAGATCGCACCATTGCACTCCAGCCTGGGCGACAGAGCAAGACCCTGTCTCTATAAAAAATAATAAATATAAAAATAAAAGAAACCATTGCTTCACTCTAGGTAATGAATGCTTACTACTCCTATGTTTTCTTCTAGGAGTTTTAAAGTTTTTGCTCTTATCTTTAGGTCTGTGATCCATTTTGAGTTAATTTATGGTGTTAAGTAGGGGCCCAACTTCATTCTTTTGTATGTGGATAGTCTCTGTAGATTCTTTTCCTAAGATGGGCTATGGGGGTGATAAACTTGATTCCTGGCATGTTCTCATGCATTTTTCTTTCATTCTGAGACGTGAATAATTTTGACTGCGTGTAGGATCCTTGCTGCAGTCTCCCAGTGTCCATGGATGCTATTTTACTGTTTTTCATGTTCTAAGGCTACAGTGAAGAAAACTGAGGCCAGTCTGATTATTTTTCACTTATAGAGCTTATTCTCTTTTTATCTGAATGCTTGGCAGGCTTTTCTTTTTACCCGGTTTGAAATGTTACTAGGATATTCCTTGGTATGTCTCTTTTCTTTTCAGTCATGTCAGAATTCAGAGAGGCTTTATTTAAGTATAACTGTTTTTTTTTTTCTTCTAGAACACCTATGGTTCTCACGGATATATTCTCCAAGTCTCTTATATTTTCCTTCACAATTTATGTTTATTTATTTTTTTCTTCCATGCTTAAAATATTTCTCATATTTGATCATCCAGGCCATTAATTCAAGTCTTAACCATGACCACCCTCTGCTTTGATTTCTCTTCTAAATCTTTTAGTTGAGGTTTTCTTTGACTACAGAAGACTATTTTACTGTTGCTGCTGTTGCTGTGTGTGCTACACTGGATCTACTTAAGTACTAATTTTTATATGCAAAGTGTTGGCATTCTTCTTCAGCAGCTCTATTTTGCTATGCATGTGTTCAGTTTCTTCTGATGCATACTTGTCTCTCAGACAGCCAGATGAGAAACAAGTGCTGCTTGTTTAAGTCCTTAATGTGGCAGCAGCCTCAATAGTGGCAAGGAAAGGTTGTCTTTCATCCTGTGGGCTAAGGGAGTGTGGAGGCTGGCAGATTTCCAGGGCCCCAGAAGCAGCCTCCTTGCTCCCTAGTTTTCTCATGCTCTCCCTGCCTCTTGGGCAGGAAGGACCCAGTCTGCCAGTCCTATCCTTCTTGGCCTCTTAGGGTCAGGAAACCCAGGCAATCCCCCCCAGTGCTTACTGTGATCTTGGGCTTTATGATCCCACTCTGGAGCTCTCCAACTCTGGCTTCCCCATGCTCCTGTTCAGCCCACTGGAGAGAGTTTGCAGATATTCCACAGTACCCAAATCTTCACTTGAGTCTGATAACCATAGGCCCTAGAAGTCATTAGAATTGGGAGAGGCAGAGAGATTCTTTGGAAATAAATACAAAGTGTGACTGAAGGGAAGAGAATTGAGTTCAGATCACCATCTTCCCAGGACTCTCTGCCACTGATGATATCACTTCAATTTTAATTGCTGATTTATTTCTCTGCCTCCTCAGCAGAGTGTGTCCTCTTAGCCCTGGGCTTGAATCATGTTTGTTTTTTTATACCCAGCGCCTGGCACAGTACATGGGGCATAATCAAATTTCATTAGCTGCATTTGGAACAAATGAATGACAATGTGAAACTGCAGTGAATGACTTGATCAGGTCTCAGAAATCCATCCAGATTCTTGCACTGCAAATAAACTCTTGGCTCTGGTATTTTTGACAAAGAGAATTTTATTGGAATGATATTGATTGTCCAGGAATTGAGAAAAGCCTAGAGAACTAGGCTTGGAAATGGGCAGCAGAAAGGGCACCCCTGGAGGGCCAGGAAACTAGAAGTCAATACTGGTCAAGCAGCAGGAACATCTTGGTGAGAGTCACATTACTGGATGAATGCTCTTCAGTCTGGTTTTTATTTTCGTGCCTTTATATTGCTCACTCAAGATTCAAAGTCCTAGGAGAGAATCTGTTAGTTGCTCCACTGTATGACAGCCATAGCAGGAGGGATTTAATGTATTGGCTTCCAGAGTGAAGGCAGGCATTTGGATTTCCCATGTCACCAAGGCTACCTTCAGTGGGGTAGATTATGCTCCTGGGGGGACAGAAATGTGTTAGGAAGCAGGGAAATAGTGCTGGGTGACCACAAAACAACCTATGTTCCCAACAAGGACAGGCGTCTGATTTCCACAGTGGGTCAAATGATTCCTTTGTCACCCCTACTCCCTCTCCCCACTAGTGGAACTCTTGACACCACTGCCAAGGCTGGGGTGAGAGAGGAGAGGAGTGGGTGCTGGCTGCTACCAGACCCACAACCTCCACCTCCAGCTTCCAGCCCCTGCTGTTCTGAAGTAGGACCTGTTCCCATGGGAACCAGGGGAATTCCAAGAGCTGGTTTTAAGGAAAGGCAGATAGGCTCCTGTGACTCTATGGTCAATCTTGGTTCTTCCTCTTCTCTCATAACAACAGTGTAGATGACATTTTAGCTTCCTAAATTAAGCAGGCTTTTTGTGGGTTGGTTTGATAATCTAGTCACTAAATGTTACTAGCTTCCAAGCAACCTTCTGTCTTAGTCCATTCAGGCTGCTATAACAAAATACTATAGACAAAATGCCATGATTTGTATACAACAAAAATTTATTTTTCATAGTTCTGGAGTCTGGGAAATCCAAGATCAATGCACCAGCGAGTCTGGTATCTGATGAGGTCTGCTTGCTCATAGACAGCTATCTTCTCGCTGTAACCTCAGATGGCAGAAGGGGTGAGAGACCTCTTTGGGGCTTCTTTTAAAAGGGCTCTAATCCCATTCATGAGGGCTTCACCCTCATGACCTAATCACCTCCCAAAAGCCCCACCTCCTAATACCATCACAGTGGGTATTAGGATTTCAACACATGAATGGGGGTGGGGAGCAAACATTCAGACCCTAGCAACTTCCTTTCTCCTTTCTATCCAAATGTTTATTGAATGCCAGTCATTGGAAACCAAAATAGATAGCCCTTTTCTTCATAGAACTTACAGTCTAGTGGGAGAAAACAGATATGAAACAAACAACCACACAACTAAATATGTATTTGCAAATTGGTACAATACTATACATAATAAGTAGTCATGACAGGGACATAATTTGGATGGGGAAGATATGAAAAGGCCTCTTTGAGGAAGTGACATGCAAGCTGAAGACCATGAAGATGGGAAGGTAGTGCTCACACAAAGTGACTCATTCTCAGATTTTCATCTCATGGCCAAAGTTCTATGGTTTCTTGTAGTTCTTAGCCATGGGTTGGTATTTAGGTGTGGGTGTGAAGGGGCATTGGTTTTTTTGTCTTTGTCACAATGATTCAGAAAGTACTACAGGGCTGGGAGCAGGGTCTTATGCCTGTAGTCCCAGCACTTTGGGAGGCCAAGGTGGGAGGATTGTTTGATCCCAGGAGTTCAAGACCAGCCTGGGCAACATAGTGAAACCCTCCCTTTACAAATAATTTTTAAAAATTAGCTAGGCATGGTGGTGTGTATCTCCCAGCTACTTGGGAGGCTGAAGCAGGAGAATCTCTTGAGCCCAGGAGATTGAGCTTGCAGTAAGCCATGTTCACGCTCCTGCACTCCAATCTGGGTAATAGAGTGGGATCCAGTCTCCAAAACAAAACAAAAAAAAAAAGGAAAGAAAAAAATAAAAAGAAAATACTAAGAATTTAGTGCACAGAGGCAGAAATGCTAAATATTTACAACATGCAAGATGGTTCTGCATAACAAAGAACTGTCCTGCTCAAAATGCCAACAGCACCTTTCTCTGAGAAACCCTGTAGGCTGAGGTCAGTCTCACAGCAGCCAACCTCATCAAAAGGAGAACTGCTACTTAGCAATAGTTGCTTTAAAAAGTTCTGTGATGGAGTCAGATGGTCACAGCTTGAGTCCTCTGTCCATCCCTGAACCAAGCACAGTGACAGGGGGTGGAATGGTGACTCAGAGTGGGGAAGGAGTGAATCTGCCAAAGAAAATTGTGGTGCTGTTGGCAGAAGAAGGAAACTGCTACTGGGCAGGCAAAATAGCAGATGCCTCTTGCATGAGTGAGAAGGACAGTGGCACAGGAAAACTGGATGGGTAGGCAGGGGCTAGATCAGTCAGGACATTGTCAAGGACCTGAGATGTCTCTTAAAGGCCCTGGGGAACCACTGACAGGTTTTAAGCAGCATAGAGGGGGTGGCAAAACCTGTGCCAAACATCAGAACCCTTGCATATTTAGGTTTTGTGGGCATCTTGCCCACACCTCCCTCCATGAAAGAAACAGTATATGTCCTCTGCGTCTCTCGCCTTCTCCTGTCTTATATCTTTTTTTATGTGTAGATTCCGTTGTCTTCTACCTAGAGGTAAATAACACAAGCAGAATTGTGCTATGGGAAACCACTATTCTTCCACAGGCTTCTATCACATATAGTTTGATGAACTGCATCACATTTCAGAATTTGCTTTCTGCTCTGGAGATAAGAGTTAGAATTGAGCAAGTGTTTATGTATATCCCAGGAAGTCGTTGTTTTAATCCAATTAACTACCTAGTGGAAAATCGCTCTGCATCCTAGCAATGCTTATGCCACTATGGCCAAGTCCAGGGCATTGCCAACATAGCTTTGCAAATTTCATTAGCAGTGGCTGTTTCTGCCTTCTTCTAGGTCATTAGTGAGTCTGTTAAACAAGGCCAGTTCTGACATCAGCCTCCGACATGCCCCAGTGGACCTTTTGCTTCCCAACCAGATGTAGTTCCTATTTACTCCTGATTATGCAGTGTTTTCACCCTGCCAGCATTCCACTTAGACGAGAGCATTCAAAAACAGGCCAATTTAATTTGGAGCACAACTTTTATGGAGGTCGTTGTCAAATGCATCACTGACACCCACATAATTCTGCTGCACTCCTGTCACCTGCTTTCTTCCAGGGTGTCCTTTTCACTCTCCTCCTATTGCTGTACTTCTAACAGCAGTTTCTAAAACAAATTATTGCAATGAAATACACTAACATAAAAGTACTATTTTAACCATTTTTAGTGTACAGTTCAGTAGTGTTAAATATATTCCTTCTGCAACCAACCTCCTGAACCTTTCCATCTTGTGAAACTGAAACTCTATGTACACTGAACAACAATTCTTCATTCTTTCCTTCCTCCAGCCCCTGGCAGTCACCATTCTGCTTTCTATCTCTATGGATTTGACTACAGTACGTCCCTCATATAAGCAGAATCCTACAATGTTTGTTTTTTGTGACAATGTTTGTTTTTATTTCACTTAGCATAATGCGCTCAAGGTTCATCTATGTCGTAGCATGTGTCAGAATTTCCTTTCTAAGGGTAGATCGTATTCCAATGTATGTAAATACCACATTTTGTTTATCCCATCATCTGTCAATGAGTGTTTGGGTTGCTTCCACCTCTTGGCTTTTTGTGAATAGTGCTGCTATGAACATGGATGCACAACTGTTTGAGTCCCTGCTTTCAACTCTTTGGAGTATTTACACAGAATTGACATTGCTGATCATAGAATAATTGTATTTTTAATATTTTTGAACGACTATTACATTTTTTATTTATTTGAGGAATTATCATACTGTTTTCCATAGTGGCTGCGCCATTTTATTTAAAAAAAAAAACTTTTAGGTTCAGGGGGTACATATGTAGGTTTGTTTTATAGGCAAACTTGTGTTACAGGGGTTTTTTATACCAATTATTCCATCACCAACGTATTAAGCCTAGTACCCAACAGTTATTTTTTCTGATCCTCTCCCTTCTCCCACCCTTGACCCTCAAGTAGGCCCCAGGGTCTATTGTTCCCTCTTTGTGTCCACGTGTTCTCATCATTTAGCTCCCACTGATAAATGAGAACATGTGGTATTTGGTTTTCTGTTTCTGCATTAGTTTGCTAAGGATAATGACCCCCAGCTCTATCTATGTTCCCACAAAGGACATGATCTAGTTCTTTTTTATGGCTGCATAGTATTCCATGGTGTATATGTACCACATTTTCTTTATTTAATCTGTCATTGATGGGCATTTAGGTTGATTCCATGTCTTTGCTATTGTGAATAGTGCTGCAGTGAACATACATGTGCATGTGTCTTTATGATAGAATGATTTATATTCCTATGGGTATATACCCAGTAATGGGATTGCTGGGTCAAATGATATTTCTGCTCCTAGGTTTTTGAGGAATCACCACATTGTCTTCCAGAATGGCTGAAGTAATTTACACTCCCACCAGCAGTGTGAAAGCATTCCCATTTTCCCATTTCTCCACAACATCACCAGCATCTGTTTTTGGTTTTTTTTTTTTTTTTTTTTTTTTTTTTTTTTTTTACCATTTAACTTGTTTTAATGTTTCTTCACAAATGGTGAAAAATACTAAAGTACAGACAAAGAATAATCATAATGTTGTGGCCAACATTATAAATATGGAATTATAAATTTAAAACATTTTCTGGTTTAAAAAATAAATCTGATAGTCAATGCAGCTCTGCGGGTTCTCTGCATCTAGTAGGGCCGATCTCCGCGCTCCTGACGGTGCTCGCCTTTATCCATTTTTCCAGGTCCTCCACGTCCTCCTCTTCTTCCTCCCATTGGTTACATCAAAGGTCCAGGGGGACCCCCAGGGCCACCTCGTCTTCCTCCACCAAAGCCACCTCGGTCCATGCCCCAGCCACCATGGAAGCCACCTCTGTCTCTACCACAGCCACCTCTGAACATTCCACCGGGACCACCATGATCCACGAGGCCACCTCTCCCTCCCCGCATGCCACCAGGGCCACCTCTGCCATGATCACCACCCGGGGGCAGGAAGGGTGGCGGGAGGAAGTCTTCAGGCTTTGGGGCCTTACACTTGTTGCACTCTGTTCTCCAGGCGAAGTTCTGGTTTCCACAACCCAGATTGGGACACTGCCAGTCTCCAGCTTGGTGCTGGATGTTTCCTCCTCCAGAGGGGTTCCCTCGGGAACTCCGGGGTCCTCTTGGAGGGAGGCCTCCTCTATCTCCTCCACTGCCTCCCATGTGACCCATGGGTCCCCCAGGACTTCCTGGGCCTCCTGGACCTCCGCAGAGTGGTGGTGGCATCCCATCCCGCATACTGTTCATTGGAGGCCTCTTCCGAGCAAGAGAGACTTTAAGTTTGCTCCCTTGAAAATCTTTCCCATCAAACCATTCCACGGCAGCTTTGGCAGTAGGTGGGTCTTCACAGGACACTGTGGCATCACCTTTGGGCTTTCTTGTTTCCTTGTCCAGGTAGGTGTGGATCATGGGTTGCCCAGTTCTCTTGTTCATCTTAACAACCCCACACTGCTTAAAGAAGTCTACCAGATCATCTAGAGTCACATTGTCATTTAATCCTTGTACATAAACTGCACTGTTGTCAGAGTCTTCATCTGGATCTACAGGTGAGCCTAGATCAAGATCTGGTCCTTCATCCATGGGTCCACCAGGCTTATTGAAGCCACCTCGCTCTCCAGCGCTGCCCATTCCACCGCATCCTCCTCCCCGCCCACCTCTGCTCATGCCTCCACGATCAAATCCCCCTCTTCCCCTGCCCCAGTTGTCAGGGCCACTCATGCTCTGGTTCTCTCCTGGTCCGGAAAATCCTCCAGACTCCTGCCCATAAACACCCATGCTACTGGGGTGGTCCTGTCAGAATGAACTCTGCTGCCCGTAGCTGCTGCTCTGTTAGCTATACTGACTTGGAGCTTGGCTGTAGGATCAAGTTTGGGGTGGGTAACTAGTGGGAGGCAGCTGCCCATAGCTGCTTTGTTGACCATAGCTACTCTGCTGTCCATAGCTGCTCGGTTTCCCATAGGTGTTCTGCTGAGAGTAACTGCTCTGATCATAACTAGTCGGCTGTGTAGAGGAATAGCTGGTAGGAGGGTAGGATGGAAGTGCGGTGACTGGCTGCATGGGGTAGCTCCCAGGTACCTGGGGATAACTGTAGTTACTCTGTCCATATCCTAGGCTGGGCTGGTTGTAACCCCCTGTGCTAGATTGAGATTGACTAGTCTCAGTGGACTTGTTTCCATTCTGCAGTCTTGTAGGTGCAGTGGCTACTGGCTGCTGCCCATAGGCTGGATAAGCAGGCTGAGTGCCATATGCAGATTGAGCCACATAGGAGGCCTGTAGCAGTGGTGGTATCATAAGCACCAGTGCCATACCCCTGGACAGGCTGGCTGTATGCCTGGGGGGCAGTTGGAGTAGTATAACCAGTGGGAGGCTGTCCATAAGAAGTTGCATAGGCGGTCTGCCCACAGGTTGCAGTGGTCTGAGCCTGGGTATAGCTGACATCAATGGGCTGTCCATAGGTTCCATAGCTTTGTTGCCCATATGCCTGGGTGGTCTGTGCATATCCTTGAGTGGGCTGGGCGGTGTAAGCACTGTAGCCCTGCTGTGCTGCAGCTTGGCTATAGGTACTGTAATCTATGGATGCCATTTTCTCTCCTTCCTCCTCGTTCTCTCAACGTCCCCATCTGTTGTTTATTGACTTTTTAATAATAGTCATTCTGACTGGTGTGGTTTTGATTTGCATTTCTCTAATGATCAGTGATATTGAACTTTTTTTCATATGTTTCTTGGCCACATGTATGTCTTCTTTTGTAGTGCCTGTTCATGTCCTTTCCCACTTTTTAATAGGGGTGTTTGTTTTCTTTCTTGTAAATTTGTATAAGTTCTTTATAGATGCTGGATGTTAGACCTTTGTTAAATGCATAGGTTGCAAAAGTTTTCTCCCATTATGTAGGTTGACTATTTGCTTTGTTGATAGTTTCTTTTGCTGTGCAGAAGCTCTTAAGTTTAATTAGATCCCACTTGTCAATTTTTGCTTTTGTTGCAATTGCTTTTGGTGTCTTTGTCATGAAATCTTTGCTCATTCCTATATCTAGGATGGTATTGCCCAGGTTTTCTTCTAGGGTTTTTATAGTTTTGAGTTCTACATTTAAGTTTTTAAATCCATCTTGAGTTGATTTTTGTACATGGTGTAACGAAGGGGTTCAGTTTCAATCTTCTGCATATGGCTAGCCAGATCCCAGCACCATTTATTGAGCAAGGAATCCTTTCCCCATTGCTTGTTTTTGTCAGCTTTGTCAAAGGTCAGTGGTTGTAGGTGTGCAGCCTTATTTCTGGGCTCTCTATTCTGTTCCATTGGTTGTATGTCTGTTTTTGTACCAGTACCATTCTGTTTTGGTTACTGTAGACCTGTAGTATAGTTTGAAGTCAGGTAGTATGATGCCTCCAGCTTTGTTCTTTTTGCTTAGGATTGCCTTGGCTATTTGAGCTCCTTTTTTTGTTCCATGTGAATTTTAAAAGTTATTTCTAGCTCTGTGAAGAATGACACTGGTAGTTTGATAGGAATAGCATTGAATCTTTAAATTGCTTTGGGCAGTCTGGCCATTTTAATGATATTGATTCTTCCTATCTGTGAGCATGGAATGTTTTTCTATTTGTTTGTCACCTCTGATTTCTTTGAGCAGTGTTTTGTAATTCTCATTGTAGAGATCTGTCACCTCCCTGGTTAGCTGTATTCCTAGGTATTTTATTATTTTTGTGGCGGTTGTGAATGAGATTGTGTTCTTGATTTGGCTCTTGGCTTGGCTGTTGTTGGTGTATACGAATGCTGGTGATTTCTGTATGTGGATCTTATATCCTGAAACTTTGCCAAAGTTATTTATCAGCTGAAGGAGCTTTTGAGACTATGGGGTTTTCTAGATATAGGATCATGTCATCTGCAAACAGAGCTAGTTTGATTTCCTCTCTTCCTTTTTGGATGCCTTTATTTCTTTCTCTCGCCTGATTGCCCTGGCCAGGACGTCCAATACTATGTTGAATAGGCATGGTAAGAGAAGGTATCCTTGTTTTGTGTCAGTTTTCAAGGGAAGTGCTTCTAGCTTTTGCCCATTCTGTATGATGCTGGCTGTGGGCTTGTCATAGATGGCTTTTATTATTTTGAGGTATGTTCCTTCAATACCTAATTTATTGAGAGTTTTTAATGAAGTGGTGTTGAATTTTATCGAAAGCCTTCTCTGCATCTATTGAGATAACCATGTGGTTTTTCTGTCTTTAGTTCTGTTTACTTGATGAACTGTATTTATTGATTTGCATATGTTAAGCCAATCTTGCATCCCAGGGATGAAGCCTATTTGGTGATTGTGGTGGATTAGCTTTTGGATGGGCTGCACCATTTTACATTCCTAGCAATAAAGCACAAAGGTTCCAATTTCTCCACATCCTCACCAACACTTGTTATTTTCTGTTTTTATTCTTTGTTGACAGTAGCCATTCTAATGGCTTTGTGGTGATATCTCATGGTGGTTTCAATTTATGTTTCCCTAATAATTAGTGATGTTGAACATCTTTTTATATACTTGTTGGCTATTTGTATATCTTTTTTGGAGAAGTGTCTGTTGAAGTCCTTTGCCTATTTTTAAATCAAGGTAT
Source organism: Pongo abelii (assembly GCF_028885655.2). Classification (NCBI taxonomy): domain Eukaryota; kingdom Metazoa; phylum Chordata; class Mammalia; order Primates; family Hominidae; genus Pongo; species Pongo abelii. The sequence continues at coordinate 83,909,152 of NC_071985.2, read as the reverse complement.
TTGGTTTTTTGTCATTGTTGGGTTGTAGGAGTTCTCTATATATTCTGGATATCAATTCCTCAATCAGATATATAATTTGCAAATATTTTCTCCCATTTTGTATGTCACTTTTCCACTCTGTTCATTGTGTCTTTTGATGCATAAAATTTTTAAGTTTTGATGCAGTCTCTTAACAGACTTTATAATTTTAGTAATTACCACTTCTCCTATAAAAATTACCATTCTTGTGTGCTTGCCACTGTTTTTTCTCTATCATCCAATTCTTATTCTTTTACATTTATTAGGGTTAACATTTCTGAATCATAAGTGTTGTGATTGATTTTTTATAGTATGAAAGAAATCCCAGTAATAGGTTGAAATGTGAAAAACAAGAAAGGGGGATAGACATTTTATCACTTCATGTGGAAAAACTAAGTGGCAAGGGCTAGTGGAGGTTAATAATGATAATGTGGTGTAGCACTTTGCAGTAATCATTTCTTTCTTTCAATGACCTTGTGTAGAAAATATTGTTTTTCCCACTTTACAGATGATAAAACTGGGACTAAAGAGGAAGTATCTTGCTCAGCCTCTCACTGTCAATGTGTACTAAAACATCATAAACATTTTACTATTCTATGCCAGTTCTCCAAAGAGTGATTTTCAAATTCTTTCATAAAACAAGTCGATTGATTCTTACCTCATTTTTCTCATTTCACCTTGCCTGTGTCACGAAATTGATAATAGCTTCTTCATCATTGCAGGCATTGTATCATAAACTTCTTATACATTATCTCATCAATTCACACCTTACTGTGCATGACAGCCAGAGGCTCAGAGAAGCTGACGAATTTTGCCCAAGATCACACTTTTGGGAAGACATAGAGCAAGGATTTGTATCCAAGTCAGTTTGATTTCAGACCTTTTCAATCTAAAGTTTAGATCATGAAAGTAAACATAATTTAAATCTTAGGATAAAGTACACTGCTAAAATTGTCTTTATTATAAAGTAATTCAAAAGTTCCTTTTATCTACCCACTTATTTTGCTTAGACTCTAAGGCCCCTTATATTTGGAGCTTGTTACGGAAGAGAGATGTAATCTCAAATCTCTGCTGGGCAACTAACTAGCTGTGTGACTTTAGGCAAGTTATTAACTCCTCTCAGCCTCGTTTTTTTCCCCATTGGAAAACTGTCCATTATATTACTTACTTTATGTGGTTAATTTGAGCATTAAATAAAATAATGTATGCACAAGTGCTTACAGATAGCCTGACACACAGCAAGCACTCGGTAAACACTAGCTATTATTATTAATTTTATAAACAAATCTGATCCATATAGTATATACCATAATGGCTGTATGTTCTTATCTTAGTTCTTAATAATTTTTCTTTTCCAAACATAGTATATAAGAAGAGACCTGGCCAGGCGCGGTGGCTCACGCCTGTAATCCCAGCACTTTGGGAGGCCAAGGCAGGCGGATCACGAGGTCAGGAGATCGAGACCATCCTGGCTAACACGGTGATTCCCTGTCTCTACTAAAAGTACAAAAAATTAGCCAGGCGTGGTGGCAGGCGCCTGTAGTCCTAGCTGCTCGGGAGGCTGAGGCAGGAGAATGGTCTGAACCCAGGAAGCGGAGCTTGCAGTGAGCCGAGATCGCGCCACTGCACTCCAGCCTGGGCAACAGTGCAAGACTCCGTCTCAAAAAAAAAAAAAAAAAAAAAAAAAGAAGAAGAAGAGACCTGCAGTGGAAGTTTTCACTGGAAAAGTAAACTATGGACAGATTCTGTATCATTTAGGACTTGATATGGCTGCATATTTTGGAAAAACCAAAACAACATTGAATCAAACATACGGGGCTTATTCTCTTACCTAAAGAGAAGTCCAGAGGCATGCGGGGCATAACTGGAATAACAGTGCCATGAAGTCATCCAGACCCAGATTCTGTCTGTCTTTTCTGCCCCATATTCTCTAGATTATAGACACCACCTTTAAAGTAATCTAATGGTACAAGATGGCTGCTGAAGTTCTAGTCATAATATTCATATTCAAGGCAGCCGGAAAGAAGAAGAATAGAAAGACAGAAAGGGCACAACTCTCTGTTTTAAGGAGTCTTTCTGGGAGTCCCATATGTTCCACTTACATTTTACTGACCAGACTTCAGTCACAGGACTGGTTTTACCTAGCAGGAAGACAGTCTGGGAAATGCAGTCGTTTAGTTGGTTTCATTCCCACCCTAATCTGAATTCTGTTACTAAGAAAGAAGAAGAAAGTGGTACAGGAACGGTAATTTGCAGTCTCTGCCTCACAGGCAAGAATTGGTACTGATTAGTGTTTTAGGGCAGCTATGTTCCTAAGGTGTCAGAGTTGCTTCTGAGGGTGGACAGGGTCTAGACAGGACAGAGACCCAGAGATCTGGGTTTTTATGTTTAAAATATTGAAGTTGCATGGAAGCTTTGTTTTGCTAAAAGGATTCTACTGCCTAAATTAACTCTGCAAAGCAGTCTTGGAGAGGAAGAACAATGTCAGTCCATTCAAAACAAGATTGAAGGCAGGAATACTACAAAAAGGATGTGAGGAGTATACCTGGAAGGATGAGAAGTAGAGGAGCATAAAGTAACAACAACAAAAAAGTTACCCATGTGCATGTCCCTGTAGCTAACCCAAGAGGTGATTGTGTTGATTTGTCAATGTGCTGTGGAAGTCCCATAGGGAAGGGGTGAAATCTCATTCCCTTGTAAAGATATAGCTGTACAGAACCCATGTTTGATGTTAGATCAGTACTTACGTTTTAGCGACACTGGATTTAACCACACATTGACTGTTGTGATCAATGATTCCACTGACCTTCCCAGCCTTATTTTGAGCAAGTAAATGTCTGGGATTTCTGAGGTAGTTCTGTATTCAATTTTTCTGTTCCAGCAGACTCATAAGGACATTTATGCTTGTCGGATCATGTGTTCTGATTTCTGGTACTCGATGCCCTGCCAAGGATTGATTCACTCTTGCCACATGTTCCCCAGGCCTAGTGCATCAGTAAGTATTTGATAAATGTTTGTTGACAAGAATTGCTACTAATCATATACTGCAATTGAGTTTCAAATAACACTAGTCCTCACTCCCAAACTGTCTTCAGAACCTGTGTGGTAAGATCACCTTACAATGAGGCCAAATATTTTTTCTTCAGTGACTAAAACCCTTGGAGGGGTCTCTGATGGCACCTCTTGATGCTGAAGTCCTTTCCAAAGAGAGCAGAGCTTTGAGGAAGACCCAGGAGAGGGAACTTCTATAGTGAGAACTTGCTTGAGGAAAGGCTTGCCCTTGGGATAGGCCTGTCTGTCCCATCTTTCTGATCCTGGACAGGATCCCTGGCTACAGCTGCCTGAGGGATCTAAGGCCATGGGCCCTCCTATTTCCCTTCCTCTAAATGCCTCTTCTGCCCAGGGAATGCCTTCTCCCTCTGTCAGTGCCCTGACTCTGTGTAAGAAGCCACTGCAGGGGCCCTGAAAATCTTGCTGTTTGTATCCCTCCTTACAGGAGGTCTACTTCCTGTAGGTTTTGTAGAAGACACCTTTTCTGACTTCTTCCCCTTAATACTAGAGCTCTCTGCTCTCTGTCACCATCTGAACTTCCCCTTGTGCTATCAGCTCCCGAGATAGGAGTGGAATCGGGGTCGGGGTAAATTTTTCCTGATAGCCCCAGTGGAGACTTCTATGTATATCTTCTCACAGAATCACTTTGAGAAGGGACGCAAAGCTCTGGAGCCCTCTCCCAGCCCTGCTAGGATCTCCAGTCACAGTTTCTCTGGGGAATACATTCTGACTTGCACATCACCACTAACATTTTTTAAACCCACGGTGTGCAGGTGTTGAGGACTGCCTGTGTGTCTGGAACATCATGTTGTAGGGGAAGGTTAAACATTAAAATGGGCAGAATGTTCCTCTTCCTATGGGCATGAGCTACTCTGTAGCTCAATTCTAAAGCCTTTGCAGTATAAAGTAGTGCTTCAAAACCTGACTATGCCTCAGCATCACCTGGAGAGCTTGTTAAAAATGTGGAATCTTGGGTCTCACCCTAGGACACTCTGACTCACAGGGACTGGTGTGAGGAGCAGAAGTGTTTTTAAGGAGTTCTTCAGGTGGTTTGGAGGCAGCCACTGGTTAATGGATATCTATCCATGACAGAGCAACTTTGCATAAGCAGTGCAAAGCACAGCCATTGCATGGTGTTGTGGAATGACACTGGCTCTGGATCAGAGGACTGCGTCCAAATGCTAGTGTGATCAATTCTTGCAGCGTGAACTTGGGAAAATCAATGGACACTGGGGAAAACTGGAGAGCTTGAAGAGGTTAAACTTTTCAACCAATTTAGGTCATACAGGGCATGAGGCCACTCCCCAAAGGACAGAAGAGAACCGAATGGGGTGAACTAGAATTGGGAGGAGGCAAGAGTTTTCTTTGGGAGTTTGGAAAAGGTAGAGATTGGGGATCTTCGTGGTACTGTGAGATTTTAGGAAGACAGGTACAGGGAGTTTCTGCTGTATGTTTTACAATGTAATTGACTTCACTAAAGACCTACACAATTTCTTAATGTTGTTGGGTTTGGATTTGTGTTTATTTTGGATGTGACACTATGCTGAGACTGACCTATAGGCAGCCCAATTTTACTTAGATTATAAATGTAAAAATGCTACCCTTGCAGGACTGTTGTGAGGATTTTAGAAACCCTATTTTAAAATGTCTTTTAAATACTAGATGCTCAAAAAGTGGTAGCCATTATTGGAAAATTAGTAATTATGAAGTACCTACTATATACTATATGTTGTGTTAGGCATTGAGGATACAGAAGGCAAATAAGGAGCTCACAGTCCAAGTGAGTCCATTAACTTTTAATTCAAGAAAGGAAAGGAAATATTTAATTCAATTTTAATGTAAGTATGTGTTCCAGAAAGTTCTATGTATGATTTACATATTGCCAGATAACTGACTGCATAAGCTTTGAGTAGAAGTCAGTGAGGATTAGAAACACATACTTCAGATTCTAGCCAGATTCAAGAGTGCCCCAGATGAAAAGAACCTTTAAGAGCATCAGTTTCATTTTTTCACATTTTTCTGATGAGGAACTGAGGTAGGCAGAGGGAAAAGATTTAAAACTCTTGATAAATTATTACTATTTTATGATGTATTTAAAGATGTGGTCATTATTTATAGGTCATTGCTAGAAATTTTTACAAGATAAACATTTCTTAAAGTATAAATGTCAGTGCTAAAGTTTACCTAAAAATCATCTGGTTCAAACTGCTTATTTTACTAAGGAGGGACCTGGGGGTATATTTTATTTTGTTTACTGCTCAGTCATAGCTTGCAAGTGATTGCATTTAAGGTGGATTTAGGATAGGACTTGGTAAATGATAGTACAGAAAACTTGAACTTTTTTTTTTCCAGAAGAGTATTGATAAACTACTTTCAAAATGTATTTCCTTTCCTTTCTTGACTGACTGGGTTTGTTTGGCTACACAGCTAAAAGTCAACTGGAATAAAGAAAGGTGAAAAATATATAAATATATGATATGCCTATACATAGACAAAAGATGTATGTGTAAGTTGGAATGCATTTGGATACAGGGACATATGCTTAATAATGGCTTAAGCATCAAAGATATATAATTATACCATGTAGCAAAAAGTCTGGAGATAGAGGATTCCAAGTTTGGTTTATTGGCTCAATCTGTCATTAGACAGTCAGGCTTTTAAAAACCTTTCTGCTTTACCATACTTAGCATATTGGCTTTTTGTCCATAGACAGACAAGCCTAAAATGGCTGCCTCAAGTCCAAGCATCATACTTTACACACTCACATTCGAAAAAGAAAAAATGCAGCAGACTTTCTCATGATCTGTTTATCATGGAGCAAAATTTCCCCCAGATTCTGCCAGCAGAATTTTTCTAGTTCTCAGTGGCTAGAGCTGTGTTGCATGCCCTCCAGTCCCCAGCAAAGAGAAACAAGATTGCCTTAGTGTTTCAGATTAATCATGGTTCACCTCCTAGGAAGAAGGAGTTTCCCTCTTTGAGATGTTGATTCTCAAACAACTTGAAATTCTGTAAATTAGAGACTAGGGATAGCTACTAGGAAGGAAGACAAGGTGTGGGCTACATTATAGGTGAGACACAAAGATCCTGTACTTTTTTGGACTAATACTTTACATTGTTAAGTATTACTGAGTACATTGAAAGTAAGCCTATTTTCTAGATAGGCTAATAGTTAAGTAAATGGGCTTTGGAGTCAGACAGACATCCTAGGTGGGCATCTCAGCACCAGCACATATTAGCTGTTCTTCAGCAGTTTTCTCATCTGTAAAGGAGAGATAATAACACTTACCTCACAGGATTTGGGCTTTGTTTTTTATTTTTTCAAGCAGTGAGTTAAGAAATATTGTGTAATTATTACATACTTTAAACAGTGTCAAGCACATAGTAAGCACTTGATAAATGTTAGCTGTCTTTATTTTGGAAACATTGGTGCTGTAAATTTAAATTCTGCTTATCTTCATTCAAGTCAAAATTATATAAGACTCTTTTCTATTTCCCAAGTCTGTAGTTGCACTTTTCTAATTGTAAAACATGGTATCTGGTATAAATGGGTCCCCTCCTTGGGGGAGCTTCTCCTTTTTAGCCCAGAAAGTAAAGGCAAAATTTTGCAGTGCTTCTTTCTAATTTTCAGACTGCTCTAGAGTGAATCCTATTTAATCAGCTTGTTCAGGCCCAGAATCCATTTATTTGATCTCAAATTGGATGTTTGCCTCTCAGGTCCAAACCAAAACAACAATGCAATTTACCTTACCTGCTTTACATTTCTGGCTCCCAGAGAGAAGACTTGGCAAGCACCTCATCTCTCAGGACACTGGGGCACACAGCCCAGTGAGCTTTTTCTCCCAGGCCCAGGAAACTGAGCCGATCTGGAAAATTTGGAAATTTTCAGAAGACTAACAAAATCATTGCCCCGATTCAGGTTATGGTATTGATGGGAGGGAGTATTTGCTTGAAATCCAATCACAGAATTATAAATGTATCTGACAGGATGTGGGGCTGGTTGTAAGAGGAAGGGCAATCATTGAGCAGATCTGGTCAAGGTCCTTTTGCCCACAGTGACCTTGACAAGCTCTGGTACAATTGGTTGTCCAGATTTTAGTGCTACCCTTATATTTATTCCTTAGAGTTTCCCTGAGGGTTCACCAAGCAAACCTACCCCCTTGAGGGATGCTGTGCTTGGTAATGACAGTCCTAAGGCAGGTGCTTCCTGCATAGTGGGCTTCAGATGATAATGGGCAAATATCTGGGTTCCCAATGTGGGTTAAAAGAAAAACTAGCCTCTCTTCACATAAAATTCCATTGCAAACTCTACTACATCCTACCTGAAGGTGTTTTTGCTGACATTGAGAAAGGTCACTAGTCTGGTAAACTTGGGTTTTTGTTGATCATACTGGAAGCTAGGAAAATCTAGGAAGTATTTATTCATTGTCCAGTATATTCTTCCTTGATTTCCCCTGTCTTTCTTATTTTTCATCTTCCTACTTTTTGTTGGACTGATCGTCTTCTTCCTTACCCTCTTATTTCTGCTAGTTGGGAAAATAGGGATTATATTTCTGTTCTTCTGGTGGTTAGTCAAACATATTTAAAATGTCTACTTAGCTATAAATTTTTCTGAGTCAAGTTTTCTAGCATTTCTATTCCTTTTCTGAACAAGAATTCATCTTCTGAAGTGAATAAATCTCATTATCAACCTTGCTAGCTGTTTTGCTTATGTATTTTCCTCATGTGTTTTTGGATTTTTGTTTGCAGGCTCAGCTTAAGTAGGAATTTCTTTTTTTCTCTTGGTAGCTCTCTTTCCCCTCCCCACAACCTGACACCCCTTTCTGGCAAGCTGTTTTGCAGTTGCCTCCACCTAACCTTCTCTATCAATCATCAACCCCCATTCCATCCTCTCCCCACTACCCCAAGTCCAGAACCAGATCTTGTGTTGGTGGCTCAGGCGGTATTGAGAACATCACAGATACAGTCATGGAGCCAGCAGGTGGCTGGCGCCTTTTCCTGAGGTGACACTGTCTGTTTCATCCAGACTCTCTAGTCACAGAGCTTTCTATAAGCCATGACCCTGAAGCAGCTGTGTGTTGTAGCTTTTCTTATTTCCTTTCACGGGTGGTGGAGCCTGGGCTCAAAAAGTGATCTAGGTTCTGGTTGCTCTGCTTCACGTAGAAACTTTGCCTCTTAGGGGTTGACACAGGGGCCACTTCTGTGTCCTTCTGACTCCTGGGCCCAATAGCTGTGCTTTAGTCTGCTTTACCACCTCAGATTTCTCTTCTGTCTCTGGCACAAGGAATTGTATATCTGGTTTCTAAGTGGGGTTAGAAATGTCATCTTCTCTTTATTTCTCTATTTCTCTCTCTCTCTATCTCCCCTTGCTGCATAGTGCTGGCTGTGGTAGTGCTGAAACTGTGATCTCACAGTGTCATCTTTACTGGAAGTTCTTGATTTGTAACGGAGGAACTACGCAACACATCCACCTTGCTCAAATCGGTAAAAAGACTGTCAGCCTGCTGAGTGGTGGGGGGTCAGGGCAGGGGCATGACAGGGCAAGCTTACTGCTTTTGACCCTTTCCATCAGGTACAGTGGCCCCAAACTGAAATTCCCTCAGAATCTAGGTGTGTAGCAGTGGAGAAACTGTGGCTAATTGGAGAGTGCGTCCCCTGTCTAAGGCTGCTACTCAGCATCATCTGATTACTGCCATGAGGGAATGAAGACACTGTGTTGTGAGAGCATCCAATTTGTCAAGAGAAAGAACTATAAACAATTTTAAAAATAGTGTTAACATTTAGAGAAACTATTTGGACTTTTAGTTGAAATCTCCCGAGCTTTAAGTGTTGGCCATTGATTTTGTGTGAGCTGGGAATACATGTGATGGTCAGTGGGCCCATGTGCTGCCTGGCTAGGACCTGTCATGTGATGTACTTGTCAGTGACTTTGTCTGCCTTGGTCACCTCTGGGCTTCTAGGGGCTTGAGACACTACAGAACTAACTAACATTTAAAATGCTGTATAGTCTTTTTGGAGGAAGACAAGTACAACCTGTGAATTACGAAGAAAAAATTAAATGCTCTTCTGTCTGTTTATCCTCATTGGTAAGCATTTATATGTTCTACTTTGTACATGGAACCCAGTAAGTAGAGGCGTATAAGGAAACACATGTAACATGAGAACTGTATGGCCGATGAGCATTAAGCTTATGGCAGGCTTGGGTTTGAATGCTGGTGCCTGCATTTTCTAGAGATTTGACCCTGGGCAAATTATATAATCTCTTTGAGCCTCATTTTTCTCATCTATAATGTGTGGAAAACAACGCCTCCTTCATGTGGGACTGCTGTGGGATTAAATGAGATACTGCACACAACAGCAAAGTGCTAGCAAGGGGGGAGGTTCGGTAATGGTGGTTATTAAATAGCTCAGGTCCACACTTCTGAAATACTGGATTCATTTGCGGCAAAACTTGACCTGAACTGATATGAAGCTAATTACAATTTTTATATACTCCAGTTACCATGAATATTCATAAGTTTCACTGAACAAATATTAATGTGTTTGATTATGGGTGCCACCCCAGAACCTCTGTCATCTTTCTAAGATCTGAAAAGTTCTGAATTCTAAAACACATTTAACTCCACAGGTTTTGGATAAAGGATCTGCAGTTACAACAACATATCAGCAAGTGAAGAATGGCACAGTCAAAACTGAACACATAACCACATAACTGCTGGAAGGTGACAGAATGGATAAATGATGAGAAATGAAGGGTGTGAATTTGCGAGGGCTTCCTGGAGGAGGTGACCTTTCAGCCTGATCTCAGGAGAAGTGGAGGAACTGCACTGGTGAAGAGGAGGCAGGACATTCCAGGGAAATACATGACATTATTGAGTATCTTGAGGCTCCCAGCAAAACAAACTGCTTTCAGGTCTGTGCAATGCCTAGAAGAATGACTGATCATTTTTAGAAAGATACTCAGAGGACTTGACAGGAAAGACAGCCCCTGGCAGAGAGAAGCATGAAGACTGGAGTCAGAATATTCACCTTCTGATGAAGCATTGTTGGGGAGAAAGTTCATTTTGCCATAGCCTCCAGAGGGACTCTGCTTCTCTAGGCCAAGAACCTGGCTCTGCACACCCACAGCGATCTCCATATGACTTCTGCATATATCAGCAAGCAATTGCTGCATTTAAAGATGCTCTTCTGGAGCTGGGACTGTGGCAAACCAACCTTTCTCAACTCTACATCCCAGATGTTTCCCCACTTGCTTGTCTGTTTTTAATAAGCTGGAGATGAAGCTGAAGGATGATCTGGCTGAGCAGGGAGTTGCTATGAGCAGGGGAAGGATGAGACCTGACTTATATTTCAGAAACAGCACTCTGCCTCTATGTGGATTGAAGAGGGGTAATACTAGACCTAGAAGAAATAAGTCTTCTTTATCACTCTTTTCTAGTACTTAGGAAGTATGCCAGGCATATGCTTATTGAACTAATTTTTTAACAAACGTGATCCCCATCTTGGCAGCACCTGCTCCCTGGCATGAAAGATGGAGCATTGATAACATGGTGAAAACTAGGTGCTGGCCTCACATTACTCTGTGGGAGCAGCAACAGGCAAGAGACAAGGCAGTTCCACAGGGATGCACAGAAGCTACTCACATGTTCCTCCTGTCGTCTATAGTCACGGGAAGAAAGCTAAGAGGAATCTAAAGGAACAGAAACATGCCAAGTGTGAAGCACAGGCACCTCTGGACCTGTAACAGTGTGGAATTAGCTGGTACTATTGGGAGCAGCTCTGGGCTCTGAGCCTGATACAGAATCCCCAAGTTTCTCTGATGACAGGATGTTTTTATTTTCCTCAAACTCTTATACTCACTGATGGGGATGGTGGTGCCAGGCAGACAAGATGGTGACATGAGTTGTTTGGGGACTGAGAAGTTGAGTCATTGATGGTTGGGAGGGATTTGGAAGACACACGTGGTGAACGTGCCTGTGGAGAACCCCATGGATGTGAAAGGGGAAGGGGTCTGGCAGGGGCAGTCTCACGGGTCTACTGAGAGGTGATAATTTGCTGGTTGAAAATCACTGGTATGAAGTAGCTTTATAAATCCAGTCCCAGCTTATCTACCTTTGTTTTCTCTGAACTTCTCCCTCCCCCAACACTCCTGCAGGTTTGAGGTCAGTTTTTTTCTAGTTTTAAGTGTGTTGGAGAGGGCTGCCTCCCTCACTGTTGTGTTGGTTCATCTTCACTTAAGGGACCATCTTTACTTCCAGTAATAGCTGGTGCTAAGGATGACAATGTCTCACCTGCATGCATGAAGAACTATGTATCAGACTGTCCTGCACACTCTGTGTGCTTTATCTCACTTAATCCTTGCAACACCCCTTTGAGGTGGGAACTACAATGATTACCATTTACAAGTGAAGAAACTGAAGCTTTAAACAGTCAAATAACTGAATAACATATAGCAAGTTGAAAGTGGACCAAGAATTTTGATCCAGGAAGATCTGACACAGCCTGTGTTCTGTTCTCAATAAATAGCATTCCTACCATGGTCAAAACACTACGTCCAATGTAGTGGTAGAGATTTCTAAATGGCTGCACACAAAGCTCTATCCACAAAGAACTATGATTGGGTCAGAGAGAGTGAGAGGACACCAGAAGTCAAATGAAATTAGAACATGACATAGAAACATAAGAGAGGAAACAGGGTAGAATGTGGTGAAGAATTCAGACAGAAGAGCCATGGAAACTGAGATGGCCCAGGAGAGCCCAAGGGACAGGGAAGATGAGGCTTGGGAAGCCCAGGCAGGATTTAGAGTTTAAGACGATAAGGCACGGTGTTCTAGGAAGGGAGACGGCTGAAAGGCATGAACATGGTGATGTGCATGATGTGTTTGGGTGATAGTGAGCAGGACAGTTTAACTAAAGAGAAGTTCGTGGGGGAACAACAACGAGGAAGACCTTTGGATTTTAAAATGTGAGAAACCATAGGGAGAAGGGATAAGTATTTTTTTTTTTCATTTTATAGGTAATTGGGGGTGGGGGAAGTGAAGTTTTCTGAATGTTAGAATAATACATTATATGAAGAGGAGTTCCTGGCAGAAATGTGCCAGTGGACCGTAGGGGAGACCCCCGGAAACCAGTCTTGAGGCTGCGGCAAGTTCCAGAGAGTGGCAGAACTCAGAATCACAGAATCAGGTGACTTCAGAGTTGATTGAATGGGGGATGTGGTGGCAACTAACTGTCAGAGAGGGAGGTGGTGTGATTGTTCAGAGTCATTATAGCTAAATTACTCCCAATGATGGGCAGTTCTAGATTAGATGCAGATGGATTTAACTTTGGACTTTGTGCAAAGGAAATTTACAACTAATTAATTTACTTGTATTCCTCTTCTCGATCTAATTAATTTCAAGGATTTTAAACAAGCATTGCTTCTTTTGACCCCACAGGACATCTTCTAATTGAAATAGTTGCTTGTGATCTTAGAAGGAAGGTCCTTTATGTACAAACATGCACCTGCCATTTCAGCTACATGACTCAACTTTAGGCTTTTAAAACTCTTCTTTCAGCTCAACAAAACTGTGGCCAGAGCTGCCATCACTTGTAATTGTGCAGAACCATGATCCTTTTGACAATCTGATTTGAATTTTAGTGGTCTGCACATCTCCTAAAGTCTGCTATTAGCTCAGGTTAGGAAACTGAAGGATTGAAGAATCGAGATGAACTGAATTGGAAAAATATATGTATATGTATTTATGGAGAATGCCATGTGAAGAAGAAAATAAAATGTTCTGAAATTAGGTAGTAGTGCTGGTGGACAACATTGTGAATGTACTGAAAGTCACTAAACTGTATATTTTAAAATGGTGAATTTTATGCTACATAAATTTTACCTTATTAAAAAACATGAAAACACTTAAGGGCATCCAACCAAAAAAAAAAAAAAATGAAAGAGAGAGAAAAGTAAGATATAACATTAAGAAAGAAAAAAGTCAACTGAAAGGAAGGAAATTCTCCAGACAGTGATTGTATATTTTAGGAATTAATTTCCTCCTTTCCTTAAAATGCAGTTCAGGAATCTCAGCCCCTCAGAGCTGTCATGGGCATCCTGGCTTTGCTTGTGAGACCACACCCCACCTGCATCCCTCGTCACTTGAAAAGCAGAGCCTGGAGTTTGGTCTTGTGAGGGGTTCCTTATGGGCTCTATTTATCACAGACAAAAGTTTGCTTTTAGCCGCTGGAAAGGGAATGAAGGGGCTGGAGGAGGAGTGTTGAAGGGTGACTTTATAGACTACAGTCTATAAGGACAAAGCTCAGAAAGTTTGCCTGTGGACAACTATGGAGCAGAAACAAACTTCAGTTTCTAGTGGACTCTCCAGCTTTGGGGGCATTTGGCCAGAGAGCTCAGTTTTCTCGCAGCTGCAGATTTGCTCTTGCTTCTGAGTAGATTCAATCCCTGCCTTAAATCTCTCCTCTCCTTTTCTTCCAATCTGTTTCCTTCTCTTATTCTGCACTTATGCCAAAGGGGCCTGTGAGAAGTGATATATGGTCAGGGTTGGCTGACCAAAGATCAAAGGAGGGCAGAACTATTAGGCCTTAGAAATAATTTAATCTAGACCCCCAATTTTACTGCAGGAAGTGATTCACCCAAGATCCCACAGCTGACTCTCAGGATGAGGGCCCAGGGCTTCTCCTTCACGTTCTCCCTTATTTTTATCACAGTCACTGAAAAGATAAATGTTGCAATTTATATGAACATGCTTTGTAAATTGTGAAGTACAAATATGTATTATATGTGCGTGAATGTGTGTGTGTGTGTGCATTATAAACAATAGGCTCTGACAGCATAGAAAGTGGGTAAGGCCTCTGGCTCTGAAGATTGACCCAGGTTTAAGCTGCAGGCTCTGCCATCAGCATGCTACTTAACTTCTCTGAGAGCCCCAGTTTCCTCACCTGTAAAATGGTAACATTGTAACTGTGTCTATGCTATGTGGTTGGTGGTGGCTCAAGCCTGGCATATAGGTGATTGTCAGTAAATACTGTGGCATAAATGAAAGAATGAGACTCTACCTTCTCAAAATATTCTTAGATGTTAACTTTAATTAATAGAAAGTTTATTCCCACCCCAGAGCAGTGCTTGGCATGTAACAACGGTGTAAAAAAAAAAAAAAAAACTTGTTGAAATAGCAAAGACATGGAATCAACACAAATCCATCAATGATAGACTGGATAAAGAAAATATGGTACATATACACTGTGGAATACTATGCAGCCATAAAAAAGGAACAAGATCGTGTCCTTTGCAGAGACATGGATGGAGCTGGAAGCCATTATTCTCAGCGAACTAACCCAGGAACAGGAAACCAAATCCTGCATGTTCTCACTTACAAGTGGGAGCTGAACAATGAGAACATATGGACACAGGGAGGGGAACAATGCACACTGGGGCCTGATGTGGGGTCGGGGGAGGGAGAGCATCAGGATAAAGAGCTAATGCATGTGGGGCTTAGTACCTAGGTGATGGGAAAAGTGCAGCAAACCACTATGGCACACGTTTACCTATGTAACAACCTGTACATCCTGCACATGTATCCTGGAACTTAAAATAAAATAAAATAAAATTTAAAATAAAAAATACTTGGTGAATCCATCTATAGATAATTCCCCTGGTTCTCTAGGAAATTATCATTTTTAGTTGATGAGTGAAGCCAGGGCAGGGTGACTGGGTATCAACAGCCCAGAGTAAGAAGTCGGGGGGCTGGGAGGCTATAACTGGACCTACAGGAGCATCACATCAGAGCCTACTGGGAGGAGAAGAAAGCTCAAGCTTCAGTGTCCCTGTGGGAGCCAAGGGCTGCTGGGAGCTGTTGTAATATAGGTGGGGAAAGGAAGCCAGGGTGCAGCTGGGAAGCATTACTATGTAACCATTTCTGAAAAAGTGGTTTCTGAAGAATAGGACTTGAATCACCAAGGTGATTTCTTTTCTCCTTCTAAATAAATGCTCATTTTATTCCTAATTTTATATTCCTAATTTTATATTTTTTGAGTAATGAGTTTCCTCCAAATTGTACAAACTTTAGACCAAATACCCCCAGATCTGTCCTTGTATGTTTCCCACATCAGAGCGAACTAATCAAGGTCATCCTTCTCCCTAGAGGGCAAATGTTCAAGTCCAGACCTGTCTTTGGCAGGAAGTCTACACAATATAAATATGAGTTTTGTGGTCTTTGTTGCCTTATAGGGAAAGAAAAGGCCATGAAAGGCATGGACGTGGTTGTTGTAAAAGAAAAATTGACTGGGACGGAATTTTTTGTGATAAGAAGTTCAGAATTTGGTTCTGGGAAGAAATTAGCATTCCTGGTAAAATGCTTAACCTATTTTCTGGAAATTATAATGGGATTAAGACTTGTTCTGGGAAACTAATCACCCACCCACCCAGCATCTAGACCTTTAACCAAATTTAGTTAAGAATTTAGTTGCAAAATTCTTTTTGCAACTAGTCTAATGATAACTGAACCATTCTTTTTTTTTTCTGTATAATTTCTGTACTAAGAAGGACTCTTTGGATTGGTCTACTGGAGGTCTTGTCTCTTGTAGAAAGATTATAATAACTCTTTGACTGATCTCATAACCAAACAGTCTGGCACACTCCTTTCTCCCCCAACTTGCCATCCTTTGAACTCCCTTGACAACCCCCTCCCACCATGTACATTCTTCTTGCTCTTTCTTCTCCATTTTGTCCTGTTAAATGTTCTTTCATAGCTACCTTCTTTTCCAAACTGAACAGTCATTTTTTTTTTTTTTTTTTTTTTTTTACGGTGCAGTGTTCTATTCATTTTTTTCATCTTTCTTTCTTTTCCTTGCTTCACTCCCTGACACCTGATTCTCTCAGGATCTAGAACTGGGCAGGGGCATAAGCAGGACTTTAATAAATATTGGACTATGGACTGATTATTTCCTTGGAGGTGCTAGGAAGTGAGCTATTCCTTGATTTTCTTGACCCATCATGCTGCGTCTCAGGTCACTTTGGCCTTGTCAAGGACTGCAGGTGGCACAGCCTGCCAGATCCTGGGATCCCACAGCCATAAACCAGAGCCACAAACCATAGGCATGAAACCAGAGCCATCAACCCAGAGCCATGGACAAGAGCCGTGAAGCCAGAGTCACAAACCCAGAGACATTAACCCAAAGCCTTATACCAGAGCTACGAACCACAGCCACAAATTCAGAGCCATGAACTTGGAGTTAAGTATCCGTAGGCAGGAACCAGAGCCATGAGCTTAGAGTCTGCAACGTGGGAAAGAAGCACAGTGTCAGCTAGTTGGACTCATGGCTTTGGGTGTGGTTTACAACCTTATGCCAGTTGCTAGAACCTGACACCCCAAGCCCTTATTTTTTACTTATGACCAACATTTGAAATTTCACAATTACAGGCAGGAAGAATGGATCTACCAAATGCAGACAGTCCTAGAAGTAATCCCTTGACTTGTTCCCTATTACTGAATTAGATCTGAGCAATTGACAAAAAGGTCTGACTGGGCTCAGATTTGGTTTCTCTCACTCAGTTTGTGTATGATTTCAATTTGTAGAATGTAGACTTGCCATTTCAGTATTAAAATGGACACTTTTGATTGAAATGGACACAGTTTTTCAAATTGTAAAATGAATTGATGACATAATTGCTCAGCATTTTATACTTTCTAAATTTCTTGAGTGTGTAAAGAGGTGCTTTGAGACTGCCTGTCAAAATTATGGAACCCTCTTGGCTTAAAACAGAGACAAAAGGGCTATTCTAAGAATACCAGCATTTTGCTTCCTTTAACTCAGACTGTAAGAGTGAGAGTCAGCCTTTGGGGCAGAGTCTTGTTTCTGAAAGAAATAGCTTTGGTGAGTCCTTTTTCTGTTTAGGTGAATATAGACCAAGTAGCTATTCCTTTTTTTTTTTTTTTTTTTTTAGACATACTCTGAAGTTTGTGAAGTAAATAAATGCAAACATTTTAGCTTTTGATTTTGATGTTTTTAATTGTGTAAAATAGAGTAAGGATGGGTACAGGGAAAGGGTACAACTTATAAAAGTATATATTTATTTTTCTCTCCACTTTTTCTGCAGTGGAGAGGTGTTAAATTTTAGTTCATAAAATAAAACTAAAAATACTCACCTGACTAGATAGTTGTAAAATACTTGCGGAAGCATAGTGTTTTATGAATTACACAGTGCTGCATGAATAGTTGTAAATGTTTTTATTGGCAGTAAGTGTAGCAGGGGTGTCTACTCATCTCTGTCCAGCCAGGGGACTCAGCATACAAGGGCCCTAAGAATTGTAGGGGAGGGAGATGAGGGTGGTGATGGGGCCAGGGAACAAAGCCTCAAAGCCTAGGCTGGGAAAGGAGTCTGCCCACTCATCGGGACCCGGTCCTGGAAATTGTCCCAGGCCCCAGAGCTGGGGTAAGCCACACAGTGCCCCTCTGGTATTTCCTGGGCCACAATCCACCTCTATGCTTAGTCTGGTATCTGACCCTTGGACACTGAGATCCCTTTCCTCTCTTTGTTTCTTTTCTCATCTCGATTCCTCTGATTTTAGAGCCTTCAACAAAAAAGAACGGATTAAATTCCTTTTTTCCATAGTGGCGCTTATTGGTCCATCAGGTAGGACCCAGACTGTGGAAATATAAGGGTTTATTTATTTATTTATTTATTTATTTATTTATTTATTTATTTATTTATTGAGACGGAGTCTTGCTCTGTTGCCCAGGCTGGAGTGCAGTGGCGCCATCTCGGCTCACTGCAAGCTCCACCTCCCGGGTTCACGCCATTCTCCTGCCTCAGCCTCCCGAGTAGCTGGGACTACAGGCGCCTGCCACTGGACCCGGCTAATTTTTGTGTGTGTGTTTTTAGTAGAGACGGGGTTTCACCGTGTTAGCCAGTATGGTCTTGATCGCCTGACTTCATGATCCGCCCGCCTTGGCCTTCCGAAGTGCTGGGATTGGAGGCGTGAGCCACTGCGCCCGGCCGAGGGTGTTTATTTTTTCTGGAGCGTGGGGAGGGCCCAGATATTGGAATCCCCATGCAGGCCGACCAGTGAGTGGTGGGTGGTCAGAATTACCTTTCTTATCTTATAATCTTACCCCATGTGGCTTATGACATATTCCTTTCTAGCAAATACAGTACTCTCCCCTGAAAGGAATTCTTTCTCTATCCATTAGGTGTAAAACAAACTGGTAAAGAATGTGTCCAACAGAGCAGATGTAAAATGCCCCCTCCCACTTTTAGCACAGAGATATGCTCAGTAGAACGTTTTAAAAATTGTATTTAAATGTATAGCTGAGCTTGAAAGACAAGAAAATCCTCATGTCCCAGAAAAGAAGAGGAGCAGAAAGTGTTGGGGTAAAAGGCAGCTGATGCTACAGGACCAGGATAAAGGCCTTCAGGGCTGGGTGGAGGTTTTTCTCCCATCTGGAAACGGGAAATGAGACCTCAGGCCTGTGCAAGGTGGGGATTTAAAAGGGAACCACCTGCATTGAACTGGGAACCTCAAAGGGCTGCCCTTTGCTCAAAGGGAAGATTAGAAATAACCTGATCATCTGGGGAGCTTGCCATCTGTTTGAGACCCTCTATGGAAATAATGTCACCTTAGAGAAATGAGAGTTCTAAGTATGAATCATGCTTGAATATTTAGTCAAAATGTTGCCTTACCTTTATACTGCAGAATGCTGGTTTGAGAAATGGAAGTGAAAACTGTTCCAACCAATAAAACTACTAGAGAACTGGCAAAGGCCACCATGGAACCTCTCTACAGAGGAGCCCACAATCCTGAGCATATGAGGGGTCCATAGGAGATAATCTCTGTTGCTGATATGCTTAACAGAAAGAAAATCAGAAACCATACTAGGAAACAAATTCCATGAGGGAAAGATATTCAAGGAAGGAAACAGTAAAACTAACACCCCAAGAATTAGAGAAAGTCAAACAATCTCTAAAAGACTATAAAATAAGAATCTATAAAATTTCAACAATACTGAGAACCTACTGTGCACCAAGCACTATTAGAACTTTAATGTATTGCCCTTCCCACCAGTCCAGTGAGTTGGAGACTATTACTAGCCACATTTTACAGATAAGAAAACTGAGGCAATATTAGTTAACTAAGGTCACACAGTTAGGAAATAGTGGAGTCAAATTTGAACAGCTGAGCATTGCAGAGCTTGCCTCCTAACCACTGTTATAGAAACTGAAGCTGCCCACCTTACCTTTTTTCCCCTTCCTGATAGAGATGGAATTATAGCTGGGCTTATGACTGCCCACCTACACTACATTTCACAGTCTCTGATATAGGTAGGTGTAGTCACGTGGCTCAGTTCTCTCCAATGGGAGCAAAAGTGATGTGTGACACTTCTGGGCTGGCAGCTGAAGACAGTAGGGGTTTCTCCTCCATGATCTTTTCTCTTCACAATGGTTGCAATCCAGATGTGTGATGCCCCAGCTCCAACTAAGCACATGAGGATAACACCCTAGGGTTGACTAAGGAGTACTTTTTAGAAAGTTTTCTTAATTTTAATTTTTGTGCACTTTTGTTTTTAAGACAGGTTCTTGCTCTGTCACCCAGGCTGGAGTGAAGTGATGCAATCTTACAGCCTCTACCTCCTTGGCTCAGGCTATCCTCCCACCTTAGCCTCCTCAGTAGCTGGGACTATAGGCATGTGCCACCACACCCAGCTATTTTTTTTTCCCCCCAGAAATGAGATCTTTCTATGTTGCCCAGGCTGGTTTCTAACTCCTGGCCTCTAACTCCTGCCTTGGCCTCCCCAAGTGTTAGGATTATAGGTGTGAGCCACCATTCCCAGACCCCATAAAACATCTGTTTGAACAAAAATAAATAAATAGCAACTAGCTTTCTTTGTGTATCATTGTTATTAAAATAATTTCAATCAATGTAAAAAAAAGAGGAAAATAGAAGGAATCTTGGTTCTTTAATAACTTGGTCATGGGTCAGAACAACCCATTGACCTACACCATTTACCTCGGATTTGTACACAAAAGAGAAATACCTGTCTATTTCCTTTAAGGTTGAGAATTACTGTTTGGTCTGTGTTACAGCTTTAGTCCCTCTTGAAAACCAATTATGTTGGTCAAAAATAAATCCCAGATCAATTCCTTGGCAGGCAGCTATACAGTGCTCCATACCATGAACACACCATGAACATTCAAAGGAATAAGGGACCATGAGACAAGAACTGGTCAAAATGAAAAAGATTAAATGGGTTTAAAAAGAAACCAAACTGAATTTTTAGAAATAAAAACCATGGTGTCAAATTGTCATGCCAAAAGGGTTTTTGGGGAGTTTGCCTCTGAGGTGCTGGCCGAGTAAATGATCATGATGACACAGCTAGGGCAAAGGAGGAAGTTTTGGTGGATCTTGGAGAAGCCTAGGAAAGATGCTTGAGGGAGAATCATGGGGACCTGTGGACTGTAGAGCGCAAAGACCAGGCCTGCTATGATGGTGGCAGGGGTGGATATTTTCAGAAAACAGGCTGCTGTGGAGGTCAATGCTTGATTTGGCTCTAATGACACTTGCCTTGTCTACTCTTTGGTGGACCTCAAAGAGTTCCCTCAAACTCTGCTAATTCTTCCTGGGTCAGATGAGTGTTTGTTCTTATGCTGTTGGTGGTCTGGGTGGGGAGAGACCACAGAGACATCCTGAACACATTAACTCTAAACAAAGGCCTTTCTCATCTGCTCAGAATTGCTCAGATAGGCACTCTAAGAAGCGGGGCTGACAAAAGGAAAAGAAAAGGCACAAATGGCAAAGAGAAGATGTGCTTCAGTCCAATTTTAAATGTCCTTTCCCCCCTCCAAAATCCAGCATCCCTTTATGATTAAAACCCTCAGCCAAATCGGCATAGAAGGGACATACCCTAAGTTGATATAAGCCATCTATGACAAACCCACAGCCAACAATACACTGAATGGGGAAAAGCTGAAAGCATTCCCCTGAGAACCAGAACAGGACAAGGATGTCCACTCTCACCACTTCTATTCAACAAGGTACTGGAAGTCCTAGCCAGAGCAATCAGACAAGAGAAAGAAATAAAAGACATCCACATCAGTAAAGAGGAAGTCAAACTGTCGCTGTTTGGTGGTGATATGATCGTATACCTAGAAAACCCTAAAGACTCATCCAAAAAGCTCCTTGAACTGGTAAATGAATTTAGCAAAATTTCAGGATACAAAATTAATGTACACAAATCAGTAGCTCTGCTATACACCAACAGCGAGCAAGCTGAGAATCAAATGAAGAACTCAACTATTTTCACAATAGCGGCAAAAACAAAACAAAACAACAACAACAAAAAACAACCAACCAAACAAAAACCTTAGGATTTGACTTAACTAAGGATGTGAAAGACCTCTACAGGGCAAACTAAATGTCCTTTTTTAACCGCTGGGTGTCTCTGTCCACTTCAGGGCATCCTTTGGAAATGATAGGAACTTACAATGACCACTCACTTACAATTCTGGGCCTCTTGGGTTTTTTCGTGTTTCTTCTTCATATTCTTGGTTTGCGGAACCCTCTAGAATCATTGTCTATGGCTTTCCTGGCAGACTGAAAGCCGTAAGAATCTTGGCCTTGAGGGCCATGGGATAGGGTGATCCTGGTTTACCCAGGATGAGGGATTTCCTGAGACTCTGGATTTTTAGTGCTAAAGCTGGGATAGCCCCGGGAGAGTCAGGGTGGCTGTCAGGATTTGTGCAGGACCATAATGCCCCTGCTCCAAGGAATGTCCTAGGGTAACTGAGACAGTGGAATATTGGGGCTGGTGTCAGTGGAATATTACCAGACTTGACTGAGTTTTCTCTGGATCTTACCCTTTTTTCTTTTCCTGAGTGTGGAGCAGAGTGTAAGAGAGCTGACCAGTGGGAGAATGCACATTTCACAGCTGCGGACAATGGTTACCAACACACCTTTCACCCCTACAATCTATCACTCTCTATTCATTCCTCCAAACAAATCTCTAAACTTTAGTTTCCTTAATGACCACATAATCAAGATATACACAAGTCTAGGCTAATGGCCCATTTATTTCCAGCAGCATTTGAAACAGTGAAATTCTAGCACAGTCAGGGATTCTAGGCTATCCCTCGGAGGGGAATGGCCTAAGGAATTGGCTTGTTGTACCAGAGTTAGCTAAATATTTGGTGGGGGATTAATTCATTTCCTCTTTGGGATCTGATTCCAATGCTTTGGCTGGGCAAGATATCTGTCCTAGATTTCTGCACAAGTGTTTGTGATTTTATTTATTTGTTTGGGGGGCAGAGAAAGGGCACTTTTTTGTTGTAGAAAGACTAACATGTATACAGCCAGTGGAGTTAGCTTGTTCTGGCTCACAAAAGCCAATGGTTAAATTTTAAGAAGCCTGTTATTAAAAATTAAACAAAGTCAGCCATTATTAACATTACATTTTACAAAATTATAATTATATTAAAAACAAAGGTAATAAATACTTAAAGCCCATCACTTAATTATTATTTGATTATGTATGTTCTCGAGCTTATATATGTTTATTGTATTTGTATGGTAACAATACTCCATTATGACATGCCACTGTGCATCTCTTCTCAACTCTGTATTCAGTGGTGTCAGACTGGTAGCTGAAATCAGCTATGATGGGAGTATTTATGCCACAGATGTTGGCACACATCAAAAATCATCTTCCTGCCTCTGAGAGTCTGTTGTTGAACATACAGCAGCGTATACTCACACAGTTTTTGGTAATAACAACAACAAATCATATACCAGCATATCACTGTGGAAAGTTATTTACTGAGCCCCTATTATATGCTGGGCATAGTTCAAAATGCTTTGTAAATATTTTTCATTCATTCAATAATGCTGATTATTATAAATATTCCAGGTATCGTCATTATTTTTATTAGCTAACATTTTTTGGGTATTTGCTGTATGCCTGGCATTCTTCTAAGACCTTCACATGTATTCACAGCTTAATCCCTGGGATAAACCTTTGAAGGAGGTTCCATTATTATCCTCAATTTACAGATGAGAAAACTGAGGAAGTTAGAAATGAAATAATTTTTCCAGGTTCACAGAACTGGTAGTTTGTACATCGATATTAGACCGCCCCCAACAACCTGGCTCTGGAGCCTGAGCTCTTAACCACTAAACTTACTGCCTTTTCATGGCTGTAGACACCATGAATGTAGCCTTTCAGGGCTACATTCTGATGGATGGGGTAGAGGGAGAGATATATTAATCAATAAACACATAAATATGTAGACCTCAGGTAGTGATAATTGCCATGAAATAAAAATAAAGCAAGGTAAGGGTAATAGAAAACACTGAAGTTGGGAGGGCACATTCTGTATTTATTTGATTTTTAACTTAATATTATCCCCATTTTACAGAAGAGGAAACTGAGGCTCAGAGAGGTTAAAACCACACCAACAGCTAATAAGTGGCTGAACTGGGATTCGCACCTACAGTAGCCTGGTTCCCAAGTCTGTGCATATTCCCTCTACATCACACACCTGCGTCTCTACTTCTTGACGCTCTTAGGTTACCAGGCCTTTGTTTCAAGCTTGATTTCATGTGCAGAGTCAGCTCAGCTGGAATCTGCCTTGTGTCCATACTCATTTGTTTCTCTGCACCTCCACAGCCATATGAGAGAATAAACAGATGTGCAGTTCACAGTGATGCTGCAGCCTGCATGAGTGAGTTTGATGTCTGAAATGTGGAACCAACCACATGGCCCTTCTCCACGCTGGTCAGTGAGGGGGCTTTGTCAGTGAAAACAGACTTATTGTGGCTAATATAGGTCGCAGGTGGGAAAGGACGAGGACTGACAAAGAGTTTAACTGGATTCCATTGGCACTCAAAACAAGCTCAGTGAATAGGCATTGCAGGGGTTTGTGGGAGCTGCTCTTTAAAGCACCCTGCATTGCCCCGCTGGAAGTACTGTATTTAATGTCAACTTGCTTTGACCTTTAGTTTTGGTGGCATTTACTAATTCTATGAAAGCAGCCATTTCTCATGATCCCTGCAGCTTAATAGAAATTCAGACCATTAGTTAAACCCAGACCCAATCCATACAGAAGTGAAAGTCTCTAAAATGTGTCCTCACAACCTAGGGAAAGATACAGGATGACCTCCACTATTTTGGTTCATTTGAATTTCTGACACCAGGGGAATCAGAAGGAAGTGGCTTTTTTTTTTTTTTTTTTGAGACAGAGTCTCGCTCTGTCACCCAGGCTGGAGTGCAGTGGTGCAATCTCAGCTCACTGCAAGCTCTGCCTCCTGGGTTCACATCATTCTCCTGCCTCAGCCTCCTGAGTAGCTGGGACTACAGGTGCCCGCCATCATGCCCAGCTAATTTTTTGTATTTTTAGTAGAGATGGGGTTTTACCGTGTTAGCCAGGATGGTCTCGATCTCCTGACCTCGTGATCCACCCGCCTCGGCCTCCCAAAGTACTGGGATTACAGGCGTGAGCCACCGTGCCTGGCCTAAAAGTGACATTTTAATAATAGGTCAAAGCATCAGTTTGACATGTTTTGGGAAACTAACAAAAGCCAGATTTTTCAGTGGGCCTGACTATTGGATGGAAGAAAACTCCCTGATTACAAATATTTCACGGTTCCTTATCACTCAGTGATAGCCACCTCTTGTATCAGTTCCACTGCTACTGTAACAAATTGTCACAAATTTAGCAGCTTAAAACAACACTCATTCACAATCTCAGGGTTCAGGCATAAGTCCAAGTGGGCTCAGCAGCATTGTCGCTCATGGGCTCACAATGCCAAAGTCAAGGTGTTGACCAGGTGGGGCTGTTATCTGGAGGCTTGTGGGTGGGGCGGGAAGTGGGATCTGCTTCCAGTCTCGTTCAGATTGTTACCAGAATTCAGTGTTTTGAGTAGTAGGAGCAAGGTCCCAGTTTCCTTCCTGGCTGTCAGCTGGGGGTTGTTTTCACTTCTGGAGGGCACCATATTCCATTCATCTACAAATCAGCAATGGCAGGTCAAGAATCTTTCTCACATTTTGAATCTCTTTGACGTTTCTGCCACATTTCTCCTGCTTCCAGCCGGAGAAAGTTGCCTGCTTTTGAGTTCGCCTGTGATTAGATTGGATCCACCTGGATAATCTCGGCTACCATCCTTGTCTTAAGGTTTGTAACCTTAATTACATCTGCAAGTCCCTTTTGTCATTTGATGTAACATGTTCACAGTTCCTGAGGATTGGAACATGGACTTTGGGGTGGGGGAGGATTCTGCCTATCATACTTGTATCTCCTTGACCCCTATGGAGCTCAGATACCTGGCTCACAGGATTCTGTAGGGAATATTTGTGAAAGTGCTTTGAAAGCTAAAAGTACAATACAACTGTGAGGTGTGAGACCTGCCTTAGAGGTGAGAATAAACAGATGTATAGTTAGGTCAACCAATTTTGTGTGAAAATGAATGTTTACAATTATGATTTGTCTACCTCTTAATATTATAATAGCTCCTCTAAGGACATTTACTCACTCATTCTTTTCATAGTATTGATTGAGCACTTACGACGTGCCTGGCACAATTCTAAGTACTGAGAATTAGCAGTACGGAACAGGCAAAAATTCCTTCTCTCATGAAACTTGTATTCCAGCATTGGAAAACACAAGATAAATTATACCATATATTAGAAAATTAAAAATGTTATGACAGAACATAAAAGAGGAGGGAGAAAGGGAGTACCCTTCTGGGGTAGGAGTAGATTGTAGCTTTAAGTAAGGGTGTTCAGGTAAGGCCTCACTGGGAAGGTGACCTTTGAGCAGAGGCTGGAAGGAGAGGTAAAAAAGGCAGAAGGAACTGCAGAAGATAGTTAGAAAGATGGGCATTGTCTGTATGTGTATAGATAGTTTTTTGGTTTTTTTTTTTGCCACGAGAGTGGATGAGTTCTTAACAAGAGTAAATTCAGATATGGAATAGAAGAATGCTGATGAATGAGTCCTGAGGTACTCCACAGTTAGAGGGCAAGGAGACAAGGAGGTGTCAGCAAGGGAAGGTGAGAGTGAGCAGCTGGTCAAGCTGGGCACTATCAGGAGAGGGAAATGTTCTAAGACAGTGTTTCCAGGTGAAGGGCTCGTTCATCTGTGTTAAATGTTGCTCTTGGGTCAAGCAAGATAAGAATGGATAATTTACCTTTGGATTTAATAATTTGAGGTTTCTAGTTAAGCCACATTCTAATTGGAGAATCTCCAGAGAAAATAAGAGGAGAAGATTTGAAGATAGCAGTAAGTATAGACTACCCAGGAGTTCTGAAGAGGAGCAAAGAAGTGGGGAAATACCTGGAGGGCCACATGTGGACAAGAGATTTTTTTTCAAGATCAGATAGCATGTTTGTGTGCTGATGAGAATGAGGAAGTAGAGGACAAATAGACGAGTAGGAGACAGAATGGTCATTTCTTTGGCCTGAAGGAGATGGAGTCTGGAGTAGGGATTGACCTCAAATGGCAGGACAGACAATACATCCATGGTAACAGGAGTCAAGGCAGAGCATACTGGCCTAGATGCAGGTAGTGGGGTAGATGCAGAGGTGAAAGTTTGTGGACGTGCTTTTCTGGTGGCTTCTCTTTTCTCAGGAAAATAGAAAGGAAGGTCATCAGGGGAAGGTTAGGGAAGAGAAATAGACTAAAGAGATGACCCTCTTGTGGTGTGGCCACTGATGAACAGGAGCTGAGACCCGAAGACCTATCTCAAAAGACAGTGAACAGGGAGGGCACGGTGGCTCACGCCTGTAATCCCAACACTTTGGGAGGCCAAGGTGGGTGGATCACTTGAGGTCAGGAGTTCGAGACCAGCCTGGCCAACATGGTGAAACTCCATCTGTACTAAAAATACAAAAATTAGCCAGGCATGGTGGCACATAAGAGGCTGAGGCAGGAGAAATATGGCGTCCAGCAGCCATCCCACCTAAGGAAATTCTCCCCTCATTGCCAAAGAATTAGGGTATCCAAGATTGACTTGTAGAACGAGAGCTAGTGATAGTCCTTATGGTTGTTTCTTACTAAATACCTGTTTAATCAGCACAATTAATCTGTTATCTAAATTAGTACACACAACCACCCATGAACAATTACTGTCCTCATTATTATGCCCATTTACAGAGGAGAAAACTGAGATTCAGGGTGTTTCAAAAATTTATTCAAATTCTTATAATCAGTGTATCAGCTATGATCAGATTAGGCTGTCCAGAGGTGGTTTGGTGGCTTTGCTTTCTAAGGTCCTTGGAACCCGGGCTCCTTGTATCTCTTTATCTTGTGTGTGGCCTTTATTCACCCATTACCTGGTGGTCCAAGATGGCTGCTCAGGCTGCAGTCATCATGTCCCCTGACCATTCTGCAAGGAGGAAGAGATGAAGGGAAAAGACATTTCACCTGTCTTTGGGGAAGGTTTCTGGAAACTTCCATTTGGCATTCTGTATATTGTCCTGAGATTAGTTCCATGACCACATTTGGCCACATATGATGCAGAGAAATGTAAATTTTATTTTGGATGGCATAGTCCCAACTAAATTTCCATTATAGTGCACTAATGTATGGAGATTCCCTACTCAGGGGACTTGTATTCTCTGTCAGTGTCATTACACTTAATAATTTAACTGCCTTGCCTTCTCACTTCTCCCTGATTCCCAATGCTCATGTCTCAGAATTTGCTTCTCTGTTCCTATTCGCTAACTGTTGAGTCCCAGAATCCAGTAAAAAATTTGTCATTGCCTTTTGAGGGAGGTAACAATTCAGTAAAATGAGCAAGAACTTTGAAGCCAAATAGACTTGGCTTCAAATCTAGGCTTAAGTACCTACTGCCTCTATCAACATGAGAAAGATACTTAAATCCTCTGACCTCCTGTTGCCTGCCAATTGATAAAATTAAACCTAATTTACAAGGCTGTGGAGAGAATGAAGTGAGGTAATATATATGACTGTATTTGACATCTGTGGTTTCTCAAGGCATCTATGTCCCTCTTTTCCCTGGTGATCTAGTTAATGGAGAGGCTCAGTGAATCCAGAGACCCTCCGTGGTGGGCATTTGCTGATTGCTAACTAGCATCCTGCCCCTCCTCTGCCTGCCTAACAGCATCCAGATTTTGGATTCTGTAGGATTATAATCTCTCTCCTCCATTGTGTAGTAGCCATGGAATCTGGAGGGGGTTGACACCCTCTCCTGTCCCTTACTAGCTCTGGGGGAGACTTTGATTGATGAAAGTGTCTTTGAGAGCAGAGGGGCAATGTTATACTTTTACATTCAAGTTTCTCTCAGGCATTTAAAACATCACCGGAGTAATTGATTAAGCAGTTGATTGAATGGGTCTTGGGGAAACACTGGGCTTGTGGAGGGAATTTCCAGGGAAAAGCTGTGTCTGACAGTGTTGTGAATGAGCCAGCAGCGGAGCCAGTCAGCCGTGGCCGTTGTGGCCTGGTGATTATCACATTGGTATGTTCTAATATGACAGCTGGGAATCTCACCAACCACGACCCACCTGATCAGCAATGAAGTGTTTCTATTCTCTTCATCTTTTGGGACTGTGGCTGGCATCAAGCATTGGAACAGAAAGCGCTTCTCGGGCATCTGCCTTTTATTAGTGAAATCCATTCCTGTATGAAGGCTTATTCTTCTCATGGCAGAGAAGTGATGTCTTTTACAGAGGTGGTTTGCCTATCTTTGTTCTGCCTGCAGGCTTTATAGAGTTCTGGGTTCATACTAGAGGCCTTTTGAACACCCCAGGTCATGCTTGGTTTAAAGAATCTTACTTTCACTGCTGGTCTGGTTGCTGTGGTCTAGAAGCAGACCTGCCTTAGACTTTCAGCAGATGGAAGAAAGGAAGGAAACTAATTGTGATTGTGCACTGGCTCCATCATGACCTTGGACAAGACTCTTCTGTGAAATGAGGGAAGTAAGGCCTCCCCTTCAGTATTTTGGGGAGGAATAAATGAGATGTGTGTTTAATGTACTTAGTATAATCTGGCACTTAGTAAAGACTTAATCAAATACTGGCAGTGATTATTATCAAACTCATGAGCACAATGGTTGGCATAAAGCCACCCCTCCATGAATGTTGGCTATTATTACTATTATTATTACTGTTCATATTATTATTTTGAAGACTATTTTTACAGCAGTTTTAGGTTCACAGCAAAACCAACTGGAAGGTCCGGAGCCTGTAACCCTGTTTGTCCCCACGTATACACAGCTTCCCCTACTACCAATATCCCACACCACAGTGGTACATTTTTTACAAAAATGAACCTACATCGACCCATTATTATCACATAAGTCCATAGTTTTTATTAGAGTTCACTCTTGGTGTTGTACATTCTACAGATTTGACAGGTATATAATTACATGTATCTGCCATTGTAATATCAAGCAGAATTCTTTTACTGCTCTAAAAATCCTCTGTGCTCCTGCTACTCATTCTTCCCTCCCCTCAACACCTGACAACAACTGATCCTTTCTGCCTTTTTTAGAATGTCGTATTGTTTGAATCATACAGCACATAGCCTTTCCAGTTTGGCTTCTTTCACTTAGTAATATGCATTTAAATTTTCTCCATGTGTTTTCATGGCTTGATAGCTTTTTAAAAAACTTCTGAATAATATATCATTGTTTGGATGCACCATAGTTTATTTAACCATTCACCTACTGAATGACATTTTGGTTGGTTACAAATTTTGGCAATCACGAATAAAGCTACTATTAATATCTATGAGCAGATTTTTGTGTGAACATATGTTTTTAATTCATTTGAGTAAATATCAATGATCATGACTGTCAGATTATATGGTAAGTATATTTAATTTTGCAAGAAATTTTTCATTTTTCATTTTTCATTCCCACCAGCACTGAATGAAGGTTCCTTTTGCTCTGTATCCTCACAACATTTGGTATTGTCAGTGTTATAGATTTTGTCATTCTACTAGGTGGTATCTCATTGTTGCTTTAATTTGCATTGTTGCTCCAATTACATATGATTTTGGGCATCTTTTCATATGCTTATTTGCACCTGTATATCTTCATTGGCAAGGTATCTATTCAGGCCTTTTGCCTATTTTTAAATCAAGATGTTGGTTTTCTTATTGTTGAGTTTTAAGAGAGATTTGTATATTTTGGATAACAGCACTTTATCAGATATGCCTTTTGCAAATATTTTCTCCCAGTCTGTGGATTGTCTTCTGATTCTCCTGATAATATCTTTTGCAAAGCAGAAGTTTTTAATTTTAATGAAGTCCAGCTTATCAATTATCTCTTTCATGGAATGTGGCTTGGTGTTGGACCTAAAAAATCATCACCACATCTAGGGTCATCTAGGTTTTCTTCTATGCTATCTTGTAAGTGTTTTATGGTTTTGCATTTTACATTCATGTCTGTGATCCATTTTGAGTTAAATGCAGGAAAAGCTTTTTTTGAGTGGTATAAGGTGTGGCTAGATTCTTTTTTTTTTTTTTTTTTTGCATTTGGATGTCAAATTGTTCCAGCACCATTTGTTCAAAAGACTATCTTTTATCCATTGTATTGCCTTTGCTCCTTTGTTAAGCATCAGTTGACCATGTTTATGTGCACTTATTTCTAGCTTTTCTATTATGTTTCATTGATATATTTGTCTATTCTTGGACCAATATCACACTGTCTTGATTACTGTAGCTTTGTAGTAGGTCTTGGAGTTCAGTAGTGTCAGTCCTCTGACTTTGTTCTTCTATATTGAGTTGGCTGTTCTGGGTCTTTAGCATCTCTATATAAAGTTTAGAATATAATTGTTGATATCCACAAAATAACTTGCTGAGATTTTGTTTAGGATTGTGTTGAATCTGTAGATCAAGTGGGAAATAACTGATGCTTTAACAATATTTTATCTTCCTCTCCATGAATATAGAATATCTCTCCATGTATGTAGGTCTTTGATTTCTTTCATCACAGTTTTGTAGTTTTCCTTGTATAAATCTTATACATATATTTTTAGATATATACAGAAGTATATATCTTAGATTATACATAAGTATTTTATTTGGGGGAATGCTAATGTAAATGGTAATGTGTTTCTAATTTCAACTTCCATTTGCTGGCATATAGCAAAGTGACTGAATTTTGTATATTAACTTTGTATCCTGCAACCTTGCTATAATTTTTTATTAGTTCCAGGAGATTTTTCTTCTTATTGTTGTTGATCCTTTAGGATTTTCTACATAGACAATCATGTCATCTACAAATAAAGATAGTTTTATTTCTTCCACCCCAATATGTATACCATTTATTTTCTTTTCTTTTTTTTAATTATACTTTAAGTTTTAGGGTACATGTGCACAATGTGCAGGTTTGTTACATAGGTATACATGTGCTATGTTGGTGTGCTGCACCCATTAACTCGTCATTTAACATTAGGTATATCTCCTAATGCTATCCCTCCCCCATCCCCCTACCCCACAACAGGCCCCAGTGTGTGATGTTCCCCTTCCTGTGTCCGTGTGTTCTCATTGTTCAATTCCCACCTATGAGTGTTTGGTTTTTTTGCCCTTACAATAGTTTGCTGAGAATGATGGTTTCCAGCTTCATCCATGTCCCTACAAAGGACAGGAACTCATCATTTTTTATGGCTGCATAGTATTCCATGGTGTATATGTGCCACCTTTTCTTAATCCAGTCTATCACTGATGGACATTTGGCTTGGTTCCAAGTCTTAGCTATTGTGAATAGTGCCACAATAAACATACATATGCATGTGTCTTTATAGCAGCATGATTTATAATCCTTTGGGTATATACCCAGTAATGGGATGGCTGGGTCAAATGGTATTTCTAGTTCTAGATCCCTGAGGAGTCGCCACACTGACTTCCACAATGGTTGAACTAGTTTACAGTCCCACCAACAGTGTAAAAGTGTTCCTATTTCTCCACATCCTGTCCAGCACCTGTTGTTTCCTGACTTTTTAATGATCACCATTGTAACTGGTGTGAGATGGTATCTCACTGTGGTTTTGCTTTGCATTTCTCTGATGGCCAGAGATGATGAGCATTTTTTCACATGTCTTTTGCCTGCATAAATATCTTCTTTTGAGAAGTGTCTGTTCATATCCTTTGCCCACTTTTTGATGGGATTGTTTGTTTTTTTCTTGTAAATTTGTTTGAGTTCATTGTAGGTTCTGGATATTAGCCCTTTGTCAGATGAGTAGATTGCAAAAATTTTCTCCCATTCTGTAGGTTGCCTGTTCACTCTGATGGTAGTTTCTTTTGCTGTGCAGAAGTTCTTTAGTTTAATTAGATCCCATTTGTCAATTTTGGCTTTTGTTGCCATTGCTTTTGGTGTTTTAGACATGAAGTCCTTGCCCATGCCTATGTCCTGAATGGTATCGCCTAGGTTTTCTTCTAGGGTTTTTATGGTTTTAGGTCTAACATTTAAGTCTATAATCCATCTTGAATAATCCATCTTGAATTAATTTTTGTATAAGGTGTAAGGAAGGGATCCAGTTTCAGCTTTCTACCTATGGCTAGCCAGTTTTCCCAGCACCATTTATTAAATAGGGAATCTTTTCCCCATTTTTTGTTTTAGTCAGCATTTTCAAAGATCAGATAGCTGTAGATATGTGGCATTATTTCTGCAGGGTCTGTTCTGTTCCATTGGTCGATATCACTGTTTTGGTACCAGTACCATGCTGTTTTGGTTACTGTAGCCTTGTAGTAAAGTTTGAAGTCAGGTAGTATGATGCCTCCAGCTTTGTTCTTTTGGCTTAGGATTGACTTGGCAATGTGGGCTCTTTTTGTTCCATATGAACTTTAAAGTAGTTTTTTCCAATTCTGTGAAGAAAGTCATTGGTAGCTTGATGGGGATGGCATTGAATCTATAAATTACTTTGGGTAGTATGGCCATTTTCACGATATTGATTCTTCCTACCCATGAGCATTCCATTTGTTTGTATCCTCTTTTATTTCGTTGAGCAGTGGTTTGTAGTTCTCCTTGAAGAGGTCCTTCACATCCCTTGTAAGCTGGATTCCTAGGTATTTTATTCTCTTTGAAGCAATTGTGAATGGGAGTTCACTCATGATTTGGCTCTCTGTTTGTCTGTTATTGGTGTATAAGAATGCTTGTGATTTTTGTGCATTGATTTTGTATCCTGAGACTTTGCTGAAGTTGCCTATCAGCTTAAGGAGATTTTGGGCTGAGACGATGGGGTTTTCTAGATATACAATCATGTCATCTGCAAACAGGGACAATTTGACTTCCTCTTTTCCTAATCGAATACCATTTATTTCCTTCTCCTGCCTGATTGCCCTGGCCACAACTTCCAACACTATGTTGAATAGAAGTGGTGAGAGAGGGCATCCCTGTCTTGTGCCAGTTTTCAAAGGGAATGCTTCCAGTTTTTGCCCATTCAGTATGATATTGGCTGTGGGTTTGTCATAGATAGCTCTTATTATTTTGAGATATGTTCCATCAATACCTAATTTATTGAGAGTTTTTAGCATGAAGCGTTGTTGAATTTTGTCAAAGACCTTTTCTGCATCTATTCAGATAATCATGTGGTTTTTGTCGTTGGTTCTGCTTATATGTTGGATTACGTTGTTGATTTGCATATGTTGAACCAGCCTTGCATCCCAGGGATGAAGCCCACTTGATCATGGTGGATAAGCTTTTTGATGTGCTGCTGGATTCAGTTTGCTAGTATTTTATTGAGGACTTTTGCATCGATGTTCATCAGGTATATTGGTCTAAAATTCTGTTTTTTTGTTGTGTTTTTGCCAGGCTTTGTTATCAGGATGATGCTGGCCTCATAAAATGAGTTAGGGAGGATTCCCTCTTTTTCTATTGATTGGAATAGTTTCAGAAGGAATAGTACCAGCTCCTCCTTGTACCTCTGGTAGAATTCGGCTGTGAATCCCTCTGGTCCTGGACTTTTTTTGGTTGGTAAGCTATTAATTACTGCCTCAATTTCAGAGCTTGTTATTGGTCTATTCAGAGATTCAACTTCTTCCTGGTTTAGTCTTGGGAGGGTGTATGTGTCGAGGAATTTATCCATTTCTTCTAGATTTTCTAGTTTATTTGCGTAGAGGTGCTTATAGTATTCTCTGATGGTAGTTGATATTTCTGTGGGATCGGTGGTAATATCCCCTTTATCATTTTTTATTGCGTCTATTTGATTCTTCTCTCTTTTCTTCTTTATTAGTCTTGCTAGTGGTGTATCAATTTTGTTGATCTTTTCAAAAAACCGGCTCCTGGATTCATTGATTTTTTGAAGGGTTTTTTGTATCTCTATTTCCTTCAGTTCTGCTCTGATCTTAGTTATTCTTGCCTTCTGCTAGATTGTGAATGTGTTTGCTCTTGCTTCTCTAGTTCTTTTCATTGTGATGTTAGGGTGTTAATTTTAGATCTTTCCTGCTTTCTCTTGTGGGCATTTAGTGCTATAAATTTCCCTCTACACACTGCTTTGAATGTGTCCCAGAGATTCTGGTATATTGTGTCTTTGTTCTTGTTGGTTTCAAAGAACATCTTTATTTCTGCCTTCATTTCATTATGTACCCAGTAGTCATTCAGGAGCAGGTTGTTCAGTTTCCATGTAGTTGAGCGGTTTTGAGTCAGTTTCTTAATCCTGAGTTCTAGTTTGATTGCCCTGTGGTCTGAGAGACAGTTTGTTATAATTTCTGTTCTTTTACATTTGCTGAGGAGTGCTTTACTTCCAACTATGCGGTCAATTTTGGAATAGATGTGGTGTGGTACTGAAAAGAATGTATATTCTGTTGATTTGGGGTGGAGAGTTCTGTAGATGTCTATTAGGTCTGCTTGGTGCAGAGTTGAGTTCAATTCCTGGATATCCTTGTTAACTTTCTGTCTCGTTGATCTGTCTAATGTTGACAGTGGGGTGTTAAAGTCTCCCATTATTATTGTGTGGGAGTCTATGTCTCTTTGTAGGTGTCTAAGGACTTGCTTTATGAATCTGGGTGCTCCTGTATTGGGTGCATATATATTTAGGATAGTTAGCTCTTCTTGTTGAATTGATCCCTTTACCATTATGTAATGGCCTTCTTTGTCTCTTTTGATCTTTGTTGGTTTAAAGTCTGTTTTATCAGAGACTAGAATTGCAACCCCTGCCTGTTTTTGTTTTCCATTTGCTTGGTAGATCTTCCTCCATCCCTTTATTTCGAGCCTGTGTGTGTCTCTACATGTGAGATGGGTTTCCTGAATACAGCACACTGATGGATGTTGACTCTTAATCCAATTTGCCAGTCTGTGTCTTTTAATTGGAGCATTTAGCCCATTTACATTTAAGGTTAATATTGTTATGTGTGAATTTGTTCTGGTCATTATGATGTTAGCTTGTTATTTTGCTTGTTAGTTGATGCAATTTCTTCCTAGCCTCGATGGTCTTTACAATTTGGCATGTTGTTGCAGTGGCAGGTACCAATTGTTCCTTTCCATGTTTAGTGCTTCCTTCAGGAGCTCCTGTAGGGCAGGCCTGGTGGTGACAGAAATCTCTCAGCATTTGCTTATCTGTAAAGTATTTTATTTCTCCTTCACTTATGAAGCTTAGTTTGGCTGGATATGAAATTCTGGGTTAAAAATTCTTTTCTTTAAGATTTTTGAATATTGGCCCCCACTTTCTTCCGGCTTGTAGAGTTTCTGCTGAGAGATCAGCTGTTAGTCTACTGGGCTTCCCTCTGTGGGTAACCCGATCTTTCTCTCTGGCTGCCCTTAACATTTTTTCCTTCATTTCAACTTGGGTGAATCTGACAATTATATGTCTTGGAGTTGCTCCTCTCGAGGAGTATCTTTGTGGCGTTCTCTGTATTTCCTGAATTTGAATGTTGGCCTGCCTTGCTAGATTGGGGAAGTTCTCCTGTATAATATCGTGCAGATTTTTTTCCAACTTGGTTCCATTCTCCCCATCACTTTCAGGTACACCAATCAGACGTAGATTTGGTCTTTTTACCTTGTCCCACATTTCTTGGAGGCTTTGTTCATTTCTTTTTACTCTTTTTTTTCTAAACTTCTCTTCTCGCTTCATTTCATTCATTTGATCTTCCATCACTGATACCCTTTCTTCCAGCTGATCGAATCAGCTACTGAGGCTTGTGCATTCGTCATGTAGTTCTCGTGTCACGGTTTTCAGCTCCATCAGGTCCTTTAAGGACTTCTCTGCATTGGTTATTCTAGTTAGCCATGTGTCTAATCTTTTTTCAAGGTTTTTAACTTCTTTGCCATGGTTCAATCTTCCTCCTTTAGCTTGGAGTAGTTTGATCATCTGAAGCCTTCCTCTCTCAGCTCGTCAAAATCATTCTCCATCCAGCTTTGTTTCATTGCTGGTGAGGAGCTGCATTCCTTTGGAGAAGGAGAGGTTCTCTGATTTTTAGAATTTTCAGTTTTCCTGCTCTGTTTTTTCCCCATCTTTGTGGTTTTATCTACCTTTGGTCTTTGATGATGGTGACGTACTGATGGGGTTTTGGTGTGGATATCCTTTCTGTTTGTTAGTTTTCCTTCTAACAGTCAGGACCCTCAGCTGCAGGTCTGTTGGAGTTTGCAGGAAGTCCACTCCAGACCCTGTTTGCCTGGGTATCAGCAGAGGAGGCTGCAGAACACTGAATATTGGTGAACAGCAAATGTTGCTGCCTGATTATTCCTCTGGAAGTTTTGTCTCAGAGAGGTACCTGGCCGTGTGAGGTTTCAGTCTGCCCCTACTAGGGTGTGCCTCCCAGTTAGGCTACTCAGGGGTCAGGGACCCACTTGAGGAGGCAGTCTGTCCGTTCTCAGATCTGAAGCTGAATGTTGGGAGAACCACTACTGTCTTCCAAGCTGTCAGACAGGGACATTTAAGTCTGCAGAGGTTTCTGCTGCCTTTTGTTTGGCTATGCCCTGCCCCCAGAGGTGGAGTCTACAGAGGCAGTCAGGCCTCCTTGAGCTGTGGTGGGCTCCACCCAGTTAGAGCTTCCTGGCCAATTTGTTTACCTCCTCAAGCCTCAGCAATGGCGGGCGCCCCTCCCCCAGCCTCACTGCCACCTTGCAGTTTGATCTCAGACTGCTGTGCTAGCAATAAGTGAGGCTCCGTGGGCGTAGGACCCTCTGAGCCAGGCACAGGATACAATCTCCTGTGTGCCGTTTGCTAAGACCATTGGAAAATTGCAGTATTAGGTTGAGAGTGACCCGAATTTCCAGGTGCCATCTGTCACCCCTTTCCTTGGCTAGGAAAGGGAATTCCCTGACCCCTTGTGCTTCCTGGGTGAGGCGATGCCTTGCCCTGCTTTGGCTCACGCTTGGTGTGCTGCCCCCACTGTCCTGCACTCACTATCCGACAATCCCGAGTGAGATGAACCCGGTACATCAGTTGGAAATGCAGAAATCATTCGTCTTCTGCATCACTCACGCTGGGAGCTGTAGACTGGAGCTTTTCCTATTCGGCTATCTTGGCTACACCTACCATTTTATTTTCTTGTCTTATTGCATTACTAAAACTTACAGTATGATGTTGAAAGAGTGTTTAGAGGGGGCATCTTGCCTTCCTCCTGATCTTAGTGTGAAAGCTTCTAGTTTCACCATTAAATATTATGCTAACTCTATATTTTTTAATTGATGTTCTTAATCAAATTGAGTAAATTTGCCTCTATTCCTAATTTGCTGAGCATTTTTTCTTTTTTCATGAGTTGATGTTGGATTTTTGTCAATGCTTTTTCTGCATCTACTGATATGATTTGTGATTTTTCCTCTTTAGCCTGTGATAAATAAATTGACTTTTAAATATGGAACCAGACTTGCATACCTGGAGTAAGTCCCACTAGTTTCAGTGCATAATTCTTTTTATTCGTTTTTGGATTCCATTTGCTAATATTATGTTGATAATTTTTATTTTTATTTTCATAAAAGATATTGGTCTATAGTTTTCTTTTCTTGTACTGTCTTTGGTTTTGGTGTTAGGTTTTGCTAGCCTCATAGAATGAGTTAGGAAATATTCCTTCTGATTCTATCTTCTGGTAGATACTGCAGAGAATTGGTGTATTTTCTTCCTTAGATGTTTGATAGGATTCACCAGTGAACCCATCTAGACCTAGTGTCTTCTTTTTTGAAAGGTTATCAGATGTTGATTGTTTCTTTAATAGATACAGGCCTATTTAAGTTTTTAATTTATTCTTGTGTGAGTTTTGGCAGATTGTTTCTTCCACAGAATTAGCCCATTTTATCTAGGTTATCAAATTTGTGAGTATGGTATTGTTCCTAATTTTCCTTTGTTATAATTTTAATGTCTATTAGAGCTATAGTTATGTTCCCTCTTTCATTTCTGGTATTAGTAATTTGTGTCATTTCCCCTTTTTTCTTAGCCTGACTAGAGGCTTATCAATTTTATTGACCTTTTCTAAGAACCAGCTTTTGGTTTCATTGATTTTTCTCTATTGATTTCTTGTTTTCAATTTAATTGATTCTTTTGCCTTCATTTTTATTATTTCTTTTTTTTCTGCTTACTTTGTGTTTAATTTACTCTCCTCATTCTAATTTCTTGAGGTGGAAGATCAGATTATTGATTTTT
This sequence comes from Pongo abelii, assembly GCF_028885655.2. Taxonomy (NCBI): domain Eukaryota; kingdom Metazoa; phylum Chordata; class Mammalia; order Primates; family Hominidae; genus Pongo; species Pongo abelii. Next base: position 83,870,557 of record NC_071985.2, on the reverse strand, counting down.
GATCTTTATTTTTTCTTTAATTTAATTTAATGCATATTAAATATATAGCATTTAATTTTTTTACAAATTTAATTCTTACAAATTTTATTAAGTTGTATTTTCACTTTTATTTAGTTTTATATATATATATATATATTTTTTTTTTTTTTTTTTTTTTTTTTGGAGATGGAGTTTCACTCAGTCCACCAGGCTGGAGTGCAGTGGTACTATCTCAGCTCACTGCAAGCTCCGCCTCCCACGTTCATACCATTCTTCTGCCTCAGCCTCCCGAGTAGCTGGGACTACAGGCGCCTGACACCATGCCTGGCTAATTTTTTTGTATTTTTAGTACAGACAGGGTTTCACCATGTTAGCCAGGATGGTCTCCTTCTCCTGACCTCATGATCCGCCCATCTTGGCCTCCCAAAGTGCTGGGATTACAGGCATGAGCCACCACGCCCAGCCGGTTCAAACTATTTTCAAATTTCTCTTGAACATTTCTTCTTTGACCCATGTGTTATTTAAAAGTGTGCTACTTAGTCTCCAAGTGTTTTGGAATTTTCCACCTATCTTTTTGTTACTGATTTTTAGTTTAATTCAATCATAGATCATGATGATCTGAGAGTAGATATTATATAACCTGTATTCTTTTAAATTTGTTAAGGTGTGTTTTATGTCCCAGAATGTGGTGCATCTTGATGTATGTTCCATGTGAGCTTGATAAGAATGTGTACTCTACTGTTGTTGGATAAGGTAGTCTACAGATGACAATTATATCCAGCCAATTCATGGAACTGTTGAGTTCAGCTATGTTCTTACTGATTTCCTGTTTATTGGACCTGTCCATTTCTGGTACAAGGATTTTTAAGTCTCCAGATATAATAGTGGATTCATCTATTTCTCTTTGCATTTTTATCAGTTTTTACCTAGTGCATTTTGATGTTTCATTGTTATATGCATATACACGAAGGTTTATTATGTCTTCTTGGAGAAATGACCTTTTCATCATTATGTAACATACCTCTATTCTTGTTAACTTTCCTTGCTCTGAAGTCTGCTCTGACTGATTTGATATTGACTTTATAGCTACTCTATCTCTATTTTGATTACTATTAATGTGGTATATTCTTCTCCATCCCTTTACTTTTAATTTATATGTGTCATTATATTTATAGTGGGTTTCCTGTAGATATGTCATAGTTGGGTCTTGAGTTTTTTAATCCACTCTGACAATCTCTGTCTTTTAACTGATGTATTTAAATCATTGGTGTTTAAATAAATTATTGATATAGCTGGATTAATATTTACCATATTCATAACTATTTTCTATTGCCCTTTTAATTTTTCCTACTTTTAATTTTCCACCCTTTTTCTGCACTGTGGTTTTAATTCAACATTTTTTATAATTTTATATGAGCACTTATATGATTTTTTTCTCCTTTCTTAGCATATTAATCATACTTCCTTTTAAATTTTTTAGTGGTTGCCCTACTAATTTTTTAGTGGTTGCAATATGCATTTACAACAAATCAAATTTCACTTTCAAATGACACTGTATCGCTTCACAGGTTGTACAATACCTTACAATAATGAAAAATTGCTGGCTGAGCACGGTGGCTCATGCCTGTAATCCCAGCACTTTGGGAGGCCGAGGTGGGTGGATCATGAGGTCAGGAGATCGAGACCATCCTGGCTAACACGTTGAAACCCCATCTCTACTAAAAATACAAAAAAAATTAGCCGGTCGTGGTGGCAGGTGCCTGTAGTTCCAGCTACTCGGGAGGCTGAGGCAGGAGAATGGCATGAACCCGGGAGGCAGAGCTTGCAGTGAGCCAAGATCGTGCCACTGCACTCTAGCCTGGGCGACAGAGCGAGACTCCATCTCAAAAAAGAAAAAAAAAAAAAAAAAGACAAAAGAAAAGAAAAATTGCTGATTCTGCCCTTCCATGCCTTTTAGCATTGCTGTTCATTTCACTTATACATAAGCTATAGTCATCAAATACATTGTTGCAATTATTATTTTGATCAAACTATTATCTGTTAGATCAATTAAGAATATGAAAAAAGTTTTTATTTCACCTTCACTATTCCTTCTATAATACTCTTCATTTCTTTATGTAAATTCAAGTTTTTGACCTCTATCATTTTTCTTCTCTGTGAATAACTTCTTTTAACATTTCTTGCGAGGCAGGTCTAATGGCCACAAATTTCCTCAGTTTTTGTCTGAGAAATTCTTTATTTTTTCCTACCTTTGAAGGATAATATCCTAAGATACAAAGTTCTAGGTTGGTGATTTTTTTTCTCTCAACACTAAACGTTTTTCTTCATTTTCTCGCATACATGGTTTCTGATGGAAAGTGCAACATAATTCTTATCTATAAGTAAGGTATTTTTTTCTCTCTAGCTTCTTTCAAGATTTTTCTTCTTTATCTTTGATTTTCTGCAGATTAATTATGATATTATAGGTGAAGGTTGTTTATTTTTTTATTTTATTTTTTGGTATTTTTCCTGCTTGGTGTTCTGTGAGATTTCTGGGTCTGTGGTTTGGTGTCTGACATTAATTTGAAGAAATTTCCTGTCATTATTGCTTCAAATATTGCATCTGTTTCTTTCTCTTTTTCTTCTCCTTCTGGTATTCCCATTAAATGTTTTTTTTAAAACACATTTTATAGTTTTCTCACAGTTCTTGGATATTCAATTCCATTTTCAGACTTTTTTCTGTTTGCTTTTCACTTTTGAAATTTTCTGTTGGTATGCCTGCAACCTCAGAGATTCTCTCCTCAGCTGTCTCCAGTCTAGTAATAAGCACATCAAAGGCATTCTTCATTTCTGTCACACTGTTTTTGTTGTGTAGCATTTCTTTTTAAATTCTTTCTCAGAATTTCTGTCTCTCTGCTTACATTATCCATCTATTCATGATTCTACTTTTTTCATGTGAACTTTAGCATACTTACCACAAATTTTAAAATATTTCTCTTATGGTAATTCCAACATTCCTGCCATGTCTGACTCTGGTTCTGATGCTTATTTAGTCTCTTCAAATTGTGTTTTTGCCTTTTAGTATGCCTTGTAATTTTTTGATAGTTGGTTATGATGTACAGGGTAAGAGAAATTACAGTAAATAGGCCTTTGGTAATATAGTGGTAAGGTGTGTGGGAAGGGAAGCATTTTATGGTCTTATGATTAGGTCTCAGTCTTTTAGTGGGCCTAGGCTCCTGGACTGTGAACTTCACAAATGCTTCTCAGATTTTCCCTCTCCTTTTGTGGGAAAGAATGGCTACAATGGGCTGGAGTTATGTATTTCCCTTTCCCCAGATGAGCTGGCTTCTAATTAAACTCTAATAGGTTAGGCTGTGGTAAATAGTATTTTTTTTGAAGGCAGGCTTCACTAAGAACAGAATGCTCTGGCATATTTCAAAATGGCTATTTTCCTCCTTTCCCTGCCAGCAGAATGAGAGAATTTTTCCCCGTGATCTTCACAGTGAGAACCTAGTAGAACTCTTAGAGGTGAAACTCACAAAAGTGTCAGGATCCCACTGTGAATGGTCCCCACCTATCTCTGGAGTTTTATTTCTCAGATTTGTCTACAGTGGGCCTCCAGCAATTTGTCAATTACAGTTCTGGTTTCCCTCCCCTGGTACTGGTTCCCAGAGAGGTTTCTCTTTGTGGATTTCTGCCCTGATAAGTTGTGATTTTCTATATTTGCCTATCTGCCTCTCCAATTTGGGGGGACAATGGTTTGCCTTGTGACCTTACTTATTTGATTAATAAGACTTATTTTTGTTTGTTTTTTAGTTTATTAAGGCTTTTACTTGTTGTTAGGATGGAGTGATGACTCCTAAGCCCCTTACATGCCAGATCAGAAATCTAAGGTCCCCATTATTTTTTCATGTAATCCTCATCACAATCCTTTGAAGTAAATATTGTTAGCTCAGTTTCAAAGATTAAAAAAAACAGGCTGAGAAAAGTCGCATGGCTTGGAAGTGGCAAAACTGGGATCAAACTCATATTTCACTTCCCCAAGGTAGCCATTCTCCTTCCAGAGTGCTGGCTGTTCCTACTTATACAGAGCCGGCTGTCCCTACTCATGCAAAGCCAGATGTCCCTATTCATACGGCACTTTGCCCACCAGTGCTTCATTTGACCAGATTTGTGCTGGTGATTACCTTGAAGCTCTTTAAATTAAAGCTTAGGTGTTTTAACCTGGTGTTGTAAATTGGTAGGTCTTCTGGGGAGATCCAGCTCCTGATCATTCAGTGAACTCTTACCTAATTCTTTTTGAACCCATGACTTTTGCTTTTCCTTAGGGAAAGGAAAATAATGAAAAATGAAATATACTCATTTTATTACTAATAGCTCTAGTAAAATGATTTAGGATGGCATAATTTGAAAAGGAGAGCCAAAATATAGCCAAAGGAATTCATGTAATTATCATTAATTTGTGCAGAAAGGAAAAATGGACTTAGAGTCATAGGGCCAGAGTTTGAGTTGAGTCCTAGCTTCGTGCCTTGGTCTGCAAATGAGCCTGAGTCTCAGTTTCTTTATTACTAAATACTCTTTTATGTTTGCATCATGGTTCAGTTAAAAAGTACCCATCAACAGTTGTTGAATATGTTCATGCTCAAAGGAAGCTAAAAGGAAGGATATAAGAGAAATATAATGATGCCTGTCTACTGGGTAGTTGTGGAGAATGAAAAACTATGTGCTTCTGAGGGTAGTTTTTAACTTTCAGATTTTGTTTTAAAGTCCCTTCTGACCTGCAAAACAGCTGAGGCATCCTCAGCTCACACCCTCTATTTTTGGCTTCTAAATTCTGAGACTGATATTCCATTTCCTGATGTCTTTGGCTACTGCTCAGCTGACCACAGCTTTCTGTTGGTCCAGGAGACTAATTCCATTTGGTTGCAAACTCTAGTTTTCATTTAGCATCTTTCTGCAGAGCTCATCACTTCCCACCTGCAGACCCATCCTGACAAAATGCCTAGGGATCCCTTCCACATCTAATTTCATAATTCGCCTCATCTGGACCTGTTTCACCTTAGAGAAAGCTAATGCCAAAATAATGCCTTCCCAATGTCTCAGCATTAACCTATATAAAATAGATAATGCTTGTGCTTGAGCACACAACAATGTAAGATCTCCCACCACCATCTCCAAAGGCGGGTACAGAATGGCAGACTTGTTTGCATGGTCATTGTGAATCCTGCACTCATCAGATTCAGCTCAGAAACAAAACACTGGAGTCTGTGCCTGCAGTGAGTTGTCTCAAGAATGTGGCAGAGGAGGTTAGCTTCTAAGAGACAAATCAAGGAGACTCAGCAAGCAGTAGAAGCACTTGATCAAGATGGGGGGGCCCACCCTGAGAAGTGTTTTGTCCGTGTGCTGCTGATGAAGACTTAGGAAATATTCAAGTGCGGCTAAGGGTGTGGCCTTAAGCCTGGATTTCACTGCAGCTAACACCTTTTTAGTAATTCTTTGGAAGGAGTGGTTTCATTAAATGGTGAGGCTGCACTGGACCTGGGAAATGAAAATTGGGCTGTCAAATCCCACTAGAAGAAACCATGCTAGGGGCACCACATCTAGCAACTATGTGGATGTGGGCTTTCACAGAGGTTCTATTGTGGTATAGCTTTCCTATAGCCTGAAGGAAGTGTACCTCAAGAACAGCGCTTCTCAACTGGGGATAATTTTGTTCCCCAGGGGACATTTGGTAATTAACTCTATTATTAGTTTCCTTGAAGAGTAAGTATTGGCCAGATTGTCTCTCACCCCTCTTCGGTTCCTAATACCCTAGCTGAATGTGTGGGATGGTTGAATAGCCATGTGATGTGGTTTGAATGTTCTTCCCCTCCAAATCTCTTGTGGAAATGTGATCTCCAATGTTGGAGGTGGGCCTAGTAGGAGGTGTTTGGGTCATGCAGGTGGATCCCTCATGAATGTCTTGGTGCCCTCCCTGCAGTAGTGAGTGAATTCTCACTCCATGAGCTCATGCCGGTTGTTTAAGAGACTGGCAATCTTTCTTGCTCTTTATTCCACCATGTGACACGCCTGCCTTCCCTGTGGCTTCTGCCATGGGTAAAAGCTTCCTGAGGCTTCACCGGAAGCTGAGCAGATGCTGGTACCATGCTTGTACAGCCTGCAGAACCATAAGCCAAATAAAACTCTTTTCTTTATAAACTACCCAGTCTCAGGTATTCCTTTATAACAACGCAAAGCAAACTAATACACCGTGGATCAGAAAGAAGCTATAAAACCCTATAGAAAGGAATGAACAAAGGATGACAGGGGTACAAAATGATGCAAAGGTGCTCTATAGAACAGTTTTCTTACTTTGATTCGTTCCTTCCATCTCCATCTCTTTCTTCCCTCAAACAGTTACTGAAGACCTACTATATGCCAAGCACTGTGAAGAGCACTGAGAATATAAGGATGAATGACACAATCCATACACTTTAGGAAGTCACAGTCTAGTGGGAAAGACAGACTTATAAACCAGCAATTAGACCCTGTGGTAATACTTCATTAGAAATACAAATAAAAGGTTTTGAGACTGACTACTGAAGGAGTTCATATTAGTTTTCTATTGCTGCTGTAACACATTTTTGGATATTTAGTGGCTTAAAACAACACAAATCTATTTCCTTACAGTTCTGGAAGCCAAGCTCTGAAATTAGTTTCTCTAGGTTAAAGTCAAAGTGCCAGCAGGGCTGGTTCCTTCTGGAGGCACTAGAGGAGAATCTGTTTCTTTGCCTTTTTTAGCCTCTGGAAGACTACCTGTCTTCCTTGGCTCATGACCCTTTCCTTGCATCCCTCCAGCCTCTTGCTTATGTCATCATATGCCTGCTTCTCCCATAGTCAGATATCCCCTTGTTCTCTCTTATAAGAAGTCTTTAATTACATTTAAGGCCCATCTGATCTAGGCTAATCTTCCCATCTCAAGATCCTCGACTCAAATCACATCAGCAAAGTCTCTTTTTAGCATAAAGGTGACATTCACAGGTACTGAAAATTAGCACCTCAATATCTTTAGGGGGCATCATCCAGCCAACTACAGAGTTCTAGAATGAGGATAGGGCATTTGGGCTGTGTCTTGAGGGATGAGTAGGAGTTTTTCTGGCAATTTTCTTCTTCTTCTTCTTTTTTTTTTTTTTTTTTTTGAGACGGAGTCTCGCTCTTTTGCCCAGGCTGGAGTGCACAGTGGCATGATCTCAGCTCACTGCAACCTCTGCCTCCCGGGTTCAAGTGATTCTCCTGCTTCAGCCTCCGAAGTAGCTGGGATTACAGGCACGTGCCACCAAGCCCGGCTAATTTGTGTATTTTTGGTAGAAATGGGGTTTCACCATGTTGGCCAGGCTGATCTTGATCTCCTGACCTCGTGATCCACCCGCCTTGGCCTCCCAAAGCACTGGGATTATAGGCATGAGCCACCGCACCCAGCTGGCAATTTTCTAGGCTGAGAGGATATGATCTTACCTGTTGAGAGATTTGTAAGATATTCAAAGTAACCCCGTAGTTACTTTGTACAGAAGTTGAAGCTGGTGAAAGTGGCAAGGCCAGGGCACAAAGAGCCTTGAATGCTAGACCTTGAGGTTTGAATCTGGTTTTATTTGCAACAGAGCTTATTATACAAGGAATGGAGTGAGCTGTTGATAAACTCAAGTGGAGAGATGATGTGGCCTCAATAAGGGCAGAGGCATTGGCATTCATCGACTCTCCAATACCAAACCATGCTGAGTATTCTTAACTTCCGTCCTCATTTTTGTGTCCTGGTTTAGGCCACCTCATCTGAATGATTACTAAAGACTTTATAATCCTCCAATTTTGCTGCTATCCAATCGATTCCTCAAGCTTCAGCCAAAGTGATCATCTAAAACACAAAGCTGATCATGCCACTGCTTGCCTAGTCACGAATGACTCCCAGTTACCTTCAGGACATATATGACCCTCCAGCATCTGGGCCCTGCTCACCTCTCTAGCCTCACTAGTGTGCTTTTCTTGGTCATTGTTCCCCAACAAGTCATAGTACAGTACTTAGCCTGTTGCTGACTCAGAAGATCCCCATCTTAGGAGACTTTAAACCTTCATATGAGCCCAGGTCACCATTTCCAACTCCTTCTCCTTATGGGAGTGCTTTTTGTTCCCTTGGTGTCCTTGCTCATCAGTTTGACCTTGACCAGAATGACTCTAATTCACCCCAATGTGATCTAGTAATGTTCAATCTCAGGGAAAAGGGTGGTATCCTGGTCAGGGCTCTAAGATGGCCCTCAAGCCTCACCTTCCCCATGACTGTCCACCCTACCCTCGCCCAGATCAATTCCCTTATTATCCCTTCTCCTTGAGGGTGGCTGGACTCTGTAAATATGATGGGATAACTCTCCCATGAGCAGGTTATGAATCAGTTGACTAAGTTAATCAAAAGGAAGAGTTTCTTGGAGGGGCCTGACTTCATCAGAGAAGGCTTTAAAAGAAGTCAGAGAGATAGTCCCCTGCTGCCTTAAGGAGGAAGAATAGTTTCGAGTATGAAAGGCCCTGTGGGAAAGACAGGGACGTGGAATGAAACTGCAGGTCACTACTAGAAGCTGAGAGCAGAGATTTAGCAAGAGAATTAGAGATTTAGCAAGAGAATGAGGACATTAGTCCTCCAACCTCAAGAAACTGAATTCTGTGAACAACCATGTGAGTTTGGAAGAGGACTTGGAACCCCAGAAAGGAATGCAGCCTGGCCAATACCTTGATTTCAGCCCCTTCACAGAGAATCTAGCTCAGTCATGTCTGGACTGCTAACCTACATGTAGAAACCATGATATAGTCAACAGGAGTTGTTTTAAGCTAAATTTTGGGTAATTTTTTCTGTAGCAATTGAAAACTACTTATAGGTGGGGGTTATACGGGGGTCCCTTCCCACCAACAGACCCCCATGCTTCTTATTAAGATTCATTCCCACCCAGAGCTCTGCATACCAGGAGGACCTGGGAGAGACATCAAGCCCCAAAGATGTTTTCATTGCTTCCTCTTGGTTTTAGAGTTACATAATCAAGAGGGGTGATTCCAGAAGAGATTTTTCTCTAACACTACAGTTCTGTGTGGAAAGGACATGCTGGCTCCACCTACATGGAGAAGCAATGCTGAGTTGCTGGTTTAGGAAAAATCAAATTCTTCTTCACCAAACATTGTATCATATATGGCTAAGAGTGAGGTAAAGAGTAGCAGAAACTCTTGGGAAGATGGTTTTAAGTGGTTTGCAAAGCTGGTCCTCAGACAACAGCAGCAGCTGGGAACTTGTCAGAAATGTGAATTCTCCGGCCCCTTCCCAGAGCTCCTGAATCAGAAATGGTGTTTTAAATGGCCCTCCAGGTGATTCTGAGATACAATAAACTTTGAAATCACTGACTTAGACAAATAATAGTGGGCAATGCAAATGATGTATGGCAGTATTTTCTAAGTGAATCTCACTAAAAAATAACACAGTAACAAGGGATGCAGAGCCCATACAAGGCTCAAACTTGCTCACACTGTCCACAGTTGTGATCAGCTACCCTCAGGCTCTCACAGGCTCTGGTGACATGAAGGTCAGAGAACCTGTGATGTTAGCTGTCAGGGTCGCTTTGGGATTTATTTAATCCCAGCCTAATCCCATCCTCATGATGCCTGCCTGCCACGTCGTTGATATTTGATAAATACTTGTGGAATGCATGATAAGGTGGGACTTAAAAAAACCATCCCTTGTTTCGGCCCTGGAGTTGGAGTCTTCTTCCCAGGTCCACTCAAGGATAAATCCACCCTCATTAAAGACAGAGGAGAATTCTCTAATCTGGAGAGGTATGGTACATAGTGGATGGTGCCTTGGCATGGGGAAAGGAGCCATGGAGCAGAGGAAAGTACCATTCAAGAGCCTGCAGAGTCCACCTCTGCCACCTCCAGCCCTGATTTAGCAGCTGTGTTCAGGCTTCTGGAACGGATCTAGCACCTATGCTTGTCTCAGTCAAAACCCTTGACACCCCTTATAGGGAGTCTAGGACAAGAAACTTCATATTGGCATAAAAGAGAAAACACTCTGCATTAATGTGCACGACAACAAATGGGCAGTTTAATGACCATTTCTGGGCAGTAAAGGCTGCCCTGGGGCAAACTGGTACTAGCCCACATTCCAAGAACACAAGGTACTTTTTTGGCCTGGTCAACCAGATTGTAATTCCTTCTGTACCATGCGTTATTATGTGATTCTTGTTGCCTTGGAAAGCTCAGATGATTAAAAGAGTTTGTTTGCCACTTCCAAGAATCCCTCTTGCAATTTAAATGATTCATGCACCCCAGTTTTACAAAAAGGAAAACAACCTCATTGTTATTTGCTCTGTTAAAGCCCTCAAGTGTTCAGCTTATTATTTTGTTACCTGGTAATGAGGGGTGGGGGTGCTGTTATTTCTAATTCTCTAATCTTTTCATGGGGGAATTCTTATGGGATAATAAAAATTCCTTATTTTATTAACAAAGAAAAAGCTGCAGTTCTCATCTTTTCTCCTTTTTTGGGAGGGTGGGAAGGGGTGATACTTGCTGTCACATGCTAGTATTCTCTGCCACCTAGCAAGTTCAGAAGTGCTGAGCAAAAAAGAAGTCAGAGTGATAAGAATATTCCTTTCTTATCTCTGCACCAGAACAATAACACACTTGTGGTGGAGACTGCGAGTTCTGCCCCAGCATCCATCCCCTTCTTCTTCTTTTCCTTTTTACAGATTCCTCAAGTTCTACCTGCACTGTGCTTATATTTAGGTACAGAAAAATTCCATCATCACAAGAAACACTCGAGTTGCCCTTTTATAACCACATCCACCTCCCCACTGTCTCCCTAATCCCTGGAAAGCACTGATCTATTTCCCATTTCTTTAATTTTGGCGTTTCAAGGTGTTATGTTAAATGGAATTATGCAGTTTATAACCTTTTGGGTTGTTTTTTTTTTACTCAGCATAATTCCCTTGAGATTCATCTAAGTTGTGGCATGTATGAATAATTCCTTTTTTATTGTTGAGCAGTCTTCTGCAGTATGAGTGTACCACAGTTTGTTTAAAGATTCAGTGTTTGGAGAATATCCAGTTGTTTCCAGTTTGAAGCTAGAAACATTTGTGTACAGATTTTTGAGGAACATAAGTATTCATTTATTTGGGACAAATGCCCGAGTGTGCAACTTCTGGGTTGTATGATTGTTGCATGTTTATATATAGTTGTTTATGATAATTATTATGTTTAGTTTTCTAAGAAACTCACAAATTGTTTTCCAGAGTAGACTTACCATTTTATATTGCTACTAGTAATATACGAGTAGTCCAATTTCTCTATATCCTCACTAGCATTTGGTATTTCTGCTATTTCTTGTTTTAGTCATTTAGATAAGTAGGTAGTGATAACTCCTTGTGGTTTTAATTTTCATTTTCTTAATGGGAAATGATGTGGAAAATTTTTCATGTGCTTATTTGCCTGCCATCTGTATAGCCTTTTCAGTGAAATACCTGTTTATGTCTTTTGCCCATTTTCTAATTAGATTGCTCATTTTGGAGACAACGAAAAATGATTTCTTGAGTTTCAAGAGCTCTTTATATGCTCTAGATACTGGTCCTTTGTAGGATATGTGGTTGCAGTCCTTCTTTCTTTCTATAACTAAATTATTTGGGTTTATGCTGAGCACATAACTATCTAGCTAGTGACTATTCTTCTTAACTTTCCTTGCAGCTGAGTATAGCCATGTGGCAAATTTCAGGCCAAGGAGATGAGAGTAGAAATGATACATGGAAAGTCTGATCATGTCTAATGAAAACAAAGGCCACTTGTTCTGAACATCTGTCCTCTACCCATTCTGGGAACATAGACCTTGCAGCCACCCAGAGTCAACCAGGCAGATGGGGATACTGCCTTAGAGTAGGGGTCAACTATTAGTAAGTAGTAAAATAGTAAATACTTTAGGCTTGTGGGCCATATGGTCTCTGTAGAAATTAGTTAACTTTGTCATTTTAGCACAAAAGCAGCCTTAAGCAATATATAAACAAATGAGCATGGCTGTGTTTATATACAACTTTATTTACCAAAACAGGTTGTCCACTCATGGGATATAGTTTGCTAACCTCCTAAGGCAAAGCCACAAGATAACAAGAGCTGCATTCCTGAATGGTCACATGGCATGGAGCTATTCCATCAGCCTGGATAGCTACTCTCCAGGCTAATTCATGAAAAAGAGATTAACTTCTGTTTTTGTAAGTCACTTTATTTTAGAGGCTTTTTGTTGTAGCAGCTCAGCCTCCGCCTATATAGTATAAAAATTGGCATTTACTGGGTACTTACTGTGCCCACTGTGAAAAGATGATTCAAAGGCAAATTTTATATGCTCCCTGCCCAGATAGAGCTTACAGTTGACTCTGAGAGAAAGATCCCAGTACAGTGAGATGGAGCTGTAACCAAGCTATAAAGAAAGAGAAGGAAAGAAACACTTTACTGAGTGCCTAATATATGGCAGGCATTTTATTGTTATATCTCTGAAGGTGCAGGGAAGTCTATGAAGTGTGTTGTTATATTTCCATTTTAGAAATTTTAAAAACCCATGAGTCTCTGTAAAGTTATTTAACTTTCCCAGTGGCATAGGTAAATTTGAACCCTTGAAAAGTATTAACCAAGGATTTATTCATTGCTGACATTCAGAGCCTGACCTGAGTCCTCTCTCTCTGGAGCACAGTGGGCCCTTTGCTTCCTCCCACAGTCCTCCCTGCTGGGTAGCGCCTCCATCACCATAGTCAACCCAAGAAGGCTCAACAAGCACTTGCCAAGCAGCTTCTACCTGCCCAGATCCCAAAGCAGGTCCAGAAAGGCCAGAAGAATGAAGGAAAGGATTGAACTTTTAAAAGAACATAGCTTTAGACAATGTGGTTTAAAAATCCCCTGATCTTTTTGTATCTTGGGATTGACCAACCGCAAAGGACCACACTGCTCTTGTATAATATATTCTGAAATAAGTTTTCTCAAGACTTTCATAAGACATGTGATGATCCCTCGATTACTTGCCTATATAAAATTTCAAGTCCCCTTCCTTTTCCTTGAAGCATTACTCATTAATGAACTTTCTCCCTATTGGAATAACCTGAATAAAATAATCTCCTTCATTGTCTGGTGCTTTTTATGTTACATAACTTTCATGATGAATTAAATAGGATTAGACTTCACCTTTGAATCCTCATTTACTCCATCTAGATAGTGAAGCTTCTCAGAGCCCTGTTTGTTCCCTCCTTACTCATGACTTGGGGACCCAATGGTGGGCCCAACTCCTGCTCCTGTGCTCTGGACCTCGGTCTTTTGGTAGCACAGTAAGTATTTGACTTTGATTCTTTTACAAGTACTTGATTTCTGGTACTGGCTTCTCTTGGCTTTATGGTCTGACAAATCGGTATTCTCTGTAAACAGATTAATGTAAATATAATAGGTGTAATGTAATGTAAACAGATCTTTTCTCTGTTGGATAAAAGATGACAAAGAATATGGTTTGTTAGTCTTTTCTGTTTGTCTGTTTTTCTGTTTTCAATTCAAATCAATTAAAAACTTGTATCCACTGGGAGGAGAACAGGTCTTTGATATAAACTGGTAAGGTTTGCATTTTTGCATATGTGTTTGACCTATGACTAACATTTTAGACTTGAAGCTATAAGTTTTCTCTGTGCATGTGTGTCTGTATGTTTATATGTCTGGAATTTGGGAAGGCCTTTACCTCTCATTGTGTGAGTGTGTGATATTATCCTATATCTGGATGCTATCACCAGATTAGATGATAAAATACTTAAAGGAGTTCTGTTCTCATTGACTTAGAGGTAAATAAGTGCTTATATAAATTTAATAATCCTAGAATTTCCAGAAATTAAGGAAATTAAAGCTTAAACTGTTTCCATGTGGAAAAAAGAGGTATTGCTATATTAACTAGCTCAGAAATATTCTGTGAGTTCAAGTTCAGATAATTCAAGTAAATATTTGGCAAACAAAACTGATCTAATAATTTTGGTTCAATAAAAACAGCTATACTTTCTCTGAGTTACTAGCATGAAGTATAACAGAAGCACACAGTTTTATTCTACTTGGGGGTAGTCTCTCTAAACTTATTATAGGTTCACTGATTAAATAAGCTAGCATTACTTTGACTTAATGTTTAAGATTATGAAAAACGTAAGTTTGTATTTAACCAAATAGAATCCTTATTCTGAAGACTTTATTTCAACAGTAATTATGTTTTGCAGTATGTTATCTTGAAAATAATTCCCAAGGTCTTTAGGTAAATTAAAATCTTGAATTTCTGCTAAATTGAATTAGACATCATTTCTGAGTAAGATTGAGTATTGTAATATTAATTATTAACCATAATTTTAAGTTTATATATGTTTGCCTCTAATTTTTCTATGCTGCAGAAAGGCTATGTATTTTGGGTGTGTTAATGAATGTTTTCACTTTTGCCATTTTGAGACATTATAAGAGATGCGTATGGTTACAGAAAGTGTGAGCTCTGCTAACCTGCTGCAAAGTGCTGGTGTGTGACAGACAGTTCACAGTTACCTACCTCCTAATTTTCTCTCTGGAATAGAGGTTACTGTGGTTAAAAGTTATTATCAATATATATGGATGAGATTCCAGTAGGAGCAACAGTGGCAAATGAATAACTATATATGCAAGATAGGCAGAATATGTTTTTTGTTAATGAAAACAGAGAGTAGTTTTGTCTTAAACTAAAATGACTACTTGTTGCAGATTGAGAAAGAGGAAAGAGTAGGACCAAACCTGAATGGATAAAAACACTTATAGAAGGTACATGGAAAAAAAATTTCATCTATCGTTGTCACAGCTAGCTAAGATTTGACGGGTTTGTTTATAAGATTTCAGAAAGAGCTTCAGTATTCTATATTATGCTGATTCAAAGCAAAAATTTGTTTTTAATCTTTGCTAAAGTGACAAAATTTCCTTGGATCATTGGTCGGCTCATAATGTAAGGTTATAAAATGTTATTCTTTACCTTCTGTGTAATCTGCCTAGATAGCAAAGATTCTGTGTCTTAACAGAATAAGCTTTTATGGTTTACGTTGATTTTATTATATCCTTGATGATTTAAGTAAACAAAGGCTTCTCATTTAGAAAAGAGCTATGATTATTTACAATCATGCTACCTTCTAGCTTTATTTTTAAATGTTTTATTGTCACTATGAAATTAGAAGTAAAATATCTCTCAGACACCCATGATTCAATTCCTATCTTAGGTGTTCAAATCTCCTAACAACTTTTGATTTTTGCCTTTACAAAATTGATTCCTAAGTGATGTCTTTTGCACCTAAATGTGTTTTTGAGATTTCCTAGGGGGACCCTAGAAAATCACAAAGGATTTGTTCTTTTACCTTATAAAAAGAGAGAAACTAGAAATAATGAGGTTGTGATACGTTACCATTGATGAATTTCAAAGCATTGCCAAGTCAGAAGGGATGCAGATGCTTAAACTTTTCTGTGATAAATCTGTGTAGGTAACATTATTAATACAAATATATCAGAATCATATGCTGTATGGGTAGTTCCTGGATATTTGTCAGTTCTCTCGCTGTCTATGATATAGTCCTGATGCTGCTTTGCCTGATATCAAACAAAAACAGTATAGTCATAATTCAATTATTTTTAAAGATGTGAACTGCATTGCAATTTACTTGTTTAAATTGAATCTAACATCATTTAGGCTCTTGGTTTTCAAGTGAATTTTTTTTAATCTATGAAGTTTTATTAATATCATTTACCTGTGGAGTTTTATTTGATATACAGATGTTTAAGACCTATTGTAGGCTTGCAGAATCTCTTCACTTGGTATTTCTGATATATTCTTGGTATTTTTAAACTATATACCTGGTATCTTCATGGTATATTATGTCTGAGGGTTACAGTAAATCTGAAGTTTTTTTGGTAAAGATAATGTTCATCCATTTTTATAAATTAGATATAATATCCACTTTTCTTTGAAAATAGGGTTAATTATTATATTCATAGATATTTTGTCTAAACTTTTTTTGGATTGACTTTTATCTTGTTTTACACAGACACAAATTACCTTTGTAGTTGCATTATTCTTGTAGAAACTTTCATGGGATCTCTCATCTTTAAAAATTGCAGGTAAATAATAGATGTGCCAACTCTGTCTTGTCTGGTAGAGATTTAACTGGTTTTCTTCTTAACCCCTGAACAAAACTGGACTGATCTGTCACCTTGACCATATTGTCCATTTTTACTAAATTTTCTTTTTTTTTTTTTTTGAGACAGAGTCTCGATCTGTCACCTAGGCTGGAGTGCAGTGGCGCGATCTCAGTTCACTGCAAGCTCCGCCTCCCAGATTCACGCCATTCTCCTGCCTCAGCCTCCCGAGTAGCTGGGACTACAGGCGCCCACCACCACGCCCGGCTTATTTTTGTATTTTTAGTAGAGACGGGCTTTCACCATGGTCTCGATCTCCTGACCTCGCGATCTGCCCGCCTCAGCCTCCCAAAGTGCTGGGATTACAGGCGTGAGCCACCATTCCCGGCCTCCATTTTTACCAATTTTCTAATCCTTTCAATTTTCTTCAATACCTGGCTACAATCCTCCAAACTATTTCCATTTTTCTCCCTCCCACCTGGCTCAGCATCACTGGGAACTAAAAACCTGACTGATCAGATCTCTATCATTACTTTAGGTTACCTTAAAGCTGGCTCTTTTCCCTAGGATCTGAAGAAATCTTGCAAGCTGAAACCTGACAGTTTGGTGCAAACCTCCGAGGGCTCACCACTTCAGCAGAACATGCACAAGGAAGAGTTCTCTCTAGACAAATTGTATCTGGACAAATAAGAAAGTCCAGTGATATGCTTAGGCTATATATATGCTTTTATAAGAGGGAACCAAGACAATGGATGATGTCACCAAGAGCATTGACATCCAAGCTTTGGAGCTTGAAGAAACTCAAAGAGTGATGCCCGATAACTGAGAGAGTTCCTCCACAAACGTCTTGGACTCATTGGACTCATTAACCTTCAGATTCAACTCCCAGCTCTTTCTTTCAATACCAGTTTTCATATTAATGCTTCCCTTTTTCATTTTAGGCATTCCCCTTTCAAGAAGCCTGATCTCCAGACCCTAAAACAACTGATCTTTGCCATTGACTCTCCACAGATGGTTCAGGTGGTTTTACAGGAACAACACTAACAAAGTCCTCTGGAGACCCTTTCTTGGATCCCGCTCCACCTTCTTAGGAGGTTTATGATCACCTCGGAGTTGTTCAGCAATGAGACATTTGCCTTGAACAAAAAGGGGACTGACAATGTTGAACTTTTCCTGAGTCTTGTGCTCCCTGAAAGTTGCAACAATTATGAAATCCCCCACCCCGCTCCTTTGTGTCCCAGGAGGCTAACTACAGAGGACCACCCTGCCCTTGCATATTCCAAGACAGACATCTCCATCCTTGCTCATGACTCCCGTAGGACTCGCAGATGGCTCCCTTAGTGACCTGCTTGCATAAAACCCTCGGTCCCCTTCCTTTTCTTTGAGGAAGTTCTCATTAACGATCATTCTCCTTATAATAGCCCGAATAAAATCGTATATTTAATTGTCTGGTGCGTGTTATCTTTCCTCTCATTTTTATGGCTGAGTCTTCTCACTTTTTTCCTCTCTGAGCCTTGGTTTCCTTATCTTATAAAGACTATTACTTCCACCTCTAAGTGGTGTGAGAATTAAATGAGATAATGATGGGAAGGAACCAACTTAGGCTAATACTAAGTGCTCAGTAAGTATTATTCTCTCTCCTTAGAGGAAAACAACCTTCATGCAATAGGTGATGGGAGTGGGAACTAGTTTAAAGAGAAGGGATACATCAGTGTAACTTTGTCTCCAAAAACCGAAAACAATTGAGAGCAGGTGCCCTGACACTGAAGTAAACAGCACCGGGCAGGATGGTCATTTCATACGCAGCAGAAAACTACGTCTCCAATGCACCCCTTGCTTTCCTCTAGGGAGGTCCTGGAGACTCTCTGGCAGGTGAGAGTGCCAAATGTATTGACTCTGTTCAGATCTTGGGTCAGAATTACACAGGCCTGGGGACAGGTTAAAAGTGAAATTTCTCACAGTGCTATACAAGGTTTTCCATAATTCTCCAGCTCTTTCTGAAGCCTCCTCCAGGGCGGCTGGCAGGAACTGTGTTTCTAAACATACTTCAAAATCACTGGAAAAATGAAAAGCTAAAGAAACGATGAACACTACATGGAAGTTTACAAGTGAAAGAACAGAGTCACCACTTGACAATTCAATTGGAAAGTCAAATTGCAGCAGTTAGCATTCATGAAATACTAGTTTTAGATACACAAATGCAAAGTAATCAGAAAAACATTTGCTCCTGAAAAGTGATCGCTGTGGTGCTTTGCATTAAGCTATAATCACCCTGAATGTAAAATGAGCAAATTCTTAAGACCTGGAGATTTTAACCTCTGAGAAAGTAAGACTGTGTTTGGGGACTTTGACAAAATTTGGCTAGCCAATTTGCTGCTTTCTCTAACCTACCACTCTGTGCTCTTCTGTGATGTGTATTTTTTTCATATTTGCAATTCTTTCCTCCCTGCCATCACCTTTTAAACTTTAATTCTGACCCCTATCAGGACCTAATTATTCAGAATGCACAGTAGGCACAGTGCCTAGGGCCCATAAAGCTTTTTAATTTCTTTTAAAATCAGAAGAAGAAGAAAATTGACTAATGGGTACAAAAATACAGTTAAATAGAAGGAATTAGTTCTAGTGTTAAATAGCCTAGTAGGGTGACTATAGTTATTAATAATTTCTTGTATATTTCAAAATAGCTAGAGGAGAAGATTTGGAATGTGCACAACACAAAAAAATGATAAATACTTGAGGTGATGGATGTGCTAGTTATCCTGATTTAATCATTATACATTGTATGCATATATCAAAATATCATGTGTGCCCCATAAATATGTAAAATTATTATGCATCAATAAAAACACACAAAAATCTCAAAAGCAGCAAAAGAACTGTGACATCATGTACAGGGGAACAACAATTGTACCATAAAACCTAAAGTATAATAATAATAATAATAATAAAGAAAAAAATGTTTAGGTCAAAAAGTGTAATATACAATATTAATAATCT
Organism: Pongo abelii; assembly: GCF_028885655.2. Lineage (NCBI taxonomy): Eukaryota > Metazoa > Chordata > Mammalia > Primates > Hominidae > Pongo > Pongo abelii. The sequence continues at coordinate 83,851,405 of NC_071985.2, read as the reverse complement.
TTATATGAACACATTAAATATAATTTAAGATATTTTCTATGGAGGAAGCAGCCCATGAAAGCCAATGGTCCTAGGGTCCAGGACCATCATAGTGCAGCCCTGAGCAGCCAGATTTGTTTGCAAGTCTTTTTAAATGCTTAGGGACACAGAAACTAAAGGGTTATACTTATTTTGCCCTTTGGTGAAGCCAGCCCAAAGCCAACTTCCTAGGCCACCAGCCTCTGGGTTTGGACACCTGCCATTTAGAAGCAGCATCATGCACTTGTGGACTTCAGAAGGGTTTCTCTCCTGGCTCCATGTGAGGGCTTTTGGCCCAGCAGCCTCATTCCAAGGCTATTGGAAACTGGCAACTTGCTAGTAGTGGTGATCCCTGGACACCCTGATTTAGATATTATAGAGAGACCAGAGTTATGACTGAACTACAAAACAAAAATCAAGACATATCCTCTGCCATGGGATTTTCTCCCTCCATTTCCATGGATATAAATTTTAAAATTTATGTAATACAAATCTTAAAAGACATTGAATCATATAATTAACTAACAGCTCTATTACAATAATAAAATGATATGAAAATTAATACCAAAACTGGCAAGTAGAGCCTATCTCATAATCCAATGTTTGAATATTTATTACCTAAGTGGCCCAGAAAGTCTAGGACCCTGACACACAGTAGGTATCAATCTTCTTTCCTTGTGAGAGCAGTGCCAGATATTGTACAAAGAGCCCTGTTTCTCTTCCCTATGCTTTATCAAGGAGCGCATTTAACCTTTTCCAATAACAATGACAACCATTTTTGGGTTCCTATTATGTGTCATACCCTTTTCATATATTCAAAGTTGACCATCACAAAAACTCTGCAGGATAAATATTAAAATTCTCATTCATAGACCAGAAAAATTGCTTAATTTGTCAATGACATGGAACTAGAAGTGCTGCAGCAAATTCTAATTCTGCTCGCCTGACTGGAAGGGCCTTGGATCTCAGATGTTTACCAGTAGCTGCAAATCACTGGGATATTCTGAATTCAGAATGGAAATGAGCATTCCAGAGAGAGGAGGCATGAGTCTTGACTGTGATTCTCCTGCTGTCCCCTCACTGAGGCAGCCGATCAAAGCCCTCTCCTTTACAAATGGCTCCCTCAGGCCTTCTGCAACTTTTTTCTCAGGTTAAGTCCATCCTAGCCTCTAAGGTTTGGTTCCTATGGCTTTCTTGCCTAAAGTGCCCTTCCTAGGCCTCTCTCTTTAGCTTCTGAGTCCAGCTCAAACCCCCACCACTTCCCAGACAGTCTTCCATGATGACCCCAGCCCACACTGGCTTTTCCCTTTTCCAAATCCTTGCTATACTTTTGGCGGTGGAAGACAATGCTTTGTATCATGCAGGAAGGAAGATCAAATCTATGTCATCTGATGTTTCAGTTCACAGACACAGATTCACAGACAGTGAGATCCAAACAAATTTCTGATCATCATTCTCCCATTTTTGACACCTGGACTGAAGCCAGGTTTCCACCCCTTAAGGGGCCTATAGATATTTATCAGCCGATATTCCCAGCATCCTGAGAAACAATGTAGCTGTTCTCAGAGATCTTGTTTCCTTTTTTCACTCTAGGTTTCAAGGACATAAAAGAGCTCCTTTTGAAAACTATGCTGCAGCCTGGAGGAGGAAGGTGGTATACTTGGTACAGGCTTGTTGGTCCCCTGAACTTTTCCTAGAGACTCTTCTTGGCAGAGCCTGAATGTAAGGAAACTGTCAGCCATCAAAAAAGGCAGTGAAGTCAATTAAAAATCAAGTGTAAACTCATGCCTTCTCTGGTTCTTCTCATGCATGCTATTTACATCTTACCACATGGACTGTAAACTCCAAGTGGGCAGGGATGGGCCCTACATTTGTTTGGTGTCACAGGCTGCCTGTCTTTCACTTGTCTGTGTTCAATATGTACTTAGTATTTTATTCAATGAATGGAAGGATGAAATTATTTTTATATTTTCTGTAGTATGAACTCAGGAGTACACCTTCTCCTAGGTCTGAAAAGCAGACAGACAAAAAGTGGCTTAAATAGTAAAACCTATTCCTAGCTGATCTAGTTGCGCTAATCCAGAGATGAGCGCCCAGTGGAGGCTAAGAAGGTTGGCCACACGGCATTCCTTTGAGCACCTTTGGACTGCTGCCTCCTTGAGCCCGCAAATCTCTGCTCTGCGATAATTGTACTCTCTTTATGGGAGCTGATGGCAGCTCTAAAAAAAAAAATGGTTAACACTCCTGAAGATTAAATTCTCTCACGAAGAAAAAATACTCCGGGTGCTAATAACATGAAAAAAAAAGCAGAGGACATTCTCAGAAATGTTCCTACCCGTTCCCAACCAGGCTGTCTGTTTTTATATGCTTTCAGCCCTCTCTTTCTGATCATTAGTGAGGTTATTAAGATGGACTGATCTCCTCCTGTTCGGGCCTGCATGGAGACTCTGCTACCTTGCAGTAATTTCTGTTCCGTGGAGCCCCAAATAAGCTTAGGGCACATAGCAAATTAGATTTCAGGAGACAATGGATCTTAGAAGCAACAAAACCCAAATAAATGATATTAACTGCCCTTGAGAAAGGACACCGCATTCTTCCTCATATGTAGCCGTGCTTCCTTCAATCTATTTCAGGGTGGCTTAGTGCAGGGCGAGGGATAAAAAAATGGGGTAGGCACCCTTCTATTTAAGGGTGGGGCAGCTTGCTGCGCCATCTCTCAATTACTGAGTTGGTAATTGGCTGGCCACAGGCCTCAGACTTCCCATTTTTCCTTATACCCTCCTGCTCTTCTAGGTCACGTCTCCTCATTTCTGTAGATCCTTGGTGTCAGTAGTCAATGACATTGCATTACAGTCAGAACAGAATGGGCTTAATTTACAGACCCACAGAGCTGACCAACTGGCACATCTCAAGCCTGTACAGAACAAAGTTTTAAATCCTTAAGAATCAGAGATTCTTGAATTGTGGCAGTTGGGGAGGGGTATGGTGGGTAAACAGTTCTGAGCCAACCTGCTTAGAACTCGAATCCCACAGTCAGCTCTCATATAATTTTCCCTCTTTTAAATATTTAGTCATTTATTTTTGAGTAAATAATATATGAGCATGGTACAAAGGTTAAGAATGTTCAAAAAGGCTGATGGTAAATGGTAAGACGGTCTGTCATTCTTGCACTTGCCACTTGGTTTCTTTGTCCAAAGGCAATTGCTAGTATAAGGTTCTTGTGTGTCCTGATAGTCATGTACACTATGCATGTGCAAAAACACGTGCATATGTTTCTTATTGCTTAAAAAACCAAATGTTGGAATTCTGAACTAACTCTTTCACACTCTGGTCTTTTTAGTTTAACAATATATGTGTTGTGTGTTGGAAATTAGTTCATATCAATTCATATTGAGCCGTCTCATTCTTTTTTTAATGGTCATATACAGTAGTATTCAATTATAAGAATACATCCTAATACTTTTTAAAAAGTTCTCATTGATAGCTCTTTACATAGCTTCTAAAGGATTGTTTTTACAAATAATGCTTTAATGAATAAGGTGTACATCATTGACATGTGTGCTGTCATATACGCAGAATAAAGTACCAAAAGTAAAAATTGCTGAGTCCAAGGATCTATGTCTTTATAATTTTGATAGATATTGCCAGGTTGCTTTTAATAGAGATTTTACCAACTTACATTACCACCAGCTATGCAAGAGGAATGTCTGTCTCTCTACATTGTTGCCAACATGTTTCCAAATATTTTGATCTTATATTGTCTAATTGATTTTCTTTTTTCTCTCCTCACTCTTCCTCTTCTACACCATTCAATTTCCATTTGCTATGTAATTTTTCTTAGTGTTTAACTTCCTATTTTTCCAATATATTTATACATATGTGGTTTGGTTTAGCAGCTTTGAATAGTGTATTTTTATAAGGAAATCAATACTTACATTATTTGCCACCATTCCTCCTCACTTACCCTCCTAAACTTTGTTAGTTATTTCTTATCTACATTGTAAAGATGCATAACATTTCCTTGTGTTCTGTAACTATAACATCCGCAGCTGCTTTAGACTGTCTTAAAGTTGCAGATTCAATGCTCATTACTTTCCTTTTGCTGCAGTCTCCCTTAATTTCTTTCTTTTAAACATTTTTTTTTACAATTTAAACCAGTTTATTATATAATGAGAGCTTGTTGGATTGTAGAAACAAAGTTAAACAAGATGTGCCATATCAGAGTATAACATTGAACATATCAACTACAGTGCAAACAAAATTTAATCTGAAAATGCAAATGTTTCAGATTATTAAAGCCACATCTGTTTTTTAAAGCACAATTTAGACTTTTTATCAAAAAGCTATGTATATGGCCTAGGTGCAGTGGCTCACGCCTATAATTCCAGCAATTTGGGAGACTGAGGCAGACAAATTGCTTGAGACCAGGTGTTTGAGACGAGACCAGCCTGGGCAACATGGCAAAACCTTGTCTCTACAAAAATACAAAAATTAGCTGGGCATGGTGGTGCAGCGATTTGGGAGACTGAGGTGGAAGTGTCAATTGAGCCTATGATGTCTAGGCTCCAGTGAGCCGTAATCACACCACTGCACTCCAGCCTGGGCAACAGTATTCTTCTCCACTCTAGTCTCCCTTAATTTCTTAATTGGATCATAAAAGATTTTCCTGCTGTCTTATTACTGGTCACATCTTATCCTCAAGGACTTTGGAAGTACTTATAACTTAATTGTTTTTTGTTTGTTTGTTTTAATTCATTACATTAGCCCAATTATCATTTAGCCTGCTCACCATTTAGCCAATTTTTTATTTTTTCTCTCTTTAGATGACCCAATCTTTTTGTCTAGCTGGATTAAAAAAAGTCTTCACTTTGAAGTCTAGTAATTTTACTGGATTTTTTTCTGCTATTGGTCATGGGACAGTTTGTCTTTCAATATGTACAGCCAAAATTTCTTTAATTACTATAAAGATTTATTTAATTATATTTTAAAATGATGTTTTGGTCCTTTTATTTGAACTATATTCATTTGGGTCACATTATGCATGTATATATATATATTTTTTTGAGACAGTCTTGCCTTGTTGCCCAGGCAGATCGTGCAGTGGTGCCATCTCAGCTCACTGCAACCTCCACCTCCCGCGTTCAAGTGATTCTCCTGCCTCAACCTCCTGAGCAGCTAGGATTACAGGCATGCACCACCACGCCCCACTAATTTTTGTATTTTTAGTAGAGAGATGGGGTTTCACCATGTTGGTCAGGCTGGTCTCGAACTCCTGACCTTATGATCCACCTGCCTTGGCCTCTCAAAGTGCCGGGATTATAGGTGTGAGCCATTGCGCCCAGGCTGATTTCATTTTTAAAAACTTCCACACTGTTTTGTTTGCTTTCTCTTAGTCCTTTGCTTCTTGTTCTTTGTTATGTTTTCAACAGAGTTTCTTTGCATTTATGGTGCTATCAATTTGCTTTTCAGTTTTTTGATCGTTTTCACGTTTTTTCCCCCACCTCATATTTCAACTTCCATTGTCTTGCAACATCTTCCCTGAAGCCTTTAATCTCTGCCCTAAAGACTTGTTTTGAAGGAAATGGTTACTCCATTATTGTTATTGATTGATTGATTGATTGAGATGGAGTTTCGCTCTTTTTTTTTTTTTTTTTTTTTTTTTTTTTTTACTCTTTTCTTTTTTTTTTTTTTTTTTCTTCTTTTATTATTATTTATTATTATTAAACTTAAGGTTTTATGGTACATGTGCGCAATGTGCAGGTAAGTTACATATGTATACATGTGCCATGCTGGTGCGCTGCACCCACTAACTCGTCATCTAGCATTAGGTATATCTCCCAGTGCTATCCCTCCCCCCTCCCCCCACCCCACAACAGTCCCCAGAGCGTGATGTTCCCCTTCCTGTGTCCATGTGTTCTCATTGTTCAATTCCCACCTATGAGTGAGAATATGCGGTGTTTGGTTTTTTGTTCTTGCGATAGTTTACTGAGAATGATGATTTCCAATTTCATCCATGTCCCTACAAAGGACGTGAACTCATCATTTTTTATGGCTGCATAGTATTCCATGGTGTATATGTGCCACATTTTCTTAATCCAGTCTATCATTGTTGGACATTTGGGTTGGTTCCAAGTCTTTGCTATTGTGAATAATGCCGCAATAAACATACGTGTGCATGTGTCTTTATAGCAGCATGATTTATAGTCCTTTGGGTATATACCCAGTAATGGGATGGCTGGGTCGAATGGAATTTCTAGTTCTAGATCCCTGAGGAATCGCCACACTGACTTCCACAAGGGTTGAATTAGTTTACAGTCCCACCAACAGTGTAAAAGTGTTCCTATTTCTCCACATCCTCTCCAGCACCTGTTGTTTCCTGACTTTTTAATGATTGCCATTCTAACTGGTGTGAGATGGTATCTCATTGTGGTTTTGATTTGCATTTCTCTGATGGCCAGTGATGGTGAGCATTTTTTCATGTGTTTTTTGGCTGCATAAATGTCTTCTTTTGAGAAGTGTCTGTTCATGTCCTTCGCCCACTTTTTGATGGGGTTGTTTGTTTTTTTCTTGTAAATTTGTTGGAGTTCATTGTAGATTCTGGATATTAGCCCTTTGTCAGATGAGTAGGTTGCGAAAATTTTCTCCCATTTTGTAGGTTGCCTGTTCACTCTGATGGTAGTTTCTTTTGCTGTGCAGAAGCTCTTGAGTTTAATTAGATCCCATTTGTCAATTTTGGCTTTTGTTGCCATTGCTTTTGGTGTTTTAGACATGAAGTCCTTGCCCATGCCTATGTCCTGAATGGTAATGCCTAGGTTTTCTTCTAGGGTTTTTATGGTTTTAGGTCTAACATTTAAGTCTTTAATCCATCTTGAATTGATTTTTGTATAAGGTGTAAGGAAGGGATCCAGTTTCAGCTTTCTACATATGGCTAGCCAGTTTTCCCAGCACCATTTATTAAATAGGGAATCCTTTCCCCATTTCTTGTTTTTGTCAGGTTTGTCAAAGATCAAATACTTGTAGATATGTGGCATTATTTCTGACGGCTCTGTTCTGTTCCATTGATCTATATCTCTGTTTTGGTACCAGTACCATGCTGTTTTGGTTACTGTAGCCTTGTAGTATAGTTTGAAGTCAGGTAGTGTGATGCCTCCAGCTTTGTTCTTTTGGCTTAGGATTGACTTGGTGATGCGGGCTCTTTTTTGGTTCCATATGAACTTTAAAGTAGTTTTTTCCAATTCTGTGAAGAAAGTCATTGGTAGCTTGATGGGGATGGCATTGAATCTGTAAATTACCTTGGGAAGGATGGCCATTTTCATGATATTGATTCTTCCTACCCATGAGCATGGAATGTTCTTCCATTTGTTTGTATCCTCTTTTATTTCCTTGAGCAGTGGTTTGTAGTTCTCCTTGAAGAGGTCTTTCACATCCCTTGTAAGTTGGATTCCTAGGTATTTTATTCTCTTTGAAGCAATTGTGAATGGGAGTTCACTGATGATTTGGCTCTCTGTTTGTCTGTTATTGGTGTATAAGAATGCTTGTGATTTTTGCACATTGATTTTGTATCCTGAGACTTTGCTGAAGTTGCTTATCAGCTTAAGGAGATTTTGGGCTGAGACAATGGGGTTTTCTAGATATACTATCATGTCATCTGCAAACAGGGACAATTTGACTTCCTCTTTTCCTAATTGAATACCCTTTATTTCCTTCTCCTGCCTGATTGCCCTGGCCAGAACTTCCAACACTATGTTGAATAGAAGTGGTGAGAGAGGGCATCCCTGTCTTGTGCCAGTTTTCAAAGGGAATGCTTCCAGTTTTTGCCCATTCAGTATGATATTGGCTGTGGGTTTGTCATAAATAGCTCTTATTATTTTGAGATACGTCCCATCAATTCCTATTTTATTGAGAGTTTTTAGCATGAAGGGTTGTTGAATTTTGTCAAAGGCCTTTTCTGCATCTATTGAGATGATCATGTGGTTTTTGTCTTTGGTTCTGTTTATATGCTGGATTACATTTATTGATTTGCGTATATTGAACCAGCCTTGCATCCCAGGGATGAAGCCCACTTGATCATGGTGGATAAGCTTTTTGATGTGCTGCTGGATTCTGTTTGCCAGTATTTTATTGAGGATTTTTGCATCAATGTTCATCAAGGATATTGGTCTAAAATTCTCTTTTTTTGTTGTGTCTCTGCCAGGCTTTGGTATCAGGATGATGCTGGCCTCATAAAATGAGTTAGGGAGGATTCCCTCTTTTTCTATTGATTGGAATAGTTTCAGAAGGAATGGTACCAGCTCCTCCTTGTACCTCTGGTAGAATTCGGCTGTGAATCCATCTGGACCTGGACTTTTTTTGGTTGGTAAGCTATTGATTATTGCCACAATTTCAGCTCCTGTTATTGGTCTATTCAGAGATTCAACTTCTTCCTGGTTTAGTCTTGGGAGGGTGTATGTGTTGAGGAATTTATCCATTTCTTCTAGATTTTCTAGTTTATTTGCATAGAGGTGTTTGTAATATTCTCTGATGGTAGTTTGTATTTCTGTGGGATCGGTGGTGATATCCCCTTTATCATTTTTTATTGCATCTATTTGATTCTTCTCTCTTTTTTTCTTTATTAATCTTGCTAGCGGTCTATCAATTTTGTTGATCCTTTCAAAAAACCAGCTCCTGGATTCATTTATTTTTTGAAGGGTTTTTTGTGTCTCTATTTCCTTCAGTTCTGCTCTGATTTTAGTTATTTCTTCCCTTCTGCTAGCTTTTGAATGTGTTTGCTCTTGCTTTTCTAGTTCTTTTAATTGTGATGTTAGGGTGTCAATTTTGGATCTTTCCTGCTTTCTCTTGTGGGCATTTAGTGCTATAAATTTCCCTCTACACACTGCTTTGAATGCATCCCAGAGATTCTGGTATGTTGTGTCTTGGTTCTCGTTGGTTTCAAAGAACATCTTTATTTCTGCCTTCATTTCGTTATGTACCCAGTAGTCATTCAGGAGCAGGTTGTTCAGTTTCCACGTAGTTGAGCGGTTTTGAGTGAGATTCTTAATCCTGAGTTCTAGCTTGATTGCACTGTGATCTGAGAGACAGTTTGTTACAATTTCTGTTCTTTTACATTTATTGAGGAGAGCTTTACTTCCAAGTATATGGTCAATTTTGGAATAGGTGTGGTGTGGTGCTGAAAAAAATGTATATTCTGTTGATTTGGGGTGGAGAGTTCTGTAGATGTCTATTAGGTCTGCTTGGTGCAGAGCTGAGTTCAATTCCTGGGTATCCTTGTTGACTTTCTGTCTGGTTGATCTGTCTAATGTTGATAGTGGGGTGTTAAAGTCTCCCATTATTAATGTGTGGGAGTCTAAGTCTCTTTGTAGGTCACTCAGGACTTGCTTTATGAATCTGGGTGCTCCTGTATTGGGTGCATATATATTTAGGATAGTTAGCTCTTCTTGTTGAATTAATCCCTTTACCATTATGTAATGGCCTTCTTTGTCTCTTTTGATCTTTGTTGGTTGAAAGTCTGTTTTATCAGAGACTAGGATTGCAACCCCTGCCTTTTTTTGTTTTCCATTTGCTTGGTAGATCTTCCTCCATCCTTTTATTTTGAGCCTATGTGTGTCTCTGCACGTGAGATGGGTTTCCTGAATACAGCACACTGATGGGTCTTGAGTCTTTATCCAGTTTGCCAGTCTGTGTCTTTTAATTGGAGCATTTAGTCCATTTACATTTAAAGTTAATATTGTTATGTGTGAATTTGATCCTGTCATTATGATGTTAGCTGGATATTTTGCTCGTTAGTTGATGCAGTCTCTTCCTAGTCTCGATGTTCTTTACATTTCGGTATGATTTTGCAGTGGCTGGTACCGGTTGTGCCTTTCCATGTTTAGCGCTTCCTTCAGGAGCTCTTTTAGGGCAGGCCTGGTGGTGACAAAATCTCTCAGCATTTGCTTGTCTGTAAAGTATTTTATTTCTCCTTCACTTATGAAGCTTAGTTTGGCAGGATATGAAATTCTGGGTTGAAAATTCTTTTCTTTAAGAATGTTGAATATTGGCCCCCACTCTCTTCTGGCTTGTAGGGTTTCTGCCGAGAGATCCGCTGTTAGTCTGATGGGCTTCCCTTTGATGGTAACCCGACCTTTCTCTCTGGCTGCCCTTAACATTTTTTCCTTCATTTCAACTTTGGTGAATCTGACAATTATGTGTCTTGGAGTTGCTCTTCTCGAGGAGTATCTTTGTGGCGTTCTCTGTATTTCCTGAATCTGAATATTGGCCTGCCTTGCTAGATTGGGGAAGTTCTCCTGGATAATATCCTGCAGAGTGTTTTCCAACTTGTTTCCATTCTCCCTGTCACTTTCAGGTACACCAATCAGACGTAGATTTGGTCTTTTCACATAGTCCCACATTTCTTGGAGGCTTTGCTCGTTTCTTTTTATTCTTTTTTCTCTAAACTTCCCTTCTCGCTTCATTTCATTCATTTCATCTTCCAGGGCTGATACCCTTTCTTCCATTTGATCGCATCGGCTCCTGAGGCTTCTGCATTCTTCACGTAGTTCTCGAGCCTTGGTTTTCAGCTCCATCAGCTCCTTTAAGCACTTCTCTGTATTGGTTATTCTAGTTATACATTCTTCTAAATTTTTTTCAAAGTTTTCAACTTCTTTGCCTTTGGTTTGAATATCCTCCCGTAGCTCGGAGTAATTTGATCGTCTGAAGCCTTCTTCTCTCAGCTCGTCAAAGTCATTCTCTGTCCAGCTTTGTTCCGTTGCTGGTGAGGAACTGCGTTCCTTTGGAGGAGGAGAGGTACTCTGGTTTTTAGAGTTTCCAGTTTTTCTGCTCTGTTTTTTCCCCATCTTTGTGGTTTTAACTACTTTTGGTCTTTGATGATGGTGATGTACAGATGGGTTTTTGGTGTGGATGTCCTTTCTGTTAGTTTTCCTTCTAACAGACAGGACCCTCAGCTGCAGGTCTGTTGGAGTACCTGGCCGGCCGTGTGAGGTGTCAGTCTGCCCCTGCTGGGGGGTGCCTCCCAGTTAGGCTGCTCGGGGGTCAGGGGTCAGGGACCCACTTGAGGAGGCAGTCAGCCCGTTCTCAGATCTCCAGCTGCGTGCTGGGAGAACCACTGCTCTCCTCACAGCTGTCAGACAGGGACATTTAAGTCTGCAGAGGTTACTGCTGTCTTTTTGTTTGTCTGTGTCCTGCCCCCAGAGGTGGAGCCTACAGAGGCAGGCAGGCCTCCTTGAGCTGTGGTGGGCTCCACCCAGTTCAAGTTTCCAGGCTGCTTTGTTTACCTAAGCGAGCCTGGGCAATGGCGGGCGCCCCTCCCCCAGCCTCGCTGCCGACTTGCTGTTTGATCTCAGACTGCTGTGCTAGCAATCAGCGAGACTCCGTGGGCGTAGGACCCTCTGAGCCAGGTGCGGGCTATACTCTCCTGGGGCACCGTTTCCTAAGCCCGTCGGAAAAGCACAGTATTCGGGTGGGAGTGGCCCGATTTTCCAGGTGCCGTCTGTCACCCCTGGAAGGGGAACTCCCTGACCCCTTGCGCTTCCCGAGTGAGGCAATGCCTCGCCCCTGCTTCGGCTGGCACACAGTGCGCTCACCCACTGACCTGCGCCCACTGTCTGGCACTCCCTAGTGAGATGAACACGGTACCTCAGATGGAAATGCAGAAATCACCCGTCTTCTGCGTCGCTCGCGCTGGGAGCTGTAGACCGGAGCTGTTCCTATTCGGCCATCTTGGCTCCTCCCCCCGGAGTTTCGCTCTTGTTGCCCAGGCTGGAATGCAATGGCACAGTCCCGGCTCACTGTTACCTCCAACTCCTGGGTTTAAGCAATTCTCCTGCCTCAGCCTCCCGAGTAGCTGGGATTACAGACATGCGCCAACATGCCCAGCTAATTTTGTATTTTTAGTAGAGATGGAGTTTCACCATGTTGACCAAGCTGATCTTGAACTCCTGACTTCAAGTGATCCACCCGCCTCGGCCTCCCAAAGTGCTGAGATTGCAGGCGTGACCCACCGTACCCGGCCCATTATTAATTTAAATTGTGACATGGTTGTTAAAATTTTCATCTGCCCTGTTGCAACAGTTTTCTTATGCATGCGTTTTCAAGTTGTTTTGCTTTTCCTGTTGCTTTTACGCTTTCTTCTTATAATGCCTTTACTGGTCTTATATGTATTCCTTTAAGTTAATAATCACACATGAATTAGGCGAATTGTTTCTGGGTAAGCTATGTGCAGGAAATTTGTGTCTGGGAGGTGCCAGAGCCCTGTGCCAGCCCAGCAGGAATCTTCCTTATGATGGGATTGTGTAAGTGTGTGTTCCTCTCGTCTCCATTCCTCCCCAGCCAAACTAGATTGGCACAGCAGAATATTCCCAATATAGAGTCTCTTTCTTTCTTCCTGTCATCCTGACAGACTGCTTCTTGCAAACATGGTTTGTTTGTGATTCTTCGTTCAGCACTACCTTCCTAGCTTTTCAAGACTTCATACCAAAAAAGGTCAATGGAAAATTTGACTTGCAAACTGTGGTTTTGTACCTTGGGGTATGTTCATGTTTTGAGAACTCCTGTCTGCTAGCTTTGTCTAATTTCTATAGCCATGAGCATCTTTTCCTGGCCCTTTATGCACCCCTGTGAGATTTTTCTATTATTTGTGAACTTTTTATATTGAGGTTCAAGATTACAGATGTATCCTGCTTAATTAAACAGGAGAAATTTGCTTTCTTGTCTGATATTTCAAGGTTTCTTAAGAGAGGGGACCACCATTTCTGCCTCTGCATCAAACCAGAAGTCTGTTCTTCATACCATAGACTTGTATGAATTGGACTTCAGAAGGAGTGGCCCTAGTCAAACTCTGGGATCATCCCCAGTTATCTTTGCCTTCTAATACTCATATCTGTGGTATACGTCTTTTTGAGTGTGACAAGGCCTGTGACTTGGTTTCTACCAAGAGAACATGGCAAAGGTGATGGGATGCTATTTTCAGGATTATGTGACATAAAGCTGTCAACTTTCATTTTAGAAGACCCTAGATGTATTTGTGGGAGCTAGAAGTGATATAGTGAATGGCCATGTGTCAAGGACCCGAGGATGGCTTCTAGCTAAAAATGATCTAGGAACAGAAGGTAGCCACAGGCCAACAGTCAGTGAGAAACTGAGACCTTCATTCTGATTTCTTGTAAGGATCTGAATCCTGCCAACAACCAAGTATACTTGGAAATGGGTCTTTTCCCAATCAAGCTTTCAGATGAGATCACAGCCCTGGAGTAAATCTTAATTGCAGCCTTGCAGAGACTCAGCCAGTCTGTATCTGGATTCCTGACCCACAGAAACTATGAGATAATAAATGAGTGTTGTTTTAGCTGCCATGTTTGTGGTGATATCACACATCAGTAGATAACTAATCTATCGTGCTAGGGCTATGTTGGAAACTGACTGTAGCCAGCAGTTCTATAGGTTCTGGAAGGACACCACCATATCTGCCCTCATCAGGTTTATCTTTTAGTATTTAAGAATATGAAAATTTTGCAATTGAATAGATGTGTGTTCAAATACCAAGCCCAGCTTGGGTTAGGTTGTTGTCAGGTCAATTAGGAACTATGTGGCCTAGGATGAGTTGTTAATCTATCTGGACTTCAAATCCCTCACTTTAAAAAATACAAGTGTTAAGTGAACTCACATCCTACCTAGGATTAAGACAGAGGCTTACATGAGATTAATAGAATGCTTCACATAGTCCTTGGCAGAAAGTAAATGTTCAATGAGAATCGGTCTTGCTGTTCAAGAAATGCTGTGAGGTGTTAGTTCCTGGTGACTGCAGACCCACCAGCAGATTCCAGGGTTTGATTTTTCTCAGGACTCTGGACTTGAAGTCAGAAGTCCTGTGTTTAGATCCTCAAGTCATTCCATCTCTTGGAGTCTGTTTCCCTAACTCAAATTGATGGTGTTTGTACTGTTTATATTATAAGGGCCCAGGGAAATAGACTTATCTCAAATGTTTTGTGAGCATAAATAGGCTACTCAAATATACACATTATTACTGTTAATAAAAATACTACATTATAAAATGGTAATTAAAATCTTGAAAGGGGCCTTTACAATGGATACCCATGGCATCTGTGGTTGAAAGCTTGGGCTCCAGAGCAGGATTGTCTGGGTTAAAACATCCCTCTGCCACTGACGGACTGTGAGTCTTTGGGAAGTTAGTTACCTATCTATGCCTCAGTTTCCTCAGCTATAAAATGAGGGTGACAGTCACCACTCACTCCATAGGGTTGTTTTGAGCATCAAGTGTGATGATGGATTTGAGCAATACGAATCCTAAATCTTAGAAAGAATGTCTACATTATAAGTGTTCAGTACATATGAACCAAAATCATTATTTTCTCATTCCTACTTTATCATTAGGAAGCAGAAGATGTCAGTCTTGGTTACTATTAAATTTCCTGCATTTCTACATTTTTGGTGGGAGAATGAAGTTCACTTTTTGGTCCAATTTGGCTGTTGGGCATTTCCTGTTTGTTTGTCTGCAAGGATTCCACAATAACTGATGAAGAGGAGGACTAATTTTGACCATATCAAGTACAATAAAGGATATCAAGAAGCTCCTTAAATTCAATTTGATTTAGTCAGATTTCTTGAAGTAAATGATGACCAAAAAAGCAGTTAAAATTGGTATGGGGAAGAAGTTACAAAGATAAATGCTGAGACTAAAAAATAAATGTTCATTGTCTTAGGACAAAATGGTATAAATTTCCCCAAATATTTCTATTACATGAATGGAACCCCTCTACTGAAAGTGATTGGGTAACACATAATATTTTACTTCATTGAAAACAGGTTCCCTTTAGAAGATAATTTCCTCATTATCCTCAGAGGCTCTGGAATCTGCTACTAGATTCAGAATTCAATTTTGAATGACTTAGGGGAATAAAACCTTCATAACTTTTCTCCTTAAATTATGAAAGCTCAAAAGCTGAACATCACCCTTAAAATAATTTATTATTCTAGTATCTAATAGTCTATAACATATTTCAAAATTAATAATTTTTCAATAAATTTAACTTACTACATTAATTTTTAAAAGATTTTCTTTTATGAATTACCATTTCTTCTTTTGCTTTTCATGTAATTATAGTTAGGTCAGTTTACAACTAGAACAAAATCATAGAATATTAAAGCTACTAGGCACCTACTGAAATATAATATCTCCTTGAACTCTGCAATTGCCCTATGAGTTAGTTGTGATTTTTCTTATTTCTAAATGAGGAAGCTGGGTTTGGAATAGGTTACCCAGCATTATGGCACTAGCAGAACCTAAACCCAGCTCTGTTCAAATTCTAAGCTTTTGTACTTTCTACCATAGATGTTACCCATATACTATTCAAGAACACTGAGCAACACCCCACCTCACTGCATATCACAGATGAAAATAACTAAGATGTGGAAGGTGAAGGGACCAAGTCAGGGTTCCACTGTGGGCTGGTGGTAGGACTGAGGCTTGCTCAGTGGCAGACAGATGTGGGTTGTCTTTCCTCTGTCATTTATTAGCAATATGAGTTTAGGTCATTTGCCTAATCACTTTGAGTTCTAAAATGAGAATAAACTTATATCATAAGGGTTATGAGGTTGAATGAGATTATTACACATAGAGTACTTAGCCCTATTGCTTGGCATGTGGTAAGTGATAAATTAAAGGTAATTGTTTTCAGTAACTCTGATAGTAATAACAGGAAATAGAACTTAGGCCTTTTGCATTCTGATAAAAGACTTGTAATTTGTCATCACTGTAGTCCAATTATAAAAGCATGCCAATTTTCAACAAAAGCCAAAATAGACAAATGGGATCTAATTAAACTAAAGAGCTTCTGCACAGCAAAAGAAACTACCATCAGAGTGAACAGGCAACCTACAGAATGGGAGAAAATTTTTGCAACCTACTCATCTGACAAAGGGCTAATATCCAGAATCTACAATGAACTCCAACAAATTTACAAGAAAAAAACAAACAACCCCATCAAAAAGTGGGCGAAGGATATGAACAGACACTTCTCAAAAGAAGACATTTATGCAGCCAAAAAACACATGAAAAAATGCTCATCATCACTGGCCATCAGAGAAATGCAAATCAAAACCACAATGAGATACCATCTCACACCAGTTAGAATGGCGATCATTAAAAAGTCAGGAAACAACAGGTGCTGGAGAGGATGTGGAGAAATAGGAACACTTTGACACTGTTGGTGGGACTGGAAACTAGTTCAACCATTGTGGAAGTCAGTGTGGCGATTCCTCAGGGATCTAGAACTAGAAATACCATTTGACCCAGCCATCCCATTACTGGGTATATACCCAAAGGATTATAAAGCATGCTGCTATAAAGACACATGCACATGTATGTTTATTGTGGCACTATTCACAATAGCAAAGACTTGGAACCAACCTAAATGTCCAACAGCGATAGACTGGATTAAGCAAATGTGGCACATATACACCATGGAATACTATGCAGCCATAAAAAATGATGAGTTCATGTCCTTTGTAGGGACATGGATGAAGCTGGAAACCATCATTCTCAGCAAACTATCGCAAGGACAAAAAACCAAACAGCGCATGTTCTCACTCATAGGTGGGAATTGAACAATGAGAACACATGGACACAGGAAGGGGAACATCACACACCAGGGACTGTTGTGGGGTGTGGGGAGGGCAGAGGGATAGCATTAGGAGATATACCTAATGCTAAACGACGAGTTAATGGGTGCAGCATACCAGCATGGCACATGCATACATAGGTAACAAACCTGCACGTTGTGCACATGTACCCTAAAACTTAAAGTATAATAATAATAAAATTAAAATAAGAAAAAAAAAGCATGCCAATTTTGTGGCTGGTATGCTTTGTCCTATCTATTTGCTTATGCATTTACTTAAACAGATCAGCCTTGCTTTAGCTCCATTAACTTACAGATAGCGTCACATATCACCATGGACTGTGCACTCATATATAGACATAGCTGGATGCTATTATTTCTTGGCACTGGCCACTAATTCCCAGGCCTCTTGAGAAATTTGGAGCTGTGCTTTTGCTCTTTGAAACCCCCTGGGATCCCACTGTGCTGTTCCCTCTGACATGTCAGCTGTGGCAGGTCCAGGTTCGTTACCGATTTCCCTGGGCTCTCTGGAAATCGGGCCCTGCTAATTTGCCTGCATCCCAGCTGCCGGAGCTCCACCCCCTTTCTGGTGGCTGCTCCCTGCAGCTTTCTGATCATATTGCAGTAGCTCCTAATTGTCCACAGCTTCTTGTCTTTCTTTTTCTCTGTGAGTGAAGCTCAGTGTGTGGATCATTTTGTATTAATGTATTTTGCATTAATCGTTTATTTAATAGACCTTCCTTTTGTCAATGGGCTTCCATCTGCCTGTTCTTTCCTTTTAGGCTGGGACAGGTAAACAAAAAAAGCCCTTATTTTTTTCCTAATCCCTTCACTGTGTTTTGTTATTATTATTATTATTATTTTTGTCTCTCTATACTTATCGGCCCCTTTAAGCTTTTACTGACACAGCAGATTCTTACCTTACTTCCTTCAATTTTTCTTTCTTTTCTTTTTTTTTTTTTGAGACAGAGTCTTGCTCTGTCGCCCAGGCTGCAGTGCAGTGACACGATCTTGGCTCACTGCAACCTCCGCCTCCTAGGTTCACGCCATTCTCCTGCGTCAGCCTCCCGAGTAGCTGGAACTACAAGCGTGTGCCACCATGCCCGGATAATTTTTTTATATTTTTAGTAGAGCCAGGGTTTCAGCATGTTAGCCAGGATGGTCATGATCTCCTGACCTCGTGATCCGCCTGCCTTGGCCTCCCAAAGTGCTGGGATTACAGGCGTGAGCCACTACACCCGGCCACTTCCTTCAATTTTTCTAAGCACAAATGATTGTTTAATGCCTTGATGTCAGATACTTTGTTTGTAAAGCCATATCAGTCTTTCCCTGTTCCTCTCAAGCTCTTGCTTCCCTGCATCTGATGATAACATTAAAATAACTGTTTGTCCCTGAATGAATGCCTTAAATGACAGAATCAGGAAAGATATCTATGCTATATCTATATCGATGTATGTCTATATATCTACATTTCTATCAATATCTACATGAAACTTTGATTGATGTGGAGTATGGCAGCCTGAGAGCAGACTGTGAAAATGGTGATTATGCAGAAAACAGGATGCGTGTTTCTATATAGCTGTATAGCAGCTCTAACTGTATCCCAACTCCCCAGGTGGTAGCAGGAATATAAGGCTGTCATTCCTGGTCTGGTTCTCACCAGGTTATATAATATTGCACATAAACCAGTAGGATTTCAAAACATAGTAGAGTTCAAGAACTTATCGTCCTGAAATGCCCCCTCTGTCTCTGCCAAGAAAGTTGCACTAGCCTATAAAGGCCCTTTTCCATTTGAAGTCTCACCTCTCCATGGAATCTTCCCTGATGATGTCTGAGAGCTACAATTACATTTATTGTTTGTCTCTCAGATTTTGGCATTGGTTCAGATTGTTTTGCATCTTACTGTGTATTCCTTTCTAGGGTGTTTCTTTTTATGCCTAACTGTTTAATATGTGTAGCTTTTCACTCCTAATAAATGCTATAAAATTGCTTAAAAGTAGGACTACTAATGTTTAGGCATCCTTCACCCTTTGATTTGCATCTACTACCAGATAATTTAGTGTATGTCAGAATGCCCTGGGGACTTGCATTAAAAAGACTTCTGGATCTTTCTATACCCCAGTTGAATCAGAAACTTCAGATATGGGGACCCGAAATTTATTTAAATGAACTCTTGGGGGTTTATGATATCAACAAAAGTGTGCTAACAATTACTGTTGGAGATGCCTCTAAAACTGCTTTCATATTTCTCTTCTTTCCTAGTCTCACTATCATCTCACTAAGCAAGGCTCATATCATCCAAAATACATGTGACACACACACACACACACACACACCACTCTATTTTTTAAATTTGATCTTGGAACCCCTAACAAGCATGAACTAGTGCTTCATATGTGTCAGATACAGTGGTAGATGTAGAGATGAATAAATCATGACCTTTGTCCTTGAGGAGTTTACAATGCAGAGAGGAAGGCACACGTATACATCCCACAATTACAGGGCAAGGCCATGGACAAAAACAAGGTTGCCTCAAGATTGTGCTTGGAACACAAGTGTCATGCTACTATTTGTCCATCTCATCCTGGGAATGGGAGGCTTGAAGTTAGCCTTCAATTTCAGTGGTGGAGGAGCTGCATCTCCACAAAAAGAAAACAAAGGGGCTGGGCACCGTGGCTCACGCCTGTAATCCCAGCACTTTGGGAGGCTGAGGCGGGCAGATCACAAGGTCAGGAGATCGAAACCATCCTGGCTAACATGGTGAAACCCCATCTCTACTAAAACAAACAAACAAACAAACAAACAAAAAATTAGCCGGGTGTGGTGGCACACGCCTGTAATCCCAGCTACTCGGGAGGCTGAGGCAGAAGAATGGCGTGGACATGAGAGGTGGTGCTTGCAGTGAGCTGAGATCATACCACTGTACTCCAGCCTGGGCGACAGAGTGAGACTCCATCTAAAACAAACAAAAAACAAAACAAAACAAAACATAAAAAACAAAGAGAAGGACATTGACACTTGGTTATTTCGCACTGGACCAGCACTTTCTCCATGACTCAGATCCGAGAGCATCAGCATCTCGGGCCAGTTAGCAAGTGCATGGCTGGGAGAGAGAGTTGCCCGCACGTCCACTGAACACCTGGGCCTGGAGTAGATTGTCAAAACATGTGCTTTTTGGTCTCAAGAGTAAATTCCTGGTATAGTGACACCACTGATTCATGACAATCCGTGATACATAGAAGGTTGGCAATTTCTACTGACCCTGTCAGAATTCTCATTTCTTGAAACACAGTCTGTCATTTCAGAATATCTAACACTTTAAAACAGCTTATTGTGGCGGTGCCATGGCAACAAAAAAAGGCTTTTCCGCATTTGTACCAAACAAGAGCTAAAGGTGTTTGAAGAGCAAATAGAAACAGTCTGTAGTTCAGTATGGGGAGATGTTTAAAGAAATTGGCAGAAGTAATTTGTGCACCAGTAAATTGACAGAATTTATTTCCCTCCTCTGTCTCTTGTGCTTGCGGACCCCAATGTGTGGCGTGAGCCTGGGTCTCTGGTAGCTGGCTTTTCTGAGCCATCTTTTCTCAATTTTTTATCAGATGAACACTCTTTTCCGGTGATGTGGGGGAATATTTATGCTAATGTCTTTACTATGGGTAACATTTTGGAGAGCAAACTGCTACTTAGTCTCTGGGACACTTTGTCTAAGTCATACCCATCACATCTGCAGGCTGCAGTATCCTCTGTAAGATGAGGGCTTTAGATGAGCTCAGTGTCTTCCAAACCTGGTTGGACATTAGAATAGTCTGAGAAGCGTGCTAAAAATGTAAGTTCCAGGCCGGGCGCAGTGGCTCACACCTGTAATCCCAGCACTTTGGGAGGCCGAGGCGGGTGGATCACGAGGTCAGGAGATCGAGACCATCCTGGCTAACACGGTGAAACCTCTTCTCTACCAAAAATACAAAAAATTAGCCGGGCGTGGTGGCGGGCGCCTGTAGTCCCAGCTACTTGGGAGGCTGAGGCAGGACAATGGCGTGAACCCATATGGCGGAGCTTACAGTGAGCCAAGATAGCGCCACTGCACTCCAGCCTGGGTGACAGAGCGAGACTCTGTCTCAAAAAATAAATAAATAAATAAAAATAAAAATAAAAATAAAATACAAGTTCCAGAGACCCAGCCAGTCTTACTGATAAAAAATCTTCTGAGGAACGGGGCCAGGAAATGGTCTTTCTAATCTGTGCCCTGGTAGTTTCAATGCAGGCAGGCCTCTCCCTAGCACCTAAAACCATTGGTCCAAATGCTCCACAAAGACCTTCTAGCTTTGCATTCTATGCTTTAATGATGCTACAGCCAGGCCGCACCCAATTACCCCCTCCTTGTTCCTAACTTCCCCTCCTTGCCTTATACACAAAAAACCTGTCAGCCTCTTTTCTTTGGTGACTTCTTTGGGCACTGGGAGGCATAAGAGTTTTGTTGACATTCAGCAAATGAGTACTTTGCTCAGTGAATGCAGGTCGCTCATCAGCACTACTGTCAGATTGCTAAGTAATGGTGACTCTGTACAGATAATATGCTACCTTTGTGCAGAACTTAAAGTTTCTTTTCAGGTGCTGTACACACTTTCACATAGGACTGGAATTGTAAGCCATTTCTGTCTATCTAGCTCTGTGGGTTGGAATCTACCAAGGAGACAAAGACCGGGATAATGTTGACCTAGGGATTCCACAGTAAAAAATCAGACAAGGGCTTGGAAGAATCTTTCTGTCTATAAATCATCCAGTCCAGTGCTTCATGCTGAGTACAGCACTCCACTCATCCAGGAGAGTAAGATTCATGCCAGGTGAGAAAAAACAGCTGGTTGATTTCCTTTCTGAAAGATGGAAGGGATATAAACAAACAAAAACAAAAAACTACCCTTGAATTGGTAAATTTTGGTTCATTGTTCCAGTCTGATCTCTTCCATCCCCAAAGCTAACAATGCTAGTGGCAGGTACACTTACAAAGTGACGCCGGTTAAAAATCAATGAAAAGGAAGCTTGCTTTGGCAGAAGGGAGCCTCCTTATTGAATGTTTGTGAGTGTGTTACTGATGGAGACTTGGCAAATACCTACATTCAATCAAGGTGAACGGGGTTTATTCAGGAGATGGGCAGGTTTCCACAAAGAGCTAGAATCAAATCAAGAATGAGTGAAGGGTGTGGTCTGTATGATGTATCACGAAGAGAGTAGGGCAGAAAGCGTTTATCCAGTTCTTTGATGAACTGCATGGAGGGATTCTAACTGACAGACATGAGGACGTGGACACTCAGTGGGGCACTGCAGAGCAAGCAGCGGCAGATGGGAAAACAATATTATGTTACAATACAAATTATATTGGTTTCATTATTACATTTGCTTACACCAACTGCATGTCAGGCCCTATAGATTCTAAAGTGCTTTAACAGATTTAAAAATTTAATCTCTAAAATAACCCTATGTCGTAGGACTGTTTTCATCCACATTTTATTGACAAGAAAACCAGTCACCGGGAGTTTCCTAGGCCAGTCACCTAGGTGGCCCAAAGAGGATGCAGGATGTGAAGGCAATCTCATCTGTCTCCAGGGTCCTGGTCTTAGCCACTCGGCACTCCTGCCCCCTTCTCATCATGTTTTTCCTTAGCTGGGATGAAATATGCCCAACTATCCAATTGTTCGTCACTGATTCTATGTGTATCAGCATCCCTGGAAACCTAATATAAGGAAGGGAGGTGTTCTGAATAGTGGGCATGACTATTATAAATGCTACACTGGCATTTAATTTCTATACTTTTATAAGTCTAGTTAGCATGAGGTAATCTTCATGAGTCTAATGGTGGGTGAACTGAAAAAACAAATCATGAAGATATTAGAGCTCAGTGTTTAAGAGTTTAGGCTCAAAATCTGGAGTAATCTGGGTTTCATTCTTGGTTCCATTGCTTATTAGCCATAACTGAGCCTCAGTTTCCTCATCTGTAAAGTAGAGATAACCATAGTACTGCTTTATAGGGCTGCCATGATGATTAAATGAAGCGGTGCTCAACTGTACTTAGCACAGTTCCCAGCTTGTGGTAGGTGCTCAAAACATGTTACCGATTCATTATTGGACCTCTGAAGCTGGGGGTCAGGTCTTAGGGTATGGTTACCCTTGGTGTATGGTGTAAGAGGCTGCCATTTGTTGAGGATCTGCATCTGCTGTAAGCAATCCTTTTTGATGAAAGCTCTTTGGTGTTCACATGTGACAATATCATTTAATCTTTGAGCTTGCCTACTTGCAAAATTTTTTGGTTTTCACTTGTCCACATACCCCTTTTCGAGACTTTATTTTTCACATTTTAATTGTATATTAAAAATATAAAATCATGCATACTTTTTATACTATTCAAAGAATACAAATGTATGTAAAGGTAAATATGATGCCGTCACCTATTCTGCAGTTTAGTATGTAACCTTCCTTTTTCTGTATGATCTATGTACATAATATATAATGTTTTATATTATCTTTTGTTCTTTTCAAAGATGAGTTTACATCATACAGAGTGTCCCACAATTTGTTTTTTGTTTGTTTGTTTTTGTTTTTTCTCACTCAACAAATACTATGAATATTCTTCCATGTTGTAAAATACTCATTTTTAGACATGGCCATATGGGATGTTAGAGTATCGTCTCCAAATTTTTCTATTGCAGCCAATCTGGCAATGAATGTTCTTATCCATGGGCATTTTTTTGTGAGAGTACTTTTGTAGACTATTCTTAGAAGTAGAACTTCTGGGCCAAAGGAGTCAGTAATATAATTAACCATTCTCTTATTTTTGAGCAGGTAAGTTTAAAATATTTTACTCTTTCATTGAAAAGGCTGTAATGATAGCCTTTGGGTTTACTTTTCTTTTGAATTATTTTCTTGGAATTTATTTATTTATTAATAAATAACAATAGTTACCAAAGTGAAATATAATCATAGGACAGGAATTCATGACTTGTGGTTTCTCTCCCATATTCTCCTTCTGGACACATAGTAGTTCATCTTACAGAAGAGAAAACTGAGTGTCTAAAGGATTGACCTATAGCACCCAAGAGGCAGACCTAGAATTTGAGCTCAGATCAGTCTGCTTTCAAAACTGACACTTTTTGATGCATCTGACCAATGCGGCTGCCCCTAAATATTAAATATGAGCTTATTTCGAGATTCTAGGGCTATGGAGGGCTCATTGCTGTGGTGGGAGGAGACCATCATTAAGGCAAGGGAGGCAATATAGCAAGGTAAATACTGCGATGGAGAATCACAGGGTTTGTGTGGGCCATCAAACCTAGCTCATGGTGGGGGCAATCCCTTTCAGAACCTGTTAAATGGCATTCATAGTCTCAGTGCATTGACTGGGGGTAGATAAGAGTTAGCCCATTTATAGATGGGAAAGATGAGGCAGGGGACAGTTTATAATGGCCTTACCTCGGTACAGGTCTGATGAAACCAAAGGCTCTGCCAGGCTGTTTTCCATTGAGAAACATTGTGCTTTCTCCTACAGAATGATAATCTCTGGAAATATTATACTAAGAAGTGGAGCAGCCAGTCAGCATCAAGTCAAGCTAGGAGAATCCCCAGGAGGCAAAGTCTTCCTGGCAAAAAGACCATTTCATAAGTGAGACTTCCTCTGGGAAAAGGAGCATGAAGTTACTTCATGCATCACTGGGTCAGTTCTCTGGGATTGTTGGTTGACTCTGAGCAGGGAGATACCCACAGGGAGGGGCAGGCATAGGTGGACAAGTTCCTGAGCCTCTACACTCCATCTATATCCACATGCAATCGTTCATGTTTTTTTTCAGCACCTGCTGTTTGTCAGGTGATGCATCTACACTGGGAATCTAGTGATGATGAAGGTAGACACAGATGTAGCCCTAAGGAATTCATCGTTCATTAAGGCAGCAGCCTGGAAGCCTTGAATCACCAGGCTGGGAGATACGTGTGGTCACAGGGTTTGTATAAAGAAATTGACTTTGAAGAATTAGTCTGAAGCCAGGCCCCTGAGCAGGCTGACTTCTGTTTAGGGAGCACATTCTATTCTGCCTGGGAAGTGGGGAAATGGGGCATGTGAGCTAGCAAAGGTGCCTGGCCAGCATCGTGCAACCTGATGCAGTATAAAGTGGGACAAACCTGGGCCATGCAGGACAGCCTTGTGATGACAAAGTTAATGCCCAGCTGACATAGTTATGAAAGGAGGGGATTCACAGCCGTGATCTGAAAGCATCTCTGCTCAGCCTAAAAGGGAGCTTCAGGCATAGCTCCACTCCTTGAGGAGCTCACAGTTCCTAACCGTGCCTTCAAATAATGTAGGGGCACAGTGGACACCATCTTGCAAGCCACCATGAAGGGCTCACAATCAAGGTAGAGATGCTTCTGGAGTGGTGGGTGGAGTTACCTGTGTTCTACTCCCTTGACAGAGCAAGCGTCAGGGTATTAAAGGGGCAAAGAGCTGACGTAGGAGTAGGTAGAGCTGGAAGGCACCACTGATATCTTCCCAGCCCCATGCAGAGTGTATTTGCATCACACTTGTCTCTAGGTTGGAGCGGCCCTTCTTGGCTTGGGGAAATAATGCATCTCCAGCTCCTGGTGATGCCTTGTCTCGATCCTGGAAAGGTTGGATCCTGCCCAGTTGTCCCTAGAAGCATTTTGAGGACCCACCTGTACTGAAGTCCATCTCCCCAGGGTAGTTTTCTACCAAAACCAAGTGCCCAGCACTGCATATGTCTCTTCTTTCCCCAGCCTGTAGTCATGAGGTGTAGTGAAGCTTTCAGGCAATAGCCAGCCACTTGCAGGGCAGTTAAAGAAGGAGTCAGTTTGGCCACCCAGATACTCTACCCCTGAGAAGAGCGCCCCAGGAATCCAGGATTTTTCTCACTTGGGGTGTAAGTGCAGGTGTGTGTCTCACAGTGTGAACGTAGGAGCTGTGTAGCCGTGAGGAGTAGCCATGAGGAGGCCTTCTGTGTTCTTCCCTTCATGGAACCCATGCTGGCTCTGTGGTGAGAGAGGCTTCTCCCAGAGACAACATACTGAAGGATGTGTGCAAGCCTACTACTCAACAAAACTGAGGAATCCAATCAGGGAAGCAGAGCTGTGGCTATCAGGGAGCAAGAAATTAATAAGAGGAATTGGTCCTTACGCAAATGTGGAAAAGCCTGGGGAAGTAAAGGTCTGAAAAAGAGATTTGGAAGTTCAGAGAAATGATGTGGATGTGCAAGTCATAGCTTGCAAAGACGTCTGGATGCGAGGCACATCCTCCTAATGCAGCGGGACCACGGAAAGTGTCTACGGAGGCTGTCTCTTCATAGCTACTCTCTCTGAGTTCACAGCCTGAGTTGTTGGTCAGCAGGAAGGGACACTGGGAAAAAGAGATGGACAGATGGCATGGGGAAGAGCAGGGACAAACTGGGATCCATCCATACCTCTGCATCCATCTCTCATTACCTCCATCCACAGTCCCCTTTGCAGCATAATAACTGACACTCCATTTTGCCTTCCAAATTTTGGGCAAATTCTCTTTTGGCCACCTCTAAACTGGAACCATACAGTGATGAAGCTCTGAGAAAAGTAATTCCAGCTCAGCCATGTTGACAAAGTATGAAAACACAATAGACCATCAAAGACGTATGCACTGTGCTTTTCATCGGATATGAATGTGTAGAGAACCAGGGGATCCTGGGGCAATAAAATGTGCCAAGTCCCAGAATCTAATAACATAATGGCACCTGCCAGGGTCTGTAAAAAGCTCAGCATGACCGGAGGATAGAGTGAAATGTTAGGGCTTACTGGGCAGATGAAGGCATGGCAGAAGGAGTGCTGGTTGGGGCCAGATGATTTTGTGCTTTATATATTATAATTTAAAAGTTTAGCCTTTGTTCTATGAGAAGAGTTCTAAGTGAAGGGGAAGAAAATGAGCACATTAGCAGTTTAAAAAGGTCATTCTAGTTTTAGTCTCTGAATGGTTTAGAGGGAGCAAACCTCGTGTCAGGGACAACAGGAGTCTGCTTCATGAAATGATGCCTAACAGATTGAAAGAAGCCAGCCAAGTGAAGGGATCTTAAGCATGGAGAAATGCTGGACTCTGAAGTTTGATTGGATATCAAACTGGGATAACTGAGTTGATGGCAGTGCCATCAACAGAAGACAAAAGAAACTGGGAGAGGCTTGGAGAGGAAGAGGATAATTTTGTTTAGGCCATGCTGCTTACATTGTTAGATATATGAATTGGAGTTCAGGGAGAAATACAATGTGAGTATACAGATTTCAGAGCATTAACATATGCCAGATTTAACTTTGTGTTTTCATGAGTCCCTTAGAGAATATGAAGAAAGCTATTTTCATCAGGGAAAAAAGTGTAAAACACACACAAACGCACACACATACCCACATTTTTTTTTCATGGGACACACAAAGCACTTGAGTTCATCTGTAGATACTTTAGGGATAACAGAGTGTGCCTAGAGTATGGATGCAGTAAGAAAAGGAGATCAGAAAATAACTTTGGGAAGCATAATACTTAATGAGTGGATGGAGTAAAGAGCCTGTAAAAATTGCTGAGAAGGGATGGCTTAAGGAGAAATAGGGAAGCCAGTAGAGTGTAGACAAATGAAAGCCAAGGTAAAAAATTTAAAGAAAGCATGGTGATATTATATAAAATATAGAAAAGGCAAGTAAGGGAAAGATGGGGGAAAAATCGACCCAATTTAGCAAAAAGTGAGAAATTTAAATGTAGAAGAATAGGGGCCACTAAAGACCAAATATGAAGATACAGGAAATGAGGGGAGACTTAAGTAGATGTGAGAATGTGACAGGAAAGAAGGAGGGGGATACGAAGAAGTATAACGGGCAGAGAAATGAGAGCAGGAATTTGGGGGAATTCTGGGACATTGTCTTCTGGATCTTCTCTGCTTCTGTAAAAGAAGGGCTCAGGTCAGCTAATTGGAGGACTTGCTGGCCATAAGTTTGACTTCAGGCTTCCTGGAAGCTAGGACCAAACTGGACTAGAGTGAATTATGTAGTTCCTTCTGTCCCAAAGAAAGAAATATTTTTAACTCAGGAGGTATGTCAGCCCCATCTGGCTCCTTTAAGCAGCTATGCAAAAGGGGCAGCGGGTGAAACCTCCCCCATAGGAGAGTGGAGCTTGGAACTGGTCTCCTGACCCTTGTGTCACGTTACCACGCTGCTTTCTCAAGTCTCCAGGATGCCGGCATGGCTCTTCCTGTCTTTGCCTCCCATTTCAGATTTGATGCTGAACCCTCTTGTTTACTCAGGAGTGACATTGACTTTCCCAAATCAGCAGCCCCTATAGCTAATCTCAGGGAACATCCCTAAGGGTGCAGCCCAGCCACAAGACCATTTTACCATGGGTCCTTTCATGGGCACATCTCGTGGGACAAAATTAAAAGCCTTGGGATATTTGATTCAGCCTTGGATCAAATGAAAAGAAACCACAGTTCACATTTTAGGGAGAAGACTTGAGAAAAAATAATCTTGTTGACATATGTACTTAAGAACTTAAAGTGTTATGTTGGTTAATATCTTTCTCGGCAATACAGAGAAGAGCAAGTTGGAGAATATTTACACCTCAGTGAGTGTGGGAGCACCGTGAACATAAAGTACTGAGAGACTCTTGCCAGAAACCAATGGGGCAAAGATCTTATTTAGCTTTAATCATGTTATCATATTTATAACTCCTGTATTTAACTTTTGCTGATATGGAATAGGAGATTCCCCATGATATTTAATTATAAAGTTCTATTTTTCTGTTTCTTATTTTGAAATGATTACAAATTATAACAAAAATAAACAACATTTCCAACCTGAACCACCTGAAAAAAATTGCTAATCCAATAGCCATCACCTCCAATTACCCCAGTGGGTATTTCCTACAAATGAGTATTCTCTTCTAAAATCATAACTTGACCGACAAAGTAGGGAAATTGACATTGATAAATCACCATCTAACCCTCAGATCCCCAGTTGCCGCCCAACAATGTCAGGTATAGCAAAAGACTGCTCCAGTTCAGAATCGCACATTACATTTGGTTGTCATGTTTTTCAGCCTTCTGTCTAGAATGGTTTATTAACCTTCTCTTTACTTTCATCTCCTTACATTTTTGAAGAGAACAAGCCAGTTATTTTGCAGCATGACCCTCAATTCAGGTCTGACTGATAGTTCTTCATGCTTAGACCCAGGTTGTGCATCTTTAGCAGGAATATCCCAGAACCAATGCTGTGCTCCTCTTCCTGGATCTTATTATCAGTGGCACATAATTTTGTTTGTCCTATTACTAATGAGTTATTTTAATCACTTGATTAAGGTAGTGTCTGCCAAACTTCTCCACTGAGAGGTTATTTTTCCCCTTTTTCACTTAAGCATTTTGTAGGGAGGTATTATGAAACTATATAAATATCCCATTTGTCATCAAACTTTAAGTTTATCTAATTATTTACTTACCTCTCTATGGGCTCATGGTAGCCTATAGTGTCCAATCAGTTATAACCCATTATTATCATTATTTATTTTGATGATCAAATTGTCCTCAGTTTTTCCAGTGAAAATCTATTGAAGCAGACTAGTGTGTCTTTTGACATGTTTCCATCATTCTGGAACGCTTTCTTGCCTTCTGGCACAATAAATGTGTGTGTTAGCCTCACCTTTTACTTTCCCTGTCCCAGATCTGAAATCAGTCATTTTTCCAAAGGGGCCATGGTTTCTTTTAGTTTTGAGAATGGGATTTAGAAGCCATGATCTGGGTGCCAGGTATGTTTATTACAACTGGGATGTCACTGCTCCCAGGCCCTTTCAAAGGACAGAGTTGGGGGATATATGTATGTAAATATATACATTTATTCACACATTTACTTTTATATTTATTTATATAACTAACACAATATATTAAAAGTCTGTAGTTCACATGAGTATCTCTAAGTCCAATCCAACCCACTGAGTTTATTGTGGTCTTTTTCCTTCTGGTATTTGTAATTTTCTTCTTTAACAGTGAAGACCTGGCTCTCATTATCTCTAATATATCTACTTATTTGATCAACTCCCCTCCTTAAAACAGTTTTCTATCTCTGCCACCACCCCTTTTCTTGCAAGGATGTCCTCTTCACCCCAACTTGGGTTCTGAAACTCTTGCCAGACTACCCCCTATCTGGAACTCTCTGTACCCTGCTGGATTGGAACTGTCATACTGGTCTACCTCCATATATGGATGCCCTCCTCAGCCTACTTCAGATCTGACTCTTTCCACCTCTGCATGGAAGCCTTTCTCATCCTGCTTAGGTGTGACTTCCCACGTTGGGTTGTCCTTGTCCTCACCTTGCTTCGTGGGTTCTACCTCCTTACCCTGGCCACCTCTCCCAGAGCTGAACACCCTCCTCACCCATTTTGGGCCAGGACACCTCATGCTAGTCTACCCACTCCATGGATTCTGACATCATCTTGCTTTTGCTGACTCTCAATGCCCCAAGCATGAGTACCTTCCTTATTCTTTTTGGAAACTGACCCTCCCTACCAGATGCCTCTCTTCTGGGAGGTCGTCCTGAAGAACACTGAATTAGGGCTCTCATCTCCCAGCTGGGTACTCCCCCCATCACATGGACACCTTCCTCACCCTGCCTTATCCATCAGGGCAGGACATCCCTCCTCAGGGATGACCCCTTTACCCCTTGGATCCTGACTCCTCACAATAACTGTCCTTTTTCTGTTGGAGATGACCTCCTCACCCCACCTGGGCTCTGATTTCCTATGCCATGCCCCTCTACCTGGACAACTTTATCAATGTTCTTGACTCTGACCTCTCACACCAGGTTACCTCCTGACAATCTATACCAAAACTCCTCCAGGTGTGGATGCCCTTGTCACTATTCTTGGGCTCTGACCTTGCATGCCAAGCTATGCTTATACATAGGTGCCCTCCTCATTCTTTTTGGCCTCTGATACCTCATGTCAGGCTGTCCCCATACTTGAATGTCTTTCTCACCCTTCTTGGCCCTCAACACCTCATGCTGGTCCACTTGC
Source organism: Pongo abelii (assembly GCF_028885655.2). Lineage (NCBI taxonomy): Eukaryota > Metazoa > Chordata > Mammalia > Primates > Hominidae > Pongo > Pongo abelii. The sequence continues at coordinate 83,820,700 of NC_071985.2, read as the reverse complement.
CTGCAAGAACACCCTGCTTGGGACCCTGAAGCCCACCCCAGATGCCCCTCCAGCATGGATGCCTACCTTGCTCTGCTCCATTTAATGTCACCCAGAGCATCAGTACTAAATTATGGGGGAAGGGAGGGGAAAGATGAAAAGAAAGAGAAAGAATTAAAGGCAGAGCAACTACCAAGTTTTAGCCACAATTTTTCTTTTGTTTGTTTAACCACTAGAGATGTAACTTTTAACCATGAGATTTGTTACAGGTTATTATAAAACATGTTTATTATAGGAAATTGTATTTGTTCACTTATCACTTAATTATAAATAAGTTAAATTGAAAACTGAATTTGTAATTTATAAGCACATATGAACTCATCTACTCTGTTTTAATAACCCACAACTATGTAAACCATGTGAGGTCTCTTGAGAGCCAGAAAACACCAGGCTATATGTCTCCTGGCAATCTTGCTTATATGTGTGTCCAGGAGATTCAGATCTAAAGATCATCTTAAGCCTCATTCTGCATAGCCCAAAGAAAGTAGATGATTCTTAGAGCATTACATTCTAAAATAAATTTCTTACTTAGAATTATACTTTTATGACTGTTCTCATGTACCTCTAGCATTTTGGAAAATGTGCCTTAGAGGCCTGGGGAGGACATCTCATCTTCAAGCAGATTACTGGCTTTTTATCAATTTTACATATCACGATTCTAGGTGAGTTTTCCTTCGAGGAGACGATCTTATGCAGCTTACTCCTTCCTAACATTCTCTCATTTTTTCGGCTTTAGAAGACATGTTTTAAACTTTAATTTGAATAAATTTCAGACTTTTCTGCATGCTATAGTTTCTCTAAGTAAAATAATTATGGCAAAGGAAGTGTATGCATGTTAGTTATTGCCATGAACATAGCGCGTAACAAATTGCCCCCAAATTTAGCTTAGAACAACAGTCATTTATTCTCATAAGTCTGCGTGTTGGCTGATCTGGGCTGCTCTTGGCTGGATGACTATGCCGGTTCTGGTTGGTCTCACATGTCTAGAGATTAGCTGGGGCCAACTCTGCTCTGCCATATGTCTGCCATCTTCCTGTGACCAGATGGCTGGTCTGGGACGAGTTTGAGCAGGCTCTTCTCTTGGCCTAGGAGAGAGGAAGCCTTATCTTGCAAGTGCTTTTCAAGTTTCTGCGAGCCTCATGTCTGATTGGGAGGACACTGAAAACTGGCAGTGGATGCAGGGAGGGAGAAAGAATTGGAGCCGCTAATTCAAACTACCACAGAGTGCCACATAGCAATAGGAATGGAAAAGGGTACTGCTAGAGGTTAGCAATTCTATCTAGAATACTGACTGGTTTATATTGTTTTCAGTCATATACATTTTCTATTTTTCATTTATTTTATTTTATTTTATTTTTTTGAGACAGAGTCTCACTCTGTCGCCCGGGCTGGAGTGCAGTGGCGCGATCTCGGCCCACTGCAAGCTCCGCCTCCTGGGTTCACACCATTCTCCTGCCTCAGCCTCCCGAGCAGCTGGGACTACAGGCGCCTGCCACCACGCCCGGCTAATTTTTTTATATTTTTAGTAGAGACGGGGTTTCACTGTGTTAGCCAGGATGGTCTCAATCTCCTGACTTCGTGATCCGCCCGCCTCGGCCTCCTAAGGTGCTGGGATTACAGGCATGAGCCACTGCGCCCAGCCACTTTTTCTATTTTCTTTGAGCTAGTAAGAGCTCCTTTGGTCGTTAGCCCTTCTTCTTTCTGGAGGACTCTCACTCTTTGAGACAGCTCAGTTAATCAAATGAGCATAAAGCAAATATTAAATGAATGGTTGAATACATATTACCATGATGTCAGCCTTATTGGGCCGCCCTGTTAAGCATGAATCCCTCTTAGGGGTACTGAGGCTGCCACTTTCATGTACCTCCACAGGCTAAAATTAGGAACTGACCTTGCCCTAGGATCTCCATTTTCATTCTTCATCACTGAATTCTAGGTAGTCTTAGGCATGGCCAAATTCAGATTCTTAAGTATTCTAAGACAACTGAGATTTCTTTTAAATTTTGAGTTTACAAATCTTTTCTCTCTTTCTCTCTCTCTCTCTCTCCGTGTGTGTGTGTGTAGGCAATTGTCCCAGTTTTAAACCACTTGTTATGTTTCAAGGAAAGTTTTACTAATATTTTAAATTAACTTTTATAGGAAATGATAGATCCATTCTGGTATATTGTGTCATTGTCCATTAAAACAATGGTCAACATTTATTAAGCACTACTATGTGTTGGGCACTGTGCTAGCTGTTCGATATACCTTAGCTCTACTTCCCAAAACAATTATACTGGCTGGGCATTATTTAATATTCTCATTTGATAGGAGGAAGCTGAGGTTTAGAAAAGTTAGGTAACTTACCCAAGGTCAAGCAATCCATAAATGGATTGATTTGGGCTGCCAGTCTTGCCAACTTCCTAGGCTGCACTCTTTCCAATATACTATATTGCCTTGATTTCCTAATTGGGTTGGTCTCATGGACATGGACACCCATCACCCAGCAACTGCACCAGCATCTTCTCCCAGAGAACACCATTGTGCTCATGACATACAATGCATGCTCTGGTAAATAGTGGTTAATATAGGCAAAAACAAAACTTTTATTTTTTGCCTCCAATAAGTAAATGATTATTGTGATGAATCCTTCTTCATCTTTACCGAGGCAAGAGAAAGAAAAGGGGCTTATACCACTGAATAAAATGTTGAGGTCAGATATAAGAAAGAACTTCCTCTCGAGTTTGTTAAATACTATTATGAGATTCCCAGAGAGTTGGCAAATATTTTCACTCAGAAGAAGTATTGCAAACCTTCTTCACTTTCTCCTCCTCCTCCTTCCACTTATTTCTATGAATTTTTTTCCAAATAAAATCTCAAAAGTGATTCCATTCATCCATTCACTCATTTAACAAATATTGATACCTATTGTCCCCAACACTGTGTCAGACTGAGGGCACAGTGGTGAACAAGAGGCAAAACCCTATCATGACCCTCTATTACAGGCTGCTGCTCTGGTTGAAAGGTTGGGAAACTCAGAGATGCCCTTACTCTGTCTTTCTCTTTACGTCCCTGTTCCCAACTACCTCTGTGCAAAAACAGCACTCTGCAATACATTGTGAAAATCACTGCTCTGTAGACGTTTAGAGGGAATTAGGATTATAGCGGTCTTCTCTAATTTCCGCTTTCTCATCCCCAGCATCTTACCTTTGAGGAAGTTATGAAAAGTACACTTTTAAAATAAATGCACACAGGTGTCTGTGTTTAGGGGATTGTTTACAACAGAGTTATCTGGAAAAATGAGATGGACTGTTTTTTGAAGCCCTTCTCTGCCTTTGTTTCTTCTGCCTCCAGTTTTCATCAATCTGCTTTACCAACTCATCTTTAAGGCAGTGCTAGAGTTGTCTTCATAAAACTTTTGATGACTCCCTGTTGACCTTCTAATATAGTTCAATCTTTTAAACAGGCATTCAGGGGCCTCCTGAGCTGCCCTTACCCCTTGCCAGTTTTCCAGTCTCATTTCCGATGCATCCATCAGTATATTCTGTAGCCTCCATCACTGATCACCTGCCTGGTCCCCAAACACATGTGATGTTCACTCCTCCTCACCTTTGTTAGGCCCAGAATGCCCATGTCTTCCTCCACTAATCAAAATCTATGCAACCTTCAAGGCTCAGCTCATTTTCAGCTTCTCCCTGAGGCCTGCCCTTATCACTCTACCAGAATTAATTGCTTCCTCCTCCATGCTTTCACAGCCCTGTCTTGTACTTCTGTTTAGCATGTTTTCTGTTCTGCTTCATCCAAACACAATATGTTTACATGTCTGTTTCCTGCAACCCCCTTGGATACTCCAGGATTGAGGTCATGGGTCCATGTCAGTCCATCACTGCGTCTTTTAGTGATTCCTTTACTCACAAAAGGACCCTCACAAAATATGTCACATGATTGAATTACATTCTTGTACTAGGGTTCCACAAGATCAGCTGTGGCCAGTCAGAGAGGTGGTATTGGCTTAATTTTTATCTCTAAGAGGTAGCTAGAACTTGGTGTAAGACAGACCTGGGGTCAGATCCCATATCTAAGTCTGTGAGCTATGGTGAGTCACTTAACTTCTTTTGCACTCAGTTTCCTCATCTAAAAGTGGGGATTAAAACCTACTTTGATGAGTTATCATGAAGATTAAATGACATGATGTGTGCTTAGCAGAATGCCTGTTACATAGCAGTGAATAATAAGTAGTAAACATCATTAAAGTTTTACTTCTGGAAGAAACACTAGCCTACATTATTGAATCCCCACTAGGTGCAAGGTGCCTGTCTCCACACTTCATGCACACCATCTCATTTAACTCTCACAAACACCCCTATGAGGAGGTTCTATTGTTACCACCTCTATGTTACAGGTGAAGACCCTGACAGGTTAGCAGTTTCCTGGTGGTCCTGCAGCTAATAAGGAATACAGCTGGATGTGAACCCGGTCGTTAGACACTAGATCACATACTTGTAACTATTGTTGCCATTTGATGGATTTGAGAAGTTAAAAAAGAATATTCTGGTTTTAATGGAACAGTGAAATTGGATGGTGAAATAATCCCTAACCAGTATCTATCATTACATCAGCCAGTCATGAAATAGGTGGGAACTTACCAATAGAATAATTTCTTCTGGTTGTGCAGAGATAAGAATTACAGTGCAATCATTGCACCAAAGGATCTGTCAAGTTCTCAGCAGAGTCTATTCTTTCAAGAAGATTTTCTACCCTTTAGATTTTCAAAGAATTTTCTGTATTTTTGCAGTTATAGTATTTCAAGACAAAGTTGGCTTAACATTTTCCTCAAAACCTCTCCCCCAAAGAGGAGAGGCCAGGTCAAATCAACTCTGATGACTCGGTACCTTCAACATATATAGATTGCAATAATCAGATCTAAAATTTTATTTACTTCCCTGGGAGTAATCAATTTCAAGATGAATAAAAATGATACCTCTTGCACCATTTAGGTCTTTTATTTGACATCATAATAATTCCTGTTGTTTGTTATTTGACTCACACTGAGACTAGCTTAATCTGAAGTATATATATTCTACTCTGTTACTATAATTTAACCAAACATTATTTTGTATTATATTTTATTTTAAATAAATTCATTTCCTAGTAACTAAAACTTAGAAAACCAAGTCTCTCCCCTCTTTGAAGCCTTAGAATTTGCATATATCCCATTTTAATTTTTTCTATTTAATTCTTTTTCTCCTCTCAACCAGAAACTTTAGATGCATGGTGACTTTTCTGGTCAAAAAATTCTTGCCAAATCCAAGAGCTTTTCCCCTCCCTCTCTCCTGCCCTCCCTTCCTCCTTCACTCCCTTTCTTTCTCATTCTCTTCCTCTCTTTCCTTCCTTCTCTCTTTCCCTCCCTCCCTCCCTTCCTTCCCTCCCTCTTTCCTCACTTTCCTTTCTTTCATAGCTTTATTGAGGTCTAATTTACATACCTCAAATTCACTTAACTGCACAATTTAATTACCTAAAGTAAATTTACAGCATTGTGCAACTCACACAATAATTTAATTTTAGAATATTTCTGTCACCCCAAAAAAGAAACGATGTGCCCATGTATGGTCATTTTCCATTTTCACTGCCAGCCTCAGGCAATCACTAATCTACTTTCTATCTCTATAGATTTCACTTTTCTGGAAATTTTATGTAAATGAAATCATACACATATGATTTATTGTGTAGTTTATTTATTATACTTCTATCACATAACATAATGTTTTTGAAGTTTATCCATGTTGTAGCATTTATCAGCACTTTGTTCCTTTTTATTGCTGAATACTATTCCATTGCATGAATATATTACATTTTGTTTATCCATTCGTCAGATGATAGATACTGGGTTGTTCCTTTTTATTGCTGAATACTATTCCATTGCATGAATATATTACATTTTGTTTATCCATTCGTCAGATGATAGATACTAGGTTGTTTCTCCTTTTGCCTAATGTGAATAATGTTACAAACTTTCACATATAAGTCTTTGTGTAGACATATATTTTTATTTCTCTTGGAGATTCCAGGAAGTGGAATTGTTGGGTATGTGGCAAATTTTTGTTTAACATTTTAAGAAACTGCCAAAATATTTTACAAAGTGACTGCAGTATTTTACATTTCCACCAGCAATGTATGTGGGTTCCAGGTAACCCACATCCTTGTCAACAGTTGTTGTCCTCATATGTTACTGAAATGTATAGGTGAGAAAACTGAAAAATGGCATCTAGATATAGTTTTAATTGCAATTCTATTAGGAGTAAAGTTGAGCATAAATTTATGTTTAAGGGCCATGTGTAAACTTTTAGTATGTAAACCTCATGTCAACTCTTCTGTCCATTTTCTATCTAGTTTTTAGTCTTTCCTTTTTTCTTATCAATGTTTAATTATAAACTTTAAAAAATTAAAGTGTACTGTATTTCCCCCTTTATAAACACAGTATGTACTTATTTTAAAAATTTGAACACAAAGATGGGACATGAAGCTTCAAATGATGCATGGTGGGTCAACTGCATTTGTTTTAATCATCTCTGGAAAGTCTACCAAAATGATTGTGGAATGCTTTTTAAAAAGCATGAACTTGCCGGGCGCGGTGGCTCACGCCTGTAATCCCAGCACTTTGGGAGGCCGAAGCGGGCAGATCACGAGGTCAGGAGATCGAGACCATCCTGGCTAACACGGTGAAACCCCATCTCTACTAAAAATACAAAAAACTAGCCGGACGTGGTGGCGGGCGCCTGTAGTCCCAGCTGCTCCGGAGGCTGAGGCAGGAGAATGGCATCAATCCGGGAGTTGGAGCTTGCAGTGAGCCGAGATCACGCCAGGGCACTCCAGCCTGGGCAACAGAGCAAAAAAAAAAAAAAAAAAAAAAAAAAAGCGTGAACCTGGAAAGACAAAAATAATAGAAATCAACAAGTTTTCAGAATTGGAAAGCAGATGAAGAGATGAAAGAGGGCTCATTGACCAAGCAGAGTGGAGAAGTTTTACTCAACTGCCTTTAGAGAATATCCTGATGGAAAGGAGACCAATTCACCTAGCAGATATCTCAAGGTGGCCCAATGCAATAAAGGCAAGGCTGGAGTGCTGGAGAGGAGGAATGACTGAAAGACGTTTTGTAGAGAGGGGAGACTTCCCCCAGACTCTCTTACCTACCCTGCACAGCCAAGTGACTACAAGTCTCCTCCCAATCTGCCTCTTCCCCCAGAAGTAGGAGTTCCTAAGGAAAGGGTGCTAAAAAGGGGAGGAGTCAGTCTATGTATTGAATCATAAGATTCTCAGCACCTATTCTTCCCCCTCCCCACAGTAGGTTGAGCCCTGCAGAATTATCCTCTTGTTCCCTCTTTCCCAGGCAGGAAATTGAATAATTATTTTCTGGACAAAAGACCTCCAATGCTGACATTTGGGGGTATCCATTGACAAGCCTGCCTTACTTCTTGTTCACCCTATTCTGAATCTCAACAGTTGACAATCACCACTACCACAAAATTATGAACATAAAATTAAGGATCATTCTTTATGTGAGGTAAGCTTTAGGTATTTGTAAAAACTTCAAATATAAAAGAGGGAACAAGAAAACAAGTAAGAAAAAAAGAAAGGAAAAATAAACTCTCCTAGAGAATACAAATACTTCTCCAGGGAACAGAAAAATCTAAACAAACCAACAAAATTACAATATATCTTCTCAAAGGTAAAAAAGATGCCTTAATCACAAGCCAAGTGCAGGATGCTATGATAAAAGAACAGAAAAGCAGTAAGAACTCCTAGAAATTAAAAATATTATTAAAACATTAAAAATTAACTCAGTGAAGGACCCTTGGAAATATCCCAGAAAAAAAATTATAAAACATGAGCTGGGCATGGTGGATTGTGCCTGTAATCCCAGCTACTCCAGAGGCTGAGGTGGAAGAATCACTTGAGGCCAGTAGTTCAAGATCAACCTCAGCAACCTAGCAAGAACTTCCCACCATTCAGTCCATCAGCCACCCCCCAAAAAAGGAAGAAAGAATTATAAAACATTAAAGAAATGGGCAATAGCAGAAAAAAGTTATAATATTATAAGATGAATGCCAAATGTCTTATATCATCATAACAAGATTGCCAGAAGAGAAAGCCGAGAAAATGAAAGGAAAGTATCCAAGAAGACAGAAATTTCTCAAAATTGAAAGGCATGCATCTCCAGTTTGAATGGGCCCATCAAGTGTGATATAATGAATGGAGGAGAAAAGAGACATAACTTTGAAATTTTATACCACTAGAGATAAAGAGAAGCTTCTGAAGAGAGGAAAAACATGGGGTTTCAAAGTTAAAGTTGGCACTAGACTTCTCAATAGTAATATTGGATTCTGGAAAACATTGGAAGAAAGCCCTTCAGTAGCTTTCAATCAAGAATTCTGTATTTTGTCAAACTATTATCAAGATTGAAGGTAGAAGATATTTATATATATAAAACAACTCTAAATATTTATCTTCACACATCCTTTAAGGAGCTACTTTGGGATACTTTTCAGCGAAAGAAGTCAGTAAAGGAAGAAAGGACACTGCTCGCTCATCAGTAAATTGTATACATATCATCATCGTCGTATAATCCCTCTCTACTTATTTAGATAATAATTTTAGCATAATTGTTTAGGGACAATGAGTAGAAGAAATGGGTATATATGTGTGTTTGGATGATTTTAAAAACTAAATCTTTGGCCGGGCGCGGTGGCTCATGCCTGTAATCCCAACACTTTGGGAGGCCAAGGCGGGCGGATCACGAGGTCAAGAGATCGAGACCATCCTGGCCAACATGATGAAACCCTGTCTCTACTAAAAATACAAAAATTAGCTGGCTATGGTGGCGGGGGCCTGCAGTCCCAGCCACTCAAGAGGCTGAGGTTGGAGAATCGCTTGAACCCAGGAGACAGAGGTTGCAGTGAGCCAAGATTGCGCCACTGCACTCCAGCCTGGTGACAGAGCAAGACTTCGTCTCAAAAACAAAACAAAACAAAACCAAAAAAACCAAAAAACTAAATCTCAATTACCAGGAAAATAATTGAAGAGATACTGTCTGAACTCTGTAACTCAAGACATAGCAATATAAGTATATGATTTAAAAATACTCTCTAGAAGAAACAGCGTGAGGGTTCAAAGTGACCAATCTGGACAGTGGGATTTACATGTGCTGGTGCTGGGGGTGAGGGAATTACTTTTAATCACATGCATTGCCTTGATAAAAATAAATAATTTAAAAAGAAAATTTGAGAGCTAAGTATAAACTATAACAACAACAGAAACAATAATACAACAAAGAAAGCAGGAGGGAGAAAAATGACTGTTGTACCACCCAAAGATAAACAATATTCTCATTTGGTTGGTTGGTTGATTTTTTTTAAGTCTTCCTCCCCCTCCCCCACTACACCGTGCACAGGCTTTTGTTTCTAGCTTTTACATAGCCATGTTTATACAGTTGGCTCTTCTGCTTTTCTTTTCTTTTCTTTTTTTTTTAAGATGGAATCTCACTCTGTCGCCCAGGCTGGAGTACAGTGGCGTGATCTCTCAACTCACTGCAACCTTCGCCTCCTGGGTTCAAGCAATTCTTTTGCCTCAATCTCCTGAGTAGCTGGGATTACAGGTGCCTGCCTCCACTCCCAGCTAAATTTTTTGTATTTTTGTGGTAGAGACGGGGTTTCACCATGTTGGCCAGGCTGGTCTCGAACTCCAGACCTCAGGAGATCTGCCCGCCTCAGCCTCCCAAAGTGCTGGGATTAGAGGCATGAGCCATCAGGCCCAGCCTATTCTGCTCTTCTTAATCTACTCTCTTGGTATAGTATGCTCCCATGTTATCATGTCATATTAAAATTAAAGCATACTTTTCAATGGCTGCATGATGGCACATTGAATGGCTATACTATAATTCACTTTTGTTCATTATCATTCGATCTTCTCTCTGCCTAAAACTCTAACATTCTTGGTATCGGTCCCAAATCTTAATTAGACAACTCCTCTTTCCCCTCTCCAATCATGTGATTCCAAAATGGGGCAGAGCTGCCAATCACTATACCCCAGCCCTCTGACCACAGTGCTAAGAATGTGGCCCAAGCCAGCTCAGCTGATGAGATAACTTTTCTGAGGAGTTAGAAAACTCCCCAGGAGCTGGACAGCAAAGTTTGATGTGAGGATGTGAGCCTGGAGCAATGATGTGAGCCTGGACTCACTGGGACAGTCAGCCTGAAAGCACAAGTGCAGAGAGGCAGAGATGAGAGCCAGTGTAGCAAGAGAACCGACAGCTAGAAACAGAGGGAAGGGAGAGATACAAGAAAGAAAGGAACCCGACAGTATTCCACTCCCTGAACCTAGAGATCCCTGAGGCCAACCTTACTCTAGCCTTTTCCATAATTAGTTTATTAGCTGATAAATACTTCCTTTACACTTTTTATACTTAGATAGGTTGAATTTGCCTCTATTATTTATAAATTAATAAGCCTTCACTAGTGTGACTTTTGGAATGGAACACAATACTCAAATTGTTCATAGCAGACATTTAATAAACACTTATTAAACTGAGTTAAATGAAATTCCCTAGAGGCAGAATAGTACAGTGCAAAGAGCTTGGGCTTTAGAAACTGGCTGACCTGAGTTTGAATTATGGATCTATAAGATATTTGGCATATTATTTCATAATTCAGAACCCTTATTTCTCCTCCTTTTTCATCCTCATCAGCATTATAATCTCTAACATTTGTTGAGTTCTTTCTACGTGGCACATACTATGCTAAGTGCTTTGCATTTATGAGTAAAATAATCCTAACCGATAGGTCTTTTTTATTATTATATTGTTATGATCTTTGAAATGAGGATTCAATGAGATAATCAATTTAAATCACTAAGCCCAAATAATGACTTTTTTCCTCCCACTTTTTCCTTTCTGACTTAATCCTGCATCTTACCACTTTGCCAGAATTTAGAGATATGGCTCCTTGACTTTTGAACAGATTAATCTGTTTGCTCTTTGCCGTCATAACTTGTTAGTCTTTGTCTCCGTGCCTTTTTACCTGTCAATTACTCACTATGAGATGTGCTTAATAATGACACAAACAACATAGATGGAAAGACATATCATGTTCTAAAACTGGAAGACTAGAAATCACAAAGAGGTCAATTCTTTTTAATTTACAAATTTAATTCAATCCTAATAAAAGTAAAAACAAATATCCCCCTCCTTCTTTCTCTGGAATTGGACAAGTTGATTCTAAAATTCATATGGAAAAATGCATACACAAGACTAGCCAGAAAAATTCTGAAAATGAGAGCAGTGCAGAAGGATTAGTCCCTCTAGGTAATAAGGCATATTACACAATCTCAATAAGTAGAAGAGAGAGATAATGATTCCTGAATAGGCAAACAGACCGTAACACAGACTAGAAAGTTCAGAAATAGAATTGATTAACAAAGGAATTTAGTAGAATCATTGGTGAAGGTGGTATCAAAATCCAATGTTTGACAGTACACTCTCTTGCCAAGGCTGTGGGGAAGAAAATGGTACAAGCTCCAATTCCATGGAGGTAAATCTGATAATATTTGTTAAAATTACAAATACATTTATCCCATTTCTGAGAATTTAACACATAGATTTTGTTTGTTTATCTTGAAGTGTTTTTACTTTTCCTTAATTAGCAGCTTCCTGGGTAGCCCTGAGCTCATTTATTTTGGTTTTTCCAACCCAATGAGGTTAGCAGAATCTCTTGATTGCTACTTTATGTTTTCTTTTTTCTTACTTTTAATAATTTTGATGTTTTTCCAACTTTTTAATTTATTTTATTTCTTTAGCAATAATTCATTTATAATTTCAATTTTTGTTTTAGATTTAGAGTGTACATGCACAGGTTTGTTACCTGGATGTATTGTGTGATGCTGAGGTTTGTAACCAATTGACTTAAGTGCACACATACAAAATGGCAGGTTTGCAAAGGTTATTTATTGCAACTTACAATAGTAAGAAGAAATCCAAGGGTCCATGAGTAGGGGACTGGATAAATAAACTGTGGTGCAAACATACATTAGAATACTATTCAGCTTTAAAAACACAAGAGAAAAGTTTCTCTAGTTACTTTTACAAAGAGAAAAAAGTTAAAAACTCAAGTGCAGAACAGTGTGTATAGTACCTTACCTTTGTGTAACAAAGGGAGTAATTAGAATATTTATATTGTATTTGCCTGTATCTGCATAAAGAATCAATGAAAAGTTACATAAATTGCTAAGAGTAATTACCTGTTCAGAAAGGAAGAATCTGCTAGAAGGGAAAAGAGATGAGAGCAAGACTTGTTAATATATACTTTATTACTTTGGTGTTGTTTTTTTTTTTTCTTTTTTTGACCTGGCCCTAACTCTAACTCAGTCACTTGGTAGTTTTATAATCATAAGCAGCATTATTTAAGTTCTCTTAGTTTCCTTGACTGTGACATGGGGCCACTAAAAACTACCCTGCAGGGTCATTGTAAAATTAGAGACGGTGGATATTCATTGACTGCATTGACTGCCCAGTCTTGCCCTGTTGCCCAGGCTGGAGTGCAGTTGTGCAATCTCGGCTCACTGCAAGCTCCACCTCCCGGGTTCAAGCAATTCCCCTGCCTCAGCCTCCCGAGTATCTGGGATTACAGGTGCCTGCCACCACACCCGGTTAATTTTTTTTTGTATTTTTAGTAGAGACAGGGTTTTGCCATGTTGGCCAGGTTGGTCTCGAACTGCTGACCTCAGGTGATCTGCCCACCTTGGACTCCCAAAGTGCTGGGATTGCAGGCGTGAGCCACTGCACCCTGCCTAATTTTTGTATTTTTAGTAGAGACAGGGTTTTACCATGTTGATCAGGCTGGTCTTGAACTCCTGACCTCAAGTGGTCTGCCTGCCTCGACCCACCAAAGTGCTAGAATTACAGGCACTCCTGCATCAGGCTCCTGAGTAGCTGGGATTACAGGAATGTGCCACCACGCCCAGCTAATTTTTTGTATTTTTAGTAGAGGCAGGGTTTCACCATGTTGGCCAGGCTGGTCTTGAACTCCTGACCTCAGGTGATCCACCTGCCTCGGCCTCCCAAAGTGCTGAAATTACAGGCATGGGCCACCATGCCTGGGTGGTTTGGCTTTTTGAATCATGGGTTTATATCAACCATTCCAATAAAAAAAAGTAAAGATTAAAAAAAATCAAGCAGCGAGTACTTAGTGTGTGTTAAGATACTGTGCTAAACCTGTAAATATATCATCTCATTTAATCCTCAAAAGAGCCCTGTGAAGTTTTATTTTAATTTCAATTTTACAGATGAGAGAGAGAATAACTTAGATTGCTTAAGCAATTTGTTCATCTCTCTATCAATCCACCTCCCCCCGCCCCATTTCTTTCATGCCCCAGCTCAATACTAACTTCCTGCCAGTCTTCACACAGGTTATTTCCATTCAACTCCAACAAGTTGTTTCTTTGAATCTCTTTAGTAATTAAATACCTAGTTCACGCCATATTCTTTTAAAACAGCAAAAGCCTTAGGGCCTTCTGCCTGTATTTGCTTCATCTGCCTGACCAGACTGTAAAAACCATATTGTGTATCATATTTTCCATTTTTGCTTCCTCCCCTCCGGGGCTTCCAGGTACACTGAATCACCACTCAGTAAATCTCAAGATACAAAATAACTTTCACTTGTTTGGGTTCCTGCAATTTACAGTCTATGACTACATTGAATCTCCCCAAAACTCTTGTTAGGTAGGTTTTATTGACCTCTTTTTACAGAAGAGGAAACTGATGCTCAGAGAGACTCAGAAAGATTAACTGTGAGTCATATCTAGGACTTCTGACAAAATAAGTCCTCTTTTCATTACACCACAGCTACTTCTAGTTAACCTCATAGAAAATATCTGGTTGAATCGTATTTATTCCAGGGAAAGGTCTATGTCAGTTATTCTAGAAATGAGGACATAGGGATAACTCAAATTATATTTAACATTTGAAGAAACTGCCAAAGTATTGTACAAAGTGACTGCAACATTTTATATTTTCGTCAGCAATGTATGTGGGATCCAGTTAATCCATATTTTTATCAACAGTTGTAAGTGTCTTATACATTGGTGAAATGTATATGGTGGTGACAAAATGTTGAAAAATGGCACTTAGCCTTATAGTTTTAATTGCAGTTCTCCTATTATAAGTAAAGTTGAGCATACTCAAAATGTGGTCCTTAGACTAGCAGCATCAACATGAACTGGAGGCGTGATAGAACACAGCATCTCAGGTCTCATCTCCAAGGTACCGAGTCAGAATCTGCATTGGAAGATCCACAGATGATTCCTATAACATTCACATTTGAGAATTTCTGGTCTAAGACCCTGTTCAGTGACAATTCTCTATGATTTTATGACCTATGATCTCTGTCTAGGCGAACCAACCAATGAGTTATTTATCACTCTCCCCTCAGGTCTGCTGGCTCTGAGGAGCACCTATTTCCTTTCTTGAAAACATCTTCCAGGATATTTTGGTATAGTGGAATGAGAAGTTGCTTCTATCTGAAAAGATCCTTTTGAGACCGGCTATGAATACCTGCAAAGTGAGAGAAATGAAAGAAGTCTAAACGTCCCCATTTGGCTGTCAATGCATCTCGAGTTGCCTGGAGAGTTGCTCTCTGCCTAGCAGTGACAGTACAGAGTGGGGTATTTCTGCCCTGGGAGTTCCCAGCACCACAGTCAAATAGAACCCCAGACTGCTTTCCTGAGTGTGCTGAGGTTTCTGGCTAGCCTGGCTCAAATTCCTTGGGTGAGGAATCACCTTTGCCTGACATGTTATCTCTGTGACCGCCAGTTTGTTAACTGTTTATTTCAAATGCTATGGATATTAGTCAACTTTATAGCATGTGTACTTTGTTGACATTTAAAAAAATGCCTTTATATGTTTGCTCATTGGTTTTAATTTATGGCATGGGAGGAACATGTTTAAGATTATTCACCAGTGGGAAGTACCAGAAAAGGGTGTAATTGAACATAATAATTTTCAGTATTTTCCTTAAAACTTGTGTAGGTATTTTATTCCTAAATTTTTATATTATTTTAAATATATGTAATATTTTGTCTAGTTTGAAAGAAAACCATTTTGATTTTGAGACTGTGGAAAATTCAGAGAAGTCTAAGGGGACATTAAAAAACCAAACCCTCTAAATTCAATACTTAACATTTTGTTCTGTCTCTTTTTACTCTTTTTTGCTGTAACAGGGATCTTTTTCCTGCAACTTCTAGTGAGGAAAGCTTGTTTTAAGATCTCTTGTTTCATTATGACAAGAAGGACAGTGATTGAGCTCCCTTGTGGAGAGGAGGAGGATGAGTCAGGCAAAGAGACATGGAAAGGACACAAATAGAAACAGAACTGGACCACCTTCAGGGCAGCTGGGGCTTGCATGTTCCTATGACTCTAGGACTTCAGGAAGAGTTGCCTGAGCCCCAGAAGGTCCTGTGGATCCCTCTACGCTGGACTCCATATGCCCACATGCCGGCCTCACAGCTGCGAGGCTGAGATGTGGAGCTCTCAGTGACCATCGTCCTGGCCTGAAAGCTATTTCTTCCATAGGGCTGAAGTTCCTCTTGCTATGTAAGGTCTATTTCTTGGCTCCAGCAGAGATAGAACCTGTTCTGTGTTCTCAGGATGGCAAATGGGCCCGTGGAAAGGACTTGGAGTTCACAACCGGGCAGCCCTGGCCCTAACTCTAACTCAGTCACTTGGTAGTTTTATAATCATGAGCAGCATTATTTAAGTTCTCTTAGTTTTCTTGACTGTGACATGGGGCTACTAAAAGCTACCCTGCAGGGTCATTGTAAAAATGAGAGATAATGGATATTCATTGACTGTAGCTTAACAGGCACTCAATAAATGGTAGCATTACTGTCATTGTGTGTTCTTTCAGTCATCTCTTTTCTAGGCTGACATCAAGACACCTCTTAATTTTAGTTTCATTTCTCTTTGCTCATATCTTTTAAGCAAATTCCCTTTGAAATTATAGAATTTCAAAACACCATCAGCCTCCTCTTAGATTCCAAGTTCTCTCTCTTTCCCTAACATATATTTTCTTGTTGGTGGTAAAAAGATACAAAGGACGAATCAAATCCTATAAAAAGATACAAAGGAAGAGTCAAGGCCTGTGTCCTTCGGGAGTCTTTAATCTCTTTGGGGAGACAAGACTTAGACAAAAGATACAATTAGAGAATAATAAAAAAGAGCGAGGGCACTCAAATGTGCTGAGTAGAATGTTCCATCCCTGTCTGCTTCCGAATTCCATTTCTGCTTTATTAAACAATATCGCAGGGCTGCTGACTCATGTTCAGCTTCCAGACCCTTGAGACTGTAATATTTCTCTGCTATATCTGCATATAACCAGTGAGAATATTCTATTGTGTATAATATTTCTATAGCATATTACATTTGGGCAGTTTTCCCTGATGTTCTTCATGGCACTTGTCCCATCAAAGTTCACTCTGTTTGTGTCTGATAATTTTTCTGTGCTGTCAATCTTGTAATATAATGCCTCAGCATCCTAACAAAGATACCTTGGAGTAAGGCTCTTCAAATAGCTGTTCTTGCCTGCAGTGTCTGATACTTCCACATTTTCTCTCTACTTGCATTCAAACTCCTAGAGTAACGGAAAGTCGAGGGAGGGATAAATAGATGAACTTAAGCATGTCACTTCCCACCTCAAGGCCTCGGTTTCCTCCTAAGGGGAAAAGGGACTATGTGAGCACTTCCAATACAGATATGTTGTGATTCTACATGTGGCCACTACTTTTGACATTAGTGATATCACCAACAACCAGTTCTGCCAATGAGGAGTGAGCTGCTCTTATGAGATAGGGCTCAGCACATCTCTCTCTCTTCTTAAAGGCAGGTCTGTCAGTGGGATTGCAGCTTTTTTTTTCTGAAAATGGTGGCAGGACAACTCTGAGTCTCTCACCTCATGATGGGTCTGTAACATAGACCCACTAGACTATAGTGGGATCAGCTATAAGGCAACACAGAGAAAATGCTTAGCAGGAATAAATGTGGGGTTCCTGGGTTTGCTAGAGATGGAAAGAGATAGTTTGCCATTTGCTAGCAATATCAAGTGAGAGCTCCCTGAGGCTGTGTCCTGCGGAGGATGTTTCAAAATCAGCATGGGCTGTAGTGTCTACCTTCAAGCTGGCTACATCTAGAGTAACTGACAGGAAAAGGAAAAAGGGTAAGCAAATACACAGAAAAGTGACATAGGAACAATTCACATCTATGTTCACCTGAGCACCAAATAGGATATTAGAACTGGAGGAGACTTTATAAGATCATTTCAAAATTCACACTTCGCAGACAATTAAAATGAGGTGTAGAGGGCAAATGGCAGAAAGAAGGTCTGGGAGCTGGTTAATAGCAGACCTGGGTTTTCATCCTTCTGATCAGCTCAGGGTCATTCCCATCGCAATATTTTACTTCTGCTGAGATTATTAGATTTGGGTTTGTTAATTAAGGTTACATGGGATGGCTGTATCAGGAAATTATTCTCAAGTGCAAGATGTGTGGTTTGTCTAGGAGGCACATATTTTAGATTTGTCTAGGTAGTTTTGTGACAACAGGAGGGTCTATAGAAAGTCTTGGTTACTAACATTGTATTTTGAACTTAGTAGGCATTCAGTAATAGTTATTTTAAAATTTTGGGATTTACTAAATACATAAAATAAAACTCTCATCATGTGTCTCAATTAATATTTGTTTCCTTTTTCTTTTTTTTAAGAGACAAAATCTCACTCTGTTGCCCAGGCTGGAGTGCAGTGGCAGGATTATAGCTCACTGGCAGCCTTGAATCCCTGGGCTTAAGGGATCCTCTCACCTTAGCCTCCCAAGTAGCTGGGACTACAGGCACACACCACCACGCCAGGTTAATTTTTAAAAAATTATTTATAGTAGAGAGGGGACCTCGTTTTGTTGCCCAGGCTGGTCTTGCTCTCCTGGGCTCAAGCAATCCTCCTGCCTTGGCCTCCCAAAGTGCTGAGATTACAGGCATGAGCTACCACGCCCAGCCTGAATTAATATTTCTTGATTGAGGTAGAAGTAACTGAGTCATATTCATAAGTAAGTTTGCCTAATTATAGACAGTACCAGCTGGTGAGTGTTTTGATAGAGTCAGATAAAAAGCTTCACACATAAATATCCAGTGTAGGTGGACAGGCCAGATATTAAGGTAGGAATGGCTGCCTCTGTCAGCCTTGGGTGTCTCAGCAAATTCCCAACCATCTAACGGAGCTTTAAAAATGTGAACATACTCATATAAAAGGTATTTAGACCTTGGAATAAATGAGCTATTTTACCTGCCTGGTTGTTTTCTTCATTGATCTATTAATAGTGCTAAAATAAAATATCCTAGCTCTTCATTAAGCATTCATGATCAGACACCCACTTCTGACAGAAGTCTGCAGCTCCTAAGAAACCCTGGATGCATCTCTCCTAAAAAAATGACTTTTAATAAAGAAATGATCTGGGCTTTACAAAGGTGTTTTAGTTTATATATGATATTTCATTCATCATTTAACCATTTATCAAATATATTTCATGTACTTAATAATTATGTATTATCCTATAGCTTCACATGCTTTTACATTGTCTCATTAGAACCTTACAACAGCCTTCTGAGCAGGGTAAATAAAATGTGTCCAATTTTACAGAAGCAATAGAGAAGCAGTGAATTTGGGATTCCAAGGAGGTGAAACATGGCCCTATTTTAGCTTAGGGTCTTTTGTGGCCACATTCTGGGTTTAAAAGAATAAACTATTTAGGGACTTCAGTGCTAGGCTAACAGAGATTAAGTGACTTGCCCAAGGCCACACAACTATTAACTGGCAAATCCAGAATGCCATCCAAGACTTTTGACTCCAGTCAATTATTCTTTCCTACACACCAGTGGGTTTATTAAAACATAGATTGCTGGCTGTATTCCAGCATGTTTGATGGGAAGGGGGGAATTTGCATTTCAACAAGTTTCCAGGTAATACTGAAGCTGCTGGTCTCCAGACCACAAGCTGAGAACTACTTGTTGTTCAAAGTGTGGTCCCAGCAGGCATCACCCAAGAGCTCCTTAGAAAGGCAGATTCTCAGACCCACAGAATTAGATTCTGAATTTTAACAAGATCTCTGGATGATTTATATGCAAATTAAAATTTGAGAAGCGCTGCTGTACACCACAGCTGTCAGTTTGCAGGGCACTGTACTGGGTGCTACAGAGACAGGAGAGAATAATCATAATAACCCTTTAATCGGGCACTTTCTATATGGCAGGCACCCCTCTAAGCACGTTAGGCATATTATCTCTTTTAATCTTCACAATAACCCCCTGAGGGAGATACTAATATTATTGCTGTTTTAAAGCTGAGGAAATGCCAGAGTATAGAGAGGTTGGTAATCCAGTACAAGACAGATCCGGGCTCTGAAGCTGGGCAGTTCACTCCCAAAGACCATGTTCTCGTTCACTAGGCTGGAGCTTTGTAAGTTGTGGTCGCCGTTCATACAGTTAGGGAGGTAAGAAGGAAAGGCAGGCAAATAGGTATGAGGCAAGACAGAACTCATAGCCTGAACATCGTGTCTAGGTCAAGGGAGTCTATTTGTGTTCCCCACTGGAGACCTGGGTTTGGCTGGGCCTCTGCAGCGGCTTCTGATGAGGAAGACTTCGGTGAGTCTTGCTTAGTATCTCCACTGGTAAAACTGAAGTAATCTTAACAACAATTGATAAAGAGAAAAGACACTGGCAGCTAGACTAAAGGGAGGGTACTGAGAATTGAAAATAGAAACCACAGTTTTTCAAAGCAGATTGTGCAAAACAGATAAACTGTATCAAATCAAAACCATAGTGTTCATCTGCAGCTAGAGAAACTTTGTCTTTTAACACCAGTCTGTTCAGATCCGTGAGCTCCAAGATAAGACCACAGACAACTGATCTAACAGTAACTCTGTACGACCAAATCATTCTAAATACAAAGCCACAGACTGTTCCAGAAACTCCCGAGTTTATTCCTGCTAAGCCCACCCTAGGACTAACTCCAGCTCCCAAGCCCTATATGGACCTTTTTCTGACTCCCCCACTTTGGAGATGCCCCACAGCTCCCCATGCTATATGGTCTCCCTTGCTGCAGCAAGTAAGAACCTAACTTTATTCCTGTGGATATGTTCCCAGTGGTCTTTGGCTGATGGGCACCGATCCAACAATATTTTTCTGCTGTCCCATAGAGTTGTTATGAATATCACATGAAATAAAGCATGGAGAATGCTACATAAATGTGAGCTTCTAAATTTGTTGTTGTAATTGTTTATGTGCTGTTTCATCTTCCCCCTGCAAAAATAGTGAAGCCCTAAGTTAGAAGAGACCAGATCATATTTATCTTTGTGTCCTCAATGTCTAGAACAGTCCATAATGTATAAGGTACTCAGTAACTGTTGGTTGAATGGAAAAAACAAATGAACGAACAAATGAAAAGAAAATCATGCTCTAGTTCTCCTTTTCTCCAGTCCAGCCCTGTGAGTGATCCAGACTTCCTCAAATGGGGTAAAGGAATTCCTAAGTGTTTAAATGTGAGCTTTACCTCCTGGGCAGACTGTCACTAGCACTTTATAACAGTTACAGATAACCTTGTTTATCTCTTAAAAGTTTTCCTACCTGCAAGCTGGATGGAATTGCTAGAGGGAATACTATTCCCTTTGCCCACAAAATCGATCCTGGAGCAATAACCGTGCAGTCGAACAGCAGCACATTTTATAGCCCATGGAGCTGGTATGTATCAGCACATTAGCCAGTGCCTCTTGTAATCATGCCCATGTTTAGCAGAATGATATACTTAGGTGCTTTTGTAATAGACTTGCACCAAGCAGAAATCATGGCCCGTGGAACACAGTGGCTCCACTGAACATTCTTAAATACTTTTAGCACAGCAAGTTCCAGTTATGGCTGGAGTCTCTGGGGATGCCTTTGATCAGTTAGAAGCTGCCAGAAAATTCTTCATACTCCAAAAGCACAGAGGCTGTCCAGTGCTGTGTCTTCCTTTCTCCCCTCCAGTTCTGGCAGTAGATGGCCCATTTTATCTTCCCCTCTCCCTTGAACCCACTTTCTAGTTGTCATGATTTCTGACAGATGC
The DNA here is from genome assembly GCF_028885655.2 of Pongo abelii. Taxonomy (NCBI): domain Eukaryota; kingdom Metazoa; phylum Chordata; class Mammalia; order Primates; family Hominidae; genus Pongo; species Pongo abelii. The sequence continues at coordinate 83,799,499 of NC_071985.2, read as the reverse complement.
ACCTTGGGGAGTAGGCAGGCATTTACCCTGGTGTAGGAGGGATGTAAGTAGACATCATTAATGGAACAAGCAAAAGCAGTTATCTCAGGAAGCACAGGACCTACAAGTTGGAATGTAGGCCAGTGCTTTCTGAAACCATATTCTCTGCTAAGGCCTACCCTGCTGGGTATTTTACAAGGGAAACAATCCCAGCAGTGTGTTCCCTTTCCAATGCCCTCTCCCTAGGACAGGAGTATAGACAAAGAAAATGCTGTATGGGCTTCCCCTCTCACTTCTAGCCATCAGAGGCGCATTTGCCCCTGAAACAAAAATGGCATGTGTCTTCAATGGGTTCCAATGCCAGTATGGAACTCCCCTAAGCAAGCCAAGAGACAGGGATTGTAGAGGCCTCCCGCCAGGAATTTAATGGCTTCTATGCAATTCCCAGTTTCGTCTCCCTGCCCAGAACCTGCTCTCAGACTGGATAGGATAATGTTGACTTAGGTGAGTGGGCAAGAGTTTTTGAAAAGTAGTCCCCTTCACATTGAACATTGGTGTCTAATTAGAACCTTGAGTTTGGCTAGTTACATACCCGTACATTTCCCATTTCCTTCTCTGTTCATTTCCCCTGATATTATTTGTGCACACATCTATTTTTTTCCATTAGATTATATGCATCTATTGAGTAGCATTCTCTTCTCTTCCCCTTGTCTACCCTAGAGCTTAGTACAGTGCTTGATTTGTAACAAGTGCAAAATAGATACACACATTCGAAAGAAACATATATGTGGCCAAAGATCATGTGATTGTGGCAATTCCAATGGATTTAAGATTCAGTCTGAGCCTTACATTCGCATTTCAAGGGTTTCCTCTCACACCCTGGCAATAATAACACACTGTTTTTCTCGAGGGTGATGGGATCTTGTGTCACTGGGAGAAAGAACGTGAGGGAAGCAGTCTGATCAATTCTTTCTGAATGAAAGACCTGTAAACACTTTCAACAATGGAAATCCTTGCTGTCGCTCCCTAAAGCGGGCAACCTCTGAGGCTCTTTGGGAACTTGTGTTGGCCCGGACCCATGATCCTGATCCCTTGCTTGCAGTCTCTTCTCAGACTCAATTAGAGATTCCTTGGGCTCCCCTCCAGGAAGCTGCTAGGGCCTCCACACCTCCCAGGTGGTTAGTTTCCTGGTGGGTGGCATTTTGTTAGAATTTATACATTATCTATCCTTCAAAGACTTGTGGCTTACTTGGCTTTTGCTGTCTATCATTTCCCACATTTCCTGGGGTGGATTAGGGAGTTGGTGGAAACTCCCTGCCTGATTTCCTGGCTCTATTTGAGAATCCAAATATCCCGGGCAATTAGAGCAGGGGTGTAGGAAGGGGGTGCCTTAAGCAAAAACTGGCCAGACAGGCATTAATACCTTGATGCCCTTTCAAAGCAAGCAAGTTCACATATCTGCTCACCATGTATTTGGTGGAAGTAGGAAAGGATTTGCATGGACCCTGGAGCCAGATCACTCAAGTTCAAATCTCACCTCTACCATTTCTGGCTGTGTTATTTTGGGCATATTAACCTCCTGGTATTTCAGTTTCCACATCTCTAAAATGAGGATAATAGTAATAAGCACCTCTTATTATTGTGGTGAAGATTAGGAGTCCAGATAGTTGGCCGGATGTGGTGGCTTACACCGAAACTCCAGCACTTTGCAAGGCAGAGGTAGGCCGTTAACTTGAGCCCAGGAGTTTGAGACCAGCCTGGGCAACATAGTGGAACCCTGTCTCTAAAATAAAAATACAATAAATTAGCTGGGCATGGTGGCATGTGCCTGTAGTCCCAGGTACCCAGGAGGCTGAGATGGGAGGACCACCTGAGCCTTGGGGTTGAGGCTACAGTGAGCCATGATCTCACCACTGTACTACAGCCTGGACAATAGAGTGAGACCCTGTCTCAAAAAAAAAAAAAAAAAAAAAAAGAGTCCATATATGTAAGATGCTTAGAAGAGGGCCTGACACATAGTGAGTTCTCATTATTAGCTATTGCTCTTGTCACAATAGAACTAGTACAGATTTTCTTTGTGTTCAAAGTAGTTTTTTAAATTTTTCATAAATATAACATAGACTTTAAACTAATTTTGTGTTATAGTTTTTCTGTTATTTATGACTGGATTCATTAATACATACTACTCATTAAGGACAGAGTTAATTTACCTGACATAGAAAGATTTTGCTTGAAAAACTTATCCTATTAACGTTTAATATGTGTTTCTCAGTCCTTGCTTTCATGAAGGGAAAACATTTCTTGCTTTCTTATTTATCTCTTCATGTTCTTTTGTCATGTTCTCAATCAGACAACTTTTGGGTGGCATATTAAAGGGTTTGGGGCTGACTTAATGGAGTCAATCGGTCTTTCCTGGTAAGCAGCACTTCAGCGCATGTCAATCATTAGTTCTCAGAGTTCCAGCAGAGTGGGGTCTGCTTCAGATGCCATCACTGACTATCTTTGGGATGGGTGGCTTGGCCTGGTACCAATTTTCATGTTGGTATAAGAAACTTCTCAGTGGACATAGGTTGATGCTAAGAATGCTATTCTTTCCATTAGAAAGCATCATTTCCTTTGGTGAGAGGGGTCACGGCCTGGGTCCTTCTGTTCAGGAAGGGGTACATGAGGTCCAGCTTTCAGCTTTATTCTTCTGATGCTTTAAAGTTTGTTGCAGATGATGCTCCAACCAGCTGCTCCTTGCCTTGACTGAGCTCCTCCCTGAGCCTATGTTGCTGAAAAATTCTGAGAAATTTGAAAGGATGAAAGTTGATGCCTGTAATCGCAGAGACTGGGGGTGCTCAGGCAGGAGGATCACTTGAGCCCAAGAGTTTGAGGCTGCAGTAAGCTATGACTGTACTGCTGCACTCCAGTCTAGGTGACAGAGCAAGATCCCATCTCTGGAAAAAAAAAAAAAGAAAAAAGAAAAGAAGGAAGAAGGAAGGGAAGGGAGGAGAGGGGAGGGAAGGGAAAAGAAAAGAAGAAAGGAAAGAAGGAAAAAAGGAAAAGAAAGAAAGAAAGAAAGAAAGGAAGGAAGGAAGGAAAGAAAGAAAGGAAGAAAGAAAGAAAAAAGAAGATGAAAATGTACAGAAATGTCCCCGCATTCATCATTAAGATTATTGACTCCCTCCTCCCAAACTATGCTCTTGGACCTAGAACCTATCTTTCTTCTCTGCCAGTTCTCATCTTTCCAGGAATAGCATAATAGAAAGATGGGATAGATGTGGATTCAACTCTCTTTTTGCTGCTAGTCAGCTGTCTGACCTTGGAGAAGCTATTTAGCCTCTCCAATCTTCTATTTCCTCAACTATAAAATAGGAGTAATAATTCCAGGGTTGTTGTCAGGATCAAATTAGTTATTTTTTGTGGAATATGTAGAACAGAATCTGAACTCATTAACAGCGGCCATTAAAAGTGGCTGCAAATAGTCTCTTTTGTAAAGATTTATCAATCCCAATTACCTGCAGTAAGAAGTTATTCTGGAATATTGACTTTCTCCTATCTGAAATATGAGCTTTTCAAGGCCAACAACAGTATCTCCACTATCTCTATAGTCCCAACACCAGCGCAACACCTACTGAATCCCTTCCCTCTAGAGTGAATCTTAGGGATCACCAGTTTCATTAATTTCATCAGCTCACTGGGATGTCAGCCTAAGGATAATCAGACTGAGCAAAGGAGTCACCTGTTGATAGTTAAGTAAGGTGTGAAGAAGATGCAAGAGAAACTAAAGTAAAACCCAGGTGCAGTGTGGGCTACTGAAAGGCCCGTGGTCACAGAGAGATTGCAGTATGGATATATGGCGGCTGGAAGGGGCACCAAAGGTGAGTTGCCCAAGGATGTCCCATTTGGCCAAAGCCTGGCTGTGCCTGCATCCCCTGCCCACCTTTCCATTGCCCCTAGCCTCCCCAATCATAGGGTGCTGATGTTGTTTGTGAGTTCCATTTGATGTTTTCTATTTACAAGTCTCTGCACACTTCATTTCCCCTGCCTGAAAATAAGGGGCTTTTGGAGAACGGCGTGAACCCGGGAGGTGGAGCTTGCAGTGAGCTGAGATCGCGCCACTGCACTCCAGCCTGGGTGACAGAGCGAGACTCTGTCTCAAAAGAAAAAAAAGAAAAAGAAAAAGAAAAAGAAAATAAGGGGCTTTTTAATAAGAAAGATTATATCTGTAGGTGGTTTAGCATAAAATACGAGTTGTATTAGTCCTCTATTTTGAGCCAGGCATTATGCTAAATCTTTCACATAAATTATCTCTAATAATTGCTAAACCTCCCCAAACAGTATTATTATTATCATTTACTATCATGGAAACCCTTGACCAAATGAAACAGCTGGTAAGTGATGGAGTTAGGATTCTAAGCTGGTTCCAAATTCTAAGGACCTTGGTGTGTAGTTAGAAACCTTTGTTCTGGCCCGAGTTGTATAATGTTGACACATCATTGGCCTCTCAAGGTTTTCTCTACAAATTGGGAATAATCATACCTGTTCCACTTTCCACACAGAATGTTTATGAGGTTAAAGTGAGATAGTGAGTGTTATGGCATTTTTACTGAGCATTTGCTATGTGCCAACCAATGCTGCCAATAAATTGAATGTTATTTCTAGTAATTCTTATAAACCTAATGGTGCATATCCCCACAGCCTGTGCCCTCTGCCCTAAGGGTTGGATTTCTTATGGAAGTGTTCTGCTCACACCACAGTTCTTGGGAAATTCCACCCCAACTCAGTGTATTATTATCAGGCAAAGCTAGCTCTTCCCTCCTCATCCATTTTCTCATCTAGTAAATTGGGATGAGTGTAACAACTTGTCTGTGAAAGCTCTGGGAGAAAATTGCTATCTGGATGCAAAGTATTATTCAGGAAAAAAAACCCATCCAAAGATGATGTGTGTGAAGTGTCAAATTTTAGCTGTTTTTAACAGATACACTGATAGAAGGGGGAGACAATCCATCGAGACATTTTGAACAGCCTGAGTTGTAGAAACAGGAAACGGTTTAGCTGCCTGCTTGAAAGCATGCCTGCTACAACTGCAGACATTGCAGCAGTAAGTCCAAGTGAAATCAGGTTCCCTGGCCCTTGCAAAGCTTTGCTGGGGTTCAGTGCTGGCACTAGCCAAAGCTGGGAAGAAACATATCTGGTGGGATGCCCTGAGGGCGCTGTGTGACATTCTGTCCAGATGGCAGACAGGCATTTATAGCAGACCTTGTACCACAGATTGAGTAATGCACCAAGAATGCAGTCTTGGTCCCATCTGCCAGGTGATGCTATGAGAAACTAAAGGAACACAGAATTTATTCCCCCTGATCCATTAAAGCATGACTGTATTTGCATGACCTGGGAGCACCGAGCCCTCTGGACTTGGCAGCACATTATTACTGATGATCCTGGCTGCATGACACACTGCAGACTTGATGTTTGCCCTTGCACACTCAGACCTCAGAGAAAGGAAGGGGACCACAAAAGATAAGAAACATTATTCTTGTTTTGTGATCCTCCCACTCAGAAGCAGGAGGGCATCAGAAATCCTGGGAAAACTTGGTGGAAAGCAGGGAAGTGAATAAGGAAACAAAATGAAGACAAAGATGGTGTGGTTGTAGAAGGCAAAAGCTATAATTCAAAGAGCAAAGGGTTAAAAATTGGGACTTGAGCTCTGGGTTCTGACATTATTAGCCGTGTGATCTTGAAAAAGTCAGTTAATCTTTGGGAGTGTCAGCTTTCACATCTGATACTCCTGCCTCAGAGGGTGAGTGTACCTTGGAGCACTTTGTGAACTACAGAATGCTATTCCCACATAAGGTACTAGACTGTGGTGTGGATGGTGTTAAAACTGCCCAAAGTAGCAGACACCTGCCATCTTTCTGGTTGCATACTCAATACCTAGGTCACTGCCTAGCACAGGGTGGGCACTTAATTATGTTTGAGGGACTAATGATGCAAATCATTGAACTGCAGGAGATTAGAGTGGTAACGAGCTTGGCTGACCTGGAAGATAGAATTACCAATGACTCCAATCTGCTTCACATCTGGACAGATGGGAGGTTGAGGTCACTCTGATACATGCAGCCAAAAGAAGTCCAAATATGCACTGTTTTATAAACTTTAGTACTGCATGCATCTTTTGTAAAGATAAAAAGTTTATGTGGATCCACAGGACTCATTGAAATTGTTTGGTGTGTGTGTTTTAACTTAATGAAACCATCTATAAATTCATTATGCTTATGAATTCCCATACAATTATAAAACTAGAACAAATTTATACATTAAATCTAAATGAAGCTAAAATACAATGAAATTCAAATGTGCATTAATGTAATGTGATGGATGATGCTGGTTTGTGAAATTAAATTGAGCCTCTAAATGTGAATAAGGTACTGAGTACTAAGAGGAAGATTATTTTGAGTGGCCATGCGATGACTCATGTCTATCACCACTTTTTAAAATTCACATCAGTGTGAAATATTTACCCTATGACATCATTGCTTTTCACTCAATAAAAAGACACCATTTATATAGTACATCCTCCTGAGTTATTTTCTTCTTAGTCAGGGACAAATAAAGCAGTATTATTGACACTAAAATGAATTCATTAAAAAAATTATTTACTGGGCATCTACTATATTCCAGATACTGTTCTAGGTGCCTGGGCTGCATTACTGAACAAAACAGACAAAAATACCCCTGCCTTTGTGGAGCTTACATTGTAATATGGGAGACAGTCAATCAACAATAAAATTAATATAGTGTGTTATAAGTTACTAAGTGTTATGAAGAAAAAATAGACAAGATAGGGAGATTTGGGAGTCAGGGGTTGGGGTATGGGTGGGTACTGCAATTTTAGACTGTGGTGCAATTAGGCCTCACTGAGAAAGTTACATTTGGGCAAAGACCTGAAAGAGGTAAGGAATAAGCTGCAGAGAGAGGGAAGAGCCAGTGCCAAGACTGTGAGTGCATGGGAGAGGCCGGTGGGCTGGATGGCAGTAGGTGATGGAGAGAGTAATCAAGTGAGGTCACAGGGAGCCTGATCTCATAAGCCCACATGGGCTATTGTAAAATCTCTGGCTTTTACTCTGAGATAAATGAGACCTCACTGGAGGACTTGAGTCAAGGCATAGCATGGTGGGACTTACATTGTAGTAGTATCATTCTGGTTTTTGCATTGAGCTCAAGCTATGGAATGGGGAGGCTGGATTAAAGATCATGGGGGAGACGATGATGCAGGGGAAAGACGATAGCAGTTCCAACCAAAATGGTAGCAACAGAATTAGAGCTAATGGTCAGTTTCTCATATGTTATGAAGGTAGATCCAACAGGATTTCTCTTTGTCTTGAATGTGGAGTGTGAGAGGAGGAAAGGAGCTAAGCATGACTCTAAGGGTCTTGGCTTGAGCAACTAGATGAAAGGAGCTGCCATGAATAGAAATAGGGAAGACAAGTGGGCAGGTAAGATTGTAGAGGTTAGGTGTTCAGTTTTGGACATGTTAAATTTGGGAAGCTTATTGGTAGGGTGATCATATAATTTATTGTACAAACTAGGACACTTGTTACTGTAGATCAGAAAAGAGAAACACTAATAATCATGCTGGAACAACAGGAGTCATCTAGGACCATCCCATTCCAACCAAGACATAGGTGCAGGTGAGGAACAGGCAGTTAGGCTGACATTCAGGTGAGCAGTGTGGGCCATGGTTAAGTGTTTGGGAGATGTCAGATTATACAAGCTTTAAAGCCATGAGATTGGATGAGATCACTAATAAATGAGTATAAATGGAGAGGAGAAGACCAAGGAGCAGTCAGAGCTACCAACAGAGTAAGGGTGGGCTCACTTTCCTGTTGAGAGGTCAGGGAAAAGAAGAGGAAGCAGCAAAGCCAGTACACAGAAAACTACATGTGGGCCAGAGACCAAGTGGCAAGACCAGGTCATGAAGTTTTCATCAGATCATTTAGAAAAATGCTTGGATTGATATTTTAAAGATTGCCATCAAAACGTAAACACAAAATTTTAAATTTCTTGTAGAACCACTCAGACTCCCAAGAATATTTCTGGGTTCTTGATTTGAGAGCGAGTGCCCTAGATCAATCAGTGGCAGGCACAGATGGCTACTAGTGGCCTCAAGCCCATTGTTGGCTGCCTGGTACATCAAGATCACCATGTGATTTTGTGGGATCCTGAAAATAACCCCTCAGGCAGAGAAAGATAGTCTCATCTGATTTTGTCAATGTGAGAATTGAAACAGATGTTGGGTAAATTTCTTGGTCTCATTTCTTCATATTCAGGTGTCTGCCTCCTGCACATTAATTTTTTACATCTTTCTCCTTTCTTTTATTTCTTCTCACCAGCCATTCATCATGTACCTTTTCTTTTTAAATCACTCCAGCACTTTTTAAGACTCTACTTCCACTCTCCATCTTTTTATTTCTAAGTCTCTGCTCCTGATCCATGTTAGGCCCATTAGTAAAGCTCTCACCCCCATGGCTCTCCAGACTTAGAAGCTGGGATATCCTCCTCACATCTGACCTTAGGATGACTCTTTTCTAGGGCCCTTTTTTATGTGGCCATCTTTCTTAGAGAGGTAGCCACTTTCTTCTTGGAGGTGATGGTTCCCCCAAATGGGTCCATTATTAATGGATCATCCTATAACCTAAGATATGGGTCCTTTTATTAATGAAGAGTAGAGGATTCAGAACAAAAAGACAGAGGGGCTCTCCATGTTCTTACTACACAGAGGAGTGATGTGTCTTAGCTGAGGATGCTCTGGGTTATGAGACAAGAGGCAAGAGTTATGAGACACGAATTCCATTGGTTTATGTCTGGCAATTTCCTTAGGGCCTCCATTTCCCTATGCTCTGGTGAGAGATTCAGAATAATATCCACTCTTCTGGAAAGTCAGGGGGGATTATTAAGAAATAATCAAAAATCAAAAGGATATGAGATTTGGAACTGAGATTATAGTTTGGCTATTTAGACAAATATATAATCTCTTTGTGCCTCAGTTTGTTTCTTATAAAAATGGATATTACAAATAAAATTTTACAGCATTGTGAGAATTAAGGGGGGCAACACATAATAACATTATACACATGTTAGCTGGGATTACTATTATTCTTTTCCATTTTAATACATTGGGCAAACTTTACTAGATTTGTTGTAGCAGGAAATCCAGAAGTAGCTGGAGAAATACTCAGGAGCAGAGTGCCAGGATTTCTTCTGTTGTGTCACTGTGGAAATACTCACCTAATAGACTTATTCTCTGAGTCAGTATTTTTAATTTTTAGCTCTGCTGATGAATACAGAAATTTACTTTCTCTGAGTTCAAGAAAAGCTCACTACTTATTAGTTTTATCGTTTCCTTCCCCCTGAGTCTGAACCTGATTGATTTAACATTTGATTACACAATACCTTCCATTTGTAGAATTCTATTCATTTATTTAGTCAACAAAGGTTTATGGAGTTTTGGCAATGTGCTAGACAGTGGGCCACACAAAACTGAATCAGACTAGAAAACACACTCCAAGGAGCTTATGGTCAAGTGGCAAAGACAACTAATGTCAGTCATTAAGGTAAAATGAAGAAAGTGCCATAAAATGCATCAATGATATGCAGTGGGTATGAGAGTAAATGAGTGGTATTTTGGCTAAAGCACTTCAGAAAAGTTTTGCTGAGGAGATGATAGGGGACATTGCAGGAGGCAGAGCTGGGGGAAAGGGGAAGGAGGAGGGTTCAGACAAGGCACTGGAAATAGGGAACAAATCAGTGTTGCCTGAGTATAGTACATGTGAGAGAGAGGGGTGGGGGAGGGAGAAAAGAGAGGCATGGAGGAAAGAAGGGCAGGTTGGTGATGTGCTTATTAAATAAATAAGCAGTAGAGACAAAATGTCTTTTGCCTTTCACGTCTCAGTTTCTCCTGAGACTCTGACAATTCATCTACTTTTGCAAAGTTCATTCTGGTGCTGCTGGCTATATGCTAAGCACTGGCTGGATGCTCAGAATAAAAACAAGAATGAGACATTGAGATTAACAAGGCCATTCAGAATCTTGATTTCAAGCACAAAGTCAGTCCTTTCAACTAATTTACTCAAGTGTTACCTCTTATCCCATTAAGATCACTAACCCATAGGCCCTATTAGTTTTTCCACCATCCTTCCCCTCATCTTATCATCCATCAGTTCCTTTTCACCTGGATTCCATATTCTAGTATCATAGCCGCTCCTTCATAAAAATTCTTAACTTTTCTCTCCACCCTCTATAGTAAACAGCTGGCAAAGTTTCAATAGTCCATTTGCTTGATGCCTACACTGGAAAAGAAAGAGAGAGGAAAGAAGGAAGGAAGGAAGGGAGGGAGGGAAGGGAGGAAAAGAAAGGAGTAAGAAAGAAAATAAGGAAGAAATGAAAAAAGGAAGAAAGGGAAAGAAAATACACAACTTGTTGCTTGCTGGATAGCTTTAAATTTTTTACCACAAATCTCAAAAGAATACTTTACATTGGCCAGACAACCCAACTACATCTTTCTAAATGAAAAAATTCACTTTTCCACTCTCTGAGATGACTACTTTACACTTTTTTCCTTTCTCTCTAATCTCTGCCACCATCCCACAGCTGATGGTCTTGCTTTGAAGACACAGCTGGAAAAAAAATTAGGTCTTTATTTTAGACATTCTTACAAGCCACTGCATCTGTAGGCATGTACTTTGCCTTCCAAAGTATACTCTCCTTTGGTAAGTACATTGATATGTTATTTTTCCAATACATTTTTTTTCTAGGAAGAAGTAGCTTCCTGTCTGACTTTGGAGAAGTGCCTTAGCTTTTGAGTCTCAATTTTCTTATATGTACAATGGGGACAACAACCTCCCTGGCCTACCTCACAGAATTATTGAGGGGATCAAATGTGTTGGTAGAATTGGAAGCACTTTGCAAAGCATGAAAACACTACAGAGGGACATGATACGACAGAATAACTAGGGGGCCACATCTTTTGATTTGAGATATTAAATAGTAGGCCATATAGATATTCATTTCAAATGGCTCAAATTAAGAAACTTGAATGAAAGGACTGGTTACAGAGATGTAGACAGGGTTAAAGTAACATAAAAGAGACCACTGAGGCACCATTAGCCACAGTGGGAGCCAGTTACTTCCCCAAGACCCCAGGGGCAAGGGGAAGATGTAGTATTACTAGAACTCAGTCAGAGTTTGCTGGGAGTGGAACGGCCTCAGGGGAGCAGTAGCTCTGGAAGCGTGCAGCTCCTGCCTGGGGACTTGATGGTGAAGCAGGATGGGACAGGAGAGGAATACCTCTCTCCTGTACCCTCTGACCTGCTGCTGACTGTTGGCCAATTCCAATAAAAGCCAGAAGGAAGGCAGCCTAGGCCTGTGGTCCACAGAGTCAACCTCTGGGTCACAAAGCAGGGCCAGAGAAGGGTGGGGAATGGGGAAGGGGAAGTTAGCAAATAGAGAATTATCAGCACAGAAACCATTCTCTGAGGGAAGTGCTATACAGTATTTCAATTAGGAGACTGCAATAGTGAAAACTGAAATTAAAAATGGAAACATTGATAGGATGGACTGTTCAACCTTCCTCCTTGCCTATATATTCAGAATTTATTTTTTCCCTGTAAAGTGGGTGGCTCAGAGGTGAGCTTGCAGCCCAGTAGGCCCCTGGGCTCAACCTGCAATGCAGAATTTGAAATAATTGATTTAGTTCGTGGACCATGCTAGGAGCTCAGAGAAGGAAATGTGAGCAACTTTCCTACTTACTATTTTTCTATCGCTCACCTGAAAACCATTCTTTCCCTTTCTTCTTTTCCTCTCCTTTCTTTTGTCTTTTGAAAAGAGCACAGTTATTGAATAATTGTTAGCACGTAGCATGCATTTAATGCTCTCCCTGGAGATTTTGGTCTTTGCTTGGTAACAGTCAATCAGCACGTTTTCCTCTCAACAATATTAACATCCAAGATGGTGAGATAAACAAGCTCATTAAAAAGCAAGTTGTTACATGAAGCAAACACCTTAAACTAATAAAGCTTGGCATCCTCTGTGGTACACCCAGGGAAACGGTATTAGCAGTCTTGATAGCAGTCTGCGTTTAAGAAAAAGGCCCAGAAGGCAGCCAGTTTATCCTGTAGAAATATTCAGGAACCTCATCCATTTATGATGCCATGAGGAAATGCTAGGCCTGCATGCTCAGAGGGAAAATGTTCAGATGGCATGCTTATAGGAGGCTCTTTTCATTCCTTTAAGGGAACTTTTTCCATTTATTCAATGAACATTTATTGAGTATCTGTGAGATGCACTGTGCTGGCAACTAGGCATATAAGGATGAGTAAGATGCCATCCCAGCCATGAAAGGGTTCACATTCTGCTGGATGAGATACTGATGGGTAAACAGACCCAGGTCTAGAGAATTAAGTGCACTGATAGAGATATGCCCAGAGGAAGCCTGTAGGAAGATAAAGAAGGTGTAATCAGATCCAATTAAGGCTGGGGTACAGGATGGAGACAACTCTTCAGGGCCTATGCCTTTCTTATTTATTCAAGGATCAGTGAATATAGCATCACACATGTAGTTCTAAGAGTTTTGATGGCCTGGACTTCCATTTACTTGGAGGCTCACTGAACCAGTGGGCAAACTATTCTACTGGAGACCATACAACTTGATGCAATTTGGAAGGTGATGCCTACCCCCAGGCCTGGAGCTGTCTCCAGGTGGGTGGAAAGCCTCAGCATGCACACAACACCCATGCTGGCCCATGGGGTCATGGGTGAATAACTGGCTGCAATAGTTAGGCATCCTAGGAGGGCAGGACACTGAGGCTTGACCTGGGATGAAAAGGGATTGGGGGAGGAATGGGGTTTGCAGTGGTTAAAATGAGATTTGTAGGTTTACGTCTAAACTGGTTCGATTGAAGAGAAATTTTGGAGCTGCAAGGCCTACCTCCCCTCAAGGAAGGCTAGGACCCATTTGACCTTGGAGAAGGATAGCTCTTCCATATCTAAAAAGCAGGGAGTATAAGGGAGAAATCTAACATTTATCAAGTACATATTACATATTCTGCAATTCTGATTGATGTTAAGCTCAATTAATTGTCCCACATTCCCATGAAAGAAGGGTTTCCCCGCTGCTGCTTTTAAATCTCTATCTTAGAGAACGAAATTTAAAGTTGCAGGGAGTTTAAGGAAGCGGACCCAGGCACTGAGGAGATCAGTGGTGGGAAGGATTTGAATCAAGGTCTGGCTGACCCTCCTATCCCACCTCCCACAGATCCTGACTTGAGTCTGAGTGGCATCCTGGCTCAGAGCTTTTCTCTAAGGTAGCTGCAGCCCCCACTATATCCTTAGAGTATCACTTGGTTGGGTGATAAAGAATGAAACTGAGTCAGCATGTGGTTTAGCTGGCCTGTCCCTGTCTCTGTGTGGGGACTCAGAATGGTTGAGGCAGACCCATCTAGTTCTGGAGCACCCTTAGGAGACCAGTTAAGGAAGGAACAGCACTTTCCTAGTTCTCAGAGTCAATTTAGAAAGAAAAGAGTCATGAAACAGCTACGTTCATGTGTAATATTTTTGCTAATTAACCTCCAAAGAGAGCCGTGATGTTGGCTAATTTTTAAAGAAAATATTCTTTTTCACCTGTACTTTTGTAAGCTGGAGTTTATTCTATTGATCTCTTTTGAGGGCATGAGATTAATATTCCCCAGTAGGGTGTGGGAGGCATTGTGCCTGTCTTTCTGTCTACCATTATCCCCACAGCATTGAGCACACTGCCCAGTGGGTGCCCAATAAGTATTTGTTGGAATTGATGAATTCCAGAAGCAACTGGAAAAGGCTCTCAGTAGTACCATCTTTGAGCTCACCACTGGGCTCTCTCCAGGTCATTTCTAGGTTAGAGTGGAAAGAATGGGATCAGTGGAATCTAGCGTAAATTGTTACTGGTGGAAATAGAAACATGGCATTGCTGGGTACTGCCACCCACCCCCTGCCCCCAACCCCGCACCATGTCTCCCCTTTGTGCCTTCTTCCTCTTTAATGCACCCCGTGGAGGAAGGGAGGCAAACTGAGAAAAAAATCCCTGATAAAAGGCAGGAAGAGATAATAAGTGGAAGAAGTGGCGGAGCAAAGGCTATAGGAGGTGTAAGGGAGGGAGAAATCCATTCTAAATGAGATGGGATTTCATGAAGTGTTATGATGGCGGCTCCTATAGCCAAAAGACGGAAGCAAAGAAAAACAAAGCAAACAAACAAGAAGCATTTTGGGAGTCTGAGATTACAGTCTGGCTTTCCTGTGACCTTGAGTAAGTCTTGTGCCCTTGGTGGCCTCAGCTTCCTCATCTGCTGTGTGAGAGGATGAACAAGCTGGGCTAGTCCACAAGATAGTTTCTTTTTTCTCCAATTTATTTTTAAATTTACACAAAGTAAAATTCACTTTTTGTTGTATAGTTCTCTATGAGTTTTGACAAATGCATACAGTTGTGTAGCTTTTCCCAAAATTCTTTCATGCTGTTCTTCTACCGTGAACCCCTCCGTCAGAGTCCTATTGTCTTGTCTCTCCCAGAATGTCATGAATTGAACCTCCAGTACATAGCCTTCTGGGTCTGGTTTGTTTCACTTAGCATAATGCATTTGGGATTTATCCATGTTATTACATGTCACAGTACTACATTCCTTTCTATTGCTGAGTAGTATTCTATGTATACATAGAATACATAAACCAATTGTTTATGTATTTGCCTGTTAAAGATTAGGCTATGTATACATAGAGTACATAAACCAATTGTTTATGTATTTGCCTGTTAAAGATTAGGCTGATTCCGGTTTTTGTCAATTATGAATAAAGCTGCTAAAAATATTCACACACAGATTTTTTTGTGAATACAAGGTTTTATTTTTCCTGGAGTAGCAGCGGAACGCCTGGGTCTTATGGTAAATACGTGTTGAATTTTATAATAAACAAAAACTCTTTTTCAATATGGCTGTATCATTTTTCACTCCCAACAGCAACATTTGAGAGTTTCAATTGCTCCACATCCTTGCTAGCACTTGGCATTTTCAGTTTATTTTATTTTACTTGTTCAACAGATATGCACTGGTATCTTAGTGTGGTTTCTATTTGCATTTCTCTAATGATTAATGATGCTCAATATCTTTTCTTGTGCTTATTTGCCATACATATATTTTCTTTTGTGATGTGCCTGTTTAGATATTTTGCTCCTTATTTTTTCCAACTGGGTTGCTTGTTTTCTTGCTATTTAGTTTGAGAGCTGCACATATATATTGGACACAAGTTCTTTGTCAGATATGTGATTTGCAAATATTTTCTCCTATTCTGTGGCATATGTTTTTTAATCATTTTTTATCCTTTACAGAGCAAAGGTTTTTAAAATTTTGAGAAAGTCCAATTTATCATTTTTTTGTTTTATGGATCATGCTTTTTTGTCATATCTAAGGATTCTTTGCCTAGTTAATCTAAGATCACAGAGATATTTTTTCATGTTTTCTTTTAAAAGTGTTATAGCTTTATATTTCACATTCAGGTCTGTGATCTATTTTGACTTAATCTTTCTGCAATGTGTGACCAGCAGCCCCTCTTCTTCCTCCTCCTCTTCTTCTTCCCCTTCCTCCTCTTCTTCCTCCTTTGCATAAGTTGCAGAACTATTTATTGAAAATATTATGCTTTCTCCAATGATTTGTCCACACACTTTTGTCAAAATTCAATTGACCATATTTGTGTGTTTTCATTTTTGGACTTTCTATTCTGTTTCACTGATTTGTTTATATATCCTTCAGTCATTAGGACATTGTTTGGTTATTTTTGCTTTATAATAAATCTTGAAGTAAAGTAATGTGAGTACTCCAACTTTGTTCTTCCCCCAACCCCTAAAATTGTTTTGGCTCTTCTAGTTACTTTGCCTTTCCTATAAATTTTGGAATCACCTTGTTGATTTTTATAAACATCTACTGGGACTTTAATTAGGATTTTATTGAATCCATAGATGAATTTTGATCTATAGATTCAATAAAACATCTCAACAATATTGTTTCCTTGTTCATGAAAATAGTCACTTATTACTTCCTGCCTTTTATTTTTCTATTTATTTAGGTCTTTCTTCAATTTCTTTCATCAGTATTTTATAGTTTTCACATATATTTCCTGTGCAGTTTCCCTGAACATATTTTGTTCGACTCGTACTTACGCATTTCATTTATTTTGGCACTGTTGCAAACATGACTCTTTTACTTTAAAAAATTAGATTTCTAATTACTCATTCCTAGAAAATAAAAATATTGGTAACATTTTTATCAATTGATTTTTATATAGTGGCCTTATGTCCTGTGACATTGGTAAACCCACTTATTACTTTCATGATTCTTTTGTAGGTTATTTCAGGTGGTTTTTTCTTTCAATATTTTGCCTAGTTTTGAAGTCCGTATAATGCTGATATAAAAGAAGGGTCTTAAATTATATAAGTATCTACTTTAAGAAACCAGAAAAAGAGCAACTTGAACCCAAAGCAAGTGACAGAAAGAAAATAAGAAAGATAAAAGCAGAAATCAGTAAAACTGAAATGAGAAAAACAAATAAAATCAGTGAAGTATTGGAGTATTTTACATTTCACATTCAGGTCTATGGTCTATTTTGACTTAATCTTAAAATACATAAATGTATTTTACATTTTTTGGGGTAAAATACACAGGTATTTTGTAAAAAAAATACAAAAATACATTTATGTATTTACAAAAGAAATAAGACATCAATTCTATATAGTCTCAGAATTGCAAAGAGGTGGGAACACTTCCCAACTCATTTTATGTATTTTGTGTAAAATACAACCTTCATTCATTTCATTTCATTCAAGGTATGAAAATTATGGGTATAAAGTTGTTATGGTCTTTTCTTTCTTAAAATTAATTAATTCATTCATTATTATACTTTGAGTTCTGGGATACATGTGCAGAATATGCAGGATTGTTACATAGGTATACATGTGCAATGGTGTTTTGTTGCACCCATCAACCTGTCATCTACATTAGGTATTTCTCCTAATGCCATCCCTCCCCTTGGCCCCACCCCCGACAGGAACCAATGTATGATGTTCCCCTCCCTGTGTTCTTATGTTCTCATTGTTCAGCTCCCACTTATGGGTGAGAACATGTGGTGTTTGGTTTTCTGTTGCTGTGTTAGTTTGCTGAGAATGATGGTTTCCAGCTTCATCCATGTCCCTGCAAAAGACATGAACTTATCTTTTTTATGGCTGCATAGCATTCCATGGTGTATATATGCCACATATTCTTTATCCAGTCTATCACTGAGGGGCATTTGGGTTGGTTCCAAGTCTTTGCTATTGCGAATAGTGCAGCAATAAACATACATGTGCATGCATCTTTATAATAGAATGATTTATAATCCTTTGGGTATATACCCAGTAATGGGATTGCTGGGTCAAATGGTATTTCTGGTTCTACATCCTTAAGGAATCGCCACACTGCCTTCCACAACAGTTGAAATAATTTACACTCCCACCAACAATGTAAAAGCATTCCTATTTCTCCACATCCTCTCCAGCATCTGTTGTTTCCTAACTTTTTAATGATCGCCATTCTAACTGGCGTGAGATGGTATCTCATTGTGATTCGATTTGCAGTTCTCTAATGACCAGTGATGATGAGCTATTTTTCATATGTTTCTTGGCTGCATAAATGTCTTCCTTTGAGAAGTGTCTGTTCATATCCTTCGCCCACTTTTTGATGGGGCTGTTTGTTATTTTTCTTGTAAATTTACTTAAGTTTCTTGTAGATTCTGAATATTAGCCCTTTGTCAGATGAGTAGATTGCAAAAATTTTCTTCCATCCTGTAGGTTGCTTGTTCACTCTGATGACAGTTTCTTTTTCTTTGCAGAAGCTCTTTAGTTTAATTAGATCCCATTTGTCAATTTTGGCTTTTGTTGCCATCGCTTTTGGTGTTTTAGTCATGAAGTCTTTGTCCATGCCTATGTCCTCAATGGTATTGCCTAGGTTTTCTTCTAGGGTTTTTATAATTTTAGGTCTTACATTTAAGTCTTTAATCCATCTTGAGTTAATTTTTGCATAAGGTGTAAGGAAGGGGTCCAGCTTCAGTTTTCTGCATATGGCTAGCCAGTTTTCTCAACAACAATTATTAAATAGGAATCGTTTCCCTGTTGCTTGTTTTTGTTAGGTTTGTTGAATATCAGATAATTGTGGATATGTGGTGGTATTTCTGAAGTCTATGTTTTGTTCCATTGGTCTATATATCTGTTTTGGTACCAGTACCATGCTGTTTTGGTTACCATAGCCTTATAGTATGGTTTGAAGTCAGGTAGCTTGATGTCTCCAGCTTTGTTCTTTTTGCTTAGATTGTCCTGCCTATCTGGGCTCTTTTTTGCTCCCATATTAAATTTAAAGTAGTTTTTTTCTTATTCTGTGAAGAAAGTCAATGGTAGCTTGATGGGGATAGCATTGAATCTATAAATTACTTGGGCAGTATGGCATTTTCGTGATATTGATTCTTCCTATCCATGATCATGGAATGTTTTTCCATTTGTTTGTGTCCTCCATTATTTTGTCGAGCAGTGGTTTGTAGTTCTCCTTGAAGAGGCCCTTCACATTCCAATTGTGAATGGGAGATCACTCATGATTTGGCTCTCTGTTTGTCTATTATTGGTGTATAGGAATGCTTGTGATTTTTGCAAATTGATTTTTTTTTATTATACTTTAAGTTTTAGGGTATGTGTGCACAACATGCAGGTTTGTTACATATGTATACATGTGCCATGCTGGTGTGCTGCACCCATTAACTCGTCATTTAACATTAGGTATATCTCCTAATGCTATCCCTCCCCCCTCCCCCCACCCCACAACAGTCCCCAGTGTGTGATGTTCCCCTTCCTGTGTCCATGTGTTCTCATTGTTCAATTCCCACCTATGAGTGAGAACACGTGCTGTTTGGTTTTTTGCCCTTGCAACAGTTTGCTGAGAATGATGGTTTCCAGCTTCATCCATGTCCCTACAAAGGACAGGAACTCATCATTTTTTATGGCTGCATAGTATTCCATGGTGTATATGTGCCACCTTTTCTTAATCCAGTCTATCATTGTTGGACATTTGGCTTGGTTCCAAGTCTTTGCTATTGTGAATAGTGCCACAATAAACATACGTGTGCATGTGTCTTTATAGCAGCATGATTTATAATCGTTTGGGTATATACCCAGTAATGGGATGGCTGGGTCAAATGGTATTTCTAGTTCTAGATCCCTGAGGAATCACCACACTGACTTCCACAGTGGTTGAACTAGTTTACAGTCCCATCAATGGTGTAAAAGTGTTCCTATTTCAACACATCCTCTCCTATTGTTTCATGACTTTTTAATGATCGCCATTGTAACTGGTGTGAGATGGTATCTCATTGTGGTTTTGATTTGCATTTCTCTGATGGCCAGTGATGATGAGCATTTTTTCACGTGTCTTTTGGCTGCATAAATGTCTTCTTTTGAGAAGTGTCTGTTCATATCCTTTGCCCACTTTTTGATGGGGTTGTTTGTTTTTTTCTTCTAAATTTGTTGGAGTTCTTTGTAGATTCTGGATATTAGCCCTTTGTCAGATGAGTAGATTGCAAAAATTTTCTCCCACTCTGTAGGTTGCCTGTTCACTCTGATGGTAGTTTCTTTTGCTGTGCAGAAGCTCTTTAGTTTAATTAGATCCCATTTGTCAATTTTGGCTTTTGTTGCCATTGCTTTTGGTGTTTTAGACATGAAGTCCTTGCCCATGCCTATGTCCTGAATGGTATTACCTAGGTTTTCTTGTAGGGTTTTTATGGTGTTAGGTCTAACATGTAAGTATTTAATCCATCTTGAATCAATTTTTGTATAAGGTGTAATGAAGGGATCCAGTTTCAGCTTTCTACATATGGCTAGCCAGTTTTCCCAGCACCATTCATTAAATAGGAAATCTTTTCCCCATTTCTTGTTTTTTTCAGGTTTGTCAAAGATCAGATAGTTGTAGATGTGTGGTATTATTTCTGAGGGCTCTGTTCTGTTCCATTGGTCTGTATCTCTGTTTTGGCACCAGTAGTGCACATCGATTTTGTATCATGAGAATTTGCTGAAGTTGCTTATCAGCTTAAGGAGATTTGGGGCTGAGAAAATGGGGTTTTCTAAATATACAATGATGTCATCTGCAAAGAGAGACAATTTGACTTCCTCTCTTCCTACCTGAATACGCTTTATTTCTTTCTCTTGACTGATTGCTCCAGACAGAACTTCCAATACTATGTAGAATAGGAGTGGTGAAAGAGGGCATCCTTGTCATGTGCCGGTTTTCGAAGAGAATACTTCCAGTTTTTGCACATTCAATATGATATTGGCTCTGGGTTTGTCATAAATAGCTCTTATTATTTTGAGATCTGTTCCATCAATACCTAGAGTTTATTGAGAGTTTTTAGTATGAAGGGATGTTGAATTATATCAAAGACCTTTTCTGCAGGTATTGAGATAATCATGTGGTTTTTGTTCTTGGTTCTGTTTATGTGATGGATTACATTTATTGATTTGCATTTGTTGAACCAGTCTTGCATCCCAGGGATGAAGCTGACTTGATTGTGGTGGATAAGCTTTTTGATGTGCTGCTGGATTTGGTTTCCTAGTATTTTATTGAGGATCTTTGCATTGATGTTCGTCAGGGATATTGGCCTGAAATTTTCTTTTTTTGTTGTTGTTGTATCTCTGCCAGGTTTTGGTATCAGGATGATGCTGGCCTCATAAAATGAGTTAGGGAGGAGTTCCTCTTTTTCTATTGTTTGGAATAGTTTCAGAAGGAATGGTACCAGCTCCTCTTTGTACCTCTGGTAGAATTTGGCTGTGAGTCCATCTTGTCTTGGGCTTTTTTTTAGTTGGTAGGCTATTAATTACTGCTTCAATTTCAGAACTTGTTGTTGGTATACTCAGGGATTCAACTTCTTCCTGGTTTAGTCTTGGGAGTGTGTATGTGTCCAGGAATTTATTCATTTCTTCTAGATTTTCTAGTTTATTTGTGTAAAGGTTTTTACAGTATTCTCTGATGGTAGTTTGTATTTCTGTGGGAAGAGTGGTGATATCCCCTTTATCATTTTTTTTTTTCTTTTTGAGATGGATTCTTGCACTTTTGCCTGGGCTGAAGTGCAGTGGCATGATCTCGGTTCACTGCTACCTCTGCCTCCCCAGTTCAAGAAATTCTCCTGCCTCACCCTCCTGAGTAGCTAGTATTACAGGCGCCTGCCACCACGCCCAGCTAATTTCTTGTACTTTTAGTGGAATGAGGTTTCACCATGTTAGCCAGGCTGGTCTCAAACTCCCAACCTCGTGATTCACCCGCCTCAGCCTCCTAAAGTGCTGGGATTACAGACATGAATCACTGAGCCTGGCCATCATTTTTTATTGTGTCTATTTGATTCTTCTCTCTTTTCTCCTTTATTAGTCTGGCTAGTGGTATATCTATTTTATTAATGTTTTCAAAAAAACACCTCCTGGATTCATTGATTTTTGGAGGGTTTTTGTGTCTTATCTCCTTCAGTTCTGCTCTGATCCTAGTTATTTCTTCTCTTCTGCTAGTTTTTGAATTTCTTTTTTCTTGCTTCTCTAGTTTTTCTAATTGTGATGTTAGGGT
Organism: Pongo abelii; assembly: GCF_028885655.2. Lineage (NCBI taxonomy): Eukaryota > Metazoa > Chordata > Mammalia > Primates > Hominidae > Pongo > Pongo abelii. The sequence goes on along the minus strand of NC_071985.2, from coordinate 83,777,837 downwards.
GTCAACTTTACATCTTTCCTGGTTTCCCATGTGGGCATTTAGTGCTATAAATTTCCCTCTAAACACTGCTTTAGCTGTGTCCCAGAGATTCTGGTATGTTGTGTCTTTGTACTTATTGGTTCCAAAGAACTTATTTATTTCTGCCTTAATTTTGTTGTTTACCCAGTAGTCATTCAGGAGCAGACTCTTCAGTTTCCATGTAGTTTTGCAGTTTTGAGTGAGTTTGAATTTGATTGCACGGTGCTCTGATACACTGTTTGTTATGATATCCATGATTTTGCATTTGCTGGGGAGTGTTTTACTTCCAATTATGTGGTCAATTTTAGAATAAGTGTGATGTGGTGCTGAGAAGAATGTATATTCTGTTGACTTGGGGTGGAGAGTTCTGTAGATGTCTATTAGATCTTCTTGGTCCAGAGTTGAGTTCAAGTCCTGAATATACTTGTTAATTTTCTGTCTCATTGATCTGTTTAATATTAACAGTGGGGTGTTAAAGTCTCCCACTATTATTGTGTGGGAGTCTAAGTCTCTTTGTAGGTCCCTAAGAACTTGCTTTATGAATCTGGGTGCTCCTGTATTGGGTGCATATATATTGAGAATAGTTAACTATTTTTGTTGCATTGATCCCTTTACCATTATGTAATGCCCTTCTTTGTCTTTTTTGATCTTTGTTGGTTTAAAGTTTGTTTTATCAGAGACTAGGATTGCAACCCCTGCTTTTTTTGCTTTCCATTTGCTTGGTAAATATTCCTCCATCCCTTTATTTTGAGCCTATATGTGTCTTTTTATGTGAGATGGGTCTCCTGAATACAGCACACCAATGAGTCTTGACTCTTTTCAAATTTGCCAGTCTGTGTCTTTTAATTAGGGGCATTTAGCCCGTTTACATTTAACGTTAATATTGTTCTGTGTGAATTTGATCTTGTTATTATGATGCTAGCTGGTTATTTTGCCCATTAGTTGATGCAGTTTCTTCATAGTGTCGATGGTCTTTACAATTTGGTATGTTTTTGCAGTGGCTGGTACTGGGTTTTCCTTTCCATATTTAGTGCTTCCTTTAGTAGCTCTTATAAAGCAGACCTGGTGGTGACAAAATCTCTCAGCATTTGCTTGTCTGAAAAGGATTTTATTTCTCCTTTACTTATGAAACTTAGTTTAGCTGGATATGAAATTTTGGGCTGAAAATTCTTTTCTTTAAGAATGTTGAATATTGGCCCCACTCTCTTCTGGCTTTTAGGGTTTCTGCAAATAGATCCGCTGTTAGTCTGATGGGCTTCTTTTTGTGGGTAACCTGAACTTTCTCTCTGGCTGTCCTTAATATTTTTTCTTCAACTTTGGTGATTTTGATGATTGTGTGTCTTGGGGTCGCTCTTCTCGAGGAGTATCTTGGTGGTGGTCTCTGTATTTCCTGAATTTGAATGTTAGCCTTTCTTGCTAGATTGGGAAGTTCTCCTGGATGATATCCTGAAGTGTGTTTTCCAACTTGGTTCCATTCTCCCTGTCACTTTCAGGTATGCCAATCAACCATAGATTTGGTCTTTTCACATAGTCTTATCTGTCTTGAAGGCTTTGTTCGTTCTTTTTCATTCTTTTTTCTCTAATCTTGTCTTCATGCTTTATTTCATTAAGTTGATCTTCAATCTCTGATATCCTTTCTTCTGTTTGATTGATTCGGCTATTGATACTTTTATATGCTTCACTAAGTTCTCTGCTGTGTTTTTCAGCTCCATCAAGTCATTTATGTACTTCTCTAAACTGGTTATTCTAGTTAACAATTCCTTTATCCTTTTATCAAGGCTCTTAACTTCCTTTAATTGGGTTAGATCATGCTCCTTTAGCTCAGAGGAGTAATTACCCACCTTCTAAAGCCTACTTCTGTCAATTCGTCAAACTCATTCTTAGTCCAGTTTTGTTCTTTTGCTGGTGAAGAGTTGTGATCCTTTGGGGGAGAAGAGGCATCCTGGTTGGAATTTTCAGCCTTTTTGGGCTGGTTTTTCCTCATCTTCATGGATTTATCTACCTTTGGTCTTTGATGCTGAGGACCTTTGGATGGGGTTTTTGCATGGGTGTCCTTTTTGTTGATGTTTATGCTATTGCTTTCTGTTAGTTTTCCTTCTAACAGTCAGGCCCCTCTTCAAAAGGTCTGCTGGAGTTTGTTGGAGGTGGACTCCAGACCCAGTTTGCCTGGTTATCACCAGCAGAGGCTGCAGAACAGCAAAGATTGCTGCCTGCTCTTTCCTCTGGAAGATTCATCCCAGAGTGGCACCTGCCAGATGCCAGCCGGAGCTCTCCTGCATGATGTGTCTCTTGACCCCTGCTGGGAGGTATCTCCCAGTCAGGAGGCATGGGGGTCAGGGACTCACTTGAGGAGGCAGTCTGTCTGTTAGCAGAGCTTGATCACTGTTCTCTTCAGAGCTGGCAGGCAGGAACATTTAAATCTGCTGAAGCTGTGCACACAGCTGCCTCTTCCCCCAGGTGCTCTGTCCGAGGGAGATGAGAGTTTTATCTATAAGCCCCTGACTGGGGTTTCTGCCTTTCTTTCAGAAATGCCCTGCCCAGAGAGGAGGAATCTAGAGAGGCAGTCTGGCTACAGTGGCTTTGCAGAGCTGTGGTGGGCTCCACCCAGTGTGAACTTTCTGATGGCTTTGTTTACACTGTGAGGGGAAAACAGCCACTCAAATGTCAGCAATGGCTTCTTCCCCCACCAAGCTAGAGTGTCTCAGGTCAACTTCAGACTGCTGAGCTGGCAGTTAGAATTTCAAGCCAGTGGATCTTAGCTCGCTGGGCTCTGTGGGGGTGGAACCCGCTGAGCAAGACCACTTGGCTCCCTGGCTTCAGCCTCCTTTCCAGGGGAGTGAATGGTTCTGTCTCATTGGGGTTCCAGGCACCACTGGGGGTATGGAAAAAAAAAAAAAAACTCCTGCAGCTAGCTTGGTGTCTGCTCAAACGGCCACCCAGTTTTGTGCTTGAAACCCAGGGCCCTGGTGATGTAGGCACCCGAGTGAATCTCCTGGTCTGTGGGTTGCAAAAACTGTGGGAAAAGCGTAGTGTCTGGGCCAGATAGCACCGTCCCTCACGACACAGTCCCCCATGGCTTCCCTTGGCCAGTAGAGGGAGTTTCACAACCCCTTGCACTTCTCGGGTGAGGCAAAGCCCCACCCTGCTTCTGCTTGCCCTCCATGGGCTGCACCCACTGTCTAACCAGTCCCAGTGAGATGAACTGAATACTTTAGTTGGAAATGCAGAAATCACCCACTTTCTGCATTGGTCTTGCTGGAAGCTGCAGACCAGAGCTGTTCCTATTTGATCATCTTGACAAAATCCCCCTATGGTCTTATTACCTTTTTGGTGTATGTGGGATCTGTAGTGATGTCCTCCCCACTTTCACTCCTGATATTGGTAATTTGTGTTTTCTCTTTTTTCTCGGTCAATGTGGCTAAAAGATTACTCATTTTATTGATCTTTTTAGAAAACTAGTATTTGGTTTCATTGATTCAAGTTTCTCTCATTGAATTCTGCCTTTTTTATTTTTTTTAGATGGAGTTTCACTCTTGTCACCCAGGCTGGAGTGCAATGGTAGGATCGCAGCTCACTGAAACTTCTGCCTCCTGGGTTCAAGCAATTCTCCTGCTTAAGCCTCCTGAGTAGCTGGGATTACAGGCACCCGCCACCATACCCAGCTAATTTTTGTATTTTTGTAGAGAGGGAGTTTCACCATGTTGGCCAGGCTAGTCTTAAACTCCTGACCTCAGGTGAATCTACCTGCCACAGCCTCCAAAATTGCTGGGATTACAGGCCTGAGCCACCATGTCCAGCCTGATATCTGCTTTTATCTTTATGATGATTTTCTTTCTGTTGCTTGCTTTGCATTCAAAATGTTCTTTTTTGTGGTTTCTTTTTTTTTTTTTTTTTTTTTTTTGAGACAGAGTCATGCTCTGTCGCTCAGGCTGGAGTGCAGTGGCATGATCTCAGCTCACTGCAAGGTCTGCCTCCTGAGTTCACACCATTCTCTTGCCTCAGCCTCTTGAGTAGCTGGGAATACCGGCACCTGCCACCATGCCTGACTAATTTTTGTATTTTCTAGTACAGATGGGGTTTCACATGTTAGCCAGAATGGTCTCGATCTCCTGACCTTGTGATCCTCCCGCCTTGGCCTCCCAAAGTGCTGGGATTACAGGCATGAGCGACCGCACCTGGCCTGTGGTTTCTTAAAGTAGATACTTATATCATTTAAGACCCTTTTCTATATAAATATTTAATGCTTTTTTTTATTATTATACTTTAAGTTTTAGGGTACATGTGCCCAATATGCAGGTTTGTTACACATGTATACATTTGCCATGTTGGTGTGCTACACCCATTAACTCATCATTTAACATTAGGTATATCTCCTAATGCTATCCCTCCCCCCTCCCCCCACCCCACAACAGTCCCCAGTGTGTGATGTTCCCCTTCCTGTGTCCATGTGTTCTCATTGTTCAATTCCCACCTATGAGTGAGAACATGCACTGTTTGGTTTTTTGTCCTTGCAATACTTTGCGGAGAATGATGGTTTCCAGCTTCATCCATGTCCCTACAAAGGACAGGAACTCATCATTTTTTATAGCTGCATAGTATTCCATGGTGTATATGTGCCACATTTTCTTAATCCAGTCTATCATTGTTGGACATTTGGCTTGGTTCCAAGTCTTTGCTATTGTGAATAGTGCCACAATAAACATACGTGTGCATGTGTCTTTATAGCAGCACGCTTTATAATCCTTTGGGTATATACCCAGTAATGGGATGGCTGGGTCAAATGGTATTTCTAGTTCTAGATTCCTGAGAAGTCACCACACTGACTTCCACAATGGTTGAACTAGTTTACAGTCCCACCAACAGTGTAAAAGTGTTCCTGTTTCTCCACATCCTCTCCAGCACCTGTTGTTTCCTGACATTTTAATGATCACCATTGTAACTGGTGTGAGATGTTATCTCATTGTGGTTTTGATTTGCATTTCTCTGATGGCCAGTGATGATGAGCATTTTTTCACATGTCTTTTGGCTGCATAAATGTCTTCTTTTGAGAAGTTTCTGTTCATATCCTTTGCCCACTTTTTGTTGGGGTTGTTTGTTTTTTTCTTGTAAATTTGTTTGAGTTCTTTGTAGATTCTGATTATTAGCCCTTTGTCAGATGAGTAGATTGCAAGGATTTTCTCCCATTTTGTGGTTGCCTGTTCACTCTGATGGTAGTTTCTTTTGCTGTGCAGAAGCTCTTTAGTTTAATCAGATCCCATTTTTCTATGTTGGTTTTGTTGCCATTGCTTTTGGTGTTTTAGACATGAAGCCCTTGCCCATGCCTATGTCCTGAATGGTATTGCCTAGGTTTTCTTCTAGGGTTTTTATGGTTTTAGGTCTAACATGTAAGTCTTTAATCCATCTGGAATTAATTTTTGTATAAGGCGTAAGGAAGGGATCCAGTTTCAGCTTTCTACATATGGCTAGCCAGTTTTCCCAGCACCATTTATTAAATGGGGAATCCTTTCACCATTTCTTGTTTTTGTCAGGTTTGTCAAAGATCAGATAGTTGAAGATGTGTGGCATTATTTCTGAGGGCTCTGTTCTGTTCCATTGTTCTATATCTGTTTTGGTACCAGTACCATGCTGCTTTGGTTACTGTAGCCTTGTAGTATAGTTTGAAGTCAGGTAGCGTGATGCCTCCAGCTTTGTTCTTTTGGCTAAGGATTGACTTGGCATTGCGGGCTCTTTTTTGGTTCCATATGAACTTTAAAGTAGTTTTTTCCAATTCGGTGAAGAAAGTCATTGGTAGCTTGATGGGGATTACATTGAATCTGTAAATTACCTTGGGCAGTATGGCCATTTTCACAATATTGATTCTTCCTACCCATGAGCATGGAATGTTTTTCTGTTTTTTGTGTTTTTTTTAATTATTATTATACTTTACGTTTTAGGGTACATGTACACAATGTGCAGGTTTGTTACATATGTATACATGTGCCATGCTGGTGTGCTGCACACATTAACTCATCATTTAGCATTAGGTATATCTCCTAATGCTATCCCTCCTCCCTCCCCCCACCCCACAACAGTCCCCAGAGTGTGATGTTCCCCTTCCTGTGTCCATGTGTTCTCATTGTTCAATTCCCATCTATGAGTGAGAACATGCGGTGTTTGGTTTTTTGTCCTTGCGATAGTTTACTGAGAATGATGGTTTCCAATTTCATCCATGTCCCTACAAAGGACATGAACTCATCATTTTTTATGGCTGCATAGTATTCCATGGTATATATGTGCCACATTTTCTTAATCCAGTCTATCATTGTTGGACATTTGGCTTGGTTCCAAGTCTTTGCTATTGTGAATAGTGCCGCAGTAAACATATATGTGCATGTGTCTTTATAGCAGCATGATTTATAGTCCTTTGGGTATATACCCAGTAGTGAGATGGCTGGGTCAAATGGCATTTCTAGTTCTAGATCCCTGAGGAATCACCACACTGACTTCCACAATGGTTGAACTAGTTTACAGTCCCACCAACAGTGTAAAAGTGTTCCTATTTCTCCACATCCTCTCCAGCACCTGTTGTTTCATGACTTTTTAATGATCGCCATTGTAACTGATGTGAGATGGTATCTCATTGTAGTTTTAATTTGCATTTCTCTGATGGCCAGTGATGATGAGCATTTTTTCACATGTCTTTTGGCTGCATAAATGTCTTCTTTTGAGAAATGTCTGTTCATATCCTTCACCCACTTTTTGATGGGATTGTTTGTTTTTTTCTTGTAAATTGGTTTGAGTTCATTGTAGATTCTGGATATTAGCCCTTTGTCAGATGAGTAGGTTGCAAAAATTTTCTCCCATTTTGTATGTCGCCTGTTCACTCTGATGGTAGTTTCTTTTGCTGTGCAGAAGCTCTTTAGTTTAATTAGATCCCATGTGTCAATTTTGGCTTTTGTTGCCATTGCTTTTGGTGTTTTAGACATGAAGTCCTTGCTCATGCCTATGTCCTGAATGGTAATGCCTAGGTTTTCTTCTAGAGTTTTTATGGTGTTAGATCTAACATTTAAGTCTTTAATCCATCTTGAATTAATTTTTGTATAAGGTGTAAGGAAGGGATCCAGTTTCAGCTTTCTACATGTGGCTAGCCAGTTTTCCCAGCACCATTTATTAAATAGAGAATCCTTTCCCCATTTCTTGTTTTTGTGAGGTTTGTCAAAGATCAGGTAGTTGTAGATATGCAGCATTATTTCTGAAGGCTCTGTTCTGTTCCATTGATCTATATCTCTGTTTAGGTACCAGTACCATGCTGCTTTGGTTACTGTAGCCTTGTAGTATAGTTTGAAGTCAGGTAGCATGATGCCTCCAGCTTTGTTCTTTTGGCTTAGGATTGACTTGGCGATGCGGGCTCTTTTTTGGTTCCATATGAACTTTAAAGTAGTTTTTTCCAATTCTGTAAAGAAAGTCATTGGTAGCTTGATGGGGGTGGCATTGAATTGACACCCTAACATCACAAGTAAAAGAACTAGAAAAGCAAGAGCAAACACATTCAAAAGCTAGCAGAAGGCAAGAAATAACTAAAATCAGAGCAGAACTGAAGGAAATAGAGACAAAAAAACCCTTCAAAAAATTAATGAATCCAGGAACTGGTTTTTTGAAAGGATCAACAAAATTGATAGACCACCAGCAAGACTAATAATGAAAAAAAGAGAGAAGAATCAAATAGATGCAATAAAAAATGATAAAGGGGATATCACCACCAATCCCACAGAAATACAAACTACCATCAGAAAATACTACAAACAACTCTATGCAAATAAACTAGAAAATCTAGAAGAAATGGATAAATTCCTTGACACATACACTCTCCCAAGACTAAGCCAGGAAGAAGTTGAATCTCTCAATAGACCAATAACAGGATCTGAAATTCTGGGAATAATCAATAGCTTACCAACCAAAAAGAGTCCAGGACCAGATGGATTCACAGCCGAATTCTACCAGAGGTACAAGGAGGAACTGGTACCATTCCTTCTGAAACTATTCCAATCAATAGAAAAAGAGGGAATCCTCCCTAACTCATTTTATGAGACCAGTATCATCCTGATACCAAAGCCGGGCAGAGACACAGTGAAAAAAGAGAATTTTAGACCAATATCCTTGACGAACATTGATGCAAAAATCCTCAATAAAATACTGGCAAACCGAATCCAGCAGCACACATCAAAAAGCTTATCCACCATGATCAAGTGGTCTTCATCCCTCGGATGCAAGGCTGGTTCAATATACACAAATCAATAAATGTAATCCAGCATATAAACAGAACCAAAGACAAAAACCACATGATTATCTCAATAGATGCAGAAAAGGCCTTTGACAAAATTCAACAGCTCTTCATGCTAAAAATTCTCAATAAATTAGGTATTGATGGGACGTATCTCAAAATAATAAGAGCTATCTATGACAAACCCACAGCCAATATCATACAGAATGGGCAAAAACTGGAAGCATTCCCTTTGAAAACTGGCACAAGACAGGGATGCCCTCTCTCACCACTCCTATTTAACATAGTGTTGGAAGTTCTGGCCAGGGCAATTAGGCAGGAGAAGGAAATAAAGCGTATTCAATTAGGAAAAGAGGAAGTCAAATTGCCCCTGTTTGCAGATGACATGATTGTATATCTAGAAAACCCCATTGTCTCAGCTCAAAATCTCCTTAAGCTGATAAGCAACTTCAGCAAAGTCTCAGGATACAAAATCAATATACAAAAGTCACAAGCATTCTTATACATCAGTAACAGACAAACAGAGAGCCAAATCATGAGTGAACTCCCATTCACAATTTCTTCAAAGAGAATAAAATACTTAGGAATCCAACTTACAAGGGACGTGAAGGACCTCTTCAAGGAGAACTACAAACCACTGCTCAATGAAATAAAAGAAATAAAAGAGGATACAAACAAATGGAAGAACATTCCATGCTCATGGGTAGGAAGAATCAATATCGTGAAAATTACCATACTGCCCAAGGTAATGTTCTTCCATTTGTTTGTATCCTTTTTTATTTCGTTGAGCAGTGGTTTGTAGTTCTTGAAGAGGTCCTTCACATCCCTTGTAAGTTGGATACCTAGGTATTTTATTCTCTTTGAAGCAATTGTGAATGGGAGTTCACTCATGATTTGGCTCTCTGTTTGTCTGTTATTGGTGTATAAGAATGCTTGTGACTTTTGCACATTGATTTTGTATCATGAGAATTTGCTGAAGTTGCTTATCAGCTTAAGGATATTTTGGGCTGAGACGATAGGGTTTTCTAGGTATACAACCATGTCATCTGCAAACAGGGACAATTTGACTTCCTCTTTTCTTAATCGAATACCTTTTATTTCTTTCTCCTGCCTGATTGCCCTGGCCAGAACTTCCAACACTATGTTGAATAGGAGTGGTGAGTGAGGGCATCCCTGTCTTGTGCCAGTTTTCAAAGGGAATGCTTCCAGTTTTTCCTCATTCAGTATGATATTGGCTGTGGGTTTGTCATAAGTAGCTCTTGTTATTTTGAGATACATCCCATCAATACCTAATTTATTGAGAGTTTTTAGCATGAAGCGCTGTTGAATTTTGTCAAGGCCTTTTCTACATCTATTGAGATAATCATGTGGTTTTTGTCATTGGTTCTGTTTATATGCTGGATTACATTTATTGATTTGCATATGTTGAACCAGCCTTGCATCCCAGGGATGAAGCCCACTTGATCATGGTGGATAAGCTTTTTGATGTGTTGCTGGATTCAGTTTGCCAGTATTTTATTGAGGATTTTTGCATCGATGTTCATCAGTGATATTGGCTTAAAATTCTCTTTTTTTGTTGTGTCTCTGCCAGGCTTTGGTATCAGGATGATGCTGGCCTCATCAAATGAGTTAGGGAGGACTCCCTCTTTTTCTATTGATTGGAATAGTTTCAGAAGGAATGGTACCAGTTCCTCCTTGTACCTCTGGTAGAATTCGGCTGTGAACCCATCTGGTCCTGGATTTTTTTGGCCGGTAAGCTGTTATTTATTGCCTCAATTTCAGAGCCTGTTATTGGTCTATTCAGAGATTCAACTTCTTCCTGGTTTAGTCTTGGGAGGGTGTATGTTTTGAGGAATTTATCCATTTCTTCTATATTTTCTAGTTTATTTGCGTAGAGTTGTTTATAGTATTCTCTGATGGTAGTTTGTATTTCTGTGGGATCAGTGGTGATATCCCCTTTATCATTTTTTATTGCGTCTATTTGATTCTTCTCTCATTTCTTCTTTATTAGTCTTGCAACAGTCTATCAAATTTGTTGATCTTTTTAGAAAATCAGCTCCTGGATTCACTGAGTTTTTGAAGGGTTTTTTCCATGTCTATCTCCTTCAGTTCTACTCTGATCTTAGTTATTTCTTGCCTTCTGCTAGCTTTTGAATGTGTTTGCTCTTGCTTCTCTAGTTCTTTTCATTGTGATGTTAGGGTGTCAATTTTAGATATTTCCTGCTTTCTCTTGTGGGCATTTAGTGCTATAAATTTCCATCACGCACTGCTTTAAATGTGTCCCAGAGATTCTGGTATGTCGTGTCTTTGTTCTCGTTTGTTTCAAAGAACATCTTTATTTCTGCCTTTGTTTCATTATGTACCCAGTAGTCATTCAGGAGCAGGTTGTTCAGTTTTCATGTGGTTGAGCAGTTGTGAGTGATTTTCTTAATCCTGAGTTCTAGTTTGATAGCACTGTGGTCTCAGAGACAGTTTGTTATAATTTCTGTTCTTTTACATTTGCTGAGGAGAGCTTTACTTCCACGTATGTGGTCAATTTTGGAATAGGTGTGGTGTGGTGCTGAGAAGAATGTATATTCTGTTGATTCGGGGTGGAGAGTTCTGTAGATGTCTATTTGGTCCACTTGGTGCAGAGCTGAGTTCAATTCCTGGATATCCTTGTAAACTTTCTGTCTCATTGATCTGTCCAATGTTGACAGTGGAGTGTTGAAGTCTCCCATTATTATTGTGTGGGAGTCTAAGTCTCTTTCTAGGTCTCTAAGGACTTGCTTTATGAATCTGGGTGCTCCTGTATTTGGTGCATATATATTTAGGATAGTTAGCTCTTCTTGTTGAATTGATCCCTTTACCATTTTGTAATGGCCTTGTCTCTTTTGATCTTTGTTGGTTTAAAGTCTGTTTTATCAGAGACTAGGATTGCAACCCCTGCCTTTTTTTGTTTTCTGTTTGCTTGGTAGATCTTCCTCCATCCCTTTATTTTGAGCCTATATGTGTCTCTGCATGTGAGATGGGTTTCCTAAATACAGCACACTGATAGGTCTTGACTCTTTATCCAATTTGCCAGTCTGTGTCTTTTAATTGGAGCATTTAGCCCATTTACATTTAAGGTTAATATTGTTATGTGTGAATTTGATCCTGTTATGATGATGTTAGCTGGTTAATTTGCTCATTAGTTGATGCAGTTTCTTCCTACCTCGATGGTCTTTACAATTTGGCATGATTTTGCAGCGGCTGGTACCAGTTGTTCCTTTCCATGTTTAGCGCTTCCTTCAGGAGCTCTTGTAGGGCAGGCCTGGTGGTGACAAAATCTCTCAGCATTAGCTTGTCTGTAAAGTATTTTATTTCTCCTTCACGTATGAAGCTTAGTTTGGCTGGATATGAAATTCTGGGTTGAAAATTCTTTTCTTTAAGAATGTTGACTATTGGCCCCCAATCTCTTCTGGCTTGTAGAATTTCTGCCGAAAGATCAGCTGTTAGTCTGATGGGCTTCCCTTTGTGGGTAACCCGACCTTTCTCTCTGGCTGCCCTTAACATTTTTTCCTTCATTTCAACTTTGTTGAATCTGATAATTATGTGTCTTGGAGTTGCTCTTCTCGAGGAGTATCTTTGTGGCGTTTTCTGTATTTCCTGAATTTGAATGTTGGCCTGCCTTGCTAGATTGGGGAAGTTCTCCTGGATAATATCCAGCACAGTGTTTTCCAACTTGGTTCCATTCTCCCCGTCACTTTCAGGTACACCAATCAGACGTAGATTTGGTCTTTTCACATAGTCCCATACTTCTTGGAGGCTTTGTTCGTTTCTTTTTATTCTTTTTTCTCTAATCTTCTCTTCTCACTTCATTTCATTCATTTGATCTTCCATCACTGATACTCTTTCTTCCAGTTGATCAAATCGGCTACTGACGCTTGTGCACTCATCATGTAGTTCTCATGCCATGGTTTTCTGCTCCATCAGGTCCTTTAAGGACTTCTCTGCATTGGTTATTCTAGTTAGCCATTCATCTAATCTTTTTTCAAGGTTTTTAACTTCTTTGCCATGGGTTTGAACTTCCTCCTTTAGCTCAGAGAAGTTTGATCGTCTGAAGCCTTCTTCTCTCAATTCGTCAAAGTCATTCTCCATCCAGCTTTGTTCCATTGCTGGTGAGGAGCTGCATTCCTTTGGAGGAGGAGAGGTGCTCTAATTTTTATAATTTTCAGTTTTTCTGCTCTGTTTTTTCCCCATTTTGTGGTTTTATCTACCTTTGGTCTTTGATGATGGTGACGTACAGATGGGGTTTTGGTGTGGATGTCCTTTCTGTTTGTTAGTTTTCCTTCTTACAGTCAGGACCTTTAGCTGCAGGTCTGTTGGAGTTTGCAGGAAGTCCACTCCAGACCCTGTTTGCCTGGGTATCAGCAGTGGAGTCTGTAGAACAGCGAATATTGGTGAACAGCAAATGTTGCTGCCTGAGCGTTCCTCTGGAAGTTTTGTCTCAGAGGGGTACACAGCCATGTTAGGTGTCAGTCTGCCCCTACTGGGGGGTGCCTCCCAGTTATGCACTCGGAGGTCAGGGACCCACTTGAGGAGGTAGTCTGTCCATTCTCAGATCTCAAGCTGAGTGCTAGGAGAACCACTACTGTCTTCCAAGCTGTCAGACATGGACATTTAAGTCTGCAGAGGTTTCTGCTGCCTTTTGTTTGGCTATGCCCTACCCCCATAGGTGGAGTCTACAGAGACAGGCAGGCCTCCTTGAGCTGTGGTGGGCTCCACCCAGTTCGAGCTTTCTGGCCGCTTTGTTTACCTGCTTAAGCCTCAGCAATGGTGGGCGCCCCTCCCCAAGCCTCACTGCCACCTTGCAGTTTGATCTCAGACTGCTGTGCTAGCAATGAGCGAGGCTCTGTGGGCATAGGACCTTTGGGAGCCAGGGACAGGATATACTGTTCTGGTGTGCTGTTTGCTAAGACTGTTGGAAAAGCGCAGTATTATGGTGGGAGTGACCTAATTTTCCAGGTGCCATCTGTCACACCTTTCCTTGGCTAGGAAAGGGAATTCCCTGACCCCTTGCACTTCCTGAGTGAGACGATGCCTTGCCCTGCTTCGGCTCACACTTGGTGGGCTGCACCCACTGTCCTGCACCCACTGTCCAACAATCCCCAGTGAGATGAACCCAGTACCTCAGTTGGAAATGCAGAAATCATCCCTCTTCTGTGTCGCTCATGCTGGGAGCTGTAGTCTGGAGCTGTTCCTATTCGGCCATCTTGGAACTGCCCCCCATAAATATTTAATGCCTTAAATTTCACTTTGAGCACTTCTCTAGACACATCCCACACATTGTGATGTGGTGTTTTCTCTTACTGTTTTTGCTTTTCATCATTGCTACCCAGCTACACAATTGCTGGGTAAAGGGGGCAGTACACTCAAGTCAAAGCTGGATGACAATAAAGGGCAAATATCCAAAAAGCTTCCCCAATCATCTACTGGTTGTTCATCAAGTTTTGACTTCCCAACCCAATCTGGATGCTAATGTCTACTTTTCAGAGCCCTTGTGTGGTTGTTTTTCTATTGTGTTCTAGAGTTTTTTTTATTGTAATCAGTGGAAGAGATGAACAGTGGTAGGCTTACTCCATCTTGGCCAGCACCTGAAATCCTATTCAGTTCTGAGATTCCATCAGAGACCTACTGAGGAGTTGTGTGTTGAAAGATGGCACTCATCCTGATGAGTTAAACAGTTAAAGCTTTGGTTTACCTGTCCCTATAGCCATCACCTGAGATAAGGGACAAAAATGAGACTCAGATTATGCCTTCTGTTCCTAAAGGAAAGCACCTGCCACTCATGCTTTCCAAGGGAATAGAAATTCCCTGACCACTTTAGATTAGAATAATCAAAAGCTGAACTCTGCTCTGTAGAGATCACATTTGAGAAGGTTTGCCAGGTGAAGACAGAAGAGTAAGAAGTTCTTCTGAGCAAACACTGTGCACCTATAGATATCCTATTCCCAATGAGAGCTCTTCTTTTTATTCATTCTTTCATTCTTCTTTCCCTCTTTCTCTCCCCTTGTCCCTCTAAATCACTAATTGCTTAACAAGAGTGTCAACATTTTTAATTGTATGTTATCTATAATTAAAAATAATTTTGAGCCATCATCTCATACATACATAAACACACACATGTGATTTATAAAGTCATAGCAAACCCATCTATAATACTTACTTACGTGCTAGTCACTTTTCTAAGCAGTTTACTTAATTAGCTGCTGTAAATCTACCAAACAAATATGAATAAAGCTTAATTTTCTTTTTTTTTTTTTAGGTAAAAAGTACATATCAAGAGAGTTGTCATTTCTCAACCCAAAAGAGGAAGTCATCTTCTCCTTTCCTTTTCCTGAAACTGACATTGCCATCTTCCTTCCCTGTGTGGCACTAGAGGGATGGGTGGCTTCTCCCATCACACACTACATCGTCTTTTCCCCTCTTTCTTCCTGCCAACACCTATCAGCTCTCACCAGCCTCCTCAGTTCCAAGCTGTTCCTTGCAATCCACTAATGAAATTCCTGTTTCTTTTGTAATTGTATTTCAGCATGGTTCATGCTCTGATACCAACCTTAAATCAAATTCTTTGCAAAGAGACTATCACAGGGTGACAAGCTCCTTTCTGCGCATCTCATTACTGAAACATTTATTCAGAGCTTCCTGAATGATATGAATGGCCGCCTTTGAGTGTTGCAATGACTTAATACACTACAACTAAAGGATTTTAATTTCCTCTCCTGGTCTCCTCACTCTGGTTCCTGCCTGAGTTTCCCTCTTATTTTTGATGCACAGCTGTGGTGCGGGGTGGGTGGGACCACGCTTGAGCCTACAGCCCTGAGAGGGCCTATTCAAGCTCTGGATCCTGGGGCATAGTTCATTGAAGGAGCCTTCAACTCTAGGCCTGTGTGGTTTGCCCAGATTTTGGCCAGTTGGTTTTCCCAGTATAGCACCTGTTCTCCCCAAGGGGGGCTAAATTCAAAACAAAGAAGAAAGCTCTTAGAAAGGGGAGTACAGGATGGTAGCTACGATCATTCTGGTAGCCACGATCTTTCTGGTAGCCTTAGCAAGGGGCCCATATCCAGGACATTTTCTGAATTTCTGTTCACCAGTTAAGAATGATGCTGGTCTCATGAGGGATTGTCAACATGAAAATGACCATGAAGAGGTAAGAATGGTTTGGGGATGACATGAGAAATACAGAAGTCTGGATAGAGACTTACAGGTTTTTATAAAGGGAGTCAAGTGTCACTTGGGAGATAAGCATAACAGGATGCTGAAAGATATTTTTCCTTTTCATTCTAGAATTAGCAACTGGGATTCAAAGAAGATGATATGAGAGATCTAGTGTCGCATGTTCTAAAAGGAGCAAAAAAATTAGAACCAGACACCTCTTAGGGCTTAATAAGAGGTAAAATATACTTGCTCAAACGTTACATGTTTATTGAACAGTTTGAATTCAATGACATATAAACATCAAAGAAATATGTTCTCTGTTAATCTCCCTTTCCTTCTCTTTGTTGACATCTCAGGCAA
Organism: Pongo abelii; assembly: GCF_028885655.2. NCBI lineage: Eukaryota > Metazoa > Chordata > Mammalia > Primates > Hominidae > Pongo > Pongo abelii. Next base: position 83,762,020 of record NC_071985.2, on the reverse strand, counting down.
ATTCCACAGTTTTCCACTCATTTCTAGTTATTAAAAAGTCCAAGCCAGCACAATTTAAGATGTCCATCTCATTTCCTTCCCTATTCCCATCTCAGGCTTGAATAATGGCCTCAATAACCTATAGAGGGAACAACCTTTTTCTCTTTTCCTACCTTCCTAATTCTAGCTTACTTGGGATTGGGGATTAAGAAGTAGAAATGGGAGAGAGGGCAGGGGTCATCATAGTTAGTGGCCCCTGTACATGGAATAACCTTGAAGGTGGTAAGTTTATGGACAGCCTGAGCCACAAGAGATATTCACAATTTAATTGGATATCAATTAATTAACTAATTTGACTGGCTTTTACAGATGTAAGAGTTTTGTGGCCTAAGAGATAGGAGGAATGAGGCAGGAGTGTATATAAATAATTTAACCCAGTTGTAGGATGCCAAATAAATGCAAAATCCAGTCATGTGAAGAAGTGGCTAGGTCAGGCATTTGGACTTCCATGAGTGGACTGGGACCTGAATGGCATGGGCTTGGTGGGCTACATGTCCTTGCTCCTCTCTGATCATGATTCAAATTCAACAATTGAGAAGATATCCTTCAAAGCTATTGGATGACCTAGTTGTTTTATTAGTGAGTAAGTACTTTTTAGCCCAAATATGATTTAGAATTAGGTATACAGATATTTATGAACGTTAAACTCATAGTATAATTTTTTTAATAAGGAATCTCTTCAAATTGTTATCTTAGGTGTTTGCATTGTTTAGGAGAATTGGGCATATTAGAGTAGCAGGTAAATCTTGTGACTCTAATTCAAAATTATTGAGTATTTGGTTTGAGCTTTTGACTTTAAGTAGAACGCTTACTAAATGTATATATTTGCATTAGCACACTTAAGAAGTCTTAAGTTTTACCTTATTTATAAGTTTAATTTATTAGATTTATAAGAGTTATTCAAGCATTTAGGAAGGCCTTTTTGCTAAGTCAGACAACTGGGGAACTTAAAAGGGAAATTAAATATATTCATAATTTAATGCAACAAAATATTTAAAGGAGTTGAACTAAATTTGTAAATTAGACTAAATGTTAATCAACGACCTCATAAAAGGCAATTTTTAATGATTGCTAGAACTATAAATGGCATAATAAGATCTGTAGGCTGAATTTAAAAGCTTCAGAAAGAACAAGATTTTTGAATAAATGGAATATTAATTTCAAAATCAAGGTAATCTCTGAATAATCCTTTCTGTGCACCCAATCTGCCCTTGACAGCCACCTGTTAGGGTTCTCTTTTGGCTGCTGCTCCTCCTTAGCTTACACTCACAGCTCCAAAAGTCCTCTGTATGGCAGGCCTCTGAATGTAGTACTTTGGGGACCCTGGGTGGGAGTAGGGATAGATGAAGGGGCTCCCCACTCCTTTGCTCTCCAACATAGGACAGCCACCTCTGACTTGATCTCTTGCAAAAACTTCCTGCAACTTCTGGTAGTTGGGGTTTCTTCCCCTGCAGCCCAGCCCTCTCAGTTGGGGTGAAAGCAAGGTGCCTCCCATTTTGCTCCTTCTGTAGTGTCTGTATAGCCCACAGGAAATTCATGCACCCTTGCTGTGACCAATGGTGGGAGCACAAAGTGTTCCACCACCATCTTGCCCTACCTTCATCTTCATTTGTCTCTTCTGCTCAGATAGAAGGGGTACACCAGCAAGTCTTCCACTTGAGCAGACATACAATTTGGGAATGAGATATCACTCCACCCTTCCCACAGTTACCTGAGATTTCAACAAGTGATTTTCTTGGGGCTTCTTAATTTAGGTTGGTGATAGGGAAAATGTCTCACAAGCTTATGACTTGTGGCTTCAATGATTCCCTCAATCCCTGTCTATAATCCTCCAGGTTTCAAAATAACTAGAGTGGGTGGGTTGGGTGCTAAGTTGTTGGTTTGTGTTAGCAAACAGTTTTGGCTCTCTCTTAGTCTGAGAAAGGTATCTAGCCATTGCTGGAGGCCATTTTACAATGCACCTTTTTTTGTCTACACTCTTGAGATCTGGTTGCCAATTCCTTGAGCAGCATGAAACATCCCCATTAGTATCCTATAACTGAGTTCACATCCTCAGCTCTTATCTCCAATCAGTATTATAGGCAGGACAATGAGATGACATGTGAGGTCCAATTCTGATCTTTCCAAGGACTGCTGATTTGTTTCTTGAAAACCTAGAGTGTTTCCATTAAATAAAATCATAGATATCACTGACCACCTAATTAGACCACACAGGCTTTGGGGGCTCATGGATGGCCACATCTGCTGTTTGAACTCTGAAAGGAGATTTGCTTACCAGATATACTCAGGTACAAACAGCAAGACTTCTTTGTGAAGCATTCCTGGAATTGCCTACCGCTCAGAAGAAACAGTTTAAACCTGCTGTTGTTTCTAAACAACATTCTGTTGTTTTTACCAGTCCTCACCTGAGTTCAGAGTGACAGCAGGATACCTGTGTGATGATGTTATGCACAGGGATTCTGAGAAAGCTGCTTTCTTTTTATTTCAGATTCTGTTTGTACCTTCTAAGGGCAATGACTTTAGTATGCTTCCCACCCTTCTCTCCCTCCAAGACAATTAGGTATTACTGGGAATGAAAACAGCAACTAATAACAAATATATTTATTGAGCACTTAGTGCTAGTGTTATAAGTGCTTTGCATGTGTTAACTCATTCAGTTCTCACAACCACTCTGTGAGGTAGGTACTATTGATATGGGAGGCGAGCATGGAAGAGCTGAGCAGAGAAGGGCAGGTCCCTGGCTGGGGCTCCACTCCCAGACCTGTGCCCACGGTCCTAGGTGAGGACAGGCATTTCTGTTTTCCCTGACCAAATGTTGCATTTCCCAAGACCACACTAAACCACCATGACCCCATCCTGTGCCTATAAAAACCCCAAGACCCTAGCAGGCATACACACACACACACACACACAGGGCTGGACATTGAGAGGAACACACCAGCAGAAGAAGACACAAGTGGCTGGATGTCTAGAGGAATGCACCAGCATAAGAGCACGCTGACAGATGCCAGCAAGCTGGCAGGCCATGGACCGATGAAACAGTGTAGAGTTTGGCCGGGCCAGTCAGAAGAGAGCCTGGCCTCTCAGCAGCCTGACTCCAGAGGAAAACCACCTTCCCACTCCATCCCCTTCTGGCTCCCCCATCTGCTGAGAGCTATTTCCACTCAATAAAACCTTGCACTCATTCTCCAAGCCCATGTGTGATCTGATTCTTCCAGTACACCAAGGCAAGAAACCCCGGGATACAGAAAGCCCTCTGTCCTAGCAATAAGGCAGGGAGTGTAATAGAGCTGACTAACACAAGCCGCCTATGTACGGCTAAACTGAATGAGTGCCCTGTAACACACATGCACTGGGGGCTTCAGGAGCTATAAACATTCACCCCTAGACACTGCCATGGAGTTGGAACCCCACAGCCTGCCAGTCTGCATGCTCCCTCTAGGGATATGAGCAGCGGGGCACCGAAGAAGTGAGCTACACTCCCGTTGGATGCCCTGTGAGGGAGATAAGGGAACTTTTCCTGATTCACTGTTATTATTCTTGTTTTGTGGATGAAGAAACTGAGGCACAGAGAGAGTAATTTCGCTGAGTTCTCACAACTGGTAAGTGGAAAAGCCAGAACTGGAATCCAAGCACGCTGACTCTACTGTATCACCTACATCCAGCAGTCTGCCTACCTTGTCAATATACTATAACCAAGTTTCAGACATAATTGGCCTTTTTTAAAAAAAATGATACTTTAAGTTCTGGGATACATGAGCAGAATGTGCAGGTTTGTTACATAGGTATACACATGCCATGGTGGTTTGCTGCACCCATCAACCCATCATCCACATTAAGTATTTCTCCTAATGCTCTCCCTCCTCTAGCCCCCCACCCCCTGACAGGTCCCAATGTGTGATGTTCCATATGTTCTCATTGTTCAACTCCCATTTATGATTGAGAACATGTGGTGCTTGGTTTTCTGTTGCTGTGTTAGTTTGCTGAGAACAATGGTTTCCGGATCCATCCATGTTCCTGCAAAGGATATGAACTCATCCTTTTTTATGGGGGCATATTATTCCATGGTGTATATGAGCCACATTTTCTTTATCCAGTCTATCATTTATGGGCATTTGGGTTGGCTCCAGGTCTTTGCTATTGTGAATAGCACTTTAATAAACATAAGTGTGCATGTATCTTTATAGCAGAATGATTTATAATCCTTTGGGTATATACCCAGTAGTGGGATTGCTGGGTCAAATGGTATTTCTGGTTCTACATCCTAGATGAATCACCACACTGCCTCCCACAATGGTTGAACTAATTTATCTTCCCACCAACAGTGTAAAAGCATTCCTATTTCTCCATATCCTCTCCAGCATCTGTTGTTTCCTAACTTTTTAGTGATCGCCATTCTAACTGGCATGAGATGGTATTTCATTGTGGTTTTGATTTGCATTTCTCTAATGACCAGTGATAATGAGCTTTTTTTTCATGTTTGCTGGCCACATAAATATCTTCTTTTGAGAAGTGTCTGTTCATATACTTGGCCCACTTTTTGATGGGGTTGTTCATTTCTTTCTTGTAAATTTGTTTAAGTTCCTTGTAGATTCTGGATATTAGCCCTTTGTCAGATGAATAGATTGCAAAAATTTTCTCCCATTCTGTAGGTTGCCTGTTCCCTCTGATGATAGTTTCTTTTGTTGTGCAGAAGCTCTTTAGTTTAATTAGATCCCATTTGTCAATTTTGGCTTTTGTTGCCATTGCTTTTGGTGTTTTAGTCATGAAGTCCTTGCCCATGCCTATGTCCTGAATGTTATTACCTCTGTTTTCTTCTAGAGTTTTTATGGCTTTAGGTCTTACATTTAAGTCTTTAATCTTTCTTGAGTTAATTTGTATAAGGTGTAAGGAAGGGGTCCAGTTTCAGTTTTCTGCATATGGCTAGCCAGTTTTCCCAACACCATTTATTAAATAGGGAATCCTTTCCCCATTTCTTGTTTTTGTCAGGTTTGTCAAAGATCAGATGGTGGTAGATGTGTGGCATTATTTCTGAGGCCTCTGTTCTGCTCCATTGGTCTATATATCTGTTTTGGTACCAGTACCATGCTGTTTTAGTTACAGTAGCCTTGTAGTATAGTTTGAAGTCAGATAGCCTGATGCCTCCAGCTTTGTTCTTTTTGCTTAGGATTGTCTTGGCTATCTAGGATCTTTTCTGGTTCCATATGAAATTTAAAGTAGTTTTTTTCTAATTCAGTGAAGAAAGTCAATGGTAGCTTGATGGGAGTAGCACTGAATCTATAAATTACCTTGGGCACTATGGTGATTGTCATGATATTGATTCTTCCTATCCATGAGCATGGAATGTTTTTCCATTTGTTTATGTCCTCTCTTATTTCCTTGAGCAGTGGTTTGTAGTTCTCCTTGAAGAGGTCTTTCACATCCCTTGGAAGTTTTATTCCTAGGTACTTTATTCTCTTTGTAGCAAATGTGAATGGGAGTTCACTCATGATTTGGGTCTCTGTTTATCTATTATGGGTATATGGGAATGCCTGTGATTTTTGCACATTGATTTTGTATCCTGAGATTTTGCTGAAGTTGCTTATCAGCTTAAGGAGACTTTGGGCTGAGATGATGGGGTTTTCTAAACATACAATCATGTCATCTGCAAATAGAGATAATTTGACTTTCTGTCTTCCTATTTGAATACGTTTTATTTCTTTCTCTTGCCTGATTGCCCTAGACAGAACTTCCAATGCTATGTTGAATAGGAGTGATAAGAGAGGGCATCCTTGTCTTGTGCTGGTTTTCAAAAGGAATGCTTCCAGCTTTTGCACATTCAGTATGATATTGGCTGTGGGTTTGTCATAAATAGCTCTTATTATTTTGAGATATGTTCCATGAATACTTAGTTTATTGAGAGTTTTTAACATGAAGGGGTGTTGAATTATATCAAAGACCTTTTCTGCATGTATTGAGATAATCAAGTGGTTTTTGTCATTTGTTCTATTTATGTGAAGGATTATGTTTATTGATTTGCATATGTTAAACCAGCCTCACATCCCAGGGATGAAGCTGACTTGATCATGGTGCGTAAGCTTTTTGATGTGCTGCTGGATTTGGTTTGTCAGTATTTTATTGAGGATCTTTGCATCGATGTTCATCAGGGATATTGGCCTGAAATTTTCTTTTTTGTTTTGTCTCTGCCTGGTTTTGGTATCAGGATGATGCTGGCCTCATAAAATGAGTTAGGGAGGAGTCCCTCTTTTTGTATTGTTTGGAATAGATTTAGAAAGAATGGTACCAGCTCCTTTTTGTACCTCTGGTAGAATTCGGCTGTGAATCCACCTGGCCCTGAGTTTTTTTTTTTTGGTTGGTAGGCTATTAATTACAGTGTCAATTTCAGAACTTGTTATTGGTCTATTCAGGGATTCGACTTCTTCCTGGTTTATTCTTGGGAGGGTGTATGTGTCCAGGAATTTATCCATTTCTTCTAGATTTTCTAGTTTATTTGCTAGAGGTATTTATATTATTCTCTGATGGTAGTTTGTATTTCTGTAGGATCAGTAGTGATATCCCCTTTATCATTTGTAATTGTGTCCATTTGATTCTTCTGTCTTTTCTTCTTTATTAGTCTGGCTAGCAGCCTATTTTGTTAATATTTTCAAAAAATCAGCTCCTGGATTCATTGATTTTTGAAGGGTTTTTCATGTCTCTTTCTCCTTCAGTGCTGCTCTGATCTTAGTTATTTCTTCTCTTTTGCTAGCTTTTAAGTTTGTTTGCTCTTGCTTCTCTAGTTCTTTTAATTGTGATATTAGGGTGTCAATTTTATGTCTTTCCTGCTTTCTCATGTGTGCATTTAGTGCTATAAATTTCCCTCTAAACACTGCTTTTGCTGTGTCCCAGAGATTCTAGTTTGTTGTGTCTTTGTTCTTGTTGGTTTCAAAGAGCTTATTTATTTCTGCCTTAATTTCGTTATTTACTCAGTAGTCGTTTAGGAGCAGATTGTTCAGTTTCCATTTAGTTGTGCAGTTTGGAGTGAGTTTCTTAACCCTCAGTTCTAATTTGATTGCTCTGTGGTCTGAGAGACTGTTCGTTATGATTTCTGTTCTTGTGCATTTGCTGAGGAGTGTTTTACCTCCAATTATGTGGTCAATTTTAGCATAAGTGCAATGTGGTGTTGAGAAAAATGTATATTCTGTTGACTTGAGGTAGAGAATTCTGTAGATGTCTATTAGGTCGCTTGGTACAGAGCTGAGTTCAAGTCCTGAATATCCTTGTTAATTTTCTGTCTCATTGGTCTGTCTAATATTGACAGGGGGCTGTGAAAGCCTCCCATTATTATTGTGTGGGAAAATAAGTCTGTTTGTAGGTCTCTAAGAACTTGCTGTATGAATCTGGGTGCTCCCGTCTTGGGTGCATATATATTTAAGATAGTTAGCTCTTCTTGTTGCGTTGATCCCTTTGCCATTATGTAATGTCATTCTTTGTCTTTTTTTATCTTTGTTGGTTTAAGTCTGTTTTATCAGAGACTAGGATTGTGATCCCTGCTTTCTTCTTTTTTTTCTTTCCATTTGGTTAGTAAATACTCCTCCATCCATTTATTTTGAGCCTATGTGTGTTCCTTTCTGTTTGTTAGTTTTCCTTCTAACAGGCCCCTCTGCTGCAGGTCTGCTGGAGTTTGCTGGAGGTCCACTGCAGACCCTGTTTGCCTGGGTATCACCAGCAGAGGCTGCAGAAGAGCAAAGATTGCTGCCTGTTCTTTTGCCTGGAAGCTTCATTCCAGAGGGACACCCACCAGATGCCAACCAGAGCTCTCCTGTATGAAGTGTCTGTCGACCCCTACTGGGAGATGTCTCCCAGTCAGGAGGCACGGGGGCCAGGGACCCACTTGAGGAGGCAGTCTGTCCCTTAGCAGAGCTCAAGCACTGTGCTGAGAGATCCGCTGCTCTCTTCAGAGCTGGCAGACAGGAATGTTTAAGTCTGCTGAAGCTTTGCCCACCTCCACTTCTTCCCCCAGGTGCTATGTCCCAGGGAGATGGGATTTTATCTATAAGCCCCTGACTGCTGCCTTTTTTTCAGAGATGCCCTGCCCAGAGAGGAGGAATCTAGAGAGGCAGTCTGGGTATACGTGGCTTTGCAGAGCTGTGGTGGGCTCTGCCCAGTTTGAACTTCCTGGTGGCTTTTATACTGTGAGGGGAAAACTGCCTACTCAAGCCTCAGTAATGGTGGACATCCCTCCCCACACTGAGTTCAAGTGTCCCAGGTCAACTTCAGACTGCTGTGCTGGCAGTGAGAATTTCAAGCCAGTGGATATTAGCTTGCTGAGCTCTGGGGGGTGGCATCCACTGGGCTAGACCACTTGGGTCCCTGGCTTCAGCCCCCTTTCCAAGGGAGTGAATGGTTCTGTCTCGCTAGGGTTCCAGGAGCCATTGGGGTATGAAAAATAACTCCTGCAGTGAGCTCGATGTCTGCCCAAATTGCCCCTCAGTTTTGCACTTGAAACCCAGGGCCCTCGTGGTGTAGGCACCCAAGGGAATCTCCTGGTCTGTGGGTTGCGAAGACTGTGGGGAAAGCATAGTATCTGGGCCAGAATGCACTGTTCCTCATGGAACCGTCCCTCCAGGCTTCCATTGCCTAGGAGAGGGAGTTCCCTAATGCCTTGTACTTCCCTGATGAGGTGACACCCCACCCTGCTTCTGCTTGCCCTCTGTGGGCTGCACCTACTGTCTAATCACTCCCAATGAGAGGACCCGGATACCTCAGTTGGAAATGCAGAAATCACCCGCCTTCTGCGATGATCTTGCTGGGAGCTGCAGACTGGAGCTGTTCCTATTTGGCCATCTTGCCATCCACCTCCTAACTGGCCTTTTTTTTTTAAAGCTAGGGTGTCTACAAGATAATCTGCTTGGCCTAAATATCTTCAAAAAGCCCATATGGACAAACTGAAATTTATCAGTAAGAATAAAACAAGTCTTCCTCATTTTATAATCATAGTGTTTGTATGATATAAAAAAAATTCGTCCAAATGCACTGAAAATGTGATTTAATTCACCATAATCTTATTGGCCCACAACTTTTCCAGGAAGGGTCTCTTAGACAGAAGTTCTGTCTCTTTCCACAGAATGAGAAAACTCTGGGGTAAGGTCCCATAGCAAGTTGCTATTGGAACAAGAGGGGAATAAAGTTTAGAGACAATCCAAGTTCAATTAATTGTGGGTTCATTTAAGACATTTCTGTCAATCATGTAAGACAGGAGAGAATATGTTTAATGTTTTGGTAAAGAAAAAAATTTCAGGTTGGCCGTGGCTCATGCCTGTAATCCCGGCACTTTGGAAGGCCGAGGCAAGTGGATAACCTGAGGTCAGGAGTTCGGGGCCAGCCTGACCAACATGATGAAACCCCATCTCTACTAAAAATATAAAAATTAGCAGGGTGCCAGGTGTGCTGGTGGGCACCTGTAATTCCTGCTTCTCAGGAGGCTGAGGCTGGAGAATCACTTGAACCTGGGAGGTGGAGGTTGCAGTGAACCGAGATTGTGTCATTGTACTCCAGCCTGGGAAACAAGAGTGAAACTCCGTCTCAAAATTTTTTTTTTGTTCAGAACATTGTGTCGTCCAGTTCTTCTAAAATTCTTCCTTTTAAAGAACATTCCATGCTCATGGATAGGAAGAATCAATATCATGAAAACGGCCATACTGCTCAAGGTGATTTATAGATTCAATGCCATCTCCATCAAGCTACCAATGACTTTCTTCACAGAATTGGAAAAAACTACTTTAAAGTTCATATGGAACCAAAAAAGAGCCCGCATTGCCAAGACAACCGTAAGCCAAAAGAACGAAGGTGGAGGCATCGTGCTACCTGACTTCAAACTATACTACAAGGCTACAGTAACCAAACAGCATGGTACTGGTACCAAAACAGATATATAGATCAATGGAACAGAGCAGAGCCCTCAGAAATAATACCACATGTCTACAACCATCTGGTCTTTGACAAACCTGACAAAAACAAGAAATGGGGAAATGATTCCCTATTTAATAAATGGTGCTGGGAAAACTGGCTAGCCACATGTAGAAAGCTGAAACTGGATCCCTTCCTTACACCTTATACAAAAATTAATTCCAGATGGATTAAAGACTTAAATGTGAGACTTAAAGCCATAAAAACTCTAGAAGAAAACCTAGGCAATACCATTCAGGACATAGGCATGGGCAAGGACTCATGACTAAAACACCAAATGCAACGGCAACAAAAGCCAAAATTGACAAATGGGATCTGATTAAACTAAAGAGCTTCTGCACAGCAAAAGAAACTACCAACAGAGTGAACAGGCAACCTACAGAATGGGAGAAAATTTTTACAATCTACCCATCTGACAAAGGGCTAATATCCAGAATCTACAAAGAACTTAAACAAATTTACAAGAAAAACACAACCCCATCAACAAGTGGGCAAAGGATATGAACAGACATTTCTCAAAAGAAGACATTTATGCAGCCAAAAGACACATGAAAAAATGCTCATCATCACTGGTGATCAGAGAAATGCAAATCAAGACCACAATGAGATACCATCTCACACCAGTTACAATGGTGATCATTAAAAAGTCAGGAAACAACAGGTGCTGGAGAGGATGTGGAGAAATAGGAACACTTTTACACTGTTGGTGGGACTGTAAACTAGTTCAACCATTGTGGAAGTCAGTGTGGCGACTTCTCAGGGATCTAGAACTAGAAATACCATTTGACCCAGCCATCCCATTACTGGGTATATACCTAAAGGATTATAAAGCATGCTGCTATAAAGACACATGCACACGTATGTTTATTGCGGCACTATTCACAATAGCAAAGACTTGGAACCAAGCCAAATGTCCAACAATGATAGACTGGATTAAGAAAATGTGGCACATATACACCATGGAATACTATGCAGCCATAAAAAAGGATAAGTTCATGTCCTTGTAGGGACATGGATGAAGCTAGAAACCATCATTCTGAGCAAACTATCGCAAGGACAGAAAACCAAACACCGCATGTTCTCACTCATATGTGGGAACTCAACAATGAGAACACTTGGACACAGGGTGGGGAACATCACACACCAGGGCCTGTTGTGGGGTGGGGGGAAGGGGGAGGGATAGCATTAGGAGATATACCTAATGTAAGTGATGAGTTAACAAATGCAGCACACCAACATGGCACATGTATACATATGTAACAAACCTGCACGTTGTGCACATGTACCCTAGAACTTAAAGTATAAAAAAAAAAACAGGAAAAAAAATTCTTCCTTTTAAAATATTACATGTAGGTTAGCTGAGAGTTTTGTGAAATTAATTAGTTCAAATGCAATGCCAAGTCAGTGGACCTAGTTTGCCACGTTTCACTTGGGTACTTTCAGCACTATTTTGGAATAGGAGTTAAACAAATGTGGCCAACATCTTGTTGGAATCCAAGAAAGATTTTGTCAGTTGCGTTTAGAAGCATGGCAGTCAGAAGCCATTTATTGGTTGGGCATGGTGGCTCACATCTGTAATTCTAGTACTTTGGAAGGCTGAGGTGGGAGGATCCCTTGAGCCAAGGAGTTTGAGACCAGCCTAAGCACCACAGTGAAACCTCATCTTAAAAAAAAAAAAAAAAAAAAAAATCCCCATTTGTTGAGGCTGGGCAGTCAGTAAATACTCCGTAATATGGTCAAAAAGTCTAGAGTGCAAAAATATATATAGATAGATTAAAAAAAAAATCTAGGGAGGAAGTAAAAAAGAGGAACTGGATTCATGGGACTGTCAAAAAAGAACTTTCTACTAGTAAGGGTAGTGAACGTGGTAGTTGCCTAACCAGGGAAGCTGGAGGAAATTTATGTTTACTTTTGACAAGAAATGTGGCTATAGAGTGCCTGATACTTGTGTTAACATGTGAGTGAAGCAGAGTGTTGAAGACCTTGTACCTGGACTCCTGGATTTGAATCCTAGTCCTGCCACTTACAAGCTACGTGATCTTGGGCAAATTTCTTAAGCACTCTGCCTTAGTTTTCTCATCTATAACTTGAAGATAATGTTTTAGCATTGTTGACAGGATTTAATATGTTAATACATATAAGGTACTTACAACAGTGTATGGCATATAATAAATAGCATGCAAATAGGTAGCTATTACTACTGTTAAAATATATATTTTTTAAATCACAGTGGTGTTGCCTTTGAAAAACCTTCAGCAGTGGTATAGATCCTGATCTACTGAAGGTTTTAGAATAGTCTCTCTGATAGTGCAGGCATGTGTTCCAGCAGATGTCCTCATGCCCAGTCCAGCTGCAGAACTTTATTTTTTAATTTATTTTTTATTTTTTGGTTATTTGAATTTCTTTTTTTATTTTATTATTATTATACTTTAAGTTTTAGGATACATGGGCACAACGTGCAGGTTTGTTACATATGTATACATCTGCCATGTTGGTGTGCTGCACCCATTAACTCGTCATTTAGCATTAGGTATATCTCCTCATGCTATCCCTCCCCCCACCCCCCACCCCACAACTGTCCCTGGTGTGTGATGTTCCCCTTCCTGTGTCCATGTGTTCTCATTGCTCAATTCCCACCTATGAGTGAGAACATGCAGTGTTTGGTTTTTTGTCCTTGCGATAGTTTGCTGAGAATGATGGTTTCCAGCTTCATCCATGTCCCTACAAATGACATGAACTCATCATTTTTTAAGAACTTTAGAAATTTGGACGCTGCTTCTCTTTCCTGGGGCTTCAAGGTGAGACACTCTTCCTAGATGGACTCAGTTACCCAGGACTTTGGCACCCTCTAGTGCATGATAAATGTTGATGCTTTCCAGTTCCCCCCAGCATCTTAGAAAATCAGAGCAACCCCGAGCAGCAAATCATCCCATTGTAGAGGGCTGCTGGGAAAACCCTGCACCCTTGTCCAGGATAGACCTTGTAGGATCAACTGGGAGATCTCGATGTACATTTAAGATCCTGACTCTGCATCAGCAGCAGCAACAGAAGCTAGCAAGAGCCTCCATGACTTTAATCAGCATTCACCGCCGAGTCCATTATCTGTGTTGCTGAAAATGTGGGAGAGACATTGCGGTCATGTGTCAGCCTGTGAAGGATATGCTGACAGCCACATCCCAGAAAAATGCTGCAATTAAACCAAGTCTGAATGCTGTTCAAGCAAAGATGTAAGTACGTTTAAAGTGGGAAACATGAGTGAAGAGGCCTCTGTGGGAGTTTAGAAAGGAAGAGACCAAGGAGATTGATTCTCGTTCAGGTCATCATAAAACATTACACGAAGGAGGGAACATGTCAAGAGTTTTTGCTATGACTGAAGAGAGAAGAATTGTTTGCCATAGAGTAGGTGGGGTAGAGAAGGCAGAGCCTGAGATGTGCGTGGACTGAGAGAGAATGAACTGTGCCTTGCATAGTGGTGAGTATCCTCACTCCTGAACACTGTTTCTACATCTTCCTTGTCAAAGGAAAAGTTGGGGTGGGTTAGGGAAAGAGTGAGGGCCCCATTCCCTTTATTATAGTCTTAGGATTAAAGGATGAGAGAGACAGAATGGCCAACCCCAGGCACATGTGTCCTGAGCTGAGAACGACTCCTAAGTGAGTGGGTTAGTAAAGTCCCTTCTGGTCTGGACGTCTTCCCTGAGTCCTCTTTTCTGTGAATGCCAAATGCCATTTATCCACTGGGATGTGCTCCCTACCCTACATATACCATAACATAGGTACGATGTAGGGAAGTAAAGCAGTGAACAACTGTTACTTTATCTGGACACCTGGACTGAGGATGATCTTGCCAATAAATCTACCCTACTTCACTTCCATTTTGGCAACATTCACTAACATCATGAAAAACACCATTTTCTTGTGTTTGTGTGTGTGTGTGTGTGTTTGTGTGTGTGTGTATGGCAAGGAGGGGTGTTAAAACTTACTACATATCATCAATTCTAAGATCCAGGGGGGCTTTATTCACACTTTCCTATCTCTGAAATTGAGATACCTCTTACATATAATATTGTGCATCATAATTTAATTGGTGGCAATTTTTATTTTTTCATAATATATAAAGTAATAATAAAATTGGAATTCATCTTCCAAATTGTTGATATCTATCTTGATGATTATAACTGATGAAATCTGGTAGTATGAAGCATGTTTTCACCTCTATAAACCTAAATCCCTTCCAGAAGTCTGCCTTACCCAATAATACCCCAAATATTTCAAATGCAAAATTTATTCTTCTGAATTATTGCAACTCAGATCTAAGGCATAAATATTTGCAGCGGATGCCATGGTGATCTTCCCAGATCACCCCCACCTAGGACTGGAATTGTTGTTGGTCAATAGCTTTCAGATGAAGAGAACTGCCCCTCCCCCAAACCTCATCACCATCTTGGGGTCAGGCCACATCCAATGATTGGTTGATGTGGAGATGTGAAGGCTTGCCTCCTTTCCCCATTTGGGATAACTATAGAAGGCCATCCAATTCCAGAGCTTCCGGTAGGATTGGCTGAGGCCTTTGTGACACTGATTTTTATTTCAACTTCTCCCTTTGCCAATTATGCTTCATTTACTTTTCCTGCACACACAGCTCCATCCTAGAGCCTGCTTCTTGGGCAAGTTAACCTGAAGCAACTGGTACCAGGAGCATCCCAAGAAACTCTAATATGGGGTTTTGGAGCTTCATCACCTGCTGGTGGACCAGCAATAGGATGAAGGTCTGGGTCACTATACCATGTAAGCTTCTTCACTAGCAGAGGTACAAATAGTGAAGGGACTCTAGAATGGAGGTTAGGAGGCATGGAAGAGGGAGATAATATCAATTGTTGCCTGAAGCACAACTGCAATGGCAAGGACTGTAGTTTATGCCACTAACCTTCCCATTATATGTTCCTACCAGGAAAAGAGGCCCAACAAAATCCTGGAGGAGTTTTTATCAGAACTTATTACATGGAGCAAGCAGATACAGACAGTACAAGGAATAGACTATAATGGATGCCATGCTTTACTTCCCAGCTCTTTCCTATAGGACTAAAGCATGCATTCTCCCAGCTGCTTGGAATGAGAGTGGCCAATAGTTTTCACCTGAGCTCCTCTTGAGGCGTTGTCCTCAGGTGGAGACAGAAGCCTCCTTGCCTCTTAAGGTCAGGCTGCCTGCAATGACTGCTCATTGCATGGAATCTCTGGGGGCCATATTTAGCTAGACTAAGTTCCTATTAAACAGGAGATATTGTGAATTTTTGGCTTTAGTATGAGGTGGCAAAAAGAAAGTATATAGTAAAGGTCAAGAGTAGAAATTTAGAAATGGCTGCTTTACTTGTCTATGCCAGAGTTTCTTCATCTGAAAATGAGGTTGATAATAATGTTTTTATGTCATAGGAAGGTTGTAAGTTTTAACTTTGATATTATATAATATATATAATAATCTCTAGACATATAGTAGGCAATCCATCTATGGTTGATATTATTATCAGCTATTCTTTGTTAATTCTAGGGCACAAAATTACCTCCTTACTTCTACCAGCTGAGCCAGGCAGAGTCCAATGTATTTCCCTGCAGAATAGATTGAGGTTTCTTAATCCTCTCATTAGTGAGGTTGCAGGAAAGTATTCTAAATGTATTTTTAAAATTCTAATTTTGTCAAAAGACTCCAGTAAGATAGTGAAAAGTCAGTCTACAGGGTGAGAGAAAATATTTACAGTACTTGCACTTGACAAAGATCTCATATCACAATATATAAAAAACTCTTACACATTAATAATTTAAAACCCCAGTCAACTCAACAGAAAAGTGGGCAAAAGTCCTGAACCAAACATACCTGCTGGAAAGACTAAAAGGGGAGAGGCCAAGTGTTGGGAGGATGCAGAGGAACTGGAACTCTCTATACTGCTGGTGTTAACATAAAATAATATATTCATTTTGACCAGGTGCAATGGCTCACGCCCGTAATCCCAATACTTTGGGAGGCTGAGGCAAGAAGATTGTTTGAGGCCAGGAGTCTGAAATCAGCCTAGGCAATATAAGCAGACCTAGCTCTACAAAAAAAAAAAAAAAAAAAAAAAAATTAATAGCCAGGTGGTGCGTGCCTGTAGTCCCAGCTACTTGGGAGGCTGAGGCAGGAGGATCACCAGAGCTCAGGAGTTCAAGGCTGCACTGAGCCATGATCACGCCACTGCACTCCAGCCTGGGTGACAGCAAGGCCCTGTTTCAAAAAATATATATTTTGAAACAGTATATATAGCGTATTTATTTTGGAAAACTGGTGGATTCTACTTAAGCTGGGCATGTGCATCCCCAGACACCCAGCAGTTCTACCCTTAGGAATATACCCAAAGAATTGCATACATATTTTCACTCAAAATATTTAAGAATAGCCATAGCAGCACTATGTATAATATACAATGTAAAAAAATGAAAATTGGCCAACTACCCATCGATGTTGGAATGAGTAAACACATTGTGGTATAATTACACAATAAATAATATACAGTAATGAGAATGAATAACCAATAACTACGTAAAGCAATGAATCTCATAAACTTAATATTGAGAGAAAAAAATAAGACAAAACATACATACTGTAGGATTTAATTTTTATAAAGGACATATCTGACAAAATTAATCTATGCTATTAGAAGTGCGATACTGACAACCTTTGGGCAAAGTATTGACTTCTGTGTGCTAGTAACGTTCTACTTTTTGTTCTGGGTGTTGGTTACATGGATATGATTATTTTATAAAAATTCATTGAATTTTATACCTCTGTGTACTTTTATGCATATATTTAGGCTTTAATAAATAGTTAAAAATATATCACTTATACATACATAACTAGCAGACTATATTTCCTTTGGCTTCTAGGAGGCTCATACCTTGCAGAAGCAAGGAGGAGCTGAATTATCTTAAGTGTCATCATCATCATCATCATCATCACCATTGCCAAAGGAAGAGGCCAAAGAGGTTGGTGGGGGTGAAGGGAGAATCAGATAAAAGAAATAGAGAGTTGAAGGGAAGATTTTGAATTTTGCTTGAACCCAGTGATTTGTTCACATTTGTTAGGCCTTCTCTAGGCCCTGGAGCACCAAGTCAAGACTTATTTTGGCTGATGTCATTGACATATGCAAATAGGCTAAAAACTTTTCCCCAGTTTCCCAAATGTGTTAACAAAGCTGAATTATGAGCAGCAATTTATTTTTATCGACATTTGAAGCCTGAGAGTGTGGACGATGTTGACAACGACAGCATGTTGACGAGGCAAATTATAGACTAGGCTTGAATGTGAGTTGGGGAAGGGAGAAATACCTAGAGAAGGTGTCCCTTGGAGATGACTGCTACTGTGGTAGACCCCCTCTCCCCTTTTTACTGTCTCTTTTTTACCGTTTTTACTTGTCAGGAGCCTATGTCAGACATTTGTAGTTATTGTCCCACCAAGAACTGGCTACTACTATTTTTACTCCCTATCTGAAGATTTCTGCTTTCTCTAACTCCAGTTTCTTTTTTGTTTAAATAATTTCTTTTTAATTTCTGTGGGTACATAGTAGGTAGTAGGTATATATAGTAGGTACATAATAGGTACCCATTAACCATCCCTACTTCCTCCCAATTCCCTACTGTCCTTCCCAGCCTCTGGTAACCATCCTTCTACTCTCTATCTCTGTGAGTTCAATTGTTTTAATTTTTAGCTCCCACAAATAAGTGAGAACATGCAAAGTTTGCCTTTCTGTGCCTGACTTATTTCACTTAACATAATAACCTCCAGTTCCATCCATGTTGTTGCAAATGACAGAATCTCATTGTTTTTTATGGCTGAAGAGTACTCAACTATGTAAATGTACCACATTTCTTTATCCATTCATCTGTTGATGGACATTTAGGTTGTTCCAAAATTTGGCTGTTGTGAATAGTATTGCAATAATCTCTTCACTGCAATAGCAGTGCAGATAATCTCATCAACATACTGATTTCCTTTCTTTTGGGTATATACCCAGCAGTGGGTTTGCTAGATTATATAATAGCTGTATTTTGAATTTTTGGGGGAACCTCCAAACTGTTCTCCATAACGGTTGTACTAATTTACATTCCCACCAACAGTATTCCCTTTTCTCAACATCCTCACCAGCATTCGTTATTGCCTGTCTTTTGGATAAAAGCCATTTTAATTGGGGTAAGATGATATCTCATTGTAGTTTTGATTTGCATTTCTCTGATGATCAACAATATTGGGCACCTTTTCATATACCTATTTATCACTTCTATATCTTCTTTTGATAAATGTCTATTCAGATCTTTTGCCCATTTTGGATTGGATTATTGGGTTTTTTCCCATAGAGTTGTTTGAGCTCCTTATGTATGCTAGTTATTAATCCCTTGTCATATGAAGTCATTTGAAAATATTTTCTCCCATTTGTGGGTTGTTTCTTCACTTTGTTGATTGTTTTCTTTGCTGTGAAGAAGCTTTTTAACTTAATGTGATCCCATTTGTCCATTTTTGCTTTGGTTGTCTGTGCTTCTGGGGTTTATTCAAGAAATATTTGCTCAGTCCAATGTCCTAGAGAGTTTCCTCAGTGTTTTCTTGTAGTAGTTTCATAGTTTGAGGTATTCAATTTAAGTATTTGATGCATTGTAATTTGATTTTTGTATATGGTGAGAGATAGCAGGGGGTCTAACTTCATTCTTCTGCATATGGGTATCCAGTTTTCCCAGCACCATTTATTGAA
Organism: Pongo abelii; assembly: GCF_028885655.2. Lineage (NCBI taxonomy): Eukaryota > Metazoa > Chordata > Mammalia > Primates > Hominidae > Pongo > Pongo abelii. The sequence continues at coordinate 83,743,271 of NC_071985.2, read as the reverse complement.
CAGGTTGCCCTTTCCCAATATATGTTCTTGGAACCTTTCTCAAAAATGAGTTCACTATGGCTGTATGGATTTATTTCTGGGTTCTCTATTCTGATCCATTGGTCTATGTGTCAATTATGCCAGTACCACGCTGTTTTGGTTACTGTAGCTCTGTAGTATCACTTAATGTCAGGTAATATGATTTCTCCAGTTTTGTTGTTCTTGCTCAGAATTGCTTTGGCTATTCTGGGTCTTTTGCAGTTCTATTTAAATTTTAAGATTTTTTTTTCTATTTCTGTGAAGATTGTCATTAGTATTTTGATAGGGACTGCATTGAATCTGTAGATTGCTTTGGATAGTGTGATCATTTTAACAACATTGATTCTTCCAATCCATGAACACGGAATATATTTCCATTTTTTGTGTGTCCTCTTCAATTTCTTGCATCAATGTTTTATAGTTTTCATTGTAGAGATGTCACTTTTTTGTTAATTCCTAGATATTTTATTTGTAGCTATTGTAAATCGGATTACTTTCTTGATTTCTCTTTCAGATTGTTCACTGTTGACATGTACAAATGCTACTGATTTTTGTATGTTGATTTTGTATCTTGCAATTGTACTGAATTGTTTATCAGTTCTAATAGTTTTTTGGTGGAGTCTTTAGGTTTTTCCAAATATGAGATCATATCATCTGCAAACAAGGATAATTTCTTTTCTTGCTTTCCACTTTTGATGTCTGTTATTTCTTTTGCTTGTCTTACTGCTCTAGCTAGGACTTCCAGTACCATGTTGAATAACAGTGGTGACAGTTGGCATCCTTGTTGTGTTCCAGATCTTAGAGGAAAGGCTTTCAGTTTTTCCCGATTTAGTATGATGCTGGCGGTGGGTCTGTTGCACATGACTTTTTTTAATGCTGAAGTATGTTCCTTCTAGACCCAGTGTTTTTTAGGGTTTTTATCATGAAGGGATGCTGATTTTTTTTTTTTTTTTTTTTTTTTTTTTTTTGAGACAGAGTCTCGCTCTGTTGCCTGGGATGCTGAATTTTATACAATGCTTTTTCAACATCGGTTGAAATGGTCATATAGCTTTGTCCTTCATTCTGTTGATATGATGTATTATATTGATTGATTTATGTATGTTGAACCATCTTTGCATCCCTGGGATAAATCCCAGTTGGTCATGATGAATATTTTTAATGTATTACTGAATTTAGTTTGCTAGTATTTTGTTGTGAATTTTTGCATGAATGTTCATCAGGAATATTGACCTGTGGTTTTCTTTTTTTGATCTGTCTTGCTCTGATTTTGGTAGTAGGATAATACTGGGCTCATAGAATGAATTTGGAAGCATTCCTGTCTCTGTTTTTTGGAATAGTTGGAATAGAATTGATATTAGTTCTTCAAATGTTTGGTAGAATTCAGCAGTGAAGCCACTGGGTCCTGGGCTTTTCTTTGCTGGGAGACATTTTATGATGGCTTTGATCTCATTATTTGTTATTGGCCTGTTCAGGTTTTGGATTTCTTCTTGGTTCAATCTTGTTAGGTTGTATATGTCTAGGAATTTATCCATTTTCTTCTAAGTTTTCTAACTCATTGGCATATAGTTGCTTATAATAGCCTCTAATAACCCTTTGAATTTCTGTGGTATTGGTTGTAATGTCTTCCTTTTCATCCTGATTTTATTTATTTGGGTCTTCTCTCTTTTTGTCTTAGGCTAAAGGTTTGTCAATTGTGTTTAATTTTTCAAAAAACCAACATTTTGTTTCATTGATCTTTTGTATTTTCTTCATTTCAGTTTCATTTATTTATGTTCTGATTATTATTATTTCTTTTCTTCTACTAATTTTGGGTTTGGTTTGCTTTTGCTTTTCTAGTTCTTTAAGATGCATTGTTAGTTGTTTGAAATTTTTAAATTTTTTGATGTAGGCACTTATAGCTATAAATTTCCTTCTTAGTACTGCTTTTGCTGTATCCCATAGGTTTTGGTATGTTGTGCTTCCAGTATCATTTGTTTCAATAAGTTTTTCAATTTTCTTCTTAATCTCTTAATTGACCCACTGGTCATTTGGAATCACATTGTTTAATTTCCATGTGTTTGTATTGTTTCCAAAATCCCTCTTGTTCTTTGATTTCTAGCTTTATTCCATTGTGGTCAGAGAAGATATGTAATATGATTTCAATTTTTGAATGTTTTAAGACTTATTTTGTGACCTAACATATGGTCTGTCCTTGAGAGTGATCCATGTGCTAAGGAAAAAAATGTGTATTCTACAGCCATTGGATGAAGTGTTCCATAAATATCTATTAGGTCCATCTGGTCTATAGTGCAGGTTAAGTCCAATGTTTCTTTGTTGATTTTCTGCCTGAATGATCTATTCAATGCTGAGAGTGGGATGCTGAAGTCTCCAGCTATTATTGTATTGGGGTCTATTTCTTTCTTCAGTTCTAATAATATTTGCTTTACATATCTGGGTGCTCCAGTGTTGGGTGCATATATATTTACAATTGTTATACCCTCTTGCTAATTGACCCCTTTATTATTATATAATGACATTCTTTGTCTCTATTTATAGTTTTTGTCTTGAAATATATTTTGTCTGATATAAGTATAGATACTCCTGTTCTTTTTTATTTTTATTCACTTGGAATATCTTTTTACATTCATTTATTTTTAGTCTATGTGTGTCCTTATAGGTGAAGTGTGTTTCTTGGAGGCAACAGATTTTTGGGTTTTGTTTTTTTATTTATTCAGCCACCCTATGTCTTTTGACTGGGGAGTTTAATGCAGTTACAGTCAATGTTATTGATAAGTGAAGACTTACTCCTGCCATTTTGTTATTTGTTTTCTGGTTGTTTTGTAGCCTTCTCTTACTTCTTTCTTTCCTTCCTGTCTTCCTTTAGTCAAGGTGATTTTCTCTGGTCTTATGATTTAGTTTCTTACTTTTTATATTTTTTGTATCCATTTTATATTTTTTGTTTGAGATTACCATGAGACTTGCAAGTACTATCTTATAACAACTTCTTTTGAACTGATGACAACTTAACACTGATTGCATAAATAAACAAACAAGCAAAAAGAAAACTAATTAAACACTGCACTTAAACTTTGTGCCCCCATTTTTAAACTTTTTGTTTGTTTCTATTTATATCTTATTGTACTATATCTGGAAAAGTTGTTGTAGTTCTTATTTTTTATTGGTTCATCTTTTCATCTTTCTACTTAAGATATATAGTTTACACACCACAGTTACAGTGTTATAATGTTCTGTGTTTTTCTGTGTACTTACTACTACCAGTGAGTTTTGTGCCTTCAGATGATTTTTTATTGTGTATTAATGTCCTTTTCTTTCAGATAGAAGAACTCTCCTTAGCATTTCTTGGAGGACAGGTCTGGTGTTGATAAAGTCCCTTGCTTTTGTTTGTCTGGGAAAGTCTTTATTTCTCTTTCAGGTCAGAGGGATTTTTTGCCAGATGTACTATTCTGGGATAAAAGTATTTTTCTTTCAGCCCTTTAAATATGTCATGCCACTCTCTCCTGGCCTGTTAGGTTTCCACTAAAAAAATCTGTTGCAGGATGTATTGGAGTTCCATTGTATTTCTTTTCTATCTCTTGCTGCTTTTAGGATTCTTTCTTTATTCCTGACCTTAGGGAGTTTGATTATTAAATGCCTTGAGGGAGTCTTCTTTGGATTTAATCTGCTTGGTGTTCTATAACCTTCTTGTATATGAATATTGATATCTTTATCTAGGTTTAGGAAGTTATTATCTCATTTAATAAACTTTCTACCCCTATATTTTTCTCTGCCTCCTCTTTAAGGCCACTAACTCTTAGATTTGCCCTTTTGAGGCTATTTTCTAAATTGGTCAGGCATGCTTTATTCTTTACTCTTTTTTCTTTTGTCTCTTCTGACTGTATTTTCAAATAGCTACAGTGTACTTTCTGCTGCCACAGCTGATGTGGACATCACCCATACATTTATTTATACTATCTTCATGGATGTGACCAATGATACATTAGTGGCTCCATGACCCTACTGGATTTCACAAGAGCAACCATCTTAAAAGGTTATCCACTAGAGCATATTCCTAATGAAGAGAAGAAGGAGAAGGAGAAGGAGAGAGAAAGAGAAGTAGAAAGGAGAAGAAGAAGGAGGAGGAGGAAAAAAGAAGGAGGAGGAAGAGGAGAAGGAAAAGCAGAAGGAGGAGAAGAAGAAAGGAAGAAGAAGGAGAAGATGATTAGAATTTTTTATATGAAAGGATGTTCTCAAATGCACCTGACTTGAAAAAAAATCACATAGGTACCATCATACCTGCAATATTCCTTCCTAAGCATTCTTATTACTTACTCATCAATCTAACCTCCCAGTCCCACCACTGATTTTCTATGATATCCATCATATCTTTTATGTTTCTCTTCCATGCACAGTCAAGAAAGCTGGGGATTTTTTTAAAAAAAAACATGCTTGTTCTTTTAATGAATTTAATTCAATGAGTGAAATTTTTTTGGTCTCTAATTTGATATTTTGGAAACCAGTATTGGAAACAGAATCCTTTACCAGAATCTGGAACAGACATGGGAGGGTAACACAGTGGCAACAGCACTGGCTTAGGCATCATGAAGCTTGAGTCTAGTCTCGGCTCTTCTTCTCATTAGTGATATGATCTTGGGTCAGTCACTTCTTTCCATTGGACTTTAGTTTCCCCATTTGAAAAACAGAGAAAACTCTATCTATATTACCTAATTTTTTTTTTAAGAAATTCATGAGGTATGTGCATGTTTTTCCCACCATTCCCTAGGTCCTTCACTATCACTTCTGTCTTCATCACTTGCTGGGAAAAAGAGTGATTATAGCTGAGAGGAAAAGGGAGCACTAGGAATTCTAATCTTAATCTGTTTTATTTCCAATCAAGGCTATTCATTATATTAAAGTTTGAATTTTAATTTTAAACAGCATAGTCCTGGGGAAAGGAAAAAAGGGAAGTTCTATTTTGTATTTAATTTTGCTTGTTAGAGAGCAGAGACTTAGTTACCCCATAGTAATAGGAATGTAGGAACCCATATCCTTACTGTCATATCCTTCCCTTGACAGCCGAAACACTCATTAACACAGGCTTCCTGGTATCCATAGTAGGAGAGACTCAAAATGAGGTTTATGTGATGTGACTGGTAAATTATATTATTTGAAACTTTCAGGGCCATGAATTCCTTATGTTTTAGGATGCTGTGTGCTGCTGTGATGTAACATTTATTTTAATGGCCCCAGAAATGCACTGCGCAATAGTGCAGCAAATTAATACCATCATCCTGCTTGCCTGAAACTGTAAGAGGCAATTTGAACCACATTTGGTGTTGATAATTATTTTGTAATCTGATTTGCAGAGTTGGAGCATTATTGCTATGTAGATAACAAATAAATCTTAATAAGAGATATGGTATTTTTTAGAATATCCACTATACCCATGTGGTCATGAGAAGAAGAAGAAGGAAGGAGGAATATTTATCTGACTGTTTCCAATTTGGTTATTTTGACAGGAAAGTGGCAGAGGAATTCATGAGAGTAAAAGTGAAAAAAGAGATTCTACCACATATTCCTTCTATGAATAAAAGTTCATTGGGGAGGTGGAGGTTCACTTTGGTCATTGCAACTTATGACTATTGTAGACTACACTTGGCCTTCCTAAAACTTAAATCAACTGAAGTCTTCCCAGAATAGATTCTGATAGGAGCTGCCTTCAGAGATGATTAAACCTCTCAGTAGCTTCCCATGCTGAGACGGTGGAGCAACCACATAAAGGCACCCTGGATCACTGAGTCTTCCTATGGAAGGCAGTTGTTCTGTAGAGTTGCCTAGTACTGCAGCTTACCTTTGCACAAGCAGCAGACATATTTCTGTGTTAGCATCTGAGTTTTGAGAGGTTGTTTGTTATAGCACCATAACCACATTAGTCAGCTCAGCTGACATAGCAAAATATCATAGACTGAGTGGCTAAAACAACAGAAGTTTATTTTCCCACAATTCTGTATGCCAGGAAGTCCAAGATCAAACTACTGCCTAATTCGGTTCCTGTTAGGTGGTCACTTTCTCCCTCTGTTTTCACTTGGCAAAAGGAGAAGTCTGGTGTCTGGTCCTCTTCCTATAAGAGCATTAATCCTATAATCAGGATCCCACCCTCATCTGAACCCAATCATCTTATCCCAATATCTCCCAAAAGCCCCGTAACTAAATATCATCACATTCGGGGTTAGGGCTTCAAAACATGATTCTTGAGGCAGAAGGGAGGGGTGGTGGGAACACAATTCAGTACATGGCAATAACTTGCCTATCCTGGTTAATTAAGTAATGATTAAGGGATGTTTTAGTATCTTCATACCCCCTTACAAGGATTCATACTCTTTTTTAACTTTTGGGTTCAGGGGTACATGTTCAGGCCTGTTATATAGGTAAATTGCATGTCATGGAGGTTTGGTGTACAGATTATTTTTTTTCACACAGGTAATAGTCATAGTACCCAACAGGTAGTTTTTCAGTCCTCACCCTCCTCCTACCCTCCACCCTCAAATAGGTCCCAGTGTTTATTATTCCCTTCTTTGTGTCCATGTGTATTCAATGTTTAGCTCTCACTTGTAAATGAGAACATGCAGTATTTGATTTTCTGTTCCTGTGTTAGCTTAGGATAATGGCCTCCAGCTCCAACTATGTTGCTGCAAAGGACATTAACTCATTTTTTTTTATGGCTGTGTAGTACCCTATGTGTATGTGTGTCACATTTTCTTTATTCAGTCTACCATTGATGGGCATTTAGAGTGATTCCGTGTCTTGCTATTGTGAACAGTGCTGCAATGAATATATGTGTGCATGTGTCTTTATGATACAATGATTTATATTCTTCTGGGTATATACTCAGTAATGGAATTGCTGGGTCAAATGGTAGTTCTGTTTTTAGCTTTTTGAGAAATAGCCATACGGCTTTCCAGAATAGTTGAATTCTCATCAACAGTGTATGAGCATTCCCTTATACACTCCCACCAACAGTATGTAAATGTTCTTTTTTCTCCACAACCTCATCAGCATCTGTTATTTTTTTACTTTTTAATAATAGCCATTCTGACTGGTGTGAGATGGTATCACATTGTGGTTTTAATTTGCATTTCTCTGATGATCAATTATACTGAGCTTTTCTTCATATGCTTGTTGGCCACATGTATAACTTCTTTTGGAAAGTGTCTGTTTCTGTCCTTTGACCACTTTTTAATAGGGTTATTTGTTTTTCTTGTAAATTTGTTTCGTTTACTGGATATTAGACCTTTGCCAGATGCATAGTTTGCAAAAATTTTCTTCCATTCTGTAGGCTTCCTATTCACTGTCTTGATAGTTTCTTTTGCTTTGCAGAAACTCTTTAGTTTAATTAGATCCCGTTCGTCTATTTTTGCTTTTGTTGTCATTGCTTTTGGCATGTTGGTCATGAAATTTTGCTTGTTCCTATGTCTAGAAGGGCATTGTCTAAGTTGTCTTCCAGGGTTTTTATAGTTTTGGATTTTACATTTAAGTCTTTAATCTACTTTTGTAAGTAGTATAAGGAAGGGGTCCAGTTTCTATCTTCTGTATATGGCTAGCCACTTATCCCAGCACAATTTTTTGAACAGGGAGTCCTTTCCCCATTGCTTGTTCTTGTCGACTTTGTCAAAGATCAAACAGTTGTAGGTATGCGGACTTATTTCTTGGCTCTCTATTCTGTTTCATTGGTCTACATGTCTATTTTTGTACCAGTATCATGCTGTTTTGGTTACTGTATCCCCATGGTATAGTTTGAAGTCGGGTGGCATGATGCCTCCAGCTTTATTCTTTTTGCTTAGGATTGCCTTGGCTATTTGGGCTCTTTTTGGATTCCACATAAATTTTAAAATATTTTTTTCTAGTTCTGTGAAGAATATCATTGACAGCTTGATAGGAATAACAGTGAATCTATAAATTGCTTTGGGCAATATGGCCATTTTAATGATATCGATTCTTCCTACTCATAAGCATGAAATGTTTTTCTATTTGTGTCATCTTTGATTTTTGAGCAGTGTTTTGTAATTCTCATTGTAGAGATCTATCATATCCCTGGTTAGCTGTATGGCTAGGTATTTTGTTCTTTTTGTGGCAGTTGTGAATGGGATTGTGTTCCTGATTTGGCTCTTGGCTTGACTATACCACATTTTCTTTATCCAGTCTGCCATTGATGGACATTTAGGTTGATTCCATGTCTTTGCAGTTTATACAAATTTCGACACCAATTTTATCTCTGCAAATGTTGCCCTGTCTTCTTTGCTATGCTGGAAAATGACTTCAATGGGACTTCTAGCATTATAGCCAGAGAAACATGTCAGTAACTATCTCGTATGGTTTCTAATGTCCAAATGCCCCACTCTCTGTATGAGTCTATCACACTTCCTCATCTTTCATCTGAGTTCTACTCTGAGTGGAGGAAAAGCTAGGACATGAATGTCTAACCTTTTCACACTATCTTTGTCTCCTTCTCTTTATACCAACCAGGATATAAAAAAAGAGTTTCCACCTTGTCTTCCTGTGTAGCAGATTACCCTATGTTACATTCTTGTTTTTTCTAAGGAGACTTTTGTTTTGTTCTCTTCCCCTGGGCCATAAGGGTGAGCACAGGGAGAAAAACTGGCTTTTGATAAGGGAAAACAGAAATACCTTATCCATGTTTCCACTATGTGTTTATATGTGTAATTATTTTATTAATGTTATATTCACCACTAGGTAATGAGGTACATGAGGAGAATGATTGAGTCTGTTTTCCTCATATTACATCCCTAGTGACTAGCATGTTGCCTAGTACAAAAAAGGAGAGCTATACTTTCCCTTCAGAATGGAGTTGGGTCTATGCCAGGCAGCTGTTCTTGACCTCCATCCTTCTCTCTCCTCTCCAGTGCATCTTTTAGACTTTTCCTTCCAAGCCTGGCTCAAGCGGTAGTTCTTCCATGATCTCCTCAGTTAGAATGAAAAATGCAAAACAACTAGTGTGACAACACTTATCTCATTCTACCTCGACCTAATTGTTTCTATGACTGTTTCCTCAACTAGTCACAGAGGGCAGATCCCTGTATTATTCACTCTGTATATCCCTCCCCCACTGTAATGGTTAATTTTAGGTGTCAACTTGACTGGATTGAGGGATGCCTCAATAGCTAGTAAAGCATTGTTTCTGAGTGTGTCTGTGCGGGTGTTTCCAGAGGAGATTGGCATGTGAGTTGATGGACTGAGTGAGGAAGATCTGCTTTCAATGTGGGCAGGCACCATCCAATTGGCTAAGGACAGATGGAACAAACAGGCAGAAGAAGGGGGAATTCTCTCCCACTCTTGGGGTAGGATACCCTTGTCCTCCTGCCCTTGGACATCAGAACTCCAGGTTCTTTGGCCTTTGGATTCTGGTACTTGCACCAGTATCCTTTAAGACACTCAGGGCTTTGGCCTTGAACTGAGAGTTACACAATTGGCTTCCTTGGTTCTGAGGCCTAAGGACTTGGACTGAGCCATGCCTTCCAGAAACTTCAGCTTGCATATGGCCTCTTGTGGGACTTCTCAGCATCCATAATCATGGGAGCCAATACCCTTAATAAACCCCCTCTCATATATCTAACTATCTATATCCTACTGGTTCTGTTTCTCTGGAAAATGCTTATTAATACACCCTCCTTACCACCATCGATGGTGCCTTGCTCATTGACTGTGGTAGGTGTTTGATAAACATTTGTTGCATTAAAATAAATTCCCACTCTCATTTTCTCTTTTCTGGCTTCTTAGAAGTAGAACCTGAAGAACTCTGTACTATTTCTACATGAATTTTTATTGTACCTATCAGCAGCATCTTTGATCTGTTTGCCAACCTGACATCTGAGAATGTCTAGCATGGTTCTAGCACAGGAAGAGCTCGGCAAATATTCTGTGCTGATAAATAGATAATGAATCACACAAGTGACAAGAAAGTTGCCTGGAGTCCCCCACTGGCAAACAGAAGCTGAACTTCTTGTGTGTACTTTAGCTTCCAATTCACATCTCCTCCTCTCAGGATCCTTTAGTTCAGCAAGCATTTATTTAGCTAAACGACACAAAGAATAATGCTAATAAAGACAAATTCATGAAACTGGTTCAGTAAGAGCACTTGGCCTGGCTCTGTTCCATAGCCAGAAACTGAACCACCAGCCATAGCCAGCTTACCTTGTAAATGCAGAACCCTATTACAAGAGGTTCAGACAGGAAAATGATATGCCCAAATGCATATGCCACAGATGATGGGCTTGCAGCATTGCTTTTATAAAAGAAGAAATCTTCCTACTAAATGCATTGCATTCCTGAGAAGAATATTAGCTGAAAATCCATTCCACTACCTACTAATTTACCTTAGGGTGGCTAAATCCCTATAGTACTGTATAAACTAGGTCTTTATGCTTGTATCTGGATTATCAAAAGAGCCTCTTACTGGTATCCAAGAAAATGGTCACACTGTCCTCCCATCTATCCTCCACACTGCCTCCAGAACTGTTTTTGAAAAACAAACAAACAAGCAAAAGATGTGTCTGATAATGAAAGCAACTCTACTAATGGAAGAACAGGCAGGATCCCAGGGTTGAGAGGAAATGTCAAGGGGGTCTAATTTGGTTTCTCACCTCATGCTATGGAACCTGCTGGATGACTGTTCTTTCTAATCAGTACTCTCCAATGAGAGGACATTCTCTACTTCCTGAGGTAGCCCATCTTTGACCAAAACCTGCTGTTTGTCCATGGCAATAAACAAAATACAATGCTTGAGATTAAAATGGCATATTTTTAAACTGAATTAGAATACCTTACAGTCTGTGCTTCATTTTTTACTTTGAAAGATGAATTGTATTCCAGTTCACTAAAGGTGGATGCTCATGCTGCACAATATCGGCTTTCGAGTAGGGAGCTACTGGTTTTAGTCGATAACCTATCAGCTTCCTTCTTTTTAGTTATCAATCCCTTCCCTACTTACCAAACTGTACTTCTCTCCTCCCCTATTGTCTTGGCCTCCTCATCCCTTACTCTTTCCCCCCCTCTTCCCCTCTCTCTTTTTCTCTTTCTGTCTGTCTCTCTCTCTGTCTCTCTTTGTGCTGGGACAGCAAGCCTGGTGACATTCTTAAGTTATCATTCAGCTTCCTTGTGATCTGAGTTTAGACACTGATCACATCAAAGTCCCTGATATCACTGACAGAGCTCTACAAGGGTAGGCAGGACTTTAGCAACCACAAAGAGTTCTCCATAGAAAGAAGCTTAGTTTAAATTAAATAGCAAATGTAAACATGGCTCCAGAATTAGGCTACAAGGCCTCAGCATGTGACTTTAGTGGGTAAAAATGTCTTAGATGTGGCTGGAAAAGTACTGCCTACATATAAAGTCTTTAGAAAAGTTATTAAGAATATTTATGTGTGAGTATTTATTGACTTATAAATATTTTTAATGATAATGAAAATTATTCTTCCTGGAAGCCTAGGGAGAATGGATGACTACTGCTATTTTCTCATTTTATAGACATATACATCTATTCTGATCATTTATCTTGAATTCTAGAAGAGTTGCTACTCCAGGTGCCATCTTCATGTTTGCTCACAGAATGCAGTATTTGCTTTGCTCAGCAGACCACTGAGCTACATAATTCTTAGCCAAGTATTATCAATATAAGAACCTAATATGTGCAGGGCATAGTGGAAACTCAAAACTGTGTGTTGAGAAAATGAAAGAATAATGCATGACTATACAAAGTTGCGTATACTTCTTCACTTCTTCACGCAGGCCATAGCCAGGATCACAGGCAGCTCAGTGGACAGTTTCTGTTTCTTATGATACAGAATGTGCTAGTTTTCCAGTTGCCTTTTATTTATTTTTTATCAAGTTTACAAGTGCTCATCTAGTTAAGACAAAGCCCATGCAAAAACATCCTGTCAAGAAAGACAGTGCTTTGCTTTGAATCCAATGGTTACCAACAGCAAGTGAGCTGGGATTGGTGCTCACTCCTCTAAGTCTGCTGTTCTGTACTCATGTACTGATACCTGTGGAAGTGCCCCTGCAGATGATGTGAATCAAGGAGCTCTGGTGTCTATTCTTTGAACCCGCTTTTGTCCTTCTCAACACTTCTGGTGTCATCCACAGAACCACAGGAGGGTGACAAGGCCATCTGGGATTTTCCAGAGGGCAGTTATTCAGGTTCTTTTACCTCCGATCCCTCCACTCCAAGTCTTGTTTTTTCCCTTCTTTTTGCTCAGCAACTGTCTTCAGAGACAGAGGTATCAACTACTTTCTTGAAGCTCTGCTTAAAATTCTGTGTGGGAAGAAGGGGTTGTACCACAATTAGTTTGGAGATGCTCATTACACATACTTCTTTATCCTACCTCAATAGTAGTTACCACTTACTAAGCAATTTATGCATGTTAATTCTTTTATTTGTCATAAAAACTTGATTATGTATACATACTATTATTATCACCTCTGTTTTACAAATGCAGAAACCCAGGCACAGAGAGATTAAACAACTTTTCAGTGGTCACATAGCTAGTGATAGAATTGGAATTTGAATACAGGTAGACTAGTTCTAGAACCTTTGCTTTTAACTTCTATGACATGCCGCCTTTTTGAGAGATGATGAAAAGTTTGGTTCTATCTCATATTTATACACACCCCTAAAACCATAGCCATTTATGACTTCTCTTTGTAATAGTCCTCACTCTTCTCCTCTGAGTTAGGCAAACTGCAATGAGAGTTTGATTATAGCATTGTAAATGCGTATCCAAATAAATCTACTACGAGGTGTGAAACCCTTCCCTTGGTTAGCTGATCTGGCAGAATAGTTGATTGTACTTAGTATAATGCCAGCAGCCACAGACAGAGAGACATATGACTAAGTATCTCAATTCTGTGGTTCTGGATTTATTTTCAGGAAGGAAAAAAAGATGTAGATCCAATTATGTTCAAACCTGCTGCATGCTTTCCTTCACCATTGACGAATTGCTAGTAAGCCCCTTCTTTTCCCAGTCTCTCTTTTTATTGGAATCAAGTCAGCCTTTGCAAGTGAGAAGTGAGGTTCTTGCCCTTTCTGGCCAGGGTGGCTCTTATTCTGTTTGGAATACTTCTCTCTGCTTCACTGTGGTTGACAGCAGACCCCTGCTCAAAGAAACTCCCCACCAGGCAGCTCTGGCCTCTCCATCATTTTGTTTTGTTTTGTTTTGTTTTGTTTTGTTTTTGAGACAGAGTCTCCCTCTGTCACCCAGGCTGGAGTGCAGTGGTGCAATCTGGGCTCACTGCAACCTCCACCTCCTGGGTTCAAGTGAGTCTCCTGCCTCAGCCTCCCGAGTAGCTGGGACCACAGGCATCTGCCACCATGCCTGGCTAATTTTTTGTATTTTTAGTAGAGACAGAGTTTCACCGTGTTAGCCAGGATGGTCTCGATCTCCTGACCTCGTGATCCACCTGCCTCAGTCTCCCAAAGTACTGGGATTACAGGCGTGAGCCACCACACCAGGCCGCCTCTCCATCTTTAAGATCTCAGGATGCATAGCCAAGCCCACTGGTGCAGAAAATTCCTGATATTCAGAATAGACCAGTAAGAGGTAGATAAAACTGTGGGTCAAATAGATTTTAAATCATATTCTAAATCTTTCCTCTTCTAATTTGACAACTTTGAATGGAGTAGTAGTGAGAATCCCTCACTTGGAAAGCACAATCATATGGCCACCATCTCAGAATTCAACAAAACTGCACAATGCCTAAGCATAGAATTGAATGGATTGGATTTACAATTGGCTTAGGCCACTCCAATGCAAATGCATTAAAGAGAAAAGAAACACAAAATCAGAATACCAATCCTATATGACTATACTTCTTTGTTCTGGGCATTTCTATATACATTGTCTCTTCTATCCTCCTAATGATCAAATTAGTTAGGTATTATTATCAATGTTTTACAGATAAGAAAAGTAACTATTATCAAGTTTAAGTAGCTGTTCAGGGTTCCACTGTTAGCTGATGACAGGCAAGATTTGTACCTGGGTTTTTGACCTTCGTATTAGGCTGTTCTCACATTGCTATAAAGAATTACCAGAGACTGGGTAATTTATAAAGAAAAGAGGTTTAATTGGCTCACAGTTCTGCAGGCTTTACAAAAAGCATGGTACTGGCGTCTGCTCAGCTTCTAGGGAGGACTCAGGAAGCTTACAATCATGTCAAAAGGTGAAGGGGGAGCCAGAGGTGGGGAGGAGCTGCCACACACTTTTAAATGACCAGATCTCCTAAGAAGTCAGTATCAAGAAGACAGACCAAAGCCATGAGAGGTCTGCCCCCATGATCCAAACACCTCCCACCAGGCCCCAACTCCAACACTGGGGATTACAATTCAACGAGATTGGGGCGGGGCAAATTTCCAAACTATATCAACCTTCATTATAGCAATCTCTTGAATTCACAAGTAATTGTTCAAGGAAGTTTCAAACTGCAATTGGTTTTACTTTAAATGCTCTTCAATTAAATAACTTTTTTGAAAAAACAATTATTCTCTATGAAGGTTAGACTAATCAGATATAATCAGTGGATAATCTACCTGATTAATCTTATCCTTTCCAGTTTCAGATAAGCTTTTGTGTAACACTCTGTACATCAAACTGACCCCCATGATTAAGTGCAACACCACTGGGCTGCTCTGGTTTACAGTCCATATTGCTGAGCTCCTCATCTACAGGATCATCTATCTTGTATTTTTTTTCTACTTTGTATATTGGGATTTGTGCCAAGAAGACCTTTGAGGATGGTGCTAACTAGCTTTCTTTGGAGACCATTACCTTGCCAATAATGCTGATACCTGGCCTTTATAGATATTCTTCCTAGTTCAGTCTCATGCTGTTTATCTTCACGCAGTGCCAGATTTCTACCTACTTGGACTATTGTAACTTCATAAGTGGCCTCTGTGCCTCCAATTTCTATCCTTTTGTGCTATTACTTTTAATAATAGAATCCCTTCCCCCATAGACTATGCCTATGGAATAGTCTAAATTTCTTACTATCTATTGCAAACTCACGAGATTCTTACACTAATATAATTTTCTGGATGTATTGCCTTCTACATCTCAAGATATTTGTTGTAACCAAACTAGTCCCTGCTGTTCCCAGGACATATTTTATAATTCCCTTCTCTCACCCTGTTGCCATATGCTGGGTCTCTAATGACCTTGTCCTGTCTCTGTACCTGGTAACATCTATACCTTCTTTGTAACTGAGCTCAGATTCTGCCTCCTTCATGAGATCTTTCTCAGGCTTTACAAGTCCACATGGTGTCTTCATCTCTATTTCCATAGCATTCTGGATTTTTTCCTTTTACTATTATAGTATTTAATAGTTTCTGTCTTGACTTATAGTTGTTTATAAATATGAGTCAGTCTCACCATTCTGTGACTTCTTTAAAGGAAGGATTATTTCTTATTCATAGCTGTATCCCCTGCAAAGCTTAGTACAGCACCTTGCTAATAATAGGTATTCAGTAAATGTTTGACAACTTAAATATATTCCAATAAAGTTAGTTTCTGACTGTGTGACAAAGGTTATAAAATCATTAAAACTGGCTGTTTAAGAAGTAAGAGCAAAATTATTTTTAGATTCTTCTGTTGTACTGACAGAATTGTATGTTTGATCAGATGCTTTCTTTGATGTAATTTCTTCTGAAACACCAAATAGCTCATGCAAAGGAATTCACAGCAATCTTCTCCTTATTCTAGATATCACACTTTGTCTGCTTGCTTGATAAGTATTTCAGCAGCCTTTGAATAAAAGCAAATTAACTTGCCTTAAATAACCTGAATAAAGTCCATTCTAATGCTTTGTTATGATCTTTTGGCTTGTAGATACTGAGTTGTTCTCTAAAGTGTCACTAAGATAAAATTCATTTCACAAAATTGATTCCCCCTTGAGTTGAATCCATTCAATTGATTAAATATTCACCCTTTGCCTTCCTCCAGATTTTCTTCTTTCTTTCCATTTTCTACTTCTAGTTATAAGAAAGCTTGCTTGAATGAGAAAAGATATAAATATATTATTATTATACATAGAAATATAAATATTAATGTTTCATATAACATATATACATATATCATATGATATATATTATATACTACTATATATAGTGGTATAATGATAGGTATATATTATAGGTACATATTATTGTATATTATATATTATATAAAATGATATATATGTAATGATAGATATATGTTATATACCACTATATATATATATACACACACATACACACATAAAGAAAAGAGGCTTAATTGGCTCATGGTTCTGCAGACTTTGCAGGCGGCATGGAATATATATATATATACACACACATATATAGTGGTATATAATATATATTTATCATTACCTATATATCATACATATATATGTATCAGCAGTGGGAAAAAATCTCCAAAGAATGGCAATCTTTGGAAGCTAGTAATACCATTTTAAGTGGATAGTGATCTTAAAGTGAATGTGTAAGTGATATGCAAATAATTTATAAAATTAACCTACAGTCCTTTGGCCAAATTGTGCCAGACTGAGCCAAGAACTCTCTTCTTATAGGTCCTTCTGTACCTGCAATTTCCTTGTGTTATGTAAATCACCAGAAAACCCTGGCTGTTCCTGGGCTTATGGATAAGCAGGCATATAAAGAACTTGAAATATGTTCTAAGAATAATGAAAAATCCATTCAATTGATTCAATATTCACCCTTTGCCTTCCTCCAGATTTTCTTCTTTCTTTCCATTTTCCACTTCTAGTTATAAGAAAGCTTGCTTGAATGAGAAAAGATATAAATATATTATTATTATACATAGAAATATAAATATTCATAACAGTGAGAGGGTTTCCTTTGCAGCAGGGCCTTCAACATAGCACCTTCCTGCCTGACCTCCCTCCCTATCCCAGTAGCCATGACCAGGCACTCACCAGCTGGTTGTGAACAATAATCCCTCCCCTCTACAGTCCCACCTGGACTGGATACTAACCTCACCTCTATTGAGATGATACACAGTAGCCCTCTCCTCATCTCCCTTTGTCTGTGATCAGGAATGTGACATTTGCTTGAATGTCTGCATCTCAGTAGTTTTTCATCTTTTGTGTCATGGTTCCTGAACAGAATCTGGTAAAAGAGATTTATTTTATATCAGAAAAATGCACATACCCCTCAAAGCTTTGCATATAATTTTGGGGGTTTATAGACTCCTTCAGTCCAGTCCATGGATTCTAAGCTTATAATCTCTGTACTAGACTGTAAACTCTGTGAGGGCAGAGATTGTACCTTATATATATTTTTATTCCCAATGAACATGGCAATGCTTGGTAAATGCTTGATGAACTAATAAAAATAAGAAATTTGAACAATTATTATATTTTCAAGAAAAATGAGGAAAGACCTGCTCTATTCATTACAAGAATGTCTATTGCATTTAGCTCTTATGGCTGCTGGTCTCGGGCACCATTGAGTATACCAAAAGGAGAAATAAGATTACTTAGTAACTGGACATAATTGAGCTAGATACAAAGAAGTCCTTCCCAGTAGGAAGGTTAGGGGTTTCACATTAAGTGGCTATAAAAGAAAGGTGAATTTCCCGAGGCTGCCTTTAAAGTGGTGCTGTTCTATGTGGTTGGGCAGAACTATATCAAGGCAGGGGAGCCAGACTGGTGAAGGGCCCTCCAGCCTTGAGATTCCAGTGGGTGTTGTTTCCACCACATGCAGGGTCTTTGAAAAACACCAAATTTCAAAATGAGCTCTCTGTTCCTAGAGTTCTAATCTGAGACCAAACACCAGGTTAAATGGGACCTCAAAGCAATGTCATACTACATGACCAGAGCCACACTGAGAGGCATGGGAAGAAATCCACTTGGAGGAGGGTGAAGTGGGGACTGAATTTAGAGGAGAGTTTAAATGACATGAGAAGTGGAAGTTTGGTCCCAAGCAACCAGGTAAACAAGATAACAGGGAGAAAGAGGTGTCTGCTGTAGTTAGGACTTGGTAGATTTTCAGTCACCTCTTATTCTGCAGCCCAGAGTTTATCCTCAGGGTTAGGGAGGAGCAGAAATCATCCAAAAGATCCAAGGGGTTTTGCCAATATTATTCAAGGCCTTAAGGTTTCCCAGCAGCTCTGCAGTTTAAAATCAAGTATGGGAATGCATCCAAAGACTACTGGAGTCTCAGGGGAAGTTGTTGGCAATTCTTTCTGTCTTCCTGCTCATTTCCTTCTCTAGTTCACCTTTTCTCTCTTCATCATCTCCCTGTGTATTCCCCTTCCAACTAAATTTTTTTGCTCTTCTAGGTATTGTGGTGTATCAGAAACAAAATATCCCAGTGCTTCTGCCAGCAGGATGATTTTGGGCAACTCACTTCACCTCTCTTAACCTTATTTTGTCAATTGTTAAACAAGAGCATTTGACTGAATAATTTCTAAGTTGTGATGATATATAAATGGCTAATGCCTCTCCTCTCTTGCCTTCTTCTCCTATATTTTATCTCAATTTTTAGGCACTGGAGAGGGCATCCCTTAGAGCTAAAATATTTTTCATGACTAGTAGGGCATCATATTAA
Organism: Pongo abelii; assembly: GCF_028885655.2. NCBI lineage: Eukaryota > Metazoa > Chordata > Mammalia > Primates > Hominidae > Pongo > Pongo abelii. Next base: position 83,724,661 of record NC_071985.2, on the reverse strand, counting down.
CAGTAATAGCTGTGACAGATTGTATTTTCCAGAGATGGCCATAACAATATACCCAACCCATATGCTCTTATACAGCATGGCATTGACATTCCTTCCATTAGGTAATGAGATCTGTGTTCCTTCCCCTTGAACTTGGGAGGACTTTGTGACTCCTTTGACCAGAAGAATACACAGTAAGTGACCCTGGGCCAAATTCTGGGCCCAGGCCTTAGGAAACTCACAGCCTCTGATTCCTGACTTTTGGGACACTGACTTGTGGCAACTTTCTCCCATGCTGGGAGAAAGCCATGAATCCATATGGAGAGGCTCCATATAGGTATTCGGGTCAATAGCCTCTGTGGAGTTCCCGGTCAACAGCCATCTTCAACCCCCAGAACTGTGAAAGAAGCCCTCAGAGGATCCGAGCACACAGCCGTAGAGTCACTCCTAGGCTCTAAGCCTAGGCCTTCCCAGCTGAGCCTTCAGACATTGTGGAACAGAGATCAGCCTTCCCTGTTATTCACTTTGCAAGTCCCTGATCCATAGACCTGGAAGCATAACGGAATGATTACTGCCTTATGTTATTAAGTTTGAGTGATTTGTTAGGAGAGCAAAGAGTAACAGGAGGAATAGCTAACCTTTATTGAGTGCTTACTGTGTGCTTAATACTGTTCTAAATGATTCACATGTATATGTCCTTTTTTGTTGTTATAAAGGAATGTCTGAGGCAGGGTAATTTATTTTAAAAAGAGGCCTATTTGACTCATGGTTCTGCAGGCTGTACAAGAAGCATGGCACTAGCATCTGCTTCTGATGCCGGCCGAAGGAGGCTTCCAATCATAGAGGAAGGTGAAGGGGGAGAAGGTGTGTCACATGGTGAGAAGGGGAGCAAGAGAGATACCAGCCTCTTTTAAACAACTGGTTCTTGTGTGAACTCACAGATTGAGAACTCACTCATCACCAAGTGGGTGGCACCAAGCCATTCATGAGGAACCCAACCCCATGACCAAAACACCTCCCACTAGGCCTCGCCTTCAACAATGTGGGTCACATTTCAACATGACATAATTTAGAAACATGCAAACTATGTCAGCATGCTCATTTAACGTTCAGAACAATTTTATGAGATACTATTGGTCTCATCATTTGCTGAGGGGAAACTGAGGCACAGGGAAGTTAAATAGCTTATTCATATTTACACATTTGGTAATCCAACAGAGGTAGTCTGGCCTTGGGGTCCTGCATACTTAACCAGTATGCTATAATGCTACTCGAAAATAAGACTTTTGAGAAGATACATTTTTAATTTTTTTATTTTTAATTGACTAATAATTATATTTATTTATTGAAATATACACTATTAATTATAATTATCTTCACCAATAGATCACCAGAACTTATTCCTCCTACGTAGCTGAAATTTTGCACTCATTGACCCACATTTCCCCTTTCCCTGTCTACTCCCACACTCCTAACAGGCTCTGGTTACCAGCATTTTACTCTCTACTTCTATGTATTCAGCCTTTTTAGATTCCACATATAAGTGAGATCATGCAATATTTGTCGGTCTGTGCCTGGTTTATTTCACTTAGCATAATGTCTTCTAGGTTCATCCGTGTTGTTGCAAATGCAAATGACAGGATTTCCTGTTTCTTAAAGCCCAATAGTATTTCATTATGTATTTATAGCACACATTTTTTTTTAAGATGAAATTTTGCTCATGTCACCTAGGCTGGAGTGCAGTGGTATGATTTCAGCTCACTACAATCTCTGCCTTCCAGGTTCGGGTGATCCTCCTGCCTCAGCCTCCCTAGTAGCTGAGACTATAGGCACATGCCACCACAGCCGGCTAATTTTTGTAGTTTTAGTAGAGACGGGGTTTTACCATGTTGGCCAGGCCAGTCTCTAACTCCTGACCTCAAGTGATCCACCTGCCTCGGCCTCCCAGAGTACAGGAATTACAGGCATGAGCCACCATGCCTGGCCGTATAGCACACTTTTTAAATCCATTCATCTGTTGTGGGCACTTTTGTTGTTCCTGTATCTTGGCTATTGTGAGTAATGCTGCAATAAACATGAGAGTGCAGGCATCTCTTCAACATACCGATTTCAGTTCCTTTGGGTATATGCCCTAGAAGTGAAATTGCTGGATCATTGGGTAATTCCATTTTTAGCTTTTTGAGGAACCTCCATACTGTTTTCCAAAATGGCTGCACTAATTTACATTTCCACCAACAGTGTACAAGGATTCTCTTTTCTTCACATCCTTGCCAATACTACTTATCTTTTATCTTTTTAATGATACTCATAGCCAATCAAACAGGTGTGAGGTGATCTCTCATTGCGGTTTTAATTTGCATTTCTCTGATAATTTGAGTTGTTAAGTGTTTTTTCATATATCTGTTGTCCATTCGTATGTCTTCTTTTGAGAAATTACTATTCAGGTCCTTTGCCTCTTTTAAAATAGGGTTGTTTTCCTGTTATTGAATAGTTTGAGTTCCTCGTATATTTTGGATATTAGCCCTTTATCTGATGTATGATTTGCAGATATCTTCTCCCAATCTGTGGGTTGTCTCTTCACTCTATTAATTCTTTCTTCTGCTGTGCAGAAGTTTAATAGTTTGATATAATCCCAATTGTCTGTTTTTGCTTTTATTGTCTGTACTTCAGGGTTTTATCCAAAAAATCACTATCTAGACCAATGTCATGGAGCTTTTCCCTTATGTTTTCTCCTAGTAGTTTAATTTCAGGTCTTACATTTAACTCTTTAATCCATGTTGAGTTGTTTCTTGTATAAAGGGTGAGATAAGGGTCCATTTTCATTCTTCTACATGTGGATTTCCAGTTTTCCCGATACCATTTATTGAAGAGACAGACTTTTCCTCATTGTGTGATCATATGGCTCTTATTCTTCATTCTCTTTATGTGGTATATTATATTAATTGATTTGCATATGTTGAACCATCCATCCTTGAATCCCACTTGATTATGGTGAATGGTCCTCTTAATATGTTGTTGAACTCAGCTTGCTAGTAATTTGTTGAGGATTTTTGCATGCATATTAATCAGAGATATTGGACTGTACTCTTCTTACCTCATAGTGTCTTTGCCTGGCTTTGGTATTGGAGTAATGCTGACTTCATAAAACTGTAGTAATAAATATTCCTTTCTCTTTGGTCTTTTGGAAGAGTTTGAGATGAATTGGCTTTAATTCTTCAAATGTTTGATAGAACTTGCCAAAGAAGTCATTTGGTCTTAGGCTTTTCCATCTTGGGAGGTTTTTTATTAATGATTCAAACTCTATTCAGACTTTCTATTTCTTCATGATTAAGTCTTAGTAGGTTGTATGATTCTAGGAATTTATCCATTTCTTTTAGGTTAACAAGTTCATTTATATACAATTGCTCATAGTAGAATATTATTATCCTTTTTATTTCTGTGGCTTTCATTGTAATGTCTTCCCTTTCATTACTTATTTTATTTATTGAGTCACCTCACTTTTTCTTAGTTAGTCTAGCTATAGGTTTGTTAATGTTTTCACCTTTTCAAAAATCTGTTTGTTTCATTGTTTCTTTTTCTGTTGTTTTTCTGTTTTCTATTTTGTTTACTTCTATTCTAATCTTTATTATTTACTTCTTTCTGCTAACTTTTGGTTTAGTTTGTTCTTTTTCTAATTCCTTGAGGTATAAAGTTAAGTTGTTTTTTGGAGATCCTTCTTTTTTAATGTAGGCATTTATCACTGTAAAATTTCCTCGTAGTACTGCTTTTGCTGTATCCCATAAGTTATTGTATATTGTATGCTTATTTTCATTTGTCTCAAGATATTTTCTGATTTCCCTTTGATTTCTTCTTTGACATATTGGTTATTTTAAAAACTGTTGTTTCATTTCCACATTTTTGTGATTTTTTTTTCAATTTTTCTTCAGCTATTGATTTCTAGTTTCATTTCATTGTGGTTGGAAAATATACTTTGTGTGATTTGAACTTTCTTAAATTTGTTAAGACTTGTTTTATGATCTAGCTTGATTCATCTTGGAGAATTTTCTGTGTGCACTTTAGAAAAATGTATATTCTACGTTGTTGGGTTAAATGGTCCATAAATATCTATTAGGTCCACTTTTGTCTGCTGTGTTGTTCAAGTTCATTGTTCCTTTGTTGCTTTTCTGTCTGCTTGTTCTATTCATTATTGAAAGTGGGGTATTAAAGTCTCTTAATATCATTGTATTGCTGTCTGTTTATCCTTCAGGTCTGTCAGTGTTTGCTTTATCTATTTAGATGCTCTGATTTTGTAGCATATATATTTATAATTGTTATACCTTTCTGGTGGATTAATTCTTTTATTACTATATAATATTCTCTTTTTCTCTTGTGACAGTTTTTTACTTAAAGTCTGCCTTTTCTTAAATAAGTAAGTCCATCCCTGTTCTTTTTTGGTTATCATTCACATTGGAATAACTTTTTCCATCCCGTTACTTTCAGTGTATGTGTGTCCTTAAATCTAAAGTGAGTCTCTTATAGACAACACATAGTTGATTGTTTTTTTTCTAACCTATTTAGCCACTCTCTGTCTTTTGGTTGGGGAGTTTAATCCATCTACATCTAAAGCAATTATTGATATGGTTAGTTTTACGATTGCTGTTTTGCTTATTATTTTCTATTTGTCTTGTAGTTCTTTTGCCTCTCTTTTCTTCTTGCCATTTTTCTTTGTGTTTTATTGATATTTTTGTATTGACATTCTTTGATTCTTTTATCATTTACTTTTCTGTAACTTCTACAGATATTTTCTTTGTGGTTACTATGGGACTTACCTGAAATATCTTATAATAGTCTATTTGAAGTTTATAACATGTAAACTTCAATTACATACAAACACTTGACACTTTTATTCCCTCTCTATGCTTTATGTTACTGATGCGGTCATTTATAGCTACTTATATTGTGTATCTATTCACATATTTTTAAGTTATATTATAGTATAGTATATATTATACACTATATATTATAGTATATATTATATAATGTATATAATATAGTATATTATATATAGTATACATAATATAGTTTATATTATATAATATAGTATATATTTTTCTTTTAAATTATATATTAGAATTATAAGTGATTTACCCACCACCATTACAGTAATGTAGTATTTTATTTGTCTATGTATTTGCCTTTACCAATGAGTTTTACACTTTCTTATGTTATTGTGTTTCTGTTTAGCATTCTTTCAAGTCAAAGAACTCCATCTAGCATTTCTTATAAGGCAAATCTAGTAATAACAAATTCCCTCAACCTTTGTTTATCTGGGAAAGTCTTTACCTAGTCTTCATTTTTGAAGGATAGTTTTGCCATTATAGTATTTTTTGATAGGACTTTTAATCTTTCAGCATTTTCAGTGTCATTTCATGCTCTTCTGACCTGCAAGGTTTCTGCTGCAAAAATTTACTGATAGTCTTGTAAGGGTTCCCTTGTATGTGACAAATCACTTTTCTCCTGCTGCTTTCAAAATTCTTTCTTAGTCTTTGATTTATGTCAATTTGAATGTCTCAGTGTGGATTTTTTTTTTCTTTTTAATTTTTCCTTATGTGTAATCAAAATGTATCAGTGTGGATTTCTTTGGGTTCCTTGATCTGGATATTCATTTCCTTCCTCAGATTTGGAATGTTTTCAGCTACTATTTCTTTGAATAAATTCTTGGGTGTTTTCTCTCTTTCTTTTCCTCTGAGATTCCCATAATGTGTATTTGGTCTGCTTGATGGTGCCCCATAAATCTCTTAAGTTATCTTCACTGTTTTGATTCTTTTTTTCTTTTTGTCCCTCTGAGTGGGGGGGACACTTTTCTTGTAGATGATGTGAAGAGACCCAAAGAGGTTATATGAGTTTTTAATATACATATAGCTGGTTGGGGGAAGATTGAGATTTGAACCCAGGCCCATAAAAGTCTAAAGACTGCATGTATCCTGTTAAAGTACCCACCTTCTCACTAGGCCATGTGGACAATAAGATAATTTCAACTGACCTGTTTGCTGATTCCTTTTTCTGCTTGCTCTTGTCTGCTGTTGAGTCCCTCTTTTGAATGTTTCAGTTCAGTTATTATGTTATTCAGCTCCAATATTTCTGCCTGATTATTTTAAATTTTTTCCATTACTTTATTTTAAATTCTCACTGTCTTTGTGTATTGTTCTCCTGAGCTCATTGAGCATTTTTATTATGGTTATTTTGAATTCTCTGTCAGGTAATTTATATAACTCCATTTCATTAGGTTTTGGAGTTTTATCTTGCTCATTTGTTTGGATTGTGTTTTTTTGTTTCTTTATTTTTCTTAACTTTTTGTGTTGAAATCTACACATTAAAGAAAAAAAAACCTGCCACCTCTTACAGTCTTTACAAATTGACCTTATTTGGAGAACACGTTCACCAGTCAACCTAGCCAGAGCTTCTATGGGCCTCTCAAATTTTCATGCTAGTCCAAACTGACATCTTTTTTCTTAGCAGTGGCCAGGTGTGTACAGAGTTCCAAGTCCCATCAGCACTCTGAGACAGGTGGGACAAAACCAATCCTTTGCCTAGGCCCTTAAAAAGTTGGAGTGCTGGATGCATAGTCTAACTCTTTCTCTCCCCAGGAAGAAGATGTGAGGTTGTGTTCTAATTTGCTTTCTCTGTGCTGTGAGGAGGAGCTGCAGTGAATGCCTACACACTTGTTCAAACCTCCACTTTGTTCTTCATAGCGCCCAAGAGTCTAGCATATGCTAGGACTCATCAGCATTCTGAAACAGGCAAGATAAAATCCAATTCCTTTGGTAGCACCAGAAAAAAATGGGATGCTAAATATGTGGGGCATCTCCTTTGCTGCTCAGGGAAGAGCTGGGAGCTAGAGGTTCCCTCCAGATCATATGGAACTGTGATGGGGATAGGGATATGGCAACAAGATGTCTCCACTTTTCCTATCAGTTTTATTGTGACTGATTTTTTCACTTGCCCAGAGTGCAGGAGCCTCTCAACTAGTTTTTAGATTTCCTTAAAGGGAATTGATCCTGGTGTTGCTGTTGAATTGGTGTATCTGTGGGAGGAAGAAGAGTCAAGGGCTTTCTATTCTTCCATCTTGCTGAAATCTCCATTTCTTTTCTTGTAGATGAAGTGAAGAGACCCAAAGAGGTTATATGAGTTTTTAATATACATATAGCTGGTTGGGGGAAGATTGAGATTTGAACCCAGGCCCATAAAAGTCTAAAGACAGCATGTAACCTGTTAAAGTACCCACCTTCTCACTAGGCCATGTGGACAATAAGAACTGGAAAGATGAAGAAACATGAAAGTAATATGAAGATATTTTTTCCTTTTTATACAAAGGTCCCAATATCCATAATAAAACTTAATATCAGACTGTAAGCTCACCCCATGAAGGGATGAAATTGTGCTTTACTTTTGATTCCTCATTACTTAACACAATATCTGGTATATCATAGGTGCTTTATAAATGTTTGTTTAATATATGAATATGACATTTTATAGTTGTTATATATTAATGTGGTTTCTTATTATTCAGGTAAACAAATATTCATTTATTCAGCAGGTATTTAGCATATGCTATGTGCCACGTAATAGCTTACCTTGTAGATTTATAGTTTTTAAGGAGGAAAACCAAGTTCCTGCTCTTATAGAACTTAAATTTTAGTGGGCAGATAAAAAAAAAACTGTGTGTGTGCGTGTGTGTGTGTGCATGTGTCCCTGTGTGTTATATCCACAAATATATACATATATAGAGATAGATTGGAAGATAGACATTTAAGTTGAAGGCTGAATAAATAGGAGATGTCTATGTCAAATCCAGAAGGAAAAGCTTTCTAGGCAAGATTGTATGAAGGTGTGCTTGAGGAACAGTAAGAAAGCCAGTAGGCTTTTGAAAATGGAAATAAGCCCAGTATGTTGGAGGAACAGTAAGAAAGCAAGTAGGCTAGAAAGAAGGATGAGAAGAGTGGCATGAGGGGTCAGAGTGATAGCAGGGGCCAGATCATGTAGGGGCTGGATTTTATTCTGTGGATGATGTGAAGCCATTGGGTGGTTTCAAGCAGGAAGTGATGTGATCTAATTTACATTTTTAAAAGATGATTAGATACTGTGTGAAGAATAGACTGAAGGAAATAAAGTGGAACAGGAAGAACTGTTTAGAAGTCATCACAGAAACCCAGGCAAGAAGATGATAGTGGTGGTTTAGACTAGGGTGATGGCAGCATCTGATACAGAGAAATGGAAAAATGTTAGATATTTTCTGGAGGCAGAGTCAATATGATTTCCTGTCATATTGGTTATGAGGGGTGAAGGAGTCAAAGGAATCCTGGAAGCCTTCTAGTTTTGGGTGAAGCACTTGGGGGGATGATAGTGCTATTCAATGAAGTGGAGAAGATGGTAGATGTCACCAGAGACTGAATGTGTACATAATGACAATGGTTGCCATTTTCCTAGAATGGGGTCATGTATGAGTACCCACATTTTATTAATGACCTTAGTGAGGCTAAGAGACATTAAAGAATGTGCCCAAAACCATTCAGCTAAGAAGAGAAGGAGCCTGGATCAGAATGCAGATTGTCCAACTAAAAAGACCTTCTATCATTAACCATACAGACTCCCAGCATGAACCAGTTTTTCCCCAAGGCCTTCATCCTGTGTACATATTTTTCCTGGATTTTTCTCAATGTAGTTAAGAAAGGGATTACTATTCAGGATGCTACCATGTTCAATTAAACTCAACAAAATCTATTGGACACAATGTAATCTACTGATTACGTTGATTCTGTGGAAGGTCTTTGTGGGGAATATTTACAAAGAGGAAATAGGCACTGACCTCAAGACAGTGGATGTGGAAGTGAATGACTCTTTAAAAAAATTTTCTGAGCAGAGGAGTAAAATGCTTTAAGAGGCAGAGGAGGGAGGAAAATTCTGATAGGAGGTAGGGCTGGCAGGGATTGGAGAAGACTTGTGGGAGGCAGTAGCATTTGAACTGTCTCCTGAAGGCAGGGTGGTAGTTGCAGGAGAAGTGGCATTTCAAACCAAAGCGATAGCTTGAGCGAGAGCAAAGAGGGATCTGCAGGTATCTGGAACACAGGAGAGGTAAGGAGTAGTGGTTAGAGCATGAACACTGCCACGAGAATACTGCAGTTTTAGGCTCTACCATTGACCTCTTGTGTGACCTTGGGCAAGTTATTTACTCTTGCTGGGCTCAGTTTCTTATTCTGCAAATTGGTGATAATAGCATCTACTTCCTAGGGCTCTTATGAGATATAAATGAGTTAATGAATTTGAAGTGCTGAACACAGTTCTTAGCTTACGGAAAGTACCATAGGTCACCTGTGGATAAATGTATGGGAAAGAAAGCCAGAAAGTTGGAAGCAAGTCTTGGAAGGTCTTGAATGCCATATTGAAGATTTTCAACTTTGTTCTGCAGGCCACAGGGACCCATCAAAGGGTTACTGAACAGGGAGTAACAAGAGAAATACCTCCAAAGATGTTATATGTAGAAAGATAGGGAGCAATTGACCAGCTAGAAGATTGTCAAATTTCCTTACTAAGGTGCATGTAAATTTTTCTGAGAGCCTGTTAATGTACCTTATACTTTCATTCATTCACAGATGTTATAATTTAAATCAAAATGAATCAAAGGCTGATTTAGCATGTTGCAAAGAGGCTATGACTAGATGTATTTACTGAGGAAAATATTTTAATTTTTCCTAAAATGGTTCAGCAGTGGAAATTCATATAATGTAGAAATGTCACACTAGCTAAGACTAAAGGCTCATCAGGTAAGATAAATTTCTGTGCAAATATTTTTCCAAAGTGGAGGTAAGGAAAGAGTTTACTCTCTTTTTAAGAAATGAGGGCAGGAATAGTATCAACATGAGCAAAGGGGAAACAACCTTCCTTTGTTTTTTTTTGAATAATCAGGTTGACCCAGAAGCAACACTCAACCATACAACATTTTTCTCCCAGGCTGCTACTAAAGGGAGATAAAAACAGAGAAGAGCAAAGTGACCAGCACACTTTCTTTTGAGATTGAAAAAATTTGTGTGTTTGTTTGTTTTACCACAGCTGTTCTCTTAGCAAATCGTTTTTCTTTTTAATGTGAATTAGTGAGGTTATTTCCTCATAAATGTTTTATAGGCAACTTAACAGTAACTCATAAGAAAATTGCTTTAGCAAAAATAGAAGAAACTGATTCAAGGAAACAAGACTTGCTGTCTGCAAAGAAATACCTAAAACAACTTTTTTGAGCATCCATAGAAGTAAGGATGCTGAGTTTCAGAGCCCAGAGCATCATTAAAACTGAGAAAGTTGTTGGCCAGAGGAAAGAATTACCTGCTAAGGTGTGTATCTGTTTGACCCGATGGCTGCGATTGAACTTAATATAGTACCTGAGTGAGCATTTATTTCATTATTGTAGCTATTGGCAAATGTACTTTTTTAAAAAGCAAGCATTTACTGTCTTATTTTAATGTGGCTCTTTACAATATAGTCTCCCAGACTGAAGAAAAGTAATCTGTGGCTTGATATGTTGGACTGTGACCTAATTTTGGGCAAAAAACAAATCTTATTACCTCATACAATTCTGGCAATGATTTCTTGGTTTAATTTAAGTTCAAAACATGCAAACTGTCTCAAGAGAATTCGATGTTAGCAATTGTATTGGGTATGAAGTATCTGATTTGTAAGGCTGTATCTTTTACAACCACTAGATACTGGTTGAAATCATTGTGACTTTTTTATTGCTTTGATAAATGATGGCCTTTTAAGGGTGATGACTTTCTTGCAATCTGCTTACGTAAGCTCATACCTACACTTTTTTTTAAAAACATTTTTCTGTTTATTTGTCCTGCTGTTATCAGAGTAAGTTAAAAGCCTTTGCTTTACCACTTCATTTTTGTTGTCTATGATCATAAAAAGCCTGACGGATCAATATGAGGCTTTTAATGTACTTTTTCTGCCTTTTTCATTAAAGGTTTGTAGCCAGAGTATTAAAATGCAGTTGAGACATAATCTCTTTTGAGCTTTGTTCCTATAAAGTGCTTCCCAGGGAGAGAGAGGGTCGCTGGCATTAAGGGTCTACACATGCTGGCTTTCATAATACAAAGAAGGGGAGCTTCCACTCCAGCAGTTTTATGAAATTTTTTTCTCAAGGATTAGAGAATGTTGAGCAGATGTTTACTGCATCCTCCACTGTGCATTCTAAAGCATTGTCCTCATTTGAATGTTTAGTTCTCATTGAAAGGCATGGCTCATATTGCTGAGTTTATTCAAGGGCACATCTGTGGTGTGCTGGCAAATGATGAACAGCAGGCTCTGGGGGCAGAGGATAGCCCTGATTTGTAGTGTTTGCTGAGTTCTAAGGTGTAAATACTCCCATCAAGGCCAATTTCAAGCTACCAAATGACTCATTGGACACAGAGTTAGGAAGAGATGCACAGTAGCACATCATTATGCAGTAGTTTCATCGTGCAAATACAATACATAGAAGTAACTTTATAAGTGTTAATAATAGTAAAATGTAGTAATTAGGAAGTAATGGTTTTGAGTTTTTCTTATCTTTGGTTTTCATAGAATTGGCTCGTAAGTTTATATCATTTAAGAATTGAGCAACTGCCTTGACAAATTCTTGGAAACTTAACAATTGGGTCTGACCAACCAATCCCAGCAGGCTTTTTCTGATCTAAGTGACCATTCTCCTGTGTAAATGACTACTTTCACAATGCTTCTGACTCTTAGGGGAAAAAATCCCTGCATCCAGTTTCTGGAAAGCTGCTTTCATTTACTGGAGGCACTCAATAAGCAAAGTCAGTAGAGGCAGTCACGATTCAAAGGGCAGACCACCTGGGCAAAGTGTTGGGGAGGTTTTGGGCAGGTCTCACCACCCACATTAGCTTCCATGGCAATGGCCCAGCAAGCAGTGATGTCGCACCATGAGATGACATGTAAATTATACAATACAGGTTCAATAAGTCAGCCCCAAAATTCAACTTAAAGAGGATGTGATATGTATTCATTGTACGATAGCTATTTATTTATCCTATTCTCTTCATGGGGGTATAGGTACAGAATGTGACTTTAGATCAGTAAGAAGAAATTTTCACATTATTCTTGCTTTAATAGTACATTTTAGTGCCATTTACTGAGCTACACTGTCTTTGGTAATACACTCATTTATTCATTCACTCATTCCTCCCATATTTACTGGGTCCCTATGGCAGGCAAGAGGTAGTATTAGGCATAGTATATTTAAAGACAAGTAAACTAGCCTTACGTTCTGGAGGTCACAGTCTAGTGGAGAGATAAATACATACACAAATCACAATTTAACACGCCAATTAATATTTTAGTACAGATGTAAACACAATTTTATGTTAGCAATAGAGCTGAACAACAGGTTGAGATATTTAATATGCTACTTCCTAAAAACATCGAGGGACTAAGTGTAAGGTCCTCTGAACAGGCTACACCATCGTGGAGCCATTGTGACGTCTGTGACCCACACGTACAGGCCTCCTGGAGTCACAAAGCCTGGAGCAACGGGAGATCCACTGAAGAAGAAGAAGCAGCTGGTTCCTGTCTTAACTGATTAACCAACCTTGCAGCATTCCACCATTGTGATATGCTCCTGCCCTACCCTAACTAATTGATCGACCTTGTGATATCGTGCCTTGTGACCTCCCCCCACCTCGTGACTATGCACCTTGTGACATTCTTTCCCTGCCCGAAAAAACTGCCCCTAACTGTAACTTTCCACTACCTACCCCAAACCTATGAAACCAGTTCCACTCCCACCACCCTTTGCTGACTCCTTTCTTGGACTCAGCCCACTTGCACTCAAGTGAATAAACAGCCTTGTTGCTCACACTAAGCCTGCTCAGGTGGTCTCTTATACAGATGAGCTTAACAGTAAGTAATAATTTAAAGGAGTATCCCAAGAGGGGCGTGATGAAGAAAGGACCCAATATTTCAGACTAATTGTATGCCCTGCACAAATTCCCTGCTCCTACCTCAGTAAAGCCCCACTGATAGTGGCTTCTGAGTTATTTAGTCAGCACCCTTTGTAGGAGGAGCTCTATAGCAGTGTTCACTGCTCTGTACTCTGAGCTCACTGGCACTCAGGTTATACCTAAATCATGGCACAGAGTTCCGACTCGTTAGCTCAAAAAATTAGGGTTATTTTGAAGAGACAGAGGGCTTTAATACAGCAGTTCTGAAAAGCTAAGGATGCTGTATTTCCTTCTCATGGACTAGGACAATTACCTTTCTGTTTTTCTTTGACTGCACCACTCTGCTCTCTTGCTGTTGGATGGAATTCTCATTTTACCTTACACATGGCACATAAAGGCTGCCCTTGCCTCCTCTCTAGCTTTGTAACTCTCCTTTTGGCCTCTCCCACTCATTGCTAACTCTTAAAGTGTTAGGAGCTATATTTGTCTGTTTTCACACTGCTGATAAAGACATACCCAAAACTGGGCAATTTACAAAACAAACTTATTGGTCTTACAGTTCCCAACTATCCCCCAAAGTTTTAAGTCATTTCAGCATTAACTCAAAAGTCCATAGTCCAAAGTCTCATCCAAGATAAGGCAAGTCCCTTTTGCCTATGAGCCTGTAAAATCAAAAGCAAGTTAGTTACTTCCTAGATACAATGGAGGTACAGGCATTGGGTAAATACAGCCATTCCAAATGGGAGAAATTGGCCAAAACAAAGGGGCTACGGGCCCTGGGCAAGTCTGAAATCCAGTGGGGCAGTCAAATCTTAAGGCTTCAAAATGATCTTTTTTGATTCCATGTCTCACATCCAGGTCATGCTTATGTAAGAAATGGGTTCCCATAGTCTTGGGCAGCTCTGTCCCTGTGGCTTTGCAGGGTACAGCTTCCTTCCTGGCTGCTTTCATGGGCTAGCATTGAGTATCTGTGGCTTTTCCAGGTGCACGGTACAAGCTGTTGGTGGATCTACCATTCTGGAGTCGGGAGGACAGTGGCCCTCTTCTCACAGTTGCACTAGGCAGTGCCCCAGGAGGGACTCTGTGTGGATGCTCCAACTCCACACTTCCCTTCTGCACTGCTCTAGCAGAGATCCTCCATGAGGGGCCTGCCTCTGCATCAAAATTCTGCCTGGGCATCCAGGCACTTCCATACATTGGGGTTCCCAAACCTCAATTCTTGACTTCTGTGCACCCGCAGGCTCAATACCATGTGGAAGCTGCCAAGGTTTGGGGCTTGACCCCTCTGAAGTCACGGCTTGAGCTCCATGTTGTCCCCTTTCATCCATGGATGGAGTGGCTGGGAAGCAGGGCACCAAGTCCCTAGGCTGCACACAGCATGGGGACCCTGGGCCAGGCTGCGGACGAAACCATATTTTCCCCTTAGGCCTCTGAGCCTGTGATGGGAGGGGCTGCCATGAAGACCTCTGACACACGCTCGGGACATTTTCCTCATTGACTTGGTGATTAACATTCAGCTCCTTGTTACTTATGCAAATTTCTGCAGCTGGCTTGAATTTCTCCTCAGAAAATGGGATATTTTTTCTACGGCAGTGGCAGGCTGCAAATTTTCCCAACTTTCATGCTCTGTTTCTCTTTTAAAACTTAGTGCTTTTAACAACACCCAAGTCACCTCTTGAATGCTTTGCTGCTTAGAAATTTCTTCTGCCAGATATCCTAAATCATCTCTCTCAAGTTCCAAGTTCCACAAATCTCTAGGGCAGAGACAAAATGCTGCTAGTCTCTTTGCTAAAACATAGCAAGAGTCACCTTTACTCCAGTTCCCGACAAGTTCTTCATCTCCATCTGAGACCACCTCAGCCTGGATTTCATTGTCTGTATCATTATCAGTATTTTGGTCAAAGCCATTCAACAAGTCTCTAGGGAGTTCGAAACTTTCCTACATTTTTTGCCTTCTTCTGAGCCCTCCAAACTGTTCCAACCTCTGCCTGTTACTTAGTTCCAAAGTCGCTTCCACATTTTTGGGTATCTTTTCAGCAGCACCCCACTCTACTGGTACCAATTTACTGTATTAGTCTGTTTTCACACTGCTAATAAATACATACCCAAGACTGGGCAATTTACAAAAGAAAGAGGTTTATTGGGCTTACAGTTCCACATGGCTGGGGAGGCCTTACAATCATGGTGGAAGGTGAAAGGCATATTTCACATGGTTGGCAGCAGACAAAGAGAGAGCTTGTGCAGGGAAAAATCTCATGAGATTTATTCACTATCAAAAGAACAGTATGGGAAAGGTCTGCCCCCATGATTCAATTACCTCCCACCGAGTCCCTCCCACAACATGTGGGAATTCACGATGAGATTTGGGTGGGGACACAGCCAAACCATATCAGGAGCTCACCAGCAGTACTCAGCTGAGACAAGAGCTGGGAAAAAAAACACACTGGCCAGAGCACAGCTGCTTAGGACACTAGGGGATCTGGAATTCCCCAGAAGGAAGCATGGGTGGGTAGGCACCTTGAAATATGGCAGCAGGTTGCAGGAAGTGCAAACAGCCCTTGTACTTGGCCTAGCTTCACTATTTGGTACTTGCATTCTCTGAACAAGTGACTGTTCTTCAGTGAGCTGTCAGGAAATTGGGATTGCAGTAATACTGGCTCTATCTACTTTTTCTAAGGACAACATTGAAAGTAAAAGGCTTAGTAAAATGCTAGGAAGACAGCTAAGCATTGAACAAATATGATTCCTTTGGGGATTTATCTATGTACATTTTCAAAAATAGAGGCAATATGAGCAAGTTCAGAGGCAAAGAACAGAATAGCTTTCCTTAAAAATGGTGGTGGAAGAGGAAGGCAAGACTGGGCAGAGCAGAGCCTAAAGACACGGGCTTGGCTCCAGAGGCAGGTAGGTGGTGTGTATGTAAAGGAAACCCCTCTCTTCCTGCTGCTTATTTGCAACTACTCTGTTTCTTCCTGTAATCCCTTTCTTCCATCTGACCTAGAGACTTCTGGGAATAAGAACAACTGAAAGATGGGAACTTGTGTGGGCTCCTGCTCTCCTGTCCCATCTTATCCTTCCCTGATGCAATACTTAGAGAGCCTATAACCCACATGAACAATGGTAAAGGAGAGATTTAAAAAATTAATGTCCTAAAATTTATTCCAGCACACATTCTCCCTTCCCGGGTTAGTGATGACTTCAGAATCAAGTGGGGCTGGATCATCACTTTTTCCACCAAGGAAAGATTGTGAAAGTCAGGAGCCAACCTAAATTTTAGGACATTGAATTATTTCTGAAAAAAAAATGTTAGAAATCTTTGCTGACATACAGGTTTTTTAATTGAGTGGTCATTCATCCTCATTTACTTGGATTTTCAGCACTTGTGATGGTCTTTGTTCCTCCAGATAATGAAGGGGAATGTGGAAGAGACAGTAGCAATGATGGCTACTGGGGTCTGTGGTCTGAGGTCATTAAGTGCTGCCAGGATGAAGGGCTGGCTGGAGCCCACCTGCTTAGAACAATGTGACCACATTGAGGGTCTCTGGAGATTCCAAGTAAGTCCTAATGTTCTTTTGATGGAATGCAGTGCACACTGAACCTGCAATTCAACAAATGTAAAACAAGAACCCACTGTGAGCCAGAAACTGTGCTCCTTATGGGGGCTAGAAGGATAAACACGACCCACTCCTGGTCCTCGGAGAGAAGACAGTAAAGGAGAGAAGATGTGGGCACAGATTATTACAGTACAAGGCAGAGGGTGCTGAATGCTGAGCCAGGTGTTTTGGACATGCTGTGGGCATGGGCTAGGTGTCAATGGGGCACCCTGAGGCAGGTAGAGGGCCCTGGATCAGAAGGCTACAGTTGCAGCTGGAATCCTCCCTTTGGACAACTCTCTAATCTCTCAGAGCCTCAGCTTCCTAATCTATAAAAAGAGATTAGTCATCAGTTCTTCATAGGTTTGATCTATGTGAGAACACCTAACCTAGTCATCAGTGACAGAGTTGATATTCAACAAATCTCTCTTTCCCTTGCTTCCTGGAGGAAGTAGCAATGGAGTAAGGGATCAACATGTTTTGGGAATAATTTTGGTGCCATTAAATCCTTCAGAAATGGCAAAATGCATTTGATATAAGTGAACTCCAGATCAGATAAAGTCTACTTTACATAGAGAAAGCGAGGACCGTGTGAGGAATTTGCAGAGGGCTCTGTCTAGGACATCACTAAGGGAAGGCAGAGCTTGGGAACAAGCCAATATAAATTACTAAACACCTAAACCCTCACAAGTCTCTAGCCTCCTGAGCAGGTCATATTTAAAAGTAAGCTAAAAGGAAGCCTTTTGTCAGGTCTGCTGACCCTCCTAGGCTGGCATTGATTTAATTGCCTTCTAAATGTACTTCTTTTCCTCCACCCTTGGCTGCAAAGGGCTTTTAGTTTGGAGGTCTAAGAAAACACTTTGGTCCAACCTTCCTACTGGGCAACTAAATGAAGGCATGAGAGGTAGGAGTTAGAAGGCAAAGTGCTAAGGGTGAAAGAAATTGGGAAGTTTAACAATAAGTCAAAAAGAGAATTTTTGCCTAATGGTAGTAGGAGATAGAGTAGGAAGGCCTGGGAGTGTGCTGATCTAGCCCAATGCCCCTAGTGAGTCTGTAATGAGCTGTTTTGTTTGTTTGTTTGTTTGTTTTTGTTTTTTTTGAGATGGAGTTTCATTCTTGTTGCCCAGGCTGGAGTGCAATGGCACAATCTCGGCTCACTACAACCTCCACCTCCTGGGTTCAAGTGATTCTCCTGCCTCAGCCTCCCGAGTAGTTGGGATTACAGGCACGTGCCACCACGCCCAGCTAATTTTGTATTTTTAGTAGAGACGGGGTTTCTCCATGTTGGTCAGGCTAGTCTTGAACTCCCGACCTCAGGTGATCTGCCTGCCTCGGGCTGTAATGAGCTATTACAATGGGCCAAGGGAATATCATCTGTCCCCCTTCAGCCTGTCATAGCCTGCTACAGAAGTTTTGAAAAAGAATAGTATACAACAAAGGGCATCCTCTCACAAAGTGTTCCAGTGCTCTCTGTGTTGCAGATATTGGAGAAGTCTAGCAGCAGAGTAGACTTGCACATGCTTCTTAAAGCACAGTCTTTCTCTACCACATTATTCATGAGGAACTCATTGGGAATGTTTTCCTTTGCTTTCTAAAGGAGCAGACAGAAGAAGGAAAGCCTAGCATCTACCAATCTTTGACCATCAACACTTAGAAGTAAATGACCTGCTTCAGTGACTTCTCATACTCCATCACGTTCCAAATAACATGTAAAACCCATAGCTCCTGCAGCATTTGAGGATATATGTCAAGCACTTTTAAAAACAGTTTTATTTTGAATTGATAAACAATTATTCTATACGTATTTGGGTCACAATGTGATGTTTCAATACATGCATATGTTGTGGAATGATCAAATCAGGCTAATTAGCGTATCTATCACCTCAAATATTTATCATTTCTTTGTGGTGAGAACATTTAAAATCATCTTCTTTAGTTATTTTGAAATATATAATACACTGACCTTGTGAAATACATCTGTTTCTGGGTAAGCTTTAAAGTTTTTTATAATTATTATTTTGACCTTTGAGGGCAAAGCTGATGAGGGCAATTGTCACCTTTCTCCAGAAATGGGCACATAAATACAATATTTTTCATGTAATTTCAGAGGATTAAATCTCCTGGTTTAGAAATACTGCTCACTGATTTAGAGGCAATAGTGTGTTTATTTTCAAAAGCTTATTCCCTACATAGCGGTCTTTTGTGAATATGTGCGTATATCAACAATACAACTTTCTCATTTGGCATTTTCTTTGCAGAAAGGCAAAGTTAAAATTTCTATTGTTAAAATTCCATTTTCAGAGGCATCTCTTTCTGGATTAAATGAGTTAATGCATATAGAATACTTAGTTTGGTGGCTTTCCTAAAGTAAACATTAACCATTAACAGCCATTATCCTCATTTCTCTACAGTCATGGAACCTTAAATTTGGAAAGGATATGCCATATCTCTCTAGCAAGTCATTTTTTCTGATAGATGGATATCTAGTCCCTGCTTGATTACTTCCCACAACAGGTTGCTTACCACCTCACAGGGAAATCTAATTTAGTGTTAGCCAGCATTTGATGACTCTGTGCCATAATCTCCAAAACAACAACTGTTGAACATGTATGTGTCCATACATTTATCCATCTCTCATGTGTCAGTTTATCCCTGTGGTCTTTTATTTGAAAGACTTAAAATCAAGGGTATTGGCATATTTATCTGCTTCATAAGCTATATTATCAAAGGAAAAAAAGTCAAGCATTAGCTATAAAGGAAAAAAATAACTTATTTATTACACATCACTCAATTTTCATGAAAATTGTGAAAGAACTTTAAATGAGATTGTAAATCTCACCAAAGATTTTTACACATAGGAAGATCTAATAAAAATGATTATTCAGAATTCACTTTCCCTGAAATCTGTGAACTAAACAGCACGGTCCCAATCCAGCCCTCTGGTTTCAGAAGGAGGTAGAAGGAGCTGGCATGTGACACCCATATTTGTCCTTTGGTTCTCAGATAAAGATGTGCAGTATGAGGAAGCGTCCCGGTTTCTTTTGCACTGGCCAATGAAACATTGTGGTGAGGCTGAGGGGAAGCAAAGGTCATCTGTCTTCAGCACAGTCATGGGCTGCAGTGGTCATCAGACTGACCCTCATTTACCACCGTGGTTTTTCCCAGGTATGTAACTTTCCTATCTTGGGGAATCCTAATGGTGGAGGGATGATTTATGCAAAGCAAAGGAAATGCCTCTCCTTTATAATGGTCTGTGGTTAAGTAAAACGAATTTAAAATTATCTTGACAATGTCAAACAATAAGTCACTAACCCAAATAAATAACTCCTTTTAGAAGAAAACCTGACTTCTGTAGAGATTGCAGTTTTATAAAGGAAAAAGCCTCTTATAAACAGAATGTCCAAGCCCAAACCAATAATGGCACTTACTTTTCAACAGAGGTATCTATCTGTTTTACCCTCTAAGTGTTGTCAGACCACACTTAAAGGATTATGTTCTGTTCTCATTTTAAATTTATTTTAAAAATTTTTATTTATTTATTTTTTATTGTGCTCTTTGAAGTGTTTCACTTCGAAGGAATGGTGACAAAGGGAACATCATTAAAGGAGAACAATAAGAATATTAAAGAGATAAATGCAGCGTGGTGAACATTTAAAAACCACTAAAGTTTTTTAACCTGAGAGGGACATTTGTTGGGGAAGGAGGACACTCATGGAGGGAGGAAGAGGAGCAGGATAGCTGGGTTTGACCACAACTCACCATCATATAAAAGATGGAGTCAACACTGTGTGTGTTCTTTGTTGAGCAAAACAATTAGTATATAGAGGCTCCAGGAAGGTAGACTTGGATCTAAATAAGAAGGGATTTTCCAACAAGAAGTGATGTTCTAAAATGAAACGGTCTGCTTTGTGAAGTAGTAGATTTCCTAATTAAGGAGATATTTAAGCAGAAACTAATGATCACTAATAAGGAGTTTATAGATCAATGGTTCTCAAACTTTAGTATGGCAAGAATCACCCAAAGTCCTTGTTAAATCAGATTGTTAGTTCCAACTCCCCAAAATTCCAATTCGACACGTGTGGAGCGGGTCCTCTGAATTTAATATGCCTTTGCCTAAGTTCCCTGGTGCTGCTGCTGCTGCTACTGCTGGTCTGAAGATTAATTTTGCATAGCAAGGCTCTGCTAATATATAATGTAAAATTGGACCAGATGGACTTATTTTCCAATTTGGAGAGTCCATGATGATAATCATAGAAAAAACATAGTATGCTGTATGGATTTGGGTATTACCAAAATGACCTTGCTCTGTGAAAATGTATATAAAATAACTTCATGTGTTTACTCTGGTAAATAACACTTCTGTTAGTGTCAGTTAATATTGGTGTAACATAGAGCAGTGGTCTCCAAACTTTTTGGCACCAGGGAACAGTTTCGTGGAAGACAATTTTTCCACAGAGTGGGGTGGGGTGGGGATGATTTTGGGAAGATTCAAATGCATTACATTTATTGTGCACTTTATTTCTATTATTATTACATTATAATATATAATGAAATGATTATCCAATTCACCATCATGTAGAATCAGTGGGAGCCCTGAGCTTGTTTTCCTGAAACTAGATGGTTCATCCCATCTCAAGGGATAGGAGACAGTAACAGATCATTAGATATTAGATTCTCATAAGGAGCATGCAACCTAGATCCTTCACATGTGCAGTTCACAATAGTGTTTGCACTCCTATGAGAATCCAATGCCACCACTGATCTGACAGGAGGCAAAACTCAGGCAGTAATGCAAGCAATGGTCAGTGGCTGTAAATACAGATGAAGCTTTGCTTGCTAGTCCACCACTCACCTCCTGCTGTGCAGCCCAGTTCCTAACAGGCCACAGACCAGTACCAGTCCATGGCCCACGGATTATGGATCTCTGACACAGAAGGACCAGTAGTAAAAGAAGTTGAACATGGTACTATATATAAATTCTAGTTATAAAATGGGTTTACTGTTAGACTGCACAAATGCAATGCAAAAGCTAAAGTAACCTTTGCATTTCTTGAATCTAAACAATTATTTTCCATTTATTTTCCTTAAATAGAGATTGAGAAATTCAAAGGCAAATATTTCCACAGCGAGAAATATAAAATTTAGAGGGATTTATGGGAAAGAGAATCCTCATGACTGGCATTGGAAATTCTGGTTCTGATCTGGCTGTGGTGCTCAGTCACACTGCAAAGCAAGCCTATTTTCTTACAGCTGCATCTTGTTGTTGTGGTAATCCTCCACCTGCATGGAGAGGCACAAAGTATAGGATAACCAAGATTCAGGGGTTATTTTTATGGCTTCCCACTGAAAACACATATCTACACACAAGAGACAACAAAGGATTAAGTGTGTTGGCTGGGCCAGATGGATTCCTAGTAATCAGATCAGAAATATTCAGGTCATTTGCTCTCTGCCAAGATCTCTACTAGTTAACACAGATATATTGTAGATGATTACATGGTTATTAAAAAAAATTACGTTATAGGACTGCATGCATTTGTGATCCCATTTAAGGTTAAAAAACCCTATATATTTATGGTTATATGTGCATATGCAATTTCAAGAAAGATTAAAAAAACTGTTAACAGTGGCTTCCTCTGGGCATAAAGAATGGATATGCGTGTGGGGGGGATGGGGGGGTTATATATATTTTGTTAACAGATCGAGAGAGAGAGAGAGAGAGATTACAATACTTAACTAGTGAAACAAAATATTCAGCAACTTTGATAATTAATTCAGACCATCACTCTGCTACTCCTAATGACCAGGTTTAGAAATATAGCTACAACTGGCAAAGAAGATTTGGGGAGATTTAGAGTGATCTAGATAGGTGGTTTAAATACTGCAAATTTTCCAAACTGTTATTTGACAATGCACTGACTTTGAAGTCTCTGAACAATTTGTGAATAGTAGTTGTGTTCATTTAATATGGTTAACAAGGGGTACATAGATCAGCTGTTGGCTATGTGCTAAACAATTTCACAATAATTAATTTGTACCAAGGAAGCTAAGACACGAAGGTAATTTACCTAAACCAAGGGTCAGTTTTGTCAATGTGCAAGTCTGCCCTCTGCTGGCCATTCTGGGAAAATCACAGCTATTTTATAGCAACTGTAGTTAATCTCTGATGGTCCAGATCATTCTTTCAAGAGTACTTATTATTCACCTACTGTGTGCCAGGTACATTATCATACATGATACAAGTGTCTGTTGTATGATTCTCTTTACTTGTTTGCATGTGTACAATATTTTATCACTAAAAATATCCAATGTAAAGAGCAAAAAATGTCTGAAAAATAATAGGACAAATAAAACAATATTATTTTAAAGAAATTCTGATAGTAGTTCTTTGAGCCAATTAAATGAGGTTAAATTCCTGTAATCAATAAAATATTATAGCATCTTAAAGCTTGGCATTGCTGAAGAAATTATTTAGTTCAACCCCCATATTTTACAGCCAAGAAAACTGAGGGTCCAAGACATTAATAGCTAGTGTAAAGGAAGGCAGGAAATTACTTAAAAGGCTAGTACTAAAATCGACATCTCCTTCCTAGAAGATTTGCTTACATTTCAACCTAAGAATAAAAGAAATAATCAACTTTTTTTTCTTTTTACATATGTAAGCAATGATCACTGACTTGACAAAGGAAATGCAAAGGAATTAATTTAAATGGTTTGTGTAGAGATATTTATTTAGGGTTCATTCACACAGAAGCAAATTGCTTAAGCCTGAAATTGGATGAGGATACTAGAGAGTGAATTGAGAAGTAAAAGTGAGGGAAGCTGATCCCAGCCCTTTGCAAATTTAAGATTTAGGATCCCCAGCCTGGAAATGGTTATGCTAATTAAGGACTGAAGACTGGCAGAGTTTAGAAGATCAAGAAGGTAAGAGAGCCCAGGAGCACCAGGCACTGCTGGGGATTAGACAGGTAAAGGACAAAGTACTTGATCTTGTGAAGCCTATAGATTAGCAGGAAAAGTACATAGTCACACCACCAAAGATTGTAAAGTGTTAGTTTTCCAAGTCTTTTTTTTTTTTTGAGACGGAGTCTCTCTGTTGCCCAGGCTGGAGTGCAGTGGCGTGATCTCAGCTCCGCTCACTGCAAGCTCCGCCTCCCGGGTTCACGCCATTCTCCTGCCTCAGCCTCCCGAGTAGCTGGGACTACAGGCGCCCGCCAGCACGCCCGTCTAATTTTTTGTATTTTTAGTAGAGATGGGGTTTCACCATGTTAGCCAGGATGGTCTCGATCTCCTGACCTCGTGATCTGCCCGCCTCGGCCTCCCAAAGTGCTGGGATTACAGGCGTGGGCCACCGCACCCAGCCTCCAAGTCTTTTTTAAAAAGAGGAACACACACTAAAGTTTACGGAAGAGTTGAAGTTCCCCTTCTTCATGTCTTCTGCCAGTTCACAGGCTAATAACTTCATAGGATTTCCAAATCAGCAATGAGGCCCAGGGCATGTTGCAAAGAGCCAGCAACAGGAGGTGATGAAGATACAGAGATGGACAGAAATTCTGACTCATGCATATTTTCCAGTTCTGTACAATCTTTGAATAGTGATATGCTTATTTTTTCCAAATGGGCAACTTCTAAGTTCTCTCTCTTGCCCTACAGCTCCCCGCAGCACCCCACTTTGAACACACTCTTACTTTATTGCAGGTGTTTCTTAGCACCAGACAGGAGACCTGGATATTGAACCATGAGTGAGATGAAGGCTATCCCATAGACATAGTCCTTTTCATTTGCTTTAATATCATCAAGAAGACCTTGATAGCATCTATGTTGAATAACTGGGCAGAGAATAAATTAAATTCAAGATTCAGAGAAGAGTGATGTCAACAAGATGGCTGACTAGAGATGCCTGGTGCTCATCCCCACAACCTCCACAAAAAAGAACAAGGCAACAAATAAACAGCTAAGATTCAACTGGAGTGTTAAAGGGAGAGCAATGGAGTGCAGCAGGGTTGGGGGAGGGGCATATGTGGTGATTGGAAGGCCAAGAGGGCAATGTAGAGGCACCTAGCCTCTATAGCCTTGTCTTCCTCACCTGGACCAGCTCAGAGTCCGGAGGGACTTCCCCTTGTGGAGAAAAGGTAATCAGAAAAACGCCACCAGCCCTCATTGCCACCACAAACACCTGCAGTGCTTATAACAGTAGAATCCCACAGTCCTCGCAACCCCAGAGCCCAGTTTTGGAAGCTGTCAGGAATTCACACAGATGCATTGCCCAGGACCAGGAGCACAAGGTGTCACTCCACACTTCCACCCACCCCCAGTGAACCAAGCTGTGGAACCATAGAGCCATCTTGAGACCAGAGTCACTAGTGGAGTGTGCCCTGCTCACCTGCACTTCCAGACAGGGAAGTTGTCTGGCAGACTCACCTAGGGAGAACCCTCCATTGAGCCAGCCAAACTACTGCATGCCCTCCCTCAAGTAGAAGAGCCACTGAGGTGCTGAGCAGCTGACATGCCCCTGGGCTGACCAGACAGCCAGGCACCTATGTCTAGGGCTTGAGAAACATCCCAGTGGACTCACTCCCAGAAGACATGGCCTCCAGGCCTGCTCAGTAGCCCAACACCCATGCCCAGGGCCTGAGAAATAGTTCAACAGGTCTGCTGCCAGTAAACATGCCCTTGGGCTGTACAAGCAGTCACATGTCAGTGCCCAGGGCCTGAGAAACAGGTGTGTGGGCCTTCCCTTAGAAGACTCTCACCCCAGGCCTGCTCTGTAGGCTTGCACTCATGCTCAGGAACTGAAAAACAACCTTGTGGACTTACCCATGGCAGACACAACCCTAGACAGGCTGAGCAGCTGTCCAGTCACACTCTGAGCCACAAAAATAGCCAAGTAGTCCCACTCCAGGGGAACACACCTCCAAGCCAGCTCTACAGCCACATTCCCATAACCCTGGCCACAGTTAAACCTTGGCCACAGTTACAGCCCTGTAGTTCCAACCCCAGTGAGCTAGACCCAGAGTTGGCTGACCCATTTTGTGCAAACATGCATCCCTAGCCTGAGAAACAGCTTGGCAAGTCCATCCCTGGCAAAGCCACATCACTCCCACCACAGACTTTTGCAGCCTAGGACACTGATACATTCACAAACATCATTAGTGTATATTATAACGGAAGAAACTGCATGGAGACTACATTACTGTATCCACCCAGAACCAAAACCAACACACTCCACCCAACTGATACACCAAGACCCAGCCATATGAATAAGTGTTTCCCTATGAAATTTATGCCATAAAATTGGAAGGGGTGACTGTTCCACCAGATGCATAGAAATTGACTTAGAAACACATCAAACATGGAAAAGCAAGGAAAATAACACCTCCAAAGGAACATAAAAATTCTCCAGACCCAAATCATAAGGAAATATGAAATGCCAGAAAAATAATGTAAAATAATAATCTTAAGGAAACTCAGTGAGACACAAGAGATACAGATAGACGATTGGATGAAAACAGGAAAACAATCAACAAAGAGATAGATATAATAGAAAAGAATCAAACAGAAATCTTAGAGCTGAAGAATTCAATTAATGAAGTAAAAAATACAGAGTTTCAACAACACACTAGACCAACCAGAAGAAAGAATATCTGAACTTTAAGATACGTTTTTAAAAATAACCTTTGGCAGACAAAAAACAAAGAGTGAAGAATGCCTATAGGGTTTATGGAACACCATTAAGTGAACAAATATTCACATTAAGAGGGTTCTAGAAGGGGAAGAGAAGGGAAAAGGTTTAGAAAACATATTTAATGAAATAGATGAAAACTTTCTGAGTCTTGGGAGAGAAATGGACATTCAGATTCAGGAAGCTCAAATATCCCGAACAGGTTCAACTGAAACAAGTTCTATGCAAGGTAAAATATAGTCAAATTGTCAAAAGACAGAGAAAAAATTAGAAAAACAGCAAGAGAAAAGTGTCAAGTCACATATAAGGGAATCCCCATTAGACTAAAAGCAGATTCCTCAGCAGAAACCTTACAGGCCAGGAGAGAATGGGATGATATATTCAAAGTACTGAAGACAAAAAAAACCTGTTAACAAATATTATACCCAGCAAATCTATTCCTCAGAAATGAGGAGAAATAAAGCCTTTCTCAGACAAACAAAAACTAAGAAACTAAGGTCACTTATGACCACTAGATCAGTCTAGTGTTCAGTGGAATCTTACATCTGGAAGTAAAAAGACAATAGCCCCCATCATAAAAACATGTTAAATTGTAAAACTCAGTGGTAGAGCTGATACACAAAGAAGAAAGAGAAATAAATAAATTATTGTCATTACAAAAACCCACCAAACTTCAAAAATAAATAATACTAAAAAAGTACGGAACAAAGAATATATAAAGCACCCAGAAAACAATCAATAAAAAGACAGAAGTAAGTTCTATCCTATCAATAATTACCTGGAATGTAAACAGATTAAATTTCTTAATGAAAACATGAACTGGCTGCATGAATTTTTTTAAAGACCCAATTATATGCTGCTAACAAGAAACTTATCTCACCTATAGACACCCATAGACTAAAAGTAAAGGGATGGAGGGAGATAATCTATGGAAATGGAAAAAAAAATGAGCAGGAGAAGCTACATTTATATCAGATAAAACAGACTGTAACTCAAAAGCTATAAAAAGAGACAAAGAATGATATTATATAATAATAAAGAAGATCAAATTTAGCAAGCGGATATAACAATTGTAAATATAATTGCACCCAACACCAGATCACACAGGTATATAAAGCAAATATTGTTAGATCTAAAAGGAGAGCTAGATCCTAATACAATAATAGTTGGGAATTTCAACACCATTCTCAGCATTGAACACAGCATCTAAAAAGAAAATTAATAAAAACATTGAATTTAAACTGCCCCATAGACCAAACGGGCATAACAGATATTGACAGAACATTTCATCCAACAGCTGCAGAATACACATTCTTTTAATCAGCACATGGAACATTCTTCAGGATTGACTATATGTTAAAACACAAAATACATCTTAAAAAATTTTTTAATTAAAATTATATCAAGTATATATCTGATTATAATGGAATAACTAGAAATCAATAACAAGAGAAACATTTGCAATTATATAAATACATGGAAAGTAAATAGCATCCTCTTGAATGACCAGTGGGTAAAGGAAGAAATTAAGAAAAAAATTAGTTTTTTTGAAACAAATTAAAATAGAAACACAACGTACCAAACCCTATGCAACACAGCAAAAGTACTATTAAAAGGCAAGTTTATAGCAATACATCCCCACATTAAAAAAAACAGAATTATTTCAAACAACCAACCTAACAATGCATCTGAAGGAACTGAAAAGCAAGAACAAAGAAAATACAAAATTGGTAGAAGAAAAGAAATAATAAAGATCAGAGTAAACAAATTGAAATCGAGACTAATAAAATAGAAAGAATTAACAAAACAAAAAGTCATTTTTTTGAAAAAATAAACAAGTTTGAAAAACCAGTAGTTAGACTAGGAAAAAAAGAGAGAAGACACAAAATCAGAAATGAAAAAGGAAATGTCCCAACTGATATGACAGAAATAAAAATGATTATTAGAGACAATTATGAACAACTATATGCCAATAAATTTGAAAACTCAGAGGAAATGGATAAATTCCTAGACAGATACAACCTACTAAGACTGAACCAAGAAGAAACAGAGAGGCTGAACAGGATAATAATTACTAATAAGATTGAATCAGTAATAAAAAGTATCCCAACAAAAAAAAAGTCTAAGACCAGATGGCTTCACTGCTGAATTCTACCAAATTTTAAAGAAGAAATAAGACCAATTCTCAAACTATTCCAGAAAATTTAAGAAAAGAGTATATTTTCAAACTCATTCTACAAGGCCAGCATCAGCCATTAGCCTGATACCAAAACCAGACAAAGACAAAACAACAACAAAACGAAAACTACAGGTTAATATCCCCGATAAACATAGATGCAAAAATTCTAAGCAAAATACTAGCAAACCAAATCCAACAACACATTATAATATACCATGACCAAGTGGGATTTATCCCAGGGATGCGAGGTTGATTCAACATACACAAATCAATGAAAGTAATATATCACATTAACAAAATGAAAGACACACCATTTAATCATCTCAATAGATGCAGAAAAAGCATTTGATGAGATTCAACATATTTTTATAATGAAAACCCAGCAATTAGGTATAGAAAGAAAGTACCTCACACCATAAAGGCCACAAACTGACAAACCCACAGCTAACATTGTGTTCAATGGGGAAAAGTGGAAAGAAAAGCTGAAAGCTTTTCCTCTATAATCTGAGTCAAGACAAGAATGCCTACTTTCACCAGTACTATGTAACATAGTACTGGAAGTTCTAGCTAGTGCAATAAGGCAAGAGAAAGAAAGAAAGGGCATCAGGCCAGGTGCGGTGGCTCACACCTGTAATCCCAGCACTTTCGGAGGCCAAGGTGGGCAGATCCTGAGGTCAAGAGATTGAGATCATCCTGACCAACATGATGAAACCCCGTCTCTACTAAAAATACAAAAATTAGCTGGGCTTGGTGACACGTGCCTGTAGTCCCAGCTACTTGGGAGACTGAAGCAGGAGAATCGCTTGAGCCCAGAAGGCAGAGGTTGCAGTGACCTGAGATCACGTTACTGCACTCCAGCCTGGCAACAGAGCAAGACTCTGTCTCAAAAAGAAAAAAAAGAAAAGAAAGGAAGGGCATCCAAATTGGAAAGGAGGATGTAAAATTCTGCAAAACTTAAAGATTCTACCAAAAAACTCTTAGAAGATGAATTCAGTAAGGTTGCAGAATTAAAAATCAGTAGCATTTCTACACATGAACAACAAACTAGCTAAAAAGTAAATGAAGAAATCAACTGGATTTACAATAACTACCAAAAAATCTTAGGAATAAAATTAATCAAGAAAGTAAAAGAGCTCTACAAAAACACTATAAAACACTGATGAAAGAAATTGAAGAAGATTTGAAAAAATAGAAAACATATTATGTTCATGAACTGGAAGAATTAATGTTAAAATTAGTTACAAGGAATTCAAACATCAATAGCAAAAAAGCAAATAATACAATTATAAGCAAATGCTCTGAACAGACATTTCTCAAAAGAAGACACACAAATGGCCAACTAATATGTGAAAACATGTTCAACATCACTAGTCATCAGGGTTATGCAAATCAAAACCACAGTGAGATATCATCTCACCCCAGTTAAAATGGCTATTATTTAAAAAAAAACCAAATTAACAAATGTTAGTGAGGATGCAGAGAAAAGAGAAGTCTTATATGCCATTGGTGGAAATATAAACTAGTATGGCCACTATGAACAACAGTATGGAAGTTCCTCAAAAAACTACAAACAGAATTATTATATGATATATCAATCCCTCCAGTTGGCACTTATTCAAATAAATGTGAATCAGTATGCCAAAGAGACATCTGCATCCCACATTTATTGCAGCACTATTCACAATAGCCAAGATACGGAATCAACCCAAGTGTCTAACAAGAGATGAATGAAGAAAGAAAATGGGGCATATATACACAATGGAATACTGTTCAACCCTAAAAAAGAATGAAATCTTGTCATTCATGGCAACATGGATGAAACTGGAGGACATTAAATGAAATAAACCAGGAATGGAAAGTTAAACACTGCATGTTCTCACTCATATGTGAGTGAGATATAATCTCATCTCTCGTATGATCTCATACAAGTAAAAAGTAGAATGGAAGCTACTAAAGGCTGGGAAGGGTAGAGGGGTGAGGGAATAGGGAAAAATTTCTTAAAGGATACAACATTACAGCTAGGTAGGGGTAATCATTTCTAATGTTCCATAGCACTGTTGGATGACTATCGTTAACAATAACATATAGTCTCAAATAGCTACAAGGAGTATATTGAACATTTCTGACACAAAGAAATGACAAATGTTTGAGACAATGGATATGCTAATTATCCTAATCTAATCACTATACCTTGTATATATCCAAACTTTACTATGTACCCCATAAATTATGTAACTATTACATGTCAATTAAAAATTTTTTAACTTAAAAGTTCAATATTAAAAAAGATTCAGTCATGCAAACTATGTTCCAAAGCCTCTGAAAAGGTATTCAGGATACCCTTTAGGATGCATCTACTTTGTCTCAGTTGATGTGATTATAAAAACTTAGAAAGTTCTTATAAAGCAGTTTTCCATGTATTATGACTTATGTACTTCACCAGTGAGACAATGTTGAAGAGGACCACTCAGTATTTATTGGCCCTTATTTTACAGATAATTCTAACCATGGGTTGTCTAGTTTGACAGGCCAGAACCACAAGTAAGAAGGGAAATACTTCTGGCTGCAGATTCAGTGACAAGAACTATAATAATGAACAACACAGGGAGGAGACATTAAAACTGCATTACAGCATTTGAGCAGTAATTAAGGTGCTTAATGATCAGAATAAGCAATAAAAAAGGTTAAGATATGTTCGTTGCGCACTGTTTAAGCAACGAGACAAGAGCTTAATCAATTTTGGAAATAGTTTAATCAAAACAAAGTGAAAGAGTAAAGAAATTGTAAAAGTAAAAGAGGTATTTTCTTAACTGTATAAATGTAAGTTTCCTCAGCATCCTGATAATATGACAGTGCCAGACAAATGAGACTTTGCTATATGCTATATGATTGTGTACCAATCATCACCACTATGTGAAATTCAGCTAAATATCTCAGAACAAAGAGAACCAGGGGTTGTTGTGATAAATGCTAGATCAGAGCTGAGAATGAGTCCCCAGAGCCAGCTTTTATACGTGCCTCTGTCTTGTGCTAGTGTAGGCAGGCTGTGCTTAAGGCCCTACAGTGGAAAGACAGGTGAAGACGTTTCCAGTGGAAGACCAGAGCTTTGCCTTCCTTGCTTTTTACTTTTCTTAGTATGAGATCAACCTTATATAGGGAGAGCGAAGGAAGAGGAAAGGAGGAGGAAAAGGAGAACCCTGGAGTCCAAATCTTTCCTAGAGACCATTTTTTAACACATCTGTAGAAACAGAAGGGGAAAAAAGAGTATTCAATAACATTTTTCAGAATGAATAAATGGATAAGTAAATGAAGTGAGACAAATACTAATATGAGCCATCTTCCCCAGTTTTGAAGATTTCTAAACTCTCAATGACAGTGAGAGTTTAGCGACAACCTTCCCAAAACATCCATTTCTGTCAGAATAATGATCAAACCCACTGTGAAAGAATTCATGGAAATAGCTTCCACTTTTTAACACCGTAACACTGTGGAGAATGTTGGTGTCATCTTTGCCAAATAACATACCTTCTCATTTCCTTTCTTTGAAGATTCTGTGAATATCACTGATAACCAGATATTCCTATACAATTACGTATTCCCACTTCATGTGGAAAAAGTGACTTTGGCTGTTGTTGTTAATGCAGTCATTGGGAGCTGTAATGCCAACAAGGAAATTCCAAACTCTCTGGGTCACCTGAGTGTTAAAAGGTAAGACAGTTAAAAGGAATGAATTCTTGTGGCTTCCTTTTTGCTACTGCTAGCCACCTTGAACCAAAGGAGCATTAAAATTGAGTCAGTTTAAATGAAAGAATGGGTCAATTACAACCAAAATTACTGTTCACTAACTTTGTTTAAAATAATTTTTTTATCCAGATAAATTTTATTTAGCTTAAAGGCGATAACAGGGACACACTTTCCTTTTTTAAAATTATTTTTGGAGAATTTAGAAAGGCCCAAAAAGCCTAAAAAATGTTATCAAGGGCGGGAAACTCATTTATAACAATTTTTACAAAACTGAGAGACTCCCCCATCCTGGTACACACTTTCTGGGCTCTCCCACAGCACAAAACCAGGATTGTCCAGAATCAGCCGCTAGCATCGGCATCACTCCAGGGCCCTGGGTTCCATTTAG
Source organism: Pongo abelii (assembly GCF_028885655.2). Taxonomy (NCBI): domain Eukaryota; kingdom Metazoa; phylum Chordata; class Mammalia; order Primates; family Hominidae; genus Pongo; species Pongo abelii. The sequence goes on along the minus strand of NC_071985.2, from coordinate 83,692,128 downwards.
AACTTGTACTAAAATTATTTTGGGGATGAGATTTCTCCTTCATTCTTTTTCTTTTTATCTATTTTGTGGAACAGACAGTAATTGAGGAGCCAGAGAAGGAAAAACATGCCATTCTCAGCAATTCTCTTTAAAAATATAGGAATAAAAACTCCCATTTATATTGCTAACAGGGAAAGAAAAAAGTGAGGTCTTCATTTTCTTTCTAGAACTCTTTTCTTAGGTCCTTTCAATTAGCTTTGGAGAAGCTCAGAACCCACACTCCTACGCTTTTACTTTCCTGGAACTATACTCCCTGGCCTTTCCTAAACCTTTCCTTATCCTGTGTTTGCCTTCATAGGACTGAACACAGTCCGGTCCTCCATGGAGAGGATGGCTGACATGGTCCAGAGAATAGAGGCCACAGGGAAAAGTAGGGTCCTTCACCACAGGCAATTACTGAATTTATGGGCTTAGGGGTGTGTGGTCAAATCCATAAGTCAGATTTTAGATAGAATTTCTAATGTCAGTAAGGCAGTTTTCAGGAATGCTAAAAAAAAAAAAAAAAAAAAAAATAGAAAACTCCTTATTGCAGACACTTACTCGGCCCTTGGTTTTTATATTCAGGTATAATTTGACTATCTTACAAGCCAAGAGAAAACTTTTTTCATAATGCAGAAATGATAGAAATAAAGAAGAATTATGAAACAAATATGAGTGCTTACTATGTGCTGGGAACTGTGTGGAGGAAGTTAGCCTGATTGCCCCAGGTAGTGTAATAAATGTGGTTCAGCATTTGAATCTACCAGATGCCAAAGCCAGTGTCCTTTGCTGTACATCATACTGTCTTCCATTCATGCTCAACTGATGTTTTTCAGGAGTTTACAAACTGAAATATTTAAAACCCTACCAATGTGACATGTTTTTTCTTTATTGCTGATTGCTTGCTGAAGCAAGCAAATTGTTCTATTGTACATAGGCAAAAGATGTATTTTTCTAACTACATTTATAAATATTTATAACAGAACGCCTTCTTGCAAGTTGTTTTCTTAATGTAATTTACAAATTGCATATTACAATGAGTGAAGCCAGAAATATTTTTCAATCAAACTGTATTTCCTAATGTGAAAATGTTTATCATCTTGATCCATTTAAACTATTTGAATAAAAGAATATGCATGTTAAAGAATTTTCAGTTAAAAGCCTTTCTTTGAAAGATTAGTATCATATACATCATCAAGTCCCAATTTCTGGCTCACAAGTGGAATCTGAGGTAATAATAATAAAAATATATTTTAACATTATAAAAGATTTGAAAAAGCATCTGTAATTTTATCAATCTTTTTTTATTTTATTTTATTATTATTATACTTTAAGTTTTAGGGTACATGTGCACAATGTGCAGGTTAGTTATATATGTATACATATGCCATGCTGCTGTGCTGCACCCATTAACTCATCATCTAGCATTAGGTATATCTCCCAATGCTATCCCTCCCCCCTCCCCCCACCCCACAACAGTCCCCAGAGTGTGATGTTCCCCTTCCTGTGTCCATGTGTTCTCACTGTTCAATTCCCACCTACGAGTGAGAACATGCGGTGTTTGGTTTTTTGTCCTTGCGATAGTTTACTGAGAATGATGATTTCCAATTTCATCCATGTCCCTACAAAGGACATGAACTCATCATTTTTTATGGCTGCATAGTATTCCATGGTATATATGTGCCACATTTTCTTAATCCAGTCTATCATTGTTGGACATTTGCGTTGGTTCCAAGTCTTTGCTATTGTGAATAGTGCCACAATAAACATACGTGTGCATGTGTCTTTATAGCAGCATGATTTATAGTCCTTTGGGTATATACCCAGTAATGGGATGGCTGGGTCAAATGTTATTTCTAGTTCTAGATCCCTGAGGAATCGCCACACTGACTTCCACAATGGTTGAACTAGTTTACAGTCCCGCCAACAGTGTAAAAGTGTTCCTATTTCTCCACATCCTCTCCAGCACCTGTTGTTTCCTGACTTTTTAATGATCGCCATTCTAACTGGTGTGAGATGATATCTCATTGTGGTTTTGATTTGCATTTCTCTGATGGCCAGTGATTATTTTATCAATCTTATTGAGCTTGTTAGTGTCATTCAAATATATCTGGTTCTCTTTCTGATCCCATAGTAGGATTTAGCTTCCCTGCCCACTTTGGATTTGACATGCCAATGTGACTTGCTTTGGCCAAATAAATGTAAGTAGAAGTGACATATTTCACTTCCATGTACAATCTTTTAGATATAGTACCAACCTTATCTTTCCTCTGCCAACATTGAGACAATTGAGGAAGGACGTGTAAAGATGGAACCTTCTTCAGCCAGGGTACCAAAATGATTACAATGAGCAGAGTCTGATCGCGTAGCATGAGCTTTTGTTGTGAGTCACTGATATATAGGTATTGTTTGTTACCATAGCATAACCTAGCTTATCCTGACTGATATACTGACAACCAATGGTTTCTGTTTCTTCATGTTCCCATCCATGCTTTGTCCATATAGACATAGAGTTTTTACATGGACATAATAATAGTATATAATACACTTTGCTTTGTTGTACACTTTTCAAAATATTATATTATAAACATTTCCCCAGCTTTTTCATGGACAGCATATTTATAATTTTAATAGTTATAAAACAGCCTACCATATTAATATTCAACTACTTATTAATTTTTCATTATGTGATCTTTTTATACATATAGCGTTTTATCTTTTTCAAAAGTATTTTCTTGGGCTAAATAAAATAAATAAATGTTTTTCTTTCAGTTTTGTAGTAAGGCATTTTACAGTCAAACTTACCCTTTTCTTGAAATTGGTGCAAGAATTTTAGTACTAATGAAATTAAGAAAAGATATTCATGCTTTTCTCTTTATTTTGTCATCCTTTGAAATTATGGTGCTAATTAGTTTAAAAGATAATACCCAGAATATTCTGGAACCACATCCAAAAAGATATCTTTCTGAGATTAAATCAGGTCACACTCTAAACCTGACACCCTGATAAAATAAATTACTTGATCATAGAATTTTTTTACTTACTATACAAGTTTGTGCCCCAAAGACAGATGAATTGTTCTTGCTGAGATTAAATTAGCAGTGTTTCATCCTCATGCTGAAGAAGAGCAGCAGTATTTCTATAGACTCTTTTATTAGTGATAAACATGTTTATACCACATTAATCCTTACGAAAACCAGGCTGGTTACTCTGCCAAGGGGGGAAAAAAAAAACTCTGCTTTCTTCACTTTACAGTGATTATTTTTTGATGAATAAAGTAATTTTATTTCTTTTCACACATAGACTATATATCTGAGGTTGTCTTCCACTTTTATGCACCCAGTATTTTATATTTATCTAACACTATTTTCGAAGGCACGCAAAGGGCTTTTTAAATATTATTCCATAAAACACTTACAGAATGATGAAGTCAGCACTTTACACAAACATTGGAAACAGCCAAAGCAAAGATTTGTGAAATGTTTAACTACTGCTAAGGTTTCTTCTGTTTTCCTTCTCCTGTTCTTTCCTTTCTCTTTCTCTCCCATCTTATGCATTATTTTCAGTTTTCCCTTAAGTTTCAGTGACACCACCACCAACACCCTGACAATAAAGATGAGGAGTGGATAGGGAGGTGGGGCACTTTTTTCTCCTAATGCTCACTAATTTACAAGTGCCAATTATAGACTAGAGACCTACTGACCCTATCTGATCGGCAGCTGCACAATGATTCCCCAAGCTTGGAATTATCTCCACCTTCGAGATGAGGAAACTCAGTGTCTAAATGGTGTTCCTGAGCAATTCTGAGCGACCCTGCATTGGTCACGTAATCTTTCTAACACCAGATTCTTATGTCTAAAATGAAATTAGTCATTCCTGTTTTACCGTTCTCAAAGAGTGGCGAGGAGAATCAGATGAATAATGTAAAAAAGTGCTTTGAAATTGTCTAGGTGAATACAAAGCCACATCAGTCTAATAAAATATAAATGATCATATTGTTAAACACCCTATCACTGCAGGAGAAGCCAAAATATTTATTTTAAAAGCCTATTTCTCCAAATGAGAAATCTTATATCCTACTGCAGGAGAAGAGGATGTGGCAGAAAAACCTATTATTTTGATAAATATATCGAAGATATTTTGTGCTGAAAGGCATTTTTCATAAACAAAAACAATTGTTCTTTAGAGGCCCAGTTCTTAAGTAGTTTTGTGCCACCTGCCCCAGGTACTCCCAGCAGCTCTCAAGCACAGGATTTGCCTGCCAGAAGTCCTGGCTTCAATTCTTGGGTTACTTCTCTTGTGACTTTGAGAAAAATTACCCTGTTGTTTGAAGTTGGCTTCACAGATAAAGTGACAATACCAATAACGTGCATGCCTAAGGATCAAATGCAAAATTGTACATTGAAAACGCTACGTAAATTAAAAAATAAACCAGCCCTCATAGCATCTGTTTCCATAAACTCAAAACAAGATTTTAAAAAGAATGCCACTAGCTGATTCAGGTACATTTCTAAGTGAAAAAGAATTTGATCACCATCATATGTTAGTAACAAGAAAAGTATTCGGCCATCATAGCTGATAGGAATGTGGAGGTCAAGTTTGCCTTCATTTTACAGATGATGACTTTGGGATGGGGAAGAGACTCGGCCTGTGTTGTAGGTGAGACTTGTTGCAGAGCCTCACTAGATGGAGTTCAGCAGCTCAGAGTTCCTCCACTTTGCCCAGCCTCACCCTGAGCCAACTGCCCACATCAGCCCTCCCACTTCTTGCCCCTAACTCACTTTTCAGCCCACCCCTCCTCCCCCTGAGCACCCACCAAGGAGGCTCTAAAATCACCAGTGAACTTTCAACTGCCAAAGCCAGTAGGCACTTTCTGATTTTAGTCTTTCTTTAGTATCTGCCACATAATTGCTCCTGCCTTCTTTACACTCTCTCTTCCTTGGTCATTGGTGTTCCCACAGTTGCCTGATTCCTCCTACCATTCTTGTCATACCTAGTTTACTGATTTTCTGAGTCTTTTTCCTCTGTCCACCATCAAATATTGGTGTTTATATATTCATTTTCACACTTACTTAGAGCTTAGTTCATGCCAGGCACTGCTGTCTTATAAATATACATTCATTTTATATAACACACGACAACCTTAGAAAATAGATTGGGGAAACTGAGGCACAGGAAGGACGATCAATTTGGTGTGCTGCTTCCTACCATGTTATACCATCTCTGAGATTACTAGAGCTCCCCTTGTGGCCCTCCTGGCTCCTGACTCAGCCTATTCTCATGAGGTATGGTCTTAGTATGATCTATATCCCAAATTTGTATGTCTAGACTTGACCCTTCTCTTGAATATCACATTCCAACAGCACATTGGGTATGATAATCTGCATTTACCACCACAAGCATCACAAATGTAATGGTATCCAAACGGAATTCATCATCTCTTCATCCCCAACTTGCCCATTACTCTGTCTTGTTATCTCAGGAGTGTGACGTTGGACAAATATCTTAGTGCTCTGGGCCTCAGTTTCTTCATCTGTATAATTACCAGGTTGGACTAAATAATTTCCATGAATGTTTTTACTTTAACATTCTTTAATTCTCTAAACTTCATGTCCCTGCACTATCTCCAGGTTTTACTCTCTCTCTCCCTTTTAGACTTCCTTTATTCATTCATCAATTCTAAAAGCAATAATTGAGCATATTCTGTAAGCCAAACACAGGGCAGGACACTTGTTGAATAAGATAAGACCCCTGACCTCAGAACTGGAGAGACGAATGTGAGTGAAGAAAGGCAGTTCATACACTCCAACAGGGTGGTCATTGTTGTCACATGTGTCCAAACAGAGGCCTGGAGGTTGGAGGGGTCACCACTGAGCCAGCCACCAAATCAGAGCCTGCCACCCAGCTTGTCGCTTCATTCTCCCTTTCTTCCACAACCAAGCAATCCAGCAGTCCCTGAGCTCTGTATCTCTGCCTCCTAAATGCCAGTGTTGTCTGCTGCCTCCATCTTTGCAGGCCCTTACCTTCACTTGTCACTTACCCCCTTTCATTCTGATCACGTTTACTGCTTGATCTTTTCTCCACTATTTATAGGGTGATATTTCTAAAACCCCAACCTGACCATGGCACTGTCTTGTTTGAAAGCCTCCAGTGATGCTTCATGTCAGTAAGAAAAGACTTCCTTATGACAAATACCACCTTCACCAGCAGGCCCCGGGAACCTGTCCTCTCTCAGCACCTTGGCTTTTGCGCTGCACTCTGAGAATGCTTTAAGGACCTGTGGTTCCCTGCACATGGGTCTACTGCGGCTCACTTCTGTGCCTGTGCATGTGCAGATTCCTCAGTTGTTCCGACTCTTATCCATGTGATAAATTTCCATTGATTCTTAGAAACCTAGCTCAGATAACATCTCTTTTGAGAATCTTCTCTGTTCCTGCCTCTCTTGAAGTTATACATTTTTATTTCTTGTGACACTTCCGTTTCTTAAACGTATTTCTGTTACTGCTTATAACATACTGCATTGTAATTATTGCTTAATGCTTGTCTCCCAACTAGAGCATTGAGTTTGTTAGGTTTGGATGGTGCCAGGTTAATCTTTGTTCCTCTAGCAATGCCTGGAGAGCAGCCTATACTAGGCTCACAGTAAAGGTTTGTTGACTGGATGACTGAGGGAAAAGCCACAAAAGCAAGGACTGGAGTATGTTAGAACATCCCTACAAGAGTCCAAAATCTGATGTGACAACAATGCAGGCAGTGTTGGCTACATCATTGGCATAAAAAGAAAGGACAGCAGAAAGCAGCTCCAGGATTTGGAGTGAGAGGTGATGGTCCACTCCCATACATGCTGAGCCCTTCTGCATCTTCTCTTCTCGCATGCATCTGTGTTTGCCCCTGGAGATGCATCAGATCACACTGGACTCTTTAGACACACCTACAGAGCAATGTCAGCCACCTTCTCCCAGTGTTTTACTATTTGCCATTTAAGGACAGCATCAGGCAATGGAAATCTGTTTATGCAGCAAGATAGGTCTGTGAAGGCAGATAATTGACTGACTCAGGCCCTTAAATACATAATTCAAGAAATAAATCTTCTGCAAATGGAGGGTGTTCCAAAGGCTTTGTGTGTTTCAGAAGGGATGGGCAACATTTAATTTGTTGTCTTCCATTTCTCATGTCCTCCCCTTGCCTCAAGTCAGCTTACTGGGAAATTCTCCAAACATCAGGCAGAAGCTGTCCTAAGGTGGCCCTTAGGTGAGCAGGGTAGAGAGTGCTTCAGCCAGCAATCTTTTTTGTTTGTTCACTCAGATAGGCATCAAGCCAGAAAGACAGGTTGACCCCAACTGTAATGAGCTAAACCTTTTGTAGAAGCCTCATCTTCTCTGTATGTTTTGTAGCAGAGATGGGGCTAGAGTTTTGCCACTACTACAAATACTACAGCCACAAAACCAGAACTCAGATACCAGAAAGCTGCTAAAATCAATAGCCTTCTTTATTATAGAGGGTCAGCTTCTGGATTTCCTGTGCATTACGCAGCCATGAGTGAAGCCCAGCCCCATCCTCTTCCACCCTCCCCACCATCTCCCACGAGCACCCAACGTACACTCAAGGCTCTGGCCTCCATAGGACAACAGTGACCACTTTGTTGAAGTATATGAGCTGCCTTTCTTCAATTACCTTCTCCCCAGTGGAAATTCTTATTTTATTCAATCATATATCCTCATGGCTCAGGCCAGGAATTGGCCCATTGAATATGTTCAATTATTGCTTATAGAATTGATGAATGGATAAATAACATTTAAAAGGGAGAGAGATAGAGAGGAAAACCCAGAGACAGTGCAGGGACAAGAGGTTTAGGGAATTAAAGAATGCTAAAGTAAGAATGTTTATGGAGATTACTTAGTTCAACCCATTATTTATACACATAAGAGAACTGAAGCCCAGAGAGATAAAGAGATTTGTCCAAGAACATTTGTATGGCCAGCAGTTGTTTACATTTGAAGGGAGTAAATGTAAATCATTTAGGTCTTAAGCCAATTCTTTCCCCCTTCCCTACCTGTAACCACTGTTTCTCAATGAAGGATGAAGGTCCATAGAATTAATAATTTCATCTATACCACTAATATTTATTGAGCCTATGTCATGTGCCAGGCCCTGTTCTAGATTCTGGCGAAAGAGGTTTACAATAAAGTAAAATAGATAATTATGTAATTAGAAGAGATTGTGACATGGGAAAGAAAAAATGGTAATAAGAAACAGAGCAGGGGGCCAGAAAGGGACTTGGAAAGTGGCATTTGAGAAAGAGCAAAGACTTGAAGGTAGAGAGGGTGCATTGGCAATATTTAGGGGGAGGATGCCTAGGTCCAGGGAAAAGCAAGGGTAAAGTCCTGAGTCAGGAGTTTGCCTGGCATGTCTGAGGTGTGGCATGTTCAGTGTGTGCAAGGGGAAGAAGTGAAGGGTGAGGTCATTGAGAGAGAGAGAGAGAGAGAGAGCAAGAGAGAGCGAGAGAGCCAGTTAAACTGTGAAGCTCCTTGTGGGCCACTGTAAGCAGCCTGACTTACTCTGTGAGATGAGAAGCCACCGGGAGGCTTTGAGCAGATGAGTGACTTGTGAGTTCAGCAGATAACTCTGACTGCTATGTTTTGAAGAGATTATAGGTGGAAATAAGACGAGAAGTCTTCTCCCAATGGAAGGTCTTTTCTCCATCAGAGGGTTCGTGGTCTCACGGGCTTCAAGGAATGAAGCCGTGGGCCGCAGTGGCGAGTGTTACAGCTCGATTAGAGAAACCCGTGGACCCAAAGAGTGTGAGGTGGCAAGATTTATTAGAGCAAAAGCGAAAGCAAAATGAAAGCAAAAGTAAAGCTTCCACACGGTGGAAGGGGACCTGAAAGGGTTGCCCTTTTTTGGCTTCGGTGTCTTATGCTTATGTCCCCTTATGACCCGTCCTCTTTTCCTTTTTCTGTCCTATATAATTAGCTTATTTTCAATCCGCTTGTGGGTTGACGGGCCTGATTGGTTAAAAACATCAGGCTGCAGCTAGAGCTTAAACTTCCTATATGATTGGTTGAAGTTTCAATCCCTTAGCTTGCAGCTGTGACTCATTTTGGCTTAGGGGGAAAGTCCCCTTAGGGAAGTCCCTATTGACCCAGGAAGTCCAGCCAACTTAGCCACTTAGTCCCTCACAAAGGGTGAAAGCAATAGGCCCAGTAATGAGACTGTTGTGCTAATTCAGGAGAGAGAAGATGGGGCTTGGGCAGGGTAGTGGCAGTGGGGGTTGAGAAGCGGTCAGATGCCGCATATTTGTGGAACTGCTGGAAAGATTTGCTGATAGACTGGATGTGAGATATGAGAGAAACAGGAATTAAGGATAATTCCAAGGCTTTGGCCTGAGCAGCTGTTAGGATGGACTTCTTATGAATTGAGACTGGAGACAGTTCCTCCTTTGGGAGGGAAGATCAGGAGCTCTGTTTTGACATGTTAAGTTTGAAATAACAGATTTAAAGGTCTAGTATATAAATCCATACACATGGCAGAGAACTGGATGAGAGTTATTAGTGTAGATGTCGTCAGCATAGGAAAGATCTTAAAGCCTGGTTTAAGACTGGTTACTATCACCAAGGGGTGAGAAGAAGGCCAAAGGGCTTCTCAGTGGGGCTCTCCAACATTTAGAGACTGGGAAATGCACAACCAAGGAGAGTGAGAACAAGCAGACAAGGAGGTAAGAGAGTCAGGAAAGTGTAGTGTCCTGGAAGTGTGCAAAAAAGTATGCCAAGGGGAGCCATTGACCAACGGTGTGAGACAAACACTGCTGATAGTGGGGAAAAAAAAAAAAAAAAGAGGATGGCTGGGATCTGGGTGTAGACTTAGCAGTGAGGATGTTCTTGATGCTCTTGACAAGAGTCATTTATGTGGAGAGGGGAGAACAAAAGCCTACTGAATACAATGGCGAGAGAAGGAGAGAAGAATTAGAGACAACTATGAGCACCAGCAGTTATTTCAAGTTTAGCTAAAACAGGAGCAGAGAAATTGGGAGGTGAGTTGATCAGAAAACAATGGAGGTCAACAAATGTATTTAGCTTTTTGTTTTTGATGAGAGAAATAAAAGCATGTTTGTCTACTGATGGAAATGATCCAGTAGAAAATAGAAGTTTTTGGATGTGCCTGTAAGTAAAATGTGAGAGTGACAGTCTTTTCATTCAATAAAATCCAATTCAGTTAAACTCAATTCAATTCAACTCACTTCAATTCAATTTCAACAAATATTTATTGAGAATTTACCCATGACAAAGCACTATTCTTTATGGATACATTTGTGAACAACATAGGCAGAGAACATTGTCAATGTCTGGCAGGGGAAGTCAAATAATAAGTAACAAACATAACAGATAAGTACATTACATAGCATGTTAGAAGATAATAAATACTAGGGAGAGGAAAATGTAGAGCAAGCTGCTACAGAGGATTAGGGTCACCAGGCATGAGTTGCAATTTTAAATAGTGTGGTCAGTGTGGGCCTTATTGAGAAGTCAGAGTCAGCTATGCCCACATCATTGAAAGAGCATTCCAGACAGAGGGAATAGCCAGTGCACTTTAAGCCAGAGCAGTACCAAGGAACATATCAAGATGATTAAAAATATATATGCAGACAACTCTTATTAGCCTTGGGTTGGCTAGAGAGAGAAGTAGCCAAGGAGAATTCCAGTTGGGTGAGAGAAGAAAATAAGAGACACTGACGAGATCATAATTGACACAGGTGGGAGGAAGGTTGTCCTGTGTGCCAGGAAATGAGGAAGAAGTTCTGAGAGTGCTAACACTTTACAAAGGAGAGGTTTCAGCTAAACAACCCACACCAGCTCCTGTCCCAACAATTCTCTTACTGTTTTTCTGGTTGGGACACCTGAGTTTGGCACCTGAACCTACTCCAGCCAGACACACCTGTTTGCTTCTCTCTCTTCCTGGCATGAAGGACCTACTCTTTACTTGCCATGCCTGAGGCACCTCGGCAGCACGGAGGTTTTGTGCCCCAATATCCTAAGAACCAATAAAACCTTCAACCAAGTTTCTCTCCTGAGTGGAATGGAAAGGACAGAAAGTAGAGACAAAAAGAGGCATCCAGATTAGTCAGAACTGCTTTCCTTGACTGTTCACTGATGGCTTCCATAGGTCTCTTGCTGAAAAATGCAATAAAGGGAGTGCTCCTCACACTTTAATATTGGAAATCTTGTTAAAATGCAGATTATGTGGCTATTACTAAAAAGTCAAAAAATGACAGATTCTGGTGAGGTTGTAGAGAGAAAGAAACACTTATACACTGTTGGTAGGAGTGTAAATCAGTTCCACCATTGTGGAAGACAGTGTGGTGATTCCTCAAAGAGCTAAAGAAAGAAATGCCATTCAGCATGTATACATATGTAACAAACCTGCACGTTGTGCACATGTACCCTAGAACTTAAAGTATAATTAAAAAAAAAAAAAGGAAAGAAATGCCATTCAAGCCAGTAATCCCATTACTGGGTATATACCCAAAGGAATATAAATCATACTACCATAAAGACACATTCACTTGTATGTTCATTGCAGCACTATGCACAATAGCAAAGACATGAGATCAACCTAAATGCCCATCAATGAGAGATTAAAGAAAATGTGTTATATATGCATCATGGAATACTATGCTGCCATAAAAAAGAATGAGATCAGGTCCTTTGCAGGGACATGGATGGTGCTAGAGGCCCTTATCCTTAGCAAACTAACACGGGAACAGAAAATCAAATCCTGCATGTTCTCACTTATAAGTGGGAGCTGAACAATGAGAACATATGGGCACATAAGAGGGAACAACAAACACCGGGTCCTGTTGGAGGGTAGAGGATAGGAGGAGGGAGAGGGTCAGGGAAAATAACTAATGGGTACTAGGCTTAATACCTGGGTGATGAAGTAATCTGTACAACAAACCCCCATGACACAAGTTTACCTATGTAACAAACCTGCACATGTACCCCTGAACTTGTAAAAGTTAAAAAAAAAAGGATAAATGCTTGAGGTGATTAATACTCCATTTATGTTTATGTGATTATTATGCATTACATGTCTGTATCATAAAATCTCACATAACCCATAAATATATATACCTACTATGTATCCATAAAAATTTGAAAATTAAAATAAAAACAACTGTCTTGTTGCAAAAAAAATGCAGATTCTGGAATTTATCCGTTTCTTCTATGTTATCCAATTTGTTGGCATATAATTGTTCATAATACTCCGTTATGATCCTTTGTATTTCTGGGGGGTATCAGTTGTTTTATTTTTAATCTCTAATTGTATTTATTTGAGTCTTCTCTCTTTTTCTTAGGGTAGCTAAAAGTTTGTTGATTTTTTTCTATCTTTTCAAAAAATCAACTCTTAATTTTGTTGATTTTTGTATTTTTTAACATCTCTATTTCATTTATTTCTGCCCTGATCTTATTTCCTTCCTTCCAGTAATTTTGGATTTAGTTTGTTTTGTTTTTCTGCTTCCTTGAAGTACAACATTAGGTCATTTATTTGACTTTTTTTTTTTTTGGTGTATGTATTTATTTCTATAAACTTCACTCTTAAAACTGCATTTGCTGTATCCCATAGGTTTTGGAACATTGTGTTTCAATTTTGTCTCAAGAAATTTTTAAATTTTCCTTTTAATTTCTTCATTGACCCATTGGTTATTCAGGACCATGTTGTTCAATTTCCACATATTAGTAACGTTTCTGAAGTTCCTCCTGTTACTGATTTCTAGTTTTATACTATTGCGATCAGAAAGTATACTTGATATATCTATATTCTTAAATTTGTTAAGACTTGTTTTGTGGCCGAATGTATGATTTATCCCAGAGAAGTTTCATGTGCAGTTGAGAAGAATGTGTATTTTGCAGCTGTTGGATGTGATGTACTATAAATGTTGGTTAGATCCATTTGGGCTAGAGTGCAGTTTAAATCTGATAATTCTTTGTTAATTTTCTGTCTGGATGATATGTCTATTGCTGAAAGTGGGGTGCTAAAGTCTCCTACTATTACTGTATCACAGTCTGTCTCTCCCTTTACATAAAATAATATTTGTTTTGTATATTTGGGTACTCCAACATTGGGTGTATGTACTTGTAATTGTTACATATAAATTCTCAGACACATACAACATACCAAAATTGAATTATGAAGAAATAGAAGATCTGTAACAGATCAATAATGAGAAAGATGAATCAGTAATATAGTCTCCCATCCAAGAAAATCCCAGGACCTGATGCCTTCACTGCTGAATTCTACCAAATATTTAAGGAAGAATAACAATTCTTCTCATACATTTCAAAAAATTGAAGAAAAGAAAATACTTCCAAATTCATTATTATATAAGGCCAGCATTACGCTGATACCAAAACCAGACAAGGACAAAACCAGAAAGAGAAAACTACAGGCCAATATATCTGATGAACATAGATGCAAAAATTTTCAACAAAATAATAGCAAACTCATTTCAGCAGCACAGTAAAAGGCCATGATCAACTGAGATTTCTCCCAGGAATGCACGAATGTTTTAATATATGCAAATCAATAAATGTGATACATCATATTAACACAAAGAGGGACAAAAGTCATATGGTCATTTTAATAGACACAGAGAAAGCATTTGACAAAATTTAACATCCCTGTATGATGAAAACTCTCAATAAATTAGGTATATAAAGTACATACCTCAACACAATGAAAGCCATATATTACAATCCATAACTAAAATCATACTAAATGGGGAAAAGTTGAAAGATTTTCTTCTAATATCTGAAATGAGATAACAATGCCTGCAAATTTTTGCCCCTTCTATTCAACATAGAACTGGAAGTCCTAGCCAAAGAATTAGGTAAAAATAAATAAATAAATTTTTAAAAAGTATTTACATTAGAGAGAAGGAAGTCAAATTGTCCCTGTTTACAGACAATATCATCTTATATAGAAAATCCTAAATATTTCACCATAAAAAAACTGTTAGAACTAAAAAAAATTCAGCTAAGCTTTAGGATGCAAAATCAATACACAAAAAGTCATTAGCAATCACTGCAAACTATCTGAAAAAGAATTCAAAAAAAGCATTGTATTTACATGAGCTACAAAAAACACCAAGATTTCTAGGAATAAATTTAACAAGGAGGTAAAAATCTCTATACTGAAAGCTATAAAATAACTGATGAAAGAAATTGAAGAGGACACAAATACATGGAAAAATGTTCCATGTTCATGAACTGGAAAAATTAATATTTTCAAAATATCCATACTGTCGAAAGTGATCTATAGAACTAATGCAATCCTTCTTAAAATAACAATGACATTTTTAACAGAAATAGAAAAAAGTCCTAAAGTTTGTATGAAACCACAAAAATCCCTGTATTAGGCCATTCTTACATTGTTATAAAGACCTGAGACTGGGCAATTTATAAGAAAAGGGGTTTAATCGGCTCATGGTTCTGCAGGCTGTACAGGAAGTATAGGACTGGCATCTGCTTCTGGGGAGGGCTTGGGAAGCTTAAAATCATGGCAGAAGGTGAATGGGGAGCAGGCATCTTACATTTCCACATATGGAAAAATATT